>NC_080082.1:38051281-39485457 GCF_949987535.1 Balaenoptera acutorostrata | reverse complement strand
GACTGAGGCTTGATTCTGGAACCCTGTGGCCTGGCAACATGACTGAGGTTTGATTCTGGATCCCTGTGGCCTGGGAACATGACTGAGGCGTGATTCTGGAAAACTGTGGCCTGGAAACATGACATCTGTTTAGATTGTGGAATAGTGTGCCCTGGGAACCTGACTGAGCCTTGGTTCTGGAACTCTGTAGGCTGGGAACATGACTGAGGTTTATTCTAGAACCCTGTAGCCTGGGAACATAACTGAGGATTGATTCTGGAACCCTGTGGCCTGGGAACTTGACATCGGTGGATTCTGGAACCCTGTGGCCTGGGAACATGAGAACGGTTTGATTCTGGAACCCTGTGGCCTGGCAACATGACTGAGGCTTGATTCTGGAACCCTGTGGCCTGGCAACATGACTGAGGGTTGATTCTGGAACCGTGTGGCCTGGGAACTTGACTGGGGTTTGATCGCAGAAACCTGTGGACTGTCCACATGACTGAGGTTTCATGGTTCAACCCTGTGGCATGGCAACATGATTGAGGTTTGATTGTGGAATAGTGTGCCCTGGGAACCTGACTGAGTCTTGGTTCTGGAACTCTGTGGACTGGGAACATGACTGAGGTTTATTCTAGAACCCTGTAGCCTGGGAACATAACTGAGGATTGATTCTGGAACCCTGTGGCCTGGGAACATGACATCGGTGGATTCTGGAACCCTGTGGCCTGGGAACATGAGAACGGTTTGATTCTGGAAACGTATGGCCTGGCAACATGACTGAGGCTTGATTCTGGAACCCTGTGGCCTGGCAACATGACTGAGGTTTGATTCTGGATCCCTGTGGCCTGGGAACATGACTGAGGCGTGATTCTGGAAAACTGTGGCCTGGAAACATGACATCTGTTTAGATTGTGGAATAGTGTGCCCTGGGAACCTGACTGAGCCTTGGTTCTGGAACTCTGTAGGCTGGGAACATGACTGAGATTTATTCTAGAACCCTGTAGCCTGGGAACATAACTGAGGATTGATTCTGGAACCCTGTGGCCTGGGAACATGACATCGGTGGATTCTGGAACCCTGTGGCCTGGGAACATGAGAACGGTTTGATTCTGGAACCCTGTGGCCTGGCAACATGACTGAGGCTTGATTCTGGAACCCTGTGACCTGGCAATATGACTCAGGTTTGATTCTGGATCCCTGTGGCCTGGGAACATGACTGAGGCGTGATTCTGGAAAACTGTGGCCTGGGAAAATGACATCTGTTTAGATTGTGGAATAGTGTGCCCTGGGAACCTGACTGAGCCTTGGTTCTGGAACTCTGTGGACTGGGAACATGACTGAGGTTTGATTCTGGAACCCTGTGGCCTGGCAATATGACTCAGGTTTGATTCTGGGTCCCTGTGGCCTGGGAACATGACTGAGGCGTGATTCTGCAAAACTGTGGCCTGGGAAAATGACATCTGTTTAGATTGTGGAATAGTGTGCCCTGGGAACCTGACTGAGCCTTGGTTCTGGAACTCTGTGGACTGGGAACATGACTGAGGTTTATTCTAGAACCCTGTTGCCTGGGAACATAACTGAGGATTGATTCTGGAACCCTGTGGCCTGGGAACATGACATCGGTGGATTCTGGAACCCTGTGGCCTGGGAACATGAGAACGGTTTGATTCTGGAACCCTGTGACCTGGCAACATGACTGAGGCTTGATTCTGGAACCCTGTGGCCTGGCAACATGACTGAGACTTGATTCTGGAACCGTGTGGCCTGGGAACTTGACTGGGGTTTGATCGCAGAAACCTGTGGACTGTCCACATGACTGAGGTTTGATGGTGGAACCCTGTGCACTGGGAACATGACTGAGGTTTGATGGTTGAACCCTGTGGCATGGCAACATCACTGAGGTTTGATTCTGGAAAACTGTGGCCTGGGAACATGACATCTGTTTAGATTGTGGAATAGTGTGCCCTGGGAACCTGACTGAGCCTTGGTTCTGGAACTCTGTGGACTGGGAACATGACTGAGGTTTATTGTAGAACCCTGTAGCCTGGGAACATAACTGAGGATTGATTCTGGAACCCTGTGGCCTGGGAACATGACATCGGTGGATTCTGGAACCCTGTGGCCTGGGAACATGAGAACGGTTTGATTCTGGAACCCTGTGGCCTGGCAACATGACTGAGGCTAGATTCTGGAACCCTGTGGCCTGGCAACATGACTGAGGTTTGATTCTGGATCCCTGTGGCCTGGGAACATGACTGAGGCGTGATTCTGGAAAACTGTGGCCTGGGAAAATGACATCTGTTTAGATTGTGGAATAGTGTGCCCTGGGAACCTGACTGAGCCTTGGTTCTGGAACTCTGTGGACTGGGAACATGACTGAGGTTTATTTTAGAACCCTGTAGCCTGGGAACATAACTGAGGATTGATTCTGGAACCCTGTGGACTGGGAACATGACATCGGTGGATTCTGGAACCCTGTGGCCTGGGAACATGAGAACGGTTTGATTCTGGAACCCTGTGGCCTGGAAACATGACTGAGGCTTGATTCTGGAACCCTGTGGCCTGGCAACATGACTGAGGTTTGATTCTGGATCCCTGTGGCCTGGGAACATGACTGAGGCGTGATTCTGGAAAACTGTGGCCTGGGAAAATGACATCTGTTTAGATCGTGGAATAGTGTGCCCTGGGAACCTGACTGAGCCTTGGTTCTGGAACTCTGTGGACTGGGAACATGACTGAGGTTTATTCTAGAACCCTGTAGCCTGGGAACATAACTGAGGATTGATTCTGGAACCCTGTGGCCTGGGAACATGACATCGGTGGATTCTGGAACCCTGTGGCCTGGGAACATGAGAACGGTTTGATTCTGGAACCCTGTGGCCTGGCAACATGACTGAGGCTTGATTCTGGAACCCTGTGGCCTGGCAACATGACTGAGGCTTGATTCTGGAACCGTGTGGCCTGGGAACTTGACTGGGGTTTGATCGCAGAAACCTGTGGACTGTCCACATGACTGAGGTTTGATGGTGGAACCCTGTGCACTGGGAACATGACTGAGGTTTGATGGTTGAACCCTGTGGCATGGCAACATGACTGAGGTTTGATTCTGGAAAACTGTGGCCTGGGAACATGACATCTGTTTAGATTGTGGAATAGTTTGCCCTGGGAACCTGACTGAGCCTTGGTTCTGGAACTCTGTGGACTGGGAACATTACTGAGGTTTATTCTAGAACCCTGTAGCCTGGGAACATAACTGAGGATTGATTCTGGAACCCTGTGGCCTGGGAACATGACATCGGTGGATTCTGGAACCCTGTGGCCTGGGAACATGAGAACGGTTTGATTCTGGAACCCTGTGGCCTGGCAACATGACTGAGGCTTGATTCTGGAACCCTGTGGCCTGGCAACATGACTGAGGTTTGATTCTGGATCCCTGTGGCCTGGGAATATGACTGAGGCGTGATTCTGGAAAACTGTGGCCTGGAAAAATGACATCTGTTTAGATCGTGGAATAGTGTGCCCTGGGAACCTGACTGAGCCTTGGTTCTGGAACTCTGTGGACTGGGAACATGACTGAGGTTTATTCTAGAACCCTGTAGCCTGGGAACATAACTGAGGATTGATTCTGGAACCCTGTGGCCTGGGAACATGACATCGGTGGATTCTGGAACCCTGTGGCCTGGGAACATGAGAACGGTTTGATTCTGGAACCCTGTGGCCTGGCAACATGACTGAGGCTTGATTCTGGAACCCTGTGGCCTGGCAACATGACTGAGACTTGATTCTGGAACCGTGTGGCCTGGGAACTTGACTGGGGTTTGATCGCAGAAACCTGTGGACTGTCCACATGACTGAGGTTTGATGGTGGAACCCTGTGCACTGGGAACATGACTGAGGTTTGATGGTTGAACCCTGTGGCATGGCAACATGACTGAGGTTTGATTCTGGAAAACTGTGGCCTGGGAACATGACATCTGTTTAGATTGTGGAATAGTTTGCCCTGGGAACCTGACTGAGCGTTGGTTCTGGAACTCTGTGGACTGGGAACATGACTGAGGTTTATTCTAGAACCCTGTAGCCTGGGAACATAACTGAGGATTGATTCTGGAACCCTGTGGCCTGGGAACATGACATCGGTGGATTCTGGAACCCTGTGGCCTGGGAACATGAGAACGGTTTGATTCTGGAACCCTGTGGCCTGGCAACATGACTGAGGCTTGATTCTGGAACCCTGTGGCCTGGCAACATGACTGAGGTTTGATTCTGGATCCCTGTGGCCTGGGAACATGACTGAGGCGTGATTCTGGAAAACTGTGGCCTGGAAAAATGACATCTGTTTAGATCGTGGAATAGTGTGCCCTGGGAACCTGACTGAGCCTTGGTTCTGGAACTCTGTGGACTGGGAACATGACTGAGGTTTATTCTAGAACCCTGTAGCCTGGGAACATAACTGAGGATTGATTCTGGAACCCTGTGGCCTGGGAACATGACATCGGTGGATTCTGGAACCCTGTGGCCTGGGAACATGAGAACGGTTTGATTCTGGATCCCTGTGGCCTGGGAACATGACTTTGGCGTGATTCTGGAAAACTGTGGCCTGGGAAAGTGACATCTGTTTAGATTGTGGAATAGTGTGCCCTGGGAACCTGACTGAGCCTTGGCTCTGGAGCTCTGTGGACTGGGAACATGACTGAGGTTTATTCTAGAACCATGTAGCCTGGGAACATAACTGAGGATTGATTCTGGAACCCTGTGGCCTGGGAACATGACATCGGTGGATTCTGGAACCCTGTGGCCTGGGAACATGAGAACGGTTTGATTCTGGAACCCTGTGGCCTGGCAACATGACTGAGGCTTGATTCTGGAACCCTGTGGCCTGGCAACATGACTGAGGCTTGATTCTGGAACCGTGTGGCCTGGGAACTTGACTGGGGTTTGATCGCAGAAACCTGTGGACTGTCCACATGACTGAGGTTTCATGGTTCAACCCTGTGGCATGGCAACATGATTGAGGTTTGATTGTGGAATAGTGTGCCCTGGGAACCTGACTGAGTCTTGGTTCTGGAACTCTGGGGACTGGGAACATGACTGAGGTTTATTCTAGAACCCTGTAGCCTGGGAACATAACTGAGGATTGATTCTGGAACCCTGTGGCCTGGGAACATGACATCGGTGGATTCTGGAACCCTGTGGCCTGGGAACATGAGAACGGTTTGATTCTGGAACCCTGTGGCCTGGCAACATGACTGAGGCTTGATTCTGGAACCCTGTGGCCTGGCAACATGACTGAGACTTGATTCTGGAACCGTGTGGCCTGGGAACTTGACTGGGGTTTGATCGCAGAAACCTGTGGACTGTCCACATGACTGAGGTTTGATGGTGGAACCCTGTGCACTGGGAATATGACTGAGGTTTGATGGTTGAACCCTGTGGCATGGCAACATGACTGAGGTTTGATTCTGGAAAACTGTGGCCTGGGAACATGACATCTGTTTAGATTGTGGAATAGTTTGCCCTGGGAACCTGACTGAGCCTTGGTTCTGGAACTCTGTGGACTGGGAACATGACTGAGGTTTATTGTAGAACCCTGTAGCCTGGGAACATAACTGAGGATTGATTCTGGAACCCTGTGGCCTGGGAACATGACATCGGTGGATTCTGGAACCCTGTGGCCTGGGAACATGAGAACGGTTTGATTCTGGATCCCTGTGGCCTGGGAACATGACTTTGGCGTGATTCTGGAAAACTGTGGCCTGGGAAAGTGACATCTGTTTAGATTGTGGAATAGTGTGCCCTGGGAACCTGACTGAGCCTTGGCTCTGGAGCTCTGTGGACTGGGAACATGACTGAGGTTTATTCTAGAACCCTGTAGCCTGGGAACATAACTGAGGATTGATTCTGGAACCCTGTGGCCTGGGAACATGACATCGGTGGATTCTGGAACCCTGTGGCCTGGGAACATGAGAACGGTTTGTTTCTGGAAACGTATGGCCTGGCAACATGACTGAGGCTTGATTCTGGAACCCTGTGGCCTGGCAACATGACTGAGGTTTGATTCTGGATCCCTGTGGCCTGGGAACATGACTGAGGCGTGATTCTGGAAAACTGTGGCCTGGAAACATGACATCTGTTTAGATTGTGGAATAGTGTGCCCTGGGAACCTGACTGAGCCTTGGTTCTGGAACTCTGTAGGCTGGGAACATGACTGAGGTTTATTCTAGAACCCTGTAGCCTGGGAACATAACTGAGGATTGATTCTGGAACCCTGTGGCCTGGGAACTTGACATCGGTGGATTCTGGAACCCTGTGGCCTGGGAACATGAGAACGGTTTGATTCTGGAACCCTGTGGCCTGGCAACATGACTGAGGCTTGATTCTGGAACCCTGTGGCCTGGCAACATGACTGAGGGTTGATTCTGGAACCGTGTGGCCTGGGAACTTGACTGGGGTTTGATCGCAGAAACCTGTGGACTGTCCACATGACTGAGGTTTCATGGTTCAACCCTGTGGCATGGCAACATGATTGAGGTTTGATTGTGGAATAGTGTGCCCTGGGAACCTGACTGAGTCTTGGTTCTGGAACTCTGTGGACTGGGAACATGACTGAGGTTTATTCTAGAACCCTGTAGCCTGGGAACATAACTGAGGATTGATTCTGGAACCCTGTGGCCTGGGAACATGACATCGGTGGATTCTGGAACCCTGTGGCCTGGGAACATGAGAACGGTTTGATTCTGGAAACGTATGGCCTGGCAACATGACTGAGGCTTGATTCTGGAACCCTGTGGCCTGGCAACATGACTGAGGTTTGATTCTGGATCCCTGTGGCCTGGGAACATGACTGAGGCGTGATTCTGGAAAACTGTGGCCTGGAAACATGACATCTGTTTAGATTGTGGAATAGTGTGCCCTGGGAACCTGACTGAGCCTTGGTTCTGGAACTCTGTAGGCTGGGAACATGACTGAGATTTATTCTAGAACCCTGTAGCCTGGGAACATAACTGAGGATTGATTCTGGAACCCTGTGGCCTGGGAACATGACATCGGTGGATTCTGGATCCCTGTGGCCTGGGAACATGAGAACGGTTTGATTCTGGAACCCTGTGGCCTGGCAACATGACTGAGGCTTGATTCTGGAACCCTGTGACCTGGCAATATGACTCAGGTTTGATTCTGGATCCCTGTGGCCTGGGAACATGACTGAGGCGTGATTCTGGAAAACTGTGGCCTGGGAAAATGACATCTGTTTAGATTGTGGAATAGTGTGCCCTGGGAACCTGACTGAGCCTTGGTTCTGGAACTCTGTGGACTGGGAACATGACTGAGGTTTGATTCTGGAACCCTGTGGCCTGGCAATATGACTCAGGTTTGATTCTGGGTCCCTGTGGCCTGGGAACATGACTGAGGCGTGATTCTGCAAAACTGTGGCCTGGGAAAATGACATCTGTTTAGATTGTGGAATAGTGTGCCCTGGGAACCTGACTGAGCCTTGGTTCTGGAACTCTGTGGACTGGGAACATGACTGAGGTTTATTCTAGAACCCTGTTGCCTGGGAACATAACTGAGGATTGATTCTGGAACCCTGTGGCCTGGGAACATGACATCGGTGGATTCTGGAACCCTGTGGCCTGGGAACATGAGAACGGTTTGATTCTGGAACCCTGTGGCCTGGCAACATGACTGAGGCTTGATTCTGGAACCCTGTGGCCTGGCAACATGACTGAGACTTGATTCTGGAACCGTGTGGCCTGGGAACTTGACTGGGGTTTGATCGCAGAAACCTGTGGACTGTCCACATGACTGAGGTTTGATGGTGGAACCCTGTGCACTGGGAACATGACTGAGGTTTGATGGTTGAACCCTGTGGCATGGCAACATCACTGAGGTTTGATTCTGGAAAACTGTGGCCTGGGAACATGACATCTGTTTAGATTGTGGAATAGTGTGCCCTGGGAACCTGACTGAGCCTTGGTTCTGGAACTCTGTGGACTGGGAACATGACTGAGGTTTATTGTAGAACCCTGTAGCCTGGGAACATAACTGAGGATTGATTCTGGAACCCTGTGGCCTGGGAACATGACATCGGTGGATTCTGGAACCCTGTGGCCTGGGAACATGAGAACGGTTTGATTCTGGAACCCTGTGGCCTGGCAACATGACTGAGGCTAGATTCTGGAACCCTGTGGCCTGGCAACATGACTGAGGTTTGATTCTGGATCCCTGTGGCCTGGGAACATGACTGAGGCGTGATTCTGGAAAACTGTGGCCTGGGAAAATGACATCTGTTTAGATTGTGGAATAGTGTGCCCTGGGAACCTGACTGAGCCTTGGTTCTGGAACTCTGTGGACTGGGAACATGACTGAGGTTTATTTTAGAACCCTGTAGCCTGGGAACATAACTGAGGATTGATTCTGGAACCCTGTGGACTGGGAATATGACATCGGTGGATTCTGGAACCCTGTGGCCTGGGAACATGAGAACGGTTTGATTCTGGAACCCTGTGGCCTGGAAACATGACTGAGGCTTGATTCTGGAACCCTGTGGCCTGGCAACATGACTGAGGTTTGATTCTGGATCCCTGTGGCCTGGGAACATGACTTTGGCGTGATTCTGGAAAACTGTGGCCTGGGAAAGTGACATCTGTTTAGATTGTGGAATAGTGTGCCCTGGGAACCTGACTGAGCCTTGGCTCTGGAGCTCTGTGGACTGGGAACATGACTGAGGTTTATTCTAGAACCCTGTAGCCTGGGAACATAACTGAGGATTGATTCTGGAACCCTGTGGCCTGGGAACATGACATCGGTGGATTCTGGAACCCTGTGGCCTGGGAACATGAGAACGGTTTGTTTCTGGAAACGTATGGCCTGGCAACATGACTGAGGCTTGATTCTGGAACCCTGTGGCCTGGCAACATGACTGAGGTTTGATTCTGGATCCCTGTGGCCTGGGAACATGACTGAGGGGTGATTCTGGAAAACTGTGGCCTGGAAACATGACATCTGTTTAGATTGTGGAATAGTGTGCCCTGGGAACCTGACTGAGCCTTGGTTCTGGAACTCTGTAGGCTGGGAACATGACTGAGGTTTATTCTAGAACCCTGTAGCCTGGGAACATAACTGAGGATTGATTCTGGAACCCTGTGGCCTGGGAACTTGACATCGGTGGATTCTGGAACCCTGTGGCCTGGGAACATGAGAACGGTTTGATTCTGGAACCCTGTGGCCTGGCAACATGACTGAGGCTTGATTCTGGAACCCTGTGGCCTGGCAACATGACTGAGGGTTGATTCTGGAACCGTGTGGCCTGGGAACTTGACTGGGGTTTGATCGCAGAAACCTGTGGACTGTCCACATGACTGAGGTTTCATGGTTCAACCCTGTGGCATGGCAACATGATTGAGGTTTGATTGTGGAATAGTGTGCCCTGGGAACCTGACTGAGTCTTGGTTCTGGAACTCTGTGGACTGGGAACATGACTGAGGTTTATTCTAGAACCCTGTAGCCTGGGAACATAACTGAGGATTGATTCTGGAACCCTGTGGCCTGGGAACATGACATCGGTGGATTCTGGAACCCTGTGGCCTGGGAACATGAGAACGGTTTGATTCTGGAAACGTATGGCCTGGCAACATGACTGAGGCTTGATTCTGGAACCCTGTGGCCTGGCAACATGACTGAGGTTTGATTCTTGATCCCTGTGGCCTGGGAACATGACTGAGGCGTGATTCTGGAAAACTGTGGCCTGGAAACATGACATCTGTTTAGATTGTGGAATAGTGTGCCCTGGGAACCTGACTGAGCCTTGGTTCTGGAACTCTGTAGGCTGGGAACATGACTGAGATTTATTCTAGAACCCTGTAGCCTGGGAACATAACTGAGGATTGATTCTGGAACCCTGTGGCCTGGGAACATGACATCGGTGGATTCTGGAACCCTGTGGCCTGGGAACATGAGAACGGTTTGATTCTGGAACCCTGTGGCCTGGCAACATGACTGAGGCTTGATTCTGGAACCCTGTGACCTGGCAATATGACTCAGGTTTGATTCTGGATCCCTGTGGCCTGGGAACATGACTGAGGCGTGATTCTGGAAAACTGTGGCCTGGGAAAATGACATCTGTTTAGATTGTGGAATAGTGTGCCCTGGGAACCTGACTGAGCCTTGGTTCTGGAACTCTGTGGACTGGGAACATGACTGAGGTTTGATTCTGGAACCCTGTGGCCTGGCAATATGACTCAGGTTTGATTCTGGGTCCCTGTGGCCTGGGAACATGACTGAGGCGTGATTCTGCAAAACTGTGGCCTGGGAAAATGACATCTGTTTAGATTGTGGAATAGTGTGCCCTGGGAACCTGACTGAGCCTTGGTTCTGGAACTCTGTGGACTGGGAACATGACTGAGGTTTATTCTAGAACCCTGTTGCCTGGGAACATAACTGAGGATTGATTCTGGAACCCTGTGGCCTGGGAACATGACATCGGTGGATTCTGGAACCCTGTGGCCTGGGAACATGAGAACGGTTTGATTCTGGAACCCTGTGGCCTGGCAACATGACTGAGGCTTGATTCTGGAACCCTGTGGCCTGGCAACATGACTGAGACTTGATTCTGGAACCGTGTGGCCTGGGAACTTGACTGGGGTTTGATCGCAGAAACCTGTGGACTGTCCACATGACTGAGGTTTGATGGTGGAACCCTGTGCACTGGGAACATGACTGAGGTTTGATGGTTGAACCCTGTGGCATGGCAACATGACTGAGGTTTGATTCTGGAAAACTGTGGCCTGGGAACATGACATCTGTTTAGATTGTGGAATAGTTTGCCCTGGGAACCTGACTGAGCCTTGGTTCTGGAACTCTGTGTACTGGGAACATGACTGAGGTTTATTCTAGAACCCTGTAGCCTGGGAAAATAACTGAGGATTGATTCTGGAACCCTGTGGCCTGGGAACATGACATCGGTGGATTCTGGAACCCTGTGGCCTGGGAACATGAGAACGGTTTGATTCTGGAACCCTGTGGCCTGGCAACATGCCTGAGGCTTGATTCTGGAACCCTGTGGCCTGGCAACATGACTGAGGTTTGATTCTGGATCCCTGTGGCCTGGGAATATGACTGAGGCGTGATTCTGGAAAACTGTGGCCTGGAAAAATGACATCTGTTTAGATCGTGGAATAGTGTGCCCTGGGAACCTGACTGAGCCTTGGTTCTGGAACTCTGTGGACTGGGAACATGACTGAGGTTTATTCTAGAACCCTGTAGCCTGGGAACATAACTGAGGATTGATTCTGGAACCCTGTGGCCTGGGAATATGACATCGCTGGATTCTGGAACCCTGTGGCCTGGGAACATGAGAACGGTTTGATTCTGGAACCCTGTGGCCTGGCAACATGACTGAGGCTTGATTCTGGAACCCTGTGGCCTGGCAACATGACTGAGGTTTGATTCTGGATCCCTATGGCCTGGGAACATGACTGAGGCGTGATTCGGGAAAACTGTGGCCTGGGAACATAACATCTGTTTAGATTGTGGAATAGTGTGCCCTGGGAACCTGACTGAGCCTTGGTTCTGGAACTCTGTAGGCTGGGAACATGACTGAGATTTATTCTAGAACCCTGTAGCCTGGGAACATAACTGAGGATTGATTCTGGAACCCTGTGGCCTGGGAACATGACATCGGTGGATTCTGGAACCCTGTGGCCTGGGAACATGAGAACGGTTTGATTCTGGAACCCTGTGGCCTGGCAACATGACTGAGGCTTGATTCTGGAACCCTGTGGCCTGGCAACATGACTGAGGCTTGATTCTGGAACCGTGTGGCCTGGGAACTTGACTGGGGTTTGATCGCAGAAACCTGTGGACTGTCCACATGACTGAGGTTTCATGGTTCAACCCTGTGGCATGGCAACATGATTGAGGTTTGATTGTGGAATAGTGTGCCCTGGGAACCTGACTGAGTCTTGGTTCTGGAACTCTGGGGACTGGGAACATGACTGAGGTTTATTCTAGAACCCTGTAGCCTGGGAACATAACTGAGGATTGATTCTGGAACCCTGTGGCCTGGGAACATGACATCGGTGGATTCTGGAACCCTGTGGCCTGGGAACATGAGAACGGTTTGATTCTGGAACCCTGTGGCCTGGCAACATGACTGAGGCTTGATTCTGGAACCCTGTGGCCTGGCAATATGACTCAGGTTTGATTCTGGATCCCTGTGGCCTGGGAACATGACTGAGGCGTGATTCTGGAAAACTGTGGCCTGGGAAAATGACATCTGTTTAGATTGTGGAATAGTGTGCCCTGGGAACCTGACTGAGCCTTGGTTCTGGAACTCTGTGGACTGGGAACATGACTGAGGTTTGATTCTGGAACCCTGTGGCCTGGCAATATGACTCAGGTTTGATTCTGGGTCCCTGTGGCCTGGGAACATGACTGAGGCGTGATTCTGCAAAACTGTGGCCTGGGAAAATGACCTCTGTTTTGATTGTGGAATAGTGTGCCCTGGGAACCTGACTGAGCCTTGGTTCTGGAACTCTGTGGACTGGGAACATGACTGAGGTTTATTCTAGAACCCTGTTGCCTGGGAACATAACTGAGGATTGATTCTGGAACCCTGTGGCCTGGGAACATGACATCGGTGGATTCTGGAACCCTGTGGCCTGGGAACATGAGAACGGTTTGATTCTGGAACCCTGTGGCCTGGCAACATGACTGAGGCTTGATTCTGGAACCCTGTGGCCTGGCAACATGACTGAGACTTGATTCTGGAACCGTGTGGCCTGGGAACTTGACTGGGGTTTGATCGCAGAAACCTGTGGACTGTCCACATGACTGAGGTTTGATGGTGGAACCCTGTGCACTGGGAACATGACTGAGGTTTGATGGTTGAACCCTGTGGCATGGCAACATGACTGAGGTTTGATTCTGGAAAACTGTGGCCTGGGAACATGACATCTGTTTAGATTGTGGAATAGTGTGCCCTGGGAACCTGACTGAGCCTTGGTTCTGGAACTCTGTGGACTGGGAACATGACTGAGGTTTATTGTAGAACCCTGTAGCCTGGGAACATAACTGAGGATTGATTCTGGAACCCTGTGGCCTGGGAACATGACATCGGTGGATTCTGGAACCCTGTGGCCTGGGAACATGAGAACGGTTTGATTCTGGAACCCTGTGGCCTGGCAACATGACTGAGGCTAGATTCTGGAACCCTGTGGCCTGGCAACATGACTGAGGTTTGATTCTGGATCCCTGTGGCCTGGGAACATGACTGAGGCGTGATTCTGGAAAACTGTGGCCTGGGAAAATGACATCTGTTTAGATTGTGGAATAGTGTGCCCTGGGAACCTGACTGAGCCTTGGTTCTGGAACTCTGTGGACTGGGAACATGACTGAGGTTTATTTTAGAACCCTGTAGCCTGGGAACATAACTGAGGATTGATTCTGGAACCCTGTGGACTGGGAATATGACATCGGTGGATTCTGGAACCCTGTGGCCTGGGAACATGAGAACGGTTTGATTCTGGAACCCTGTGGCCTGGCAACATGACTGAGGCTTGATTCTGGAACCCTGTGGCCTGGCAACATGACTGAGGTTTGATTCTGGATCCCTGTGGCCTGGGAACATGACTGAGGCGTGATTCTGGAAAACTGTGGCCTGGGAAAATGACATCTGTTTAGATCGTGGAATAGTGTGCCCTGGGAACCTGACTGAGCCTTGGTTCTGGAACTCTGTGGACTGGGAACATGACTGAGGTTTATTCTAGAACCCTGTAGCCTGGGAACATAACTGAGGATTGATTCTGGAACCCTGTGGCCTGGGAACATGACATCGGTGGATTCTGGAACCCTGTGGCCTGGGAACATGAGAACGGTTTGATTCTGGAACCCTGTGGCCTGGCAACATGACTGAGGCTTGATTCTGGAACTCTGTGGCCTGGCAACATGACTGAGGCTTGATTCTGGAACCGTGTGGCCTGGGAACTTGACTGGGGTTTGATCGCAGAAACCTGTGGACTGTCCACATGACTGAGGTTTGATGGTGGAACCCTGTGCACTGGGAACATGACTGAGGTTTGATGGTTGAACCCTGTGGCATGGCAACATGACTGAGGTTTGATTCTGGAAAACTGTGGCCTGGGAACATGACATCTGTTTAGATTGTGGAATAGTTTGCCCTGGGAACCTGACTGAGCCTTGGTTCTGGAACTCTGTGGACTGGGAATATGACTGAGGTTTATTCTAGAACCCTGTAGCCTGGGAACATAACTGAGGATTGATTCTGGAACCCTGTGGCCTGGGAACATGACATCGGTGGATTCTGGAACCCTGTGGCCTGGGAACATGAGAACGGTTTGATTCTGGAACCCTGTGGCCTGGCAACATGCCTGAGGCTTGATTCTGGAACCCTGTGGCCTGGCAACATGACTGAGGTTTGATTCTGGATCCCTGTGGCCTGGGAATATGACTGAGGCGTGATTCTGGAAAACTGTGGCCTGGAAAAATGACATCTGTTTAGATCGTGGAATAGTGTGCCCTGGGAACCTGACTGAGCCTTGGTTCTGGAACTCTGTGGACTGGGAACATGACTGAGGTTTATTCTAGAACCCTGTAGCCTGGGAACATAACTGAGGATTGATTCTGGAACCCTGTGGCCTGGGAATATGACATCGGTGGATTCTGGAACCCTGTGGCCTGGGAACATGAGAACGGTTTGATTCTGGAACCCTGTGGCCTGGCAACATGACTGAGGCTTGATTCTGGAACCCTGTGGCCTGGCAACATGACTGAGGTTTGATTCTGGATCCCTGTGGCCTGGGAACATGACTGAGGCGTGATTCGGGAAAACTGTGGCCTGGGAACATGACATCTGTTTAGATTGTGGAATAGTGTGCCCTGGGAACCTGACTGAGCCTTGGTTCTGGAACTCTGTAGGCTGGGAACATGACTGAGATTTATTCTAGAACCCTGTAGCCTGGGAACATAACTGAGGATTGATTCTGGAACCCTGTGGCCTGGGAACATGACATCGGTGGATTCTGGAACCCTGTGGCCTGGGAACATGAGAACGGTTTGATTCTGGAACCCTGTGGCCTGGCAACATGACTGAGGCTTGATTCTGGAACCCTGTGGCCTGGCAACATGACTGAGGCTTGATTCTGGAACCGTGTGGCCTGGGAACTTGACTGGGGTTTGATCGCAGAAACCTGTGGACTGTCCACATGACTGAGGTTTCATGGTTCAACCCTGTGGCATGGCAACATGATTGAGGTTTGATTGTGGAATAGTGTGCCCTGGGAACCTGACTGAGTCTTGGTTCTGGAACTCTGGGGACTGGGAACATGACTGAGGTTTATTCTAGAACCCTGTAGCCTGGGAACATAACTGAGGATTGATTCTGGAACCCTGTGGCCTGGGAACATGACATCGGTGGATTCTGGAACCCTGTGGCCTGGGAACATGAGAACGGTTTGATTCTGGAACCCTGTGGCCTGGCAACATGACTGAGGCTTGATTCTGGAACCCTGTGGCCTGGCAACATGACTGAGACTTGATTCTGGAACCGTGTGGCCTGGGAACTTGACTGGGGTTTGATCGCAGAAACCTGTGGACTGTCCACATGACTGAGGTTTGATGGTGGAACCCTGTGCACTGGGAATATGACTGAGGTTTGATGGTTGAACCCTGTGGCATGGCAACATGACTGAGGTTTGATTCTGGAAAACTGTGGCCTGGGAACATGACATCTGTTTAGATTGTGGAATAGTTTGCCCTGGGAACCTGACTGAGCCTTGGTTCTGGAACTCTGTGGACTGGGAACATGACTGAGGTTTATTCTAGAACCCTGTAGCCTGGGAACATAACTGAGGATTGATTCTGGAACCCTGTGGCCTGGGAACATGAGAACGGTTTGATTCTGGAACCCTGTGGCCTGGCAACATGACTGAGGCTTGATTCTGGAACCCTGTGGCCTGGCAATATGACTCAGGTTTGATTCTGGATCCCTGTGGCCTGGGAACATGACTGAGGCGTGATTCTGGAAAACTGTGGCCTGGGAAAATGACATCTGTTTAGATTGTGGAATAGTGTGCCCTGGGAACCTGACTGAGCCTTGGTTCTGGAACTCTGTGGACTGGGATCATGACTGAGGTTTGATTCTGGAACCCTGTGGCCTGGCAATATGACTCAGGTTTGATTCTGGGTCCCTGTGGCCTGGGAACATGACTGAGGCGTGATTCTGCAAAACTGTGGCCTGGGAAAATGACCTCTGTTTAGATTGTGGAATAGTGTGCCCTGGGAACCTGACTGAGCCTTGGTTCTGGAACTCTGTGGACTGGGAACATGACTGAGGTTTATTCTAGAACCCTGTTGCCTGGGAACATAACTGAGGATTGATTCTGGAACCCTGTGGCCTGGGAACATGACATCGGTGGATTCTGGAACCCTGTGGCCTGGGAACATTAGAACGGTTTGATTCTGGAACCCTGTGGCCTGGCAACATGACTGAGGCTTGATTCTGGAACCCTGTGGCCTGGCAACATGACTGAGACTTGATTCTGGAACCGTGTGGCCTGGGAACTTGACTGGGGTTTGATCGCAGAAACCTGTGGACTGTCCACATGACTGAGGTTTGATGGTGGAACCCTGTGCACTGGGAACATGACTGAGGTTTGATGGTTGAACCCTGTGGCATGGCAACATGACTGAGGTTTGATTCTGGAAAACTGTGGCCTGGGAACATGACATCTGTTTAGATTGTGGAATAGTTTGCCTTGGGAACCTGACTGAGCGTTGGTTCTGGAACTCTGTGGACTGGGAACATGACTGAGGTTTATTCTAGAACCCTGTAGCCTGGGAACATAACTGAGGATTGATTCTGGAACCCTGTGGCCTGGGAACATGACATCGGTGGATTCTGGAACCCTGTGGCCTGGGAACATGAGAACGGTTTGATTCTGGAACCCTGTGGCCTGGCAACATGACTGAGGCTTGATTCTGGAACCCTGTGGCCTGGCAACATGACTGAGGTTTGATTCTGGATCCCTGTGGCCTGGGAACATAACTGAGGCGTGATTCTGGAAAACTGTGGCCTGGAAAAATGACATCTGTTTAGATCGTGGAATAGTGTGCCCTGGGAACCTGACTGAGCCTTGGTTCTGGAACTCTGTGGACTGGGAACATGACTGAGGTTTATTCTAGAACCCTGTAGCCTGGGAACATAACTGAGGATTGATTCTGGAACCCTGTGGCCTGGGAACATGACATCGGTGGATTCTGGAACCCTGTGGCCTGGGAACATGAGAACGGTTTGATTCTGGATCCCTGTGGCCTGGGAACATGACTTTGGCGTGATTCTGGAAAACTGTGGCCTGGGAAAGGGACATCTGTTTAGATTGTGGAATAGTGTGCCCTGGGAACCTGACTGAGCCTTGGCTCTGGAGCTCTGTGGACTGGGAACATGACTGAGGTTTATTCTAGAACCCTGTAGCCTGGGAACATAACTGAGGATTGATTCTGGAACCCTGTGGCCTGGGAACATAACATCGGTGGATTCTGGAACCCTGTGGCCTGGGAACATGAGAACGGTTTGATTCTGGAAACGTATGGCCTGGCAACATGACTGAGGCTTGATTCTGGAACCCTGTGGCCTGGCAACATGACTGAGGTTTGATTCTGGATCCCTGTGGCCTGGGAACATGACTGAGGCGTGATTCTGGAAAACTGTGGCCTGGAAACATGACATCTGTTTAGATTGTGGAATAGTGTGCCCTGGGAACCTGACTGAGCCTTGGTTCTGGAACTCTGTAGGCTGGGAACATGACTGAGATTTATTCTAGAACCCTGTAGCCTGGGAACATAACTGAGGATTGATTCTGGAACCCTGTGGCCTGGGAACATGACATCGGTGGATTCTGGAACCCTGTGGCCTGGGAACATGAGAACGGTTTGATTCTGGAACCCTGTGGCCTGGCAACATGACTGAGGCTTGATTCTGGAACCCTGTGGCCTGGCAACATGACTGAGGCTTGATTCTGGAACCGTGTGGCCTGGGAACTTGACTGGGGTTTGATCGCAGAAACCTGTGGACTGTCCACATGACTGAGGTTTGATGGTGGAACCCTGTGCACTGGGAACATGACTGAGGTTTGATGGTTGAACCCTGTGGCATGGCAACATGACTGAGGTTTGATTCTGGAAAACTGTGGCCTGGGAACATGACATCTGTTTAGATTGTGGAATAGTGTGCCCTGGGAACCTGACTGAGCCTTGGTTCTGGAACTCTGTGGACTGGGAACATGACTGAGGTTTATTGTAGAACCCTGTAGCCTGGGAACATAACTGAGGATTGATTCTGGAACCCTGTGGCCTGGGAACATGACATCGGTGGATTCTGGAACCCTGTGGCCTGGGAACATGAGAACGGTTTGATTATGGAACCCTGTGGCCTGGCAACATGACTGAGGCTAGATTCTGGAACCCTGTGGCCTGGGAACATGACTGAGGTTTGATTCTGGATCCCTGTGGCCTGGGAACATGACTGAGGCGTGATTCTGGAAAACTGTGGCCTGGGAAAATGACATCTGTTTAGATTGTGGAATAGTGTGCCCTGGGAACCTGACTGAGCCTTGGTTCTGGAACTCTGTGGACTGGGAACATGACTGAGGTTTATTTTAGAACCCTGTAGCCTGGGAACATAACTGAGGATTGATTCTGGAACCCTGTGGACTGGGAATATGACATCGGTGGATTCTGGAACCCTGTGGCCTGGGAACATGAGAACGGTTTGATTCTGGAACCCTGTGGCCTGGCAACATGACTGAGGCTTGATTCTGGAACCCTGTGGCCTGGCAACATGACTGAGGTTTGATTCTGGATCCCTGTGGCCTGGGAACATGACTGAGGCGTGATTCTGGAAAACTGTGGCCTGGGAAAATGACATCTGTTTAGATCGTGGAATAGTGTGCCCTGGGAACCTGACTGAGCCTTGGTTCTGGAACTCTGTGGACTGGGAACATGACTGAGGTTTATTCTAGAACCCTGTAGCCTGGGAACATAACTGAGGATTGATTCTGGAACCCTGTGGCCTGGGAACATGACATCGGTGGATTCTGGAACCCTGTGGCCTGGGAACATGAGAACGGTTTGATTCTGGAACCCTGTGGCCTGGCAACATGACTGAGGCTTGATTCTGGAACTCTGTGGCCTGGCAACATGACTGAGGCTTGATTCTGGAACCGTGTGGCCTGGGAACTTGACTGGGGTTTGATCGCAGAAACCTGTGGACTGTCCACATGACTGAGGTTTGATGGTGGAACCCTGTGCACTGGGAACATGACTGAGGTTTGATGGTTGAACCCTGTGGCATGGCAACATGACTGAGGTTTGATTCTGGAAAACTGTGGCCTGGGAACATGACATCTGTTTAGATTGTGGAATAGTTTGCCCTGGGAACCTGACTGAGCCTTGGTTCTGGAACTCTGTGGACTGGGAACATGACTGAGGTTTATTCTAGAACCCTGTAGCCTGGGAAAATAACTGAGGATTGATTCTGGAACCCTGTGGCCTGGGAACATGACATCGGTGGATTCTGGAACCCTGTGGCCTGGGAACATGAGAACGGTTTGATTCTGGAACCCTGTGGCCTGGCAACATGCCTGAGGCTTGATTCTGGAACCCTGTGGCCTGGCAACATGACTGAGGTTTGATTCTGGATCCCTGTGGCCTGGGAATATGACTGAGGCGTGATTCTGGAAAACTGTGGCCTGGAAAAATGACATCTGTTTAGATCGTGGAATAGTGTGCCCTGGGAACCTGACTGAGCCTTGGTTCTGGAACTCTGTGGACTGGGAACATGACTGAGGTTTATTCTAGAACCCTGTAGCCTGGGAACATAACTGAGGATTGATTCTGGAACCCTGTGGCCTGGGAATATGACATCGCTGGATTCTGGAACCCTGTGGCCTGGGAACATGAGAACGGTTTGATTCTGGAACCCTGTGGCCTGGCAACATGACTGAGGCTTGATTCTGGAACCCTGTGGCCTGGCAACATGACTGAGGTTTGATTCTGGATCCCTATGGCCTGGGAACATGACTGAGGCGTGATTCGGGAAAACTGTGGCCTGGGAACATAACATCTGTTTAGATTGTGGAATAGTGGGCCCTGGGAACCTGACTGAGCCTTGGTTCTGGAACTCTGTAGGCTGGGAACATGACTGAGATTTATTCTAGAACCCTGTAGCCTGGGAACATAACTGAGGATTGATTCTGGAACCCTGTGGCCTGGGAACATGACATCGGTGGATTCTGGAACCCTGTGGCCTGGGAACATGAGAACGGTTTGATTCTGGAACCCTGTGGCCTGGCAACATGACTGAGGCTTGATTCTGGAACCCTGTGGCCTGGCAACATGACTGAGGCTTGATTCTGGAACCGTGTGGCCTGGGAACTTGACTGGGGTTTGATCGCAGAAACCTGTGGACTGTCCACATGACTGAGGTTTCATGGTTCAACCCTGTGGCATGGCAACATGATTGAGGTTTGTTTGTGGAATAGTGTGCCCTGGGAACCTGACTGAGTCTTGGTTCTGGAACTCTGGGGACTGGGAACATGACTGAGGTTTATTCTAGAACCCTGTAGCCTGGGAACATAACTGAGGATTGATTCTGGAACCCTGTGGCCTGGGAACATGACATCGGTGGATTCTGGAACCCTGTGGCCTGGGAACATGAGAACGGTTTGATTCTGGAACCCTGTGGCCTGGCAACATGACTGAGGCTTGATTCTGGAACCCTGTGGCCTGGCAATATGACTCAGGTTTGATTCTGGATCCCTGTGGCCTGGGAACATGACTGAGGCGTGATTCTGGAAAACTGTGGCCTGGGAAAATGACATCTGTTTAGATTGTGGAATAGTGTGCCCTGGGAACCTGACTGAGCCTTGGTTCTGGAACTCTGTGGACTGGGAACATGACTGAGGTTTGATTCTGGAACCCTGTGGCCTGGCAATATGACTCAGGTTTGATTCTGGGTCCCTGTGGCCTGGGAACATGACTGAGGCGTGATTCTGCAAAACTGTGGCCTGGGAAAATGACCTCTGTTTTGATTGTGGAATAGTGTGCCCTGGGAACCTGACTGAGCCTTGGTTCTGGAACTCTGTGGACTGGGAACATGACTGAGGTTTATTCTAGAACCCTGTTGCCTGGGAACATAACTGAGGATTGATTCTGGAACCCTGTGGCCTGGGAACATGACATCGGTGGATTCTGGAACCCTGTGGCCTGGGAACATGAGAACGGTTTGATTCTGGAACCCTGTGGCCTGGCAACATGACTGAGGCTTGATTCTGGAACCCTGTGGCCTGGCAACATGACTGAGACTTGATTCTGGAACCGTGTGGCCTGGGAACTTGACTGGGGTTTGATCGCAGAAACCTGTGGACTGTCCACATGACTGAGGTTTGATGGTGGAACCCTGTGCACTGGGAACATGACTGAGGTTTGATGGTTGAACCCTGTGGCATGGCAACATGACTGAGGTTTGATTCTGGAAAACTGTGGCCTGGGAACATGACATCTGTTTAGATTGTGGAATAGTGTGCCCTGGGAACCTGACTGAGCCTTGGTTCTGGAACTCTGTGGACTGGGAACATGACTGAGGTTTATTGTAGAACCCTGTAGCCTGGGAACATAACTGAGGATTGATTCTGGAACCCTGTGGCCTGGGAACATGACATCGGTGGATTCTGGAACCCTGTGGCCTGGGAACATGAGAACGGTTTGATTCTGGAACCCTGTGGCCTGGCAACATGACTGAGGCTAGATTCTGGAACCCTGTGGCCTGGCAACATGACTGAGGTTTGATTCTGGATCCCTGTGGCCTGGGAACATGACTGAGGCGTGATTCTGGAAAACTGTGGCCTGGGAAAATGACATCTGTTTAGATTGTGGAATAGTGTGCCCTGGGAACCTGACTGAGCCTTGGTTCTGGAACTCTGTGGACTGGGAACATGACTGAGGTTTATTTTAGAACCCTGTAGCCTGGGAACATAACTGAGGATTGATTCTGGAACCCTGTGGACTGGGAATATGACATCGGTGGATTCTGGAACCCTGTGGCCTGGGAACATGAGAACGGTTTGATTCTGGAACCCTGTGGCCTGGCAACATGACTGAGGCTTGATTCTGGAACCCTGTGGCCTGGCAACATGACTGAGGTTTGATTCTGGATCCCTGTGGCCTGGGAACATGACTGAGGCGTGATTCTGGAAAACTGTGGCCTGGGAAAATGACATCTGTTTAGATCATGGAATAGTGTGCCCTGGGAACCTGACTGAGCCTTGGTTCTGGAACTCTGTGGACTGGGAACATGACTGAGGTTTATTCTAGAACCCTGTAGCCTGGGAACATAACTGAGGATTGATTCTGGAACCCTGTGGCCTGGGAACATGACATCGGTGGATTCTGGAACCCTGTGGCCTGGGAACATGAGAACGGTTTGATTCTGGAACCCTGTGGCCTGGCAACATGACTGAGGCTTGATTCTGGAACTCTGTGGCCTGGCAACATGACTGAGGCTTGATTCTGGAACCGTGTGGCCTGGGAACTTGACTGGGGTTTGATCGCAGAAACCTGTGGACTGTCCACATGACTGAGGTTTGATGGTGGAACCCTGTGCACTGGGAACATGACTGAGGTTTGATGGTTGAACCCTGTGGCATGGCAACATGCCTGAGGTTTGATTCTGGAAAACTGTGGCCTGGGAACATGACATCTGTTTAGATTGTGGAATAGTTTGCCCTGGGAACCTGACTGAGCCTTGGTTCTGGAACTCTGTGGACTGGGAACATGACTGAGGTTTATTCTAGAACCCTGTAGCCTGGGAACATAACTGAGGATTGATTCTGGAACCCTGTGGCCTGGGAACATGACATCGGTGGATTCTGGAACCCTGTGGCCTGGGAACATGAGAACGGTTTGATTCTGGAACCCTGTGGCCTGGCAACATGCCTGAGGCTTGATTCTGGAACCCTGTGGCCTGGCAACATGACTGAGGTTTGATTCTGGATCCCTGTGGCCTGGGAATATGACTGAGGCGTGATTCTGGAAAACTGTGGCCTGGAAAAATGACATCTGTTTAGATCGTGGAATAGTGTGCCCTGGGAACCTGACTGAGCCTTGGTTCTGGAACTCTGTGGACTGGGAACATGACTGAGGTTTATTCTAGAACCCTGTAGCCTGGGAACATAACTGAGGATTGATTCTGGAACCCTGTGGCCTGGGAATATGACATCGGTGGATTCTGGAACCCTGTGGCCTGGGAACATGAGAACGGTTTGATTCTGGAACCCTGTGGCCTGGCAACATGACTGAGGCTTGATTCTGGAACCCTGTGGCCTGGCAACATGACTGAGGTTTGATTCTGGATCCCTGTGGCCTGGGAACATGACTGAGGCGTGATTCGGGAAAACTGTGGCCTGGGAACATGACATCTTTTTAGATTGTGGAATAGTGTGCCCTGGGAACCTGACTGAGCCTTGGTTCTGGAACTCTGTAGGCTGGGAACATGACTGAGATTTATTCTAGAACCCTGTAGCCTGGGAACATAACTGAGGATTGATTCTGGAACCCTGTGGCCTGGGAACATGACATCGGTGGATTCTGGAACCCTGTGGCCTGGGAACATGAGAACGGTTTGATTCTGGAACCCTGTGGCCTGTCAACATGACTGAGGCTTGATTCTGGAACCGTGTGGCCTGGGAACTTGACTGGGGTTTGATCGCAGAAACCTGTGGACTGTCCACATGACTGAGGTTTCATGGTTCAACCCTGTGGCATGGCAACATGATTGAGGTTTGATTGTGGAATAGTGTGCCCTGGGAACCTGACTGAGTCTTGGTTCTGGAACTCTGGGGACTGGGAACATGACTGAGGTTTATTCTAGAACCCTGTAGCCTGGGAACATAACTGAGGATTGATTCTGGAACCCTGTGGCCTGGGAACATGACATCGGTGGATTCTGGAACCCTGTGGCCTGGGAACATGAGAACGGTTTGATTCTGGAACCCTGTGGCCTGGCAACATGACTGAGGCTTGATTCTGGAACCCTGTGGCCTGGCAACATGACTGAGACTTGATTCTGGAACCGTGTGGCCTGGGAACTTGACTGGGGTTTGATCGCAGAAACCTGTGGACTGTCCACATGACTGAGGTTTGATGGTGGAACCCTGTGCACTGGGAATATGACTGAGGTTTGATGGTTGAACCCTGTGGCATGGCAACATGACTGAGGTTTGATTCTGGAAAACTGTGGCCTGGGAACATGACATCTGTTTAGATTGTGGAATAGTTTGCCCTGGGAACCTGACTGAGCCTTGGTTCTGGAACTCTGTGGACTGGGAACATGACTGAGGTTTATTCTAGAACCCTGTAGCCTGGGAACATAACTGAGGATTGATTCTGGAACCCTGTGGCCTGGGAACATGAGAACGGTTTGATTCTGGAACCCTGTGGCCTGGCAACATGACTGAGGCTTGATTCTGGAACCCTGTGGCCTGGCAATATGACTCAGGTTTGATTCTGGATCCCTGTGGCCTGGGAACATGACTGAGGCGTGATTCTGGAAAACTGTGGCCTGGGAAAATGACATCTGTTTAGATTGTGGAATAGTGTGCCCTGGGAACCTGACTGAGCCTTGGTTCTGGAACTCTGTGGACTGGGAACATGACTGAGGTTTGATTCTGGAACCCTGTGGCCTGGCAATATGACTCAGGTTTGATTCTGGGTCCCTGTGGCCTGGGAACATGACTGAGGCGTGATTCTGCAAAACTGTGGCCTGGGAAAATGACCTCTGTTTAGATTGTGGAATAGTGTGCCCTGGGAACCTGACTGAGCCTTGGTTCTGGAACTCTGTGGACTGGGAACATGACTGAGGTTTATTCTAGAACCCTGTTGCCTGGGAACATAACTGAGGATTGATTCTGGAAACCTGTGGCCTGGGAACATGACATCGGTGGATTCTGGAACCCTGTGGCCTGGGAACATGAGAACGGTTTGATTCTGGAACCCTGTGGCCTGGCAACATGACTGAGGCTTGATTCTGGAACCCTGTGGCCTGGCAAAATGACTGAGACTTGATTCTGGAACCGTGTGGCCTGGGAACTTGACTGGGGTTTGATCGCAGAAACCTGTGGACTGTCCACATGTCTGAGGTTTGATGGTGGAACCCTGTGCACTGGGAACATGACTGAGGTTTGATGGTTGAACCCTGTGGCATGGCAACATGACTGAGGTTTGATTCTGGAAAACTGTGGCCTGGGAACATGACATCTGTTTAGATTGTGGAATAGTGTGCCCTGGGAACCTGACTGAGCCTTGGTTCTGGAACTCTGTGGACTGGGAACATGACTGAGGTTTATTCTAGAACCCTGTAGCCTGGGAACATAACTGAGGATTGATTCTGGAACCCTGTGGCCTGGGAACATGACATCGGTGGATTCTGGAACCCTGTGGCCTGGGAACATGAGAACGGTTTGATTCTGGAACCCTGTGGCCTGGCAACATGACTGAGGCTTGATTCTGGAACCCTGTGGCCTGGCAATATGACTCAGGTTTGATTCTGGATCCCTGTGGCCTGGGAACATGACTGAGGCGTGATTCTGGAAAACTGTGGCCTGGGAAAATGACATCTGTTTAGATTGTGGAATAGTGTGCCCTGGGAACCTGACTGAGCCTTGGTTCTGGAACTCTGTGGACTGGGAACATGACTGAGGTTTGATTCTGGAACCCTGTGGCCTGGCAATATGACTCAGGTTTGATTCTGGGTCCCTGTGGCCTGGGAACATGACTGAGGCGTGATTCTGCAAAACTGTGGCCTGGGAAAATGACATCTGTTTAGATTGTGGAATAGTGTGCCCTGGGAACCTGACTGAGCCTTGGTTCTGGAACTCTGTGGACTGGGAACATGACTGAGGTTTATTCTAGAACCCTGTTGCCTGGGAACATAACTGAGGATTGATTCTGGAACCCTGTGGCCTGGGAATATGACATCGGTGGATTCTGGAACCCTGTGGCCTGGGAACATGAGAACGGTTTGATTCTGGAACCCTGTGGCCTGGCAACATGACTGAGGCTTGATTCTGGAACCCTGTGGCCTGGCAACATGACTGAGACTTGATTCTGGAACCGTGTGGCCTGGGAACTTGACTTGGGTTTGATCGCAGAAACCTGTGGACTGTCCACATGACTGAGGTTTGATGGTGGAACCCTGTGCACTGGGAACATGACTGAGGTTTGATGGTTGAACCCTGTGGCATGGCAACATGACTGAGGTTTGATTCTGGAAAACTGTGGCCTGGGAACATGACATCTGTTTAGATTGTGGAATAGTGTGCCCTGGGAACCTGACTGAGCCTTGGTTCTGGAACTCTGTGGACTGGGAACATGACTGAGGTTTATTGTAGAACCCTGTAGCCTGGGAACATAACTGAGGATTGATTCTGGAACCCTGTGGCCTGGGAACATGACATCGGTGGATTCTGGAACCCTGTGGCCTGGGAACATGAGAACGGTTTGATTCTGGAACCCTGTGGCCTGGCAACATGACTGAGGCTAGATTCTGGAACCCTGTGGCCTGGCAACATGACTGAGGTTTGATTCTGGATCCCTGTGGCCTGGGAACATGACTGAGGCGTGATTCTGGAAAACTGTGGCCTGGGAAAATGACATCTGTTTAGATTGTGGAATAGTGTGCCCTGGGAACCTGACTGAGCCTTGGTTCTGGAACTCTGTGGACTGGGAACATGACTGAGGTTTATTTTAGAACCCTGTAGCCTGGGAACATAACTGAGGATTGATTCTGGAACCCTGTGGACTGGGAACATGACATCGGTGGATTCTGGAACCCTGTGGCCTGGGAACATGAGAACGGTTTGATTCTGGAACCCTGTGGCCTGGCAACATGACTGAGGCTTGATTCTGGAACCCTGTGGCCTGGCAACATGACTGAGGTTTGATTCTGGATCCCTGTGGCCTGGGAACATGACTGAGGCGTGATTCTGGAAAACTGTGGCCTGGGAAAATGACATCTGTTTAGATCGTGGAATAGTGTGCCCTGGGAACCTGACTGAGCCTTGGTTCTGGAACTCTGTGGACTGGGTACATGACTGAGGTTTATTCTAGAACCCTGTAGCCTGGGAACATAACTGAGGATTGATTCTGGAACCCTGTGGCCTGGGAACATGACATCGGTGGATTCTGGAACCCTGTGGCCTGGGAACATGAGAACGGTTTGATTCTGGAACCCTGTGGCCTGGCAACATGACTGAGGCTTGATTCTGGAACCCTGTGGCCTGGCAACATGACTGAGGCTTGATTCTGGAACTGTGTGGCCTGGGAACTTGACTGGGGTTTGATCGCAGAAACCTGTGGACTGTCCACATGACTGAGGTTTGATGGTGGAACCCTGTGCACTGGGAACATGACTGAGGTTTGATGGTTGAACCCTGTGGCATGGCAACATGACTGAGGTTTGATTCTGGAAAACTGTGGCCTGGGAACATGACATCTGTTTAGATTGTGGAATAGTTTGCCCTGGGAACCTGACTGAGCCTTGGTTCTGGAACTCTGTGGACTGGGAACATGACTGAGGTTTATTCTAGAACCCTGTAGCCTGGGAACATAACTGAGGATTGATTCTGGAACCCTGTGGCCTGGGAACATGACATCGGTGGATTCTGGAACCCTGTGGCCTGGGAACATGAGAACGGTTTGATTCTGGAACCCTGTGGCCTGGCAACATGCCTGAGGCTTGATTCTGGAACCCTGTGGCCTGGCAACATGACTGAGGTTTGATTCTGGATCCCTGTGGCCTGGGAATATGACTGAGGCGTGATTCTGGAAAACTGTGGCCTGGAAAAATGACATCTGTTTAGATCGTGGAATAGTGTGCCCTGGGAACCTGACTGAGCCTTGGTTCTGGAACTCTGTGGACTGGGAACATGACTGAGGTTTATTCTAGAACCCTGTAGCCTGGGAACATAACTGAGGATTGATTCTGGAACCCTGTGGCCTGGGAACATGACATCGGTGGATTCTGGAACCCTGTGGCCTGGGAACATGAGAACGGTTTGATTCTGGAACCCTGTGGCCTGGCAACATGACTGAGGCTTGATTCTGGAACCCTGTGGCCTGGCAACATGACTGAGACTTGATTCTGGAACCGTGTGTCCTGGGAACTTGACTGGGGTTTGATCGCAGAAACCTGTGGACTGTCCACATGACTGAGGTTTGATGGTGGAACCCTGTGCACTGGGAACATGACTGAGGTTTGATGGTTGAACCCTGTGGCATGGCAACATGACTGAGGTTTGATTCCGGAAAACTGTGGCCTGGGAACATGACATCTGTTTAGATTGTGGAATAGTTTGCCCTGGGAACCTGACTGAGCGTTGGTTCTGGAACTCTGTGGACTGGGAACATGACTGAGGTTTATTCTAGAACCCTGTAGCCTGGGAACATAACTGAGGGTTGATTCTGGAACCCTGTGGCCTGGGAACATGACATCGGTGGATTCTGGAACCCTGTGGCCTGGGAACATGAGAACGGTTTGATTCTGGAACCCTGTGGCCTGGCAACATGACTGAGGCTTGATTCTGGAACCCTGTGGCCTGGCAACATGACTGAGGTTTGATTCTGGATCCCTGTGGCCTGGGAACATGACTGAGGCGTGATTCTGGAAAACTGTGGCCTGGAAAAATGACATCTGTTTAGATCGTGGAATAGTGTGCCCTGGGAACCTGACTGAGCCTTGGTTCTGGAACTCTGTGGACTGGGAACATGACTGAGGTTTATTCTAGAACCCTGTAGCCTGGGAACATAACTGAGGATTGATTCTGGAACCCTGTGGCCTGGGAACATGACATCGGTGGATTCTGGAACCCTGTGGCCTGGGAACATGAGAACGGTTTGATTCTGGATCCCTGTGGCCTGGGAACATGACTTTGGCGTGATTCTGGAAAACTGTGGCCTGGGAAAGTGACATCTGTTTAGATTGTGGAATAGTGTGCCCTGGGAACCTGACTGAGCCTTGGCTCTGGATCTCTGTGGACTGGGAACATGACTGAGGTTTATTCTAGAACCCTGTAGCCTGGGAACATAACTGAGGATTGATTCTGGAACCCTGTGGCCTGGGAACATGACATCGGTGGATTCTGGATCCCTGTGGCCTGGGAACATGAGAACGGTTTGATTCTGGAAACGTATGGCCTGGCAACATGACTGAGGCTTGATTCTGGAACCCTGTGGCCTGGCAACATGACTGAGGTTTGATTCTGGATCCCTGTGGCCTGGGAAAATGACTGAGGCGTGATTCTGGAAAACTGTGGCCTGGAAACATGACATCTGTTTAGATTGTGGAATAGTGTGCCCTGGGAACCTGACTGAGCCTTGGTTCTGGAACTCTGTAGGCTGGGAACATGACTGAGATTTATTCTAGAACCCTGTAGCCTGGGAACATAACTGAGGATTGATTCTGGAACCCTGTGGCCTGGGAACATGACATCGGTGGATTCTGGAACCCTGTGGCCTGGGAACATGAGAACGGTTTGATTCTGGAACCCTGTGGCCTGGCAACATGACTGAGGCTTGATTCTGGAACCCTGTGGCCTGGCAACATGACTGAGGCTTGATTCTGGAACCGTGTGGCCTGGGAACTTGACTGGGGTTTGATCGCAGAAACCTGTGGACTGTCCACATGACTGAGGTTTCATGGTTCAACCCTGTGGCATGGCAACATGATTGAGGTTTGATTGTGGAATAGTGTGCCCTGGGAACCTGACTGAGTCTTGGTTCTGGAACTCTGGGGACTGGGAACATGACTGAGGTTTATTCTAGAACCCTGTAGCCTGGGAACATAACTGAGGATTGATTCTGGAACCCTGTGGCCTGGGAACATGACATCGGTGGATTCTGGAACCCTGTGGCCTGGGAACATGAGAACGGTTTGATTCTGGAACCCTGTGGCCTGGCAACATGACTGAGGCTTGATTCTGGAACCCTGTGGCCTGGCAACATGACTGAGACTTGATTCTGGAACCGTGTGGCCTGGGAACTTGACTGGGGTTTGATCGCAGAAACCTGTGGACTGTCCACATGACTGAGGTTTGATGGTGGAACCCTGTGCACTGGGAATATGACTGAGGTTTGATGGTTGAACCCTGTGGCATGGCAACATGACTGAGGTTTGATTCTGGAAAACTGTGGCCTGGGAACATGACATCTGTTTAGATTGTGGAATAGTTTGCCCTGGGAACCTGACTGAGCCTTGGTTCTGGAACTCTGTGGACTGGGAACATGACTGAGGTTTATTCTAGAACCCTGTAGCCTGGGAACATAACTGAGGATTGATTCTGGAACCCTGTGGCCTGGGAACATGAGAACGGTTTGATTCTGGAACCCTGTGGCCTGGCAACATGACTGAGGCTTGATTCTGGAACCCTGTGGCCTGGCAATATGACTCAGGTTTGATTCTGGATCCCTGTGGCCTGGGAACATGACTGAGGCGTGATTCTGGAAAACTGTGGCCTGGGAAAATGACATCTGTTTAGATTGTGGAATAGTGTGCCCTGGGAACCTGACTGAGCCTTGGTTCTGGAACTCTGTGGACTGGGAACATGACTGAGGTTTGATTCTGGAACCCTGTGGCCTGGCAATATGACTCAGGTTTGATTCTGGGTCCCTGTGGCCTGGGAACATGACTGAGGCGTGATTCTGCAAAACTGTGGCCTGGGAAAATGACCTCTGTTTAGATTGTGGAATAGTGTGCCCTGGGAACCTGACTGAGCCTTGGTTCTGGAACTCTGTGGACTGGGAACATGACTGAGGTTTATTCTAGAACCCTGTTGCCTGGGAACATAACTGAGGATTGATTCTGGAACCCTGTGGCCTGGGAACATGACATCGGTGGATTCTGGAACCCTGTGGCCTGGGAACATGAGAACGGTTTGATTCTGGAACCCTGTGGCCTGGCAACATGACTGAGGCTTGATTCTGGAACCCTGTGGCCTGGCAAAATGACTGAGACTTGATTCTGGAACCGTGTGGCCTGGGAACTTGACTGGGGTTTGATCGCAGAAACCTGTGGACTGTCCACATGTCTGAGGTTTGATGGTGGAACCCTGTGCACTGGGAACATGACTGAGGTTTGATGGTTGAACCCTGTGGCATGGCAACATGACTGAGGTTTGATTCTGGAAAACTGTGGCCTGGGAACATGACATCTGTTTAGATTGTGGAATAGTGTGCCCTGGGAACCTGACTGAGCCTTGGTTCTGGAACTCTGTGGACTGGGAACATGACTGAGGTTTATTCTAGAACCCTGTAGCCTGGGAACATAACTGAGGATTGATTCTGGAACCCTGTGGCCTGGGAACATGACATCGGTGGATTCTGGAACCCTGTGGCCTGGGAACATGAGAACGGTTTGATTCTGGAACCCTGTGGCCTGGCAACATGACTGAGGCTTGATTCTGGAACCCTGTGGCCTGGCAATATGACTCAGGTTTGATTCTGGATCCCTGTGGCCTGGGAACATGACTGAGGCGTGATTCTGGAAAACTGTGGCCTGGGAAAATGACATCTGTTTAGATTGTGGAATAGTGTGCCCTGGGAACCTGACTGAGCCTTGGTTCTGGAACTCTGTGGACTGGGAACATGACTGAGGTTTGATTCTGGAACCCTGTGGCCTGGCAATATGACTCAGGTTTGATTCTGGGTCCCTGTGGCCTGGGAACATGACTGAGGCGTGATTCTGCAAAACTGTGTCCTGGGAAAATGACATCTGTTTAGATTGTGGAATAGTGTGCCCTGGGAACCTGACTGAGCCTTGGTTCTGGAACTCTGTGGACTGGGAACATGACTGAGGTTTATTCTAGAACCCTGTTGCCTGGGAACATAACTGAGGATTGATTCTGGAACCCTGTGGCCTGGGAATATGACATCGGTGGATTCTGGAACCCTGTGGCCTGGGAACATGAGAACGGTTTGATTCTGGAACCCTGTGGCCTGGCAACATGACTGAGGCTTGATTCTGGAACCCTGTGGCCTGGCAACATGACTGAGACTTGATTCTGGAACCGTGTGGCCTGGGAACTTGACTGGGGTTTGATCGCAGAAACCTGTGGACTGTCCACATGACTGAGGTTTGATGGTGGAACCCTGTGCACTGGGAACATGACTGAGGTTTGATGGTTGAACCCTGTGGCATGGCAACATGACTGAGGTTTGATTCTGGAAAACTGTGGCCTGGGAACATGACATCTGTTTAGATTGTGGAATAGTGTGCCCTGGGAACCTGACTGAGCCTTGGTTCTGGAACTCTGTGGACTGGGAACATGACTGAGGTTTATTGTAGAACCCTGTAGCCTGGGAACATAACTGAGGATTGATTCTGGAACCCTGTGGCCTGGGAACATGACATCGGTGGATTCTGGAACCCTGTGGCCTGGGAACATGAGAACGGTTTGATTCTGGAACCCTGTGGCCTGGCAACATGACTGAGGCTAGATTCTGGAACCCTGTGGCCTGGCAACATGACTGAGGTTTGATTCTGGATCCCTGTGGCCTGGGAACATGACTGAGGCGTGATTCTGGAAAACTGTGGCCTGGGAAAATGACATCTGTTTAGATTGTGGAATAGTGTGCCCTGGGAACCTGACTGAGCCTTGGTTCTGGAACTCTGTGGACTGGGAACATGACTGAGGTTTATTTTAGAACCCTGTAGCCTGGGAACATAACTGAGGATTGATTCTGGAACCCTGTGGCCTGGGAACATGACATCGGTGGATTCTGGAACCCTGTGGCCTGGGAACATGAGAACGGTTTGATTCTGGAACCCTGTGGCCTGGCAACATGACTGAGGCTTGATTCTGGAACCCTGTGGCCTGGCAACATGACTGAGGTTTGATTCTGGATCCCTGTGGCCTGGGAACATGACTGAGGCGTGATTCTGGAAAACTGTGGCCTGGGAAAATGACATCTGTTTAGATCGTGGAATAGTGTGCCCTGGGAACCTGACTGAGCCTTGGTTCTGGAACTCTGTGGACTGGGAACATGACTGAGGTTTATTCTAGAACCCTGTAGCCTGGGAACATAACTGAGGATTGATTCTGGAACCCTGTGGCCTGGGAACATGACATCGGTGGATTCTGGAACCCTGTGGCCTGGGAACATGAGAACGGTTTGATTCTGGAACCCTGTGGCCTGGCAACATGACTGAGGCTTGATTCTGGAACCCTGTGGCCTGGCAACATGACTGAGGCTTGATTCTGGAACTGTGTGGCCTGGGAACTTGACTGGGGTTTGATCGCAGAAACCTGTGGACTGTCCACATGACTGAGGTTTGATGGTGGAACCCTGTGCACTGGGAACATGACTGAGGTTTGATGGTTGAACCCTGTGGCCTGGCAACATGCCTGAGGCTTGATTCTGGAACCCTGTGGCCTGGCAACATGACTGAGGTTTGATTCTGGATCCCTGTGGCCTGGGAATATGACTGAGGCGTGATTCTGGAAAACTGTGGCCTGGAAAAATGACATCTGTTTAGATCGTGGAATAGTGTGCCCTGGGAACCTGACTGAGCCTTGGTTCTGGAACTCTGTGGACTGGGAACATGACTGAGGTTTATTCTAGAACCCTGTAGCCTGGGAACATAACTGAGGATTGATTCTGGAACCCTGTGGCCTGGGAACATGACATCGGTGGATTCTGGAACCCTGTGGCCTGGGAACATGAGAACGGTTTGATTCTGGAACCCTGTGGCCTGGCAACATGACTGAGGCTTGATTCTGGAACCCTGTGGCCTGGCAATATGACTCAGGTTTGATTCTGGATCCCTGTGGCCTGGGAACATGACTGAGGCGTGATTCTGGAAAACTGTGGCCTGGGAAAATGACATCTGTTTAGATTGTGGAATAGTGTGCCCTGGGAACCTGACTGAGCCTTGGTTCTGGAACTCTGTGGACTGGGAACATGACTGAGGTTTGATTCTGGAACCCTGTGGCCTGGCAATATGACTCAGGTTTGATTCTGGGTCCCTGTGGCCTGGGAACATGACTGAGGCGTGATTCTGCAAAACTGTGGCCTGGGAAAATGACATCTGTTTAGATTGTGGAATAGTGTGCCCTGGGAACCTGACTGAGCCTTGGTTCTGGAACTCTGTGGACTGGGAACATGACTGAGGTTTATTCTAGAACCCTGTAGCCTGGGAACATAACTGAGGATTGATTCTGGAACCCTGTGGCCTGGGAACATGACATCGGTGGATTCTGGAACCCTGTGGCCTGGGAACATGAGAACGGTTTGATTCTGGATCCCTGTGGCCTGGGAACATGACTTTGGCGTGATTCTGGAAAACTGTGGCCTGGGAAAGTGACATCTGTTTAGATTGTGGAATAGTGTGCCCTGGGAACCTGACTGAGCCTTGGCTCTGGATCTCTGTGGACTGGGAACATGACTGAGGTTTATTCTAGAACCCTGTAGCCTGGGAACATAACTGAGGATTGATTCTGGAACCCTGTGGCCTGGGAACATGACATCGGTGGATTCTGGAACCCTGTGGCCTGGGAACATGAGAACGGTTTGATTCTGGAAACGTATGGCCTGGCAACATGACTGAGGCTTGATTCTGGAACCCTGTGGCCTGGCAAAATGACTGAGGTTTGATTCTGGATCCCTGTGGCCTGGGAAAATGACTGAGGCGTGATTCTGGAAAACTGTGGCCTGGAAACATGACATCTGTTTAGATTGTGGAATAGTGTGCCCTGGGAACCTGACTGAGCCTTGGTTCTGGAACTCTGTAGGCTGGGAACATGACTGAGATTTATTCTAGAACCCTGTAGCCTGGGAACATAACTGAGGATTGATTCTGGAACCCTGTGGCCTGGGAACATGACATCGGTGGATTCTGGAACCCTGTGGCCTGGGAACATGAGAACGGTTTGATTCTGGAACCCTGTGGCCTGGCAACATGACTGAGGCTTGATTCTGGAACCCTGTGGCCTGGCAACATGACTGAGGCTTGATTCTGGAACCGTGTGGCCTGGGAACTTGACTGGGGTTTGATCGCAGAAACCTGTGGACTGTCCACATGACTGAGGTTTCATGGTTCAACCCTGTGGCATGGCAACATGATTGAGGTTTGATTGTGGAATAGTGTGCCCTGGGAACCTGACTGAGTCTTGGTTCTGGAACTCTGGGGACTGGGAACATGACTGAGGTTTATTCTAGAACCCTGTAGCCTGGGAACATAACTGAGGATTGATTCTGGAACCCTGTGGCCTGGGAACATGACATCGGTGGATTCTGGAACCCTGTGGCCTGGGAACATGAGAACGGTTTGATTCTGGAACCCTGTGGCCTGGCAACATGACTGAGGCTTGATTCTGGAACCCTGTGGCCTGGCAACATGACTGAGACTTGATTCTGGAACCGTGTGGCCTGGGAACTTGACTGGGGTTTGATCGCAGAAACCTGTGGACTGTCCACATGACTGAGGTTTGATGGTGGAACCCTGTGCACTGGGAATATGACTGAGGTTTGATGGTTGAACCCTGTGGCATGGCAACATGACTGAGGTTTGATTCTGGAAAACTGTGGCCTGGGAACATGACATCTGTTTAGATTGTGGAATAGTTTGCCCTGGGAACCTGACTGAGCCTTGGTTCTGGAACTCTGTGGACTGGGAACATGACTGAGGTTTATTCTAGAACCCTGTAGCCTGGGAACATAACTGAGGATTGATTCTGGAACCCTGTGGCCTGGGAACATGAGAACGGTTTGATTCTGGAACCCTGTGGCCTGGCAACATGACTGAGGCTTGATTCTGGAACCCTGTGGCCTGGCAATATGACTCAGGTTTGATTCTGGATCCCTGTGGCCTGGGAACATGACTGAGGCGTGATTCTGGAAAACTGTGGCCTGGGAAAATGACATCTGTTTAGATTGTGGAATAGTGTGCCCTGGGAACCTGACTGAGCCTTGGTTCTGGAACTCTGTGGACTGGGAACATGACTGAGGTTTGATTCTGGAACCCTGTGGCCTGGCAATATGACTCAGGTTTGATTCTGGGTCCCTGTGGCCTGGGAAAATGACTGAGGCGTGATTCTGCAAAACTGTGGCCTGGGAAAATGACCTCTGTTTAGATTGTGGAATAGTGTGCCCTGGGAACCTGACTGAGCCTTGGTTCTGGAACTCTGTGGACTGGGAACATGACTGAGGTTTATTCTAGAACCCTGTTGCCTGGGAACATAACTGAGGATTGATTCTGGAACCCTGTGGCCTGGGAACATGACATCGGTGGATTCTGGAACCCTGTGGCCTGGGAACATGAGAACGGTTTGATTCTGGAACCCTGTGGCCTGGCAACATGACTGAGGCTTGATTCTGGAACCCTGTGGCCTGGCAAAATGACTGAGACTTGATTCTGGAACCGTGTGGCCTGGGAACTTGACTGGGGTTTGATCGCAGAAACCTGTGGACTGTCCACATGTCTGAGGTTTGATGGTGGAACCCTGTGCACTGGGAATATGACTGAGGTTTGATGGTTGAACCCTGTGGCATGGCAACATGACTGAGGTTTGATTCTGGAAAACTGTGGCCTGGGAACATGACATCTGTTTAGATTGTGGAATAGTGTGCCCTGGGAACCTGACTGAGCCTTGGTTCTGGAACTCTGTGGACTGGGAACATGACTGAGGTTTATTCTAGAACCCTGTAGCCTGGGAACATAACTGAGGATTGATTCTGGAACCCTGTGGCCTGGGAACATGACATCGGTGGATTCTGGAACCCTGTGGCCTGGGAACATGAGAACGGTTTGATTCTGGAACCCTGTGGCCTGGCAACATGACTGAGGCTTGATTCTGGAACCCTGTGGCCTGGCAATATGACTCAGGTTTGATTCTGGATCCCTGTGGCCTGGGAACATGACTGAGGCGTGATTCTGGAAAACTGTGGCCTGGGAAAATGACATCTGTTTAGATTGTGGAATAGTGTGCCCTGGGAACCTGACTGAGCCTTGGTTCTGGAACTCTGTGGACTGGGAACATGACTGAGGTTTGATTCTGGAACCCTGTGGCCTGGCAATATGACTCAGGTTTGATTCTGGGTCCCTGTGGCCTGGGAACATGACTGAGGCGTGATTCTGCAAAACTGTGGCCTGGGAAAATGACATCTGTTTAGATTGTGGAATAGTGTGCCCTGGGAACCTGACTGAGCCTTGGTTCTGGAACTCTGTGGACTGGGAACATGACTGAGGTTTATTCTAGAACCCTGTTGCCTGGGAACATAACTGAGGATTGATTCTGGAACCCTGTGGCCTGGGAATATGACATCGGTGGATTCTGGAACCCTGTGGCCTGGGAACATGAGAACGGTTTGATTCTGGAACCCTGTGGCCTGGCAACATGACTGAGGCTTGATTCTGGAACCCTGTGGCCTGGCAACATGACTGAGACTTGATTCTGGAACCGTGTGGCCTGGGAACTTGACTGGGGTTTGATCGCAGAAACCTGTGGACTGTCCACATGACTGAGGTTTGATGGTGGAACCCTGTGCACTGGGAACATGACTGAGGTTTGATGGTTGAACCCTGTGGCATGGCAACATGACTGAGGTTTGATTCTGGAAAACTGTGGCCTGGGAACATGACATCTGTTTAGATTGTGGAATAGTGTGCCCTGGGAACCTGACTGAGCCTTGGTTCTGGAACTCTGTGGACTGGGAACATGACTGAGGTTTATTGTAGAACCCTGTAGCCTGGGAACATAACTGAGGATTGATTCTGGAACCCTGTGGCCTGGGAACATGACATCGGTGGATTCTGGAACCCTGTGGCCTGGGAACATGAGAACGGTTTGATTCTGGAACCCTGTGGCCTGGCAACATGACTGAGGCTAGATTCTGGAACCCTGTGGCCTGGCAACATGACTGAGGTTTGATTCTGGATCCCTGTGGCCTGGGAACATGACTGAGGCGTGATTCTGGAAAACTGTGGCCTGGGAAAATGACATCTGTTTAGATTGTGGAATAGTGTGCCCTGGGAACCTGACTGAGCCTTGGTTCTGGAACTCTGTGGACTGGGAACATGACTGAGGTTTATTTTAGAACCCTGTAGCCTGGGAACATAACTGAGGATTGATTCTGGAACCCTGTGGCCTGGGAACATGACATCGGTGGATTCTGGAACCCTGTGGCCTGGGAACATGAGAACGGTTTGATTCTGGAACCCTGTGGCCTGGCAACATGACTGAGGCTTGATTCTGGAACCCTGTGGCCTGGCAACATGACTGAGGTTTGATTCTGGATCCCTGTGGCCTGGGAACATGACTGAGGCGTGATTCTGGAAAACTGTGGCCTGGGAAAATGACATCTGTTTAGATCGTGGAATAGTGTGCCCTGGGAACCTGACTGAGCCTTGGTTCTGGAACTCTGTGGACTGGGAACATGACTGAGGTTTATTCTAGAACCCTGTAGCCTGGGAACATAACTGAGGATTGATTCTGGAACCCTGTGGCCTGGGAACATGACATCGGTGGATTCTGGAACCCTGTGGCCTGGGAACATGAGAACGGTTTGATTCTGGAACCCTGTGGCCTGGCAACATGACTGAGGCTTGATTCTGGAACCCTGTGGCCTGGCAACATGACTGAGGCTTGATTCTGGAACTGTGTGGCCTGGGAACTTGACTGGGGTTTGATCGCAGAAACCTGTGGACTGTCCACATGACTGAGGTTTGATGGTGGAACCCTGTGCACTGGGAACATGACTGAGGTTTGATGGTTGAACCCTGTGGCATGGCAACATGACTGAGGTTTGATTCTGGAAAACTGTGGCCTGGGAACATGACATCTGTTTAGATTGTGGAATAGTTTGCCCTGGGAACCTGACTGAGCCTTGGTTCTGGAACTCTGTGGACTGGGAACATGACTGAGGTTTATTCTAGAACCCTGTAGCCTGGGAACATAACTGAGGATTGATTCTGGAACCCTGTGGCCTGGGAACATGACATCGGTGGATTCTGGAACCCTGTGGCCTGGGAACATGAGAACGGTTTGATTATGGAACCCTGTGGCCTGGCAACATGCCTGAGGCTTGATTCTGGAACCCTGTGGCCTGGCAACATGACTGAGGTTTGATTCTGGATCCCTGTGGCCTGGGAATATGACTGAGGCGTGATTCTGGAAAACTGTGGCCTGGAAAAATGACATCTGTTTAGATCGTGGAATAGTGTGCCCTGGGAACCTGACTGAGCCTTGGTTCTGGAACTCTGTGGACTGGGAACATGACTGAGGTTTATTCTAGAACCCTGTAGCCTGGGAACATAACTGAGGATTGATTCTGGAACCCTGTGGCCTGGGAACATGACATCGGTGGATTCTGGAACCCTGTGGCCTGGGAACATGAGAACGGTTTGATTCTGGAACCCTGTGGCCTGGCAACATGACTGAGGCTTGATTCTGGAACCCTGTGGCCTGGCAACATGACTGAGACTTGATTCTGGAACCGTGTGGCCTGGGAACTTGACTGGGGTTTGATCGCAGAAACCTGTGGACTGTCCACATGACTGAGGTTTGATGGTGGAACCCTGTGCACTGGGAACATGACTGAGGTTTGATGGTTGAACCCTGTGGCATGGCAACATGACTGAGGTTTGATTCTGGAAAACTGTGGCCTGGGAACATGACATCTGTTTAGATTGTGGAATAGTTTGCCCTGGGAACCTGACTGAGCGTTGGTTCTGGAACTCTGTGGACTGGGAACATGACTGAGGTTTATTCTAGAACCCTGTAGCCTGGGAACATAACTGAGGGTTGATTCTGGAACCCTGTGGCCTGGGAACATGACATCGGTGGATTCTGGAACCCTGTGGCCTGGGAACATGAGAACGGTTTGATTCTGGAACCCTGTGGCCTGGCAACATGACTGAGGCTTGATTCTGGAACCCTGTGGCCTGGCAACATGACTGAGGTTTGATTCTGGATCCCTGTGGCCTGGGAACATGACTGAGGCGTGATTCTGGAAAACTGTGGCCTGGAAAAATGACATCTGTTTAGATCGTGGAATAGTGTGCCCTGGGAACCTGACTGAGCCTTGGTTCTGGAACTCTGTGGACTGGGAACATGACTGAGGTTTATTCTAGAACCCTGTAGCCTGGGAACATAACTGAGGATTGATTCTGGAACCCTGTGGCCTGGGAACATGACATCGGTGGATTCTGGAACCCTGTGGCCTGGGAACATGAGAACGGTTTGATTCTGGATCCCTGTGGCCTGGGAACATGACTTTGGCGTGATTCTGGAAAACTGTGGCCTGGGAAAGTGACATCTGTTTAGATTGTGGAATAGTGTGCCCTGGGAACCTGACTGAGCCTTGGCTCTGGAGCTCTGTGGACTGGGAACATGACTGAGGTTTATTCTAGAACCCTGTAGCCTGGGAACATAACTGAGGATTGATTCTGGAACCCTGTGGCCTGGGAACATGACATCGGTGGATTCTGGAACCCTGTGGCCTGGGAACATGAGAACGGTTTGATTCTGGAAACGTATGGCCTGGCAACATGACTGAGGCTTGATTCTGGAACCCTGTGGCCTGGCAACATGACTGAGGTTTGATTCTGGATCCCTGTGGCCTGGGAAAATGACTGAGGCGTGATTCTGGAAAACTGTGGCCTGGAAACATGACATCTGTTTAGATTGTGGAATAGTGTGCCCTGGGAACCTGACTGAGCCTTGGTTCTGGAACTCTGTAGGCTGGGAACATGACTGAGATTTATTCTAGAACCCTGTAGCCTGGGAACATAACTGAGGATTGATTCTGGAACCCTGTGGCCTGGGAACTTGACATCGGTTGATTCTGGAACCCTGTGGCCTGGGAACATGAGAATGGTTTGATTCTGGAACCCTGTGGCCTGGCAACATGACTGAGGCTTGATTCTGGAACCCTGTGGCCTGGCAACATGACTGAGGCTTGATTCTGGAACCGTGTGGCCTGGGAACTTGACTGGGGTTTGATCGCAGAAACCTGTGGACTGTCCACATGACTGAGGTTTGATGGTGGAACCCTGTGCACTGGGAATATGACTGAGGTTTGATGGTTGAACCCTGTGGCATGGCAACATGACTGAGGTTTGATTCTGGAAAACTGTGGCCTGGGAACATGACATCTGTTTAGATTGTGGAATAGTTTGCCCTGGGAATCTGACTGAGCCTTGGTTCTGGAACTCTGTGGACTGGGAACATGACTGAGGTTTATTCTAGAACCCTGTAGCCTGGGAACATAACTGAGGATTGATTCTGGAACCCTGTGGCCTGGGAACATGAGAACGGTTTGATTCTGGAACCCTGTGGCCTGGCAACATGACTGAGGCTTGATTCTGGAACCCTGTGGCCTGGCAATATGACTCAGGTTTGATTCTGGATCCCTGTGGCCTGGGAACATGACTGAGGCGTGATTCTGGAAAACTGTGGCCTGGGAAAATGACATCTGTTTAGATTGTGGAATAGTGTGCCCTGGGAACCTGACTGAGCCTTGGTTCTGGAACTCTGTGGACTGGGAACATGACTGAGGTTTGATTCTGGAACCCTGTGGCCTGGCAATATGACTCAGGTTTGATTCTGGGTCCCTGTGGCCTGGGAACATGACTGAGGCGTGATTCTGCAAAACTGTGGCCTGGGAAAATGACCTCTGTTTTGATTGTGGAATAGTGTGCCCTGGGAACCTGACTGAGCCTTGGTTCTGGAACTCTGTGGACTGGGAACATGACTGAGGTTTATTCTAGAACCCTGTTGCCTGGGAACATAACTGAGGATTGATTCTGGAACCCTGTGGCCTGGGAACATGACATCGGTGGATTCTGGAACCCTGTGGCCTGGGAACATGAGAACGGTTTGATTCTGGAACCCTGTGGCCTGGCAACATGACTGAGGCTTGATTCTGGAACCCTGTGGCCTGGCAACATGACTGAGACTTGATTCTGGAACCGTGTGGCCTGGGAACTTGACTGGGGTTTGATCGCAGAAACCTGTGGACTGTCCACATGACTGAGGTTTGATGGTGGAACCCTGTGCACTGGGAACATGACTGAGGTTTGATGGTTGAACCCTGTGGCATGGCAACATGACTGAGGTTTGATTCTGGAAAACTGTGGCCTGGGAACATGACATCTGTTTAGATTGTGGAATAGTGTGCCCTGGGAACCTGACTGAGCCTTGGTTCTGGAAATCTGTGGACTGGGAACATGACTGAGGTTTATTGTAGAACCCTGTAGCCTGGGAACATAACTGAGGATTGATTCTGGAACCCTGTGGCCTGGGAACATGACATCGGTGGATTCTGGAACCCTGTGGCCTGGGAACATGAGAACGGTTTGATTCTGGAACCCTGTGGCCTGGCAACATGACTGAGGCTAGATTCTGGAACCCTGTGGCCTGGCAACATGACTGAGGTTTGATTCTGGATCCCTGTGGCCTGGGAACATGACTGAGGCGTGATTCTGGAAAACTGTGGCCTGGGAAAATGACATCTGTTTAGATTGTGGAATAGTGTGCCCTGGGAACCTGACTGAGCCTTGGTTCTGGAACTCTGTGGACTGGGAACATGACTGAGGTTTATTTTAGAACCCTGTAGCCTGGGAACATAACTGAGGATTGATTCTGGAACCCTGTGGCCTGGGAACATGACATCGGTGGATTCTGGAACCCTGTGGCCTGGGAACATGAGAACGGTTTGATTCTGGAACCCTGTGGCCTGGCAACATGACTGAGGCTTGATTCTGGAACCCTGTGGCCTGGCAACATGACTGAGGTTTGATTCTGGATCCCTGTGGCCTGGGAACATGACTGAGGCGTGATTCTGGAAAACTGTGGCCTGGGAAAATGACATCTGTTTAGATCGTGGAATAGTGTGCCCTGGGAACCTGACTGAGCCTTGGTTCTGGAACTCTGTGGACTGGGAACATGACTGAGGTTTATTCTAGAACCCTGTAGCCTGGGAACATAACTGAGGATTGATTCTGGAACCCTGTGGCCTGGGAACATGACATCGGTGGATTCTGGAACCCTGTGGCCTGGGAACATGAGAACGGTTTGATTCTGGAACCCTGTGGCCTGGCAACATCACTGAGGCTTGATTCTGGAACCCTGTGGCCTGGCAACATGACTGAGGCTTGATTCTGGAACCGTGTGGCCTGGGAACTTGACTGGGGTTTGATCGCAGAAACCTGTGGACTGTCCACATGACTGAGGTTTGATGGTGGAACCCTGTGCACTGGGAACATGACTGAGGTTTGATGGTTGAACCCTGTGGCATGGCAACATGACTGAGGTTTGATTCTGGAAAACTGTGGCCTGGGAACATGACATCTGTTTAGATTGTGGAATAGTTTGCCCTGGGAACCTGACTGAGCCTTGGTTCTGGAACTCTGTGGACTGGGAACATGACTGAGGTTTATTCTAGAACCCTGTAGCCTGGGAACATAACTGAGGATTGATTCTGGAACCCTGTGGCCTGGGAACATGACATCGGTGGATTCTGGAACCCTGTGGCCTGGGAACATGAGAACGGTTTGATTCTGGAACCCTGTGGCCTGGCAACATGACTGAGGCTAGATTCTGGAACCCTGTGGCCTGGCAACATGACTGAGGTTTGATTCTGGATCCCTGTGGCCTGGGAACATGACTGAGGCGTGATTCTGGAAAACTGTGGCCTGGGAAAATGACATCTGTTTAGATTGTGGAATAGTGTGCCCTGGGAACCTGACTGAGCCTTGGTTCTGGAACTCTGTGGACTGGGAACATGACTGAGGTTTATTTTAGAACCCTGTAGCCTGGGAACATAACTGAGGATTGATTCTGGAACCCTGTGGCCTGGGAACATGACATCGGTGGATTCTGGAACCCTGTGGCCTGGGAACATGAGAACGGTTTGATTCTGGAACCCTGTGGCCTGGCAACATGACTGAGGCTTGATTCTGGAACCCTGTGGCCTGGCAACATGACTGAGGTTTGATTCTGGATCCCTGTGGCCTGGGAACATGACTGAGGCGTGATTCTGGAAAACTGTGGCCTGGGAAAATGACATCTGTTTAGATCGTGGAATAGTGTGCCCTGGGAACCTGACTGAGCCTTGGTTCTGGAACTCTGTGGACTGGGAACATGACTGAGGTTTATTCTAGAACCCTGTAGCCTGGGAACATAACTGAGGATTGATTCTGGAACCCTGTGGCCTGGGAACATGACATCGGTGGATTCTGGAACCCTGTGGCCTGGGAACATGAGAACGGTTTGATTCTGGAACCCTGTGGCCTGGCAACATCACTGAGGCTTGATTCTGGAACCCTGTGGCCTGGCAACATGACTGAGGCTTGATTCTGGAACCGTGTGGCCTGGGAACTTGACTGGGGTTTGATCGCAGAAACCTGTGGACTGTCCACATGACTGAGGTTTGATGGTGGAACCCTGTGCACTGGGAACATGACTGAGGTTTGATGGTTGAACCCTGTGGCATGGCAACATGACTGAGGTTTGATTCTGGAAAACTGTGGCCTGGGAACATGACATCTGTTTAGATTGTGGAATAGTTTGCCCTGGGAACCTGACTGAGCCTTGGTTCTGGAACTCTGTGGACTGGGAACATGACTGAGGTTTATTCTAGAACCCTGTAGCCTGGGAACATAACTGAGGATTGATTCTGGAACCCTGTGGCCTGGGAACATGACATCGGTGGATTCTGGAACCCTGTGGCCTGGGAACATGAGAATGGTTTGATTCTGGAACCCTGTGGCCTGGCAACATGACTGAGGCTAGATTCTGGAACCCTGTGGCCTGGCAACATGACTGAGGTTTGATTCTGGATCCCTGTGGCCTGGGAACATGACTGAGGCGTGATTCTGGAAAACTGTGGCCTGGGAAAATGACATCTGTTTAGATTGCGGAATAGTGTGCCCTGGGAACCTGACTGAGCCTTGGTTGTGGAACTCTGTGGACTGGGAACATGACTGAGGTTTATTTTAGAACCCTGTAGCCTGGGAACATAACTGAGGATTGATTCTGGAACCCTGTGGACTGGGAACATGACATCGGTGGATTCTGGAACCCTGTGGCCTGGGAACATGAGAACGGTTTGATTCTGGAACCCTGTGGCCTGGCAACATGACTGAGGCTTGATTCTGGAACCCTGTGGCCTGGCAACATGACTGAGGTTTGATTCTGGATCCCTGTGGCCTGGGAACATGACTGAGGCGTGATTCTGGAAAACTGTGACCTGGGAAAATGACATCTGTTTAGATCGTGGAATAGTGTGCCCTGGGAACCTGACTGAGCCTTGGTTCTGGAACTCTGTGGACTGGGAACATGACTGAGGTTTATTCTAGAACCCTGTAGCCTGGGAACATAACTGAGGATTGATTCTGGAACCCTGTGGCCTGGGAACATGACATCGGTGGATTCTGGAACCCTGTGGCCTGGGAACATGAGAACGGTTTGATTCTGGAACCCTGTGGCCTGGCAACATGACTGAGGCTTGATTCTGGAACCCTGTGGCCTGGCAACATGACTGAGGCTTGATTCTGGAACCGTGTGGCCTGGGAACTTGACTGGGGTTTGATCGCAGAAACCTGTGGACTGTCCACATGACTGAGGTTTGATGGTGGAACCCTGTGCACTGGGAACATGACTGAGGTTTGATGGTTGAACCCTGTGGCATGGCAACATGACTGAGGTTTGATTCTGGAAAACTGTGGCCTGGGAACATGACATCTGTTTAGATTGTGGAATAGTTTGCCCTGGGAACCTGACTGAGCCTTGGTTCTGGAACTCTGTGGACTGGGAACATGACTGAGGTTTATTCTAGAACCCTGTAGCCTGGGAACATAACTGAGGATTGATTCTGGAACCCTGTGGCCTGGGAACATGACATCGGTGGATTCTGGAACCCTGTGGCCTGGGAACATGAGAACGGTTTGATTCTGGAACCCTGTGGCCTGGCAACATGCCTGAGGCTTGATTCTGGAACCCTGTGGCCTGGCAACATGACTGAGGTTTGATTCTGGATCCCTGTGGCCTGGGAATATGACTGAGGCGTGATTCTGGAAAACTGTGGCCTGGAAAAATGACATCTGTTTAGATCGTGGAATAGTGTGCCCTGGGAACCTGACTGAGCCTTGGTTCTGGAACTCTGTGGACTGGGAACATGACTGAGGTTTATTCTAGAACCCTGTAGCCTGGGAACATAACTGAGGATTGATTCTGGAACCCTGTGGCCTGGGAACATGACATCGGTGGATTCTGGAACCCTGTGGCCTGGGAACATGAGAACGGTTTGATTCTGGAACCCTGTGGCCTGGCAACATGACTGAGGCTTGATTCTGGAACCCTGTGGCCTGGCAACATGACTGAGACTTGATTCTGGAACCGTGTGGCCTGGGAACTTGACTGGGGTTTGATCGCAGAAACCTGTGGACTGTCCACATGACTGAGGTTTGATGGTGGAACCCTGTGCACTGGGAACATGACTGAGGTTTGATGGTTGAACCCTGTGGCATGGCAACATGACTGAGGTTTGATTCTGGAAAACTGTGGCCTGGGAACATGACATCTGTTTAGATTGTGGAATAGTTTGCCCTGGGAACCTGACTGAGCGTTGGTTCTGGAACTCTGTGGACTGGGAACATGACTGAGGTTTATTCTAGAACCCTGTAGCCTGGGAACATAACTGAGGGTTGATTCTGGAACCCTGTGGCCTGGGAACATGACATCGGTGGATTCTGGAACCCTGTGGCCTGGGAACATGAGAACGGTTTGATTCTGGAACCCTGTGGCCTGGCAACATGACTGAGGCTTGATTCTGGAACCCTGTGGCCTGGCAACATGACTGAGGTTTGATTCTGGATCCCTGTGGCCTGGGAACATGACTGAGGCGTGATTCTGGAAAACTGTGGCCTGGAAAAATGACATCTGTTTAGATCGTGGAATAGTGTGCCCTGGGAACCTGACTGAGCCTTGGTTCTGGAACTCTGTGGACTGGGAACATGACTGAGGTTTATTCTAGAACCCTGTAGCCTGGGAACATAACTGAGGATTGATTCTGGAACCCTGTGGCCTGGGAACATGACATCGGTGGATTCTGGAACCCTGTGGCCTGGGAACATGAGAACGGTTTGATTCTGGATCCCTGTGGCCTGGGAACATGACTTTGGCGTGATTCTGGAAAACTGTGGCCTGGGAAAGTGACATCTGTTTAGATTGTGGAATAGTGTGCCCTGGGAACCTGACTGAGCCTTGGCTCTGGAGCTCTGTGGACTGGGAACATGACTGAGGTTTATTCTAGAACCCTGTAGCCTGGGAACATAACTGAGGATTGATTCTGGAACCCTGTGGCCTGGGAACATGACATCGGTGGATTCTGGAACCCTGTGGCCTGGGAACATGAGAACGGTTTGATTCTGGAAACGTATGGCCTGGCAACATGACTGAGGCTTGATTCTGGAACCCTGTGGCCTGGCAACATGACTGAGGTTTGATTCTGGATCCCTGTGGCCTGGGAACATGACTGAGGCGTGATTCTGGAAAACTGTGGCCTGGAAACATGACATCTGTTTAGATTGTGGAATAGTGTGCCCTGGGAACCTGACTGAGCCTTGGTTCTGGAACTCTGTAGGCTGGGAACATGACTGAGATTTATTCTAGAACCCTGTAGCCTGGGAACATAACTGAGGATTGATTCTGGAACCCTGTGGCCTGGGAACTTGACATCGGTGGATTCTGGAACCCTGTGGCCTGGGAACATGAGAACGGTTTGATTCTGGAACCCTGTGGCCTGGCAACATGACTGAGGCTTGATTCTGGAACCCTGTGGCCTGGCAACATGACTGAGGCTTGATTCTGGAACCGTGTGGCCTGGGAACTTGACTGGGGTTTGATCGCAGAAACCTGTGGACTGTCCACATGACTGAGGTTTGATGGTGGAACCCTGTGCACTGGGAATATGACTGAGGTTTGATGGTTGAACCCTGTGGCATGGCAACATGACTGAGGTTTGATTCTGGAAAACTGTGGCCTGGGAACATGACATCTGTTTAGATTGTGGAATAGTTTGCCCTGGGAATCTGACTGAGCCTTGGTTCTGGAACTCTGTGGACTGGGAACATGACTGAGGTTTATTCTAGAACCCTGTAGCCTGGGAACATAACTGAGGATTGATTCTGGAACCCTGTGGCCTGGGAACATGAGAACGGTTTGATTATGGAACCCTGTGGCCTGGCAACATGACTGAGGTTTGATTCTGGATCCCTGTTGCCTGGGAACATGACTGAGGCGTGATTCTGGAAAACTGTGGCCTAGGAAAATGACATCTGTTTAGATTGTGGAATAGTGTGCCCTGGGAACCTGACTGAGCCTTGGTTCTGGAACTCTGTGGACTGGGAACATGACTGAGGTTTGATTCTGGAACCCTGTGGCCTGGCAATATGACTCAGGTTTGATTCTGGGTCCCTGTGGCCTGGGAACATGACTGAGGCGTGATTCTGCAAAACTGTGGCCTGGGAAAATGACCTCTGTTTTGATTGTGGAATAGTGTGCCCTGGGAACCTGACTGAGCCTTGGTTCTGGAACTCTGTGGACTGGGAACATGACTGAGGTTTATTCTAGAACCCTGTTGCCTGGGAACATAACTGAGGATTGATTCTGGAACCCTGTGGCCTGGGAACATGACATCGGTGGATTCTGGAACCCTGTGGCCTGGGAACATGAGAACGGTTTGATTCTGGAACCCTGTGGCCTGGCAACATGACTGAGGCTTGATTCTGGAACCCTGTGGCCTGGCAACATGACTGAGACTTGATTCTGGAACCGTGTGGCCTGGGAACTTGACTGGGGTTTGATCGCAGAAACCTGTGGACTGTCCACATGACTGAGGTTTGATGGTGGAACCCTGTGCACTGGGAACATGACTGAGGTTTGATGGTTGAACCCTGTGGCATGGCAACATGACTGAGGTTTGATTCTGGAAAACTGTGGCCTGGGAACATGACATCTGTTTAGATTGTGGTATAGTGTGCCCTGGGAACCTGACTGAGCCTTGGTTCTGGAACTCTGTGGACTGGGAACATGACTGAGGTTTATTGTAGAACCCTGTAGCCTGGGAACATAACTGAGGATTGATTCTGGAACCCTGTGGCCTGGGAACATGACATCGGTGGATTCTGGAACCCTGTGGCCTGGGAACATGAGAACGGTTTGATTCTGGAACCCTGTGGCCTGGCAACATGACTGAGGCTAGATTCTGGAACCCTGTGGCCTGGCAACATGACTGAGGTTTGATTCTGGATCCCTGTTGCCTGGGAACATGACTGAGGCGTGATTCTGGAAAACTGTGGCCTGGGAAAATGACATCTGTTTAGATTGTGGAATAGTGTGCCCTGGGAACCTGACTGAGCCTTGGTTCTGGAACTCTGTGGACTGGGAACATGACTGAGGTTTATTTTAGAACCCTGTAGCCTGGGAACATAACTGAGGATTGATTCTGGAACCCTGTGGACTGGGAACATGACATCGGTGGATTCTGGAACCCTGTGGCCTGGGAACATGAGAACGGTTTGATTCTGGAACCCTGTGGCCTGGCAACATGACTGAGGCTAGATTCTGGAACCCTGTGGCCTGGCAACATGACTGAGGTTTGATTCTGGATCCCTGTGGCCTGGGAACATGACTGAGGCGTGATTCTGGAAAACTGTGGCCTGGGAAAATGACATCTGTTTAGATTGTGGAATAGTGTGCCCTGGGAACCTGACTGAGAATTGGTTCTGGAACTCTGTGGACTGGGAACATGACTGAGGTTTATTTTAGAACCCTGTAGCCTGGGAACATAACTGAGGATTGATTCTGGAACCCTGTGGACTGGGAACATGACATCGGTGGATTCTGGAACCCTGTGGCCTGGGAACATGAGAACGGTTTGATTCTGGAACCCTGTGGCCTGGCAACATGACTGAGGCTTGATTCTGGAACCCTGTGGCCTGGCAACATGACTGAGGTTTGATTCTGGATCCCTGTGGCCTGGGAACATGACTGAGGCGTGATTCTGGAAAACTGTGGCCTGGGAAAATGACATCTGTTTAGATCGTGGAATAGTGTGCCCTGGGAACCTGACTGAGCCTTGGTTCTGGAACTATGTGGACTGGGAACATGACTGAGGTTTATTCTAGAACCCTGTAGCCTGGGAACATAACTGAGGATTGATTCTGGAACCCTGTGGCCTGGGAACATGACATCGGTGGATTCTGGAACCCTGTGGCCTGGGAACATGAGAACGGTTTGATTCTGGAACCCTGTGGCCTGGCAACATGACTGAGGCTTGATTCTGGAACCCTGTGGCCTGGCAACATGACTGAGGCTTGATTCTGGAACCGTGTGGCCTGGGAACTTGACTGGGGTTTGATCGCAGAAACCTGTGGACTGTCCTCATGACTGAGGTTTGATGGTGGAACCCTGTGCACTGGGAACATGACTGAGGTTTGATGGTTGAACCCTGTGGCATGGCAACATGACTGAGGTTTGATTCTGGAAAACTGTGGCCTGGGAACATGACATCTGTTTAGATTGTGGAATAGTTTGCCCTGGGAACCTGACTGAGCCTTGGTTCTGGAACTCTGTGGACTGGGAACATGACTGAGGTTTATTCTAGAACCCTGTAGCCTGGGAACATAACTGAGGATTGATTCTGGAACCCTGTGGCCTGGGAACATGACATCGGTGGATTCTGGAACCCTGTGGCCTGGGAACATGAGAACGGTTTGATTCTGGAACCCTGTGGCCTGGCAACATGACTGAGGCTTGATTCTGGAACCCTGTGGCCTGGCAACATGACTGAGGTCTGATTCTGGATCCCTGTGGCCTGGGAATATGACTGAGGCGTGATTCTGGAAAACTGTGGCCTGGAAAAATGACATCTGTTTAGATCGTGGAATAGTGTGCCCTGGGAACCTGACTGAGCCTTGGTTCTGGAACTCTGTGGACTGGGAACATGACTGAGGTTTATTCTAGAACCCTGTAGCCTGGGAACATAACTGAGGATTGATTCTGGAACCCTGTGGCCTGGGAACATGACATCGGTGGATTCTGGAACCCTGTCGCCTGGGAACATGAGAACGGTTTGATTCTGGAACCCTGTGGCCTGGCAACATGACTGAGGCTTGATTCTGGAACCCTGTGGCCTGGCAACATGACTGAGACTTGATTCTGGAACCGTGTGGCCTGGGAACTTGACTGGGGTTTGATCGCAGAAACCTGTGGACTGTCCACATGACAGAGGTTTGATGGTGGAACCCTGTGCACTGGGAACATGACTGAGGTTTGATGGTTGAACCCTGTGGCATGGCAACATGACTGAGGTTTGATTCTTGAAAACTGTGGCCTGGGAACATGACATCTGTTTAGATTGTGGAATAGTTTGCCCTGGGAACCTGACTGAGCGTTGGTTCTCGAACTCTGTGGACTGGGAACATGACTGAGGTTTATTCTAGAACCCTGTAGCCTGGGAACATAACTGAGGATTGATTCTGGAACCCTGTGGCCTGGGAACATGACATCGGTGGATTCTGGAACCCTGTGGCCTGGGAACATGAGAACGGTTTGATTCTGGAACCCTGTGGCCTGGCAACATGACTGAGGCTTGATTCTGGAACCCTGTGGCCTGGCAACATGACTGAGGTTTGATTCTGGATCCCTGTGGCCTGGGAACATGACTGAGGCGTGATTCTGGAAAACTGTGGCCTGGAAAAATGACATCTGTTTAGATCGTGGAATAGTGTGCCCTGGGAACCTGACTGAGCCTTGGTTCTGGAACTCTGTGGACTGGGAACATGACTGAGGTTTATTCTAGAACCCTGTAGCCTGGGAACATAACTGAGGATTGATTCTGGAACCCTGTGGCCTGGGAACATGACATTGGTGGATTCTGGAACCCTGTGGCCTGGGAACATGAGAACGGTTTGATTCTGGATCCCTGTGGCCTGGGAACATGACTTTGGCGTGATTCTGGAAAACTGTGGCCTGGGAAAGTGACATCTGTTTAGATTGTGGAATAGTGTGCCCTGGGAACCTGACTGAGCCTTGGCTCTGGAGCTCTGTGGACTGGGAACATGACTGAGGTTTATTCTAGAACCCTGTAGCCTGGGAACATAACTGAGGATTGATTCTGGAACCCTGTGGCCTGGGAACATGACATCGGTGGATTCTGGAACCCTGTGGCCTGGGAACATGAGAACGGTTTGATTCTGGAAACGTATGGCCTGGCAACATGACTGAGGCTTGATTCTGGAACCCTGTGGCCTGGCAACATGACTGAGGTTTGATTCTGGATCCCTGTGGCCTGGGAACATGACTGAGGCGTGATTCTGGAAAACTGTGGCCTGGAAACATGACATCTGTTTAGATTGTGGAATAGTGTGCCCTGGGAACCTGACTGAGCCTTGGTTCTGGAACTCTGTAGGCTGGGAACATGACTGAGATTTATTCTAGAACCCTGTAGCCTGGGAACATAACTGAGGATTGATTCTGGAACCCTGTGGCCTGGGAACTTGACATCGGTGGATTCTGGAACCCTGTGGCCTGGGAACATGAGAACGGTTTGATTCTGGAACCCTGTGGCCTGGCAACATGACTGAGGCTTGATTCTGGAACCCTGTGGCCTGGCAACATGACTGAGGCTTGATTCTGGAACTCTGTGGCCTGGGAACTTGACTGGGGTTTGATCGCAGAAACCTGTGGACTGTCCACATGACTGAGGTTTCATGGTTCAACCCTGTGGCATGGCAACATGATTGAGGTTTGATTGTCGAATAGTGTGCCCTGGGAACCTGACTGAGCCTTGGTTCTGGAACTCTGTGGAATGGGAACATGACTGAGGTTTATTCTAGAACCCTGTAGCCTGGGAACATAACTGAGGATTGATTCTGGAACCCTGTGGCCTGGGAACATGACATCGGTGGATTCTGGAACCCTGTGGCCTGGGAACATGAGAACGGTTTGATTCTGGAACCCTGTGGCCTGGCAACATGACTGAGGCTAGATTCTGGAACCCTGTGGCCTGGCAACATGACTGAGGCTTGATTCTGGAACCCTGTGGCCTGGCAACATGACTGAGACTTGATTCTGGAACCGTGTGGCCTGGGAACTTGACTGGGGTTTGATCGCAGAAACCTGTGGACTGTCCACATGACTGAGGTTTGATGGTGGAACCCTGTGCACTGGGAATATGACTGAGGTTTGATGGTTGAACCCTGTGGCATGGCAACATGACTGAGGTTTGATTCTGGAAAACTGTGGCCTGGGAACATGACATCTGTTTAGATTGTGGAATAGTTTGCCCTGGGAATCTGACTGAGCCTTGGTTCTGGAACTCTGTGGACTGGGAACATGACTGAGGTTTATTCTAGAACCCTGTAGCCTGGGAACATAACTGAGGATTGATTCTGGAACCCTGTGGCCTGGGAACATGAGAACGGTTTGATTATGGAAACCTGTGGCCTGGCAACATGACTGAGGCTTGATTCTGGAACCCTGTGGCCTGGCAATATGACTCAGGTTTGATTCTGGATCCCTGTGGCCTGGGAACATGACTGAGGCGTGATTCTGGAAAACTGTGGCCTAGGAAAATGACATCTGTTTAGATTGTGGAATAGTGTGCCCTGGGAACCTGACTGAGCCTTGGTTCTGGAACTCTGTGGACTGGGAACATGACTGAGGTTTGATTCTGGAACCCTGTGGCCTGGCAATATGACTCAGGTTTGATTCTGGGTCCCTGTGGCCTGGGAACATGACTGAGGCGTGATTCTGCAAAACTGTGGCCTGGGAAAATGACCTCTGTTTTGATTGTGGAATAGTGTGCCCTGGGAACCTGACTGAGCCTTGGTTCTGGAACTCTGTGGACTGGGAACATGACTGAGGTTTATTCTAGAACCCTGTTGCCTGGGAACATAACTGAGGATTGATTCTGGAACCCTGTGGCCTGGGAACATGACATCGGTGGATTCTGGAACCCTGTGGCCTGGGAACATGAGAACGGTTTGATTCTGGAACCCTGTGGCCTGGCAACATGACTGAGGCTTGATTCTGGAACCCTGTGGCCTGGCAACATGACTGAGACTTGATTCTGGAACCGTGTGGCCTGGGAACTTGACTGGGGTTTGATCGCAGAAACCTGTGGACTGTCCACATGACTGAGGTTTGATGGTGGAACCCTGTGCACTGGGAACATGACTGAGGTTTGATGGTTGAACCCTGTGGCATGGCAACATGACTGAGGTTTGATTCTGGAAAACTGTGGCCTGGGAACATGACATCTGTTTAGATTGTGGTATAGTGTGCCCTGGGAACCTGACTGAGCCTTGGTTCTGGAACTCTGTGGACTGGGAACATGACTGAGGTTTATTGTAGAACCCTGTAGCCTGGGAACATAACTGAGGATTGATTCTGGAACCCTGTGGCCTGGGAACATGACATCGGTGGATTCTGGAACCCTGTGGCCTGGGAACATGAGAACGGTTTGATTCTGGAACCCTGTGGCCTGGCAACATGACTGAGGCTAGATTCTGGAACCCTGTGGCCTGGCAACATGACTGAGGTTTGATTCTGGATCCCTGTTGCCTGGGAACATGACTGAGGCGTGATTCTGGAAAACTGTGGCCTGGGAAAATGACATCTGTTTAGATTGTGGAATAGTGTGCCCTGGGAACCTGACTGAGCCTTGGTTCTGGAACTCTGTGGACTGGGAACATGACTGAGGTTTATTTTAGAACCCTGTAGCCTGGGAACATAACTGAGGATTGATTCTGGAACCCTGTGGACTGGGAACATGACATCGGTGGATTCTGGAACCCTGTGGCCTGGGAACATGAGAACGGTTTGATTCTGGAACCCTGTGGCCTGGCAACATGACTGAGGCTAGATTCTGGAACCCTGTGGCCTGGCAACATGACTGAGGTTTGATTCTGGATCCCTGTGGCCTGGGAACATGACTGAGGCGTGATTCTGGAAAACTGTGGCCTGGGAAAATGACATCTGTTTAGATTGTGGAATAGTGTGCCCTGGGAACCTGACTGAGAATTGGTTCTGGAACTCTGTGGACTGGGAACATGACTGAGGTTTATTTTAGAACCCTGTAGCCTGGGAACATAACTGAGGATTGATTCTGGAACCCTGTGGACTGGGAACATGACATCGGTGGATTCTGGAACCCTGTGGCCTGGGAACATGAGAACGGTTTGATTCTGGAACCCTGTGGCCTGGCAACATGACTGAGGCTTGATTCTGGAACCCTGTGGCCTGGCAACATGACTGAGGTTTGATTCTGGATCCCTGTGGCCTGGGAACATGACTGAGGCGTGATTCTGGAAAACTGTGGCCTGGGAAAATGACATCTGTTTAGATCGTGGAATAGTGTGCCCTGGGAACCTGACTGAGCCTTGGTTCTGGAACTATGTGGACTGGGAACATGACTGAGGTTTATTCTAGAACCCTGTAGCCTGGGAACATAACTGAGGATTGATTCTTGAACCCTGTGGCCTGGGAACATGACATCGGTGGATTCTGGAACCCTGTGGCCTGGGAACATGAGAACGGTTTGATTCTGGAACCCTGTGGCCTGGCAACATGACTGAGGCTTGATTCTGGAACCCTGTGGCCTGGCAACATGACTGAGGCTTGATTCTGGAACCGTGTGGCCTGGGAACTTGACTGGGGTTTGATCGCAGAAACCTGTGGACTGTCCTCATGACTGAGGTTTGATGGTGGAACCCTGTGCACTGGGAACATGACTGAGGTTTGATGGTTGAACCCTGTGGCATGGCAACATGACTGAGGTTTGATTCTGGAAAACTGTGGCCTGGGAACATGACATCTGTTTAGATTGTGGAATAGTTTGCCCTGGGAACCTGACTGAGCCTTGGTTCTGGAACTCTGTGGACTGGGAACATGACTGAGGTTTATTCTAGAACCCTGTAGCCTGGGAACATAACTGAGGATTGATTCTGGAACCCTGTGGCCTGGGAACATGACATCGGTGGATTCTGGAACCCTGTGGCCTGGGAACATGAGAACGGTTTGATTCTGGAACCCTGTGGCCTGGCAACATGACTGAGGCTTGATTCTGGAACCCTGTGGCCTGGCAACATGACTGAGGTCTGATTCTGGATCCCTGTGGCCTGGGAATATGACTGAGGCGTGATTCTGGAAAACTGTGGCCTGGAAAAATGACATCTGTTTAGATCGTGGAATAGTGTGCCCTGGGAACCTGACTGAGCCTTGGTTCTGGAACTCTGTGGACTGGGAACATGACTGAGGTTTATTCTAGAACCCTGTAGCCTGGGAACATAACTGAGGATTGATTCTGGAACCCTGTGGCCTGGGAACATGACATCGGTGGATTCTGGAACCCTGTCGCCTGGGAACATGAGAACGGTTTGATTCTGGAACCCTGTGGCCTGGCAACATGACTGAGGCTTGATTCTGGAACCCTGTGGCCTGGCAACATGACTGAGACTTGATTCTGGAACCGTGTGGCCTGGGAACTTGACTGGGGTTTGATCGCAGAAACCTGTGGACTGTCCACATGACAGAGGTTTGATGGTGGAACCCTGTGCACTGGGAACATGACTGAGGTTTGATGGTTGAACCCTGTGGCATGGCAACATGACTGAGGTTTGATTCTTGAAAACTGTGGCCTGGGAACATGACATCTGTTTAGATTGTGGAATAGTTTGCCCTGGGAACCTGACTGAGCGTTGGTTCTCGAACTCTGTGGACTGGGAACATGACTGAGGTTTATTCTAGAACCCTGTAGCCTGGGAACATAACTGAGGATTGATTCTGGAACCCTGTGGCCTGGGAACATGACATCGGTGGATTCTGGAACCCTGTGGCCTGGGAACATGAGAACGGTTTGATTCTGGAAACGTATGGCCTGGCAACATGACTGAGGCTTGATTCTGGAACCCTGTGGCCTGGCAACATGACTGAGGTTTGATTCTGGATCCCTGTGGCCTGGGAACATGACTGAGGCGTGATTCTGGAAAACTGTGGCCTGGAAACATGACATCTGTTTAGATTGTGGAATAGTGTGCCCTGGGAACCTGACTGAGCCTTGGTTCTGGAACTCTGTAGGCTGGGAACATGACTGAGATTTATTCTAGAACCCTGTAGCCTGGGAACATAACTGAGGATTGATTCTGGAACCCTGTGGCCTGGGAACTTGACATCGGTGGATTCTGGAACCCTGTGGCCTGGGAACATGAGAACGGTTTGATTCTGGAACCCTGTGGCCTGGCAACATGACTGAGGCTTGATTCTGGAACCCTGTGGCCTGGCAACATGACTGAGGCTTGATTCTGGAACTCTGTGGCCTGGGAACTTGACTGGGGTTTGATCGCAGAAACCTGTGGACTGTCCACATGACTGAGGTTTCATGGTTCAACCCTGTGGCATGGCAACATGATTGAGGTTTGATTGTCGAATAGTGTGCCCTGGGAACCTGACTGAGCCTTGGTTCTGGAACTCTGTGGAATGGGAACATGACTGAGGTTTATTCTAGAACCCTGTAGCCTGGGAACATAACTGAGGATTGATTCTGGAACCCTGTGGCCTGGGAACATGACATCGGTGGATTCTGGAACCCTGTGGCCTGGGAACATGAGAACGGTTTGATTCTGGAACCCTGTGGCCTGGCAACATGACTGAGGCTAGATTCTGGAACCCTGTGGCCTGGCAACATGACTGAGGCTTGATTCTGGAACCCTGTGGCCTGGCAACATGACTGAGGCTTGATTCTGGAACCGTGTGGCCTGGGAACTTGACTGGGGTTTGATCGCAGAAACCTGTGGACTGTCCACATGACTGAGGTTTGATGGTGGAACCCTGTGCACTGGGAATATGACTGAGGTTTGATGGTTGAACCCTGTGGCATGGCAACATGACTGAGGTTTGATTCTGGAAAACTGTGGCCTGGGAACATGACATCTGTTTAGATTGTGGAATAGTTTGCCCTGGGAATCTGACTGAGCCTTGGTTCTGGAACTCTGTGGACTGGGAACATGACTGAGGTTTATTCTAGAACCCTGTAGCCTGGGAACATAACTGAGGATTGATTCTGGAACCCTGTGGCCTGGGAACATGAGAACGGTTTGATTATGGAACCCTGTGGCCTGGCAACATGACTGAGGCTTGATTCTGGAACCCTGTGGCCTGGCAATATGACTCAGGTTTGATTCTGGATCCCTGTGGCCTGGGAACATGACTGAGGCGTGATTCTGGAAAACTGTGGCCTAGGAAAATGACATCTGTTTAGATTGTGGAATAGTGTGCCCTGGGAACCTGACTGAGCCTTGGTTCTGGAACTCTGTGGACTGGGAACATGACTGAGGTTTGATTCTGGAACCCTGTGGCCTGGCAATATGACTCAGGTTTGATTCTGGGTCCCTGTGGCCTGGGAACATGACTGAGGCGTGATTCTGCAAAACTGTGGCCTGGGAAAATGACCTCTGTTTAGATTGTGGAATAGTGTGCCCTGGGAACCTGACTGAGCCTTGGTTCTGGAACTCTGTGGACTGGGAACATGACTGAGGTTTATTCTAGAACCCTGTTGCCTGGGAACATAACTGAGGATTGATTCTGGAACCCTGTGGCCTGGGAACATGACATCGGTGGATTCTGGAACCCTGTGGCCTGGGAACATGAGAACGGTTTGATTCTGGAACCCTGTGGCCTGGCAACATGACTGAGGCTTGATTCTGGAACCCTGTGGCCTGGCAACATGACTGAGACTTGATTCTGGAACCGTGTGGCCTGGGAACTTGACTGGGGTTTGATCGCAGAAACCTGTGGACTGTCCACATGACTGAGGTTTGATGGTGGAACCCTGTGCACTGGGAACATGACTGAGGTTTGATGGTTGAACCCTGTGGCATGGCAACATGACTGAGGTTTGATTCTGGAAAACTGTGGCCTGGGAACATGACATCTGTTTAGATTGTGGTATAGTGTGCCCTGGGAACCTGACTGAGCCTTGGTTCTGGAACTCTGTGGACTGGGAACATGACTGAGGTTTATTGTAGAACCCTGTAGCCTCGGAACATAACTGAGGATTGATTCTGGAACCCTGTGGCCTGGGAACATGACATCGGTGGATTCTGGAACCCTGTGGCCTGGGAACATGAGAACGGTTTGATTCTGGAACCCTGTGGCCTGGCAACATGACTGAGGCTAGATTCTGGAACCCTGTGGCCTGGCAACATGACTGAGGTTTGATTCTGGATCCCTGTTGCCTGGGAACATGACTGAGGCGTGATTCTGGAAAACTGTGGCCTGGGAAAATGACATCTGTTTAGATTGTGGAATAGTGTGCCCTGGGAACCTGACTGAGCCTTGGTTCTGGAACTCTGTGGACTGGGAACATGACTGAGGTTTATTTTAGAACCCTGTAGCCTGGGAACATAACTGAGGATTGATTCTGGAACCCTGTGGACTGGGAACATGACATCGGTGGATTCTGGAACCCTGTGGCCTGGGAACATGAGAACGGTTTGATTCTGGAACCCTGTGGCCTGGCAACATGACTGAGGCTTGATTCTGGAACCCTGTGGCCTGGCAAAATGACTGAGGTTTGATTCTGGATCCCTGTGGCCTGGGAACATGACTGAGGCGTGATTCTGGAAAACTGTGGCCTGGAAAAATGACATCTGTTTAGATCGTGGAATAGTGTGCCCTGGGAACCTGACTGAGCCTTGGTTCTGGAACTCTGTGGACTGGGAACATGACTGAGGTTTATTCTAGAACCCTGTAGCCTGGGAACATAACTGAGGATTGATTCTGGAACCCTGTGGCCTGGGAACATGACATCGGTGGATTCTGGAACCCTGTGGCCTGGGAACATGAGAACGGTTTGATTCTGGATCCCTGTGGCCTGGGAACATGACTTTGGCGTGATTCTGGAAAACTGTGGCCTGGGAAAGTGACATCTGTTTAGATTGTGGAATAGTGTGCCCTGGGAACCTGACTGAGCCTTGGCTCTGGAGCTCTGTGGACTGGGAACATGACTGAGGTTTATTCTAGAACCCTGTAGCCTGGGAACATAACTGAGGATTGATTCTGGAACCCTGTGGCCTGGGAACATGACATCGGTGGATTCTGGAACCCTGTGGCCTGGGAACATGAGAACGGTTTGATTCTGGAAACGTATGGCCTGGCAACATGACTGAGGCTTGATTCTGGAACCCTGTGGCCTGGCAACATGACTGAGGTTTGATTCTGGATCCCTGTGGCCTGGGAACATGACTGAGGCGTGATTCTGGAAAACTGTGGCCTGGAAACATGACATCTGTTTAGATTGTGGAATAGTGTGCCCTGGGAACCTGACTGAGCCTTGGTTCTGGAACTCTGTAGGCTGGGAACATGACTGAGATTTATTCTAGAACCCTGTAGCCTGGGAACATAACTGAGGATTGATTCTGGAACCCTGTGGCCTGGGAACTTGACATCGGTGGATTCTGGAACCCTGTGGCCTGGGAACATGAGAACGGTTTGATTCTGGAACCCTGTGGCCTGGCAACATGACTGAGGCTTGATTCTGGAACCCTGTGGCCTGGCAACATGACTGAGGCTTGATTCTGGAACTCTGTGGCCTGGGAACTTGACTGGGGTTTGATCGCAGAAACCTGTGGACTGTCCACATGACTGAGGTTTCATGGTTCAACCCTGTGGCATGGCAACATGATTGAGGTTTGATTGTGGAATAGTGTGCCCTGGGAACATGACTGAGCCTTGGTTCTGGAACTCTGTGGACTGGGAACATGACTGAGGTTTATTCTAGAACCCTGTAGCCTGGGAACATAACTGAGGATTGATTCTGGAACCCTGTGGCCTGGGAACATGACATCGGTGGATTCTGGAACCCTGTGGCCTGGGAACATGAGAACGGTTTGATTCTGGAACCCTGTGGCCTGGCAACATGACTGAGGCTTGATTCTGGAACCCTGTGGCCTGGCAACATGACTGAGGTTTGATTCTGGATCCCTGTGGCCTGGGAACATGACTGAGGCGTGATTCTGGAAAACTGTGGCCTGGGAAAATGACATCTGTTTAGATTGTGGAATAGTGTGCCCTGGGAACCTGACTGAGCCTTGGTTCTGGAACTCTGTGGACTGGGAACATGACTGAGGTTTATTCTAGAACCCTGTAGCCTGGGAACATAACTGAGGATTGATTCTGGAACCCTGTGGCCTGGGAACATGACATCGGTGGATTCTGGAACCCTGTGGCCTGGGAACATGAGAACGGTTTGATTCTGGAACCCTGTGGCCTGGCAACATGACTGAGGCTTGATTCTGGAACCCTGTGGCCTGGCAACATGACTGAGGTTTGATTCTGGATCCCTGTGGCCTGGGAACATGACTGAGGTGTGATTCTGGAAAACTGTGGCCTGGGAAAATGACATCTGTTTAGATCGTGGAATAGTGTGCCCTGGGAACCTGACTGAGCCTTGGTTCTGGAACTCTGTGGACTGGGAACATGACTGAGGTTTATTCTAGAACCCTGTATCCTGGGAACATAACTGAGGATTGATTCTGGAACCCTGTGGCCTGGGAACATGACATCGGTGGATTCTGGAACCCTGTGGCCTGGGAACATGAGTACGGTTTGATTCTGGATCCCTGTGGCCTGGGAACATGACATCTGTTTAGATTGTGGAATAGTGTGCCCTGGGAACCTGACTGAGCCTTGGTTCTGGAACTCTGTGGACTAGGAACATGACTGAGGTTTATTCTAGAACCCTGTAGCCTGGGAACATAACTGAGGATTGATTCTGGAACCCTGTGGCCTGGGATCATGACATCGGTGGATTCTGGAACCCTGTGGCCTGGGAAGATGAGAACGGTTTGATTCTGGAACCCTGTGGCCTGGCAACATGACTGAGGCTTGATTCTGGAACCCTGTGCCCTGGCAACATGACTGAGGCTTGATTCTGGAACCATGTGGCCTGGGAACTTGACTGGGGTTTAATCGCAGAAACCTGTGGACTGTCCACATGACTGAGGTTTGATGGTGGAACCCTGTGCACTGGGAACATGACTGAGGTTTGATGGTTGAACCCTGTGGCATGGCAACATGACTGAGGTTTGATTCTGGAAAACTGTGGCCTGGGAACATGACATCTGTTTAGATTGTGGAATAGTTTGCCCTGGGAACCTGACTGAGCCTTGGTTCTGGAACTCTGTGGACTGGGAACATGACTGAGGTTTATTCTAGAACCCTGTAGCCTGGGAACATAACTGAGGATTGATTCTGGAACCCTGTGGCCTGGGAACATGACATCGGTGGATTCTGGAACCCTGTGGCCTGGGAACATGAGAACGGTTTGATTCTGGAACCCTGTGGCCTGGCAACATGACTGAGGCTTGATTCTGGAACCCTGTGGCCTGGCAACGTGACTGAGGTTTGATTCTGGATCCCTGTGGCCTGGGAACATGACTGAGGCGTGATTCTGGAAAACTGTGGCCTGGAAAAATGACATCTGTTTAGATCGTGGCATAGTGTGCCCTGGGAACCTGACTGAGCCTTGGTTCTGGAACTCTGTGGACTGGGAACATGACTGAGGTTTATTCTAGAACCCTGTAGCCTGGGAACATAACTGAGGATTGATTCTGGAACCCTGTGGCCTGGGAACATGACATCGGTGGATTCTGGAACCCTGTGGCCTGGGAACATGAGAACGGTTTGATTCTGGATCCCTGTGGCCTGGGAACATGACTTTGGCGTGATTCTGGAAAACTGTGGCCTGGGAAAGTGACATCTGTTTAGATTGTGGAATAGTGTGCCCTGGGAACCTGACTGAGCCTTGGCTCTGGAGCTCTGTGGACTGGGAACATGACTGAGGTTTATTCTAGAACCCTGTAGCCTGGGAACATAACTGAGGATTGATTCTGGAACCCTGTGGCCTGGGAACATGACATCGGTGGATTCTGGAACCCTGTGGCCTGGGAACATGAGAACGGTTTGATTCTGGAAACCTATGGCCTGGCAACATGACTGAGGCTTGATTCTGGAACCCTGTGGCCTGGCAACATGACTGAGGTTTGATTCTGGATCCCTGTGGCCTGGGAACATGACTGAGGCGTGATTCTGGAAAACTGTGGCCTGGAAACATGACATCTGTTTAGATTGTGGAATAGTGTGCCCTGGGAACCTGACTGAGCCTTGGTTCTGGAACTCTGTAGGCTGGGAACATGACTGAGATTTATTCTAGAACCCTGTAGCCTGGGAACATAACTGAGGATTGATTCTGGAACCCTGTGGCCTGGGAACTTGACATCGGTGGATTCTGGAACCCTGTGGCCTGGGAACATGAGAACGGTTTGATTCTGGAACCCTGTGGCCTGGCAACATGACTGAGGCTTGATTCTGGAACCCTGTGGCCTGGCAACATGACTGAGGCTTGATTCTGGAACTCTGTGGCCTGGGAACTTGACTGGGGTTTGATCGCAGAAACCTGTGGACTGTCCACATGACTGAGGTTTCATGGTTCAACCCTGTGGCATGGCAACATGATTGAGGTTTGATTGTGGAATAGTGTGCCCTGGGAACCTGACTGAGCCTTGGTTCTGGAACTCTGTGGACTGGGAACATGACTGAGGTTTATTCTAGAACCCTGTAGCCTGGGAACATAACTGAGGATTGATTCTGGAACCCTGTGGCCTGGGAACATGACATCGGTGGATTCTGGAACCCTGTGGCCTGGGAACATGAGAACGGTTTGATTCTGGAACCCTGTGGCCTGGCAACATGACTGAGGCTAGATTCTGGAACCCTGTGGCCTGGCAACATGACTGAGGTTTGATTCTGGATCCCTGTGGCCTGGGAACATGACTGAGGCGTGATTCTGGAAAACAGTGGCCTGGGAAAATGACATCTGTTTAGATTGTGGAATAGTGTGCCCTGGGAACCTGACTGAGCCTTGGTTCTGGAACTCTGTGGACTGGGAACATGACTGAGGTTTATTCTAGAACCCTGTAGCCTGGGAACATAACTGAGGATTGATTCTGGAACCCTGTGGCCTGGGAACATGACATCGGTGGATTCTGGAACCCTGTGGCCTGGGAACATGAGAACGGTTTGATTCTGGAACCCTGTGGCCTGGCAACATGACTGAGGCTTGATTCTGGAACCCTGTGGCCTGGCAACATGACTGAGGTTTGATTCTGGATCCCTGTGGCCTGGGAACATGACTGAGGTGTGATTCTGGAAAACTGTGGCCTGGGAAAATGACATCTGTTTAGATCGTGGAATAGTGTGCCCTGGGAACCTGACTGAGCCTTGGTTCTGGAACTCTGTGGACTGGGAACATGACTGAGGTTTATTCTAGAACCCTGTAGCCTGGGAACATAACTGAGGATTGATTCTGGAACCCTGTGGCCTGGGAACATGACATCGGTGGATTCTGGAACCCTGTGGCCTGGGAACATGAGTACGGTTTGATTCTGGATCCCTGTGGCCTGGGAACATGACTTTGGCGTGATTCTGGAAAACTGTTGCCTGAGAAAGTGACATCTGTTTAGATTGTGGAATAGTGTGCCCTGGGAACCTGACTGAGCCTTGGCTCTGGAGCTCTGTGGACTGGGAACATGACTGAGGTTTATTCTAGAACCCTGTAGCCTGGACACATAACTGAGGATTGATTCTGGAACTCTGTGGCCTGGGAACATGACATCGGTGGATTCTGGAACCCTGTGGCCTGGGACCATGAGAACGGTTTGATTCTGGAACCCTGTGGCCTGGCAACATGACTGAGGCTTGATTCTGGAACCCTGTGGCCTGGCAACATGACTGAGGCTTGATTCTGGAACCGTGTGGCCTGGGAACTTGACTGGGGTTTGATCGCAGAAACCTGTGGACTGTCCACATGACTGAGGTTTCATGGTTGAACCCTGTGGCATGGCAACATGATTGAGGTTTGATTGTGGAACCCTCAGGCTTGGGAACATGACTGAGGCTTGATGGTGGAACCCTCTGGCCTGGAAACAGGAATGAGGTTTGATGGTGGAACACTGCGGCCTGGCAACATGACTGAGGTTTGATTCTGGAAAACTGTGGCCTGGGAACATGACATCTGTTTAGATTGTGGAATAGTGTGCCCTGGGAACCTGACTGAGCCTTGGTTCTGGAACTCTGTGGACTAGGAACATGACTGAGGTTTATTCTAGAACCCTGTAGCCTGGGAACATAACTGAGGATTGATTCTGGAACCCTGTGGCCTGGGATCATGACATCGGTGGATTCTGGAACCCTGTGGCCTGGGAAGATGAGAACGGTTTGATTCTGTAACCCTGTGGCCTGGCAACATGACTGAGGCTTGATTCTGGAACCCTGTGCCCTGGCAACATGACTGAGGCTTGATTCTGGAACCATGTGGCCTGGGAACTTGACTGGGGTTTAATCGCAGAAACCTGTGGACTGTCCACATGACTGAGGTTTGATGGTGGAACCCTGTGCACTGGGAACATGACTGAGGTTTGATGGTTGAACCCTGTGGCATGGCAACATGACTGAGGTTTGATTCTGGAAAACTGTGGCCTGGGAACATGACATCTGTTTAGATTGTGGAATAGTTTGCCCTGGGAACCTGACTGAGCCTTGGTTCTGGAACTCTGTGGACTGGGAACATGACTGAGGTTTATTCTAGAACCCTGTAGCCTGGGAACATAACTGTGGATTGATTCTGGAACCCTGTGGCCTGGGAACATGACATCGGTGGATTCTGGAACCCTGTGGCCTGGGAACATGAGAACGGTTTGATTCTGGAACCCTGTGGCCTGGCAACATGACTGAGGCTTGATTCTGGAACCCTGTGGCCTGGCAACGTGACTGAGGTTTGATTCTGGATCCCTGTGGCCTGGGAACATGACTGAGGCGTGATTCTGGAAAACTGTGGCCTGGAAAAATGACATCTGTTTAGATCGTGGAATAGTGTGCCCTGGGAACCTGACTGAGCCTTGGTTCTGGAACTCTGTGGACTGGGAACATGACTGAGGTTTATTCTAGAACCCTGTAGCCTGGGAACATAACTGAGGATTGATTCTGGAACCCTGTGGCCTGGGAACATGACATCGGTGGATTCTGGAACCCTGTGGCCTGGGAACATGAGAACGGTTTGATTCTGGATCCCTGTGGCCTGGGAACATGACTTTGGCGTGATTCTGGAAAACTGTGGCCTGGGAAAGTGACATCTGTTTAGATTGTGGAATAGTGTGCCCTGGGAACCTGACTGAGCCTTGGCTCTGGAGCTCTGTGGACTGGGAACATGACTGAGGTTTATTCTAGAACCCTGTAGCCTGGGAACATAACTGAGGATTGATTCTGGAACCCTGTGGCCTGGGAACATGACATCGGTGGATTCTGGAACCCTGTGGCCTGGGAACATGAGAACGGTTTGATTCTGGAAACGTATGGCCTGGCAACATGACTGAGGCTTGATTCTGGAACCCTGTGGCCTGGCAACATGACTGAGGTTTGATTCTGGATCCCTGTGGCCTGGGAACATGACTGAGGCGTGATTCTGGAAAACTGTGGCCTGGAAACATGACATCTGTTTAGATTGTGGAATAGTGTGCCCTGGGAACCTGACTGAGCCTTGGTTCTGGAACTCTGTAGGCTGGGAACATGACTGAGATTTATTCTAGAACCCTGTAGCCTGGGAACATAACTGAGGATTGATTCTGGAACCCTGTGGCCTGGGAACTTGACATCGGTGGATTCTGGAACCCTGTGGCCTGGGAACATGAGAACGGTTTGATTCTGGAACCCTGTGGCCTGGCAACATGACTGAGGCTTGATTCTGGAACCCTGTGGCCTGGCAACATGACTGAGGCTTGATTCTGGAACTCTGTGGCCTGGGAACTTGACTGGGGTTTGATCGCAGAAACCTGTGGACTGTCCACATGACTGAGGTTTCATGGTTCAACCCTGTGGCATGGCAACATGATTGAGGTTTGATTGTGGAATAGTGGGCCCTGGGAACCTGACTGAGCCTTGGTTCTGGAACTCTGTGGACTGGGAACATGACTGAGGTTTATTCTAGAACCCTGTAGCCTGGGAACATAACTGAGGATTGATTCTGGAACCCTGTGGCCTGGGAACATGACATCGGTGGATTCTGGAACCCTGTGGCCTGGGAACATGAGAACGGTTTGATTCTGGAACCCTGTGGCCTGGCAACATGACTGAGGCTTGATTCTGGAACCCTGTGGCATGGCAACATGACTGAGGTTTGATTCTGGATCCCTGTGGCCTGGGAACATGACTGAGGTGTGATTCTGGAAAACTGTGGCCTGGGAAAATGACATCTGTTTAGATCGTGGAATAGTGTGCCCTGGGAACCTGACTGAGCCTTGGTTCTGGAACTCTGTGGACTGGGAACATGACTGAGGTTTATTCTAGAACCCTGTAGCCTGGGAACATAACTGAGGATTGATTCTGGAACCCTGTGGCCTGGGAACATGACATCGGTGGATTCTGGAACCCTGTGGCCTGGGAACATGAGTACGGTTTGATTCTGGATCCCTGTGGCCTGGGAACATGACTTTGGCGTGATTCTGGAAAACTGTTGCCTGGGAAAGTGACATCTGTTTAGATTGTGGAATAGTGTGCCCTGGGAACCTGACTGAGCCTTGGCTCTGGAGCTCTGTGGACTGGGAACATGACTGAGGTTTATTCTAGAACCCTGTAGCCTGGACACATAACTGAGGATTGATTCTGGAACTCTGTGGCCTGGGAACATGACATCGGTGGATTCTGGAACCCTGTGGCCTGGGACCATGAGAACGGTTTGATTCTGGAACCCTGTGGCCTGGCAACATGACTGAGGCTTGATTCTGGAACCCTGTGGCCTGGCAACATGACTGAGGCTTGATTCTGGAACCGTGTTGCCTGGGAACTTGACTGGGGTTTGATCGCAGAAACCTGTGGACTGTCCACATGACTGAGGTTTCATGGTTGAACCCTGTGGCATGGCAACATGATTGAGGTTTGATTGTGGAACCCTCAGGCTTGGGAACATGACTGAGGCTTGATGGTGGAACCCTCTGGCCTGGAAACAGGAATGAGGTTTGATGGTGGAACCCTGCGGCCTGGCAACATGACTGAGGTTTGATTCTGGAAAACTGTGGCCTGGGAACATGACATCTGTTTAGATTGTGGAATAGTGTGCCCTGGGAACCTGACTGAGCCTTGGTTCTGGAACTCTGTGGACTAGGAACATGACTGAGGTTTATTCTAGAACCCTGTAGCCTGGGAACATAACTGAGGATTGATTCTGGAACCCTGTGGCCTGGGATCATGACATCGGTGGATTCTGGAACCCTGTGGCGTGGGAAGATGAGAACGGTTTGATTCTGTAACCCTGTGGCCTGGCAACATGACTGAGGCTTGATTCTGGAACCCTGTGCCCTGGCAACATGACTGAGGCTTGATTCTGGAACCATGTGGCCTGGGAACTTGACTGGGGTTTAATCGCAGAAACCTGTGGACTGTCCACATGACTGAGGTTTGATGGTGGAACCCTGTGCACTGGGAACATGACTGAGGTTTGATGGTTGAACCCTGTGGCATGGCAACATGACTGAGGTTTGATTCTGGAAAACTGTGGCCTGGGAACATGACATCTGTTTAGATTGTGGAATAGTTTGCCCTGGGAACCTGACTGAGCCTTGGTTCTGGAACTCTGTGGACTGGGAACATGACTGAGGTTTATTCTAGAACCCTGTAGCCTGGGAACATAACTGAGGATTGATTCTGGAACCCTGTGGCCTGGGAACATGACATCGGTGGATTCTGGAACCCTGTGGCCTGGGAACATGAGAACGGTTTGATTCTGGAACCCTGTGGCCTGGCAACATGACTGAGGCTTGATTCTGGAACCCTGTGGCCTGGCAACGTGACTGAGGTTTGATTCTGGATCCCTGTGGCCTGGGAACATGACTGAGGCGTGATTCTGGAAAACTGTGGCCTGGAAAAATGACATCTGTTTAGATCGTGGAATAGTGTGCCCTGGGAACCTGACTGAGCCTTGGTTCTGGAACTCTGTGGACTGGGAACATGACTGAGGTTTATTCTAGAACCCTGTAGCCTGGGAACATAACTGAGGATTGATTCTGGAACCCTGTGGCCTGGGAACATGACATCGGTGGATTCTGGAACCCTGTGGCCTGGGAACATGAGAACGGTTTGATTCTGGATCCCTGTGGCCTGGGAACATGACTTTGGCGTGATTCTGGAAAACTGTGGCCTGGGAAAGTGACATCTGTTTAGATTGTGGAATAGTGTGCCCTGGGAACCTGACTGAGCCTTGGCTCTGGAGCTCTGTGGACTGGGAACATGACTGAGGTTTATTCTAGAACCGTGTAGCCTGGGAACATAACTGAGGATTGATTCTGGAACCCTGTGGCCTGGGAACATGACATCGGTGGATTCTGGAACCCTGTGGCCTGGGAACATGAGAACGGTTTGATTCTGGAAACGTATGGCCTGGCAACATGACTGAGGCTTGATTCTGGAACCCTGTGGCCTGGCAACATGACTGAGGTTTGATTCTGGATCCCTGTGGCCTGGGAACATGACTGAGGCGTGATTCTGGAAAACTGTGGCCTGGAAACATGACATCTGTTTAGATTGTGGAATAGTGTGCCCTGGGAACCTGACTGAGCCTTGGTTCTAGAACTCTGTAGGCTGGGAACATGACTGAGATTTATTCTAGAACCCTGTAGCCTGGGAACATAACTGAGGATTGATTCTGGAACCCTGTGGCCTGGGAACTTGACATCGGTGGATTCTGGAACCCTGTGGCCTGGGAACATGAGAACGGTTTGATTCTGGAACCCTGTGGCCTGGCAACATGACTGAGGCTTGATTCTGGAACCCTGTGGCCTGGCAACATGACTGAGGCTTGATTCTGGAACTCTGTGGCCTGGGAACTTGACTGGGGTTTGATCGCAGAAACCTGTGGACTGTCCACATGACTGAGGTTTCATGGTTCAACCCTGTGGCATGGCAACATGATTGAGGTTTGATTGTGGAATAGTGTGCCCTGGGAACCTGACTGAGCCTTGGTTCTGGAACTCTGTGGACTGGGAACATGACTGAGGTTTATTCTAGAACCCTGTAGCCTGGGAACATAACTGAGGATTGATTCTGGAACCCTGTGGCCTGGGAACATGACATCGGTGGATTCTGGAACCCTGTGGCCTGGGAACATGAGAACGGTTTGATTCTGGAACCCTGTGGCCTGGCAACATGACTGAGGCTAGATTCTGGAACCCTGTGGCCTGGCAACATGACTGAGGTTTGATTCTGGATCCCTGTGGCCTGGGAACATGACTGAGGCGTGATTCTGGAAAACTGTGGCCTGGGAAAATGACATCTGTTTAGATTGTGGAATAGTGTGCCCTGGGAACCTGACTGAGCCTTGGTTCTGGAACTCTGTGGACTGGGAACATGACTGAGGTTTATTCTAGAACCCTGTAGCCTGGGAACATAACTGAGGATTGATTCTGGAACCCTGTGGCCTGGGAACATGACATCGGTGGATTCTGGAACCCTGTGGCCTGGGAACATGAGAACGGTTTGATTCTGGAACCCTGTGGCCTGGCAACATGACTGAGGCTTGATTCTGGAACCCTGTGGCCTGGCAACATGACTGAGGTTTGATTCTGGATCCCTGTGGCCTGGGAACATGACTGAGGTGTGATTCTGGAAAACTGTGGCCTGGGAAAATGACATCTGTTTAGATCGTGGAATAGTGTGCCCTGGGAACCTGACTGAGCCTTGGTTCTGGAACTCTGTGGACTGGGAACATGGCTGAGGTTTATTCTAGAACCCTGTAGCCTGGGAACATAACTGAGGATTGATTCTGGAACCCTGTGGCCTGGGAACATGACATCGGTGGATTCTGGAACCCTGTGGCCTGGGAACATGAGTACGGTTTGATTCTGGATCCCTGTGGCCTGGGAACATGACTTTGGCGTGATTCTGGAAAACTGTTGCCTGGGAAAGTGACATCTGTTTAGATTGTGGAATAGTGTGCCCTGGGAACCTGACTGAGCCTTGGCTCTGGAGCTCTGTGGACTGGGAACATGACTGAGGTTTATTCTAGAACCCTGTAGCCTGGACACATAACTGAGGATTGATTCTGGAACTCTGTGGCCTGGGAACATGACATCGGTGGATTCTGGAACCCTGTGGCCTGGGACCATGAGAACGGTTTGATTCTGGAACCCTGTGGCCTGGCAACATGACTGAGGCTTGATTCTGGAACCCTGTGGCCTGGCAACATGACTGAGGCTTGATTCTGGAACCGTGTGGCCTGGGAACTTGACTGGGGTTTGATCGCAGAAACCTGTGGACTGTCCACATGACTGAGGTTTCATGGTTGAACCCTGTGGCATGGCAACATGATTGAGGTTTGATTGTGGAACCCTCAGGCTTGGGAACATGACTGAGGCTTGATGGTGGAACCCTCTGGCCTGGAAACAGGAATGAGGTTTGATGGTGGAACCCTGCGGCCTGGCAACATGACTGAGGTTTGATTCTGGAAAACTGTGGCCTGGGAACATGACATCTGTTTAGATTGTGGAATAGTGTGCCCTGGGAACCTGACTGAGCCTTGGTTCTGGAACTCTGTGGACTAGGAACATGACTGAGGTTTATTCTAGAACCCTGTAGCCTGGGAACATAACTGAGGATTGATTCTGGAACCCTGTGGCCTGGGATCATGACATCGGTGGATTCTGGAACCCTGTGGCCTGGGAAGATGAGAACGGTTTGATTCTGTAACCCTGTGGCCTGGCAACATGACTGAGGCTTGATTCTGGAACCCTGTGCCCTGGCAACATGACTGAGGCTTGATTCTGGAACCATATGGCCTGGGAACTTGACTGGGGTTTAATCGCAGAAACCTGTGGACTGTCCACATGACTGAGGTTTGATGGTGGAACCCTGTGCACTGGGAACATGACTGAGGTTTGATGGTTGAACCCTGTGGCATGGCAACATGACTGAGGTTTGATTCTGGAAAACTGTGGCCTGGGAACATGACATCTGTTTAGATTGTGGAATAGTTTGCCCTGGGAACCTGACTGAGCCTTGGTTCTGGAACTCTGTGGACTGGGAACATGACTGAGGTTTATTCTAGAACCCTGTAGCCTGGGAACATAACTGAGGATTGATTCTGGAACCCTGTGGCCTGGGAACATGACATCGGTGGATTCTGGAACCCTGTGGCCTAGGAACATGAGAATGGTTTGATTCTGGAACCCTGTGGCCTGGCAACATGACTGAGGCTTGATTCTGGAACCCTGTGGCCTGGCAACGTGACTGAGGTTTGATTCTGGATCCCTGTGGCCTGGGAACATGACTGAGGCGTGATTCTGAAAAACTGTGGCCTGGAAAAATGACATCTGTTTAGATCGTGGAATAGTGTGCCCTGGGAACCTGACTGAGCCTTGGTTCTGGAACTCTGTGGACTGGGAACATGACTGAGGTTTATTCTAGAACCCTGTAGCCTGGGAACATAACTGAGGATTGATTCTGGAACCCTGTGGCCTGGGAACATGACATCGGTGGATTCTGGAACCCTGTGGCCTGGGAACATGAGAACGGTTTGATTCTGGATCCCTGTGGCCTGGGAACATGACTTTGGCGTGATTCTGGAAAAATGTGGCCTGGGAAAGTGACATCTGTTTAGATTGTGGAATAGTGTGCCCTGGGAACCTGACTGAGCCTTGGCTCTGGAGCTCTGTGGACTGGGAACATGACTGAGGTTTATTCTAGAACCCTGTAGCCTGGGAACATAACTGAGGATTGATTCTGGAACCCTGTGGCCTGGGAACATGACATCGGTGGATTCTGGAACCCTGTGGCCTGGGAACATGAGAACGGTTTGATTCTGGAAACGTATGGCCTGGCAACATGACTGAGGCTTGATTCTGGAACCCTGTGGCCTGGCAACATGACTGAGGTTTGATTCTGGATCCCTGTGGCCTGGGAACATGACTGAGGCGTGATTCTGGAAAACTGTGGCCTGGAAACATGACATCTGTTTAGATTGTGGAATAGTGTGCCCTGGGAACCTGACTGAGCCTTGGTTCTGGAACTCTGTAGGCTGGGAACATGACTGAGATTTATTCTAGAACCCTGTAGCCTGGGAACATAACTGAGGATTGATTCTGGAACCCTGTGGCCTGGGAACTTGACATCGGTGGATTCTGGAACCCTGTGGCCTGGGAACATGAGAACGGTTTGATTCTGGAACCCTGTGGCCTGGCAACATGACTGAGGCTTGATTCTGGAACCCTGTGGCCTGGCAACATGACTGAGGCTTGATTCTGGAACTCTGTGGCCTGGGAACTTGACTGGGGTTTGATCGCAGAAACCTGTGGACTGTCCACATGACTGAGGTTTCATGGTTCAACCCTGTGGCATGGCAACATGATTGAGGTTTGATTGTGGAATAGTGTGCCCTGGGAACCTGACTGAGCCTTGGTTCTGGAACTCTGTGGACTGGGAACATGACTGAGGTTTATTCTAGAACCCTGTAGCCTGGGAACATAACTGAGGATTGATTCTGGAACCCTGTGGCGTGGGAACATGACATCGGTGGATTCTGGAACCCTGTGGCCTGGGAACATGAGAACGGTTTGATTCTGGAACCCTGTGGCCTGGCAACATGACTGAGGCTAGATTCTGGAACCCTGTGGCCTGGCAACATGACTGAGGTTTGATTCTGGATCCCTGTGGCCTGGGAACATGACTGAGGCGTGATTCTGGAAAACTGTGGCCTGGGAAAATGACATCTGTTTAGATTGTGGAATAGTGTGCCCTGGGAACCTGACTGAGCCTTGGTTCTGGAACTCTGTGGACTGGGAACATGACTGAGGTTTATTCTAGAACCCTGTAGCCTGGGAACATAACTGAGGATTGATTCTGGAACCCTGTGGCCTGGGAACATGACATCGGTGGATTCTGGAACCCTGTGGCCTGGGAACATGAGAACGGTTTGATTCTGGAACCCTGTGGCCTGGCAACATGACTGAGGCTTGATTCTGGAACCCTGTGGCCTGGCAACATGACTGAGGTTTGATTCTGGATCCCTGAGGCCTGGGAACATGACTGAGGTGTGATTCTGGAAAACTGTGGCCTGGGAAAATGACATCTGTTTAGATCGTGGAATAGTGTGCCCTGGGAACCTGACTGAGCCTTGGTTCTGGAACTCTGTAGGCTGGGAACATGACTGAGGTTTATTCTAGAACCCTGTAGCCTGGGAACATAACTGAGGATTGATTCTGGAACCCTGTGGCCTGGGAACTTGATATCGGTGGATTCTGGAACCCTGTGGCCTGGGAACATGAGAACGGTTTGATTCTGGAACCCTGTGGCCTGGCAACATGACTGAGGCTTGATTCTGGAACCCTGTGGCCTGGCAACATGACTGAGGCTGGATTCTGGAACCTTGTGGCCTGGGAACTTGACTGGGGTTTGATCGCAGAAACCTGTGGACTGTCCACATGACTGAGGTTTCATGGTTCAACCCTGTGGCATGGCAACTTGATTGAGGTTTGATTGTGGAATAGTGTGCCCTGGGAACCTGACTGAGCCTTGGTTCTGGAACTCTGTGGACTGGGAACATGACTGAGGTTTATTCTAGAACCCTGTAGCCTGGGAACATAACTGAGGATTGATTCTGGAACCCTGTGGCCTGAGAACATGACATCGGTGGATTCTGGAACCCTGTGGCCTGGGAACATGAGAACGGTTTGATTCTGGAACCCTGTGGCCTGGCAACATGACTGAGGCTTGATTCTGGAACCGTGTGGCCTGGGAACTTGACTGGGGTTTGATCGCAGAAACCTGTGGACTGTCCACATGACTGAGGTTTGATGGTGGAACCCTGTGCACTGGGAACATGACTGAGGTTTGATGGTTGAACCCTGTGGCATGGCAACATGACTGAGGTTTGATTCTGGAAAACTGTGGCCTGGGAACATGACATCTGTTTAGATTGTGGAATAGTTTGCCCAGGGAACCTGACTGAGCCTTGGTTCTGGAACTCTGTGGACTGGGAACATGACTGAGGTTTATTCTAGAACCCTGTAGCCTGGGAACAAAACTGAGGATTGATTCTTGAACCCTGTGGCCTGGCAACATGACTGTGGTTTGATGGTGGAACCCTGTGGGCTGGGAACATGACTGAGGCCTGATTCTGGAAAACTGTGGCTTGGGAACATGACATCTGTTTAGATTGTGGAATAGTGTGCCCTGGGGACCTGACTGAGCCTTGGTTCTGGAACTCTGTGGACTGGGAACATGACTGAGGTTTATTCTAGAACCCTGTAGCCTGGGAACATAACTGAGGATTGATTCTGGAACCCTGTGGCCTGGGAACATGACATCGGTGGATTCTGGAACCCTGTGGCCTGGGAACATGAGAACGGTTTGATTCTGGAACCCTCTGGCCTGGCAACATGACTGAGGCTTGATTCTGGAACCCTGTGGCCTGGCAACATGACTCAGGTTTGATTCTGGATCCCTGTGGCCTGGGAACATGACTGAGGCGTGATTCTGGAAAACTGTGGCCTGGGAAAATGACATCTGTTTAGATTGTGGAATAGTGTGCCCTGGGAACCTGACTGAGCCTTGGTTCTGGAACTCTGTGGACTGGGAACATGACTGAGGTTTATTCTAGAACCCTGTAGCCTGGGAACATAACTGAGGATTGATTCTGGAACCCTGTGGCCTGGGAACATGACATCGGTGGATTCTGGAACCCTGTGGCCTGGGAACATGAGAACGGTTTGATTCTGGAACCCTGTGGCCTGGCAACATGACTGAGGCTTGATTCTGGAACCCTGTGGCCTGGCAACATGACTGAGGTTTGATTCTGGATCCCTGTGGCCTGGGAACATGACTGAGGTGTGATTCTGGATCCCTGTGGCCTGGCAACATGACTGAGGCTTGATTCTGGAACCGTGTGGCCTGGGAACTTGACTGGGGTTTGATCGCAGAAACCTGTGGACTGTCCACATGACTGAGGTTTGATGGTGGAACCCTGTGCACTGGGAACATGACTGAGGTTTGATGGTTGAACCCTGTGGCATGGCAACATGACTGAGGTTTGATTCTGGAAAACTGTGGCCTGGGAACATGATATCTGTTTAGATTGTGGAATAGTTTGCCCTGGGAACCTGACTGAGCCTTGGTTCTGGAACTCTGTGGACTGGGAACATGACTGAGGTTTATTCTAGAACCCTGTAGCCTGGGAACATAACTGAGGATTGATTCTGGAACCCTGTGGCCTGGGAACATGACATCGGTGGATTCTGGAACCCTGTGGCCTGGGAACATGAGAACGGTTTCATTCTGGAACCCTGTGGCCTGGCAACATGACTGAGGCTTGATTCTGGAACCCTGTGGCCTGGCAACATGACTGAGGTTTGATTCTGGATCCCTGTGGCCTGGGAACATGACTGCGGCGTGATTCTGGAAAACTGTGGCCTGGAAAAATGACATCTGTTTAGATCGTGGAATAGTGTGCCCTGGGAACCTGACTGAGCCTTGGTTCTGGAACTCTGTGGACTGGGAACATGACTGAGGTTTATTCTAGAACCCTGTAGCCTGGGAACATAACTGAGGATTGATTCTGGAACCCTGTGGCCTGGGAACATGACATCGGTGGATTCTGGAACCCTGTGGCCTGGGAACATGAGAACGGTTTGATTCTGGATCCCTGTGGCCTGGGAACATGACTTTGGCGTGATTCTGGAAAACTGTGGCCTGGGAAAGTGACATCTGTTTAGATTGTGGAATAGTGTGCACTGGGAACCTGACTGAGCCTTGGCTCTGGAGCTCTGTGGACTGGGAACATGACTGAGGTTTATTCTAGAACCCTGTAGCCTGGGAACATAACTGAGGATTGATTCTGGAACCCTGTGGCCTGGGAACATGACATCGGTGGATTCTGGAACCCTGTGGCCTGGGAACATGAGAACGGTTTGATTCTGGAAACGTATGTCCCGGCAACATGACTGAGGCTTGATTCTGGAACCCTGTGGCCTGGCAACATGACTGAGGTTTGATTCTGGATCCCTGTGGCCTGGGAACATGACTGAGGCGTGATTCTGGAAAACTGTGGCCTGGAAACATGACATCTGTTTAGATTGTGGAATAGTGTGCCCTGGGAACCTGACTGAGCCTTGGTTCTGGAACTCTGTAGGCTGGGAACATGACTGAGGTTTATTCTAGAACCCTGTAGCCTGGGAACATAACTGAGGATTGATTGTGGAACCCTGTGGCCTGGGAACTTGACATCGGTGGATTCTGGAACCCTGTGGCCTGGGAACATGAGAACGGTTTGATTCTGGAACCCTGTGGCCTGGCAACATGACTGAGGCTTGATTCTGGAACCCTGTGGCCTGGCAACATGACTGAGACTTGATTCTGGAACCGTGTGGCCTGGGAACTTGACTGGGGTTTGATCGCAGAAACCTGTGGACTGTCCACATGACTGAGGTTTGATTGTGGAACCCTGTGCACTGGGAACATGACTGAGGTTTGATGGTTGAACCCTGTGGCATGGCAACATGACTGAGGTTTGATTCTGGAAAACTGTGGCCTGGGAACATGACATCTGTTTAGATTGTGGAATAGTTTGCCCAGGGAACCTGACTGAGCCTTGGTTCTGGAACTCTGTGGACTGGGAACATGACTGAGGTTTATTCTAGAACCCTGTAGACTGGGAACATAACTGAGGATTGATTCTGGAACCCTGTGGCCTGGCAACATGACTGAGGTTTGATGGTGGAACCCTGTGGGCTGGGAACATGACTGAGGCGTGATTCTGGAAAACTGTGGCTTGGGAACATGACATCTGTTTAGATTGTGGAATAGTGTGCCCTGGGGACCTGACTGAGCCTTGGTTCTGGAACTCTGTGGACTGGGAACATGACTGAGGTTTATTCTAGAACCCTGTAGCCTGGGAACATAACTGAGGATTGATTCTGGAACCCTGTGGCCTGGGAACATGACATCGGTGGATTCTGGAACCCTGTGGCCTGGGAACATGAGAACGGTTTGATTCTGGAACCCTGTGGCCTGGCAACATGACTGAGGCTTGATTATGGAACCCTGTGGCCTGGCAACATGACTGAGGCTTGATTCTGGAACCGTGTGGCCTGGGAACTTGACTGGGGTTTGATCGCAGAAACCTGTGGACTGTCCACATGACTGAGGTTTGATGGTGGAACCCTGTGCACTGGGAACATGACTGAGGTTTGATGGTTGAACCCTGTGGCATGGCAACATGACTGAGGTTTGATTCTGGAAAACTGTGGCCTGGGAACATGATATCTGTTTAGATTGTGGAATAGTTTGCCCTGGGAACCTGACTGAGCCTTGGTTCTGGAACTCTGTGGACTGGGAACATGACTGAGGTTTATTCTAGAACCCTGTAGCCTGGGAACATAACTGAGGATTGATTCTGGAACCCTGTGGCCTGGGAACATGACATCGGTGGATTCTGGAAACCTGTGGCCTGGGAACATGAGAACGGTTTGATTCTGGAACCCTGTGGCCTGGCAACATGACTGAGGCTTGATTCTGGAACCCTGTGGCCTGGCAACATGACTGAGGTTTGATTCTGGATCCCTGTGGCCTGGGAACATGACTGAGGCGTGATTCTGGAAAACTGTGGCCTGGAAAAATGACATCTGTTTAGATCGTGGAATAGTGTGCCCTGGGAACCTGACTGAGCCTTGGTTCTGGAACTCTGTGGACTGGGAACATGACTGAGGTTTATTCTAGAACCCTGTAGCCTGGGAACATAACTGAGGATTGATTCTGGAACCCTGTGGCCTGGGAACATGACATCGGTGGATTCTGGAAACCTGTAGCCTGGGAACATGAGAACGGTTTGATTCTGGATCCCTGTGGCCTGGGAACATGACTTTGGCGTGATTCTGGAAAACTGTGGCCTGGGAAAGTGACATCTGTTTAGATTGTGGAATAGTGTGCCCTGGGAACCTGACTGAGCCTTGGCTCTGGAGCTCTGTGGACTGGGAACATGACTGAGGTTTATTCTAGAACCCTGTAGCCTGGGAACATAACTGAGGATTGATTCTGGAACCCTGTGGCCTGGGAACATGACATCGGTGGATTCTGGAACCCTGTGGCCTGGGAACATGAGAACGGTTTGATTCTGGAAACGTATGGCCCGGCAACATGACTGAGGCTTGATTCTGGAACCCTGTGGCCTGGCAACATGACTGAGGTTTGATTCTGGATCCCTGTGGCCTGGGAACATGACTGAGGCGTGATTCTGGAAAACTGTGGCCTGGAAACATGACATCTGTTTAGATTGTGGAATAGTGTGCCCTGGGAACCTGACTGAGCATTGGTTCTGGAACTCTGTAGGCTGGGAACATGACTGAGGTTTATTCTAGAACCCTGTAGCCTGGGAACATAACTGAGGATTGATTCTGGATCCCTGTGGCCTGGGAACTTGACATCGGTGGATTCTGGAACTCTGTGGCCTGGGAACATGAGAACGGTTTGATTCTGGAACCCTGTGGCCTGGCAACATGACTGAGGCTTGATTCTGGAACCCTGTGGCCTGGCAACATGACTGAGGCTTGATTCTGGAACCGTGTGGCCTGGGAACTTGACTGGGGTTTGATCGCAGAAACCTGTGGACTGTCCACATGACTGAGGTTTCATGGTTCAACCCTGTGGCATGGCAACATGATTGAGGTTTGATTGTGGAATAGTGTGCCCTGGGAACCTGACTGAGCCTTGGTTCTGGAACTCTGTGGACTGGGAACATGACTGAGGTTTATTCTAGAACCCTGTAGCCTGGGAACATAACTGAGGATTGATTCTGGAACCCTGTGGCCTGGGAACATGACATCGGTGGATTCTGGAACCCTGTGGCCTGGGAACATGAGAACGGTTTGATTCTGGAACCCTGTGGCCTGGCAACATGACTGAGGCTTGATTCTGGAACCCTGTGGCCTGGCAACATGACTGAGACTTGATTCTGGAACCGTGTGGCCTGGGAACTTGACTGGGGTTTGATCGCAGAAACCTGTGGACTGTCCACATGACTGAGGTTTGATGGTGGAACCCTGTGCACTGGGAACATGACTGAGGTTTGATGGTTGAACCCTGTGGCATGGCAACATGACTGAGGTTTGATTCTGGAAAACTGTGGCCTGGGAACATGACATCTGTTTAGATTGTGGAATAGTTTGCCCTGGGAACCTGACTGAGCCTTGGTTCTGGAACTCTGTGGACTGGGAACATGACTGAGGTTTATTCTAGAACCCTGTAGCCTGGGAACATAACTGAGGATTGATTCTGGAACCCTGTGGCCTGGGAACATGACATCGTTGGATTCTGGAACCCTGTGGCCTGGGAACATGAGAACGGTTTGATTCTGGAACCCTGTGGCCTGGCAACATGACTGAGGCTTGATTCTGGAACCCTGTGGCCTGGCAACGTGACTGAGGTTTGATTCTGGATCCCTGTGGCCTGGGAACATGACTGAGGCGTGATTCTGGAAAACTGTGGCCTGGAAAAATGACATCTGTTTAGATCGTGGAATAGTGTGCCCTGGGAACCTGACTGAGCCTTGGTTCTGGAACTCTGTGGACTGGGAACATGACTGAGGTTTATTCTAGAACCCTGTAGCCTGGGAACATAACTGAGGATTGATTCTGGAACCCTGTGGCCTGGGAACATGACATCGGTGGATTCTGGAACCCTGTGGCCTGGGAACATGAGAACGGTTTGATTCTGGATCCCTGTGGCCTGGGAACATGACTTTGGCGTGATTCTGGAAAACTGTGTCCTGGGAAAGTGACATCTGTTTAGATTGTGGAATAGTGTGCCCTGGAAACCTGACTGAGCCTTGGCTCTGGAGCTCTGTGGACTGGGAACATGACTGAGGTTTATTCTAGAACCCTGTAGCCTGGGAACATAACTGAGGATTGATTCTGGAACCCTGTGGCCTGGGAACATGACATCGGTGGATTCTGGAACCCTGTGGCCTGGGAACATGAGAACGGTTTGATTCTGGAAACGTATGTCCCGGCAACATGACTGAGGCTTGATTCTGGAACCCTGTGGCCTGGCAACATGACTGAGGTTTGATTCTGGATCCCTGTGGCCTGGGAACATGACTGAGGCGTGATTCTGGAAAACTGTGGCCTGGAAACATGACATCTGTTTAGATTGTGGAATAGTGTGCCCTGGGAACCTGACTGAGCCTTGGTTCTGGAACTCTGTAGGCTGGGAACATGACTGAGGTTTATTCTAGAACCCTGTAGCCTGGGAACATAACTGAGGATTGATTGTGGAACCCTGTGGCCTGGGAACTTGACATCGGTGTTTTCTGGAACCCTGTGGCCTGGGAACATGAGAACGGTTTGATTCTGGAACCCTGTGGCCTGGCAACATGACTGAGGCTTGATTCTGGAACCCTGTGGCCTGGCAACATGACTGAGGCTTAATTCTGGAACCCTGTGGCCTGGCAACATGACTGAGACTTGATTCTGGAACCGTGTGGCCTGGGAACTTGACTGGGGTTTGATCGCAGAAACCTGTGGACTGTCCACATGACTGAGGTTTGATTGTGGAACCCTGTGCACTGGGAACATGACTGAGGTTTGATGGTTGAACCCTGTGGCATGGCAACATGACTGAGGTTTGATTCTGGAAAACTGTGGCCTGGGAACATGACATCTGTTTAGATTGTGGAATAGTTTGCCCAGGGAACCTGACTGAGCCTTGGTTCTGGAACTCTGTGGACTGGGAACATGACTGAGGTTTATTCTAGAACCCTGTAGCCTGGGAACATAACTGAGGATTGATTCTGGAACCCTGTGGCCTGGCAACATGACTGAGGTTTGATGGTGGAACCCTGTGGGCTGGGAACATGACTGAGGCGTGATTCTGGAAAACTGTGGCTTGGGAACATGACATCTGTTTAGATTGTGGAATAGTGTGCCCTGGGGACCTGACTGAGCCTTGGTTCTGGAACTCTGTGGACTGGGAACATGACTGAGGTTTATTCTAGAACCCTGTAGCCTGGGAACATAACTGAGGATTGATTCTGGAACCCTGTGGCCTGGGAACATGACATCGGTGGATTCTGGAACCCTGTGGCCTGGGAACATGAGAACGGTTTGATTCTGGAACCCTCTGGCCTGGCAACATGACTGAGGCTTGATTCTGGAACCCTGTGGCCTGGCAACATGACTCAGGTTTGATTCTGGATCCCTGTGGCCTGGGAACATGACTGAGGCGTGATTCTGGAAAACTGTGGCCTGGGAAAATGACATCTGTTTAGATTGTGGAATAGTGTGCCCTGGGAACCTGACTGAGCCTTGGTTCTGGAACTCTGTGGACTGGGAACATGACTGAGGTTTATTCTAGAACCCTGTAGCCTGGGAACATAACTGAGGATTGATTCTGGAACCCTGTGGCCTGGGAACATGACATCGGTGGATTCTGGAACCCTGTGGCCTGGGAACATGAGAACGGTTTGATTCTGGAACCCTGTGGCCTGGCAACATGACTGAGGCTTGATTATGGAACCCTGTGGCCTGGCAACATGACTGAGGCTTGATTCTGGAACCGTGTGGCCTGGGAACTTGACTGGGGTTTGATCGCAGAAACCTGTGGACTGTCCACATGACTGAGGTTTGATGGTGGAACCCTGTGCACTGGGAACATGACTGAGGTTTGATGGTTGAACCCTGTGGCATGGCAACATGACTGAGGTTTGATTCTGGAAAACTGTGGCCTGGGAACATGATATCTGTTTAGATTGTGGAATAGTTTGCCCTGGGAACCTGACTGAGCCTTGGTTCTGGAACTCTGTGGACTGGGAACATGACTGAGGTTTATTCTAGAACCCTGTAGCCTGGGAACATAACTGAGGATTGATTCTGGAACCCTGTGGCCTGGGAACATGACATCGGTGGATTCTGGAAACCTGTGGCCTGGGAACATGAGAACGGTTTCATTCTGGAACCCTGTGGCCTGGCAACATGACTGAGGCTTGATTCTGGAACCCTGTGGCCTGGCAACATGACTGAGGTTTGATTCTGGATCCCTGTGGCCTGGGAACATGACTGAGGCGTGATTCTGGAAAACTGTGGCCTGGAAAAATGACATCTGTTTAGATCGTGGAATAGTGTGCCCTGGGAACCTGACTGAGCCTTGGTTCTGGAACTCTGTGGACTGGGAACATGACTGAGGTTTATTCTAGAACCCTGTACCCTGGGAACATAACTGAGGATTGATTCTGGAACCCTGTGGCCTGGGAACATGACATCGGTGGATTCTGGAAACCTGTGGCCTGGGAACATGAGAACGGTTTGATTCTGGATCCCTGTGGCCTGGGAACATGACTTTGGCGTGATTCTGGAAAACTGTGGCCTGGGAAAGTGACATCTGTTTAGATTGTGGAATAGTGTGCCCTGGGAACCTGACTGAGCCTTGGCTCTGGAGCTCTGTGGACTGGGAACATGACTGAGGTTTATTCTAGAACCCTGTAGCCTGGGAACATAACTGAGGATTGATTCTGGAACCCTGTGGCCTGGGAACATGACATCGGTGGATTCTGGAACCCTGTGGCCTGGGAACATGAGAACGGTTTGATTCTGGAAACGTATGGCCCGGCAACATGACTGAGGCTTGATTCTGGAACCCTGTGGCCTGGCAACATGACTGAGGTTTGATTCTGGATCCCTGTGGCCTGGGAACATGACTGAGGCGTGATTCTGGAAAACTGTGGCCTGGAAACATGACATCTGTTTAGATTGTGGAATAGTGTGCCCTGGGAACCTGACTGAGCATTGGTTCTGGAACTCTGTAGGCTGGGAACATGACTGAGGTTTATTCTAGAACCCTGTAGCCTGGGAACATAACTGAGGATTGATTCTGGATCCCTGTGGCCTGGGAACTTGACATCGGTGGATTCTGGAACTCTGTGGCCTGGGAACATGAGAACGGTTTGATTCTGGAACCCTGTGGCCTGGCAACATGACTGAGGCTTGATTCTGGAACCCTGTGGCCTGGCAACATGACTGAGGCTTGATTCTGGAACCGTGTGGCCTGGGAACTTGACTGGGGTTTGATCGCAGAAACCTGTGGACTGTCCACATGACTGAGGTTTCATGGTTCAACCCTGTGGCATGGCAACATGATTGAGGTTTGATTGTGGAATAGTGTGCCCTGGGAACCTGACTGAGCCTTGGTTCTGGAACTCTGTGGACTGGGAACATGACTGAGGTTTATTCTAGAACCCTGTAGCCTGGGAACATAACTGAGGATTGATTCTGGAACCCTGTGGCCTGGGAACATGACATCGGTGGATTCTGGAACCCTGTGGCCTGGGAACATGAGAACGGTTTGATTCTGGAACCCTGTGGCCTGGCAACATGACTGAGGCTTGATTCTGGAACCCTGTGGCCTGGCAACATGACTGAGACTTGATTCTGGAACCGTGTGGCCTGGGAACTTGACTGGGGTTTGATCGCAGAAACCTGTGGACTGTCCACATGACTGAGGTTTGATGGTGGAACCCTGTGCACTGGGAACATGACTGAGGTTTGATGGTTGAACCCTGTGGCATGGCAACATGACTGAGGTTTGATTCTGGAAAACTGTGGCCTGGGAACATGACATCTGTTTAGATTGTGGAATAGTTTGCCCTGGGAACCTGACTGAGCCTTGGTTCTGGAACTCTGTGGACTGGGAACATGACTGAGGTTTATTCTAGAACCCTGTAGCCTGGGAACATAACTGAGGATTGATTCTGGAACCCTGTGGACTGGGAACATGACATCGGTGGATTCTGGAACCCTGTGGCCTGGGGACATGAGAACGGTTTGATTCTGGAACCCTTTGGCCTGGCAACATGACTGAGGCTTGATTCTGGAACCCTGTGGCCTGGCAATATGACTCATGTTTGATTCTGGATCCCTGTGGCCTGGGAACATGACTGAGGCGTGATTCTGGAAAACTGTGGCCTGGGAAAATGACATCTGTTTAGATTGTGGAATAGTGTGCCCTGGGAACCTGACTGAGCCTTGGTTCTGGAACTCTGTGGACTGGGAACATGACTGAGGTTTATTCTAGAACCCTGTTGCCTGGGAACATAACTGAGGATTGATTCTGGAACCCTGTGGCCTGGGAACATGACATCGGTGGATTCTGGAACCCTGTGGCCTGGGAACATGAGAACGGTTTGATTCTGGAACCCTGTGGCCTGGCAACATGACTGAGGCTTGATTCTGGAACCCTGTGGCCTGGCAACGTGACTGAGGTTTGATTCTGGATCCCTGTGGCCTGGGAACATGACTGAGGCGTGATTCTGGAAAACTGTGGCCTGGAAAAATGACATCTGTTTAGATCGTGGAATAGTGTGCCCTGGGAACCTGACTGAGCCTTGGTTCTGGAACTCTGTGGACTGGGAACATGACTGAGGTTTATTCTAGAACCCTGTAGCCTGGGAACATAACTGAGGATTGATTCTGGAACCCTGTGGCCTGGGAACATGACATCGGTGGATTCTGGAACCCTGTGGCCTGGGAACATGAGAACGGTTTGATTCTGGATCCCTGTGGCCTGGGAACATGACTTTGGCGTGATTCTGGAAAACTGTGTCCTGGGAAAGTGACATCTGTTTAGATTGTGGAATAGTGTGCCCTGGGAACCTGACTGAGCCTTGGCTCTGGAGCTCTGTGGACTGGGAACATGACTGAGGTTTATTCTAGAACCCTGTAGCCTGGCAACATGACTGAGGCTTGATTCTGGAACCCTGTGGCCTGGAAATATCACTCAGGTTTGATTCTGGATCCCTGTGGCCTGGGAACATGACTGAGGCGTGATTCTGGAAAACTGTGGCCTGGGAAAATGACATCTGTTTAGATTGTGGAATAGTGTGCCCTGGGAACCTGACTGAGCCTTGGTTCTGGAACTCTGAGGACTGGGAACATGACTGAGATTTATTCTAGAACCCTGTAGCCTGGGAACATAACTGAGGATTGATTCTGGAACCCTGTGGCCTGGGAACATGACATCGGTGGATTCTGGAACCCTGTGGCCTGGGAACATGAGAACGGTTTGATTCTGGAACCCTGTGGCCTGGCAACATGACTGAGGCTTGATTCTGGAACCCTGTGGCCTGGCAACATGACTGAGGCTTGATTCTGGAACCGTGTGGCCTGGGAACTTGACTGGGGTTTGATCGCAGAAACCTGTGGACTGTCCATATGACTGAGATTTCATGGTTGAACCCTGTGGCATGGCAACATGATTGAGGTTTGATTGTGGAACCCTCAGGCTTGGGAACATGACTGAGGCTTGATGGTGGAACCCTCAGGCCTGGAAACAGGAATGAGGTTTGATGGTGGAACCCTGCGGCCTGGCAACATGAGTGAGGTTTGATTCTGGAAAACTGTGGCCTGGGAACATGACATCTGTTTAGATTGTGGAATAGTGTGCCCTGGGAACCTGACTGAGCCTTGGTTCTTGAACTCTGTGGACTGGGAACATGACTGAGGTTTATTCTAGAACCCTGTAGCCTGGGAACATAACTGAGGATTGATTCTGGAACCCTGTGACCTGGGAACATGACATCGGTGGATTCTGGAACCCTGTGGCCTGGGAACATGAGAACGGTTTGATTCTGGAACTCTGTGGCCTGGCAACATGACTGAGGCTTGATTCTGGAACCCTGTGGCCTGGCAACATGACTGAGGTTTGATTCTGGATCCCTGTGGCCTGGGAACATGACTGGGCGTGATTTTGGAAAACTGTGGCCTGGGAAAATGACATCTGTTTAGATTGTGGAATAGTGTGCCCTGGGAACCTGACTGAGCCTTGGTTCTCGAACTCTGTGGACTGTCCACATGACTGAGGTTTGATGGTGGAACCCTGTGCACTGGGAACATGACTGAGGTTTGATGGTTGAACCCTGTGGCATGGCAACATGATTGAGGTTTGATTGTGGAATCCTCAGGCTTGGGAACATGACTGAGGCTTGATGGTGGAACCCTGTGGCCTGGAAAGAGGAATGACGTTTGATGGTGGAACCCTGCGGCCTGGCAACATGACTGAGGTTTGATTCTGGAAAACTGTGGCCTGGGAACATGACATCTGTTTAGATTGTGGAATAGTGTGCCCTGGGAACCTGACTGAGCCTTGGTTCTGGAACTCTGTGGACTGGGAACATGACTGAGGTTTATTCTAGAACCCTGTAGCCTGGGAACATAACTGAGGATTGATTCTGGAACCCTGTGGCCTGGGAACATGACATCGGTGGATTCTGGAACCCTGTGGCCTGGGAACATGAGAACGGTTTGATTCTGGAACCCTGTGGCCTGGCAACATGACTGAGGCTTGATTCTGGAACCCTGTGGCCTGGCAACATGACTGAGGTTTGATTCTGGATCCCTGTGTCCTGGGAACATGACTGAGGCGTGATTCGGGAAAACTGTGGCCTGGGAAAATGACATCTGTATAGATTGTGGAATAGTGTGCCCTGGGAACCTGACTGAGCCTTGGTTCTGGAACTCTGTAGACTGGGAACATGACTGCAGTTTATTCTAGAACCCTGTAGCCTGGGAACATAACTGAGGATTGATTCTGGAACCCTGTGGCCTGGGAACATGACATCGGTGGATTCTGGAACCCTGTGGCCTGGGAACATGAGAACGGTTTGATTCTGGAACCCTGTGGCCTGGCAACATGACTGAGGCTTGATTCTGGAACCCTGTTGCCTGGCAACATGACTGAGGCTTGATTCTGGAACCGTGTGGACTGGGAACTTGACTGGGGTTTGATCGCAGAAACCTGTGGACTGGCCACATGACTGAGGTTTCATGGTTGAACCCTGTGGCATGGCAGCATGATTGAGGTTTGATTGTGGAACCCTCAGGCTTGGGAACATGACTGAGGCTTGATGGTGGAACCCTCTGGCCTGGAAACAGGAATGAGGTTTGATGGTGGAACCCTGCGGCCTGGCAACATGACTGAGGTTTGATTCTGGAAAACTGTGGCCTGGGAACATGACATCTGTTTAGATTGTGGAATAGTGTGCCCTGGGAACCTGACTGAGCCTTGGTTCTGGAACCCTGTGGCCTGGGAACATGACATCGGTGGATTCTGGAACCCTGTGGCCTGGCAACATGAGAACGGTTTGATTCTGGAACCCTGTGGCCTGGCAACATGACTGAGGCTTGATTCTGGAACCCTGTGGCCTGGCAACATGACTGAGGTTTGATTCTGGATCCCTGTGGCCTGGGAACATGACTGAGGCGAGATTCGGGAAAACTGTGGCCTGGGAACATGACATCTGTTTAGATTGTGGAATAGTGTGCCCTGGGAACCTGACTGAGCCTTGGTTCTGGAACTCTGTGGACTGGGAACATGACTGAGGTTTATTCTAGAACCCTGTAGCCTGGGAACATAACTGAGGATTGATTCTGGAACCCTGTGGCCTGGGAACATGACATCGGTGGATTCTGGAACCCTGTGGCCTGGGAACATGAGAACGGTTTGATTCTGGAAACCTGTGGCCTGGCAACATGACTGAGGCTTGATTCTGGAACCCTGTGGCCTGGCAACATGACTGAGGTTTGATTCTGGATCCCTGTGGCCTGGGAACATGACTGAGGCATGATTCGGGAAAACTGTGGCCTGGGAACATGACATCTGTTTAGATTGTGGAATAGTGTGCCCTGGGAACCTGACTGAGCCTTGGTTCTGGAACTCTGTGGACTGGGAACATGACTGAGGTTTATTCTAGAACCCTGTAGCCTGGGAACATAACTGAGGATTGATTCTGGAACCCTGTGGCCTGGGAACATGACATCGGTGGATTCTGGAACCCTGTGGCCTGGGAACATAAGAACGGTTTGATTCTGGAAACCTGTGGCCTGGCAACATGACTGAGGCTTGATTCTGGAACCCTGCGGCCTGGCAACATGAGTGAGGTTTGATTCTGGATCCCTTTGGCCTGGGAACATGACTAAGGCGTGATTCGGAAAAACTGTTGCCTGGGAAAATGACATCTGTTTAGATTGTGGAATAGTGTGCCCTGGGAACCTGACTGAGCCTTGGTTCTGGAACTCTGTGGACTGGGAACATGACTGAGGTTTATTCTAGAACCCTGTAGCCTGGGAACATAACTGAGGATTGATTCTGGAACCCTGTGGCCTGGGAACATGACATCGGTGGATTCTGGAACCCTGTGGCCTGGGAACATGAGAACGGTTTGATTCTGGAACCCTGTGGCCTGGCAACATGACTGAGGCTTGATTCTGGAACCCTGTGGACTGGCAACATGAATGAGGCTTGATTCTGGAACCGTGTGGCCTGGGAACTTGACTGGGGTTTGATCGCAGAAACCTGTGGACTGTCAACATGACTGAGGTTTGATGGGGGAACCCTGTGCCCTGGGAACATGACTGAGGTTTGATGGTTGAACCCTGTGGCATGGCAACATGACTGAGGTTTGATTCTGGAAAACTGTGGCCTGGGAACATGACATCTGTTTAGATTGTGGAATAGTTTGCCCTGGGAACCTGACTGAGCCTTGGTTCTGGAACTCTGTGGACTGGGAACATGACTGAGGTTTATTCTAGAACCCTGTAGCCTGGGAACATAACTGAGGATTGATTCTGGAACCCTGTGGCCTGGGAACATGAGAACGGTTTGATTCTGGATCCCTGTGGCCTGGGAACATGACTGAGGCGTGATTCTGGAAAACTGTGGCCTGGGAAAAAGACATGTGTTTAGATTGTGGAATAGTGTGCCCTGGGAACCTGACTGAGCCTTGGTTCTGGAGCTCTGTGGACTGGGAACATGACTGAGGTTTATTCTAGAACCCTGTAGCCTGGGAACATAACTTAGGATTGATTCTGGAACCCTGTGGCCTGGGAACATGACATCGGTGGATTCTGGAACCCTGTGGCCTGGGAACATGAGAACGGTTTGATTCTGGAACCCTGTGGCCTGGCAACATGACTGAGGCTTGATTCTGGAACCCTGTGGCCTGGCAACATGACTGAGGTTTGATTCTGGATCCCTGTGGCCTGGGAACATGACTGAGGCGTGATTCTGGAAAACTGTGGCCTGGAAACATGACATCTGTTTAGATTGTGGAATAGTGTGCCCTGGGAACCTGACTGAGCCTTGGTTCTGGAACTCTGTAGACTGGGAACATGACTGAGGTTTATTCTAGAACCCTGTAGCCTGGGAACATAACTGAGGATTGATTCTGGAACCCTGTGGCCTGGGAACATGACATCGGTGGATTCTGGAACCCTGTGGCCTGGGAACATGAGAACGGTTTGATTCTGGAACCCTGTGGCCTGGCAACATGACTGAGGCTTGATTCTGGAACACTGTGGCCTGGCAACATGACTGAGGCTTGATTCTGGAACCGTGTGGCCTGGGAAATTGACTGGGGTTTGATCGCAGAAACCTGGGGACTGTCCACATGAGTGAGGTTTGATGCTTGAACCCTGTGGCATGGCAACATGATTGAGGTTTGATTGTGGAACCCTCAGGCTTGGGAACATGACTGAGGCTTGATGGTGGAACCCTCTGGCCTGGAAACATGAATGAGGTTTGATGGTGGAACCCTGCGGCCTGGCAACATGAGTGAGGTTTGATTCTGGAAAACTGTGGCCTGGAAACATGACATCTGTTTAGATTGTGGAATAGTGTGCCCTGGGAACCTGACTGAGCCTTGGTTCTGGAACTCTGTGGACTGGGAACATGACTGAGGTTTATTTTAGAACCCTGTAGCCTGGGAACATAACTGAGGATTGATTCTGGAACCCTGTGGCCAGGGAACATGACATCGGTGGATTCTGGAACCCTGTGGCCTGGGAACATGACTGAGGCTAGATTCTGGAACCGTGTGGCCTGGGAACTTGACTGGGGTTTGATCGCAGAAACCTGTGGATTGCCCCCATGACTGAGGTTTGATGGTGGAACCCTGTGCACTGGGAACATGACTGAGGTTTGATGGTTGAACCCTGTGGCATGGCAACATGACTGAGGTTTGATTCTGGAAAACTGTGGCCTGGGAACATGACATCTGTTTAGATTGTGGAATAGTGTGCCCTGGGAAACTGACTGAGCCTTGGTTCTGGAACTCTGTGGACTGGGAACATGACTGAGGTTTATTCTAGAACCCTGTAGCCTGGGAACATAACTGAGGATTGATTCTGGAAACCTGTGGCCTGGGAACATGTAATCGGTGGATTCTGGAACCCTGTGGCCTGGGAACATGAGAACGGTTTGATTCTGGAACCCTGTGTCCTGGCAACATGACTGAGGCTTGATTCTGGAACCCTGTGGCCTGGCAACATGACTGAGGCTTGATTCTGGAACCGTGTGGCCTGGGAACTTGACTGGGGTTTGATGGCAGAAACCTGTGGACTGTCCACATGACTGAGGTTTCATGGTTGAACCGTGTGGCATGGCAACATCATTGAGGCTTGATTGTGGAACCCTCAGGCTTGGGAACATGACTGAGGCTTGATGGTGGAACCCTCTGGCCTGGAAACAGGAATGAGGTTTGATGGTGGAACCCTGCGGCCTGGCAACATGACTGAGGTTTGATTCTCGAAAACTGTGGCCTGGGAACATGACATCTGTTTAGATTGTGGAATAGTGTGCCCTGGGAACCTGACTGAGCCTTGGTTCTGGAACTCTGAGGACTGGGAACATGACTGAGATTTATTCTAGAACCCTGTAGCCTGGGAACATAACTGAGGATTGATTCTGGAACCCTGTGGCCTGGGAACATGACATCGGTGGATTCTGGAACCCTGTGGCCTGGGAACATGAGAACGGTTGGATTCTGGAACCCTGTGGCCTGGCAACATGACTGAGGCTTGATTCTGGAACCGTGTGGCCTGGGAACTTGACTGGGGTTTGATCGCAGAAACCTGTGGACTGTCCATATGACTGAGGTTTCATGGTTGAACCCTGTGGCATGGCAACATGATTGAGGTTTGATTGTGGAACCCTCAGGCTTGGGAACATGACTGAGGCTTGATGGTGGAACCCTCAGGCCTGGAAACAGGAATGAGGTTTGATGGTGGAACCCTGCGGCCTGGCAACATGAGTGAGGTTTGATTCTGGAAAACTGTGGCCTGGGAACATGACATCTGTTTAGATTGTGGAATAGTGTGCCCTGGGAACCTGACTGAGCCTTGGTTCTTGAACTCTGTGGACTGGGAACATGACTGAGGTTTATTCTAGAACCCTGTAGCCTGGGAACATAACTGAGGATTGATTCTGGAACCCTGTGGCCTGGGAACATGACATCGGTGGATTCTGGAACCCTGTGGCCTGGGAACATGAGAACGGTTTGATTCTGGAACCCTGTGGCCTGGCAACATGACTGAGGTTTGATTCTGGATCCCTGTGGCCTGGGAACATGACTGGGCGTGATTCTGGAAAACTGTGGCCTGGGAAAATGACATCTGTTTAGATTGTGGAATAGTGTGCCCTGGGAACCTGACTGAGCCTTGGTTCTCGAACTCTGTGGACTGTCCACATGACTGAGGTTTGATGGTGGAACCCTGTGCACTGGGAACATGACTGAGGTTTGATGGTTGAACCCTGTGGCATGGCAACATGATTGAGGTTTGATTGTGGAATCCTCAGGCTTGGGAACATGACTGAGGCTTGATGGTGGAACCCTGTGGCCTGGAAAGAGGAATGACGTTTGATGGTGGAACCCTGCGGCCTGGCAACATGACTGAGGTTTGATTCTGGAAAACTGTGGCCTGGGAACATGACATCTGTTTAGATTGTGGAATAGTGTGCCCTGGGAACCTGACTGAGCCTTGGTTCTGGAACTCTGTGGACTGGGAACATGACTGAGGTTTATTCTAGAACCCTGTAGCCTGGGAACATAACTGAGGATTGATTCTGGAACCCTGTGGCCTGGGAACATGACATCGGTGGATTCTGGAACCCTGTGGCCTGGGAACATGAGAACGGTTTGATTCTGGAACCCTGTGGCCTGGCAACATGACTGAGGCTTGATTCTGGAACCCTGTGGCCTGGCAACATGACTGAGGTTTGATTCTGGATCCCTGTGTCCTGGGAACATGACTGAGGCGTGATTCGGGAAAACTGTGGCCTGGGAAAATGACATCTGTATAGATTGTGGAATAGTGTGCCCTGGGAACCTGACTGAGCCTTGGTTCTGGAACTCTGTAGACTGGGAACATGACTGCGGTTTATTCTAGAACCCTGTAGCCTGGGAACATAACTGAGGATTGATTCTGGAACCCTGTGGCCTGGGAACATGACATCGGTGGATTCTGGAACCCTGTGGCCTGGGAACATGAGAACGGTTTGATTCTGGAACCCTGTGGCCTGGCAACATGACTGAGGCTTGATTCTGGAACCCTGTGGCCTGGCAACATGACTGAGGCTTGATTCTGGAACCGTGTGGACTGGGAACTTGACTGGGGTTTGATCGCAGAAACCTGTGGACTGGCCACATGACTGAGGTTTCATGGTTGAACCCTGTGGCATGGCAGCATGATTGAGGTTTGATTGTGGAACCCTCAGGCTTGGGAACATGACTGAGGCTTGATGGTGGAACCCTCTGGCCTGGAAACAGGAATGAGGTTTGATGGTGGAACCCTGCGGCCTGGCAACATGACTGAGGTTTGATTCTGGAAAACTGTGGCCTGGGAACATGTCATCTGTTTAGATTGTGGAATAGTGTGCCCTGGGAACCTGACTGAGCCTTGGTTCTGGAACCCTGTGGCCTGGGAACATGACATCGGTGGATTCTGGAACCCTGTGGCCTGGGAACATGAGAACGGTTTGATTCTGGAACCCTGTGGCCTGGCAACATGACTGAGGCTTGATTCTGGAACCCTGTGGCCTGGCAACATGACTGAGGTTTGATTCTGGATCCCTGTGGCCTGGGAACATGACTGAGGCGAGATTCGGGAAAACTGTGGCCCGGGAACATGACATCTGTTTAGATTGTGGAATAGTGTGCCCTGGGAACCTGACTGAGCCTTGGTTCTGGAACTCTGTGGACTGGGAACATGACTGAGGTTTATTCTAGAACCCTGTAGCCTGGGAACATAACTGAGGATTGATTCTGGAACCCTGTGGCCTGGGAACATGACATCGGTGGATTCTGGAACCCTGTGGCCTGGGAACATGAGAACGGTTTGATTCTGGAAACCTGTGGCCTGGCAACATGACTGAGGCTTGATTCTGGAACCGTGTGGACTGGGAACTTGACTGGGGTTTGATCGCAGAAACCTGTGGACTGGCCACATGACTGAGGTTTCATGGTTGAACCCTGTGGCATGGCAGCATGATTGAGGTTTGATTGTGGAACCCTCAGGCTTGGGAACATGACTGAGGCTTGATGGTGGAACCCTGTGGCCTGGAAACAGGAATGAGGTTTGATGGTGGAACCCTGCGGCCTGGCAACATGACTGAGGTTTGATTCTCGAAAACTGTGGCCTGGGAACATGACATCAGTTTAGATTGTGGAATAGTGTGCCCTGGGAACCTGACTGAGCCTTGGTTCTGGAACTCTGTGGACTGGGAACATCACTGAGGTTTATTCTAGAACCCTGTAGCCAGGGAACATAACTGAGGATTGATTCTGGAACCCTGTGGCCTGGGAACATGACATCGGTGAATTCTGGAACCCTGTGGCCTGGGAACATAAGAACGGTTTGATTCTGGAACCCTGTGGCCTGGCAACATGACTGAGGCTTGATTCTGGAACCCTGCGGCCTGGCAACATGAGTGAGGTTTGATTCTGGATCCCTTTGGCCTGGGAACATGACTAAGGCGTGATTCGGAAAAACTGTTGCCTGGGAAAATGACATCTGTTTAGATTGTGGAATAGTGTGCCCTGGGAACCTGACTGAGCCTTGGTTCTGGAACTCTGTGGACTGGGAACATGACTGAGGTTTATTCTAGAACCCTGTAGCCTGGGAACATAACTGAGGATTGATTCTGGAACCCTGTGGCCTGGGAACATGACATCGGTGGATTCTGGAACCCTGTGGCCTGGGAACATGAGAACGGTTTGATTCTGGAACTCTGTGGCCTGGCAACATGACTGAGGCTTGATTCTGGAACCCTGTGGCCTGGCAACATGACTGAGGTTTGATTCTGGATCCCTGTGGCCTGGGAACATGACTGGGCGTGATTCTGGAAAACTGTGGCCTGGGAAAATGACATCTGTTTAGATTGTGGAATAGTGTGCCCTGGGAACCTGACTGAGCCTTGGTTCTCGAACTCTGTGGACTGTCCACATGACTGAGGTTTGATGGTGGAACCCTGTGCACTGGGAACATGACTGAGGTTTGATGGTTGAACCCTGTGGCATGGCAACATGATTGAGGTTTGATTGTGGAATCCTCAGGCTTGGGAACATGACTGAGGCTTGATGGTGGAACCCTGTGGCCTGGAAAGAGGAATGACGTTTGATGGTGGAACCCTGCGGCCTGGCAACATGACTGAGGTTTGATTCTGGAAAACTGTGGCCTGGGAACATGACATCTGTTTAGATTGTGGAATAGTGTGCCCTGGGAACCTGACTGAGCCTTGGTTCTGGAACTCTGTGGACTGGGAACATGACTGAGGTTTATTCTAGAACCCTGTAGCCTGGGAACATAACTGAGGATTGATTCTGGAACCCTGTGGCCTGGGAACATGACATCGGTGGATTCTGGAACCCTGTGGCCTGGGAACATGAGAACGGTTTGATTCTGGAACCCTGTGGCCTGGCAACATGACTGAGGCTTGATTCTGGAACCCTGTGGCCTGGCAACATGACTGAGGTTTGATTCTGGATCCCTGTGTCCTGGGAACATGACTGAGGCGTGATTCGGGAAAACTGTGGCCTGGGAAAATGACATCTGTATAGATTGTGGAATAGTGTGCCCTGGGAACCTGACTGAGCCTTGGTTCTGGAACTCTGTAGACTGGGAACATGACTGCGGTTTATTCTAGAACCCTGTAGCCTGGGAACATAACTGAGGATTGATTCTGGAACCCTGTGGCCTGGGAACATGACATCGGTGGATTCTGGAACCCTGTGGCCTGGGAACATGAGAACGGTTTGATTCTGGAACCCTGTGGCCTGGCAACATGACTGAGGCTTGATTCTGGAACCCTGTGGCCTGGCAACATGACTGAGGCTTGATTCTGGAACCGTGTGGACTGGGAACTTGACTGGGGTTTGATCGCAGAAACCTGTGGACTGGCCACATGACTGAGGTTTCATGGTTGAACCCTGTGGCATGGCAGCATGATTGAGGTTTGATTGTGGAACCCTCAGGCTTGGGAACATGACTGAGGCTTGATGGTGGAACCCTCTGGCCTGGAAACAGGAATGAGGTTTGATGGTGGAACCCTGCGGCCTGGCAACATAACTGAGGTTTGATTCTGGAAAACTGTGGCCTGGGAACATGTCATCTGTTTAGATTGTGGAATAGTGTGCCCTGGGAACCTGACTGAGCCTTGGTTCTGGAACCCTGTGGCCTGGGAACATGACATCGGTGGATTCTGGAACCCTGTGGCCTGGGAACATGAGAACGGTTTGATTCTGGAACCCTGTGGCCTGGCAACATGACTGAGGCTTGATTCTGGAACCCTGTGGCCTGGCAACATGACTGAGGTTTGATTCTGGATCCCTGTGGCCTGGGAACATGACTGAGGCGAGATTCGGGAAAACTGTGGCCCGGGAACATGACATCTGTTTAGATTGTGGAATAGTGTGCCCTGGGAACCTGACTGAGCCTTGGTTCTGGAACTCTGTGGACTGGGAACATGACTGAGGTTTATTCTAGAACCCTGTAGCCTGGGAACATAACTGAGGATTGATTCTGGAACCCTGTGGCCTGGGAACATGACATCGGTGGATTCTGGAACCCTGTGGCCTGGGAACATGAGAACGGTTTGATTCTGGAAACCTGTGGCCTGGAAACATGACTGAGGCTTGATTCTGGAACCCTGTGGCCTGGCAACATGACTGAGGTTTGATTCTGGATCCCTGTGGCCTGGGAACATGACTGAGGCGTGATTCGGGAAAACTGTGGCCTGGGAACATGACATCTGTTTAGATTGTGGAATAGTGTGCCCTGGGAACCTGACTGAGCCTTGGTTCTGGAACTCTGTGGACTGGGAACATCACTGAGGTTTATTCTAGAACCCTGTAGCCTGGGAACATAACTGAGGATTGATTCTGGAACCCTGTGGCCTGGGAACATGACATCGGTGGATTCAGGGACCCTGTGGCCTGGGAACATAAGAACGGTTTGATTCTGGAAACCTGTGGCCTGGCAACATGACTGAGGCTTGATTCTGGAACCCTGCGGCCTGGCAACATGAGTGAGGTTTGATTCTGGATCCCTTTGGCCTGGGAACATGACTAAGGCGTGATTCGGAAAAACTGTTGCCTGGGAAAATGACATCTGTTTAGATTGTGGAATAGTGTGCCCTGGGAACCTGACTGAGCCTTGGTTCTGGAACTCTGTGGACTGGGAACATGACTGAGGTTTATTCTAGAACCCTGTAGCCTGGGAACATAACTGAGGATTGATTCTGGAACCCTGTGGCCTGGGAACATGACATCGGTGGATTCTGGAACCCTGTGGCCTGGGAACATGAGAACGGTTTGATTCTGGAACCCTGTGGCCTGGCAACATGACTGAGGCTTGATTCTGGAACCCTGTGGCCTGGCAACATGAATGAGGCTTGATTCTGGAACCGTGTGGCCTGGGAACTTGACTGGGGTTTGATCGCAGAAACCTGTGGACTGTCAACATGACTGAGGTTTGATGGGGGAACCCTGTGCCCTGGGAACATGACTGAGGTTTGATGGTTGAACCCTGTGGCATGGCAACATGACTGAGGTTTGATTCTGGAAAACTGTGGCCTGGGAACATGACATCTGTTTAGATTGTGGAATAGTTTGCCCTGGGAACCTGACTGAGCCTTGGTTCTGGAACTCTGTGGACTGGGAACATGACTGAGGTTTATTCTAGAACCCTGTAGCCTGGGAACATAACTGAGGATTGATTCTCTAACCCTGTGGCCTGGGAACATGAGAACGGTTTGATTCTGGATCCCTGTGGCCTGGGAACATGACTGAGGCGTGATTCTGGAAAACTGTGGCCTGGGAAAAAGACATGTGTTTAGATTGTGGAATAGTGTGCCCTGGGAACCTGACTGAGCCTTGGTTCTGGAGCTCTGTGGACTGGGAACATGACTGAGGTTTATTCTAGAACCCTGTAGCCTGGGAACATAACTTAGGATTGATTCTGGAACCCTGTGGCCTGGGAACATGACATCGGTGGATTCTGGAACCCTGTGGCCTGGGAACATGAGAACGGTTTGATTCTGGAACCCTGTGGCCTGGCAACATGACTGAGGCTTGATTCTGGAACCCTGTGGCCTGGCAACATGACTGAGGTTTGATTCTGGATCCCTGTGGCCTGGGAACATGACTGAGGCGTAATTCTGGAAAACTGTGGCCTGGAAACATGACATCTGTTTAGATTGTGGAATAGTGTGCCCTGGGAACCTGACTGAGCCTTGGTTCTGGAACTCTGTAGACTGGGAACATGACTGAGGTTTATTCTAGAACCCTGTAGCCTGGGAACATAACTGAGGATTGATTCTGGAACCCTGTGGCCTGGGAACATGACATCGGTGGATTCTGGAACCCTGTGGCCTGGGAACATGAGAACGGTTTGATTCTGGAACCCTGTGGCCTGGCAACATGACTGAGGCTTGATTCTGGAACCCTGTGGCCTGGCAACATGACTGAGGCTTGATTCTGGAACCGTGTGGCCTGGGAAATTGACTGGGGTTTGATCGCAGAAACCTGGGGACTGTCCACATGAGTGAGGTTTGATGCTTGAACCCTGTGGCATGGCAACATGATTGAGGTTTGATTGTGGAACCCTCAGGCTTGGGAACATGACTGAGGCTTGATGGTGGAACCCTCTGGCCTGGAAACATGAATGAGGTTTGATGGTGGAACCCTGCGGCCTGGCAACATGAGTGAGGTTTGATTCTGGAAAACTGTGGCCTGGAAACATGACATCTGTTTAGATTGTGGAATAGTGTGCCCTGGGAACCTGACTGAGCCTTGGTTCTGGAACTCTGTGGACTGGGAACATGACGGAGGTTTATTTTAGAACCCTGTAGCCTGGGAACATAACTGAGGATTGATTCTGGAACCCTGTGGCCAGGGAACATGACATCGGTGGATTCTGGAACCCTGTGGCCTGGGAACATGACTGAGGCTTGATTCTGGAACCCTGTGGCCTGGCAACATGACTGAGGCTAGATTCTGGAACCGTGTGGCCTGGGAACTTGACTGGGGTTTGATCGCAGAAACCTGTGGATTGCCCCCATGACTGAGGTTTGATGGTGGAACCCTGTGCACTGGGAACATGACTGAGGTTTGATGGTTGAACCCTGTGGCATGGCAACATGACTGAGGTTTGATTCTGGAAAACTGTGGCCTGGGAACATGACATCTGTTTAGATTGTGGAATAGTGTGCCCTGGGAACCTGACTGAGCCTTGGTTCTGGAACTCTGTGGACTGGGAACATGACTGAGGTTTATTCTAGAACCCTGTAGCCTGGGAACATAACTGAGGATTGATTCTGGAACCCTGTGGCCTGGGAACATGTAATCGGTGGATTCTGGAACCCTGTGGCCTGGGAACATGAGAACGGTTTGATTCTGGAACCCTGTGTCCTGGCAACATGACTGAGGCTTGATTCTGGAACCCTGTGGCCTGGCAACATGACTGAGGCTTGATTCTGGAACCGTGTGGCCTGGGAACTTGACTGGGGTTTGATCGCAGAAACCTGTGGACTGTCCACATGACTGAGGTTTCATGGTTGAACCGTGTGGCATGGCAACATCATTGAGGCTTGATTGTGGAACCCTCAGGCTTGGGAACATGACTGAGGCTTGATGGTGGAACCCTCTGGCCTGGAAACAGGAATGAGGTTTGATGGTGGAACCCTGCGGCCTGGCAACATGACTGAGGTTTGATTCTCGAAAACTGTGGCCTGGGAACATGACATCTGTTTAGATTGTGGAATAGTGTGCCCTGGGAACCTGACTGAGCCTTGGTTCTGGAACTCTGTGGACTGGGAACATGACTGAGGCTTATTCTAGAACCCTGCAGCCTGGGAACATAACTGAGGATTGATTCTGGAACCCTGTGGCCTGGGAACATGACATCGGTGGATTCTGGAACCCTGTGGCCTGGGAACATGAGAACGGTTTGATTCTGGAACCCTGTGGCCTGGCAACATGACTGAGGCTTGATTCTGGAACCCTGTCGCCTGGCAACATGACTGAGGTTTGATTCTGGATCCCTGTGGCCTGGGAACATGCCTGAGGCATGATTCGGGAAAACTGTGTCCTGGGAAAATGACATCTGTTTAGATTGTGGAATAGAGTGCCCTGGGAACCTGACTGAGCCTTGGTTCTGGAACTCTGTGGACTGGGAACATGACTGAGGTTTATTCTAGAACCCTGTAGCCTGGGAACATAACTGAGGATTGATTCTGGAACCCTGTGGCCTGGGAACATGACATCGGTGGATTCTGGAACCCTGTGGCCTGGGAACATGAGAACGGTTTGATTCTGGAACCCTGTGGCCTGGCAACATGACTGATGCTTGATTCTGGAACCCTGTGGCCTGGCAATATGACTCAGGTTTGATTCTGGATCCCTGTGGCCTGGGAACATGACTGAGGCGTGATTCTGGAAAACTGTGGCCTGGGAAAATGACATCTGTTTAGATTGTGGAATAGTGTGCCCTGGGAACCTGACTGAGCCTTGGTTCTGGAACTCTGTGGACTGGGAACATGACTGAGGTTTATTCTAGAACCCTGTAGCCTGGGAACATAACTGAGGATTGATTCTGGAACCCTGTGGCCTGGGAACATGACATCGGTGGATTCTGGAACCCTGTGGCCTGGGAACATGAGAACGGTTTGATTCTGGAACCCTGTGGCCTGGCAACATGACTGAGGCTTGATTCTGGAACCCTGTGGCCTGGCAACATGACTGAGGCTTGATTCTGGAACCGTGTGGCCTGGGAACTTGACTGGGGTTTGATCGCAGAAACCTGTGGACTGTCCACATGACTGAGGTTTGATGGTGGAACCCTGTGCACTGGGAACATGACTGAGGTTTGATGGTTGAACCCTGTGGCATGGCAACATGACTGAGGTTTGATTCTGGAAAACTGTGGCCTGGGAACATGACATCTGTTTAGTTTGTGGAATAGTTTGCCCTGGGAACCTGACTGAGCCATGGTTCTGGAACTCTGTGGACTGGGAACATGACTGAGGTTTATTCTAGAACCCTGTAGCCTGGGAACATAACTGAGGATTGATTCTGGAACCCTGTGGCCTGGGAACATGACATCGGTGGATTCTGGAACCCTGTGGCCTGGGAACATGAGAACGGTTTGATTCTGGAACCCTGTGGCCTGGCAACATGACTGAGTCTTGATTCTGGAACCCTGTGGCCTGGCAACATGCCTGAGGTTTGATTCTGGTTCCCTGTGTCCTGGGAACATGACTGAGGCGTGATTCTGGAAAACTGTGGCCTGGAAAAATGACATCTGTTTAGATCGTGGAATAGGGTGCCCTGGGAACCTGACTGAGCCTTGGTTCTGGAACTCTGTGGACTGGGAACATGACTGAGGTTTATTCTAGAACCCTGTAGCCTGGGAACATAACTGAGGATTGATTCTGGAACCCTGTGGCCTGGGAACATGACATCGGTGGATTCTGGAACCCTGTGGCCTGGGAACATGAGAACGGTTTGATTCTGGAACCCTGTGGCCTGGCAACATGACTGAGGCTTGATTCTGGAACCCTGTGGCCTGGCAACATGACTGAGACTTGATTCTGGAACCGTGTGGCCTGGGAACTTGACTTGGGTTTGATCGCAGAAACCTGTGGACTGTCCACATGACTGAGGTTTGATGGTGGAACCCTGTGCACTGGGAACATGACTGAGGTTTGATGGTTGAACCCTGTGGCATGGCAACATGACTGAGGTTTGATTCTGGAAAACTGTGGCCTGGGAACATGACATCTGTTTAGATTGTGGAATAGTTTGCCCTGGGAACCTGACTGAGCGTTGGTTCTGGAACTCTGTGGACTGGGAACATGACTGAGGTTTATTCTAGAACCCTGTAGCCTGGGAACATAACTGAGGATTGATTCTGGAACCCTGTGGCCTGGGAACATGACATCGGTGGATTCTGGAACCCTGTGGCCTGGGAACATGAGAACGGTTTGATTCTGGAACCCTGTGGCCTGGCAACATGACTGAGGCTTGATTCTGGAACCCTGTGGCCTGGCAACATGACTGAGGTTTGATTCTGGATCCCTGTGGCCTGGGAACATGACTGAGGCGTGATTCTGGAAAACTGTGGCCTGGAAAAATGACATCTGTTTAGATCGTGGAATAGTGTGCCCTGGGAACCTGACTGAGCCTTGGTTCTGGAACTCTGTGGACTGGGAACATGACTGAGGTTTATTCTAGAACCCTGTAGCCTGGGAACATAACTGAGGATTGATTCTGGAACCCTGTGGCCTGGGAACATGACATCGGTGGATTCTGGAACCCTGTGGCCTGGGAACATGAGAACGGTTTGATTCTGGATCCCTGTGGCCTGGGAACATGACTTTGGCGTGATTCTGGAAAACTGTGGCCGGGGAAAGTGACATCTGTTTAGATTGTGGAATAGTGTGCCCTGGGAACCTGACTGAGCCTTGGCTCTGGAGCTCTGTGGACTGGGAACATGACTGAGGTTTATTCTAGAACCCTGTAGCCTGGGAACATAACTGAGGATTGATTCTGGAACCCTGTGGCCTGGGAACATGACATCGGTGGATTCTGGAACCCTGTGGCCTGGGAACATGAGAACGGTTTGATTCTGGAAACGTATGGCCTGGCAACATGACTGAGGCTTGATTCTGGAACCCTGTGGCCTGGCAACATGACTGAGGTTTGATTCTGCATCCCTGTGGCTTGGGAACATGACTGAGGCGTGATTCTGGAAAACTGTGGCCTGGAAACATGACATCCGTTTAGATTGTGGAATAGTGTGCCCTGGGAACCTGACTGAGCCTTGGTTCTGGAACTCTGTAGGCTGGGAACATGACTGAGGTTTATTCTAGAACCCTGTAGCCTGGGAACATAACTGAGGATTGATTCTGGAACCCTGTGGCCTGGGAACTTGACATCGGTGGATTCTGGCACCCTGTGGCCTGGGAACATGAGAACGGTTTGATTCTGGAACCCTGTGGCCTGGCAACATGACTGAGGCTTGATTCTGGAACCCTGTGGCCTGGCAACATGACTGAGGGTTGATTCTGGAACAGTGTGGCCTGGGAACTTGACTGGGGTTTGATCGCAGAAACCTGTGGACTGTCCACATGACTGAGGTTTCATGGTTCAACCCTGTGGCATGGCAACATGATTGAGGTTTGATTGTGGAATAGTGTGCCCTGGGAACCTAACTGAGTCTTGGTTCTGGAACTCTGTGGACTGGGAACATGACTGAGGTTTATTCTAGAACCCTGTAGCCTGGGAACATAACTGAGGATTGATTCTGGAACCCTGTGGCCTGGGAACATGACATCGGTGGATTCTGGAACCCTGTGGCCTGGGAACATGACTGAGGCTTGATTCTGGAACCCTGTGGCCTGGCAACATGACTGAGGCTAGATTCTGGAACCGTGTGGCCTGGGAACTTGACTGGGGTTTGATCGCAGAAACCTGTGGATTGCCCCCATGACTGAGGTTTGATGGTGGAACCCTGTGCACTGGGAACATGACTGAGGTTTGATGGTTGAACCCTGTGGCATGGCAACATGACTGAGGTTTGATTCTGGAAAACTGTGGCCTGGGAACATGACATCTGTTTAGATTGTGGAATAGTGTGCCCTGGGAACCTGACTGAGCCTTGGTTCTGGAACTCTGTGGACTGGGAACATGACTGAGGTTTATTCTAGAACCCTGTAGCCTGGGAACATAACTGAGGATTGATTCTGGAACCCTGTGGCCTGGGAACATGTAATCGGTGGATTCTGGAACCCTGTGGCCTGGGAACATGAGAACGGTTTGATTCTGGAACCCTGTGTCCTGGCAACATGACTGAGGCTTGATTCTGGAACCCTGTGGCCTGGCAACATGACTGAGGCTTGATTCTGGAACCGTGTGGCCTGGGAACTTGACTGGGGTTTGATCGCAGAAACCTGTGGACTGTCCACATGACTGAGGTTTCATGGTTGAACCGTGTGGCATGGCAACATCATTGAGGCTTGATTGTGGAACCCTCAGGCTTGGGAACATGACTGAGGCTTGATGGTGGAACCCTCTGGCCTGGAAACAGGAATGAGGTTTGATGGTGGAACCCTGCGGCCTGGCAACATGACTGAGGTTTGATTCTCGAAAACTGTGGCCTGGGAACATGACATCTGTTTAGATTGTGGAATAGTGTGCCCTGGGAACCTGACTGAGCCTTGGTTCTGGAACTCTGTGGACTGGGAACATGACTGAGGCTTATTCTAGAACCCTGCAGCCTGGGAACATAACTGAGGATTGATTCTGGAACCCTGTGGCCTGGGAACAGGACATCGGTGGATTCTGGAACCCTGTGGCCTGGGAACATGAGAACGGTTTGATTCTGGAAACCTGTGGCCTGGCAACATGACTGAGGCTTGATTCTGGAACCCTGTCGCCTGGCAACATGACTGAGGTTTGATTCTGGATCCCTGTGGCCTGGGAACATGCCTGAGGCATGATTCGGGAAAACTGTGGCCTGGGAAAATGACATCTGTTTAGATTGTGGAATAGAGTGCCCTGGGAACCTGACTGAGCCTTGGTTCTGGAACTCTGTGGACTGGGAACATGACTGAGGTTTATTCTAGAACCCTGTAGCCTGGGAACATAACTGAGGATTGATTCTGGAACCCTGTGGCCTGGGAACATGACATCGGTGGATTCTGGAACCCTGTGGCCTGGGAACATGAGAACGGTTTGATTCTGGAACCCTGTGGCCTGGCAACATGACTGATGCTTGATTCTGGAACCCTGTGGCCTGGCAATATGACTCAGGTTTGATTCTGGATCCCTGTGGCCTGGGAACATGACTGAGGCGTGATTCTGGAAAACTGTGGCCTGGGAAAATGACATCTGTTTAGATTGTGGAATAGTGTGCCCTGGGAACCTGACTGAGCCTTGGTTCTGGAACTCTGTGGACTGGGAACATGACTGAGGTTTATTCTAGAACCCTGTAGCCTGGGAACATAACTGAGGATTGATTCTGGAACCCTGTGGCCTGGGAACATGACATCGGTGGATTCTGGAACCCTGTGGCCTGGGAACATGAGAACGGTTTGATTCTGGAACCCTGTGGCCTGGCAACATGACTGAGGCTTGATTCTGGAACCCTGTGGCCTGGCAACATGACTGAGGCTTGATTCTGGAACCGTGTGGCCTGGGAACTTGACTGGGGTTTGATCGCAGAAACCTGTGGACTGTCCACATGACTGAGGTTTGATGGTGGAACCCTGTGCACTGGGAATATGACTGAGGTTTGATGGTTGAACCCTGTGGCATGGCAACATGACTGAGGTTTGATTCTGGAAAACTGTGGCCTGGGAACATGACATCTGTTTAGTTTGTGGAATAGTTTGCCCTGGGAACCTGACTGAGCCATGGTTCTGGAACTCTGTGGACTGGGAACATGACTGAGGTTTATTCTAGAACCCTGTAGCCTGGGAACATAACTGAGGATTGATTCTGGAACCCTGTGGCCTGGGAACATGACATCGGTGGATTCTGGAACCCTGTGGCCTGGGAACATGAGAACGGTTTGATTCTGGAACCCTGTGGCCTGGCAACATGACTGAGTCTTGATTCTGGAACCCTGTGGCCTGGCAACATGCCTGAGGTTTGATTCTGGTTCCCTGTGTCCTGGGAACATGACTGAGGCGTGATTCTGGAAAACTGTGGCCTGGAAAAATGACATCTGTTTAGATCGTGGAATAGGGTGCCCTGGGAACCTGACTGAGCCTTGGTTCTGGAACTCTGTGGACTGGGAACATGACTGAGGTTTATTCTAGAACCCTGTAGCCTGGGAACATAACTGAGGATTGATTCTGGAACCCTGTGGCCTGGGAACATGACATCGGTGGATTCTGGAACCCTGTGGCCTGGGAACATGAGAACGGTTTGATTCTGGAACCCTGTGGCCTGGCAACATGACTGAGGCTTGATTCTGGAACCCTGTGGCCTGGCAACATGACTGAGACTTGATTCTGGAACCGTGTGGCCTGGGAACTTGACTTGGGTTTGATCGCAGAAACCTGTGGACTGTCCACATGACTGAGGTTTGATGGTGGAACCCTGTGCACTGGGAACATGACTGAGGTTTGATGGTTGAACCCTGTGGCATGGCAACATGACTGAGGTTTGATTCTGGAAAACTGTGGCCTGGGAACATGACATCTGTTTAGATTGTGGAATAGTTTGCCCTGGGAACCTGACTGAGCGTTGGTTCTGGAACTCTGTGGACTGGGAACATGACTGAGGTTTATTCTAGAACCCTGTAGCCTGGGAACATAACTGAGGATTGATTCTGGAACCCTGTGGCCTGGGAACATGACATCGGTGGATTCTGGAACCCTGTGGCCTGGGAACATGAGAACGGTTTGATTCTGGAACCCTGTGGCCTGGCAACATGACTGAGGCTTGATTCTGGAACCCTGTGGCCTGGCAACATGACTGAGGTTTGATTCTGGATCCCTGTGGCCTGGGAACATGACTGAGGCGTGATTCTGGAAAACTGTGGCCTGGAAAAATGACATCTGTTTAGATCGTGGAATAGTGTGCCCTGGGAAACTGACTGAGCCTTGGTTCTGGAACTCTGTGGACTGGGAACATGACTGAGGTTTATTCTAGAACCCTGTAGCCTGGGAACATAACTGAGGATTGATTCTGGAACCCTGTGGCCTGGGAACATGACATCGGTGGATTCTGGAACCCTGTGGCCTGGGAACATGAGAACGGTTTGATTCTGGATCCCTGTGGCCTGGGAACATGACTTTGGCGTGATTCTGGAAAACTGTGGCCGGGGAAAGTGACATCTGTTTAGATTGTGGAATAGTGTGCCCTGGGAACCTGACTGAGCCTTGGCTCTGGAGCTCTGTGGACTGGGAACATGACTGAGGTTTATTCTAGAACCCTGTAGCCTGGGAACATAACTGAGGATTGATTCTGGAACCCTGTGGCCTGGGAACATGACATCGTGGATTCTGGAACCCTGTGGCCTGGGAACATGAGAACGGTTTGATTCTGGAAACGTATGGCCTGGCAACATGACTGAGGCTTGATTCTGGAACCCTGTGGCCTGGCAACATGACTGAGGTTTGATTCTGCATCCCTGTGGCTTGGGAACATGACTGAGGCGTGATTCTGGAAAACTGTGGCCTGGAAACATGACATCCGTTTAGATTGTGGAATAGTGTGCCCTGGGAACCTGACTGAGCCTTGGTTCTGGAACTCTGTAGGCTGGGAACATGACTGAGTTTTATTCTAGAATCCTGTAGCCTGGGAACATAACTGAGGATTGATTCTGGAACCCTGTGGCCTGGGAACTTGACATCGGTGGATTCTGGCACCCTGTGGCCTGGGAACATGAGAACGGTTTGATTCTGGAACCCTGTGGCCTGGCAACATGACTGAGGCTTGATTCTGGAACCCTGTGGCCTGGCAACATGACTGAGGGTTGATTCTGGAACAGTGTGGCCTGGGAACTTGACTGGGGTTTGATCGCAGAAACCTGTGGACTGTCCACATGACTGAGGTTTCATGGTTCAACCCTGTGGCATGGCAACATGATTGAGGTTTGATTGTGGAATAGTGTGCCCTGGGAACCTAACTGAGTCTTGGTTCTGGAACTCTGTGGACTGGGAACATGACTGAGGTTTATTCTAGAACCCTGTAGCCTGGGAACATAACTGAGGATTGATTCTGGAACCCTGTGGCCTGGGAACATGACATCGGTGGATTCTGGAACCCTGTGGCCTGGGAACATGAGAACGGTTTGATTCTGGAACCCTGTGGCCTGGCAACATGACTGAGGCTTGATTCTGGAATCCTGTGGCTTGGCAATATGACTCAGGTTTGATTCTGGATCCCTGTGGCCTGGGAACATGACTGAGGCGTGATTCTGGAAAACTGTGGCCTGGGAAAATGACATCTGTTTAGATTGTGGAATAGTGTGCCCTGGGAACCTGACTGAGCCTTGGTTCTGGAACTCTGTGGACTGGGAACATGACTGAGGTTTGATTCTGGAACCCTGTGGCCTGGCAATATGACTCAGGTTTGATTCTGGGTCCCTATGGCCTGGGAACATGACTGAGGCGTGATTCTGCAAAACTGTGGCCTGGGAAAATGACATCTGTTTAGATTGTGGAATAGTGTGCCCTGGGAACCTGACTGAGCCTTGGTTCTGGAACTCTGTGGACTGGGAACATGACTGAGGTTTATTCTAGAACCCTGTTGCCTGGGAACATAACTGAGGATTGATTATGGAACCCTGTGGCCTGGGAACATGACATCGGTGGATTCTGGAACCCTGTGGCCTGGGAACATGAGAACGGTTTGATTCTGGAACCCTGTGGCCTGGCAACATGACTGAGGCTTGATTCTGGAACCCTGTGGCCTGGCAACATGACTGAGACTTGATTCTGGAACCGTGTGGCCTGGGAACTTGACTGGGGTTTGATCGCAGAAACCTGTGGACTGTCCACATGACTGAGGTTTGATGGTGGAACCCTGTGCACTGGGAACATGACTGAGGTTTGATGGTTGAACCCTGTGGCATGGCAACATGACTGAGGTTTGATTCTGGAAAACTGTGGCCTGGGAACATGACATCTGTTTAGATTGTGGAATAGTGTGCCCTGGGAACCTGACTGAGCCTTGGTTCTGGAACTCTGTGGACTGGGAACATGACTGAGGTTTATTCTAGAACCCTGTAGCCTGGGAACATAACTGAGGATTGATTCTGGAACCCTGTGGCCTGGGAACATGACATCGGTGGATTCTGGAACCCTGTGGCCTGGGAACATGAGAACGGTTTGATTCTGGAACCCTGTGGCCTGGCAATATGACTGAGGCTAGATTCTGGAACCCTGTGGCCTGGCAACATGACTGAGGTTTGATTCTGGATCCCTGTGGCCTGGGAACATGACTGAGGCGTGATTCTGGAAAACTGTGGCCTGGGAAAATGACATCTGTTTAGATTGTGGAATAGTGTGCCCTGGGAACCTGACTGAGCCTTGGTTCTGGAACTCTGTGGACTGGGAACATGACTGAGGTTTATTTTAGAACCCTGTAGCCTGGGAACATAACTGAGGATTGATTCTGGAACCCTGTGGCCTGGAAACATGACATCGGTGGATTCTGGAACCCTGTGGCCTGGGAACATGAGAACGGTTTGATTCTGGAACCCTGTGGCCTGGCAACATGACTGAGGCTTGATTCTGGAACCCTGTGGCCTGGCAACATGACTGAGGTTTGATTCTGGATCCCTGTGGCCTGGGAACATGACTGAGGCGTGATTCTGGAAAACTGTGGCCTGGGAAAATGACATCTGTTTAGATCGTGGAATAGTGTGCCCTGGGAACCTGACTGAGCCTTGGTTCTGGAACTCTGTGGACTGGGAACATGACTGAGGTTTATTCTAGAACCCTGTAGCCTGGGAACATAACTGAGGATTGATTCTGGAACCCTGTGGCCTGGGAACATGACATCGGTGGATTCTGGAACCCTGTGGCCTGGGAACATGACTGAGGCTTGATTCTGGAACCCTGTGGCCTGGCAACATGACTGAGGCTAGATTCTGGAACCGTGTGGCCTGGGAACTTGACTGGGGTTTGATCGCAGAAACCTGTGGATTGCCCCCATGACTGAGGTTTGATGGTAGAACCCTGTGCACTGGGAACATGACTGAGGTTTGATGGTTGAACCCTGTGGCATGGCAACATGACTGAGGTTTGATTCTGGAAAACTGTGGCCTGGGAACATGACATCTGTTTAGATTGTGGAATAGTGTGCCCTGGGAAACTGACTGAGCCTTGGTTCTGGAACTCTGTGGACTGGGAACATGACTGAGGTTTATTCTAGAACCCTGTAGCCTGGGAACATAACTGAGGATTGATTCTGGAAACCTGTGGCCTGGGAACATGTAATCGGTGGATTCTGGAACCCTGTGGCCTGGGAACATGAGAACGGTTTGATTCTGGAACCCTGTGTCCTGGCAACATGACTGAGGCTTGATTCTGGAACCCTGTGGCCTGGCAACATGACTGAGGCTTGATTCTGGAACCGTGTGGCCTGGGAACTTGACTGGGGTTTGATCGCAGAAACCTGTGGACTGTCCACATGAGTGAGGTTTCATGGTTGAACCGTGTGGCATGGCAACATCATTGAGGCTTGATTGTGGAACCCTCAGGCTTGGGAACATGACTGAGGCTTGATGGTCGAACCCTCTGGCCTGGAAACAGGAATGAGGTTTGATGGTGGAACCCTGCGGCCTGGCAACATGACTGAGGTTTGATTCTCGAAAACTGTGGCCTGGGAACATGACATCTGTTTAGATTGTGGAATAGTGTGCCCTGGGAACCTGACTGAGCCTTGGTTCTGGAACTCTGTGGACTGGCAACATGACCTAGGTTTATTCTAGAACCCTGCAGCCTGGGAACATAACTGAGGATTGATTCTGGAACCCTGTGGCCTGGGAACATGACATCGGTGGATTCTGGAACCCTGTGGCCTGGGAACATGAGAACGGTTTGATTCTGGAAACCTGTGGCCTGGCAAAATGACTGAGGCTTGATTCTGGAACCCTGTCGCCTGGCAACATGACTGAGGTTTGATTCTGGATCCCTGTGGCCTGGGAACATGCCTGAGGCATGATTCGGGAAAACTGTGGCCTGGGAAAATGACATCTGTTTAGATTGTGGAATAGAGTGCCCTGGGAACCTGACTGAGCCTTGGTTCTGGAACTCTGTGGACTGGGAACATGACTGAGGTTTATTCTAGAACCCTGTAGCCTGGGAACATAACTGAGGATTGATTCTGGAACCCTGTGGCCTGGGAACATGACATCGGTGGATTCTGGAACCCTGTGGCCTGGGAACATGAGAACGGTTTGATTCTGGAACCCTGTGATCTGGCAACATGACTGAGGCTTGATTCTGGAACCCTGTGGCCTGGCAATATGACTCAGGTTTGATTCTGGATCCCTGTGGCCTGGGAACATGACTGAGGCGTGATTCTGGAAAACTGTGGCCTGGGAAAATGACATCTGTTTAGATTGTGGAATAGTGTGCCCTGGGAACCTGACTGAGCCTTGGTTCTGGAACTCTGTGGACTGGGAACATGACTGAGGTTTATTCTAGAACCCTGTAGCCTGGGAACATAACTGAGGATTGATTCTGGAACCCTGTGGCCTGGGAACATGACATCGGTGGATTCTGGAACCCTGTGGCCTGGGAACATGAGAACGGTTTGATTCTGGAACCCTGTGGCCTGGCAACATGACTGAGGCTTGATTCTGGAACCCTGTGGCCTGGCAACATGACTGAGGCTTGATTCTGGAACCGTGTGGCCTGGGAACTTGACTGGGGTTTGATCGCAGAAACCTGTGTACTGTCCACATGACTGAGGTTTGATGGTGGAACCCTGTGCACTGGGAACATGACTGAGGTTTGATGGTTGAACCCTGTGGCATGGCAACATGACTGAGGTTTGATTCTGGAAAACTGTGGCCTGGGAACATGACATCTGTTTAGATTGTGGAATAGTTTGCCCTGGGAACCTGACTGAGCCTTGGTTCTGGAACTCTGTGGACTGGGAACATGACTGAGGTTTATTCTAGAACCCTGTAGCCTGGGAACATAACTGAGGATTGATTCTGGAACCCTGTGGCCTGGGAACATGACATCGGTGGATTCTGGAAACCTGTGGCCTGGGAACATGAGAACGGTTTGATTCTGGAACCCTGTGGCCTGGCAACATGACTGAGGCTTGATTCTGGAACCCTGTGGCCTGGCAACATGCCTGAGGTTTGATTCTGGATCCCTGTGGCCTGGGAACATGACTGAGGCGTGATTCTGGAAAACTGTGGCCTGGAAAAATGACATCTGTTTAGATCGTGGAATAGTGTGCCCTGGGAACCTGACTGAGCCTCGGTTCTGGAACTCTGTGGACTGGGAACATGACTGAGGTTTCTTCTAGAACCCTGTAGCCTGGGAACATAACTGAGGATTGATTCTGGAACCCTGTGGCCTGGGAACATGACATCGGTGGATTCTGGAACCCTGTGGCCTGGGAACATGAGAACGGTTTGATTCTGGAACCCTGTGGCCTGGCAACATGACTGAGGCTTGATTCTGGAACCCTGTGGCCTGGCAACATGACTGAGACTTGATTCTGGAACCGTGTGGCCTGGGAACTTGACTGGGGTTTGAACGCAGAAACCTGTGGACTGTCCACATGACTGAGGTTTGATGGTGGAACCCTGTGCACTGGGAACATGACTGAGGTTTGATGGTTGTACCCTGTGGCATGGCAACATGACTGAGGTTTGATTCTGGAAAACTGTGGCCTGGGAACATGACATCTGTTTAGATTGTGGAATAGTTTGCCCTGGGAACCTGACTGAGCCTTGGTTCTGGAACTCTGTGGACTGGGAACATGACTGAGGTTTATTCTAGAACCCTGTAGCCTGGGAACATAACTGAGGATTGATTCTGGAACCCTGTGGCCTGGGAACATGACATCGTTGGATTCTGGAACCCTGTGGCCTGGGAACATGAGAACGGTTTGATTCTGGAACCCTGTGGCCTGGCAACATGACTGAGGCTTGATTCTGGAACCCTGTGGCCTGGCAACGTGACTGAGGTTTGATTCTGGATCCCTGTGGCCTGGGAACATGACTGAGGCGTGATTCTGGAAAACTGTGGCCTGGAAAAATGACATCTGTTTAGATCGTGGAATAGTGTGCCCTGGGAACCTGACTGAGCCTTGGTTCTGGAACTCTGTGGACTGGGAACATGACTGAGGTTTATTCTAGAACCCTGTAGCCTGGGAACATAACTGAGGATTGATTCTGGAACCCTGTGGCCTGGGAACATGACATCGGTGGATTCTGGAACCCTGTGGCCTGGGAACATGAGAACGGTTTGATTCTGGATCCCTGTGGCCTGGGAACATGACTTTGGCGTGATTCTGGAAAACTGTGTCCTGGGAAAGTGACATCTGTTTAGATTGTGGAATAGTGTGCCCTGGGAACCTGACTGAGCCTTGGCTCTGGAGCTCTGTGGACTGGGAACATGACTGAGGTTTATTCTAGAACCCTGTAGCCTGGCAACATGACTGAGGCTTGATTCTGGAACCCTGTGGCCTGGAAATATGACTCAGGTTTGATTCTGGATCCCTGTGGCCTGGGAACATGACTGAGGCGTGATTCTGGAAAACTGTGGCCTGGGAAAATGACATCTGTTTAGATTGTGGAATAGTGTGCCCTGGGAACCTGACTGAGCCTTGGTTCTGGAACTCTGAGGACTGGGAACATGACTGAGATTTATTCTAGAACCCTGTAGACTGGGAACATAACTGAGGATTGATTCTGGAACCCTGTGGCCTGGGAACATGACATCGGTGGATTCTGGAACCCTGTGGCCTGGTAACATGAGAACGGTTTGATTCTGGAACCCTGTGGCCTGGCAACATGACTGAGGCTTGATTCTGGAACCCTGTGGCCTGGCAACATGACTGAGGCTTGATTCTGGAACCGTGTGGCCTGGGAACTTGACTGGGGTTTGATCGCAGAAACCTGTGGACTGTCCATATGACTGAGGTTTCATGGTTGAACCCTGTGGCATGGCAACATGATTGAGGTTTGATTGTGGAACCCTCAGGCTTGGGAACATGACTGAGGCTTGATGGTGGAACCCTCTGGCCTGGAAACAGGAATGAGGTTTGATGGTGGAACCCTGCGGCCTGGCAACATGAGTGAGGTTTGATTCTGGAAAACTGTGGCCTGGGAACATGACATCTGTTTAGATTGTGGAATAGTGTGCCCTGGGAACCTGACTGAGCCTTGGTTCTTGAACTCTGTGGACTGGGAACATGACTGAGGTTTATTCTAGAACCCTGTAGCCTGGGAACATAACTGAGGATTGATTCTGGAACCCTGTGGCCTGGGAACATGACATCGGTGGATTCTGGAACCCTGTGGCCTGGGAACATGAGAACGGTTTGATTCTGGAACTCTGTGGCCTGGCAACATGACTGAGGCTTGATTCTGGAACCCTGTGGCCTGGCAACATGACTGAGGTTTGATTCTGGATCCCTGTGGCCTGGGAACATGACTGGGCGTGATTTTGGAAAACTGTGGCCTGGGAAAATGACATCTGTTTAGATTGTGGAATAGTGTGCCCTGGGAACCTGACTGAGCCTTGGTTCTCGAACTCTGTGGACTGTCCACATGACTGAGGTTTGATGGTGGAACCCTGTGCACTGGGAACATGACTGAGGTTTGATGGTTGAACCCTGTGGCATGGCAACATGATTGAGGTTTGATTGTGGAATCCTCAGGCTTGGGAACATGACTGAGGCTTGATGGTGGAACCCTGTGGCCTGGAAAGAGGAATGACGTTTGATGGTGGAACCCTGCGGCCTGGCAACATGACTGAGGTTTGATTCTGGAAAACTGTGGCCTGGGAACATGACATCTGTTTAGATTGTGGAATAGTGTGCCCTGGGAACCTGACTGAGCCTTGGTTCTGGAACTCTGTGGACTGGGAACATGACTGAGGTTTATTCTAGAACCCTGTAGCCTGGGAACATAACTGAGGATTGATTCTGGAACCCTGTGGCCTGGGAACATGACATCGGTGGATTCTGGAACCCTGTGGCCTGGGAACATGAGAACGGTTTGATTCTGGAACCCTGTGGCCTGGCAACATGACTGAGGCTTGATTCTGGAACCCTGTGGCCTGGCAACATGACTGAGGTTTGATTCTGGATCCCTGTGTCCTGGGAACATGACTGAGGCGTGATTCGGGAAAACTGTGGCCTGGGAAAATGACATCTGTATAGATTGTGGAATAGTGTGCCCTGGGAACCTGACTGAGCCTTGGTTCTGGAACTCTGTAGACTGGGAACATGACTGCAGTTTATTCTAGAACCCTGTAGCCTGGGAACATAACTGAGGATTGATTCTGGAACCCTGTGGCCTGGGAACATGACATCGGTGGATTCTGGAACCCTGTGGCCTGGGAACATGAGAACGGTTTGATTCTGGAACCCTGTGGCCTGGCAACATGACTGAGGCTTGATTCTGGAACCCTGTGGCCTGGCAACATGACTGAGGCTTGATTCTGGAACCGTGTGGACTGGGAACTTGACTGGGGTTTGATCGCAGAAACCTGTGGACTGGCCACATGACTGAGGTTTCATGGTTGAACCCTGTGGCATGGCAGCATGATTGAGGTTTGATTGTGGAACCCTCAGGCTTGGGAACATGACTGAGGCTTGATGGTGGAACCCTCTGGCCTGGAAACAGGAATGAGGTTTGATGGTGGAACCCTGCGGCCTGGCAACATGAATGAGGTTTTTTTTTTTTTTTTTTTTTTTTTTTTTTTTTTTTTTTTATAAATATAGTACTTGTATAGATCTTTTTTTTTAATATTTATTTATTTATTTATTTATTTATTTATGGCTGTGTTGGGTCTTCGTTTCTGTGCGAGGGCTTTCTCTAATTGTGGCAAGTGGGGGCCACTCTTCATCGCGGTGCGCGGGCCTCTCACTATCGTGGCCTCTCTTGTTGCGGAGCACAGGCTCCAGATGCGCAGGCTCAGTAATTGTGGCTCACGGGCCTAGTTGCTCTGTGGCATGTGGGATCCTCCCAGACCAGGGCTCGAACCCGTGTCCCCTGCATTGGCAGGCGGATTCTCAACCACTGCGCCACCAGGGAAGCCCCCATGACTGAGGTTTGATTCTGGAAAACTGTGGCCTGGGAACATGACATCTGTTTTGATTGTGGAATAGTGTGCCCTGGGAACCTGACTGAGCCTTGGTTCTGGAACCCTGTGGCCTGGGAACATGACATCGGTGGATTCTGGAACCCTGTGGCCTGGGAACATGAGAACGGTTTGATTCTGGAACCCTGTGGCCTGGCAACATGACTGAGGCTTGATTCTGGAACCCTGTGGCCTGGCAACATGACTGAGGTTTGATTCTGGATCCCTGTGGCCTGGGAACATGACTGAGGCGAGATTCGGGAAAACTGTGGCCTGGGAACATGACATCTGTTTAGATTGTGGAATAGTGTGCCCTGGGAACCTGACTGAGCCTTGGTTCTGGAACTCTGTGGACTGGGAACATGACTGAGGTTTATTCTAGAACCCTGTAGCCTGGGAACATAACTGAGGATTGATTCTGGAACCCTGTGGCCTGGGAACATGACATCGGTGGATTCTGGAACCCTGTGGCCTGGGAACATGAGAACGGTTTGATTCTGGAAACCTGTGGCCTGGCAACATGACTGAGGCTTGATTCTGGAACCCTGTGGCCTGGCAACATGACTGAGGTTTGATTCTGGATCCCTGTGGCCTGGGAACATGACTGAGGCGTGATTCGGGAAAACTGTGGCCTGGGAACATGACATCTGTTTAGATTGTGGAATAGTGTGCCCTGGGAACCTGACTGAGCCTTGGTTCTGGAACTCTGTGGACTGGGAACATGACTGAGGTTTATTCAAGAACCCTGTAGCCTGGGAACATAACTGAGGATTGATTCTGGAACCCTGTGGCCTGGGAACATGACATCGGTGGATTCTGGAACCCTGTGGCCTGGGAACATAAGAACGGTTTGATTCTGGAAACCTGTGGCCTGGCAACATGACTGAGGCTTGATTCTGGAACCCTGCGGCCTGGCAACATGAGTGAGGTTTGATTCTGGATACCTTTGGCCTGGGAACATGACTAAGGCGTGATTCGGAAAAACTGTTGCCTGGGAAAATGACATCTGTTTAGATTGTGGAATAGTGTGCCCTGGGAACCTGACTGAGCCTTGGTTCTGGAACTCTGTGGACTGGGAACATGACTGAGGTTTATTCTAGAACCCTGTAGCCTGGGAACATAACTGAGGATTGATTCTGGAACCCTGTGGCCTGGGAACATGACATCGGTGGATTCTGGAACCCTGTGGCCTGGGAACATGAGAACGGTTTGATTCTGGAACCCTGTGGCCTGGCAACATGACTGAGGCTTGATTCTGGAACCCTGTGGACTGGCAACATGAATGAGGCTTGATTCTGGAACCGTGTGGCCTGGGAACTTGACTGGGGTTTGATCGCAGAAACCTGTGGACTGTCCACATGACTGAGGTTTGATGGGGGAACCCTGTGCCCTGGGAACATGACTGAGGTTTGATGGTTGAACCCTGTGGCATGGCAACATGACTGAGGTTTGATTCTGGAAAACTGTGGCCTGGGAACATGACATCTGTTTAGATTGTGGAATAGTTTGCCCTGGGAACCTGACTGAGCCTTGGTTCTGGAACTCTGTGGACTGGGAACATGACTGAGGTTTATTCTAGAACCCTGTAGCCTGGGAACATAACTGAGGATTGATTCTGGAACCCTGTGGCCTGGGAACATGAGAACGGTTTGATTCTGGATCCCTGTGGCCTGGGAACATGACTGAGGCGTGATTCTGGAAAACTGTGGCCTGGGAAAAAGACATGTGTTTAGATTGTGGAATAGTGTGCCCTGGGAACCTGACTGAGCCTTGGTTCTGGAGCTCTGTGGACTGGGAACATGACTGAGGTTTATTCTAGAACCCTGTAGCCTGGGAACATAACTTAGGATTGATTCTGGAACCCTGTGGCCTGGGAACATGACATCGGTGGATTCTGGAACCCTGTGGCCTGGGAACATGAGAACGGTTTGATTCTGGAACCCTGTGGCCTGGCAACATGACTGAGGCTTGATTCTGGAACCCTGTGGCCTGGCAACATGACTGAGGTTTGATTCTGGATCCCTGTGGCCTGGGAACATGACTGAGGCGTGATTCTGGAAAACTGTGGCCTGGAAACATGACATCTGTTTAGATTGTGGAATAGTGTGCCCTGGGAACCTGACTGAGCCTTGGTTCTGGAACTCTGTAGACTGGGAACATGACTGAGGTTTATTCTAGAACCCTGTAGCCTGGGAACATAACTGAGGATTGATTCTGGAAACCTGTGGCCTGGGAACATGACATCGGTGGATTCTGGAACCCTGTGGCCTGGGAACATGAGAACGGTTTGATTCTGGAACCCTGTGGCCTGGCAACATGACTGAGGCTTGATTCTGGAACACTGTGGCCTGGCAACATGACTGAGGCTTGATTCTGGAACCGTGTGGCCTGGGAAATTGACTGGGGTTTGATCGCAGAAACCTGGGGACTGTCCACATGAGTGAGGTTTGATGCTTGAACCCTGTGGCATGGCAACATGATTGAGGTTTGATTGTGGAACCCTCAGGCTTGGGAACATGACTGAGGCTTGATGGTGGAACCCTCTGGCCTGGAAACATGAATGAGGTTTGATGGTGGAACCCTGCGGCCTGGCAACATGAGTGAGGTTTGATTCTGGAAAACTGTGGCCTGGAAACATGACATCTGTTTAGATTGTGGAATAGTGTGCCCTGGGAACCTGACTGAGCCTTGGTTCTGGAACTCTGTGGACTGGGAACATGACTGAGGTTTATTTTAGAACCCTGTAGCCTGGGAACATAACTGAGGATTGATTCTGGAACCCTGTGGCCAGGGAACATGACATCGGTGGATTCTGGAACCCTGTGGCCTGGGAACATGACTGAGGCTTGATTCTGGAACCCTGTGGCCTGGCAACATGACTGAGGCTAGATTCTGGAACCGTGTGGCCTGGGAACTTGACTGGGGTTTGATCGCAGAAACCTGTGGATTGCCCCCATGACTGAGGTTTGATGGTGGAACCCTGTGCACTGGGAACATGACTGAGCTTTGATGGTTGAACCCTGTGGCATGGCAACATGACTGAGGTTTGATTCTGGAAAACTGTGGCCTGGGAACATGACATCTGTTTAGATTGTGGAATAGTGTGCCCTGGGAAACTGACTGAGCCTTGGTTCTGGAACTCTGTGGACTGGGAACATGACTGAGGTTTATTCTAGAACCCTGTAGCCTGGGAACATAACTGAGGATTGATTCTGGAAACCTGTGGCCTGGGAACATGTAATCGGTGGATTCTGGAACCCTGTGGCCTGGGAACATGAGAACGGTTTGATTCTGGAACCCTGTGTCCTGGCAACATGACTGAGGCTTGATTCTGGAACCCTGTGGCCTGGCAACATGACTGAGGCTTGATTCTGGAACCGTGTGGCCTGGGAACTTGACTGGGGTTTGATGGCAGAAACCTGTGGACTGTCCACATGACTGAGGTTTCATGGTTGAACCGTGTGGCATGGCAACATCATTGAGGCTTGATTGTGGAACCCTTAGGCTTGGGAACATGACTGAGGCTTGATGGTGGAACCCTCTGGCCTGGAAACAGGAATGAGGTTTGATGGTGGAACCCTGCGGCCTGGCAACATGACTGAGGTTTGATTCTCGAAAACTGTGGCCTGGGAACATGACATCTGTTTAGATTGTGGAATAGTGTGCCCTGGGAACCTGACTGAGCCTTGGTTCTGGAACTCTGAGGACTGGGAACATGACTGAGATTTATTCTAGAACCCTGTAGCCTGGGAACATAACTGAGGATTGATTCTGGAACCCTGTGGCCTGGGAACATGACATCGGTGGATTCTGGAACCCTGTGGCCTGGGAACATGAGAACGGTTTGATTCTGGAAACCTGTGGCCTGGCAACATGACTGAGGCTTGATTCTGGAACCGTGTGGCCTGGGAACTTGACTGGGGTTTGATCGCAGAAACCTGTGGACTGTCCATATGACTGAGGTTTCATGGTTGAACCCTGTGGCATGGCAACATGATTGAGGTTTGATTGTGGAACCCTCAGGCTTGGGAACATGACTGAGGCTTGATGGTGGAACCCTCAGGCCTGGAAACAGGAATGAGGTTTGATGGTGGAACCCTGCGGCCTGGCAACATGAGTGAGGTTTGATTCTGGAAAACTGTGGCCTGGGAACATGACATCTGTTTAGATTGTGGAATAGTGTGCCCTGGGAACCTGACTGAGCCTTGGTTCTTGAACTCTGTGGCCTGGCAACATGACTGAGGTTTGATTCTGGATCCCTGTGGCCTGGGAACATGACTGGGCGTGATTCTGGAAAACTGTGGCCTGGGAAAATGACATCTGTTTAGATTGTGGAATAGTGTGCCCTGGGAACCTGACTGAGCCTTGGTTCTCGAACTCTGTGGACTGTCCACATGACTGAGGTTTGATGGTGGAACCCTGTGCACTGGGAACATGACTGAGGTTTGATGGTTGAACCCTGTGGCATGGCAACATGATTGAGGTTTGATTGTGGAATCCTCAGGCTTGGGAACATGACTGAGGCTTGATGGTGGAACCCTGTGTCCTGGAAAGAGGAATGACGTTTGATGGTGGAACCCTGCGGCCTGGCAACATGACTGAGGTTTGATTCTGGAAAACTGTGGCCTGGGAACATGACATCTGTTTAGATTGTGGAATAGTGTGCCCTGGGAACCTGACTGAGCCTTGGTTCTGGAACTCTGTGGACTGGGAACATGACTGAGGTTTATTCTAGAACCCTGTAGCCTGGGAACATAACTGAGGATTGATTCTGGAACCCTGTGGCCTGGGAACATGACATCGGTGGATTCTGGAACCCTGTGGCCTGGGAACATGAGAACGGTTTGATTCTGGAACCCTGTGGCCTGGCAACATGACTGAGGCTTGATTCTGGAACCCTGTGGCCTGGCAACATGACTGAGGTTTGATTCTGGATCCCTGTGTCCTGGGAAAATGACTGAGGCGTGATTCGGGAAAACTGTGGCCTGGGAAAATGACATCTGTATAGATTGTGGAATAGTGTGCCCTGGGAACCTGACTGAGCCTTGGTTCTGGAACTCTGTAGACTGGGAACATGACTGCGGTTTATTCTAGAACCCTGTAGCCTGGGAACATAACTGAGGATTGATTCTGGAACCCTGTGGCCTGGGAACATGACATCGGTGGATTCTGGAACCCTGTGGCCTGGGAACATGAGAACGGTTTGATTCTGGAACCCTGTGGCCTGGCAACATGACTGAGGCTTGATTCTGGAACCCTGTGGCCTGGCAACATGACTGAGGCTTGATTCTGGAACCGTGTGGACTGGGAACTTGACTGGGGTTTGATCGCAGAAACCTGTGGACTGGCCACATGACTGAGGTTTCATGGTTGAACCCTGTGGCATGGCAGCATGATTGAGGTTTGATTGTGGAACCCTCAGGCTTGGGAACATGACTGAGGCTTGATGGTGGAACCCTCTGGCCTGGAAACAGGAATGAGGTTTGATGGTGGAACCCTGCGGCCTGGCAACATGACTGAGGTTTGATTCTGGAAAACTGTGGCCTGGGAACATGTCATCTGTTTAGATTGTGGAATAGTGTGCCCTGGGAACCTGACTGAGCCTTGGTTCTGGAACCCTGTGGCCTGGGAACATGACATCGGTGGATTCTGGAACCCTGTGGCCTGGGAACATGAGAACGGTTTGATTCTGGAACCCTGTGGCCTGGCAACATGACTGAGGCTTGATTCTGGAACCCTGTGGCCTGGCAACATGACTGAGGTTTGATTCTGGATCCCTGTGGCCTGGGAACATGACTGAGGCGAGATTCGGGAAAACTGTGGCCCGGGAACATGACATCTGTTTAGATTGTGGAATAGTGTGCCCTGGGAACCTGACTGAGCCTTGGTTCTGGAACTCTGTGGACTGGGAACATGACTGAGGTTTATTCTAGAACCCTGTAGCCTGGGAACATAACTGAGGATTGATTCTGGAACCCTGTGGCCTGGGAACATGACATCGGTGGATTCTGGAACCCTGTGGTCTGGGAACATGAGAACGGTTTGATTCTGGAAACCTGTGGCCTGGCAACATGACTGAGGCTTGATTCTGGAACCGTGTGGACTGGGAACTTGACTGGGGTTTGATCGCAGAAACCTGTGGACTGGCCACATGACTGAGGTTTCATGGTTGAACCCTGTGGCATGGCAGCATGATTGAGGTTTGATTGTGGAACCCTCAGGCTTGGGAACATGACTGAGGCTTGATGGTGGAACCCTCTGGCCTGGAAACAGGAATGAGGTTTGATGGTGGAACCCTGCGGCCTGGCAACATGACTGAGGTTTGATTCTGGAAAACTGTGGCCTGGGAACATGACATCTGTTTAGATTGTGGAATAGTGTGCCCTGGGAACCTGACTGAGCCTTGGTTCTGGAACCCTGTGGCCTGGGAACATGACATCGGTGGATTCTGGAACCCTGTGGCCTGGGAACATGAGAACGGTTTGATTCTGGAACCCTGTGGCCTGGCAACATGACTGAGGCTTGATTCTGGAACCCTGTGGCCTGGCAACATGACTGAGGTTTGATTCTGGATCCCTGTGGCCTGGCAACATGACTGAGGCTTGATTCTGGAACCGTGTGGACTGGGAACTTGACTGGGGTTTGATCGCAGAAACCTGTGGACTGGCCACATGACTGAGGTTTCATGGTTGAACCCTGTGGCATGGCAGCATGATTGAGGTTTGATTGTGGAACCCTCAGGCTTGGGAACATGACTGAGGCTTGATGGTGGAACCCTCTGGCCTGGAAACAGGAATGAGGTTTGATGGTGGAACCCTGCGGCCTGGCAACATGACTGAGGTTTGATTCTGGAAAACTGTGGCCTGGGAACATGTCATCTGTTTAGATTGTGGAATAGTGTGCCCTGGGAACCTGACTGAGCCTTGGTTCTGGAACCCTGTGGCCTGGGAACATGACATCGGTGGATTCTGGAACCCTGTGGCCTGGGAACATGAGAACGGTTTGATTCTGGAACCCTGTGGCCTGGCAACATGACTGAGGCTTGATTCTGGAACCCTGTGGCCTGGCAACATGACTGAGGTTTGATTCTGGATCCCTGTGGCCTGGGAACATGACTGAGGCGAGATTCGGGAAAACTGTGGCCCGGGAACATGACATCTGTTTAGATTGTGGAATAGTGTGCCCTGGGAACCTGACTGAGCCTTGGTTCTGGAACTCTGTGGACTGGGAACATGACTGAGGTTTATTCTAGAACCCTGTAGCCTGGGAACATAACTGAGGATTGATTCTGGAACCCTGTGGCCTGGGAACATGACATCGGTGGATTCTGGAACCCTGTGGCCTGGGAACATGAGAACGGTTTGATTCTGGAAACCTGTGGCCTGGCAACATGACTGAGGCTTGATTCTGGAACCGTGTGGACTGGGAACTTGACTGGGGTTTGATCGCAGAAACCTGTGGACTGGCCACATGACTGAGGTTTCATGGTTGAACCCTGTGGCATGGCAGCATGATTGAGGTTTGATTGTGGAACCCTCAGGCTTGGGAACATGACTGAGGCTTGATGGTGGAACCCTCTGGCCTGGAAACAGGAATGAGGTTTGATGGTGGAACCCTGCGGCCTGGCAACATGACTGAGGTTTGATTCTGGAAAACTGTGGCCTGGGAACATGACATCTGTTTAGATTGTGGAATAGTGTGCCCTGGGAACCTGACTGAGCCTTGGTTCTGGAACCCTGTGGCCTGGGAACATGACATCGGTGGATTCTGGAACCCTGTGGCCTGGGAACATGAGAACGGTTTGATTCTGGAACCCTGTGGCCTGGCAACATGACTGAGGCTTGATTCTGGAACCCTGTGGCCTGGCAACATGACTGAGGTTTGATTCTGGATCCCTGTGGCCTGGGAACATGACTGAGGCGAGATTCGGGAAAACTGTGGCCTGGGAACATGACATCTGTTTAGATTGTGGAATAGTGTGCCCTGGGAACCTGACTGAGCCTTGGTTCTGGAACTCTGTGGACTGGGAACATGACTGAGGTTTATTCTAGAACCCTGTAGCCTGGGAACATAACTGAGGATTGATTCTGGAACCCTGTGGCCTGGGAACATGACATCGGTGGATTCTGGAACCCTGTGGCCTGGGAACATGAGAACGGTTTGATTCTGGAAACCTGTGGCCTGGAAACATGACTGAGGCTTGATTCTGGAACCCTGTGGCCTGGCAACATGACTGAGGTTTGATTCTGGATCCCTGTGGCCTGGGAACATGACTGAGGCGTGATTCGGGAAAACTGTGGCCTGGGAACATGACATCTGTTTAGATTGTGGAATAGTGTGCCCTGGGAACCTGACTGAGCCTTGGTTCTGGAACTCTGTGGACTGGGAATATGACTGAGGTTTATTCTAGAACCCTGTAGCCTGGGAACATAACTGAGGATTGATTCTGGAACCCTGTGGCCTGGGAACATGACATCGGTGGATTCTGGAACCCTGTGGCCTGGGAACATAAGAACGGTTTGATTCTGGAAACCTGTGGCCTGGCAACATGACTGAGGCTTGATTCTGGAACCCTGCGGCCTGGCAACATGAGTGAGGTTTGATTCTGGATCCCTTTGGCCTGGGAACATGACTAAGGCGTGATTCGGAAAAACTGTTGCCTGGGAAAATGACATCTGTTTAGATTGTGGAATAGTGTGCCCTGGGAACCTGACTGAGCCTTGGTTCTGGAACTCTGTGGACTGGGAACATGACTGAGGTTTATTCTAGAACCCTGTAGCCTGGGAACATAACTGAGGATTGATTCTGGAACCCTGTGGCCTGGGAACATGACATCGGTGGATTCTAGAACCCTGTGGCCTGGGAACATGAGAACGGTTTGATTCTGGAACCCTGTGGCCTGGCAACATGACTGAGGCTTGATTCTGGAACCCTGTGGCCTGGCAACATGAATGAGGCTTGATTCTGGAACCGTGTGGCCTGGGAACTTGACTGGGGTTTGATCGCAGAAACCTGTGGACTGTCAACATGACTGAGGTTTGATGGGGGAACCCTGTGCCCTGGGAACATGACTGAGGTTTGATGGTTGAACCCTGTGGCATGGCAACATGACTGAGGTTTGATTCTGGAAAACTGTGGCCTGGGAACATGACATCTGTTTAGATTGTGGAATAGTTTGCCCTGGGAACCTGACTGAGCCTTGGTTCTGGAACTCTGTGGACTGGGAACATGACTGAGGTTTATTCTAGAACCCTGTAGCCTGGGAACATAACTGAGGATTGATTCTGGAACCCTGTGGCCTGGGAACATGAGAACGGTTTGATTCTGGATCCCTGTGGCCTGGGAACATGACTGAGGCGTGATTCTGGAAAACTGTGGCCTGGGAAAAAGACATGTGTTTAGATTGTGGAATAGTGTGCCCTGGGAACCTGACTGAGCCTTGGTTCTGGAGCTCTGTGGACTGGGAACATGACTGAGGTTTATTCTAGAACCCTGTAGCCTGGGAACATAACTTTGGATTGATTCTGGAACCCTGTGGCCTGGGAACATGACATCGGTGGATTCTGGAACCCTGTGGCCTGGGAACATGAGAACGGTTTGATTCTGGAACCCTGTGGCCTGGCAACATGACTGAGGCTTGATTCTGGAACCCTGTGGCCTGGCAACATGACTGAGGTTTGATTCTGGATCCCTGTGCCCTGGGAACATGACTGAGGCGTGATTCTGGAAAACTGTGGCCTGGAAACATGACATCTGTTTAGATTGTGGAATAGTGTGCCCTGGGAACCTGACTGAGCCTTGGTTCTGGAACTCTGTAGACTGGGAACATGACTGAGGTTTATTCTAGAACCCTGTAGCCTGGGAACATAACTGAGGATTGATTCTGGAACCCTGTGGCCTGGGAACATGACATCGGTGGATTCTGGAACCCTGTGGCCTGGGAACATGAGAACGGTTTGATTCTGGAACCCTGTGGCCTGGCAACATGACTGAGGCTTGATTCTGGAACACTGTGGCCTGGCAACATGACTGAGGCTTGATTCTGGAACCGTGTGGCCTGGGAAATTGACTGGGGTTTGATCGCAGAAACCTGGGGACTGTCCACATGAGTGAGGTTTGATGCTTGAACCCTGTGGCATGGCAACATGATTGAGGTTTGATTGTGGAACCCTCAGGCTTGGGAACATGACTGAGGCTTGATGGTGGAACCCTCTGGCCTGGAAACATGAATGAGGTTTGATGGTGGAACCCTGCGGCCTGGCAACATGAGTGAGGTTTGATTCTGGAAAACTGTGGCCTGGGAACATGACATCTGTTTAGATTGTGGAATAGTGTGCCCTGGGAACCTGACTGAGCCTTGGTTCTGGAACCCTGTGGACTGGGAAAATGACGGAGGTTTATTTTAGAACCCTGTAGCCTGGGAACATAACTGAGGATTGATTCTGGAACCCTGTGGCCAGGGAACATGACATCGGTGGATTCTGGAACCCTGTGGCCTGGGAACATGACTGAGGCTTGATTCTGGAACCCTGTGGCCTGGCAACATGACTGAGGCTAGATTCTGGAACCGTGTGGCCTGGGAACTTGACTGGGGTTTGATCGCAGAAACCTGTGGATTGCCCCCATGACTGAGGTTTGATGGTGGAACCCTGTGCACTGGGAACATGACTGAGGTTTGATGGTTGAACCCTGTGGCATGGCAACATGACTGAGGTTTGATTCTGGAAAACTGTGGCCTGGGAACATGACATCTGTTTAGATTGTGGAATAGTGTGCCCTGGGAACCTGACTGAGCCTTGGTTCTGGAACTCTGTGGACTGGGAACATGACTGAGGTTTATTCTAGAACCCTGTAGCCTGGGAACATAACTGAGGATTGATTCTGGAACCCTGTGGCCTGGGAACATGTAATCGGTGGATTCTGGAACCCTGTGGCCTGGGAACATGAGAACGGTTTGATTCTGGAACCCTGTGTCCTGGCAACATGACTGAGGCTTGATTCTGGAAACCTGTGGCCTGGCAACATGACTGAGGCTTGATTCTGGAACCGTGTGGCCTGGGAACTTGACTGGGGTTTGATCGCACAAACCTGTGGACTGTCCACATGAGTGAGGTTTCATGGTTGAACCGTGTGGCATGGCAACATCATTGAGGCTTGATTGTGGAACCCTCAGGCTTGGGAACATGACTGAGGCTTGATGGTGGAACCCTCTGGCCTGGAAACAGGAATGAGGTTTGATGGTGGAACCCTGCGGCCTGGCAACATGACTGAGGTTTGATTCTCGAAAACTGTGGCCTGGGAACATGACATCTGTTTAGATTCTGGAATAGTGTGCCCTGGGAACCTGACTGAGCCTTGGTTCTGGAACTCTGTGGACTGGGAACATGACTGAGGTTTATTCTAGAACCCTGCAGCCTGGGAACATAACTGAGGATTGATTCTGGAACCCTGTGGCCTGGGAACATGACATCGGTGGATTCTGGAACCCTGTGGCCTGGGAACATGAGAACGGTTTGATTCTGGAAACCTGTGGCCTGGCAACATGACTGAGGCTTGATTCTGGAACCCTGTCGCCTGGCAACATGACTGAGGTTTGATTCTGGATCCCTGTGGCCTGGGAACATGCCTGAGGCATGATTCGGGAAAACTGTGGCCTGGGAAAATGACATCTGTTTAGATTGTGGAATAGAGTGCCCTGGGAACCTGACTGAGCCTTGGTTCTGGAACTCTGTGGACTGGGAACATGACTGAGGTTTATTCTAGAACCCTGTAGCCTGGGAACATAACTGAGGATTGATTCTGGAACCCTGTGGCCTGGGAACATGACATCGGTGGATTCTGGAACCCTGTGGCCTGGGAACATGAGAACGGTTTGATTCTGGAACCCTGTGGCCTGGCAACATGACTGAGGCTTGATTCTGGAACCCTGTGGCCTGGCAATATGACTCAGGTTTGATTCTGGATCCCTGTGGCCTGGGAACATGACTGAGGCGTGATTCTGGAAAACTGTGGCCTGGGAAAATGACATCTGTTTAGATTGTGGAATAGTGTGCCCTGGGAACCTGACTGAGCCTTGGTTCTGGAACTCTGTGGACTGGGAACATGACTGAGTTTTATTCTAGAACCCTGTAGCCTGGGAACATAACTGAGGATTGATTCTGGAACCCTGTGGCCTGGGAACATGACATCGGTGGATTCTGGAACCCTGTGGCCTGGGAACATGAGAACGGTTTGATTCTGGAACCCTGTGGCCTGGCAACATGACTGAGGCTTGATTCTGGAACCCTTTGGCCTGGCAACATGACTGAGGCTTGATTCTGGAACCGTGTGGCCTGGGAACTTGACTGGGGTTTGATCGCAGAAACCTGTGGACTGTCCACATGACTGAGGTTTGATGGTGGAACCCTGTGCACTGGGAACATGACTGAGGTTTGATGGTTGAACCCTGTGGCATGGCAACATGACTGAGGTTTGATTCTGGAAAACTGTGGCCTGGGAACATGACATCTGTTTAGATTGTGGAATAGTTTGCCCTGGGAACCTGACTGAGCCATGGTTCTGGAACTCTGTGGACTGGGAACATGACTGAGGTTTATTCTAGAACCCTGTAGCCTGGGAACATAACTGAGGATTGATTCTGGAACCCTGTGGCCTGGGAACATGACATCGGTGGATTCTGGAACCCTGTGGCCTGGGAACATGAGAACGGTTTGATTCTGGAACCCTGTGGCCTGGCAACATGACTGAGTCTTGATTCTGGAACCCTGTGGCCTGGCAACATGCCTGAGGTTTGATTCTGGTTCCCTGTGGCCTGGGAACATGACTGAGGCGTGATTCTGGAAAACTGTGGCCTGGAAAAATGACATCTGTTTAGATCGTGGAATAGGGTGCCCTGGGAATCTGACTGAGCCTTGGTTCTGGAACTCTGTGGACTGGGAACATGACTGAGGTTTATTCTAGAACCCTGTAGCCTGGGAACATAACTGAGGATTGATTCTGGAACCCTGTGGCCTGGGAACATGACATCGGTGGATTCTGGAACCCTGTGGCCTGGGAACATGAGAACGGTTTGATTCTGGAACCCTGTGGCCTGGCAACATGACTGAGGCTTGATTCTGGAACCCTGTGGCCTGGCAACATGACTGAGACTTGATTCTGGAACCGTGTGGCCTGGGAACTTGACTGGGGTTTGATCGCAGAAACCTGTGGACTGTCCACATGACTGAGGTTTGATGGTGGAACCCTGTGCACTGGGAACATGACTGAGGTTTGATGGTTGAACCCTGTGGCATGGCAACATGACTGAGGTTTGATTCTGGAAAACTGTGGCCTGGGAACATGACATCTGTTTAGATTGTGGAATATTTTGCCCTGGGAACCTGACTGAGCGTTGGTTCTGGAACTCTGTGGACTGGGAACATGACTGAGGTTTATTCTAGAACCCTGTAGCCTGGGAACATAACTGAGGATTGATTCTGGAACCCTGTGGCCTGGGAACATGACATCGGTGGATTCTGGAACCCTGTGGCCTGGGAACATGAGAACGGTTTGATTCTGGAACCCTGTGGCCTGGCAACATGACTGAGGCTTGATTCTGGAACCCTGTGGCCTGGCAACATGACTGAGGTTTGATTCTGGATCCCTGTGGCCTGGGAACATGACTGAGGCGTGATTCTGGAAAACTGTGGCCTGGAAAAATGACATCTGTTTAGATCGTGGAATAGTGTGCCCTGGGAACCTGACTGAGCCTTGGTTCTGGAACTCTGTGGACTGGGAACATGACTGAGGTTTATTCTAGAACCCTGTAGCCTGGGAACATAACTGAGGATTGATTCTGGAACCCTGTGGCCTGGGAACATGACATCGGTGGATTCTGGAACCCTGTGGCCTGGGAACATGAGAACGGTTTGATTCTGGATCCCTGTGGCCTGGGAACATGACTTTGGCGTGATTCTGGAAAACTGTGGCCGGGGAAAGTGACATCTGTTTAGATTGTGGAATAGTGTGCCCTGGGAACCTGACTGAGCCTTGGCTCTGGAGCTCTGTGGACTGGGAACATGACTGAGGTTTATTCTAGAACCCTGTAGCCTGGGAACATAACTGAGGATTGATTCTGGAACCCTGTGGCCTGGGAACATGACATCGGTGGATTCTGGAACCCTGTGGCCTGGGAACATGAGAACGGTTTGATTCTGGAAACGTATAGCCTGGCAACATGACTGAGGCTTGATTCTGGAACCCTGTGGCCTGGCAACATGACTGAGGTTTGATTCTGGATCCCTGTGGCTTGGGAACATGACTGAGGCGTGATTCTGGAAAACTGTGGCCTGGAAACATGACATCTGTTTAGATTGTGGAATAGTGTGCCCTGGGAACCTGACTGAGCCTTGGTTCTGGAACTCTGTAGGCTGGGAACATGACTGAGGTTTATTCTAGAACCCTGTAGCCTGGGAACATAACTGAGGATTGATTCTGGAACCCTGTGGCCTGGGAACTTGACATCGGTGGATTCTGGAACCCTGTGGCCTGGGAACATGAGAACGGTTTGATTCTGGAACCCTGTGGCCTGGCAACATGACTGAGGCTTGATTCTGGAACCCTGTGGCCTGGCAACATGACTGAGGGTTGATTCTGGAACAGTGTGGCCTGGGAACTTGACTGGGGTTTGATCGCAGAAACCTGTGGACTGTCCACATGACTGAGGTTTCATGGTTCAACCCTGTGGCATGGCAACATGATTGAGGTTTGATTGTGGAATAGTGTGCCCTGGGAACCTAACTGAGTCTTGGTTCTGGAACTCTGTGGACTGGGAACATGACTGAGGTTTATTCTAGAACCCTGTAGCCTGGGAACATAACTGAGGATTGATTCTGGAACCCTGTGGCCTGGGAACATGACATCGGTGGATTCTGGAACCCTGTGGCCTGGGAACATGAGAACGATTTGATTCTGGAACCCTGTGGCCTGGCAACATGACTGAGGCTTGATTCTGGAATCCTGTGGCTTGGCAATATGACTCAGGTTTGATTCTGGGTCCCTATGGCCTGGGAACATGACTGAGGCGTGATTCTGCAAAACTGTGGCCTGGGAAAATGACATCTGTTTAGATTGTGGAATAGTGTGCCCTGGGAACCTGACTGAGCCTTGGTTCTGGAACTCTGTGGACTGGGAACATGACTGAGGTTTATTCTAGAACCCTGTAGCCTGGGAACATAACTGAGGATTGATTCTGGAACCCTGTGGCCTGGGAACATGACATCGGTGGATTCTGGAACCCTGTGGCCTGGGAACATGAGAACGGTTTGATTCTGGAACCCTGTGGCCTGGCAACATGACTGAGGCTTGATTCTGGAACCCTGTGGCCTGGCAACATGACTGAGACTTGATTCTGGAACCGTGTGGCCTGGGAACTTGACTGGGGTTTGATCGCAGAAACCTGTGGACTGTCCACATGACTGAGGTTTGATGGTGGAACCCTGTGCACTGGGAACATGACTGAGGTTTGATGGTTGAACCCTGTGGCATGGCAACATGACTGAGGTTTGATTCTGGAAAACTGTGGCCTGGGAACATGACATCTGTTTAGATTGTGGAATAGTTTGCCCTGGGAACCTGACTGAGCGTTGGTTCTGGAACTCTGTGGACTGGGAACATGACTGAGGTTTATTCTAGAACCCTGTAGCCTGGGAACATAACTGAGGATTGATTCTGGAACCCTGTGGCCTGGGAACATGACATCGGTGGATTCTGGAACCCTGTGGCCTGGGAACATGAGAACGGTTTGATTCTGGAACCCTGTGGCCTGGCAACATGACTGAGGCTTGATTCTGGAACCCTGTGGCCTGGCAACATGACTGAGGTTTGATTCTGGATCCCTGTGGCCTGGGAACATGACTGAGGCGTGATTCTGGAAAACTGTGGCCTGGGAAAATGACATCTGTTTAGATTGTGGAATAGTGTGCCCTGGGAACCTGACTGAGCCTTGGTTCTGGAACTCTGTGGACTGGGAACATGACTGAGTTTTATTCTAGAACCCTGTAGCCTGGGAACATAACTGAGGATTGATTCTGGAACCCTGTGGCCTGGGAACATGACATCGGTGGATTCTGGAACCCTGTGGCCTGGGAACATGAGAACGGTTTGATTCTGGAACCCTGTGGCCTGGCAACATGACTGAGGCTTGATTCTGGAACCCTTTGGCCTGGCAACATGACTGAGGCTTGATTCTGGAACCGTGTGGCCTGGGAACTTGACTGGGGTTTGATCGCAGAAACCTGTGGACTGTCCACATGACTGAGGTTTGATGGTGGAACCCTGTGCACTGGGAACATGACTGAGGTTTGATGGTTGAACCCTGTGGCATGGCAACATGACTGAGGTTTGATTCTGGAAAACTGTGGCCTGGGAACATGACATCTGTTTAGATTGTGGAATAGTTTGCCCTGGGAACCTGACTGAGCCATGGTTCTGGAACTCTGTGGACTGGGAACATGACTGAGGTTTATTCTAGAACCCTGTAGCCTGGGAACATAACTGAGGATTGATTCTGGAACCCTGTGGCCTGGGAACATGACATCGGTGGATTCTGGAACCCTGTGGCCTGGGAACATGAGAACGGTTTGATTCTGGAACCCTGTGGCCTGGCAACATGACTGAGTCTTGATTCTGGAACCCTGTGGCCTGGCAACATGCCTGAGGTTTGATTCTGGTTCCCTGTGGCCTGGGAACATGACTGAGGCGTGATTCTGGAAAACTGTGGCCTGGAAAAATGACATCTGTTTAGATCGTGGAATAGGGTGCCCTGGGAATCTGACTGAGCCTTGGTTCTGGAACTCTGTGGACTGGGAACATGACTGAGGTTTATTCTAGAACCCTGTAGCCTGGGAACATAACTGAGGATTGATTCTGGAACCCTGTGGCCTGGGAACATGACATCGGTGGATTCTGGAACCCTGTGGCCTGGGAACATGAGAACGGTTTGATTCTGGAACCCTGTGGCCTGGCAACATGACTGAGGCTTGATTCTGGAACCCTGTGGCCTGGCAACATGACTGAGACTTGATTCTGGAACCGTGTGGCCTGGGAACTTGACTGGGGTTTGATCGCAGAAACCTGTGGACTGTCCACATGACTGAGGTTTGATGGTGGAACCCTGTGCACTGGGAACATGACTGAGGTTTGATGGTTGAACCCTGTGGCATGGCAACATGACTGAGGTTTGATTCTGGAAAACTGTGGCCTGGGAACATGACATCTGTTTAGATTGTGGAATATTTTGCCCTGGGAACCTGACTGAGCGTTGGTTCTGGAACTCTGTGGACTGGGAACATGACTGAGGTTTATTCTAGAACCCTGTAGCCTGGGAACATAACTGAGGATTGATTCTGGAACCCTGTGGCCTGGGAACATGACATCGGTGGATTCTGGAACCCTGTGGCCTGGGAACATGAGAACGGTTTGATTCTGGAACCCTGTGGCCTGGCAACATGACTGAGGCTTGATTCTGGAACCCTGTGGCCTGGCAACATGACTGAGGTTTGATTCTGGATCCCTGTGGCCTGGGAACATGACTGAGGCGTGATTCTGGAAAACTGTGGCCTGGAAAAATGACATCTGTTTAGATCGTGGAATAGTGTGCCCTGGGAACCTGACTGAGCCTTGGTTCTGGAACTCTGTGGACTGGGAACATGACTGAGGTTTATTCTAGAACCCTGTAGCCTGGGAACATAACTGAGGATTGATTCTGGAACCCTGTGGCCTGGGAACATGACATCGGTGGATTCTGGAACCCTGTGGCCTGGGAACATGAGAACGGTTTGATTCTGGATCCCTGTGGCCTGGGAACATGACTTTGGCGTGATTCTGGAAAACTGTGGCCGGGGAAAGTGACATCTGTTTAGATTGTGGAATAGTGTGCCCTGGGAACCTGACTGAGCCTTGGCTCTGGAGCTCTGTGGACTGGGAACATGACTGAGGTTTATTCTAGAACCCTGTAGCCTGGGAACATAACTGAGGATTGATTCTGGAACCCTGTGGCCTGGGAACATGACATCGGTGGATTCTGGAACCCTGTGGCCTGGGAACATGAGAACGGTTTGATTCTGGAAACGTATAGCCTGGCAACATGACTGAGGCTTGATTCTGGAACCCTGTGGCCTGGCAACATGACTGAGGTTTGATTCTGGATCCCTGTGGCTTGGGAACATGACTGAGGCGTGATTCTGGAAAACTGTGGCCTGGAAACATGACATCTGTTTAGATTGTGGAATAGTGTGCCCTGGGAACCTGACTGAGCCTTGGTTCTGGAACTCTGTAGGCTGGGAACATGACTGAGGTTTATTCTAGAACCCTGTAGCCTGGGAACATAACTGAGGATTGATTCTGGAACCCTGTGGCCTGGGAACTTGACATCGGTGGATTCTGGAACCCTGTGGCCTGGGAACATGAGAACGGTTTGATTCTGGAACCCTGTGGCCTGGCAACATGACTGAGGCTTGATTCTGGAACCCTGTGGCCTGGCAACATGACTGAGGGTTGATTCTGGAACAGTGTGGCCTGGGAACTTGACTGGGGTTTGATCGCAGAAACCTGTGGACTGTCCACATGACTGAGGTTTCATGGTTCAACCCTGTGGCATGGCAACATGATTGAGGTTTGATTGTGGAATAGTGTGCCCTGGGAACCTAACTGAGTCTTGGTTCTGGAACTCTGTGGACTGGGAACATGACTGAGGTTTATTCTAGAACCCTGTAGCCTGGGAACATAACTGAGGATTGATTCTGGAACCCTGTGGCCTGGGAACATGACATCGGTGGATTCTGGAACCCTGTGGCCTGGGAACATGAGAACGATTTGATTCTGGAACCCTGTGGCCTGGCAACATGACTGAGGCTTGATTCTGGAATCCTGTGGCTTGGCAATATGACTCAGGTTTGATTCTGGGTCCCTATGGCCTGGGAACATGACTGAGGCGTGATTCTGCAAAACTGTGGCCTGGGAAAATGACATCTGTTTAGATTGTGGAATAGTGTGCCCTGGGAACCTGACTGAGCCTTGGTTCTGGAACTCTGTGGACTGGGAACATGACTGAGGTTTATTTTAGAACCCTGTAGCCTGGGAACATAACTGAGGATTGATTCTGGAACCCTGTGGCCTGGGAACATGACATCGGTGGATTCTGGAACCCTGTGGCCTGGGAACATGAGAACGGTTTGATTCTGGAACCCTGTGGCCTGGCAACATGACTGAGGCTTGATTCTGGAACCCTGTGGCCTGGCAACATGACTGAGACTTGATTCTGGAACCGTGTGGCCTGGGAACTTGACTGGGGTTTGATCGCAGAAACCTGTGGACTGTCCACATGACTGAGGTTTGATGGTGGAACCCTGTGCACTGGGAACATGACTGAGGTTTGATGGTTGAACCCTGTGGCATGGCAACATGACTGAGGTTTGATTCTGGAAAACTGTGGCCTGGGAACATGACATCTGTTTAGATTGTGGAATAGTTTGCCCTGGGAACCTGACTGAGCGTTGGTTCTGGAACTCTGTGGACTGGGAACATGACTGAGGTTTATTCTAGAACCCTGTAGCCTGGGAACATAACTGAGGATTGATTCTGGAACCCTGTGGCCTGGGAACATGACATCGGTGGATTCTGGAACCCTGTGGCCTGGGAACATGAGAACGGTTTGATTCTGGAACCCTGTGGCCTGGCAACATGACTGAGGCTTGATTCTGGAACCCTGTGGCCTGGCAACATGACTGAGGTTTGATTCTGGATCCCTGTGGCCTGGGAACATGACTGAGGCGTGATTCTGGAAAACTGTGGCCTGGAAAAATGACATCTGTTTAGATCGTGGAATAGTGTGCCCTGGGAACCTGACTGAGCCTTGGTTCTGGAACTCTGTGGACTGGGAACATGACTGAGGTTTATTCTAGAACCCTGTAGCCTGGGAACATAACTGAGGATTGATTCTGGAACCCTGTGGCCTGGGAACATGACATCGGTGGATTCTGGAACCCTGTGGCCTGGGAACATGAGAACGGTTTGATTCTGGATCCCTGTGGCCTGGGAACATGACTTTGGCGTGATTCTGGAAAACTGTGGCCGGGGAAAGTGACATCTGTTTAGATTGTGGAATAGTGTGCCCTGGGAACCTGACTGAGCCTTGGCTCTGGAGCTCTGTGGACTGGGAACATGACTGAGGTTTATTCTAGAACCCTGTAGCCTGGGAACATAACTGAGGATTGATTCTGGAACCCTGTGGCCTGGGAACATGACATCGGTGGATTCTGGAACCCTGTGGCCTGGGAACATGAGAACGGTTTGATTCTGGAACCCTGTGGCCTGGCAACATGACTGAGGCTTGATTCTGGAACCCTGTGGCCTGGCAACATGACTGAGGTTTGATTCTGGATCCCTGTGGCCTGGGAACATGACTGAGGCGTGATTCTGGAAAACTGTGGCCTGGAAAAATGACATCTGTTTAGATCGTGGAATAGTGTGCCCTGGGAACCTGACTGAGCCTTGGTTCTGGAACTCTGTGGACTGGGAACATGACTGAGGTTTATTCTAGAACCCTGTAGCCTGGGAACATAACTGAGGATTGATTCTGGAACCCTGTGGCCTGGGAACATGACATCGGTGGATTCTGGAACCCTGTGGCCTGGGAACATGAGAACGGTTTGATTCTGGATCCCTGTGGCCTGGGAACATGACTTTGGCGTGATTCTGGAAAACTGTGGCCGGGGAAAGTGACATCTGTTTAGATTGTGGAATAGTGTGCCCTGGGAACCTGACTGAGCCTTGACTCTGGAGCTCTGTGGACTGGGAACATGACTGAGGTTTATTCTAGAACCCTGTAGCCTGGGAACATAACTGAGGATTGATTCTGGAACCCTGTGGCCTGGGAACATGACATCGGTGGATTCTGGAACCCTGTGGCCTGGGAACATGAGAACGGTTTGATTCTGGAAACGTATAGCCTGGCAACATGACTGAGGCTTGATTCTGGAACCCTGTGGCCTGGCAACATGACTGAGGTTTGATTCTGGATCCCTGTGGCTTGGGAACATGACTGAGGCGTGATTCTGGAAAACTGTGGCCTGGAAACATGACATCTGTTTAGATTGTGGAATAGTGTGCCCTGGGAACCTGACTGAGCCTTGGTTCTGGAACTCTGTAGGCTGGGAACATGACTGAGGTTTATTCTAGAACCCTGTAGCCTGGGAACATAACTGAGGATTGATTCTGGAACCCTGTGGCCTGGGAACTTGACATCGGTGGATTCTGGAACCCTGTGGCCTGGGAACATGAGAACGGTTTGATTCTGGAACCCTGTGGCCTGGCAACATGACTGAGGCTTGATTCTGGAACCCTGTGGCCTGGCAACATGACTGAGGGTTGATTCTGGAACAGTGTGGCCTGGGAACTTGACTGGGGTTTGATCGCAGAAACCTGTGGACTGTCCACATGACTGAGGTTTCATGGTTCAACCCTGTGGCATGGCAACATGATTGAGGTTTGATTGTGGAATAGTGTGCCCTGGGAACCTAACTGAGTCTTGGTTCTGGAACTCTGTGGACTGGGAACATGACTGAGGTTTATTCTAGAACCCTGTAGCCTGGGAACATAACTGAGGATTGATTCTGGAACCCTGTGGCCTGGGAACATGACATCGGTGGATTCTGGAACCCTGTGGCCTGGGAACATGAGAACGATTTGATTCTGGAACCCTGTGGCCTGGCAACATGACTGAGGCTTCATTCTGGAATCCTGTGGCTTGGCAATATGACTCAGGTTTGATTCTGGGTCCCTATGGCCTGGGAACATGACTGAGGCGTGATTCTGCAAAACTGTGGCCTGGGAAAATGACATCTGTTTAGATTGTGGAATAGTGTGCCCTGGGAACCTGACTGAGCCTTGGTTCTGGAACTCTGTGGACTGGGAACATGACTGAGGTTTATTTTAGAACCCTGTAGCCTGGGAACATAACTGAGGATTGATTCTGGAACCCTGTGGCCTGGGAACATGACATCGGTGGATTCTGGAACCCTGTGGCCTGGGAACATGAGAACGGTTTGATTCTGGAACCCTGTGGCCTGGCAACATGACTGAGGCTTGATTCTGGAACCCTGTGGCCTGGCAACATGACTGAGACTTGATTCTGGAACCGTGTGGCCTGGGAACTTGACTGGGGTTTGATCGCAGAAACCTGTGGACTGTCCACATGACTGAGGTTTGATGGTGGAACCCTGTGCACTGGGAACATGACTGAGGTTTGATGGTTGAACCCTGTGGCATGGCAACATGACTGAGGTTTGATTCTGGAAAACTGTGGCCTGGGAACATGACATCTGTTTAGATTGTGGAATAGTTTGCCCTGGGAACCTGACTGAGCGTTGGTTCTGGAACTCTGTGGACTGGGAACATGACTGAGGTTTATTCTAGAACCCTGTAGCCTGGGAACATAACTGAGGATTGATTCTGGAACCCTGTGGCCTGGGAACATGACATCGGTGGATTCTGGAACCCTGTGGCCTGGGAACATGAGAACGGTTTGATTCTGGAACCCTGTGGCCTGGCAACATGACTGAGGCTTGATTCTGGAACCCTGTGGCCTGGCAACATGACTGAGGTTTGATTCTGGATCCCTGTGGCCTGGGAACATGACTGAGGCGTGATTCTGGAAAACTGTGGCCTGGAAAAATGACATCTGTTTAGATCGTGGAATAGTGTGCCCTGGGAACCTGACTGAGCCTTGGTTCTGGAACTCTGTGGACTGGGAACATGACTGAGGTTTATTCTAGAACCCTGTAGCCTGGGAACATAACTGAGGATTGATTCTGGAACCCTGTGGCCTGGGAACATGACATCGGTGGATTCTGGAACCCTGTGGCCTGGGAACATGAGAACGGTTTGATTCTGGATCCCTGTGGCCTGGGAACATGACTTTGGCGTGATTCTGGAAAACTGTGGCCGGGGAAAGTGACATCTGTTTAGATTGTGGAATAGTGTGCCCTGGGAACCTGACTGAGCCTTGGCTCTGGAGCTCTGTGGACTGGGAACATGACTGAGGTTTATTCTAGAACCCTGTAGCCTGGGAACATAACTGAGGATTGATTCTGGAACCCTGTGGCCTGGGAACATGACATCGGTGGATTCTGGAACCCTGTGGCCTGGGAACATGAGAACGGTTTGATTCTGGAAACGTATAGCCTGGCAACATGACTGAGGCTTGATTCTGGAACCCTGTGGCCTGGCAACATGACTGAGGTTTGATTCTGGATCCCTGTGGCTTGGGAACATGACTGAGGCGTGATTCTGGAAAACTGTGGCCTGGAAACATGACATCTGTTTAGATTGTGGAATAGTGTGCCCTGGGAACCTGACTGAGCCTTGGTTCTGGAACTCTGTAGGCTGGGAACATGACTGAGGTTTATTCTAGAACCCTGTAGCCTGGGAACATAACTGAGGATTGATTCTGGAACCCTGTGGCCTGGGAACTTGACATCGGTGGATTCTGGAACCCTGTGGCCTGGGAACATGAGAACGGTTTGATTCTGGAACCCTGTGGCCTGGCAACATGACTGAGGCTTGATTCTGGAACCCTGTGGCCTGGCAACATGACTGAGGGTTGATTCTGGAACAGTGTGGCCTGGGAACTTGACTGGGGTTTGATCGCAGAAACCTGTGGACTGTCCACATGACTGAGGTTTCATGGTTCAACCCTGTGGCATGGCAACATGATTGAGGTTTGATTGTGGAATAGTGTGCCCTGGGAACCTAACTGAGTCTTGGTTCTGGAACTCTGTGGACTGGGAACATGACTGAGGTTTATTCTAGAACCCTGTAGCCTGGGAACATAACTGAGGATTGATTCTGGAACCCTGTGGCCTGGGAACATGACATCGGTGGATTCTGGAACCCTGTGGCCTGGGAACATGAGAACGATTTGATTCTGGAACCCTGTGGCCTGGCAACATGACTGAGGCTTGATTCTGGAATCCTGTGGCTTGGCAATATGACTCAGGTTTGATTCTGGGTCCCTATGGCCTGGGAACATGACTGAGGCGTGATTCTGCAAAACTGTGGCCTGGGAAAATGACATCTGTTTAGATTGTGGAATAGTGTGCCCTGGGAACCTGACTGAGCCTTGGTTCTGGAACTCTGTGGACTGGGAACATGACTGAGGTTTATTTTAGAACCCTGTAGCCTGGGAACATAACTGAGGATTGATTCTGGAACCCTGTGGCCTGGGAACATGACATCGGTGGATTCTGGAACCCTGTGGCCTGGGAACATGAGAACGGTTTGATTCTGGAACCCTGTGGCCTGGCAACATGACTGAGGCTTGATTCTGGAACCCTGTGGCCTGGCAACATGACTGAGACTTGATTCTGGAACCGTGTGGCCTGGGAACTTGACTGGGGTTTGATCGCAGAAACCTGTGGACTGTCCACATGACTGAGGTTTGATGGTGGAACCCTGTGCACTGGGAACATGACTGAGGTTTGATGGTTGAACCCTGTGGCATGGCAACATGACTGAGGTTTGATTCTGGAAAACTGTGGCCTGGGAACATGACATCTGTTTAGATTGTGGAATAGTTTGCCCTGGGAACCTGACTGAGCGTTGGTTCTGGAACTCTGTGGACTGGGAACATGACTGAGGTTTATTCTAGAACCCTGTAGCCTGGGAACATAACTGAGGATTGATTCTGGAACCCTGTGGCCTGGGAACATGACATCGGTGGATTCTGGAACCCTGTGGCCTGGGAACATGAGAACGGTTTGATTCTGGAACCCTGTGGCCTGGCAACATGACTGAGGCTTGATTCTGGAACCCTGTGGCCTGGCAACATGACTGAGGTTTGATTCTGGATCCCTGTGGCCTGGGAACATGACTGAGGCGTGATTCTGGAAAACTGTGGCCTGGAAAAATGACATCTGTTTAGATCGTGGAATAGTGTGCCCTGGGAACCTGACTGAGCCTTGGTTCTGGAACTCTGTGGACTGGGAACATGACTGAGGTTTATTCTAGAACCCTGTAGCCTGGGAACATAACTGAGGATTGATTCTGGAACCCTGTGGCCTGGGAACATGACATCGGTGGATTCTGGAACCCTGTGGCCTGGGAACATGAGAACGGTTTGATTCTGGATCCCTGTGGCCTGGGAACATGACTTTGGCGTGATTCTGGAAAACTGTGGCCGGGGAAAGTGACATCTGTTTAGATTGTGGAATAGTGTGCCCTGGGAACCTGACTGAGCCTTGGCTCTGGAGCTCTGTGGACTGGGAACATGACTGAGGTTTATTCTAGAACCCTGTAGCCTGGGAACATAACTGAGGATTGATTCTGGAACCCTGTGGCCTGGGAACATGACATCGGTGGATTCTGGAACCCTGTGGCCTGGGAACATGAGAACGGTTTGATTCTGGAAACGTATAGCCTGGCAACATGACTGAGGCTTGATTCTGGAACCCTGTGGCCTGGCAACATGACTGAGGTTTGATTCTGGATCCCTGTGGCTTGGGAACATGACTGAGGCGTGATTCTGGAAAACTGTGGCCTGGAAACATGACATCTGTTTAGATTGTGGAATAGTGTGCCCTGGGAACCTGACTGAGCCTTGGTTCTGGAACTCTGTAGGCTGGGAACATGACTGAGGTTTATTCTAGAACCCTGTAGCCTGGGAACATAACTGAGGATTGATTCTGGAACCCTGTGGCCTGGGAACTTGACATCGGTGGATTCTGGAACCCTGTGGCCTGGGAACATGAGAACGGTTTGATTCTGGAACCCTGTGGCCTGGCAACATGACTGAGGCTTGATTCTGGAACCCTGTGGCCTGGCAACATGACTGAGGGTTGATTCTGGAACAGTGTGGCCTGGGAACTTGACTGGGGTTTGATCGCAGAAACCTGTGGACTGTCCACATGACTGAGGTTTCATGGTTCAACCCTGTGGCATGGCAACATGATTGAGGTTTGATTGTGGAATAGTGTGCCCTGGGAACCTAACTGAGTCTTGGTTCTGGAACTCTGTGGACTGGGAACATGACTGAGGTTTATTCTAGAACCCTGTAGCCTGGGAACATAACTGAGGATTGATTCTGGAACCCTGTGGCCTGGGAACATGACATCGGTGGATTCTGGAACCCTGTGGCCTGGGAACATGAGAACGATTTGATTCTGGAACCCTGTGGCCTGGCAACATGACTGAGGCTTGATTCTGGAATCCTGTGGCTTGGCAATATGACTCAGGTTTGATTCTGGGTCCCTATGGCCTGGGAACATGACTGAGGCGTGATTCTGCAAAACTGTGGCCTGGGAAAATGACATCTGTTTAGATTGTGGAATAGTGTGCCCTGGGAACCTGACTGAGCCTTGGTTCTGGAACTCTGTGGACTGGGAACATGACTGAGGTTTATTTTAGAACCCTGTAGCCTGGGAACATAACTGAGGATTGATTCTGGAACCCTGTGGCCTGGGAACATGACATCGGTGGATTCTGGAACCCTGTGGCCTGGGAACATGAGAACGGTTTGATTCTGGAACCCTGTGGCCTGGCAACATGACTGAGGCTTGATTCTGGAACCCTGTGGCCTGGCAACATGACTGAGACTTGATTCTGGAACCGTGTGGCCTGGGAACTTGACTGGGGTTTGATCGCAGAAACCTGTGGACTGTCCACATGACTGAGGTTTGATGGTGGAACCCTGTGCACTGGGAACATGACTGAGGTTTGATGGTTGAACCCTGTGGCATGGCAACATGACTGAGGTTTGATTCTGGAAAACTGTGGCCTGGGAACATGACATCTGTTTAGATTGTGGAATAGTTTGCCCTGGGAACCTGACTGAGCGTTGGTTCTGGAACTCTGTGGACTGGGAACATGACTGAGGTTTATTCTAGAACCCTGTAGCCTGGGAACATAACTGAGGATTGATTCTGGAACCCTGTGGCCTGGGAACATGACATCGGTGGATTCTGGAACCCTGTGGCCTGGGAACATGAGAACGGTTTGATTCTGGAACCCTGTGGCCTGGCAACATGACTGAGGCTTGATTCTGGAACCCTGTGGCCTGGCAACATGACTGAGGTTTGATTCTGGATCCCTGTGGCCTGGGAACATGACTGAGGCGTGATTCTGGAAAACTGTGGCCTGGAAAAATGACATCTGTTTAGATCGTGGAATAGTGTGCCCTGGGAACCTGACTGAGCCTTGGTTCTGGAACTCTGTGGACTGGGAACATGACTGAGGTTTATTCTAGAACCCTGTAGCCTGGGAACATAACTGAGGATTGATTCTGGAACCCTGTGGCCTGGGAACATGACATCGGTGGATTCTGGAACCCTGTGGCCTGGGAACATGAGAACGGTTTGATTCTGGATCCCTGTGGCCTGGGAACATGACTTTGGCGTGATTCTGGAAAACTGTGGCCGGGGAAAGTGACATCTGTTTAGATTGTGGAATAGTGTGCCCTGGGAACCTGACTGAGCCTTGGCTCTGGAGCTCTGTGGACTGGGAACATGACTGAGGTTTATTCTAGAACCCTGTAGCCTGGGAACATAACTGAGGATTGATTCTGGAACCCTGTGGCCTGGGAACATGACATCGGTGGATTCTGGAACCCTGTGGCCTGGGAACATGAGAACGGTTTGATTCTGGAAACGTATAGCCTGGCAACATGACTGAGGCTTGATTCTGGAACCCTGTGGCCTGGCAACATGACTGAGGTTTGATTCTGGATCCCTGTGGCTTGGGAACATGACTGAGGCGTGATTCTGGAAAACTGTGGCCTGGAAACATGACATCTGTTTAGATTGTGGAATAGTGTGCCCTGGGAACCTGACTGAGCCTTGGTTCTGGAACTCTGTAGGCTGGGAACATGACTGAGGTTTATTCTAGAACCCTGTAGCCTGGGAACATAACTGAGGATTGATTCTGGAACCCTGTGGCCTGGGAACTTGACATCGGTGGATTCTGGAACCCTGTGGCCTGGGAACATGAGAACGGTTTGATTCTGGAACCCTGTGGCCTGGCAACATGACTGAGGCTTGATTCTGGAACCCTGTGGCCTGGCAACATGACTGAGGGTTGATTCTGGAACAGTGTGGCCTGGGAACTTGACTGGGGTTTGATCGCAGAAACCTGTGGACTGTCCACATGACTGAGGTTTCATGGTTCAACCCTGTGGCATGGCAACATGATTGAGGTTTGATTGTGGAATAGTGTGCCCTGGGAACCTAACTGAGTCTTGGTTCTGGAACTCTGTGGACTGGGAACATGACTGAGGTTTATTCTAGAACCCTGTAGCCTGGGAACATAACTGAGGATTGATTCTGGAACCCTGTGGCCTGGGAACATGACATCGGTGGATTCTGGAACCCTGTGGCCTGGGAACATGAGAACGGTTTGATTCTGGAACCCTGTGGCCTGGCAACATGACTGAGGCTTGATTCTGGAATCCTGTGGCTTGGCAATATGACTCAGGTTTGATTCTGGGTCCCTATGGCCTGGGAACATGACTGAGGCGTGATTCTGCAAAACTGTGGCCTGGGAAAATGACATCTGTTTAGATTGTGGAATAGTGTGCCCTGGGAACCTGACTGAGCCTTGGTTCTGGAACTCTGTGGACTGGGAACATGACTGAGGTTTATTTTAGAACCCTGTAGCCTGGGAACATAACTGAGGATTGATTCTGGAACCCTGTGGCCTGGGAACATGACATCGGTGGATTCTGGAACCCTGTGGCCTGGGAACATGAGAACGGTTTGATTCTGGAACCCTGTGGCCTGGCAACATGACTGAGGCTTGATTCTGGAACCCTGTGGCCTGGCAACATGACTGAGGTTTGATTCTGGATCCCTGTGGCCTGGGAACATGACTGAGGCGTGATTCTGGAAAACTGTGGCCTGGGAAAATGACATCTGTTTAGATCGTGGAATAGTGTGCCCTGGGAACCTGACTGAGCCTTGGTTCTGGAACTCTGTGGACTGGGAACATGACTGAGGTTTATTCTAGAACCCTGTAGCCTGGGAACATAACTGAGGATTGATTCTGGAACCCTGTGGCCTGGGAACATGACATCGGTGGATTCTGGAACCCTGTGGCCTGGGAACATGACTGAGGCTTGATTCTGGAACCCTGTGGCCTGGCAACATGACTGAGGCTAGATTCTGGAACCGTGTGGCCTGGGAACTTGACTGGGGTTTGATCGCAGAAACCTGTGGATTGCCCCCATGACTGAGGTTTGATGGTAGAACCCTGTGCACTGGGAACATGACTGAGGTTTGATGGTTGAACCCTGTGGCATGGCAACATGACTGAGGTTTGATTCTGGAAAACTGTGGCCTGGGAACATGACATCTGTTTAGATTGTGGAATAGTGTGCCCTGGGAAACTGACTGAGCCTTGGTTCTGGAACTCTGTGGACTGGGAACATGACTGAGGTTTATTCTAGACCCCTGTAGCCTGGGAACATAACTGAGGATTGATTCTGGAAACCTGTGGCCTGGGAACATGTAATCGGTGGATTCTGGAACCCTGTGGCCTGGGAACATGAGAACGGTTTGATTCTGGAACCCTGTGTCCTGGCAACATGACTGAGGCTTGATTCAGGAACCCTGTGGCCTGGCAACATGACTGAGGCTTGATTCTGGAACCGTGTGGCCTGGGAACTTGACTGGGGTTTGATCGCAGAAACCTGTGGACTGTCCACATGAGTGAGGTTTCATGGTTGAACCGTGTGGCATGGCAACATCATTGAGGCTTGATTGTGGAACCCTCAGGCTTGGGAACATGACTGAGGCTTGATGGTCGAACCCTCTGGCCTGGAAACAGGAATGAGGTTTGATGGTGGAACCCTGCGGCCTGGCAACATGACTGAGGTTTGATTCTCGAAAACTGTGGCCTGGGAACATGACATCTGTTTAGATTGTGGAATAGTGTGCCCTGGGAACCTGACTGAGCCTTGGTTCTGGAACTCTGTGGACTGGGAACATGACCTAGGTTTATTCTAGAACCCTGCAGCCTGGGAACATAACTGAGGATTGATTCTGGAACCCTGTGGCCTGGGAACATGACATCGGTGGATTCTGGAACCCTGTGGCCTGGGAACATGAGAACGGTTTGATTCTGGAAACCTGTGGCCTGGCAACATGACTGAGGCTTGATTCTGGAACCCTGTCGCCTGGCAACATGACTGAGGTTTGATTCTGGATCCCTGTGGCCTGGGAACATGCCTGAGGCATGATTCGGGAAAACTGTGGCCTGGGAAAATGACATCTGTTTAGATTGTGGAATAGAGTGCCCTGGGAACCTGACTGAGCCTTGGTTCTGGAACTCTGTGGACTGGGAACATGACTGAGGTTTATTTTAGAACCCTGTAGCCTGGGAACATAACTGAGGATTGATTCTGGAACCCTGTGGCCTGGGAACATGACATCGGTGGATTCTGGAACCCTGTGGCCTGGGAACATGAGAACGGTTTGATTCTGGAACCCTGTGGCCTGGCAACATGACTGAGGCTTGATTCTGGAACCCTGTGGCCTGGCAATATGACTCAGGTTTGATTCTGGATCCCTGTGGCCTGGGAACATGACTGAGGCGTGATTCTGGAAAACTGTGGCCTGGGAAAATGACATCTGTTTAGATTGTGGAATAGTGTGCCCTGGGAACCTGACTGAGCCTTGGTTCTGGAACTCTGTGGACTGGGAACATGACTGAGGTTTATTCTAGAACCCTGTAGCCTGGGAACATAACTGAGGATTGATTCTGGAACCCTGTGGCCTGGGAACATGACATCGGTGGATTCTGGAACCCTGTGGCCTGGGAACATGAGAACGGTTTGATTCTGGAACCCTGTGGCCTGGCAACATGACTGAGGCTTGATTCTGGAACCCTGTGGCCTGGCAACATGACTGAGGCTTGATTCTGGAACCGTGTGGCCTGGGAACTTGACTGGGGTTTGATCGCAGAAACCTGTGGACTGTCCACATGACTGAGGTTTGATGGTGGAACCCTGTGCACTGGGAACATGACTGAGGTTTGATGGTTGAACCCTGTGGCATGGCAACATGACTGAAGTTTGATTCTGGAAAACTGTGGCCTGGGAACATGACATCTGTTTAGATTGTGGAATAGTTTGCCCTGGGAACCTGACTGAGCCTTGGTTCTGGAACTCTGTGGACTGGGAACATGACTGAGGTTTATTCTAGAACCCTGTAGCCTGGGAACATAACTGAGGATTGATTCTGGAACCCTGTGGCCTGGGAACATGACATCGGTGGATTCTGGAAACCTGTGGCCTGGGAACATGAGAACGGTTTGATTCTGGAACCCTGTGGCCTGGCAACATGACTGAGGCTTGATTCTGGAACCCTGTGGCCTGGCAACATGCCTGAGGTTTGATTCTGGATCCCTGTGGCCTGGGAACATGACTGAGGCGTGATTCTGGAAAACTGTGGCCTGGAAAAATGACATCTGTTTAGATCGTGGAATAGTGTGCCCTGGGAACCTGACTGAGCCTTGGTTCTGGAACTCTGTGGACTGGGAACATGACTGAGGTTTATTCTAGAACCCTGTAGCCTGGGAACATAACTGAGGATTGATTCTGGAACCCTGTGGCCTGGGAACATGACATCGGTGGATTCTGGAACCCTGTGGCCTGGGAACATGAGAACGGTTTGATTCTGGAACCCTGTGGCCTGGCAACATGACTGAGGCTTGATTCTGGAACCCTGTGGCCTGGCAACATGACTGAGACTTGATTCTGGAACCGTGTGGCCTGGGAACTTGACTGGGGTTTGATCGCAGAAACCTGTGGACTGTCCACATGACTGAGGTTTGATGGTGGAACCCTGTGCACTGGGAACATGACTGAGGTTTGATGGTTGAACCCTGTGGCATGGCAACATGACTGAGGTTTGATTCTGGAAAACTGTGGCCTGGGAACATGACATCTGTTTAGATTGTGGAATAGTTTGCCCTGGGAACCTGACTGAGCGTTGGTTCTGGAACTCTGTGGACTGGGAACATGACTGAGGTTTATTCTAGAACCCTGTAGCCTGGGAACATAACTGAGGATTGATTCTGGAACCCTGTGGCCTGGGAACATGACATCGGTGGATTCTGGAACCCTGTGGCCTGGGAACATGAGAACGGTTTGATTCTGGAACCCTGTGGCCTGGCAACATGACTGAGGCTTGATTCTGGAACCCTGTGGCCTGGCAACATGACTGAGGTTTGATTCTGGATCCCTGTGGCCTGGGAACATGACTGAGGCGTGATTCTGGAAAACTGTGGCCTGGAAAAATGACATCTGTTTAGATCGTGGAATAGTGTGCCCTGGGAACCTGACTGAGCCTTGGTTCTGGAACTCTGTGGACTGGGAACATGACTGAGGTTTATTCTAGAACCCTGTAGCCTGGGAACATAACTGAGGATTGATTCTGGAACCCTGTGGCCTGGGAACATGACATCGGTGGATTCTGGAACCCTGTGGCCTGGGAACATGAGAACGGTTTGATTCTGGATCCCTGTGGCCTGGGAACATGACTTTGGCGTGATTCTGGAAAACTGTGGCCGGGGAAAGTGACATCTGTTTAGATTGTGGAATAGTGTGCCCTGGGAACCTGACTGAGCCTTGGCTCTGGAGCTCTGTGGACTGGGAACATGACTGAGGTTTATTCTAGAACCCTGTAGCCTGGGAACATAACTGAGGATTGATTCTGGAACCCTGTGGCCTGGGAACATGACATCGGTGGATTCTGGAACCCTGTGGCCTGGGAACATGAGAACGGTTTGATTCTGGAAACGTATAGCCTGGCAACATGACTGAGGCTTGATTCTGGAACCCTGTGGCCTGGCAACATGACTGAGGTTTGATTCTGGATCCCTGTGGCTTGGGAACATGACTGAGGCGTGATTCTGGAAAACTGTGGCCTGGAAACATGACATCTGTTTAGATTGTGGAATAGTGTGCCCTGGGAACCTGACTGAGCCTTGGTTCTGGAACTCTGTAGGCTGGGAACATGACTGAGGTTTATTCTAGAACCCTGTAGCCTGGGAACATAACTGAGGATTGATTCTGGAACCCTGTGGCCTGGGAACTTGACATCGGTGGATTCTGGAACCCTGTGGCCTGGGAACATGAGAACGGTTTGATTCTGGAACCCTGTGGCCTGGCAACATGACTGAGGCTTGATTCTGGAACCCTGTGGCCTGGCAACATGACTGAGGGTTGATTCTGGAACAGTGTGGCCTGGGAACTTGACTGGGGTTTGATCGCAGAAACCTGTGGACTGTCCACATGACTGAGGTTTCATGGTTCAACCCTGTGGCATGGCAACATGATTGAGGTTTGATTGTGGAATAGTGTGCCCTGGGAACCTAACTGAGTCTTGGTTCTGGAACTCTGTGGACTGGGAAAATGACTGAGGTTTATTCTAGAACCCTGTAGCCTGGGAACATAACTGAGGATTGATTCTGGAACCCTGTGGCCTGGGAACATGACATCGGTGGATTCTGGAACCCTGTGGCCTGGGAACATGAGAACGGTTTGATTCTGGAACCCTGTGGCCTGGCAACATGACTGAGGCTTGATTCTGGAATCCTGTGGCTTGGCAATATGACTCAGGTTTGATTCTGGGTCCCTATGGCCTGGGAACATGACTGAGGCGTGATTCTGCAAAACTGTGGCCTGGGAAAATGACATCTGTTTAGATTGTGGAATAGTGTGCCCTGGGAACCTGACTGAGCCTTGGTTCTGGAACTCTGTGGACTGGGAACATGACTGAGGTTTATTTTAGAACCCTGTAGCCTGGGAACATAACTGAGGATTGATTCTGGAACCCTGTGGCCTGGGAACATGACATCGGTGGATTCTGGAACCCTGTGGCCTGGGAACATGAGAACGGTTTGATTCTGGAACCCTGTGGCCTGGCAACATGACTGAGGCTTGATTCTGGAACCCTGTGGCCTGGCAACATGACTGAGGTTTGATTCTGGATCCCTGTGGCCTGGGAACATGACTGAGGCGTGATTCTGGAAAACTGTGGCCTGGGAAAATGACATCTGTTTAGATCGTGGAATAGTGTGCCCTGGGAACCTGACTGAGCCTTGGTTCTGGAACTCTGTGGACTGGGAACATGACTGAGGTTTATTCTAGAACCCTGTAGCCTGGGAACATAACTGAGGATTGATTCTGGAACCCTGTGGCCTGGGAACATGACATCGGTGGATTCTGGAACCCTGTGGCCTGGGAACATGACTGAGGCTTGATTCTGGAACCCTGTGGCCTGGCAACATGACTGAGGCTAGATTCTGGAACCGTGTGGCCTGGGAACTTGACTGGGGTTTGATCGCAGAAACCTGTGGATTGCCCCCATGACTGAGGTTTGATGGTAGAACCCTGTGCACTGGGAACATGACTGAGGTTTGATGGTTGAACCCTGTGGCATGGCAACATGACTGAGGTTTGATTCTGGAAAACTGTGGCCTGGGAACATGACATCTGTTTAGATTGTGGAATAGTGTGCCCTGGGAAACTGACTGAGCCTTGGTTCTGGAACTCTGTGGACTGGGAACATGACTGAGGTTTATTCTAGAACCCTGTAGCCTGGGAACATAACTGAGGATTGATTCTGGAAACCTGTGGCCTGGGAACATGTAATCGGTGGATTCTGGAACCCTGTGGCCTGGGAACATGAGAACGGTTTGATTCTGGAACCCTGTGTCCTGGCAACATGACTGAGGCTTGATTCAGGAACCCTGTGGCCTGGCAACATGACTGAGGCTTGATTCTGGAACCGTGTGGCCTGGGAACTTGACTGGGGTTTGATCGCAGAAACCTGTGGACTGTCCACATGAGTGAGGTTTCATGGTTGAACCGTGTGGCATGGCAACATCATTGAGGCTTGATTGTGGAACCCTCAGGCTTGGGAACATGACTGAGGCTTGATGGTCGAACCCTCTGGCCTGGAAACAGGAATGAGGTTTGATGGTGGAACCCTGCGGCCTGGCAACATGACTGAGGTTTGATTCTCGAAAACTGTGGCCTGGGAACATGACATCTGTTTAGATTGTGGAATAGTGTGCCCTGGGAACCTGACTGAGCCTTGGTTCTGGAACTCTGTGGACTGGGAACATGACCTAGGTTTATTCTAGAACCCTGCAGCCTGGGAACATAACTGAGGATTGATTCTGGAACCCTGTGGCCTGGGAACATGACATCGGTGGATTCTGGAACCCTGTGGCCTGGGAACATGAGAACGGTTTGATTCTGGAAACCTGTGGCCTGGCAACATGACTGAGGCTTGATTCTGGAATCCTGTCGCCTGGCAACATGACTGAGGTTTGATTCTGGATCCCTGTGGCCTGGGAACATGCCTGAGGCATGATTCGGGAAAACTGTGGCCTGGGAAAATGACATCTGTTTAGATTGTGGAATAGAGTGCCCTGGGAACCTGACTGAGCCTTGGTTCTGGAACTCTGTGGACTGGGAACATGACTGAGGTTTATTTTAGAACCCTGTAGCCTGGGAACATAACTGAGGATTGATTCTGGAACCCTGTGGCCTGGGAACATGACATCGGTGGATTCTGGAACCCTGTGGCCTGGGAACATGAGAACGGTTTGATTCTGGAACCCTGTGGCCTGGCAACATGACTGAGGCTTGATTCTGGAACCCTGTGGCCTGGCAATATGACTCAGGTTTGATTCTGGATCCCTGTGGCCTGGGAACATGACTGAGGCGTGATTCTGGAAAACTGTGGCCTGGGAAAATGACATCTGTTTAGATTGTGGAATAGTGTGCCCTGGGAACCTGACTGAGCCTTGGTTCTGGAACTCTGTGGACTGGGAACATGACTGAGGTTTATTCTAGAACCCTGTAGCCTGGGAACATAACTGAGGATTGATTCTGGAACCCTGTGGCCTGGGAACATGACATCGGTGGATTCTGGAACCCTGTGGCCTGGGAACATGAGAACGGTTTGATTCTGGAACCCTGTGGCCTGGCAACATGACTGAGGCTTGATTCTGGAACCCTGTGGCCTGGCAACATGACTGAGGCTTGATTCTGGAACCGTGTGGCCTGGGAACTTGACTGGGGTTTGATCGCAGAAACCTGTGGACTGTCCACATGACTGAGGTTTGATGGTGGAACCCTGTGCACTGGGAACATGACTGAGGTTTGATGGTTGAACCCTGTGGCATGGCAACATGACTGAAGTTTGATTCTGGAAAACTGTGGCCTGGGAACATGACATCTGTTTAGATTGTGGAATAGTTTGCCCTGGGAACCTGACTGAGCCTTGGTTCTGGAACTCTGTGGACTGGGAACATGACTGAGGTTTATTCTAGAACCCTGTAGCCTGGGAACATAACTGAGGATTGATTCTGGAACCCTGTGGCCTGGGAACATGACATCGGTGGATTCTGGAAACCTGTGGCCTGGGAACATGAGAACGGTTTGATTCTGGAACCCTGTGGCCTGGCAACATGACTGAGGCTTGATTCTGGAACCCTGTGGCCTGGCAACATGCCTGAGGTTTGATTCTGGATCCCTGTGGCCTGGGAACATGACTGAGGCGTGATTCTGGAAAACTGTGGCCTGGAAAAATGACATCTGTTTAGATCGTGGAATAGTGTACCCTGGGAACCTGACTGAGCCTTGGTTCTGGAACTCTGTGGACTGGGAACATGACTGAGGTTTATTCTAGAACCCTGTAGCCTGGGAACATAACTGAGGATTGATTCTGGAACCCTGTGGCCTGGGAACATGACATCGGTGGATTCTGGAACCCTGTGGCCTGGGAACATGAGAACGGTTTGATTCTGGAACCCTGTGGCCTGGCAACATGACTGAGGCTTGATTCTGGAACCCTGTGGCCTGGCAACATGACTGAGACTTGATTCTGGAACCGTGTGGCCTGGGAACTTGACTGGGGTTTGATCGCAGAAACCTGTGGACTGTCCACATGACTGAGGTTTGATGGTGGAACCCTGTGCACTGGGAACATGACTGAGGTTTGATGGTTGAACCCTGTGGCATGGCAACATGACTGAGGTTTGATTCTGGAAAACTGTGGCCTGGGAACATGACATCTGTTTAGATTGTGGAATAGTTTGCCCTGGGAACCTGACTGAGCGTTGGTTCTGGAACTCTGTGGACTGGGAACATGACTGAGGTTTATTCTAGAACCCTGTAGCCTGGGAACATAACTGTGGATTGATTCTGGAACCCTGTGGCCTGGGAACATGACATCGGTGGATTCTGGAACCCTGTGGCCTGGGAACATGAGAACGGTTTGATTCTGGAACCCTGTGGCCTGGCAACATGACTGAGGCTTGATTCTGGAACCCTGTGGCCTGGCAACATGACTGAGGTTTGATTCTGGATCCCTGTGGCCTGGGAACATGACTGAGGCGTGATTCTGGAAAACTGTGGCCTGGAAAAATGACATCTGTTTAGATCGTGGAATAGTGTGTCCTGGGAACCTGACTGAGCCTTGGTTCTGGAACTCTGTGGACTGGGAACATGACTGAGGTTTATTCTAGAACCCTGTAGCCTGGGAACATAACTGAGGATTGATTCTGGAACCCTGTGGCCTGGGAACATGACATCGGTGGATTCTGGAACCCTGTGGCCTGGGAACATGAGAACGGTTTGATTCTGGATCCCTGTGGCCTGGGAACATGACTTTGGCGTGATTCTGGAAAACTGTGGCCTGGGAAAGTGACATCTGTTTAGATTGTGGAATAGTGTGCCCTGGGAACCTGACTGAGCCTTGGCTCTGGTGCTCTGTGGACTGGGAACATGACTGAGGTTTATTCTAGAACCCTGTAGCCTGGGAACATAACTGAGGATTGATTCTGGAACCCTGTGGCCTGGGAACATGACATCGGTGGATTCTGGAACCCTGTGGCCTGGGAACATGAGAACGGTTTGATTCTGGAAACGTATGGCCTGGCAACATGACTGAGGCTTGATTCTGGAACCCTGTGGCCTGGCAACATGACTGAGGTTTGATTCTGGATCCCTGTGGCCTGGGAACATGACTGAGGCGTGATTCTGGAAAACTGTGGCCTGGAAACATGACATCTGTTTAGATTGTGGAATAGTGTGCCCTGGGAACCTGACTGAGCCTTGGTTCTGGAACTCTGTAGGCTGGGAACATGACTGAGGTTTATTCTAGAACCCTGTAGCCTGGGAACATAACTGAGGATTGATTCTGGAACCCTGTGGCCTGGGAACTTGACATCGGTGGATTCTGGAACCCTGTGGCCTGGGAACATGAGAACGGTTTGATTCTGGAACCCTGTGGCCTGGCAACATGACTGAGGCTTGATTCTGGAACCCTGTGGCCTGGCAACATGACTGAGGGTTGATTCTGGAACCGTGTGGCCTGGGAAATTGACTGGGGTTTGATCGCAGAAACCTGTGGACTGTCCACATGACTGAGGTTTCATGGTTCAACCCTGTGGCATGGCAACATGATTGAGGTTTGATTGTGGAATAGTGTGCCCTGGGAACCTAACTGAGTCTTGGTTCTGGAACACTGTGGACTGGGAACATGACTGAGGTTTATTCTAGAACCCTGTAGCCTGGGAACATAACTGAGGATTGATTCTGGAACCCTGTGGCCTGGGAACATGACATCGGTGGATTCTGGAACCCTGTGGCCTGGGAACATGAGAACGGTTTGATTCTGGAACCCTGTGGCCTGCCAACATGACTGAGGCTTGATTCTGGAACCCTGTGGCTTGGCAATATGACTCAGGTTTGATTCTGGATCCCTGTGGCCTGGGAACATGACTGAGGCGTGATTCTGGAAAACTGTGGCCTGGGAAAATGACATCTGTTTAGATTGTGGAATAGTGTGCCCTGGGAACCTGACTGAGCCTTGGTTCTGGAACTCTGTGGACTGGGAACATGACTGAGGTTTGATTCTGGAACCCTGTGGCCTGGCAATATGACTCAGGTTTGATTCTGGGTCCCTATGGCCTGGGAACATGACTGAGGCGTGATTCTGCAAAACTGTGGCCTGGGAAAATGACATCTGTTTAGATTGTGGAATAGTGTGCCCTGGGAACCTGACTGAGCCTTGGTTCTGGAACTCTGTGGACTGGGAACATGACTGAGGTTTATTCTAGAACCCTGTAGCCTGGGAACATAACTGAGGATTGATTCTGGAACCCTGTGGCCTGGGAACATGACATCGGTGGATTCTGGAACCCTGTGGCCTAGGAACATGAGAACGGTTTGATTCTGGAACCCTGTGGCCTGGCAACATGACTGAGGCTTCATTCTGGAACCCTGTGGCCTGGCAACATGCCTGAGGTTTGATTCTGGATCCCTGTGGCCTGGGAACATGACTGAGGCGTGATTCTGGAAAACTGTGGCCTGGAAAAATGACATCTGTTTAGATCGTGGAATAGTGTGCCCTGGGAACCTGACTGAGCCTTGGTTCTGGAACTCTGTGGACTGGGAACATGACTGAGGTTTATTCTAGAACCCTGTAGCCTGGGAACATAACTGAGGATTGATTCTGGAACCCTGTGGCCTGGGAACATGACATCGGTGGATTCTGGAACCCTGTGGCCTGGGAACATGAGAACGGTTTGATTCTGGAACCCTGTGGCCTGGCAACATGACTGAGGCTTGATTCTGGAACCCTGTGGCCTGGCAACATGACTGAGACTTGATTCTGGAACCGTGTGGCCTGGGAACTTGACTGGGGTTTGATCGCAGAAACCTGTGGACTGTCCACATGACTGAGGTTTGATGGTGGAACCCTGTGCACTGGGAACATGACTGAGGTTTGATGGTTGAACCCTGTGGCATGGCAACATGACTGAGGTTTGATTCTGGAAAACTGTGGCCTGGGAACATGACATCTGTTTAGATTGTGGAATAGTTTGCCCTGGGAACCTGACTGAGCGTTGGTTCTGGAACTCTGTGGACTGGGAACATGACTGAGGTTTATTCTAGAACCCTGTAGCCTGGGAACATAACTGAGGATTGATTCTGGAACCCTGTGGCCTGGGAACATGACATCGGTGGATTCTGGAACCCTGTGGCCTGGGAACATGAGAACGGTTTGATTCTGGAACCCTGTGGCCTGGCAACATGACTGAGGCTTGATTCTGGAACCCTGTGGCCTGGCAACATGACTGAGGTTTGATTCTGGATCCCTGTGGCCTGGGAACATGACTGAGGCGTGATTCTGGAAAACTGTGGCCTGGAAAAATGACATCTGTTTAGATCGTGGAATAGTGTGCCCTGGGAACCTGACTGAGCCTTGGTTCTGGAACCCTGTGGCCTGGCAACATGACTGAGGTTTGATTCTGGATCCCTGTGGCCTGGGAACATGACTGAGGCGTGATTCTGGAAAACTGTGGCCTGGAAACATGACATCTGTTTAGATTGTGGAATAGTGTGCCCTGGGAACCTGACTGAGCCTTGGTTCTGGAACTCTGTAGGCTGGGAACATGACTGAGGTTTTTCTAGAACCCTGTAGCCTGGGAACATAACTGAGGATTGATTCTGGAACCCTGTGGCCTGGGAACTTGACATCGGTGGATTCTGGAACCCTGTGGCCTGGGAACATGAGAACGGTTTGATTCTGGAACCCTGTGGCCTGGCAACATGACTGAGGCTTGATTCTGGAACCCTGTGGCCTGGCAACATGACTGAGGCTTGATTCTGGAACCGTGTGGCCTGGGAACTTGACTGGGGTTTGATCGCAGAAACCTGTGGACTGTCCCCATGACTGAGGTTTCATGGTTCAACCCTGTGGCATGGCAACATGATTGAGGTTTGATTGTGGAATAGTGTGCCCTGGGAACCTAACTGAGTCTTGGTTCTGGAACTCTGTGGACTGGGAACATGACTGAGGTTTATTCTAGAACCCTGTAGCCTGGGAACATAACTGAGGATTGATTCTGGAACCCTGTGGCCTGGGAACATGACATCGGTGGATTCTGGAACCCTGTGGCCTGGGAACATGAGAACGGTTTGATTCTGGAACCCTGTGGCCTGGCAACATGACTGAGGCTTGATTCTGGAACCCTGTGGCTTGGCAATATGACTCAGGTTTGATTCTGGATCCCTGTGGCCTGGGAACATGACTGAGGCGTGATTCTGGAACCCTGTGGCCTGGCAATATGACTCAGGTTTGATTCTGGGTCCCTATGGCCTGGGAACATGACTGAGGCGTGATTCTGCAAAACTGTGGCCTGGGAAAATGACATTTGTTTAGATTGTGGAATAGTGTGCCCTGGGAACCTGACTGAGCCTTGGTTCTGGAACTCTGTGGACTGGGAACATGACTGAGGTTTATTCTAGAACCCTGTTGCCTGGGAACATAACTGAGGATTGATTCTGGAACCCTGTGGCCTGGGAACATGACATCGGTGGATTCTGGAAACCTGTGGCCTGGGAACATGAGAACGGTTTGATTCTGGAACCCTGTGGCCTGGCAACATGACTGAGGCTTGATTCTGGAACCCTGTGGCCTGGCAACATGCCTGAGGTTTGATTCTGGATCCCTGTGGCCTGGGAACATGACTGAGGCGTGATTCTGGAAAACTGTGGCCTGGAAAAATGACATCTGTTTAGATCGTGGAATAGTGTGCCCTGGGAACCTGACTGAGCCTTGGTTCTGGAACTCTGTGGACTGGGAACATGACTGAGGTTTATTCTAGAACCCTGTAGCCTGGGAACATAACTGAGGATTGATTCTGGAACCCTGTGGCCTGGGAACATGACATCGGTGGATTCTGGAACCCTGTGGCCTGGGAACATGAGAACGGTTTGATTCTGGAACCCTGTGGCCTGGCAACATGACTGAGGCTTGATTCTGGAACCCTGTGGCCTGGCAACATGACTGAGACTTGATTCTGGAACCGTGTGGCCTGGGAACTTGACTGGGGTTTGATCGCAGAAACCTGTGGACTGTCCACATGACTGAGGTTTGATGGTGGAACCCTGTGCACTGGGAACATGACTGAGGTTTGATGGTTGAACCCTGTGGCATGGCAACATGACTGAGGTTTGATTCTGGAAAACTGTGGCCTGGGAACATGACATCTGTTTAGATTGTGGAATAGTTTGCCCTGGGAACCTGACTGAGCGTTGGTTCTGGAACTCTGTGGACTGGGAACATGACTGAGGTTTATTCTAGAACCCTGTAGCCTGGGAACATAACTGTGGATTGATTCTGGAACCCTGTGGCCTGGGAACATGACATCGGTGGATTCTGGAACCCTGTGGCCTGGGAACATGAGAACGGTTTGATTCTGGAACCCTGTGGCCTGGCAACATGACTGAGGCTTGATTCTGGAACCCTGTGGCCTGGCAACATGACTGAGGTTTGATTCTGGATCCCTGTGGCCTGGGAACATGACTGAGGCGTGATTCTGGAAAACTGTGGCCTGGAAAAATGACATCTGTTTAGATCGTGGAATAGTGTGTCCTGGGAACCTGACTGAGCCTTGGTTCTGGAACTCTGTGGACTGGGAACATGACTGAGGTTTATTCTAGAACCCTGTAGCCTGGGAACATAACTGAGGATTGATTCTGGAACCCTGTGGCCTGGGAACATGACATCGGTGGATTCTGGAACCCTGTGGCCTGGGAACATGAGAACGGTTTGATTCTGGATCCCTGTGGCCTGGGAACATGACTTTGGCGTGATTCTGGAAAACTGTGGCCTGGGAAAGTGACATCTGTTTAGATTGTGGAATAGTGTGCCCTGGGAACCTGACTGAGCCTTGGCTCTGGTGCTCTGTGGACTGGGAACATGACTGAGGTTTATTCTAGAACCCTGTAGCCTGGGAACATAACTGAGGATTGATTCTGGAACCCTGTGGCCTGGGAACATGACATCGGTGGATTCTGGAACCCTGTGGCCTGGGAACATGAGAACGGTTTGATTCTGGAAACGTATGGCCTGGCAACATGACTGAGGCTTGATTCTGGAACCCTGTGGCCTGGCAACATGACTGAGGTTTGATTCTGGATCCCTGTGGCCTGGGAACATGACTGAGGCGTGATTCTGGAAAACTGTGGCCTGGAAACATGACATCTGTTTAGATTGTGGAATAGTGTGCCCTGGGAACCTGACTGAGCCTTGGTTCTGGAACTCTGTAGGCTGGGAACATGACTGAGGTTTATTCTAGAACCCTGTAGCCTGGGAACATAACTGAGGATTGATTCTGGAACCCTGTGGCCTGGGAACTTGACATCGGTGGATTCTGGAACCCTGTGGCCTGGGAACATGAGAACGGTTTGATTCTGGAACCCTGTGGCCTGGCAACATGACTGAGGCTTGATTCTGGAACCCTGTGGCCTGGCAACATGACTGAGGGTTGATTCTGGAACCGTGTGGCCTGGGAAATTGACTGGGGTTTGATCGCAGAAACCTGTGGACTGTCCACATGACTGAGGTTTCATGGTTCAACCCTGTGGCATGGCAACATGATTGAGGTTTGATTGTGGAATAGTGTGCCCTGGGAACCTAACTGAGTCTTGGTTCTGGAACACTGTGGACTGGGAACATGACTGAGGTTTATTCTAGAACCCTGTAGCCTGGGAACATAACTGAGGATTGATTCTGGAACCCTGTGGCCTGGGAACATGACATCGGTGGATTCTGGAACCCTGTGGCCTGGGAACATGAGAACGGTTTGATTCTGGAACCCTGTGGCCTGGCAACATGACTGAGGCTTGATTCTGGAACCCTGTGGCTTGGCAATATGACTCAGGTTTGATTCTGGATCCCTGTGGCCTGGGAACATGACTGAGGCGTGATTCTGGAAAACTGTGGCCTGGGAAAATGACATCTGTTTAGATTGTGGAATAGTGTGCCCTGGGAACCTGACTGAGCCTTGGTTCTGGAACTCTGTGGACTGGGAACATGACTGAGGTTTGATTCTGGAACCCTGTGGCCTGGCAATATGACTCAGGTTTGATTCTGGGTCCCTATGGCCTGGGAACATGACTGAGGCGTGATTCTGCAAAACTGTGGCCTGGGAAAATGACATCTGTTTAGATTGTGGAATAGTGTGCCCTGGGAACCTGACTGAGCCTTGGTTCTGGAACTCTGTGGACTGGGAACATGACTGAGGTTTATTCTAGAACCCTGTAGCCTGGGAACATAACTGAGGATTGATTCTGGAACCCTGTGGCCTGGGAACATGACATCGGTGGATTCTGGAACCCTGTGGCCTAGGAACATGAGAACGGTTTGATTCTGGAACCCTGTGGCCTGGCAACATGACTGAGGCTTCATTCTGGAACCCTGTGGCCTGGCAACATGCCTGAGGTTTGATTCTGGATCCCTGTGGCCTGGGAACATGACTGAGGCGTGATTCTGGAAAACTGTGGCCTGGAAAAATGACATCTGTTTAGATCGTGGAATAGTGTGCCCTGGGAACCTGACTGAGCCTTGGTTCTGGAACTCTGTGGACTGGGAACATGACTGAGGTTTATTCTAGAACCCTGTAGCCTGGGAACATAACTGAGGATTGATTCTGGAACCCTGTGGCCTGGGAACATGACATCGGTGGATTCTGGAACCCTGTGGCCTGGGAACATGAGAACGGTTTGATTCTGGAACCCTGTGGCCTGGCAACATGACTGAGGCTTGATTCTGGAACCCTGTGGCCTGGCAACATGACTGAGACTTGATTCTGGAACCGTGTGGCCTGGGAACTTGACTGGGGTTTGATCGCAGAAACCTGTGGACTGTCCACATGACTGAGGTTTGATGGTGGAACCCTGTGCACTGGGAACATGACTGAGGTTTGATGGTTGAACCCTGTGGCATGGCAACATGACTGAGGTTTGATTCTGGAAAACTGTGGCCTGGGAACATGACATCTGTTTAGATTGTGGAATAGTTTGCCCTGGGAACCTGACTGAGCGTTGGTTCTGGAACTCTGTGGACTGGGAACATGACTGAGGTTTATTCTAGAACCCTGTAGCCTGGGAACATAACTGAGGATTGATTCTGGAACCCTGTGGCCTGGGAACATGACATCGGTGGATTCTGGAACCCTGTGGCCTGGGAACATGAGAACGGTTTGATTCTGGAACCCTGTGGCCTGGCAACATGACTGAGGCTTGATTCTGGAACCCTGTGGCCTGGCAACATGACTGAGGTTTGATTCTGGATCCCTGTGGCCTGGGAACATGACTGAGGCGTGATTCTGGAAAACTGTGGCCTGGAAAAATGACATCTGTTTAGATCGTGGAATAGTGTGCCCTGGGAACCTGACTGAGCCTTGGTTCTGGAACTCTGTGGACTGGGAACATGACTGAGGTTTATTCTAGAACCCTGTAGCCTGGGAACATAACTGAGGATTGATTCTGGAACCCTGTGGCCTGGGAACATGACATCGGTGGATTCTGGAACCCTGTGGCCTGGGAACATGAGAACGGTTTGATTCTGGATCCCTGTGGCCTGGGAACATGACTTTGGCGTGATTCTGGAAAACTGTGGCCTGGGAAAGTGACATCTGTTTAGATTGTGGAATAGTGTGCCCTGGGAACCTGACTGAGCCTTGGCTCTGGAGCTCTGTGGACTGGGAATATGACTGAGGTTTATTCTAGAACCCTGTAGCCTGGGAACATAACTGAGGATTGATTCTGGAACCCTGTGGCCTGGGAACATGACATCGGTGGATTCTGGAACCCTGTGGCCTGGGAACATGAGAACGGTTTGATTCTGGAAACGTATGGCCTGGCAACATGACTGAGGCTTGATTCTGGAACCCTGTGGCCTGGCAACATGACTGAGGTTTGATTCTGGATCCCTGTGGCCTGGGAACATGACTGAGGCGTGATTCTGGAAAACTGTGGCCTGGAAACATGACATCTGTTTAGATTGTGGAATAGTGTGCCCTGGGAACCTGACTGAGCCTTGGTTCTGGAACTCTGTAGGCTGGGAACATGACTGAGGTTTTTCTAGAACCCTGTAGCCTGGGAACATAACTGAGGATTGATTCTGGAACCCTGTGGCCTGGGAACTTGACATCGGTGGATTCTGGAACCCTGTGGCCTGGGAACATGAGAACGGTTTGATTCTGGAACCCTGTGGCCTGGCAACATGACTGAGGCTTGATTCTGGAACCCTGTGGCCTGGCAACATGACTGAGGCTTGATTCTGGAACCGTGTGGCCTGGGAACTTGACTGGGGTTTGATCGCAGAAACCTGTGGACTGTCCCCATGACTGAGGTTTCATGGTTCAACCCTGTGGCATGGCAACATGATTGAGGTTTGATTGTGGAATAGTGTGCCCTGGGAACCTAACTGAGTCTTGGTTCTGGAACTCTGTGGACTGGGAACATGACTGAGGTTTATTCTAGAACCCTGTAGCCTGGGAACATAACTGAGGATTGATTCTGGAACCCTGTGGTCTGGGAACATGACATCGGTGGATTCTGGAACCCTGTGGCCTGGGAACATGAGAACGGTTTGATTCTGGAACCCTGTGGCCTGGCAACATGACTGAGGCTTGATTCTGGAACCCTGTGGCTTGGCAATATGACTCAGGTTTGATTCTGGATCCCTGTGGCCTGGGAACATGACTGAGGCGTGATTCTGGAACCCTGTGGCCTGGCAATATGACTCAGGTTTGATTCTGGGTCCCTATGGCCTGGGAACATGACTGAGGCGTGATTCTGCAAAACTGTGGCCTGGGAAAATGACATTTGTTTAGATTGTGGAATAGTGTGCCCTGGGAACCTGACTGAGCCTTGGTTCTGGAACTCTGTGGACTGGGAACATGACTGAGGTTTATTCTAGAACCCTGTTGCCTGGGAACATAACTGAGGATTGATTCTGGAACCCTGTGGCCTGGGAACATGACATCGGTGGATTCTGGAACCCTGTGGCCTGGGAACATGAGAACGGTTTGATTCTGGAACCCTGTGGCCTGGCAACATGACTGAGGCTTGATTCTGGAACCCTGTGGCCTGGCAACATGACTGAGACTTGATTCTGGAACCGTGTGGCCTGGGAACTTGACTGGGGTTTGATCGCAGAAACCTGTGGACTGTCCACATGACTGAGGTTTGATGGTGGAACCCTGTGCACTGGGAACATGACTGAGGTTTGATGGTTGAACCCTGTGGCATGGCAACATGACTGAGGTTTGATTCTGGAAAACTGTGGCCTGGGAACATGACATCTGTTTAGATTGTGGAATAGTTTGCCCTGGGAACCTGACTGAGCCTTGGTTCTGGAACTCTGTGGACTGGGAACATGACTGAGGTTTATTCTAGAACCCTGTAGCCTGGGAACATAACTGAGGATTGATTCTGGAACCCTGTGGCCTGGGAACATGACATCGGTGGATTCTGGAACCCTGTGGCCTGGGAACATGAGAATGGTTTGATTCTGGAACCCTGTGGCCTGGCAACATGACTGAGGCTTGATTCTGGAACCGTGTGGACTGGGAACTTGACTGGGGTTTGATCGCAGAAACCTGTGAACTGGCCACATGACTGAGGTTTCATGGTTGAACCCTGTGGCATGGCAGCATGATTGAGGTTTGATTGTGGAACCCTCAGGCTTGGGAACATGACTGAGGCTTGATGGTGGAACCCTCTGGCCTGGAAACAGGAATGAGGTTTGATGGTGGAACCCTGCGGCCTGGCAACATGACTGAGGTTTGATTCTGGAAAACTGTGGCCTGGGAACATGACATCTGTTTAGATTGTGGAATAGTGTGCCCTGGGAACCTGACTGAGCCTTGGTTCTGGAACGCTGTGGCCTGGGAACATGACATCGGTGGATTCTGGAACCCTGTGGCCTGGGAACATGAGAACGGTTTGATTCTGGAACCCTGTGGCCTGGCAACATGACTGAGGCTTGATTCTGGAACCCTCTGGCCTGGCAACATGACTGAGGTTTGATTCTGGATCCCTGTGGCCTGGGAACATGACTGAGGCGAGATTCGGGAAAACTGTGGCCTGGGAACATGACATCTGTTTAGATTGTGGAATAGTGTGCCCTGGGAACCTGACTGAGCCTTGGTTCTGGAACTCTGTGGACTGGGAACATGACTGAGGTTTATTCTAGAACCCTGTAGCCTGGGAACATAACTGAGGATTGATTCTGGAACCCTGTGGCCTGGGAACATGAGAACGGTTTGATTTTGGATCCCTGTGGCCTGGGAACATGACTGAGGCGTGATTCGGGAAAACTGTTGCCTGGGAAAATGACATCTGTTTAGATTGTGGAATAGTGTGCCCTGGGAACCTGACTGAGCCTTGGTTCTGGAACTCTGTTTACTGGGAACATGACTGAGGTTTATTCTAGAACCCTGTAGCCTGGGAACATAACTGAGGATTGATTCTGGAACCCTGTGGCCTGGGAACATGACATCGGTGGATTCTGGAACCCTGTGGCCTGGGAACATGAGAACGGTTTGATTCTGGAACCCTGTGGCCTGGCAACATGACTGAGGCTTGATTCTGGAACCCTGTGGCCTGGCAACATGAATGAGGCTTGATTCTGGAACCGTGTGGCCTGGGAACTTGACTGGGGTTTGATCGCAGAAACCTGTGGACTGTCAACATGACTGAGGTTTGATGGGGGAACCCTGTGCACTGGGAACATGACTGAGGTTTGATGGTTGAACCCTGTGGCATGGCAACATGACTGAGGTTTGATTCTGGAAAACTGTGGCCTGGGAACATGACATCTGTTTAGATTGTGGAATAGTTTGCCCTGGGAACCTGACTGAGCCTTGGTTCTGGAACTCTGTGGACTGGGAACATGACTGAGGTTTATTCTAGAACCCTGTAGCCTGGGAACATAACTGAGGATTGATTCTGGAACCCTGTGGCCTGGGAACATGAGAACGGTTTGATTTTGGATCCCTGTGGCCTGGGAACATGACTGAGGCGTGATTCGGGACAACTGTGGCCTGGGAAAAAGACATGTGTTTAGATTGTGGAATAGTGTGCCCTGGGAACCTGACTGAGCCTTGGTTCTGGAGCTCTGTGGACTGGGAACATGACTGAGGTTTATTCTAGAACCCTGTAGCCTGGGAACATAACTGAGGATTGATTCTGGAACCCTGTGGCCTGGGAACATGACATCGGTGGATTTTGGAACCCTGTGGCCTGGGAACATGAGAACGGTTTGATTCTGGAACCCTGTGGCCTGGCAACATGACTGAGGCTTGATTCTGGAACCCTGTGGCCTGGCAACATGACTGAGGTTTGATTCTGGATCCCTGTGGCCTGGGAACATGACTGAGGCGTGATTCTGGAAAACTGTGGCCTGGAAACATGACATCTGTTTAGATTGTGGAATAGTGTGCCCTGGGAACCTGACTGAGCCTTGGTTCTGGAACTCTGTAGCCTGGGAACATAACTGAGGATTGATTCTGGAACCCTGTGGCCAGGGAACATGACATCGGTGGATTCTGGAACCCTGTGGCCTGGGAACATGACTGAGGCTTGATTCTGGAACCCTGTGGCCTGGCAACATGACTGAGGCTAGATTCTGGAACCGTGTGGCCTGGGAACTTGACTGGGGTTTGATCGCAGAAACCTGTGGATTGCCCCCATGACTGAGGTTTGATGGTGGAACCCTGTGCACTGGGAACATGACTGAGGTTTGATGGTTGAACCCTGTGGCATGGCAACATGACTGAGGTTTGATTCTGGAAAACTGTGGCCTGGGAACATGACATCTGTTTAGATTGTGGAATAGTGTGCCCTGGGAAACTGACTGAGCCTTGGTTCTGGACCTCTGTGGACTGGGAACATGACTGAGGTTTATTCTAGAACCCTGTAGCCTGGGAACATAACTGAGGATTGATTCTGGAAACCTGTGGCCTGGGAACATGTAATCGGTGGATTCTGGAACCCTGTGGCCTGGGAACATGAGAACGGTTTGATTCTGGAACCCTGTGTCCTGGCAACATGACTGAGGCTTGATTCTGGAACCCTGTGGCCTGGCAACATGACTGAGGCTTGATTCTGGAACCGTGTGGCCTGGGAACTTGACTGGAGTTTGATCGCAGAAACCTGTGGACTGTCCACATGACTGAGGTTTCATGGTTGAACCGTGTGGCATGGCAACATGATTGAGGCTTGATTGTGGAACCCTCAGGCTTGGGAACATGACTGAGGCTTGATGGTGGAACCCTCTGGCCTGGAAACAGGAATGAGGTTTGATGGTGGAACCCTGCGGCCTGGCAACATGAGTGAGGTTTGATTCTGGAAAACTGTGGCCTGGGAACATGACATCTGTTTAGATTGTGGAATAGTGTGCCCTGGGAACCTGACTGAGCCTTGGTTCTGGAACTCTGTGGACTGGGAACATGACTGAGGTTTATTCTAGAACCCTGCAGCCTGGGAACATAACTGAGGATTGATTCTGGAACCCTGTGGCCTGGGAACATGACATCGGTGGATTCTGGAACCCTGTGGCCTGGGAACATGAGAACGGTTTGATTCTGGAAACCTGTGTCCTGGCAACATGACTGAGGCTTTATTTTGGAACCCTGTCGCCTGGCAACATGACTGAGGTTTGATTCTGGATCCCTGTGGCCTGGGAACATGCCTGAGGCATGATTCGGGAAAACTGTGGCCTGGGAAAATGACATCTGTTTAGATTGTGGAATAGAGTGCCCTGGGAACCTGACTGAGCCTTGGTTCTGGAACTCTGTGGACTGGGAACATGACTGAGGTTTATTCTAGAACCCTGTAGCCTGGGAACATAACTGAGGATTGATTCTGGAACTCTGTGGCCTGGGAACATGACATCGGTGGATTCTGGAACCCTGTGGCCTGGGAACATGAGAACGGTTTGATTCTGGAACCCTGTGGCCTGGCAACATGACTGAGGCTTGATTCTGGAACCCTGTGGCCTGGCAACATGACTGAGGCTTGATTCTGGAACCGTGTGGCCTGGGAACTTGACTGGGGTTTGATCGCAGAAACCTGTGGACTGTCCACATGACTGAGGTTTGATGGTGGAACCCTGTGCACTGGGAACATGACTGAGGTTTGATGGTTGAACCCTGTGGCATGGCAACATGACTGAGGCTTGATTCTGGAAAACTGTGGCCTGGGAACATGACATCTGTTTAGATTGTGGAATAGTTTGCCCTGGGAACCTGACTGAGCCTTGGTTCTGGAACTCTGTGGACTGGGAACATGACTGAGGTTTATTCTAGAACCCTGTAGCCTGGGAACATAACTGAGGATTGATTCTGGAACCCTGTGGCCTGGGAACATGACATCGGTGGATTCTGGAACCCTGTGGCCTGGGAACATGAGAACGGTTTGATTCTGGAACCCTGTGGCCTGGCAAAATGACTGAGGCTTGATTCTGGAACCCTGTGGCCTGGCAATATGACTCAGGTTTGATTCTGGATCCCTGTGGCCTGGGAACATGACTGAGGCGTGATTCTGGAAAACTGTGGCCTGGGAAAATGACATCTGTTTAGATTGTGGAATAGTGTGCCCTGGGAACCTGACTGAGCCTTGGTTCTGGAACTCTGTGGACTGGGAACATGACTGAGGTTTATTCTAGAACCCTGTAGCCTGGGAACATAACTGAGGATTGATTCTGAAACCCTGTGGCCTGGGAACATGACATCGGTGGATTCTGGAACCCTGTGGCCTGGGAACATGAGAACGGTTTGATTCTGGAACCCTGTGGCCTGGCAACATGACTGAGGCTTGATTCTGGAACCCTGTGGCCTGGCAACATGACTGAGGCTTGATTCTGGAACCGTGTGGCCTGGGAACTTGACTGGGGTCTGATCGCAGAAACCTGTGGACTGTCCACATGACTGAGGTTTGATGGTGGAACCCTGTGCACTGGGAACATGACTGAGGTTTGATGGTTGAACCCTGTGGCATGGCAACATGACTGAGGTTTGATTCTGGAAAACTGTGGCCTGGGAACATGACATCTGTTTAGATTGTGGAATAGTTTGCCCTGGGAACCTGACTGAGCCTTGGTTCTGGAACTCTGTGGACTGGGAACATGACTGAGGTTTATTCTAGAACCCTGTAGCCTGGGAACATAACTGAGGATTGATTCTGGAACCCTGTGGCCTGGGAACATGACATCGGTGGATTCTGGAACCCTGTGGCCTGGGAACATGAGAACGGTTTGATTCTGGAACCCTGTGGCCTGGCAACATGACTGAGGCTTGATTCTGGAACCCTGTGGCCTGGCAACATGACTGAGGTTTGATTCTGGATCCCTGTGTCCTGGGAACATGACTGAGGCGTGATTCTGGAAAACTGTGGCCTGGAAAAATGACATCTGTTTAGATCGTGGAATAGTGTGCCCTGGGAACCTGACTGAGCCTTGGTTCTGGAACTCTGTGGACTGGGAACATGACTGAGGTTTATTCTAGAACCCTGTAGCCTGGGAACATAACTGAGGATTGATTCTGGAACCCTGTGGCCTTGGAACATGACATCGGTGGATTCTGGAACCCTGTGGCCTGGGAACATGAGAACGGTTTGATTCTGGAACCCTGTGGCCTGGCAACATGACTGAGACTTGATTCTGGAACCGTGTGGCCTGGGAACTTGACTGGGGTTTGATCGCAGAAACCTGTGGACTGTCCACATGACTGAGGTTTGATGGTGGAACCCTGTGCACTGGGAACATGACTGAGGTTTGATGGTTGAACCCTGTGGCATGGCAACATGACTGAGGTTTGATTCTGGAAAACTCTGGCCTGGGAACATGACATCTGTTTAGATTGTGGAATAGTTTGCCCTGGGAACCTGACTGAGCGTTGGTTCTGGAACTCTGTGGACTGGGAACATGACTGAGGTTTATTCTAGAACCCTGTAGCCTGGGAACATAACTGAGGATTGATTCTGGAACCCTGTGGCCTGGGAACATGACATCGGTGGATTCTGGAACCCTGTGGCCTGGGAACATGAGAACGGTTTGATTCTGGAACCCTGTGGCCTGGCAACATGACTGAGGCTTGATTCTGGAACCCTGTGGCCTGGCAACATGACTGAGGTTTGATTCTGGATCCCTGTGGCCTGGGAACATGACTGAGGCGTGATTCTGGAAAACTGTGGCCTGGAAAAATGACATCTGTTTAGATCGTGGAATAGTGTGCCCTGGGAACCTGACTGAGCCTTGGTTCTGGAACTCTTTGGACTGAGAACATGACTGAGGTTTATTCTAGAACCCTGTAGCCTGGGAACATAACTGAGGATTGATTCTGGAACCCTGTGGCCTGGGAACATGACATCGGTGGATTCTGGAACCCTGTGGCCTGGGAACATGAGAACGGTTTGATTCTGGATCCCTGTGGCCTGGGAACATGACTTTGGCGTGATTCTGGAAAACTGTGGCCTGGGAAAGTGACATCTGTTTATATTGTGGAATAGTGTGCCCTGGGAACCTGACTGAGCCTTGGTTCTGGAACTCTGTGGACTGGGAACATGACTGAGGTTTATTCTAGAACCCTGCAGCCTGGGAACATAACTGAGGATTGATTCTGGAACCCTGTGGCCTGGGAACATGACATCGGTGGATTCTGGAACCCTGTGGCCTGGGAACATGAGAACGGTTTGATTCTGGAAACCTGTGTCCTGGCAACATGACTGAGGCTTTATTTTGGAACCCTGTCGCCTGGCAACATGACTGAGGTTTGATTCTGGATCCCTGTGGCCTGGGAATATGACTGAGGCGTGATTCTGGAAAACTGTGGCCTGGAAACATGACATCTGTTTAGATTGTGGAATAGTGTGCCCTGGGAACCTGACTGAGCCTTGGTTCTGGAACTCTGTAGACTGGGAACATGACTGAGGTTTATTCTAGAACCCTGTAGCCTGGGAACATAACTGAGGATTGATTCTGGAACTCTGTGGCCTGGGAACATGACATCGGTGGATTCTGGAACCCTGTGGCCTGGGAACATGAGAACGGTTTGATTCTGGAACCCTGTGGCCTGGCAACATGACTGAGGCTTGATTCTGGAACCCTGTGGCCTGGCAACATAACTGAGGCTTGATTCTGGAACCGTGTGGCCTGGGAACTTGACTGGGGTTTGATCGCAGAAACCTGTGGACTGTCCACATGACTGAGGTTTGATGGTGGAACCCTGTGCACTGGGAACATGACTGAGGTTTGATGGTTGAACCCTGTGGCATGGCAACATGACTGAGGCTTGATTCTGGAAAACTGTGGCCTGGGAACATGACATCTGTTTAGATTGTGGAATAGTTTGCCCTGGGAACCTGACTGAGCCTTGGTTCTGGAACTCTGTGGACTGGGAACATGACTGAGGTTTATTCTAGAACCCTGTAGCCTGGGAACATAACTGAGGATTGATTCTGGAACCCTGTGGCCTGGGAACATGACATCGGTGGATTCTGGAACCCTGTGGCCTGGGAACATGAGAACGGTTTGATTCTGGAACCCTGTGGCCTGGCAACATGACTGAGGCTTGATTCTGGAACCCTGTGGCCTGGCAATATGACTCAGGTTTGATTCTGGATCCCTGTGGCCTGGGAACATGACTGAGGCGTGATTCTGGAAAACTGTGGCCTGGGAAAATGACATCTGTTTAGATTGTGGAATAGTGTGCCCTGGGAACCTGACTGAGCCTTGGTTCTGGAACTCTGTGGACTGGGAACATGACTGAGGTTTATTCTAGAACCCTGTAGCCTGGGAACATAACTGAGGATTGATTCTGGAACCCTGTGGCCTGGGAACATGACATCGGTGGATTCTGGAACCCTGTGGCCTGGGAACATGAGAACGGTTTGATTCTGGAACCCTGTGGCCTGGCAACATGACTGAGGCTTGATTCTGGAACCCTGAGGCCTGGCAACATGACTGAGACTTGATTCTGGAACCGTGTGGCCTGGGAACTTGACTGGGGTTTGATCGCAGAAACCTGTGGACTGTCCACATGACTGAGGTTTGATGGTGGAACCCTGTGGCATGGCAACATGACTGAGGTTTGATTCTGGAAAACTGTGGCCTGGGAACATGACATCTGTTTAGATTGTGGAATAGTTTGCCCTGGGAACCTGACTGAGCCTTGGTTCTGGAACTCTGTGGACTGGGAACATGACTGAGGTTTATTCTAGAACCCTGTAGCCTGGGAACATAACTGAGGATTGATTCTGGAACCCTGTGGCCTGGGAACATGACATCGGTGGATTCTGGAACCCTGTGGCCTGGGAACATGAGAACGGTTTGATTCTGGAACCCTGTGGCCTGGCAACATGACTGAGGCTTGATTCTGGAACCCTGTGGCCTGGCAACATGACTGAGGTTTGATTCTGGATCCCTGTGGCCTGGGAACATGACTGAGGCGTGATTCTGGAAAACTGTGGCCTGGAAAAATGACATCTGTTTAGATCGTGGAATAGTGTGCCCTGGGAACCTGACTGAGCCTTGGTTCTGGAACTCTGTGGACTGGGAACATGACTGAGGTTTATTCTAGAACCCTGTAGCCTGGGAACATAACTGAGGATTGATTCTGGAACCCTGTGGCCTGGGAACATGACATCGGTGGATTCTGGAACCCTGTGGCCTGGGAACATGAGAACGGTTTGATTCTGGAACCCTGTGGCCTGGCAACATGACTGAGGCTTGATTCTGGAACCCTGTGGCCTGGCAACATGACTGAGGCTTGATTCTGGAACTCTGTGGCCTGGGAACTTGACTGGGGTTTGATCGCAGAAACCTGTGGACTGTCCACATGACTGAGGTTTGATGGTGGAACCCTGTGCACTGGGAACATGACTGAGGTTTGATGGTTGAACCCTGTGGCATGGCAACATGACTGAGGTTTGATTCTGGAAAACTGTGGCCTGGGAACATGACATCTGTTTAGATTGTGGAATAGTTTGCCCTGGGAACCTGACTGAGCGTTGGTTCTGGAACTCTGTGGACTGGGAACATGACTGAGGTTTATTCTAGAACCCTGTAGCCTGGGAACATAACTGCGGATTGATTCTGGAACCCTGTGGCCTGGGAACATGACATCGGTGGATTCTGGAACCCTGTGGCCTGGGAACATGAGAACGGTTTGATTCTGGAACCCTGTGGCCTGGCAACATGACTGAGGCTTGATTCTGGAAACCTGTGGCCTGGCAACATGACTGAGGTTTGATTCTGGATCCCTGTGGCCTGGGAACATGACTGAGGCGTGATTCTGGAACCCTGTGGCCTGGCAAAATGACTGAGGTTTGATTCTGGAACCATGTGGCCTGGGAACTTGACTGGGGTTTGATCGCAGAAACCTGTGGACTGTCCACATGACTGAGGTTTCATGGTTCAACCCTGTGGCATGGCAACATGATTGAGGTTTGATTGTGGAATAGTGTGCCCTGGGAACCTGACTGAGTCTTGGTTCTGGAACTCTGGGGACTGGGAACATGACTGAGGTTTATTCTAGAACCCTGTAGCCTGGGAACATAACTGAGGATTGATTCTGGAACCCTGTGGCCTGGGAACATGACATCGGTGGATTCTGGAACCCTGTGGCCTGGGAACATGAGAACGGTTTGATTCTGGAACCCTGTGGCCTGGCAACATGACTGAGGCTTGATTCTGGAACCCTGTGGCCTGGCAACATGACTGAGACTTGATTCTGGAACCGTGTGGCCTGGGAACTTGACTGGGGTTTGATCGCAGAAACCTGTGGACTGTCCACATGACTGAGGTTTGATGGTGGAACCCTGTGCACTGGGAATATGACTGAGGTTTCATGGTTGAACCCTGTGGCATGGCAACATGACTGAGGTTTGATTCTGGAAAACTGTGGCCTGGGAACATGACATCTGTTTAGATTGTGGAATAGTTTGCCCTGGGAACCTGACTGAGCCTTGGTTCTGGAACTCTGTGGACTGGGAACATGACTGAGGTTTATTCTAGAACCCTGTAGCCTGGGAACATAACTGAGGATTGATTCTGGAACCCTGTGGCCTGGGAACATGAGAACGGTTTGATTCTGAAACCCTGTGGCCTGGCAACATGACTGAGGCTTGATTCTGGAACCCTGTGGCCTGGCAATATGACTCAGGTTTGATTCTGGATCCCTGTGGCCTGGGAACATGACTGAGGCGTGATTCTGGAAAACTGTGGCCTGGGAAAATGACATCTGTTTAGATTGTGGAATAGTGTGCCCTGGGAACCTGACTGAGCCTTGGTTCTGGAACTCTGTGGACTGGGAACATGACTGAGGTTTGATTCTGGAACCCTGTGGCCTGGCAATATGACTCAGGTTTGATTCTGGGTCCCTGTGGCCTGGGAACATGACTGAGGCGTGATTCTGCAAAACTGTGGCCTGGGAAAATGACCTCTGTTTAGATTGTGGAATAGTGTGCCCTGGGAACCTGACTGAGCCTTGGTTCTGGAACTCTGTGGACTGGGAACATGACTGAGGTTTATTCTAGAACCCTGTTGCCTGGGAACATAACTGAGGATTGATTCTGGAACCCTGTGGCATGGGAACATGACATTGGTGGATTCTAGAACCCTGTGGCCTGGGAACATGAGAACGGTTTGATTCTGGAACCCTGTGGCCTGGCAACATGACTGAGGCTTGATTCTGGAACCCTGTGGCCTGGCAACATGACTGAGACTTGATTCTGGAACCGTGTGGCCTGGGAACTTGACTGGGGTTTGATCGCAGAAACCTGTGGACTGTCCACATGACTGAGGTTTGATGGTGGAACCCTGTGCACTGGGAACATGACTGAGGTTTGATGGTTGAACCCTGTGGCATGGCAACATGACTGAGGTTTGATTCTGGAAAACTGTGGCCTGGGAACATGACATCTGTTTAGATTGTGGAATAGTGTGCCCTGGGAACCTGACTGAGCCTTGGTTCTGGAACTCTGTGGACTGGGAACATGACTGAGGTTTATTCTAGAACCCTGTAGCCTGGGAACATAACTGAGGATTGATTCTGGAACCCTGTGGCCTGGGAACATGACATCGGTGGATTCTGGAACCCTGTGGCCTGGGAACATGAGAACGGTTTGATTCTGGAACCCTGTGGCCTGGCAACATTACTGAGGCTAGATTCTGGAACCCTGTGGCCTGGCAACATGACTGAGGTTTGATTCTGGATCCCTGTGGCCTGGGAACATGACTGAGGCGTGATTCTGGAAAACTGTGGCCTGGGAAAATGACATCTGTTTAGATTGTGGAATAGTGTGCCCTGGGAACCTGACTGAGCCTTGGTTCTGGAACTCTGTGGACTGGGAACATGACTGAGGTTTATTTTAGAACCCTGTAGCCTGGGAACATAACTGAGGATTGATTCTGGAACCCTGTGGACTGGGAACATGACATCGGTGGATTCTGGAACCCTGTGGCCTGGGAACATGAGAACGGTTTGATTCTGGAACCCTGTGGCCTGGCAACATGACTGAGGCTTGATTCTGGAACCCTGTGGCCTGGCAACATGACTGAGGATTGATTCTGGATCCCTGTGGCCTGGGAACATGACTGAGGTGTGATTCTGGAAAACTGTGGCCTGGGAAAATGACATCTGTTTAGATCGTGGAATAGTGTGCCCTGGGAACCTGACTGAGCCTTGGTTCTGGAACTCTGTGGACTGGGAACATGACTGAGGTTTATTCTAGAACCCTGTAGCCTGGGAACATAACTGAGGATTGATTCTGGAACCCTGTGGCCTGGGAACATGACATCGGTGGATTCTGGAACCCTGTGGCCTGGGAACATGAGTACGGTTTGATTCTGGATCCCTGTGGCCTGGGAACATGACTTTGGCGTGATTCTGGAAAACTGTTGCCTGGGAAAGTGACATCTGTTTAGATTGTGGAATAGTGTGCCCTGGGAACCTGACTGAGCCTTGGCTCTGGAGCTCTGTGGACTGGGAACATGACTGAGGTTTATTCTAGAACCCTGTAGCCTGGACACATAACTGAGGATTGATTCTGGAACCCTGTGGCCTGGGAACATGACATCGGTGGATTCTGGAACCCTGTGGCCTGGGAACATGAGAACGGTTTGATTCTGGAACCCTGTGGCCTGGCAACATGACTGAGGCTTGATTCTGGAACCCTGTGGCCTGGCAACATGACTGAGGCTTGATTCTGGAACCGTGTGGCCTGGGAACTTGACTGGGGTTTGATCGCAGAAACCTGTGGACTGTCCACATGACTGAGGTTTCATGGTTGAACCCTGTGGCATGGCAACATGATTGAGGTTTGATTGTGGAACCCTCAGGCTTGGGAACATGACTGAGGCTTGATGGTGGAACCCTCTGGCCTGGAAACAGGAATGAGGTTTAATGGTGGAACCCTGCGGCCTGGCAACATGACTGAGGTTTGATGGTTGAACCCTGTGGCATGGCAACATGACTGAGGTTTGATTCTGGAAAACTGTGGCCTGGGAACATGACATCTGTTTAGATTGTGGAATAGTTTGCCCAGGGAACCTGACTGAGCCTTGGTTCTGGAACTCTGTGGACTGGGAACATGACTGAGGTTTATTCTAGAACCCTGTAGCCTGGGAACATAACTGAGGATTGATTCTGGAAGCCTGTGGCCTGAGAACATAACTGAGGATTGATTCTGGAACCCTGTGGCCTGGGAACATGACATCGGTGGATTCTGGAACCCTGTGGCCTGGGAACATGAGAACGGTTTGATTCTGGAACCCTGTGGCCTGGCAACATGACTGAGGCTAGATTCTGGAACCCTGTGGCCTGGCAACATGACTGAAGTTTGATTCTGGATCCCTGTGGCCTGGGAACATGACTGAGGCGTGATTCTGGAAAACTGTGGCCTGGGAAAATGACATCTGTTTAGATTGTGGAATAGTGTGCCCTGGGAACCTGACTGAGCCTTGGTTCTGGAACTCTGTGGACTGGGAACATGACTGAGGTTTATTCTAGAACCCTGTAGCCTGGGAACATAACTGAGGATTGATTCTGGAACCCTGTGGCCTGGGAACATGACATCGGTGGATTCTGGAACCCTGTGGCCTGGGAACATGAGAACGGTTTGATTCTGGAACCCTGTGGCCTGGCAACATGACTGAGGCTTGATTCTGGAACCCTGTGGCCTGGCAACATGACTGAGGATTGATTCTGGATCCCTGTGGCCTGGGAACATGACTGAGGTGTGATTCTGGAAAACTGTGGCCTGGGAAAATGACATCTGTTTAGATCGTGTAATAGTGTGCCCTGGGAACCTGACTGAGCCTTGGTTCTGGAACTCTGTGGACTGGGAACATGACTGAGGTTTATTCTAGAACCCTGTAGCCTGGGAACATAACTGAGGATTGATTCTGGAACCCTGTGGCCTGGGAACATGACATCGGTGGATTCTGGAACCCTGTGGCCTGGGAACATGAGTACGGTTTGATTCTGGATCCCTGTGGCCTGGGAACATGACTTTGGCGTGATTCTGGAAAACTGTTGCCTGGGAAAGTGACATCTGTTTAGATTGTGGAATAGTGTGCCCTGGGAACCTGACTGAGCCTTGGCTCTGGAGCTCTGTGGACTGGGAACATGACTGAGGTTTATTCTAGAACCCTGTAGCCTGGACACATAACTGAGGATTGATTCTGGAACTCTGTGGCCTGAGAACATGACATCGGTGGATTCTGGAACCCTGTGGCCTGGGACCATGAGAACGGTTTGATTCTGGAACCCTGTGGCCTGGCAACATGACTGAGGCTTGATTCTGGAACCCTGTGGCCTGGCAACATGACTGAGTCTTGATTCTGGAACCGTGTGGCCTGGGAACTTGACTGGGGTTTGATCGCAGAAACCTGTGGACTGTCCACATGACTGAGGTTTGATGGTGGAACCCTGTGCACTGGGAACATGACTGAGGTTTGATGGTTGAACCCTGTGGCATGGCAACATGACTGAGGTTTGATTCTGGAAAACTGTGGCCTGGGAACATGACATCTGTTTAGATTGTGGAATAGTTTGCCCTGGGAACCTGACTGAGCCTTGGTTCTGGAACTCTGTGGACTGGGAACATGACTGAGGTTTATTCTAGAACCCTGTAGCCTGGGAACATAACTGAGGATTGATTCTGGAACCCTGTGGCCTGGGAACATGACATCGGTGGATTCTGGAACCCTGTGGCCTGGGAACATGAGAACGGTTTGATTCTGGAACCCTGTGGCCTGGCAACATGACTGAGGCTAGATTCTGGAACCCTGTGGCCTGGCAACATGACTGAGGTTTGATTCTGGATCCCTGTGGCCTGGGAACATGACTGAGGCGTGATTCTGGAAAACTGTGGCCTGGGAAAATGACATCTGTTTAGATTGTGGAATAGTGTGCCCTGGGAACCTGACTGAGCCTTGGTTCTGGAACTCTGTGGACTGGGAACATGACTGAGGTTTATTTTAGAACCCTGTAGCCTGGGAACATAACTGAGGATTGATTCTGGAACCCTGTGGACTGGGAACATGACATCGGTGGATTCTGGAACCCTGTGGCCTGGGAACATGAGAACGGTTTGATTCTGGAACCCTGTGGCCTGGCAACATGACTGAGGCTTGATTCTGGAACCCTGTGGCCTGGCAACATGACTGAGGATTGTTTCTGGATCCCTGTGGCCTGGGAACATGACTGAGGTGTGATTCTGGAAAACTGTGGCCTGGGAAAATGACATCTGTTTAGATCGTGGAATAGTGTGCCCTGGGAACCTGACTGAGCCTTGGTTCTGGAACTCTGTGGACTGGGAACATGACTGAGGTTTATTCTAGAACCCTGTAGCCTGGGAACATAACTGAGGATTGATTCTGGAACCCTGTGGCCTGGGAACATGACATCGGTGGATTCTGGAACCCTGTGGCCTGGGAACATGAGTACGGTTTGATTCTGGATCCCTGTGGCCTGGGAACATGACTTTGGCGTGATTCTGGAAAACTATTGCCTGGGAAAGTGACATCTGTTTAGATTGTGGAATAGTGTGCCCTGGGAACCTGACTGAGCCTTGGCTCTGGAGCTCTGTGGACTGGGAACATGACTGAGGTTTATTCTAGAACCCTGTAGCCTGGACACATAACTGAGGATTGATTCTGGAACTCTGTGGCCTGAGAACATGACTTCGGTGGATTCTGGAACCCTGTGGCCTGGGACCATGAGAACGGTTTGATTCTGGAACCCTGTGGCCTGGCAACATGACTGAGGCTTGATTCTGGAAACCTGTGGCCTGGCAACATGACTGAGGCTTGATTCTGGAACCGTGTGGCCTGGGAACTTGACTGGGGTTTGATCGCAGAAACCTGTGGACTGTCCACATGACTGAGGTTTGATGGTGGAACCCTGTGCACTGGGAACATGACTGAGGTTTGATGGTTGAACCCTGTGGCATGGCAACATGACTGAGGTTTGATTCTGGAAAACTGTGGCCTGGGAACATGACATCTGTTTAGATTGTGGAATAGTTTGCCCTGGGAACCTGACTGAGCCTTGGTTCTGGAACTCTGTGGACTGGGAACATGACTGAGGTTTATTCTAGAACCCTGTAGCCTGGGAACATAACTGAGGATTGATTCTGGAACCCTGTGGCCTGGGAACATGACATCGGTGGATTCTGGAACCCTGTGGCCTGGGAACATGAGAACGGTTTGATTCTGGAACCCTGTGGCCTGGCAACATGACTGAGGCTTGATTCTGGAACCCTGTGGCCTGGCAATATGACTCAGGTTTGATTCTGGATCCCTGTGGCCTGGGAACATGACTGAGGCGTGATTCTGGAAAACTGTGGCCTGGGAAAATGACATCTGTTTAGATTGTGGAATAGTGTGCCCTGGGAACCTGACTGAGCCTTGGTTCTGGAACTCTGTGGACTGGGAACATGACTGAGGTTTATTCTAGAACCCTGTAGCCTGGGAACATAACTGAGGATTGATTCTGGAACTCTGTGGCCTGGGAACATGACATCGGTGGATTCTGGAACCCTGTGGCCTGGGAACATGAGAACGGTTTGATTCTGGAAACCTGTGGCCTGGCAACATGACTGAGGCTTGATTCTGGAACCCTGTGGCCTGGCAACATGACTGAGGCTTGATTCTGGAACCGTGTGGCCTGGGAAGTTGACTGGGGTTTGATCGCAGAAACCTGTGGACTGTCCACATGACTGAGGTTTGATGGTGGAACCCTGTGCACTGGGAACATGACTGAGGTTTGATGGTTGAACCCTGTGGCATGGCAACATGAGTGAGGTTTGATTCTGGAAAACTGTGGCCTGGGAACATGACATCTGTTTAGATTGTGGAATAGTTTGCCCTGGGAACCTGACTGAGCCTTGGTTCTGGAACTCTGTGGACTGGGAACATGACTGAGGTTTATTCTAGAACCCTGTAGCCTGGGAACATAACTGAGGCTTGATTCTGGAACCCTGTGGCCTGGGAACATGACATCGGTGGATTCTGGAACCCTGTGGCCTGGGAACATGAGAACGGTTTGATTCTGGAACCCTGTGGCCTGGCAACATGACTGAGGCTTGATTCTGGAACCCTGTTGCCTGGCAACATGACTGAGGTTTGATTCTGGATCCCTGTGGCCTGGGAACATGACTGAGGCGTGATTCTGGAAAACTGTGGCCTGGAAAAATGACATCTGTTTAGATCGTGGAATAGTGTGCCCTGGGAACCTGACTGAGCCTTGGTTCTGGAACTCTGTGGACTGAGAACATGACTGAGGTTTATTCTAGAACCCTGTAGCCTGGGAACATAACTGAGGATTGATTCTGGAACCCTGTGGCCTGGGAACATGACATCGGTGGATTCTGGAACCCTGTGGCCTGGGAACATGAGAACGGTTTGATTCTGGATCCCTGTGGCCTGGGAACATGACTTTGGCGTGATTCTGGAAAACTGTGGCCTGGGAAAGTGACATCTGTTTAGATTGTGGAATAGTGTGCCCTGGGAACCTGACTGAGCCTTGGCTCTGGAGCTCTGTGGACTGGGAACATGACTGAGGTTTATTCTAGAACCCTGTAGCCTGGGAACATAACTGAGGATTGATTCTGGAACCCTGTGGCCTGGGAACATGACATCGTTGGATTCTGGAACCCTGTGGCCTGGGAACATGAGAACGGTTTGATTCTGGAAACGTATGGCCTGGCAACATGACTGAGGCTTGATTCTGGAACCCTGTGGCCTGGCAACATGACTGAGGTTTGATTCTGGATCCCTGTGGCCTGGGAACATGACTGAGGCGTGATTCTGGAAAACTGTGGCCTGGAAACATGACATCTGTTTAGATTGTGGAATAGTGTGCCCTGGGAACCTGACTGAGCCTTGGTTCTGGAAATCTGTAGGCTGGGAACATGACTGAGGTTTATTCTAGAACCCTGTAGCCTGGGAACATAACTGAGGATTGATTCTGGAACCCTGTGGCCTGGGAACTTGACATCGGTGGATTCTGGAACCCTGTGGCCTGGGAACATGAGAACGGTTTGATTCTGGAACCCTGTGGCCTGGCAACATGACTGAGGCTTGATTCTGGAACCCTGTGGCCTGGCAATATGACTCAGGTTTGATTCTGGATCCCTGTGGCCTGGGAACATGACTGAGGCGTGATTCTGGAAAACTGTGGCCTGGGAAAATGACATCTGTTTAGATTGTGGAATAGTGTGCCCTGGGAACCTGACTGAGCCTTGGTTCTGGAACTCTGTGGACTGGGAACATGACTGAGGTTTGATTCTGGAACCCTGTGGCCTGGCAATATGACTCAGGTTTGATTCTGGGTCCCTGTGGCCTGGGAACATGACTGAGGCGTGATTCTGCAAAACTGTGGCCTGGGAAAATGACATCTGTTTAGATTGTGGAATAGTGTGCCCTGGGAACCTGACTGAGCCTTGGTTCTGGAACTCTGTGGACTGGGAACATGACTGAGGTTTATTCTAGAACCCTGTTGCCTGGGAATATAACTGAGGATTGATTCTGGAACCCTGTGGCCTGGGAACATGACATCGGTGGATTCTGGAACCCTGTGGCCTGGCAACATGACTGAGACTTGATTCTGGAACCGTGTGGCCTGGGAACTTGACTGGGGTTTGATCGCAGAAACCTGTGGACTGTCCACATGACTGAGGTTTGATGGTGGAACCCTGTGCACTGGGAACATGACTGAGGTTTGATGGTTGAACCCTGTGGCATGGCAACATGACTGAGGTTTGATTCTGGAAAACTGTGGCCTGGGAACATGACATCTGTTTAGATTGTGGAATAGTGTGCCCTGGGAACCTGACTGAGCCTTGGTTCTGGAACTCTGTGGACTGGGAACATGACTGAGGTTTATTGTAGAACCCTGTAGCCTGGGAACATAACTGAGGATTGATTCTGGAACCCTGTGGCCTGGGAACATGACATCGGTGGATTCTGGAACCCTGTGGCCTGGGAACATGAGAACGGTTTGATTCTGGAACCCTGTGGCCTGGCAACATGACTGAGGCTAGATTCTGGAACCCTGTGGCCTGGCAACATGACTGAGGTTTGATTCTGGATCCCTGTGGCCTGGGAACATGACTGAGGCGTGATTCTGGAAAACTGTGGCCTGGGAAAATGACATCTGTTTAGATTGTGGAATAGTGTGCCCTGGGAACCTGACTGAGCCTTGGTTCTGGAACTCTGTGGACTGGGAACATGACTGAGGTTTATTTTAGAACCCTGTAGCCTGGGAACATAACTGAGGATTGATTCTGGAACCCTGTGGACTGGGAACATGACATCGGTGGATTCTGGAACCCTGTGGCCTGGGAACATGAGAACGGTTTGATTCTGGAACCCTGTGGCCTGGCAACATGACTGAGGCTTGATTCTGGAACCCTGTGGCCTGGCAACATGACTGAGGTTTGATTCTGGATCCCTGTGGCCTGGGAACATGACTGAGGCGTGATTCTGGAAAACTGTGGCCTGGGAAAATGACATCTGTTTAGATTGTGGAATAGTGTGCCCTGGGAACCTGACTGAGCCTTGGTTCTGGAACTCTCTGGACTGGGAACATGACTGAGGTTTATTCTAGAACCCTGTAGCCTGGGAACATAACTGAGGATTGATTCTGGAACCCTGTGGCCTGGGAACATGACATCGGTGGATTCTGGAACCCTGTGGCCTGGGAACATGAGAACGGTTTGATTCTGGAACCCTGTGGCCTGGCAACATGACTGAGGCTTGATTCTGGAACCCTGTGGCCTGGCAACATGACTGAGGGTTGATTCTGGAACCGTGTGGCCTGGGAACTTGACTGGGGTTTGATCGCAGAAACCTGTGGACTGTCCACATGACTGAGGTTTCATGGTTCAACCCTGTGGCATGGCAACATGATTGAGGTTTGATTGTGGAATAGTGTGCCCTGGGAACCTGACTGAGTCTTGGTTCTGGAACTCTGTGGACTGGGAACATGACTGAGGTTTATTCTAGAACCCTGTAGCCTGGGAACATAACTGAGGATTGATTCTGGAACCCTGTGGCCTGGGAACATGACATCGGTGGATTCTGGAACCCTGTGGCCTGGGAACATGAGAACGGTTTGATTCTGGAACCCTGTGGCCTGGCAACATGACTGAGGCTTGATTCTGGAACCCTGTGGCCTGGCAATATGACTCAGGTTTGATTCTTGATCCCTGTGGCCTGGGAACATGACTGAGGCGTGATTCTGGAAAACTGTGGCCTGGGAAAATGACATCTGTTTAGATTGTGGAATAGTGTGCCCTGGGAACCTGACTGAGCCTTGGTTCTGGAACTCTGTGGACTGGGAACATGACTGAGGTTTGATTCTGGAACCCTGTGGCCTGGCAATATGACTCAGGTTTGATTCTGGGTCCCTGTGGCCTGGGAACATGACTGAGGCGTGATTCTGCAAAACTGTGGCCTGGGAAAATGACATCTGTTTAGATTGTGGAATAGTGTGCCCTGGGAACCTGACTGAGCCTTGGTTCTGGAACTCTGTGGACTGGGAACATGACTGAGGTTTATTCTAGAACCCTGTTGCCTGGGAACATAACTGAGGATTGATTCTGGAACCCTGTGGCCTGGGAACATGACATCGGTGGATTCTGGAACCCTGTGGCCTGGCAACATGACTGAGACTTGATTCTGGAACCGTGTGGCCTGGGAACTTGACTGGGGTTTGATCGCAGAAACCTGTGGACTGTCCACATGACTGAGGTTTGATGGTGGAACCCTGTGGCATGGCAACATGACTGAGGTTTGATTCTGGAAAACTGTGGCCTGGGAACATGACATCTGTTTAGATTGTGGAATAGTGTGCCCTGGGAACCTGACTGAGCCTTGGTTCTGGAACTCTGTGGACTGGGAACATGACTGAGGTTTATTGTAGAACCCTGTAGCCTGGGAACATAACTGAGGATTGATTCTGGAACCCTGTGGCCTGGGAACATGACATCGGTGGATTCTGGAACCCTGTGGCCTGGGAACATGAGAACGGTTTGATTCTGGAACCCTGTGGCCTGGCAACATGACTGAGGCTAGATTCTGGAACCCTGTGGCCTGGCAACATGACTGAGGTTTGATTCTGGATCCCTGTGGCCTGGGAACATGACTGAGGCGTGATTCTGGAAAACTGTGGCCTGGGAAAATGACATCTGTTTAGATTGTGGAATAGTGTGCCCTGGGAACCTGACTGAGCCTTGGTTCTGGAACTCTGTGGACTGGGAACATGACTGAGGTTTATTTTAGAACCCTGTAGCCTGGGAACATAACTGAGGATTGATTCTGGAACCCTGTGGACTGGGAACATGACATCGGTGGATTCTGGAACCCTGTGGCCTGGGAACATGAGAACGGTTTGATTCTGGAACCCTGTGGCCTGGCAACATGACTGAGGCTTGATTCTGGAACCCTGTGGCCTGGCAACATGACTGAGGCTTGATTCTGGAACCGTGTGGCCTGGGAACTTGACTGGGGTTTGATCGCAGAAACCTGTGGACTGTCCACATGAGTGAGGATTGATGGTGGAACCCTGTGCACTGGGAACATGACTGAGGTTTGATGGTTGAACCCTGTGGCATGGCAACATGACTGAGGTTTGATTCTGGAAAACTGTGGCCTGGGAACATGACATCTGTTTAGATTGTGGAATAGTTTGCCCTGGGAACCTGACTGAGCCTTGGTTCTGGAACTCTGTGGACTGGGAACATGACTGAGGTTTATTCTAGAACCCTGTAGCCTGGGAACATAACTGAGGATTGATTCTGGAACCCTGTGGCCTGGGAACATGACATCGGTGGATTCTGGAACCCTGTGGCTTGGGAACATGAGAACGGTTTGATTCTGGAACCCTGTGGCCTGGCAACATTACTGAGGCTTGATTCTGGAACCCTGTGGCCTGGCAACATGACTGAGGTTTGATTCTGGATCCCTGTGGCCTGGGAATATGACTGAGGCGTGATTCTGGAAAACTGTGGCCTGGAAAAATGACATCTGTTTAGATCGTGGAATAGTGTGCCCTGGGAACCTGACTGAGCCTTGGTTCTGGAACTCTGTGGACTGGGAACATGACTGAGGTTTATTCTAGAACCCTGTAGCCTGGGAACATAACTGAGGATTGATTCTGGAACCCTGTGGCCTGGGAACATGACATCGGTGGATTCTGGAACCCTGTGGCCTGGGAACATGAGAACGGTTTGATTCTGGAACCCTGTGGCCTGGCAACATGACTGAGGCTTGATTCTGGAACCCTGTGGCCTGGCAACATGACTGAGACTTGATTCTGGAACCGTGTGGCCTGGGAACTTGACTGGGGTTTGATCGCAGAAACCTGTGGACTGTCCACATGACTGAGGTTTGATGGTGGAACCCTGTGCACTGGGAACATGACTGAGGTTTGATGGTTGAACCCTGTGGCATGGCAACATGACTGAGGTTTGATTCTGGAAAACTGTGGCCTGGGAACATGACATCTGTTTAGATTGTGGAATAGTTTGCCCTGGGAACCTGACTGAGCGTTGGTTCTGGAACTCTGTGGACTGGGAACATGACTGAGGTTTATTCTAGAACCCTGTAGCCTGGGAACATAACTGCGGATTGATTCTGGAACCCTGTGGCCTGGGAACATGACATCGGTGGATTCTGGAACCCTGTGGCCTGGGAACATGAGAACGGTTTGATTCTGGAACCCTGTGTCCTGGCAACATGACTGAGGCTTGAATCTGGAACCCTGTGGCCTGGCAACATGACTGAGGTTTGATTCTGGATCCCTGTGGCCTGGGAACATGACTGAGGCGTGATTCTGGAAAACTGTGGCCTGGAAAAATGACATCTGTTTAGATCGTGGAATAGTGTGCCCTGGGAACCTGACTGAGCCTTGGTTCTGGAACTCTGTGGACTGGGAATATGACTGAGGTTTATTCTAGAACCCTGTAGCCTGGGAACATAACTGAGGATTGATTCTGGAACCCTGTGGCCTGGGAACATGACATCGGTGGATTCTGGAACCCTGTGGCCTGGGAACATGAGAACGGTTTGATTCTGGATCCCTGTGGCCTGGGAACATGACTTTGGCGTGATTCTGGAAAACTGTGGCCTGGGAAAGTGACATCTGTTTAGATTGTGGAATAGTGTGCCCTGGGAACCTGACTGAGCCTTGGTTCTGGAACTCTGTGGACTGGGAACATGACTGAGGTTTATTCTAGAACCCTGTTGCCTGGGAACATAACTGAGGATTGATTCTGGAACCCTGTGGCCTGGGAACATGACATCGGTGGATTCTGGAACCCTGTGGCCTGGCAACATGACTGAGACTTGATTCTGGAACCGTGTGGCCTGGGAACTTGACTGGGGTTTGATCGCAGAAACCTGTGGACTGTCCACATGACTGAGGTTTGATGGTGGAACCCTGTGGCATGGCAACATGACTGAGGTTTGATTCTGGAAAACTGTGGCCTGGGAACATGACATCTGTTTAGATTGTGGAATAGTGTGCACTGGGAACCTGACTGAGCCTTGGTTCTGGAACTCTGTGGACTGGGAACATGACTGAGGTTTATTGTAGAACCCTGTAGCCTGGGAACATAACTGAGGATTGATTCTGGAACCCTGTGGCCTGGGAACATGACATCGGTGGATTCTGGAACCCTGTGGCCTGGGAACATGAGAACGGTTTGATTCTGGAACCCTGTGGCCTGGCAACATGACTGAGGCTAGATTCTGGAACCCTGTGGCCTGGCAACATGACTGAGGTTTGATTCTGGATCCCTGTGGCCTGGGAACATGACTGAGGCGTGATTCTGGAAAACTGTGGCCTGGGAAAATGACATGTGTTTAGATTGTGGAATAGTGTGCCCTGGGAACCTGACTGAGCCTTGGTTCTGGAACTCTGTGGACTGGGAACATGACTGAGGTTTATTTTAGAACCCTGTAGCCTGGGAACATAACTGAGGATTGATTCTGGAACCCTGTGGACTGGGAACATGACATCGGTGGATTCTGGAACCCTGTGGCCTGGGAACATGAGAACGGTTTGATTCTGGAACCCTGTGGCCTGGCAACATGACTGAGGCTTGATTCTGGAACCCTGTGGCCTGGCAACATGACTGAGGCTTGATTCTGGAACCGTGTGGCCTGGGAACTTGACTAGGGTTTGATCGCAGAAACCTGTGGACTGTCCACATGAGTGAGGTTTGATGGTGGAACCCTGTGCACTGGGAACATGACTGAGGTTTGATGGTTGAACCCTGTGGCATGGCAACATGACTGAGGTTTGATTCTGGAAAACTGTGGCCTGGGAACATGACATCTGTTTAGATTGTGGAATAGTTTGCCCTGGGAACCTGACTGAGCCTTGGTTCTGGAACTCTGTGGACTGGGAACATGACTGAGGTTTATTCTAGAACCCTGTAGCCTGGGAACATAACTGAGGATTGATTCTGGAACCCTGTGGCCTGGGAACATGACATCGGTGGATTCTGGAACCCTGTGGCTTGGGAACATGAGAACGGTTTGATTCTGGAACCCTGTGGCCTGGCAACATTACTGAGGCTTGATTCTGGAACCCTGTGGCCTGGCAACATGACTGAGGTTTGATTCTGGATCCCTGTGGCCTGGGAATATGACTGAGGCGTGATTCTGGAAAACTGTGGCCTGGAAAAATGACATCTGTTTAGATCGTGGAATAGTGTGCCCTGGGAACCTGACTGAGCCTTGGTTCTGGAACTCTGTGGACTGGGAACATGACTGAGGTTTATTCTAGAACCCTGTAGCCTGGGAACATAACTGAGGATTGATTCTGGAACCCTGTGGCCTGGGAACATGACATCGGTGGATTCTGGAACCCTGTGGCCTGGGAACATGAGAACGGTTTGATTCTGGAACCCTGTGGCCTGGCAACATGACTGAGGCTTGATTCTGGAACCCTGTGGCCTGGCAACATGACTGAGACTTGATTCTGGAACCGTGTGGCCTGGGAACTTGACTGGGGTTTGATCGCAGAAACCTGTGGACTGTCCACATGACTGAGGTTTGATGGTGGAACCCTGTGCACTGGGAACATGACTGAGGTTTGATGGTTGAACCCTGTGGCATGGCAACATGACTGAGGTTTGATTCTGGAAAACTGTGGCCTGGGAACATGACATCTGTTTAGATTGTGGAATAGTGTGCCCTGGGAACCTGACTGAGCCTTGGCTCTGGAGCTCTGTGGACTGGGAACATGACTGAGGTTTATTCTAGAACCCTGTAGCCTGGGAACATAACTGAGGATTGATTCTGGAACCCTGTGGCCTGGGAACATGACATCGGTGGATTCTCGAACCCTGTGGCCTGGGAACATGAGAACGGTTTGATTCTGGAAACGTATGGCCTGGCAACATGACTGAGGCTTGATTCTGGAACCCTGTGGCCTGGCAACATGACTGAGGTTTGATTCTGGATCCCTGTGGCCTGGGAACATGACTGAGGCGTGATTCTGGAAAACTGTGGCCTGGAAACATGACATCTGTTTAGATTGTGGAATAGTGTGCCCTGGGAACCTGACTGAGCCTTGGTTCTGGAACTCTATAGGCTGGGAACATGACTGAGATTTATTCTAGAACCCTGTAGCCTGGGAACATAACTGAGGATTGATTCTGGAACCCTGTGGCCTGGGAACTTGATATCGGTGGATTCTGGAACCCTGTGGCCTGGGAACATGAGAACGGTTTGATTCTGGAACCCTGTGGCCTGGCAACATGACTGAGGCTTGATTCTGGAACCCTGTGGCCTGGCAACATGACTGAGGCTTGATTCTGGAACCATGTGGCCTGGGAACTTGACTGGGGTTTGATCGCAGAAACCTGTGGACTGTCCACATGACTGAGGTTTCATGGTTCAACCCTGTGGCATGGCAACATGATTGAGGTTTGATTGTGGAATAGTGTGCCCTGGGAACCTGACTGAGTCTTGGTTCTGGAACTCTGGGGACTGGAAAATGACTGAGGTTTATTCTAGAACCCTGTAGCCTGGGAACATAACTGAGGATTGATTCTGGAACCCTGTGGCCTGGGAACATGACATCGGTGGATTCTGGAACCCTGTGGCCTGGGAACATGAGAACGGTTTGATTCTGGAACCCTGTGGCCTGACAACATGACTGAGGCTTGATTCTGGAACCCTGTGGCCTGGCAACATGACTGAGACTTGATTCTGGAACCGTGTGGCCTGGGAACTTGACTGGGGTTTGATCGCAGAAACCTGTGGACTGTCCACATGACTGAGGTTTGATGGTGGAACCCTGTGCACTGGGAATATGACTGAGGTTTGATGGTTGAACCCTGTGGCATGGCAACATGACTGAGGTTTGATTCTGGAAAACTGTGGCCTGGGAACATGACATCTGTTTAGATTGTGGAATAGTTTGCCCTGGGAACCTGACTGAGCCTTGGTTCTGGAACTCTGTGGACTGGGAACATGACTGAGGTTTATTCTAGAACCCTGTAGCCTGGGAACATAACTGAGGATTGATTCTGGAACCCTGTGGCCTGGGAACATGAGAACGGTTTGATTCTGGAACCCTGTGGCCTGGCAACATGACTGAGGCTTGATTCTGGAACCCTGTGGCCTGGCAACATGACTGAGGATTGATTCTGGATCCCTGTGGCCTGGGAACATGACTGAGGTGTGATTCTGTAAAACTGTGGCCTGGGAAAATGACATCTGTTTAGATCGTGGAATAGTGTGCCCTGGGAACCTGACTGAGCCTTGGTTCTGGAACTCTGTGGACTGGGAACATGACTGAGGTTTATTCTAGAACCCTGTAGCCTGGGAACATAACTGAGGATTGATTCTGGAACCCTGTGGCCTGGGAACATGACATCGGTGGATTCTGGAACCCTGTGGCCTGGGAACATGAGTACGGTTTGATTCTGGATCCCTGTGGCCTGGGAACATGACTTTGGCGTGATTCTGGAAAACTGTTGCCTGGGAAAGTGACATCTGTTTAGATTGTGGAATAGTGTGCCCTGGGAACCTGACTGAGCCTTGGCTCTGGAGCTCTGTGGACTGGGAACATGACTGAGGTTTATTCTAGAACCCTGTAGCCTGGACACATAACTGAGGATTGATTCTGGAACCCTGTGGACTGGGAACATGACATCGGTGGATTCTGGAACCCTGTGGCCTGGGAACATGAGAACGGTTTGATTCTGGAACCCTGTGGCCTGGCAACATGACTGAGGCTTGATTCTGGAACCCTGTGGCCTGGCAACATGACTGAGGTTTGATTCTGGATCCCTGTGGCCTGGGAACATGACTGAGGCGTGATTCTGGAAAACTGTGGCCTGGGAAAATGACATCTGTTTAGATCGTGGAATAGTGTGCCCTGGGAACCTGACTGAGCCTTGGTTCTGGAACTCTCTGGACTGGGAACATGACTGAGGTTTATTCTAGAACCCTGTAGCCTGGGAACATAACTGAGGATTGATTCTGGAACCCTGTGGCCTGGGAACATGACATCAGTGGATTCTGGAACCCTGTGGCCTGGGAACATGAGAACGGTTTGATTCTGGAACCCTGTGGCCTGGCAACATGACTGAGGCTTGATTCTGGAACCCTGTGGCCTGGCAACATGACTGAGGGTTGATTCTGGAACCGTGTGGCCTGGGAACTTGACTGGGGTTTGATCGCAGAAACCTGTGGACTGTCCACATGACTGAGGTTTCATGGTTCAACCCTGTGGCATGGCAACATGATTGAGGTTTGATTGTGGAATAGTGTGCCCTGGGAACCTGACTGAGTCTTGGTTCTGGAACTCTGTGGACTGGGAACATGACTGAGGTTTATTCTAGAACCCTGTAGCCTGGGAACATAACTGAGGATTGATTCTGGAACCCTGTGGCCTGGGAACATGACATCGGTGGATTCTGGAACCCTGTGGCCTGGGAACATGAGAACGGTTTGATTCTGGAACCCTGTGGCCTGGCAACATGACTGAGGCTTGATTCTGGAACCCTGTGGCCTGGCAATATGACTCAGGTTTGATTCTGGATCCCTGTGGCCTGGGAACATGACTGAGGCGTGATTCTGGAAAACTGTGGCCTGGGAAAATGACATCTGTTTAGATTGTGGAATAGTGTGCCCTGGGAACCTGACTGAGCCTTGGTTCTGGAACTCTGTGGACTGGGAACATGACTGAGGTTTGATTCTGGAACCCTGTGGCCTGGCAATATGACTCAGGTTTGATTCTGGGTCCCTGTGGCCTGGGAACATGACTGAGGCGTGATTCTGCAAAACTGTGGCCTGGGAAAATGACATCTGTTTAGATTGTGGAATAGTGTGCCCTGGGAACCTGACTGAGCCTTGGTTCTGGAACTCTGTGGACTGGGAACATGACTGAGGTTTATTCTAGAACCCTGTTGCCTGGGAACATAACTGAGGATTGATTCTGGAACCCTGTGGCCTGGGAACATGACATCGGTGGATTCTGGAACCCTGTGGCCTGGCAACATGACTGAGACTTGATTCTGGAACCGTGTGGCCTGGGAACTTGACTGGGGTTTGATCGCAGAAACCTGTGGACTGTCCACATGACTGAGGTTTGATGGTGGAACCCTGTGCACTGGGAACATGACTGAGGTTTGATGGTTGAACCCTGTGGCATGACAACATGACTGAGGTTTGATTCTGGAAAACTGTGGCCTGGGAACATGACATCTGTTTAGATTGTGGAATAGTGTGCCCTGGGAAACTGACTGAGCCTTGGTTCTGGAACTCTGTGGACTGGGAACATGACTGAGGTTTATTGTAGAACCCTGTAGCCTGGGAACATAACTGAGGATTGATTCTGGAACCCTGTGGCCTGGGAACATGACATCGGTGGATTCTGGAACCCTGTGGCCTGGGAACATGAGAACGGTTTGATTCTGGAACCCTGTGGCCTGGCAACATGACTGAGGCTAGATTCTGGAACCCTGTGGCCTGGCAACATGACTGAGGTTTGATTCTGGATCCCTGTGGCCTGGGAACATGACTGAGGTGTGATTCTGGAAAACTGTGGCCTGGGAAAATGACATCTGTTTATATCGTTGAATAGTGTGCCCTGGGAACCTGACTGAGCCTTGGTTCTGGAACTCTGTGGACTGGGAACATGACTGAGGTTTATTCTAGAACCCTGTAGCCTGGGAACATAACTGAGGATTGATTCTGGAACCCTGTGGCCTGGGAACATGACATCGGTGGATTCTGGAACCCTGTGGCCTGGGAACATGAGTACGGTTTGATTCTGGATCCCTGTGGCCTGGGAACATGACTTTGGCGTGATTCTGGAAAACTGTTGCCTAGGAAAGTGACATCTGTTTAGATTGTGGAATAGTGTGCCCTGGGAACCTGACTGAGCCTTGGCTCTGGAGCTCTGTGGACTGGGAACATGACTGAGGTTTATTCTAGAACCCTGTAGCCTGGACACATAACTGAGGATTGATTCTGGAACCCTGTGGACTGGGAACATGACATCGGTGGATTCTGGAACCCTGTGGCCTGGGAACATGAGAACGGTTTGATTCTGGAACCCTGTGGCCTGGCAACATGACTGAGGCTTGATTCTGGAACCCTGTGGCCTGGCAACATGACTGAGGTTTGATTCTGGATCCCTGTGGCCTGGGAACATGACTGAGGCGTGATTCTGGAAAACTGTGGCCTGGGAAAATGACATCTGTTTAGATCGTGGAATAGTGTGCCCTGGGAACCTGACTGAGCCTTGGTTCTGGAACTCTCTGGACTGGGAACATGACTGAGGTTTATTCTAGAACCCTGTAGCCTGGGAACATAACTGAGGATTGATTCTGGAACCCTGTGGCCTGGGAACATGACATCAGTGGATTCTGGAACCCTGTGGCCTGGGAACATGAGAACGGTTTGATTCTGGAACCCTGTGGCCTGGCAACATGACTGAGGCTTGATTCTGGAACCCTGTGGCCTGGCAACATGACTGAGGGTTGATTCTGGAACCGTGTGGCCTGGGAACTTGACTGGGGTTTGATCGCAGAAACCTGTGGACTGTCCACATGACTGAGGTTTCATGGTTCAACCCTGTGGCATGGCAACATGATTGAGGTTTGATTGTGGAATAGTGTGCCCTGCGAACCTGACTGAGTCTTGGTTCTGGAACTCTGTGGACTGGGAACATGACTGAGGTTTATTCTAGAACCCTGTAGCCTGGGAACATAACTGAGGATTGATTCTGGAACCCTGTGGCCTGGGAACATGACATCGGTGGATTCTGGAACCCTGTGGCCTGGGAACATGAGAACGGTTTGATTCTGGAACCCTGTGGCCTGGCAACATGACTGAGGCTTGATTCTGGAACCCTGTGGCCTGGCAATATGACTCAGGTTTGATTCTGGATCCCTGTGGCCTGGGAACATGACTGAGGCGTGATTCTGGAAAACTGTGGCCTGGGAAAATGACATCTGTTTAGATTGTGTAATAGTGTGCCCTGGGAACCTGACTGAGCCTTGGTTCTGGAACTCTGTGGACTGGGAACATGACTGAGGTTTGATTCTGGAACCCTGTGGCCTGGCAATATGACTCAGGTTTGATTCTGGGTCCCTGTGGCCTGGGAACATGACTGAGGCGTGATTCTGCAAAACTGTGGCCTGGGAAAATGACATCTGTTTAGATTGTGGAATAGTGTGCCCTGGGAACCTGACTGAGCCTTGGTTCTGGAACTCTGTGGACTGGGAACATGACTGAGGTTTATTCTAGAACCCTGTAGCCTGGGAACATAACTGAGGATTGATTCTGGAACCCTGTGGCCTGGGAACATGACATCGGTGGATTCTGGAACCCTGTGGCCTGGGAACATGAGAACGGTTTGATTCTGGAACCCTGTGGCCTGGCAACATGACTGAGGCTTGATTCTGGAACCCTGTGGCCTGGCAACATGACTGAGGCTTGATTCTGGAACCGTGTGGCCTGGGAACTTGACTGGGGTTTGATCGCAGAAACCTGTGGACTGTCCACATGACTGAGGTTTCATGGTTGAACCCTGTGGCATGGCAACATGATTGAGGTTTGATTGTGGAACCCTCAGGCTTGGGAACATGACTGAGGCTTGATGGTGGAACCCTCTGGCCTGGAAACAGGAATGAGGTTTGATGGTGGAACCCTGCGGCCTGGCAACATGACTGAGGTTTGATTCTGGAAAACTGTGGCCTGGGAACATGACATCTGTTTAGATTGTGGAATAGTGTGCCCTGGGAACCTGACTGAGCCTTGGTTCTGGAACTCTGTGGACTAGGAACATGACTGAGGTTTATTTTAGAACCCTGTAGCCTGGGAACATAACTGAGGATTTATTCTGGAACCCTGTGGCCTGGGAACATGACATCGGTGGATTCTGGAACCCTGTGGCCTGGGAACATGAGAACGGTTTGATTCTGGAACCCTGTGGCCTGGCAACATGACTGAGGCTTGATTCTGGAACCCTGTGGCCTGGCAACGTGACTGAGGTTTGATTCTGGATCCCTGTGGCCTGGGAACATGACTGAGGCGTGATTCTGGAAAACTGTGGCCTGGAAAAATGACATCTGTTTAGATCGTGGAATAGTGTGCCCTGGGAACCTGACTGAGCCTTGGTTCTGGAACTCTGTGGACTGGGAACATGACTGAGGTTTATTTTAGAACCCTGTAGCCTGGGAACATAACTGAGGATTGATTCTGGAACCCTGTGGCCTGGGAACATGACATCGGTGGATTCTGGAACCCTGTGGCCTGGGAACATGAGAACGGTTTGATTCTGGAACCCTGTGGCCTGGCAACATGACTGAGGCTTGATTCTGGAACCCTGTGGCCTGGCAACATGACTGAGGTTTGATTCTGGATCCCTGTGGCCTGGGAACATGACTGAGGCGTGATTCTGGAAAACTGTGGCCTGGGAAAATGACATCTGTTTAGATCGTGGAATAGTGTGCCCTGGGAACCTGACTGAGCCTTGGTTCTGGAACTCTCTGGACTGGGAACATGACTGAGGTTTATTCTAGAACCCTGTAGCCTGGGAACATAACTGAGGATTGATTCTGGAACCCTGTGGCCTGGGAACATGACATCGGTGGATTCTGGAACCCTGTGGCCTGGGAACATGAGAACGGTTTGATTCTGGAACCCTGTGGCCTGGCAACATGACTGAGGCTTGATTCTGGAACCCTGTGGCCTGGCAACATGACTGAGGCTTGATTCTGGAACCGTGTGGCCTGGGAACTTGACTGGGGTTTGATCGCAGAAACCTGTGGACTGTCCACATGAGTGAGGTTTGATGGTGGAACCCTGTGCACTGGGAACATGACTGAGGTTTGATGGTTGAACCCTGTGGCATGGCAACATGACTGAGGTTTGATTCTGGAAAACTGTGGCCTGGGAACATGACATCTGTTTAGATTGTGGAATAGTTTGCCCTGGGAACCTGACTGAGCCTTGGTTCTGGAACTCTGTGGACTGGGAACATGACTGAGGTTTATTCTAGAACCCTGTAGCCTGGGAACATAACTGAGGATTGATTCTGGAACCCTGTGGCCTGGGAACATGACATCGGTGGATTCTGGAACCCTGTGGCCTGGGAACATGAGAACGGTTTGATTCTGGAACCCAGTGGCCTGGCAACATTACTGAGGCTTGATTCTGGAACCCTGTGGCCTGGCAACATGACTGAGGTTTGATTCTGGATCCCTGTGGCCTGGGAATATGACTGAGGCGTGATTCTGGAAAACTGTGGCCTGGAAAAATGACATCTGTTTAGATCGTGGAATAGTGTGCCCTGGGAACCTGACTGAGCCTTGGTTCTGGAACTCTGTGGACTGGGAACATGACTGAGGTTTATTCTAGAACCCTGTAGCCTGGGAACATAACTGAGGATTGATTCTGGAACCCTGTGGCCTGGGAACATGACATCGGTGGATTCTGGAACCCTGTGGCCTGGGAACATGAGAACGGTTTGATTCTGGAACCCTGTGGCCTGGCAACATGACTGAGGCTTGATTCTGGAACCCTGTGGCCTGGCAACATGACTGAGACTTGATTCTGGAACCGTGTGGCCTGGGAACTTGACTGGGGTTTGATCGCAGAAACCTGTGGACTGTCCACATGACTGAGGTTTGATGGTGGAACCCTGTGCACTGGGAACATGACTGAGGTTTGATGGTTGAACCCTGTGGCATGGCAACATGACTGAGGTTTGATTCTGGAAAACTGTGGCCTGGGAACATGACATCTGTTTAGATTGTGGAATAGTTTGCCCTGGGAACCTGACTGAGCGTTGGTTCTGGAACTCTGTGGACTGGGAACATGACTGAGGTTTATTCTAGAACCCTGTAGCCTGGGAACATAACTGCGGATTGATTCTGGAACCCTGTGGCCTGGGAACATGACATCGGTGGATTCTGGAACCCTGTGGCCTGGGAACATGAGAACGGTTTGATTCTGGAACCCTGTGGCCTGGCAACATGACTGAGGCTTGATTCTGGAACCCTGTGGCCTGGCAACATGACTGAGGTTTGATTCTGGATCCCTGTGGCCTGGGAACATGACTGAGGCGTGATTCTGGAAAACTGTGGCCTGGAAAAATGACATCTGTTTAGATCGTGGAATAGTGTGCCCTGGGAACCTGACTGAGCCTTGGTTCTGGAACTCTGTGGACTGGGAATATGACTGAGGTTTATTCTAGAACCCTGTAGCCTGGGAACATAACTGAGGATTGATTCTGGAACCCTGTGGCCTGGGAACATGACATCGGTGGATTCTGGAACCCTGTGGCCTGGGAACATGAGAACGGTTTGATTCTGGAAACGTATGGCCTGGCAACATGACTGAGGCTTGATTCTGGAACCCTGTGGCCTGGCAACATGACTGAGGTTTGATTCTGGATCCCTGTGGCCTGGGAACATGACTGAGGCGTGATTCTGGAAAACTGTGGCCTGGAAACATGACATCTGTTTAGATTGTGGAATAGTGTGCCCTGGGAATATGACTGAGCCTTGGTTCTGGAACTCTGTAGGCTGGGAACATGACTGAGATTTATTCTAGAACCCTGTAGCCTGGGAACATAACTGAGGATTGATTCTGGAACCCTGTGGCCTGGGAACTTGACATCGGTGGATTCTGGAACCCTGTGGCCTGGGAACATGACATCGGTGGATTCTGGAACCCTGTGGCCTGGGAACATGAGAACGGTTTGATTCTGGAACCCTGTGGCCTGGCAACATGACTGAGGCTTGATTCTGGAACCCTGTGGCCTGGCAACATGACTGAGACTTGATTCTGGAACCGTGTGGCCTGGGAACTTGACTGGGGTTTGATCGCAGAAACCTGTGGACTGTCCACATGACTGAGGTTTGATGGTGGAACCCTGTGCACTGGGAATATGACTGAGGTTTGATGGTTGAACCCTGTGGCATGGCAACATGACTGAGGTTTGATTCTGGAAAACTGTGGCCTGGGAACATGACATCTGTTTAGATTGTGGAATAGTTTGCCCTGGGAACCTGATTGAGCCTTGGTTCTGGAACTCTGTGGACTGGGAACATGACTGAGGTTTATTCTAGAACCCTGTAGCCTGGGAACATAACTGAGGATTGATTCTGGAACCCTGTGGCCTGGGAACATGAGAACGGTTTGATTCTGGAACCCTGTGGCCTGGCAACATGACTGAGGCTTGATTCTGGAACCCTGTGGCCGGGCAACATGACTGAGGATTGATTCTGGATCCCTGTGGCCTGGGAACATGACTGAGGTGTGATTCTGGAAAACTGTGGCCTGGGAAAATGACATCTGTTTAGATCGTGGAATAGTGTGCCCTGGGAACCTGACTGAGCCTTGGTTCTGGAACTCTGTGGACTGGGAACATGACTGAGGTTTATTCTAGAACCCTGTAGCCTGGGAACATAACTGAGGATTGATTCTGGAACCCTGTGGCCTGGGAACATGACATCGGTGGATTCTGGAACCCTGTGGCCTGGGAACATGAGAACGGTTTGATTCTGGAACCCAGTGGCCTGGCAACATTACTGAGGCTTGATTCTGGAACCCTGTGGCCTGGCAACATGACTGAGGTTTGATTCTGGATCCCTGTGGCCTGGGAATATGACTGAGGCGTGATTCTGGAAAACTGTGGCCTGGAAAAATGACATCTGTTTAGATCGTGGAATAGTGTGCCCTGGGAACCTGACTGAGCCTTGGTTCTGGAACTCTGTGGACTGGGAACATGACTGAGGTTTATTCTAGAACCCTGTAGCCTGGGAACATAACTGAGGATTGATTCTGGAACCCTGTGGCCTGGGAACATGACATCGGTGGATTCTGGAACCCTGTGGCCTGGGAACATGAGAACGGTTTGATTCTGGAACCCTGTGGCCTGGCAACATGACTGAGGCTTGATTCTGGAACCCTGTGGCCTGGCAACATGACTGAGACTTGATTCTGGAACCGTGTGGCCTGGGAACTTGACTGGGGTTTGATCGCAGAAACCTGTGGACTGTCCACATGACTGAGGTTTGATGGTGGAACCCTGTGCACTGGGAACATGACTGAGGTTTGATGGTTGAACCCTGTGGCATGGCAACATGACTGAGGTTTGATTCTGGAAAACTGTGGCCTGGGAACATGACATCTGTTTAGATTGTGGAATAGTTTGCCCTGGGAACCTGACTGAGCGTTGGTTCTGGAACTCTGTGGACTGGGAACATGACTGAGGTTTATTCTAGAACCCTGTAGCCTGGGAACATAACTGCGGATTGATTCTGGAACCCTGTGGCCTGGGAACATGACATCGGTGGATTCTGGAACCCTGTGGCCTGGGAACATGAGAACGGTTTGATTCTGGAACCCTGTGGCCTGGCAACATGACTGAGGCTTGATTCTGGAACCCTGTGGCCTGGCAACATGACTGAGGTTTGATTCTGGATCCCTGTGGCCTGGGAACATGACTGAGGCGTGATTCTGGAAAACTGTGGCCTGGAAAAATGACATCTGTTTAGATCGTGGAATAGTGTGCCCTGGGAACCTGACTGAGCCTTGGTTCTGGAACTCTGTGGACTGGGAATATGACTGAGGTTTATTCTAGAACCCTGTAGCCTGGGAACATAACTGAGGATTGATTCTGGAACCCTGTGGCCTGGGAACATGACATCGGTGGATTCTGGAACCCTGTGGCCTGGGAACATGAGAACGGTTTGATTCTGGATCCCTGTGGCCTGGGAACATGACTTTGGCGTGATTCTGGAAAACTGTGGCCTGGGAAAGTGACATCTGTTTAGATTGTGGAATAGTGTGCCCTGGGAACCTGACTGAGCCTTGGCTCTGGAGCTCTGTGGACTGGGAACATGACTGAGGTTTATTCTAGAACCCTGTAGCCTGGGAACATAACTGAGGATTGATTCTGGAACCCTGTGGCCTGGGAACATGACATCGGTGGATTCTGGAACCCTGTGGCCTGGGAACATGAGAACGGTTTGATTCTGGAAACGTATGGCCTGGCAACATGACTGAGGCTTGATTCTGGAACCCTGTGGCCTGGCAACATGACTGAGGTTTGATTCTGGATCCCTGTGGCCTGGGAACATGACTGAGGCGTGATTCTGGAAAACTGTGGCCTGGAAACATGACATCTGTTTAGATTGTGGAATAGTGTGCCCTGGGAATATGACTGAGCCTTGGTTCTGGAACTCTGTAGGCTGGGAACATGACTGAGATTTATTCTAGAACCCTGTAGCCTGGGAACATAACTGAGGATTGATTCTGGAACCCTGTGGCCTGGGAACTTGACATCGGTGGATTCTGGAACCCTGTGGCCTGGGAACATGACATCGGTGGATTCTGGAACCCTGTGGCCTGGGAACATGAGAACGGTTTGATTCTGGAACCCTGTGGCCTGGCAACATGACTGAGGCTTGATTCTGGAACCCTGTGGCCTGGCAACATGACTGAGACTTGATTCTGGAACCGTGTGGCCTGGGAACTTGACTGGGGTTTGATCGCAGAAACCTGTGGACTGTCCACATGACTGAGGTTTGATGGTGGAACCCTGTGCACTGGGAATATGACTGAGGTTTGATGGTTGAACCCTGTGGCATGGCAACATGACTGAGGTTTGATTCTGGAAAACTGTGGCCTGGGAACATGACATCTGTTTAGATTGTGGAATAGTTTGCCCTGGGAACCTGATTGAGCCTTGGTTCTGGAACTCTGTGGACTGGGAACATGACTGAGGTTTATTCTAGAACCCTGTAGCCTGGGAACATAACTGAGGATTGATTCTGGAACCCTGTGGCCTGGGAACATGAGAACGGTTTGATTCTGGAACCCTGTGGCCTGGCAACATGACTGAGGCTTGATTCTGGAACCCTGTGGCCGGGCAACATGACTGAGGATTGATTCTGGATCCCTGTGGCCTGGGAACATGACTGAGGTGTGATTCTGGAAAACTGTGGCCTGGGAAAATGACATCTGTTTAGATCGTGGAATAGTGTGCCCTGGGAACCTGACTGAGCCTTGGTTCTGGAACTCTGTGGACTGGGAACATGACTGAGGTTTATTCTAGAACCCTGTAGCCTGGGAACATAACTGAGGATTGATTCTGGAACCCTGTGGCCTGGGAACATGACATCGGTGGATTCTGGAACCCTGTGGCCTGGGAACATGAGAACGGTTTGATTCTGGAACCCTGTGGCCTGGCACCATGACTGAGGCTTGATTCTGGAACCCTGTGGCCTGGCAACATGACTGAGGCTTGATTCTGGAACCGTGTGGCCTGGGAACTTGACTGGGGTTTGATCGCAGAAACCTGTGGACTGTCCACATGACTGAGGTTTCATGGTTGAACCCTGTGGCATGGCAACATGATTGAGGTTTGATTGTGGAACCCTCAGGCTTGGGAACATGACTGAGGCTTGATGGTGGAACCCTCTGGCCTGGAAACAGGAATGAGGTTTGATGGTGGAACCCTGCGGCCTGGCAACATGACTGAGGTTTGATTCTGGAAAACTGTGGCCTGGGAACATGACATCTGTTTAGATTGTGGAATAGTGTGCCCTGGGAACCTGACTGAGCCTTGGTTCTGGAACTCTGTGGACTAGGAACATGACTGAGGTTTATTCTAGAACCCTGTAGCCTGGGAACATAACTGAGGATTTATTCTGGAACCCTGTGGCCTGGGAACATGACATCGGTGGATTCTGGAACCCTGTGGCCTGGGAACATGAGAACGGTTTGATTCTGGAACCCTGTGGCCTGGCAACATGACTGAGGCTTGATTCTGGAACCCTGTGGCCTGGCAACGTGACTGAGGTTTGATTCTGGATCCCTGTGGCCTGGGAACATGACTGAGGCGTGATTCTGGAAAACTGTGGCCTGGAAAAATGACATCTGTTTAGATCGTGGAATAGTGTGCCCTGGGAACCTGACTGAGCCTTGGTTCTGGAACTCTGTGGACTGGGAACATGACTGAGGTTTATTTTAGAACCCTGTAGCCTGGGAACATAACTGAGGATTGATTCTGGAACCCTGTGGACTGGGAACATGACATCGGTGGATTCTGGAACCCTGTGGCCTGGGAACATGAGAACGGTTTGATTCTGGAACCCTGTGGCCTGGCAACATGACTGAGGCTTGATTCTGGAACCCTGTGGCCTGGCAACATGACTGAGGTTTGATTCTGGATCCCTGTGGCCTGGGAACATGACTGAGGCGTGATTCTGGAAAACTGTGGCCTGGGAAAATGACATCTGTTTAGATCGTGGAATAGTGTGCCCTGGGAACCTGACTGAGCCTTGGTTCTGGAACTCTCTGGACTGGGAACATGACTGAGGTTTATTCTAGAACCCTGTAGCCTGGGAACATAACTGAGGATTGATTCTGGAACCCTGTGGCCTGGGAACATGACATCGGTGGATTCTGGAACCCTGTGGCCTGGGAACATGAGAACGGTTTCATTCTGGAACCCTGTGGCCTGGCAACATGACTGAGGCTTGATTCTGGAACCCTGTGGCCTGGCAACATGACTGAGGCTTGATTCTGGAACCGTGTGGCCTGGGAACTTGACTGGGGTTTGATCGCAGAAACCTGTGGACTGTCCACATGAGTGAGGTTTGATGGTGGAACCCTGTGCACTGGGAACATGACTGAGGTTTGATGGTTGAACCCTGTGGCATGGCAACATGACTGAGGTTTGATTCTGGAAAACTGTGGCCTGGGAACATGACATCTGTTTAGATTGTGGAATAGTTTGCCCTGGGAACCTGACTGAGCCTTGGTTCTGGAACTCTGTGGACTGGGAACATGACTGAGGTTTATTCTAGAACCCTGTAGCCTGGGAACATAACTGAGGATTGATTCTGGAACCCTGTGGCCTGGGAACATGACATCGGTGGATTCTGGAACCCTGTGGCCTGGGAACATGAGAACGGTTTGATTCTGGAACCCAGTGGCCTGGCAACATGACTGAGGCTTGATTCTGGAACCCTGTGGCCTGGCAACATGACTGAGGTTTGATTCTGGATCCCTGTGGCCTGGGAATATGACTGAGGCGTGATTCTGGAAAACTGTGGCCTGGAAAAATGACATCTGTTTAGATCGTGGAATAGTGTGCCCTGGGAACCTGACTGAGCCTTGGTTCTGGAACTCTGTGGACTGGGAACATGACTGAGGTTTATTCTAGAACCCTGTAGCCTGGGAACATAACTGAGGATTGATTCTGGAACCCTGTGGCCTGGGAACATGACATCGGTGGATTCTGGAACCCTGTGGCCTGGGAACATGAGAACGGTTTGATTCTGGAACCCTGTGGCCTGGCAACATGACTGAGGCTTGATTCTGGAACCCTGTGGCCTGGCAACATGACTGAGACTTGATTCTGGAACCGTGTGGCCTGGGAACTTGACTGGGGTTTGATCGCAGAAACCTGTGGACTGTCCACATGACTGAGGTTTGATGGTGGAACCCTGTGCACTGGGAACATGACTGAGGTTTGATGGTTGAACCCTGTGGCATGGCAACATGACTGAGGTTTGATTCTGGAAAACTGTGGCCTGGGAACATGACATCTGTTTAGATTGTGGAATAGTTTGCCCTGGGAACCTGACTGAGCGTTGGTTCTGGAACTCTGTGGACTGGGAACATGACTGAGGTTTATTCTAGAACCCTGTAGCCTGGGAACATAACTGCGGATTGATTCTGGAACCCTGTGGCCTGGGAACATGACATCGGTGGATTCTGGAACCCTGTGGCCTGGGAACATGAGAACGGTTTGATTCTGGAACCCTGTGGCCTGGCAACATGACTGAGGCTTGATTCTGGAACCCTGTGGCCTGGCAACATGACTGAGGTTTGATTCTGGATCCCTGTGGCCTGGGAACATGACTGAGGCGTGATTCTGGAAAACTGTGGCCTGGAAAAATGACATCTGTTTAGATCGTGGAATAGTGTGACCTGGGAACCTGACTGAGCCTTGGTTCTGGAACTCTGTGGACTGGGAATATGACTGAGGTTTATTCTAGAACCCTGTAGCCTGGGAACATAACTGAGGATTGATTCTGGAACCCTGTGGCCTGGGAACATGACATCGGTGGATTCTGGAACCCTGTGGCCTGGGAACATGAGAACGGTTTGATTCTGGATCCCTGTGGCCTGGGAACATGACTTTGGCGTGATTCTGGAAAACTGTGGCCTGGGAAAGTGACATCTGTTTAGATTGTGGAATAGTGTGCCCTGGGAACCTGACTGAGCCTTGGCTCTGGAGCTCTGTGGACTGGGAACATGACTGAGGTTTATTCTAGAACCCTGTAGCCTGGGAACATAACTGAGGATTGATTCTGGAACCCTGTGGCCTGGGAACATGACATCGGTGGATTCTGGAACCCTGTGGCCTGGGAACATGAGAACGGTTTGATTCTGGAACCCAGTGGCCTGGCAACATGACTGAGGCTTGATTCTGGAACCCTGTGGCCTGGCAACATGACTGAGGTTTGATTCTGGATCCCTGTGGCCTGGGAATAAGACTGAGGCGTGATTCTGGAAAACTGTGGCCTGGAAAAATGACATCTGTTTAGATCGTGGAATAGTGTGCCCTGGGAACCTGACTGAGCCTTGGTTCTGGAACTCTGTGGACTGGGAACATGACTGAGGTTTATTCTAGAACCCTGTAGCCTGGGAACATAACTGAGGATTGATTCTGGAACCCTGTGGCCTGGGAACATGACATCGGTGGATTCTGGAACCCTGTGGCCTGGGAACATGAGAACGGTTTGATTCTGGAACCCTGTGGCCTGGCAACATGACTGAGGCTTGATTCTGGAACCCTGTGGCCTGGCAACATGACTGAGACTTGATTCTGGAACCGTGTGGCCTGGGAACTTGACTGGGGTTTGATCGCAGAAACCTGTGGACTGTCCACATGACTGAGGTTTGATGGTGGAACCCTGTGCACTGGGAACATGACTGAGGTTTGATGGTTGAACCCTGTGGCATGGCAACATGACTGAGGTTTGATTCTGGAAAACTGTGGCCTGGGAACATGACATCTGTTTAGATTGTGGAATAGTTTGCCCTGGGAACCTGACTGAGCGTTGGTTCTGGAACTCTGTGGACTGGGAACATGACTGAGGTTTATTCTAGAACCCTGTAGCCTGGGAACATAACTGCGGATTGATTCTGGAACCCTGTGGCCTGGGAACATGACATCGGTGGATTCTGGAACCCTGTGGCCTGGGAACATGAGAACGGTTTGATTCTGGAACCCTGTGGCCTGGCAACATGACTGAGGCTTGATTCTGGAACCCTGTGGCCTGGCAACATGACTGAGGTTTGATTCTGGATCCCTGTGGCCTGGGAACATGACTGAGGCGTGATTCTGGAAAACTGTGGCCTGGAAAAATGACATCTGTTTAGATCGTGGAATAGTGTGACCTGGGAACCTGACTGAGCCTTGGTTCTGGAACTCTGTGGACTGGGAATATGACTGAGGTTTATTCTAGAACCCTGTAGCCTGGGAACATAACTGAGGATTGATTCTGGAACCCTGTGGCCTGGGAACATGACATCGGTGGATTCTGGAACCCTGTGGCCTGGGAACATGAGAACGGTTTGATTCTGGATCCCTGTGGCCTGGGAACATGACTTTGGCGTGATTCTGGAAAACTGTGGCCTGGGAAAGTGACATCTGTTTAGATTGTGGAATAGTGTGCCCTGGGAACCTGACTGAGCCTTGGCTCTGGAGCTCTGTGGACTGGGAACATGACTGAGGTTTATTCTAGAACCCTGTAGCCTGGGAACATAACTGAGGATTGATTCTGGAACCCTGTGGCCTGGGAACATGACATCGGTGGATTCTGGAACCCTGTGGCCTGGGAACATGAGAACGGTTTGATTCTGGAAACGTATGGCCTGGCAACATGACTGAGGCTTGATTCTGGAACCCTGTGGCCTGGCAACATGACTGAGGTTTGATTCTGGATCCCTGTGGCCTGGGAACATGACTGAGGCGTGATTCTGGAAAACTGTGGCCTGGAAACATGACATCTGTTTAGATTGTGGAATAGTGTGCCCTGGGAATATGACTGAGCCTTGGTTCTGGAACTCTGTAGGCTGGGAACATGACTGAGATTTATTCTAGAACCCTGTAGCCTGGGAACATAACTGAGGATTGATTCTGGAACCCTGTGGCCTGGGAACTTGACATCGGTGGATTCTGGAACCCTGTGGCCTGGGAACATGACATCGGTGGATTCTGGAACCCTGTGGCCTGGGAACATGAGAACGGTTTGATTCTGGAACCCTGTGGCCTGGCAACATGACTGAGGCTTGATTCTGGAACCCTGTGGCCTGGCAACATGACTGAGACTTGATTCTGGAACCGTGTGGCCTGGGAACTTGACTGGGGTTTGATCGCAGAAACCTGTGGACTGTCCACATGACTGAGGTTTGATGGTGGAACCCTGTGCACTGGGAACATGACTGAGGTTTGATGGTTGAACCCTGTGGCATGGCAACATGACTGAGGTTTGATTCTGGAAAACTGTGGCCTGGGAACATGACATCTGTTTAGATTGTGGAATAGTTTGCCCTGGGAACCTGACTGAGCCTTGGTTCTGGAACTCTGTGGACTGGGAACATGACTGAGGTTTATTCTAGAACCCTGTAGCCTGGGAACATAACTGAGGATTGATTCTGGAACCCTGTGGCCTGGGAACATGAGAACGGTTTGATTCTGGAACCCTGTGGCCTGGCAACATGACTGAGGCTTGATTCTGGAACCCTGTGGCCGGGCAACATGACTGAGGATTGATTCTGGATCCCTGTGGCCTGGGAACATGACTGAGGTGTGATTCTGGAAAACTGTGGCCTGGGAAAATGACATCTGTTTAGATCGTGGAATAGTGTGCCCTGGGAACCTGACTGAGCCTTGGTTCTGGAACTCTGTGGACTGGGAACATGACTGAGGTTTATTCTAGAACCCTGTAGCCTGGGAACATAACTGAGGATTGATTCTGGAACCCTGTGGCCTGGGAACATGACATCGGTGGATTCTGGAACCCTGTGGCCTGGGAACATGAGTACGGTTTGATTCTGGATCCCTGTGGCCTGGGAACATGACTTTGGCGTGATTCTGGAAAACTGTTGCCTGGGAAAGTGACATCTGTTTAGATTGTGGAATAGTGTGCCCTGGGAACCTGACTGAGCCTTGGCTCTGGAGCTCTGTGGACTGGGAACATGACTGAGGTTTATTCTAGAACCCTGTAGCCTGGACACATAACTGAGGATTGATTCTGGAACTCTGTGGCCTGAGAACATGACATCGGTGGATTCTGGAACCCTGTGGCCTGGGACCATGAGAACGGTTTGATTCTGGAACCCTGTGGCCTGGCAACATGACTGAGGCTTGATTCTGGAACCCTGTGGCCTGGCAACATGACTGAGGCTTGATTCTGGAACCGTGTGGCCTGGGAACTTGACTGGGGTTTGATCGCAGAAACCTGTGTACTGTCCACATGACTGAGGATTGATGGTGGAACCCTGTGCACTGGGAACATGACTGAGGTTTGATGGTTGAACCCTGTGGCATGGCAACATGACTGAGGTTTGATTCTGGAAAACTGTGGCCTGGGAACATGACATCTGTTTAGATTGTGGAATAGTTTGCCCTGGGAACCTGACTGAGCCTTGGTTCTGGAACTCTGTGGACTGGGAACATGACTGAGGTTTATTCTAGAACCCTGTAGCCTGGGAACATAACTGAGGATTGATTCTGGAACCCTGTGGCCTGGGAACATGACATCGGTGGATTCTGGAACCCTGTGGCCTGGGAACATGAGAACGGTTTGATTCTGGAACCCTGTGGCCTGGCAACATGACTGAGGCTTGATTCTGGAACCCTGTGGCCTGGCAATATGACTCAGGTTTGATTCTGGATCCCTGTGGCCTGGGAACATGACTGAGGCGTGATTCTGGAAAACTGTGGCCTGGGAAAATGACATCTGTTTAGATTGTGGAATAGTGTGCCCTGGGAACCTGACTGAGCCTTGGTTCTGGAACTCTGTGGACTGGGAACATGACTGAGGTTTATTCTAGAACCCTGTAGCCTGGGAACATAACTGAGGATTGATTCTGGAACTCTGTGGCCTGGGAACATGACATCGGTGGATTCTGGAACCCTGTGGCCTGGGAACATGAGAACGGTTTGATTCTGGAACCCTGTGGCCTGGCAACATGACTGAGGCTTGATTCTGGAACCCTGTGGCCTGGCAACATGACTGAGGCTTGATTCTGGAACCGTGTGGCCTGGGAACATGACTGGGGTTTGATCGCAGAAACCTGTGGACTGTCCACATGACTGAGGTTTGATGGTGGAACCCTGTGCACTGGGAACATGACTGAGGTTTGATGGTTGAACCCTGTGGCATGGCAACATGAGTGAGGTTTGATTCTGGAAAACTGTGGCCTGGGAACATGACATCTGTTTAGATTGTGGAATAGTTTGCCCTGGGAACCTGACTGAGCCTTGGTTCTGGAACTCTGTGGACTGGGAACATGACTGAGGTTTATTCTAGAACCCTGTAGCCTGGGAACATAACTGAGGATTGATTCTGGAACCCTGTGGCCTGGGAACATGACATCGGTGGATTCTGGAACCCTGTGGCCTGGGAACATGAGAACGGTTTGATTCTGGAACCCTGTTGCCTGGCAACATGACTGAGGCTTGATTCTGGAACCCTGTGGCCTGGCAATATGACTCAGGTTTGATTCTGGATCCCTGTGGCCTGGGAACATGACTGAGGCGTGATTCTGGAAAACTGTGGCCTGGGAAAATGACATCTGTTTAGATTGTGGAATAGTGTGCCCTGGGAACCTGACTGAGCCTTGGTTCTGGAACTCTGTGGACTGGGAACATGACTGAGGTTTATTCTAGAACCCTGTAGCCTGGGAACATAACTGAGGATTGATTCTGGAACCCTGTGGCCTGGGAACATGACATCGGTGGATTCTGGAACCCTGTGGCCTGGGAACATGAGAACGGTTTGATTCTGGAACCCTGTGGCCTGGCAACATGACTGAGGCTTGATTCTGGAACCCTGTGGCCTGGCAACATGACTGAGGCTTGATTCTGGAACCGTGTGGCCTGGGAACTTGACTGGGGTTTGATCGCAGAAACCTGTGGACTGTCCACATGACTGAGGTTTCATGGTTGAACCCTGTGGCATGGCAACATGATTGAGGTTTGATTGTGGAACCCTCAGGCTTGGGAACATGACTGAGGCTTGATGGTGGAACCCTCTGGCCTGGAAACAGGAATGAGGTTTGATGGTGGAACCCTGCGGCCTGGCAACATGACTGAGGTTTGATTCTGGAAAACTGTGGCCTGGGAACATGACATCTGTTTAGATTGTGGAATAGTGTGCCCTGGGAACCTGACTGAGCCTTGGTTCTGGAACTCTGTGGACTAGGAACATGACTGAGGTTTATTCTAGAACCCTGTAGCCTGGGAACATAACTGAGGATTGATTCTGGAACCCTGTGGCCTGGGAACATGACATCGGTGGATTCTGGAACCCTGTGGCCTGGGAACATGAGAACGGTTTGATTCTGGAACCCTGTGGCCTGGCAACATGACTGAGGCTTGATTCTGGAACCCTGTGGCCTGGCAACGTGACTGAGGTTTGATTCTGGATCCCTGTGGCCTGGGAACATGACTGAGGCGTGATTCTGGAAAACTGTGGCCTGGAAAAATGACATCTGTTTAGATCGTGGAATAGTGTGCCCTGGGAACCTGACTGAGCCTTGGTTCTGGAACTCTGTGGACTGGGAACATGACTGAGGTTTATTCTAGAACCCTGTAGCCTGGGAACATAACTGAGGATTGATTCTGGAACCCTGTGGCCTGGGAACATGACATCGGTGGATTCTGGAACCCTGTGGCCTGGGAACATGAGAACGGTTTGATTCTGGAACCCTGTGGCCTGGCAACATGACTGAGGCTTGATTCTGGAACCCTGTGGCCTGGCAACATGACTGAGGCTTGATTCTGGAACCGTGTGGCCTGGGAACTTGACTGGGGTTTGATCGCAGAAACCTGTGGACTGTCCACATGACTGAGGTTTCATGGTTCAACCCTGTGGCATGGCAACTTGATTGAGGTTTGATTGTGGAATAGTGTGCCCTGGGAACCTGACTGAGCCTTGGTTCTGGACCTCTGTGGACTGGGAACATGACTGAGGTTTATTCTAGAACCCTGTAGCCTGGGAACATAACTGAGGATTGATTCTGGAACCCTGTGGCCTGGGAACATGACATCGGTGGATTCTGGAACCCTGTGGCCTGGGAACATGAGAACGGTTTGATTCTGGAACCCTGTGGCCTGGCAACATGACTGAGGCTTGATTCTGGAACCCTGTGGCCTGGCAACATGACTGAGACTTGATTCTGGAACCGTGTGGCCTGGGAACTTGACTGGGGTTTGATCGCAGAAACCTGTGGACTGTCCACATGACTGAGGTTTGATGGTGGAACCCTGTGCACTGGGAACATGACTGAGGTTTGATGGTTGAACCCTGTGGCATGGCAACATGACTGAGGTTTGATTCTGGAAAACTGTGGCCTGGGAACATGACATCTGTTTAGATTGTGGAATAGTTTGCCCAGGGAACCTGACTGAGCCTTGGTTCTGGAACTCTGTGGACTGGGAACATGACTGAGGTTTATTCTAGAACCCTGTAGCCTGGGAACATAAATGAGGATTGATTCTGGAACCCTGTGGCCTGGGAACATGACATCGGTGGATTCTGGAACCCTGTGGCCTGGGAACATGAGAACGGTTTGATTCTGGAACCCTGTGGCCTGGCAACATGACTGAGGCTTGATTCTGGAACCCTGTGGCCGGGCAACATGACTGAGGATTGATTCTGGATCCCTGTGGCCTGGGAACATGACTGAGGTGTGATTCTGGAAAACTGTGGCCTGGGAAAATGACATCTGTTTAGATCGTGGAATAGTGTGCCCTGGGAACCTGACTGAGCCTTGGTTCTGGAACTCTGTGGACTGGGAACATGACTGAGGTTTATTCTAGAACCCTATAGCCTGGGAACATAACTGAGGATTGATTCTGGAACCCTGTGGCCTGGGAACATGACATCGGTGGATTCTGGAACCCTGTGGCCTGGGAACATGAGAACGGTTTGATTCTGGAACCCTGTGGCCTGGCAACATGACTGAGGCTTGATTCTGGAACCCTGTGGCCTGGCAACATGACTGAGGTTTGATTCTGGATCCCTGTGGCCTGGGAACATGACTGAGGCGTGATTCTGGAAAACTGTGGCCTGGGAAAATGACATCTGTTTAGATCGTGGAATAGTGTGCCCTGGGAACCTGACTGAGCCTTGGTTCTGGAACTCTCTGGACTGGGAACATGACTGAGGTTTATTCTAGAACCCTGTAGCCTGGGAACATAACTGAGGATTGATTCTGGAACCCTGTGGCCTGGGAACATGACATCAGTGGATTCTGGAACCCTGTGGCCTGGGAACATGAGAACGGTTTGATTCTGGAACCCTGTGGCCTGGCAACATGACTGAGGCTTGATTCTGGAACCCTGTGGCCTGGCAACATGACTGAGGGTTGATTCTGGAACCGTGTGGCCTGGGAACTTGACTGGGGTTTGATCGCAGAAACCTGTGGACTGTCCACATGACTGAGGTTTCATGGTTCAACCCTGTGGCATGGCAACATGATTGAGGTTTGATTGTGGAATAGTGTGCCCTGGGAACCTGACTGAGTCTTGGTTCTGGAACTCTGTGGACTGGGAACATGACTGAGGTTTATTCTAGAACCCTGTAGCCTGGGAACATAACTGAGGATTGATTCTGGAACCCTGTGGCCTGGGAACATGACATCGGTGGATTCTGGAACCCTGTGGCCTGGGAACATGAGAACGGTTTGATTCTGGAACCCTGTGGCCTGGCAACATGACTGAGGCTTGATTCTGGAACCCTGTGGCCTGGCAATATGACTCAGGTTTGATTCTGGATCCCTGTGGCCTGGGAACATGACTGAGGCGTGATTCTGGAAAACTGTGGCCTGGGAAAATGACATCTGTTTAGATTGTGGAATAGTGTGCCCTGGGAACCTGACTGAGCCTTGGTTCTGGAACTCTGTGGACTGGGAACATGACTGAGGTTTATTCTAGAACCCTGTTGCCTGGGAACATAACTGAGGATTGATTCTGGAACCCTGTGGCCTGGGAACATGACATCGGTGGATTCTGGAACCCTGTGGCCTGGCAACATGACTGAGACTTGATTCTGGAACCGTGTGGCCTGGGAACTTGACTGGGGTTTGATCGCAGAAACCTGTGGACTGTCCACATGACTGAGGTTTGATGGTGGAACCCTGTGCACTGGGAACATGACTGAGGTTTGATGGTTGAACCCTGTGGCATGGCAACATGAGTGAGGTTTGATTCTGGAAAACTGTGGCCTGGGAACATGACATCTGTTTAGATTGTGGAATAGTGTGCCCTGGGAACCTGACTGAGCCTTGGTTCTGGAACTCTGTGGACTGGGAACATGACTGAGGTTTATTCTAGAACCCTGTAGCCTGGGAACATAACTGAGGATTGATTCTGGAACCCTGTGGCCTGGGAACATGACATCGGTGGATTCTGGAACCCTGTGGCCTGGGAACATGAGAACGGTTTGATTCTGGAACCCTGTGGCCTGGCAACATGACTGAGGCTTGATTCTGGAACCCTGTGGCCTGGCAACATGACTGAGGCTTGATTCTGGAACCGTGTGGCCTGGGAACTTGACTGGGGTTTGATCGCAGAAACCTGTGGACTGTCCACATGACTGAGGTTTCATGGTTGAACCCTGTGGCATGGCAACATGATTGAGGTTTGATTGTGGAACCCTCAGGCTTGGGAACATGACTGAGGCTTGATGGTGGAACCCTCTGGCCTGGAAACAGGAATGAGGTTTGATGGTGGAACCCTGCGGCCTGGCAACATGACTGAGGTTTGATTCTGGAAAACTGTGGCCTGGGAACATGACATCTGTTTAGATTGTGGAATAGTGTGCCCTGGGAACCTGACTGAGCCTTGGTTCTGGAACTCTGTGGACTAGGAACATGACTGAGGTTTATTCTAGAACCCTGTAGCCTGGGAACATAACTGAGGATTGATTCTGGAACCCTGTGGCCTGGGAACATGACATCGGTGGATTCTGGAACCCTGTGGCCTGGGAACATGAGAACGGTTTGATTCTGGAACCCTGTGGCCTGGCAACATGACTGAGGCTTGATTCTGGAACCCTGTGGCCTGGCAACGTGACTGAGGTTTGATTCTGGATCCCTGTGGCCTGGGAACATGACTGAGGCGTGATTCTGGAAAACTGTGGCCTGGAAAAATGACATCTGTTTAGATCGTGGAATAGTGTGCCCTGGGAACCTGACTGAGCCTTGGTTCTGGAACTCTCTGGACTGGGAACATGACTGAGGTTTATTCTAGAACCCTGTAGCCTGGGAACATAACTGAGGATTGATTCTGGAACCCTGTGGCCTGGGAACATGACATCGGTGGATTCTGGAACCCTGTGGCCTGGGAACATGAGAACGGTTTGATTCTGGAACCCTGTGGCCTGGCAACATGACTGAGGCTTGATTCTGGAACCCTGTGGCCTGGCAACATGACAGAGGCTTGATTCTGGAACCGTGTGGCCTGGGAACTTGACTGGGGTTTGATCGCAGAAACCTGTGGACTGTCCACATGAGTGAGTTTTGATGGTGGAACCCTGTGCATTGGGAACATGACTGAGGTTTGATGGTTGAACCCTGTGGCATGGCAACATGACTGAGGTTTGATTCTGGAAAACTGTGGCCTGGGAACATGACATCTGTTTAGATTGTGGAATAGTTTGCCCTGGGAACCTGACTGAGCCTTGGTTCTGGAACTCTGTGGACTGGGAACATGACTGAGGTTTATTCTAGAACCCTGTAGCCTGGGAACATAACTGAGGATTGATTCTGGAACCCTGTGGCCTGGGAACATGACATCGGTGGATTCTGGAACCCTGTGGCCTGGGAACATGAGAACGGTTTGATTCTGGAACCCAGTGGCCTGGCAACATTACTGAGGCTTGATTCTGGAACCCTGTGGCCTGGCAACATGACTGAGGTTTGATTCTGGATCCCTGTGGCCTGGGAATATGACTGAGGCGTGATTCTGGAAAACTGTGGCCTGGAAAAATGACATCTGTTTAGATCGTGGAATAGTGTGCCCTGGGAACCTGACTGAGCCTTGGTTCTGGAACTCTGTGGACTGGGAACATGACTGAGGTTTATTCTAGAACCCTGTAGCCTGGGAACATAACTGAGGATTGATTCTGGAACCCTGTGGCCTGGGAACATGACATCGGTGGATTCTGGAACCCTGTGGCCTGGGAACATGAGAACGGTTTGATTCTGGAACCCTGTGGCCTGGCAACATGACTGAGGCTTGATTCTGGAACCCTGTGGCCTGGCAACATGACTGAGACTTGATTCTGGAACCGTGTGGCCTGGGAACTTGACTGGGGTTTGATCGCAGAAACCTGTGGACTGTCCACATGACTGAGGTTTGATGGTGGAACCCTGTGCACTGGGAACATGACTGAGGTTTGATGGTTGAACCCTGTGGCATGGCAACATGACTGAGGTTTGATTCTGGAAAACTGTGGCCTGGGAACATGACATCTGTTTAGATTGTGGAATAGTTTGCCCTGGGAACCTGACTGAGCGTTGGTTCTGGAACTCTGTGGACTGGGAACATGACTGAGGTTTATTCTAGAACCCTGTAGCCTGGGAACATACCTGCGGATTGATTCTGGAACCCTGTGGCCTGGGAACATGACATCGGTGGATTCTGGAACCCTGTGGCCTGGGAATATGAGAACGGTTTGATTCTGGAACCCTGTGGCCTGGCAACATGACTGAGGCTTGATTCTGGAACCCTGTGGCCTGGCAACATGACTGAGGTTTGATTCTGGATCCCTGTGGCCTGGGAAAATGACTGAGGCGTGATTCTGGAAAACTGTGGCCTGGAAAAATGACATCTGTTTAGATCGTGGAATAGTGTGCCCTGGGAACCTGACTGAGCCTTTGTTCTGGAACTCTGTGGACTGGGAATATGACTGAGGTTTATTCTAGAACCCTGTAGCCTGGGAACATAACTGAGGATTGATTCTGGAACCCTGTGGCCTGGGAACATGACATCGGTGGATTCTGGAACCCTGTGGCCTGGGAACATGAGAACGGTTTGATTCTGGATCCCTGTGGCCTGGGAACATGACTTTGGCGTGATTCTGGAAAACTGTGGCCTGGGAAAGTGACATCTGTTTAGATTGTGGAATAGTGTGCCCTGGGAACCTGACTGAGCCTTGGCTCTGGAGCTCTGTGGACTGGGAACATGACTGAGGTTTATTCTAGAACCCTGTAGCCTGGGAACATAACTGAGGATTGATTCTGGAACCCTGTGGCCTGGGAACATGACATCGGTGGATTCTGGAACCCTGTGGCCTGGGAACATGAGAACGGTTTGATTCTGGAAACGTATGGCCTGGCAACATGACTGAGGCTTGATTCTGGAACCCTGTGGCCTGGCAACATGACTGAGGTTTGATTCTGGATCCCTGTGGCCTGGGAACATGACTGAGGCGTGATTCTGGAAAACTGTGGCCTGGAAACATGACATCTGTTTAGATTGTGGAATAGTGTGCCCTGGGAACCTGACTGAGCCTTGGTTCTGGAACTCTGTAGGCTGGGAACATGACTGAGATTTATTCTAGAACCCTGTAGCCTGGGAACATAACTGAGGATTGATTCTGGAACCCTGTGGCCTGGGAACTTGACATCGGTGGATTCTGGAACCCTGTGGCCTGGGAACATGACATCGGTGGATTCTGGAAACCTGTGGCCTGGGAACATGAGAACGGTTTGATTCTGGAACCCTGTGGCCTGGCAACATGACTGAGGCTTGATTCTGGAACCCTGTGGCCTGGCAACATGACTGAGACTTGATTCTGGAACCGTGTGGCCTGGGAACTTGACTGGGGTTTGATCGCAGAAACCTGTGGACTGTCCACATGACTGAGGTTTGATGGTGGAACCCTGTGCACTGGGAATATGACTGAGGTTTGATGGTTGAACCCTGTGGCATGGCAACATGACTGAGGTTTGATTCTGGAAAACTGTGGCCTGGGAACATGACATCTGTTTAGATTGTGGAATAGTTTGCCCTGGGAACCTGATTGAGCCTTGGTTCTGGAACTCTGTGGACTGGGAACATGACTGAGGTTTATTCTAGAACCCTGTAGCCTGGGAACATAACTGAGGATTGATTCTGGAACCCTGTGGCCTGGGAACATGAGAACGGTTTGATTCTGGAACCCTGTGGCCTGGCAACATGACTGAGGCTTGATTCTGGAACCCTGTGGCCGGGCAACATGACTGAGGATTGATTCTGGATCCCTGTGGCCTGGGAACATGACTGAGGTGTGATTCTGGAAAACTGTGGCCTGGGAAAATGACATCGGTTTAGATCGTGGAATAGTGTGCCCTGGGAACCTGACTGAGCCTTGGTTCTGGAACTCTGTGGACTGGGAACATGACTGAGGTTTATTCTAGAACCCTGTAGCCTGGGAACATAACTGAGGATTGATTCTGGAACCCTGTGGCCTGGGAACATGACATCGGTGGATTCTGGAACCCTGTGGCCTGGGAACATGAGTACGGTTTGATTCTGGATCCCTGTGGCCTGGGAACATGACTTTGGCGTGATTCTGGAAAACTGTTGCCTGGGAAAGTGACATCTGTTTAGATTGTGGAATAGTGTGCCCTGGGAACCTGACTGAGCCTTGGCTCTGGAGCTCTGTGGACTGGGAACATGACTGAGGTTTATTCTAGAACCCTGTAGCCTGGACACATAACTGAGGATTGATTCTGGAACTCTGTGGCCTGAGAACATGACATCGGTGGATTCTGGAACCCTGTGGCCTGGGACCATGAGAACGGTTTGATTCTGGAACCCTGTGGCCTGGCAACATGACTGAGGCTTGATTCTGGAACCCTGTGGCCTGGCAACATGACTGAGGCTTGATTCTGGAACCGTGTGGCCTGGGAACTTGACTGGGGTTTGATCGCAGAAACCTGTGGACTGTCCACATGACTGAGGTTTGATGGTGGAACCCTGTGCACTGGGAACATGACTGAGGTTTGATGGTTGAACCCTGTGGCATGGCAACATGACTGAGGTTTGATTCTGGAAAACTGTGGCCTGGGAACATGACATCTGTTTAGATTGTGAAATAGTTTGCCCTGGGAACCTGACTGAGCCTTGGTTCTGGAACTCTGTGGACTGGGAACATGACTGAGGTTTATTCTAGAACCCTGTAGCCTGGGAACATAACTGAGGATTGATTCTGGAACCCTGTGGACTGGGAACATGACATCGGTGGATTCTGGAACCCTGTGGCCTGGGGACATGAGAACGGTTTGATTCTGGAACCCTTTGGCCTGGCAACATGACTGAGGCTTGATTCTGGAACCCTGTGGCCTGGCAATATGACTCAGGTTTGATTCTGGATCCCTGTGGCCTGGGAACATGACTGAGGCGTGATTCTGGAAAACTGTGGCCTGGGAAAATGACATCTGTTTAGATTGTGGAATAGTGTGCCCTGGGAACCTGACTGAGCCTTGGTTCTGGAACTCTGTGGACTGGGAACATGACTGAGGTTTATTCTAGAACCCTGTAGCCTGGGAACATAACTGAGGATTGATTCTGGAACTCTGTGGCCTGGGAACATGACATCGGTGGATTCTGGAACCCTGTGGCCTGGGAACATGAGAACGGTTTGATTCTGGAACCCTGTGGCCTGGCAACATGACTGAGGCTTGATTCTGGAACCCTGTGGCCTGGCAACATGACTGAGGCTTGATTCTGGAACCGTGTGGCCTGGGAACATGACTGGGGTTTGATCGCAGAAACCTGTGGACTGTCCACATGACTGAGGTTTGATGGTGGAACCCTGTGCACTGGGAACATGACTGAGGTTTGATGGTTGAACCCTGTGGCATGGCAACATGAGTGAGGTTTGATTCTGGAAAACTGTGGCCTGGGAACATGACATCTGTTTAGATTGTGGAATAGTTTGCCCTGGGAACCTGACTGAGCCTTGGTTCTGGAACTCTGTGGACTGGGAACATGACTGAGGTTTATTCTAGAACCCTGTAGCCTGGGAACATAACTGAGGATTGATTCTGGAACCCTGTGGCCTGGGAACATGACATCGGTGGATTCTGGAACCCTGTGGCCTGGGAACATGAGAACGGTTTGATTCTGGAACCCTGTGGCCTGGCAACATGACTGAGGCTTGATTCTGGAACCCTGTGGCCTGGCAACATGACTGAGGCTTGATTCTGGAACCGTGTGGCCTGGGAACTTGACTGGGGTTTGATCGCAGAAACCTGTGGACTGTCCACATGACTGAGGTTTCATGGTTGAACCCTGTGGCATGGCAACATGATTGAGGTTTGATTGTGGAACCCTCAGGCTTGGGAACATGACTGAGGCTTGATGGTGGAACCCTCTGGCCTGGAAACAGGAATGAGGTTTGATGGTGGAACCCTGCGGCCTGGCAACATGACTGAGGTTTGATTCTGGAAAACTGTGGCCTGGGAACATGACATCTGTTTAGATTGTGGAATAGTGTGCCCTGGGAACCTGACTGAGCCTTGGTTCTGGAACTCTGTGGACTAGGAACATGACTGAGGTTTATTCTAGAACCCTGTAGCCTGGGAACATAACTGAGGATTGATTCTGGAACCCTGTGGCCTGGGAACATGACATCGGTGGATTCTGGAACCCTGTGGCCTGGGAACATGAGAACGGTTTGATTCTGGAACCCTGTGGCCTGGCAACATGACTGAGGCTTGATTCTGGAACCCTGTGGCCTGGCAACGTGACTGAGGTTTGATTCTGGATCCCTGTGGCCTGGGAACATGACTGAGGCGTGATTCTGGAAAACTGTGGCCTGGAAAAATGACATCTGTTTAGATCGTGGAATAGTGTGCCCTGGGAACCTGACTGAGCCTTGGTTCTGGAACTCTGTGGACTGGGAACATGACTGAGGTTTATTCAGGAACCCTGTAGCCTGGGAACATAACTGAGGATTGATTCTGGAACCCTGTGGCCTGGGAACATGACATCGGTGGATTCTGGAACCCTGTGGCCTGGGAACATGAGAACGGTTTGATTCTGGATCCCTGTGGCCTGGGAACATGACTTTGGCGTGATTCTGGAAAACTGTGGCCTGGGAAAGTGACATCTGTTTAGATTGTGGAATAGTGTGCCCTGGGAACCTGACTGAGCCTTGGCTCTGGAGCTCTGTGGACTGGGAACATGACTGAGGTTTATTCTAGAACCCTGTAGCCTGGGAACATAACTGAGGATTGATTCTGGAACCCTGTGGCCTGGGAACATGACATCGGTGGATTCTGGAACCCTGTGGCCTGGGAACATGAGAACGGTTTGATTCTGGAAACCTATGGCCTGGCAACATGACTGAGGCTTGATTCTGGAACCCTGTGGCCTGGCAACATGACTGAGGTTTGATTCTGGATCCCTGTGGCCTGGGAACATGACTGAGGCGTGATTCTGGAAAACTGTGGCCTGGAAACATGACATCTGTTTAGATTGTGGAATAGTGTGCCCTGGGAACCTGACTGAGCCTTGGTTCTGGAACTCTGTAGACTGGGAACATGACTGAGGTTTATTCTAGAACCCTGTAGCCTGGGAACATAACTGATGATTGATTCTGGAACCCTGTGGCCTGGGAACTTGACATCGGTGGATTCTGGAACCCTGTGGCCTGGGAACATGAGAACGGTTTGATTCTGGAACCCTGTGGCCTGGCAACATGACTGAGGCTTGATTCTGGAACCCTGTGGCCTGGCAACATGACTGAGGCTTGATTCTGGAACCGTGTGGCCTGGGAACTTGACTGGGGTTTGATCGCAGAAACCTGTGGACTGTCCACATGACTGAGGTTTCATGGTTCAACCCTGTGGCATGGCAACTTGATTGAGGTTTGATTGTGGAATAGTGTGCCCTGGGAACCTGACTGAGCCTTGGTTCTGGACCTCTGTGGACTGGGAACATGACTGAGGTTTATTCTAGAACCCTGTAGCCTGGGAACATAACTGAGGATTGATTCTGGAACCCTGTGGCCTGGGAACATGACATCGGTGGATTCTGGAACCCTGTGGCCTGGGAACATGAGAACGGTTTGATTCTGGAACCCTGTGGCCTGGCAACATGACTGAGGCTTGATTCTGGAACCCTGTGGCCTGGCAACATGACTGAGAGTTGATTCTGGAACCGTGTGGCCTGGGAACTTGACTGGGGTTTGATCGCAGAAACCTGTGGACTGTCCACATGACTGAGGTTTGATGGTGGAACCCTGTGCACTGGGAACATGAGTGAGGTTTGATGGTTGAACCCTGTGGCATGGCTACATGACTGAGGTTTGATTCTGGAAAACTGTGGCCTGGGAACATGACATCTGTTTAGATTGTGGAATAGTTTGCCCAGGGAACCTGACTGAGCCTTGGTTCTGGAACTCTGTGGACTGGGAACATGACTGAGGTTTATTCTAGAACCCTGTAGCCTGGGAACATAACTGAGGATTGATTCTGGAACCCTGTGGCCTGGGAACATGACATCGGTGGATTCTGGAACCCTGTGGCCTGGGAACATGAGAACGGTTTGATTCTGGAACCCTGTGGCCTGGCAACATGACTGAGGCTTGATTCTGGAACCCTGTGGCCTGGCAACGTGACTGAGGTTTGATTCTGGATCCCTGTGGCCTGGGAACATGACTGAGGCGTGATTCTGGAAAACTGTGGCCTGGAAAAATGACATCTGTTTAGATCGTGGAATAGTGTGCCCTGGGAACCTGACTGAGCCTTGGTTCTGGAACTCTGTGGACTGGGAACATGACTGAGGTTTATTTTAGAACCCTGTAGCCTGGGAACATAACTGAGGATTGATTCTGGAACCCTGTGGACTGGGAACATGACTTCGGTGGATTCTGGAACCCTGTGGCCTGGGAACATGAGAACGGTTTGATTCTGGAACCCTGTGGCCTGGCAACATGACTGAGGCTTGATTCTGGAACCCTGTGGCCTGGCAACATGACTGAGGTTTGATTCTGGATCCCTGTGGCCTGGGAACATGACTGAGGCGTGATTCTGGAAAACTGTGGCCTGGGAAAATGACATCTGTTTAGATCGTGGAATAGTGTGCCCTGGGAACCTGACTGAGCCTTGGTTCTGGAACTCTCTGGACTGGGAACATGACTGAGGTTTATTCTAGAACCCTGTAGCCTGGGAACATAACTGAGGATTGATTCTGGAACCCTGTGGCCTGGGAACATGACATCGGTGGATTCTGGAACCCTGTGGCCTGGGAACATGAGAACGGTTTGATTCTGGAACCCTGTGGCCTGGCAACATGACTGAGGCTTGATTCTGGAACCCTGTGGCCTGGCAACATGACAGAGGCTTGATTCTGGAACCGTGTGGCCTGGGAACTTGACTGGGGTTTGATCGCAGAAACCTGTGGACTGTCCACATGAGTGAGTTTTGATGGTGGAACCCTGTGCACTGGGAACATGACTGAGGTTTGATGGTTGAACCCTGTGGCATGGCAACATGACTGAGGTTTGATTCTGGAAAACTGTGGCCTGGGAACATGACATCTGTTTAGATTGTGGAATAGTTTGCCCTGGGAACCTGACTGAGCCTTGGTTCTGGAACTCTGTGGACTGGGAACATGACTGAGGTTTATTCTAGAACCCTGTAGCCTGGGAACATAACTGAGGATTGATTCTGGAACCCTGTGGCCTGGGAACATGACATCGGTGGATTCTGGAACCCTGTGGCCTGGGAACATGAAAACGGTTTGATTCTGGAACCCAGTGGCCTGGCAACATTACTGAGGCTTGATTCTGGAACCCTGTGGCCTGGCAACATGACTGAGGTTTGATTCTGGATCCCTGTGGCCTGGGAATATGACTGAGGCGTGATTCTGGAAAACTGTGGCCTGGAAAAATGACATCTGTTTAGATCGTGGAATAGTGTGCCCTGGGAACCTGACTGAGCCTTGGTTCTGGAACTCTGTGGACTGGGAACATGACTGAGGTTTATTCTAGAACCCTGTAGCCTGGGAACATAACTGAGGATTGATTCTGGAACCCTGTGGCCTGGGAACATGACATCGGTGGATTCTGGAACCCTGTGGCCTGGGAACATGAGAACGGTTTGATTCTGGAACCCTGTGGCCTGGCAACATGACTGAGGCTTGATTCTGGAACCCTGTGGCCTGGCAACATGACTGAGACTTGATTCTGGAACCGTGTGGCCTGGGAACTTGACTGGGGTTTGATCGCAGAAACCTGTGGACTGTCCACATGACTGAGGTTTGATGGTGGAACCCTGTGCACTGGGAACATGACTGAGGTTTGATGGTTGAACCCTGTGGCATGGCAACATGACTGAGGTTTGATTCTGGAAAACTGTGGCCTGGGAACATGACATCTGTTTAGATTGTGGAATAGTTTGCCCTGGGAACCTGACTGAGCGTTGGTTCTGGAACTCTGTGGACTGGGAACATGACTGAGGTTTATTCTAGAACCCTGTAGCCTGGGAACATAACTGCGGATTGATTCTGGAACCCTGTGGCCTGGGAACATGACATCGGTGGATTCTGGAACCCTGTGGCCTGGGAATATGAGAACGGTTTGATTCTGGAACCCTGTGGCCTGGCAACATGACTGAGGCTTGATTCTGGAACCCTGTGGCCTGGCAACATGACTGAGGTTTGATTCTGGATCCCTGTGGCCTGGGAACATGACTGAGGCGTGATTCTGGAAAACTGTGGCCTGGAAAAATGACATCTGTTTAGATCGTGGAATAGTGTGCCCTGGGAACCTGACTGAGCCTTTGTTCTGGAACTCTGTGGACTGGGAATATGACTGAGGTTTATTCTAGAACCCTGTAGCCTGGGAACATAACTGAGGATTGATTCTGGAACCCTGTGGCCTGGGAACATGACATCGGTGGATTCTGGAACCCTGTGGCCTGGGAACATGAGAACGGTTTGATTCTGGATCCCTGTGGCCTGGGAACATGACTTTGGCGTGATTCTGGAAAACTGTGGCCTGGGAAAGTGACATCTGTTTAGATTGTGGAATAGTGTGCCCTGGGAACCTGACTGAGCCTTGGCTCTGGAGCTCTGTGGACTGGGAACATGACTGAGGTTTATTCTAGAACCCTGTAGCCTGGGAACATAACTGAGGATTGATTCTGGAACCCTGTGGCCTGGGAACATGACATCGGTGGATTCTGGAACCCTGTGGCCTGGGAACATGAGAACGGTTTGATTCTGGAACCCTGTGGCCTGGCAACATGACTGAGGCTTGATTCTGGAACCCTGTGGCCTGGCAACATGACTGAGGTTTGATTCTGGATCCCTGTGGCCTGGGAACATGACTGAGGCGTGATTCTGGAAAACTGTGGCCTGGAAACATGACATCTGTTTAGATTGTGGAATAGTGTGCCCTGGGAACCTGACTGAGCCTTGGTTCTGGAACTCTGTAGGCTGGGAACATGACTGAGATTTATTCTAGAACCCTGTAGCCTGGGAACATAACTGAGGATTGATTCTGGAACCCTGTGGCCTGGGAACTTGACATCGGTGGATTCTGGAACCCTGTGGCCTGGGAACATGACATCGGTGGATTCTGGAACCCTGTGGCCTGGGAACATGAGAACGGTTTGATTCTGGAACCCTGTGGCCTGGCAACATGACTGAGGCTTGATTCTGGAACCCTGTGGCCTGGCAACATGACTGAGACTTGATTCTGGAACCGTGTGGCCTGGGAACTTGACTGGGGTTTGATCGCAGAAACCTGTGGACTGTCCACATGACTGAGGTTTGATGGTGGAACCCTGTGCACTGGGAATATGACTGAGGTTTGATGGTTGAACCCTGTGGCATGGCAACATGACTGAGGTTTGATTCTGGAAAACTGTGGCCTGGGAACATGACATCTGTTTAGATTGTGGAATAGTTTGCCCTGGGAACCTGATTGAGCCTTGGTTCTGGAACTCTGTGGACTGGGAACATGACTGAGGTTTATTCTAGAACCCTGTAGCCTGGGAACATAACTGAGGATTGATTCTGGAACCCTGTGGCCTGGGAACATGAGAACGGTTTGATTCTGGAACCCTGTGGCCTGGCAACATGACTGAGGCTTGATTCTGGAACCCTGTGGCCGGGCAACATGACTGAGGATTGATTCTGGATCCCTGTGGCCTGGGAACATGACTGAGGTGTGATTCTGGAAAACTGTGGCCTGGGAAAATGACATCGGTTTAGATCGTGGAATAGTGTGCCCTGGGAACCTGACTGAGCCTTGGTTCTGGAACTCTGTGGACTGGGAACATGACTGAGGTTTATTCTAGAACCCTGTAGCCTGGGAACATAACTGAGGATTGATTCTGGAACCCTGTGGCCTGGGAACATGACATCGGTGGATTCTGGAACCCTGTGGCCTGGGAACATGAGTACGGTTTGATTCTGGATCCCTGTGGCCTGGGAACATGACTTTGGCGTGATTCTGGAAAACTGTTGCCTGGGAAAGTGACATCTGTTTAGATTGTGGAATAGTGTGCCCTGGGAACCTGACTGAGCCTTGGCTCTGGAGCTCTGTGGACTGGGAACATGACTGAGGTTTATTCTAGAACCCTGTAGCCTGGACACATAACTGAGGATTGATTCTGGAACTCTGTGGCCTGAGAACATGACATCGGTGGATTCTGGAACCCTGTGGCCTGGGACCATGAGAACGGTTTGATTCTGGAACCCTGTGGCCTGGCAACATGACTGAGGCTTGATTCTGGAACCCTGTGGCCTGGCAACATGACTGAGGCTTGATTCTGGAACCGTGTGGCCTGGGAACTTGACTGGGGTTTGATCGCAGAAACCTGTGGACTGTCCACATGAGTGAGTTTTGATGGTGGAACCCTGTGCACTGGGAACATGACTGAGGTTTGATGGTTGAACCCTGTGGCATGGCAACATGACTGAGGTTTGATTCTGGAAAACTGTGGCCTGGGAACATGACATCTGTTTAGATTGTGGAATAGTTTGCCCTGGGAACCTGACTGAGCCTTGGTTCTGGAACTCTGTGGACTGGGAACATGACTGAGGTTTATTCTAGAACCCTGTAGCCTGGGAACATAACTGAGGATTGATTCTGGAACCCTGTGGCCTGGGAACATGACATCGGTGGATTCTGGAACCCTGTGGCCTGGGAACATGAGAACGGTTTGATTCTGGAACCCAGTGGCCTGGCAACATTACTGAGGCTTGATTCTGGAACCCTGTGGCCTGGCAACATGACTGAGGTTTGATTCTGGATCCCTGTGGCCTGGGAATATGACTGAGGCGTGATTCTGGAAAACTGTGGCCTGGAAAAATGACATCTGTTTAGATCGTGGAATAGTGTGTCCTGGGAACCTGACTGAGCCTTGGTTCTGGAACTCTGTGGACTGGGAACATGACTGAGGTTTATTCTAGAACCCTGTAGCCTGGGAACATAACTGAGGATTGATTCTGGAACCCTGTGGCCTGGGAACATGACATCGGTGGATTCTGGAACCCTGTGGCCTGGGAACATGAGAACGGTTTGATTCTGGAACCCTGTGGCCTGGCAACATGACTGAGGCTTGATTCTGGAACCCTGTGGCCTGGCAACATGACTGAGACTTGATTCTGGAACCGTGTGGCCTGGGAACTTGACTGGGGTTTGATCGCAGAAACCTGTGGACTGTCCACATGACTGAGGTTTGATGGTGGAACCCTGTGCACTGGGAACATGACTGAGGTTTGATGGTTGAACCCTGTGGCATGGCAACATGACTGAGGTTTGATTCTGGAAAACTGTGGCCTGGGAACATGACATCTGTTTAGATTGTGGAATAGTTTGCCCTGGGAACCTGACTGAGCGTTGGTTCTGGAACTCTGTGGACTGGGAACATGACTGAGGTTTATTCTAGAACCCTGTAGCCTGGGAACATAACTGCGGATTGATTCTGGAACCCTGTGGCCTGGGAACATGACATCGGTGGATTCTGGAACCCTGTGGCCTGGGAATATGAGAACGGTTTGATTCTGGAACCCTGTGGCCTGGCAACATGACTGAGGCTTGATTCTGGAACCCTGTGGCCTGGCAACATGACTGAGGTTTGATTCTGGATCCCTGTGGCCTGGGAACATGACTGAGGCGTGATTCTGGAAAACTGTGGCCTGGAAAAATGACATCTGTTTAGATCGTGGAATAGTGTGCCCTGGGAACCTGACTGAGCCTTTGTTCTGGAACTCTGTGGACTGGGAATATGACTGAGGTTTATTCTAGAACCCTGTAGCCTGGGAACATAACTGAGGATTGATTCTGGAACCCTGTGGCCTGGGAACATGACATCGGTGGATTCTGGAACCCTGTGGCCTGGGAACATGAGAACGGTTTGATTCTGGATCCCTGTGGCCTGGGAACATGACTTTGGCGTGATTCTGGAAAACTGTGGCCTGGGAAAGTGACATCTGTTTAGATTGTGGAATAGTGTGCCCTGGGAACCTGACTGAGCCTTGGCTCTGGAGCTCTGTGGACTGGGAACATGACTGAGGTTTATTCTAGAACCCTGTAGCCTGGGAACATAACTGAGGATTGATTCTGGAACCCTGTGGCCTGGGAACATGACATCGGTGGATTCTGGAACCCTGTGGCCTGGGAACATGAGAACGGTTTGATTCTGGAAACGTATGGCCTGGCAACATGACTGAGGCTTGATTCTGGAACCCTGTGGCCTGGCAACATGACTGAGGTTTGATTCTGGATCCCTGTGGCCTGGGAACATGACTGAGGCGTGATTCTGGAAAACTGTGGCCTGGAAACATGACATCTGTTTAGATTGTGGAATAGTGTGCCCTGGGAACCTGACTGAGCCTTGGTTCTGGAACTCTGTAGGCTGGGAACATGACTGAGATTTATTCTAGAACCCTGTAGCCTGGGAACATAACTGAGGATTGATTCTGGAACCCTGTGGCCTGGGAACTTGACATCGGTGGATTCTGGAACCCTGTGGCCTGGGAACATGACATCGGTGGATTCTGGAACCCTGTGGCCTGGGAACATGAGAACGGTTTGATTCTGGAACCCTGTGGCCTGGCAACATGACTGAGGCTTGATTCTGGAACCCTGTGGCCTGGCAACATGACTGAGACTTGATTCTGGAACCGTGTGGCCTGGGAACTTGACTGGGGTTTGATCGCAGAAACCTGTGGACTGTCCACATGACTGAGGTTTGATGGTGGAACCCTGTGCACTGGGAATATGACTGAGGTTTGATGGTTGAACCCTGTGGCATGGCAACATGACTGAGGTTTGATTCTGGAAAACTGTGGCCTGGGAACATGACATCTGTTTAGATTGTGGAATAGTTTGCCCTGGGAACCTGATTGAGCCTTGGTTCTGGAACTCTGTGGACTGGGAACATGACTGAGGTTTATTCTAGAACCCTGTAGCCTGGGAACATAACTGAGGATTGATTCTGGAACCCTGTGGCCTGGGAACATGAGAACGGTTTGATTCTGGAACCCTGTGGCCTGGCAACATGACTGAGGCTTGATTCTGGAACCCTGTGGCCGGGCAACATGACTGAGGATTGATTCTGGATCCCTGTGGCCTGGGAACATGACTGAGGTGTGATTCTGGAAAACTGTGGCCTGGGAAAATGACATCGGTTTAGATCGTGGAATAGTGTGCCCTGGGAACCTGACTGAGCCTTGGTTCTGGAACTCTGTGGACTGGGAACATGACTGAGGTTTATTCTAGAACCCTGTAGCCTGGGAACATAACTGAGGATTGATTCTGGAACCCTGTGGCCTGGGAACATGACATCGGTGGATTCTGGAACCCTGTGGCCTGGGAACATGAGTACGGTTTGATTCTGGATCCCTGTGGCCTGGGAACATGACTTTGGCGTGATTCTGGAAAACTGTTGCCTGGGAAAGTGACATCTGTTTAGATTGTGGAATAGTGTGCCCTGGGAACCTGACTGAGCCTTGGCTCTGGAGCTCTGTGGACTGGGAACATGACTGAGGTTTATTCTAGAACCCTGTAGCCTGGACACATAACTGAGGATTGATTCTGGAACTCTGTGGCCTGAGAACATGACATCGGTGGATTCTGGAACCCTGTGGCCTGGGACCATGAGAACGGTTTGATTCTGGAACCCTGTGGCCTGGCAACATGACTGAGGCTTGATTCTGGAACCCTGTGGCCTGGCAACATGACTGAGGCTTGATTCTGGAACCGTGTGGCCTGGGAACTTGACTGGGGTTTGATCGCAGAAACCTGTGGACTGTCCACATGACTGAGGTTTGATGGTGGAACCCTGTGCACTGGGAACATGACTGAGGTTTGATGGTTGAACCCTGTGGCATGGCAACATGACTGAGGTTTGATTCTGGAAAACTGTGGCCTGGGAACATGACATCTGTTTAGACTGTGGAATAGTTTGCCCTGGGAACCTGACTGAGCCTTGGTTCTGGAACTCTGTGGACTGGGAACATGACTGAGGTTTATTCTAGAACCCTGTAGCCTGGGAACATAACTGAGGATTGATTCTGGAACCCTGTGGCCTGGGAACATGACATCGGTGGATTCTGGAACCCTGTGGCCTGGGAACATGAGAACGGTTTGATTCTGGAACCCTGTGGCCTGGCAACATGACTGAGGCTTGATTCTGGAACCCTGTGGCCTGGCAATATGACTCAGGTTTGATTCTGGATCCCTGTGGCCTGGGAACATGACTGAGGCGTGATTCTGGAAAACTGTGGCCTAGGAAAATGACATCTGTTTAGATTGTGGAATAGTGTGCCCTGGGAACCTGACTGAGCCTTGGTTCTGGAACTCTGTGGACTGGGAACATGACTGAGGTTTATTCTAGAACCCTGTAGCCTGGGAACATAACTGAGGATTGATTCTGGAACTCTGTGGCCTGGGAACATGACATCGGTGGATTCTGGAACCCTGTGGCCTGGGAACATGAGAACGGTTTGATTCTGGAACCCTGTGGCCTGGCAACATGACTGAGGCTTGATTCTGGAACCCTGTGGCCTGGCAACATGACTGAGGCTTGATTCTGGAACCGTGTGGCCTGGGAACATGACTGGGGTTTGATCGCAGAAACCTGTGGACTGTCCACATGACTGAGGTTTGATGGTGGAACCCTGTGCACTGGGAACATGACTGAGGTTTGATGGTTGAACCCTGTGGCATGGCAACATGAGTGAGGTTTGATTCTGGAAAACTGTGGCCTGGGAACATGACATCTGTTTAGATTGTGGAATAGTTTGCCCTGGGAACCTGACTGAGCCTTGGTTCTGGAACTCTGTGGACTGGGAACATGACTGAGGTTTATTCTAGAACCCTGTAGCCTGGGAACATAACTGAGGATTGATTCTGGAACCCTGTGGCCTGGGAACATGACATCGGTGGATTCTGGAACCCTGTGGCCTGGGAACATGAGAACGGTTTGATTCTGGAACCCTGTTGCCTGGCAACATGACTGAGGCTTGATTCTGGAACCCTGTGGCCTGGCAATATGACTCAGGTTTGATTCTGGATCCCTGTGGCCTGGGAACATGACTGAGGCGTGATTCTGGAAAACTGTGGCCTGGGAAAATGACATCTGTTTAGATTGTGGAATAGTGTGCCCTGGGAACCTGACTGAGCCTTGGTTCTGGAACTCTGTGGACTGGGAACATGACTGAGGTTTATTCTAGAACCCTGTAGCCTGGGAACATAACTGAGGATTGATTCTGGAACCCTGTGGCCTGGGAACATGACATCGGTGGATTCTGGAACCCTGTGGCCTGGGAACATGAGAACGGTTTGATTCTGGAACCCTGTGGCCTGGCAACATGACTGAGGCTTGATTCTGGAACCCTGTGGCCTGGCAACATGACTGAGGCTTGATTCTGGAACCGTGTGGCCTGGGAACTTGACTGGGGTTTGATCGCAGAAACCTGTGGACTGTCCACATGACTGAGGTTTCATGGTTGAACCCTGTGGCATGGCAACATGATTGAGGTTTGATTGTGGAACCCTCAGGCTTGGGAACATGACTGAGGCTTGATGGTGGAACCCTCTGGCCTGGAAACAGGAATGAGGTTTGATGGTGGAACCCTGCGGCCTGGCAACATGACTGAGGTTTGATTCTGGAAAACTGTGGCCTGGGAACATGACATCTGTTTAGATTGTGGAATAGTGTGCCCTGGGAACCTGACTGAGCCTTGGTTCTGGAACTCTGTGGACTAGGAACATGACTGAGGTTTATTCTAGAACCCTGTAGCCTGGGAACATAACTGAGGATTTATTCTGGAACCCTGTGGCCTGGGAACATGACATCGGTGGATTCTGGAACCCTGTGGCCTGGGAACATGAGAACGGTTTGATTCTGGAACCCTGTGGCCTGGCAACATGACTGAGGCTTGATTCTGGAACCCTGTGGCCTGGCAACGTGACTGAGGTTTCATTCTGGATCCCTGTGGCCTGGGAACATGACTGAGGCGTGATTCTGGAAAACTGTGGCCTGGAAAAATGACATCTGTTTAGATCGTGGAATAGTGTGCCCTGGGAACCTGACTGAGCCTTGGTTCTGGAACTCTGTGGACTGGGAACATGACTGAGGTTTATTCTAGAACCCTGTAGCCTGGGAACATAACTGAGGATTGATTCTGGAACCCTGTGGCCTGGGAACATGACATCGGTGGATTCTGGAACCCTGTGGCCTGGGAACATGAGAACGGTTTGATTCTGGATCCCTGTGGCCTGGGAACATGACTTTGGCGTGATTCTGGAAAACTGTGGCCTGGGAAAGTGACATCTGTTTAGATTGTGGAATAGTGTGCCCTGGGAACCTGACTGAGCCTTGGCTCTGGAGCTCTGTGGACTGGGAACATGACTGAGGTTTATTCTAGAACCCTGTAGCCTGGGAACATAACTGAGGATTGATTCTGGAACCCTGTGGCCTGGGAACATGACATCGGTGGATTCTAGAACCCTGTGGCCTGGGAACATGAGAACGGTTTGATTCTGGAAACCTATGGCCTGGCAACATGACTGAGGCTTGATTCTGGAACCCTGTGGCCTGGCAACATGACTGAGGTTTGATTCTGGATCCCTGTGGCCTGGGAACATGACTGAGGCGTGATTCTGGAAAACTGTGGCCTGGAAACATGACATCTGTTTAGATTGTGGAATAGTGTGCCCTGGGAACCTGACTGAGCCTTGGTTCTGGAACTCTGTAGACTGGGAACATGACTGAGGTTTATTCTAGAACCCTGTAGCCTGGGAACATAACTGATGATTGATTCTGGAACCCTGTGGCCTGGGAACTTGACATCGGTGGATTCTGGAACCCTGTGGCCTGGGAACATGAGAACGGTTTGATTCTGGAACCCTGTGGCCTGGCAACATGACTGAGGCTTGATTCTGGAACCCTGTGGCCTGGCAACATGACTGAGGCTTGATTCTGGAACCGTGTGGCCTGGGAACTTGACTGGGGTTTGATCGCAGAAACCTGTGGACTGTCCACATGACTGAGGTTTCATGGTTCAACCCTGTGGCATGGCAACTTGATTGAGGTTTGATTGTGGAATAGTGTGCCCTGGGAACCTGACTGAGCCTTGGTTCTGGACCTCTGTGGACTGGGAACATGACTGAGGTTTATTCTAGAACCCTGTAGCCTGGGAACATAACTGAGGATTGATTCTGGAACCCTGTGGCCTGGGAACATGACATCGGTGGATTCTGGAACCCTGTGGCCTGGGAACATGAGAACGGTTTGATTCTGGAACCCTGTGGCCTGGCAACATGACTGAGGCTTGATTCTGGAACCCTGTGGCCTGGCAACATGACTGAGAGTTGATTCTGGAACCGTGTGGCCTGGGAACTTGACTGGGGTTTGATCGCAGAAACCTGTGGACTGTCCACATGACTGAGGTTTGATGGTGGAACCCTGTGCACTGGGAACATGAGTGAGGTTTGATGGTTGAACCCTGTGGCATGGCTACATGACTGAGGTTTGATTCTGGAAAACTGTGGCCTGGGAACATGACATCTGTTTAGATTGTGGAATAGTTTGCCCAGGGAACCTGACTGAGCCTTGGTTCTGGAACTCTGTGGACTGGGAACATGACTGAGGTTTATTCTAGAACCCTGTAGCCTGGGAACATAACTGAGGATTGATTCTGGAACCCTGTGGCCTGGGAACATGACATCGGTGGATTCTGGAACCCTGTGGCCTGGGAACATGAGAACGGTTTGATTCTGGAACCCTGTGGCCTGGCAACATGACTGAGGCTAGATTCTGGAACCCTGTGGCCTGGCAACATGACTGAGGTTTGATTCTGGATCCCTGTGGCCTGGGAACATGACTGAGGCGTGATTCTGGAAAACTGTGGCCTGGGAAAATGACATCTGTTTAGATTGTGGAATAGTGTGCCCTGGGAACCTGACTGAGCCTTGGTTCTGGAACTCTGTGGACTGGGAACATGACTGAGGTTTATTTTAGAACCCTGTAGCCTGGGAACATAACTGAGGATTGATTCTGGAACCCTGTGGCCTGGGAACATGACATCGGTGGATTCTGGAACCCTGTGGCCTGGGAACATGAGTACGATTTGATTCTGGATCCCTGTGGCCTGGGAACATGACTTTGGCGTGATTCTGGAAAACTGTTGCCTGGGAAAGTGACATCTGTTTAGATTGTGGAATAGTGTGCCCTGGGGACCTGACTGAGCCTTGGCTCTGGAGCTCTGTGGACTGGGAACATGACTGAGGTTTATTCTAGAACCCTGTAGCCTGGACACATAACTGAGGATTGATTCTGGAACTCTGTGGCCTGAGAACATGACATCGGTGGATTCTGGAACCCTGTGGCCTGGGACCATGAGAACGGTTTGATTCTGGAACCCTGTGGCCTGGCAACATGACTGAGGCTTGATTCTGGAACCCTGTGGCCTGGCAACATGACTGAGGCTTGATTCTGGAACCGTGTGGCCTGGGAACTTGAGTGGGGTTTGATCGCAGAAACCTGTGGACTGTCCACATGACTGAGGTTTGATGGTGGAACCCTGTGCACTGGGAACATGACTGAGGTTTGATGGTTGAACCCTGTGGCATGGCAACATGACTGAGGTTTGATTCTGGAAAACTGTGGCCTGGGAACATGACATCTGTTTAGATTGTGGAATAGTTTGCCCTGGGAACCTGACTGAGCCTTGGTTCTGGAACTCTGTGGACTGGGAACATGACTGAGGTTTATTCTAGAACCCTGTAGCCTGGGAACATAACTGAGGATTGATTCTGGAACCCTGTGGCCTGGGAACATGACATCGGTGGATTCTGGAACCCTGTGGCCTGGGAACATGAGAACGGTTTGATTCTGGAACCCTGTTGCCTGGCAACATGACTGAGGCTTGATTCTGGAACCCTGTGGCCTGGCAATATGACTCAGGTTTGATTCTGGATCCCTGTGGCCTGGGAACATGACTGAGGCGTGATTCTGGAAAACTGTGGCCTGGGAAAATGACATCTGTTTAGATTGTGGAATAGTGTGCCCTGGGAACCTGGCTGAGCCTTCGTTCTGGAACTCTGTGGACTGGGAACATGACTGAGGTTTATTCTAGAACCCTGTAGCCTGGGAACATAACTGAGGATTGATTCTGGAACCCTGTGGCCTGGGAACATGACATCGGTGGATTCTGGAACGCTGTGGCCTGGGAACATGAGAACGGTTTGATTCTGGAACCCTGTGGCCTGGCAACATGACTGACGCTTGATTCTGGAACCCTGTGGCCTGGCAACATGACTGAGGCTTGATTCTGGAACCGTGTGGCCTGGGAACTTGACTGGGGTTTGATCGCAGAAACCTGTGGACTGTCCACATGACTGAGGTTTCATGGTTGAACCCTGTGGCATGGCAACATGATTGAGGTTTGATTGTGGAACCCTCAGGCTTGGGAACATGACTGAGGCTTGATGGTGGAACCCTCTGACCTGGAAACAGGAATGAGGTTTGATGGTGGAACCCTGCGGCCTGGCAACATGACTGAGGTTTGATTCTGGAAAACTGTGGCCTGGGAACATGACATCTGTTTAGATTGTGGAATAGTGTGCCCTGAGAACCTGACTGAGCCTTGGTTCTGGAACTCTGTGGACTAGGAATATGACTGAGGTTTATTCTAGAACCCTGTAGCCTGGGAACATAACTGAGGATTGATTCTGGAACCCTGTGGCCTGGGATCATGACATCGGTGGATTCTGGAACCCTGTGGCCTGGGAACATGAGAACGGTTTGATTCTGGAACCCTGTGGCCTGGCAACATGATTGAGGCTTGATTCTGGAACCCTGTGCCCTGGCAACATGACTGAGGCTTGATTCTGGAACCATGTGGCCTGGGAACTTGACTGGGGTTTAATCGCAGAAACCTGTGGACTGTCCACATGACTGAGGCTTGATGGTGGAACCCTCTGGCCTGGAAACAGGAATGAGGTTTGATGGTGGAACCCTGCGGCCTGGCAACATGACTGAGGTTTGATTCTGGAAAACTGTGGCCTGGGAACATGACATCTGTTTAGATTGTGGAATAGTGTGCCCTGGGAACCTGACTGAGCCTTGGTTCTGGAACTCTGTGGACTAGGAACATGACTGAGGTTTATTCTAGAACCCTGTAGCCTGGGAACATAACTGAGGATTTATTCTGGAACCCTGTGGCCTGGGAACATGACATCGGTGGATTCTGGAACCCTGTGGCCTGGGAACATGAGAACGGTTTGATTCTGGAACCCTGTGGCCTGGCAACATGACTGAGGCTTGATTCTGGAACCCTGTGGCCTGGCAACGTGACTGAGGTTTCATTCTGGATCCCTGTGGCCTGGGAACATGACTGAGGCGTGATTCTGGAAAACTGTGGCCTGGAAAAATGACATCTGTTTAGATCGTGGAATAGTGTGCCCTGGGAACCTGACTGAGCCTTGGTTCTGGAACTCTGTGGACTGGGAACATGACTGAGGTTTATTCTAGAACCCTGTAGCCTGGGAACATAACTGAGGATTGATTCTGGAACCCTGTGGCCTGGGAACATGACATCGGTGGATTCTGGAACCCTGTGGCCTGGGAACATGAGAACGGTTTGATTCTGGATCCCTGTGGCCTGGGAACATGACTTTGGCGTGATTCTGGAAAACTGTGGCCTGGGAAAGTGACATCTGTTTAGATTGTGGAATAGTGTGCCCTGGGAACCTGACTGAGCCTTGGCTCTGGAGCTCTGTGGACTGGGAACATGACTGAGGTTTATTCTAGAACCCTGTAGCCTGGGAACATAACTGAGGATTGATTCTGGAACCCTGTGGCCTGGGAACATGACATCGGTGGATTCTGGAACCCTGTGGCCTGGGAACATGAGAACGGTTTGATTCTGGAAACCTATGGCCTGGCAACATGACTGAGGCTTGATTCTGGAACCCTGTGGCCTGGCAACATGACTGAGGTTTGATTCTGGATCCCTGTGGCCTGGGAACATGACTGAGGCGTGATTCTGGAAAACTGTGGCCTGGAAACATGACATCTGTTTAGATTGTGGAATAGTGTGCCCTGGGAACCTGACTGAGCCTTGGTTCTGGAACTCTGTAGACTGGGAACATGACTGAGGTTTATTCTAGAACCCTGTAGCCTGGGAACATAACTGATGATTGATTCTGGAACCCTGTGGCCTGGGAACTTGACATCGGTGGATTCTGGAACCCTGTGGCCTGGGAACATGAGAACGGTTTGATTCTGGAACCCTGTGGCCTGGCAACATGACTGAGGCTTGATTCTGGAACCCTGTGGCCTGGCAACATGACTGAGGCTTGATTCTGGAACCGTGTGGCCTGGGAACTTGACTGGGGTTTGATCACAGAAACCTGTGGACTGTCCACATGACTGAGGTTTCATGGTTCAACCCTGTGGCATGGCAACTTGATTGAGGTTTGATTGTGGAATAGTGTGCCCTGGGAACCTGACTGAGCCTTGGTTCTGGACCTCTGTGGATTGGGAACATGACTGAGGTTTATTCTAGAACCCTGTAGCCTGGGAACATAACTGAGGATTGATTCTGGAACCCTGTGGCCTGGGAACATGACATCGGTGGATTCTGGAACCCTGTGGCCTGGGAACATGAGAACGGTTTGATTCTGGAACCCTGTGGCCTGGCAACATGACTGAGGCTTGATTCTGGAACCCTGTGGCCTGGCAACATGACTGAGACTTGATTCTGGAACCGTGTGGCCTGGGAACTTGACTGGGGTTTGATCGCAGAAACCTGTGGACTGTCCACATGACTGAGGTTTGATGGTGGAACCCTGTGCACTGGGAACATGAGTGAGGTTTGATGGTTGAACCCTGTGGCATGGCTACATGACTGAGGTTTGATTCTGGAAAACTGTGGCCTGGGAACATGACATCTGTTTAGATTGTGGAATAGTTTGCCCAGGGAACCTGACTGAGCCTTGGTTCTGGAACTCTGTGGACTGGGAACATGACTGAGGTTTATTCTAGAACCCTGTAGCCTGGGAACATAACTGAGGATTGATTCTGGAACCCTGTGGCCTGGGAACATGACATCGGTGGATTCTGGAACCCTGTGGCCTGGGAACATGAGAACGGTTTGATTCTGGAACCCTGTGGCCTGGCAACATGACTGAGGCTAGATTCTGGAACCCTGTGGCCTGGCAACATGACTGAGGTTTGATTCTGGATCCCTGTGGCCTGGGAACATGACTGAGGCGTGATTCTGGAAAACTGTGGCCTGGGAAAATGACATCTGTTTAGATTGTGGAATAGTGTGCCCTGGGAACCTGACTGAGCCTTGGTTCTGGAACTCTGTGGACTGGGAACATGACTGAGGTTTATTTTAGAACCCTGTAGCCTGGGAACATAACTGAGGATTGATTCTGGAACCCTGTGGCCTGGGAACATGACATCGGTGGATTCTGGAACCCTGTGGCCTGGGAACATGAGTACGATTTGATTCTGGATCCCTGTGGCCTGGGAACATGACTTTGGCGTGATTCTGGAAAACTGTTGCCTGGGAAAGTGACATCTGTTTAGATTGTGGAATAGTGTGCCCTGGGGACCTGACTGAGCCTTGGCTCTGGAGCTCTGTGGACTGGGAACATGACTGAGGTTTATTCTAGAACCCTGTAGCCTGGACACATAACTGAGGATTGATTCTGGAACTCTGTGGCCTGAGAACATGACATCGGTGGATTCTGGAACCCTGTGGCCTGGGACCATGAGAACGGTTTGATTCTGGAACCCTGTGGCCTGGCAACATGACTGAGGCTTGATTCTGGAACCCTGTGGCCTGGCAACATGACTGAGGCTTGATTCTGGAACCGTGTGGCCTGGGAACTTGAGTGGGGTTTGATCGCAGAAACCTGTGGACTGTCCACATGACTGAGGTTTGATGGTGGAACCCTGTGCACTGGGAACATGACTGAGGTTTGATGGTTGAACCCTGTGGCATGGCAACATGACTGAGGTTTGATTCTGGAAAACTGTGGCCTGGGAACATGACATCTGTTTAGATTGTGGAATAGTTTGCCCTGGGAACCTGACTGAGCCTTGGTTCTGGAACTCTGTGGACTGGGAACATGACTGAGGTTTATTCTAGAACCCTGTAGCCTGGGAACATAACTGAGGATTGATTCTGGAACCCTGTGGCCTGGGAACATGACATCGGTGGATTCTGGAACCCTGTGGCCTGGGAACATGAGAACGGTTTGATTCTGGAACCCTGTTGCCTGGCAACATGACTGAGGCTTGATTCTGGAACCCTGTGGCCTGGCAATATGACTCAGGTTTGATTCTGGATCCCTGTGGCCTGGGAACATGACTGAGGCGTGATTCTGGAAAACTGTGGCCTGGGAAAATGACATCTGTTTAGATTGTGGAATAGTGTGCCCTGGGAACCTGGCTGAGCCTTCGTTCTGGAACTCTGTGGACTGGGAACATGACTGAGGTTTATTCTAGAACCCTGTAGCCTGGGAACATAACTGAGGATTGATTCTGGAACCCTGTGGCCTGGGAACATGACATCGGTGGATTCTGGAACGCTGTGGCCTGGGAACATGAGAACGGTTTGATTCTGGAACCCTGTGGCCTGGCAACATGACTGACGCTTGATTCTGGAACCCTGTGGCCTGGCAACATGACTGAGGCTTGATTCTGGAACCGTGTGGCCTGGGAACTTGACTGGGGTTTGATCGCAGAAACCTGTGGACTGTCCACATGACTGAGGTTTCATGGTTGAACCCTGTGGCATGGCAACATGATTGAGGTTTGATTGTGGAACCCTCAGGCTTGGGAACATGACTGAGGCTTGATGGTGGAACCCTCTGACCTGGAAACAGGAATGAGGTTTGATGGTGGAACCCTGCGGCCTGGCAACATGACTGAGGTTTGATTCTGGAAAACTGTGGCCTGGGAACATGACATCTGTTTAGATTGTGGAATAGTGTGCCCTGAGAACCTGACTGAGCCTTGGTTCTGGAACTCTGTGGACTAGGAATATGACTGAGGTTTATTCTAGAACCCTGTAGCCTGGGAACATAACTGAGGATTGATTCTGGAACCCTGTGGCCTGGGATCATGACATCGGTGGATTCTGGAACCCTGTGGCCTGGGAACATGAGAACGGTTTGATTCTGGAACCCTGTGGCCTGGCAACATGATTGAGGCTTGATTCTGGAACCCTGTGCCCTGGCAACATGACTGAGGCTTGATTCTGGAACCATGTGGCCTGGGAACTTGACTGGGGTTTAATCGCAGAAACCTGTGGACTGTCCACATGACTGAGGTTTGATGGTGGAACCCTGTGCACTGGGAACATGACTGAGGTTTGATGGTTGAACCCTGTGGCATGGCAACATGACTGAGGTTTGATTCTGGAAAACTGTGGCCTGGGAACATGACATCTGTTTAGATTGTGGAATAGTTTGCCCTGGGAACCTGACTGAGCCTTGGTTCTGGAACTCTGTGGACTGGGAACATGACTGAGGTTTATTCTAGAACCCTGTAGCCTGGGAACATAACTGAGGATTGATTCTGGAACCCTGTGGCCTGGGAACATGACATCGGTGGATTCTGGAACCCTGTGGCCTGGGAACATGAGAACGGTTTGATTCTGGAACCCTGTGGCCTGGCAACATGACTGAGGCTTGATTCTGGAACCCTGTGGCCTGGCAACGTGACTGAGGTTTGATTCTGGATCCCTGTGGCCTGGGAACATGACTGAGGCGTGATTCTGGAAAACTGTGGCCTGAAAAAATGACATCTGTTTAGATCGTGGAATAGTGTGCCCTGGGAACCTGACTGAGCCTTGGTTCTGGAACTCTGTGGACTGGGAACATGACTGAGGTTTATTCTAGAACCCTGTAGCCTGGGAACATAACTGAGGATTGATTCTGGAACCCTGTGGCCTGGGAACATGACATCGGTGGATTCTGGAACCCTGTGGCCTGGGAACATGAGAACGGTTTGATTCTGGATCCCTGTGGCCTGGGAACATGACTTTGGCGTGATTCTGGAAAACTGTGGCCTGGGAAAGTGACATCTGTTTAGATTGTGGAATAGTGTGCCCTGGGAACCTGACTGAGCCTTGGCTCTGGAGCCCTGTGGACTGGGAACATGACTGAGGTTTATTCTAGAACCATGTAGCCTGGGAACATAACTGAGGATTGATTCTGGAACCCTGTGGCCTGGGAACATGACATCGGTGGATTCTGGAACCCTGTGGCCTGGGAACATGAGAACGGTTTGATTCTGGAAACCTATGGCCTGGCAACATGACTGAGGCTTGATTCTGGAACCCTGTGGCCTGGCAACATGACTGAGGTTTGATTCTGGATCCCTGTGGCCTGGGAACATGACTGAGGCGTGATTCTGGAAAACTGTGGCCTGGAAACATGACATCTGTTTAGATTGTGGAATAGTGTGCCCTGGGAACCTGACTGAGCCTTGGTTCTGGAACTCTGTAGACTGGGAACATGACTGAGGTTTATTCTAGAACCCTGTAGCCTGGGAACATAACTGATGATTGATTCTGGAACCCTGTGGCCTGGGAATTTGACATCGGTGGATTCTGGAACCCTGTGGCCTGGGAACATGAGAACGGTTTGATTCTGGAACCCTGTGGCCTGGCAACATGACTGAGGCTTGATTCTGGAACCCTGTGGCCTTGCAACATGACTGAGGCTTGATTCTGGAACCGTGTGGCCTGGGAACTTGACTGGGGTTTGATCGCAGAAACCTGTGGACTGTCCACATGACTGAGGTTTCATGGTTCAACCCTGTGGCATGGCAACTTGATTGAGGTTTGATTGTGGAATAGTGTGCCCTGGGAACCTGACTGAGCCTTGGTTCTGGAACTCTGTGGACTGGGAACATGACTGAGGTTTATTCTAGAACCCTGTAGCCTGGGAACATAACTGAGGATTGATTCTGGAACCCTGTGGCCTGGGAACATGACATCGGTGGATTCTGGAACCCTGTGGCCTGGGAACATGAGAACGGTTTGATTCTGGAACCCTGTGGCCTGGCAACATGACTGAGGCTTGATTCTGGAACCCTGTGGCCTGGCAACATGACTGAGACTTGATTCTGGAACCGTGTGGCCTGGGAACTTGACTGGGGTTTGATCGCAGAAACCTGTGGACTGTCCACATGACTGAGGTTTGATGGTGGAACCCTGTGCACTGGGAACATGACTGAGGTTTGATGGTTGAACCCTGTGGCATGGCAACATGACTGAGGTTTGATTCTGGAAAACTGTGGCCTGGGAACATGACATCTGTTTAGATTGTGGAATAGTTTGCCCAGGGAACCTGACTGAGCCTTGGTTCTGGAACTCTGTGGACTGGGAACATGACTGAGGTTTATTCTAGAACCCTGTAGCCTGGGAACATAACTGAGGATTGATTCTGGAACCCTGTGGCCTGGCAACATGACTGAGGTTTGATGGTGGAACCCTGTGGGCTGGGAACATGACTGAGGCGTGATTCTGGAAAACTGTGGCTTGGGAACATGACATCTGTTTAGATTGTGGAATAGTGTGCCCTGGGGACCTGACTGAGCCTTGGTTCTGGAACTCTGTGGACTGGGAACATGACTGAGTTTTATTCTAGAACCCTGTAGCCTGGGAACATAACTGAGGATTGATTCTGGAACCCTGTGGCCTGGGAACATGACATCGGTGGATTCTGGAAACCTGTGGCCTGGGAACATGAGAACGGTTTGATTCTGGAACCCTCTGGCCTGGCAACATGACTGAGGCTTGATTCTGGAACCCTGTGGCCTGGCAACATGACTCAGGTTTGATTCTGGATCCCTGTGGCCTGGGAACATGACTGAGGCGTGATTCTGGAAAACTGTGGCCTGGGAAAATGACATCTGTTTAGATTGTGGAATAGTGTGCCCTGGGAACCTGACTGAGCCTTGGTTCTGGAACTCTGTGGACTGGGAACATGACTGAGGTTTATTCTAGAACCCTGTAGCCTGGGAACATAACTGAGGATTGATTCTGGAACCCTGTGGCCTGGGAACATGACATCGGTGGATTCTGGAACCCTGTGGCCTGGGAACATGAGAACGGTTTGATTCTGGAACCCTGTGGCCTGGCAACATGACTGAGGCTTGATTCTGGAAACCTGTGGCCTGGCAACATGACTGAGGCTTGATTCTGGAACCGTGTGGCCTGGGAACTTGACTGGGGTTTGATCGCAGAAACCTGTGGACTGTCCACATGACTGAGGTTTGATGGTGGAACCCTGTGCACTGGGAACATGACTGAGGTTTGATGGTTGAACCCTGTGGCATGGCAACATGACTGAGGTTTGATTCTGGAAAACTGTGGCCTGGGAACATGACATCTGTTTAGATTGTGGAATAGTTTGCCCTGGGAACCTGACTGAGCCTTGGTTCTGGAACTCTGTGGACTGGGAACATGACTGAGGTTTATTCTAGAACCCTGTAGCCTGGGAACATAACTGAGGATTGATTCTGGAACCCTGTGGCCTGGGAACATGACATCGGTGGATTCTGGAACCCTGTGGCCTGGGAACATGAGAACGGTTTGATTCTGGAACCCTGTGGCCTGGCAACATGACTGAGGCTTGATTCTGGAACCCTGTGGCCTGGCAACGTGACTGAGGTTTGATTCTGGATCCCTGTGGCCTGGGAACATGACTGAGGCGTGATTCTGGAAAACTGTGGCCTGGAAAAATGACATCTGTTTAGATCGTGGAATAGTGTGCCCTGGGAACCTGACTGAGCCTTGGTTCTGGAACTCTGTGGACTGGGAACATGACTGAGGTTTATTCTAGAACCCTGTAGCCTGGGAACATAACTGAGGATTGATTCTGGAACCCTGTGGCCTGGGAACATGACATCGGTGGATTCTGGAACCCTGTGGCCTGGGAACATGAGAACGGTTTGATTCTGGAACCCTGTGGCCTGGCAACATGACTGAGGCTTGATTCTGGAACCCTGTGGCCTGGCAACGTGACTGAGGTTTGATTCTGGATCCCTGTGGCCTGGGAACATGACTGAGGCGTGATTCTGGAAAACTGTGGCCTGGAAAAATGACATCTGTTTAGATCGTGGAATAGTGTGCCCTGGGAACCTGACTGAGCCTTGGTTCTGGAACTCTGTGGACTGGGAACATGACTGAGGTTTATTCTAGAACCCTGTAGCCTGGGAACATAACTGAGGATTGATTCTGGAACCCTGTGGCCTGGGAACATGACATCGGTGGATTCTGGAACCCTGTGGCCTGGGAACATGAGAACGGTTTGATTCTGGAACCCTGTGGCCTGGCAACATGACTGAGGCTTGATTCTGGAACCCTGTGGCCTGGCAACATGACTGAGACTTTATTCTGGAACCGTGTGGCCTGGGAACTTGACTGGGGTTTGATCGCAGAAACCTGTGGACTGTCCACATGACTGAGGTTTCATGGTTGAACCCTGTGGCATGGCAACATGATTGAGGTTTGATTCTGGAAAACTGTGGCCTGGGAACATGACATCTGTTTAGATTGTGGAATAGTGTGCCCTGGGAACCTGACTGAGCCTTGGTTCTGGAACTCTGTGGACTGGGAACATGACTGAGGTTTATTCTAGAACCCTGTAGCCTGGGAACATAACTGAGGATTGATTCTGGAACCCTGTGGCCTGGGAACATGAGAACGGTTTGATTCTGGAACCCTGTTGCCTGGCAACATGACTGAGGCTTGATTCTGGAACCCTGTGCCCTGGCAACATGACTGAGGCTTGATTCTGGAACCGTGTGGCCTGGGAACTTGACTGGGGTTAGATCGCAGAAACCTGTGGACTGTCCACATGACTGAGGTTTGATGGTGGAACCCTGTGCACTGGGAACATGACTGAGGTTTGATGGTTCAACCCTGTGGCATGGCAACATGACTGAGGTTTGATTCTGGAAAACTGTGGCCTGGGAACATGACATCTGTTTAGATTGTGGAATAGTTTGCCCTGGGAACCTGACTGAGCCTTGGTTCTGGAACTCTGTGGACTGGGAACATGACTGAGGTTTATTCTAGAACCCTGTAGCCTGGGAACATAACTGAGGATTGATTCTGGAACCCTGTGGCCTGGGAACATGACATCGGTGGATTCTGGAACCCTGTGGCCTGGGAACATGAGAACGGTTTGATTCTGGAACCCTGTGGCCTGGCAACATGACTGAGGCTTGATTCTGGAACCCTGTGGCCTGGCAACGTGACTGAGGTTTGATTCTGGATCCCTGTGGCCTGGGAACATGACTGAGGCGTGATTCTGGAAAACTGTGGCCTGGAAAAATGACATCTGTTTAGATCGTGGAATAGTGTGCCCTGGGACCTGACTGAGCCTTGGTTCTGGAACTCTGTGGACTGGGAACATGACTGAGGTTTATTCTAGAACCCTGTAGCCTGGGAACATAACTGAGGATTGATTCTGGAACCCTGTGGCCTGGGAACATGACATCGGTGGATTCTGGAACCCTGTGGCCTGGGAACATGAGAACGGTTTGATTCTGGATCCCTGTGGCCTGGGAACATGACTTTGGCGTGATTCTGGAAAACTGTGGCCTGGGAAAGTGACATCTGTTTAGATTGTGGAATAGTGTGCCCTGGGAACCTGACTGAGCCTTGGCTCTGGAGCTCTGTGGACTGGGAACATGACTGAGGTTTATTCAAGAACCCTGTAGCCTGGGAACATAACTGAGGATTGATTCTGGAACCCTGTGGCCTGGGAACATGACATCGGTGGATTCTGGAACCCTGTGGCCTGGGAACATGAGAACGGTTTGATTCTGGAAACCTATGGCCTGGCAACATGACTGAGGCTTGATTCTGGAACCCTGTGGCCTGGCAACATGACTGAGGTTTGATTCTGGATCCCTGTGGCCTGGGAACATGACTGAGGCGTGATTCTGGAAAACTGTGGCCTGGAAACATGACATCTGTTTAGATTGTGGAATAGTGTGCCCTGGGAACCTGACTGAACCTTGGTTCTGGAACTCTGTGGACTGGGAACATGACTGAGGTTTATTCTAGAACCCTGTAGCCTGGGAACATAACTGATGATTGATTCTGGAACCCTGTGGCCTGGGAACTTGACATCGGTGGATTCTGGAACCCTGTGGCCTGGGAACATGAGAACGGTTTGATTCTGGAACCCTGTGGCCTGGCAACATGACTGAGGCTTGATTCTGGAACCCTGTGGCCTGGCAACATGACTGAGGCTTGATTCTGGAACCGTGTGGCCTGGGAACTTGACTGGGGTTTGATCGCAGAAACCTGTGGACTGTCCACATGACTGAGGTTTCATGGTTCAACCCTGTGGCATGGCAACATGATTGAGGTTTGATTGTGGAATAGTGTGCCCTGGGAACCTGACTGAGCCTTGGTTCTGGAACTCTGTGGCCTGGGAACATGACTGAGGTTTATTCTAGAACCCTGTAGCCTGGGAACATAACTGAGGATTGATTCTGGAACCCTGTGGCCTGGGAATATGACATCGGTGGATTCTGGAACCCTGTGGCCTGGGAACATGAGAACGGTTTGATTCTGGAACCCTGTGGCCTGGCAACATGACTGAGGCTTGATTCTGGAACCCTGTGGCCTGGCAACATGACTGAGACTTGATTCTGGAACCGTGTGGCCTGGGAACTTGACTGGGGTTTGATCGCAGAAACCTGTGGACTGTCCACATGACTGAGGTTTGATGGTGGAACCCTGTGCACTGGGAACATGACTGAGGTTTGATGGTTGAACCCTGTGGCATGGCAACATGACTGAGGTTTGATTCTGGAAAACTGTGGCCTGGGAACATGACATCTGTTTAGATTGTGGAATAGTTTGCCCTGGGAACCTGACTGAGCCTTGGATCTGGAACTCTGTGGACTGGGAACATGACTGAGGTTTATTCTAGAACCCTGTAGCCTGGGAACATAACTGAGGATTGATTCTGGAACCCTGTGGCCTGGGAACATGACATCGGTGGATTCTGGAACCCTGTGGCCTGGGAACATGAGAACGGTTTGATTCTGGAACCCTGTGGCCTGGCAACATGACTGAGGCTTGATTCTGGAACCCTGTGGCCTGGCAACATGACTGAGGTTTGATTCTGGTTCCCTGTGGCCTGGGAACATGACTGAGGCGTGATTCTGGAAAACTGTGGCCTGGAAAAATGACATCTGTTTAGATCGTGGAATAGTGTGCCCTGGGAACCTGACTGAGCCTTGGTTCTGGAACTCTGTGGACTGGGAACATGACTGAGGTTTATTCTAGAACCCTGTAGCCTGGGAACATAAGTGAGGATTGATTCTGGAACCCTGTGGCCTGGGAACATGACATCGGTGGATTCTGGAACCCTGTGGCCTGGGAACATGAGAACGGTTTGATTCTGGATCCCTGTGGCCTGGGAACATGACTTTGGCGTGATTCTGGAAAACTGTGGCCTGGGAAAGTGACATCTGTTTAGATTGTGGAATAGTGTGCCCTGGGAACCTGACTGAGCCTTGGCTCTGGAGCTCTGTGGACTGGGAACATGACTGAGGTTTATTCTAGAACCCTGTAGCCTGGGAACATAACTGAGGATTGATTCTGGAACCCTGTGGCCTGGGAACATGACATCGGTGGATTCTGGAACCCTGTGGCCTGGGAACATGAGAACGGTTTGATTCTGGAACCCTGTGGCCTGGCAACATGACTGAGGCTTGATTCTGGAACCCTGTGGCCTGGCAACATGACTGAGGCTTGATTCTGGAACCGTGTGGCCTGGGGACTTGACTGGGGTTTGATCGCAGAAACCTGTGGACTGTCCACATGACTGAGGTTTCATGGTTCAACCCTGTGGCATGGCAACATGATTGAGGTTTGATTGTGGAATAGTGTGCCCTGGGAACCTGACTGAGCCTTGGTTCTGGAACTCTGTGGACTGGGAACATGACTGAGGTTTATTCTAGAACCCTGTAGCCTGGGAACATAACTGAGGATTGATTCTGGAACCCTGTGGCCTGGGAACATGACATCGGTGGATTCTGGAACCCTGTGGCCTGGGAACATGAGAACGGTTTGATTCTGGAACCCTGTGGCCTGGCAACATGACTGAGGCTTGATTCTGGAACCCTGTGGCCTGGCAACATGACTGAGGCTTGATTCTGGAACCGTGTGGCCTGGGAACTTGACTGGGGTTTGATCGCAGAAACCTGTGGACTGTCCACATGACTGAGGTTTCATGGTTGAACCCTGTGGCATGGCAACATGATTGAGGTTTGATTCTGGAAAACTGTGGCCTGGGAACATGACATCTGTTTAGATTGTGGAATAGTGTGCCCTGGGAACCTGACTGAGCCTTGGTTCTGGAACTCTGTGGACTGGGAACATGACTGAGGTTTATTCTAGAACCCTGTAGCCTGGGAACATAACTGAGGATTGATTCTGGAACCCTGTGTCCTGGGAACATGAGAACGGTTTGATTCTGGAACCCTGTGGCCTGGCAACATGACTGAGGCTTGATTCTGGAACCCTGTGCCCTGGCAACATGACTGAGGCTTGATTCTGGAACCGTGTGGCCTGGGAACTTGACTGGGGTTAGATCGCAGAAACCTGTGGACTGTCCACATGACTGAGGTTTGATGGTGGAACCCTGTGCACTGGGAACATGACTGAGGTTTGATGGTTCAACCCTGTGGCATGGCAACATGACTGAGGTTTGATTCTGGAAAACTGTGGCCTGGGAACATGACATCTGTTTAGATTGTGGAATAGTTTGCCCTGGGAACCTGACTGAGCCTTGGTTCTGGAACTCTGTGGACTGGGAACATGACTGAGGTTTATTCTAGAACCCTGTAGCCTGGGAACATAACTGAGGATTGATTCTGGAACCCTGTGGCCTGGGAACATGACATCGGTGGATTCTGGAACCCTGTGGCCTGGGAACATGAGAACGGTTTGATTCTGGAACCCTGTGGCCTGGCAACATGACTGAGGCTTGATTCTGGAACCCTGTGGCCTGGCAACGTGACTGAGGTTTGATTCTGGTTCCCTGTGGCCTGGGAACATGACTGAGGCGTGATTCTGGAAAACTGTGGCCTGGAAAAATGACATCTGTTTAGATCGTGGAATAGTGTGCCCTGGGAACCTGACTGAGCCTTGGTTCTGGAACTCTGTGGACTGGGAACATGACTGAGGTTTATTCTAGAACCCTGTAGCCTGGGAACATAAGTGAGGATTGATTCTGGAACCCTGTGGCCTGGGAACATGACATCGGTGGATTCTGGAACCCTGTGGCCTGGGAACATGAGAACGGTTTGATTCTGGATCCCTGTGGCCTGGGAACATGACTTTGGCGTGATTCTGGAAAACTGTGGCCTGGGAAAGTGACATCTGTTTAGATTGTGGAATAGTGTGCCCTGGGAACCTGACTGAGCCTTGGCTCTGGAGCTCTGTGGACTGGGAACATGACTGAGGTTTATTCTAGAACCCTGTAGCCTGGGAACATAACTGAGGATTGATTCTGGAACCCTGTGGCCTGGGAACATGACATCGGTGGATTCTGGAACCCTGTGGCCTGGGAACATGAGAACGGTTTGATTCTGGAACCCTGTGGCCTGGCAACATGACTGAGGCTTGATTCTGGAACCCTGTGGCCTGGCAACATGACTGAGGCTTGATTCTGGAACCGTGTGGCCTGGGGACTTGACTGGGGTTTGATCGCAGAAACCTGTGGACTGTCCACATGACTGAGGTTTCATGGTTCAACCCTGTGGCATGGCAACATGATTGAGGTTTGATTGTGGAATAGTGTGCCCTGGGAACCTGACTGAGCCTTGGTTCTGGAACTCTGTGGACTGGGAACATGACTGAGGTTTATTCTAGAACCCTGTAGCCTGGGAACATAACTGAGGATTGATTCTGGAACCCTGTGGCCTGGGAACATGACATCGGTGGATTCTGGAACCCTGTGGCCTGGGAACATGAGAACGGTTTGATTCTGGAACCCTGTGGCCTGGCAACATGACTGAGGCTTGATTCTGGAACCCTGTGGCCTGGCAACATGACTGAGGCTTGATTCTGGAACCGTGTGGCCTGGGAACTTGACTGGGGTTTGATCGCAGAAACCTGTGGACTGTCCACATGACTGAGGTTTCATGGTTGAACCCTGTGGCATGGCAACATGATTGAGGTTTGATTCTGGAAAACTGTGGCCTGGGAACATGACATCTGTTTAGATTGTGGAATAGTGTGCCCTGGGAACCTGACTGAGCCTTGGTTCTGGAACTCTGTGGACTGGGAACATGACTGAGGTTTATTCTAGAACCCTGTAGCCTGGGAACATAACTGAGGATTGATTCTGGAACCCTGTGTCCTGGGAACATGAGAACGGTTTGATTCTGGAACCCTGTGGCCTGGCAACATGACTGAGGCTTGATTCTGGAACCCTGTGCCCTGGCAACATGACTGAGGCTTGATTCTGGAACCGTGTGGCCTGGGAACTTGACTGGGGTTAGATCGCAGAAACCTGTGGACTGTCCACATGACTGAGGTTTGATGGTGGATCCCTGTGCACTGGGAACATGACTGAGGTTTGATGGTTCAACCCTGTGGCATGGCAACATGACTGAGGTTTGATTCTGGAAAACTGTGGCCTGGGAACATGACATCTGTTTAGATTGTGGAATAGTTTGCCCTGGGAACCTGACTGAGCCTTGGTTCTGGAACTCTGTGGACTGGGAACATGACTGAGGTTTATTCTAGAACCCTGTAGCCTGGGAACATAACTGAGGATTGATTCTGGAACCCTGTGGCCTGGGAACATGACATCGGTGGATTCTGGAACCCTGTGGCCTGGGAACATGAGAACGGTTTGATTCTGGAACCCTGTGGCCTGGCAACATGACTGAGGCTTGATTCTGGAACCCTGTGGCCTGGCAACGTGACTGAGGTTTGATTCTGGATCCCTGTGGCCTGGGAACATGACTGTGGCGTGATTCTGGAAAACTGTGGCCTGGAAAAATGACATCTGTTTAGATCGTGGAATAGTGTGCCCTGGGACCTGACTGAGCCTTGGTTCTGGAACTCTGTGGACTGGGAACATGACTGAGGTTTATTCTAGAACCCTGTAGCCTGGGAACATAACTGAGGATTGATTCTGGAACCCTGTGGCCTGGGAACATGACATCGGTGGATTCTGGAACCCTGTGGCCTGGGAACATGAGAACGGTTTGATTCTGGATCCCTGTGGCCTGGGAACATGACTTTGGCGTGATTCTGGAAAACTGTGGCCTGGGAAAGTGACATCTGTTTAGATTGTGGAATAGTGTGCCCTGGGAACCTGACTGAGCCTTGGCTCTGGAGCTCTGTGGACTGGGAACATGACTGAGGTTTATTCAAGAACCCTGTAGCCTGGGAACATAACTGAGGATTGATTCTGGAACCCTGTGGCCTGGGAACATGACATCGGTGGATTCTGGAACCCTGTGGCCTGGGAACATGAGAACGGTTTGATTCTGGAAACCTATGGCCTGGCAACATGACTGAGGCTTGATTCTGGAACCCTGTGGCCTGGCAACATGACTGAGGTTTGATTCTGGATCCCTGTGGCCTGGGAACATGACTGAGGCGTGATTCTGGAAAACTGTGGCCTGGGAAAGTGACATCTGTTTAGATTGTGGAATAGTGTGCCCTGGGAACCTGACTGAGCCTTGGCTCTGGAGCTCTGTGGACTGGGAACATGACTGAGGTTTATTCTAGAACCCTGTAGCCTGGGAACATAACTGAGGATTGATTCTGGAACCCTGTGGCCTGGGAACATGACATCGGTGGATTCTGGAACCCTGTGGCCTGGGAACATGAGAACGGTTTGATTCTGGAACCCTGTGGCCTGGCAACATGACTGAGGCTTGATTCTGGAACCCTGTGGCCTGGCAACATGACTGAGGCTTGATTCTGGAACCGTGTGGCCTGGGGACTTGACTGGGGTTTGATCGCAGAAACCTGTGGACTGTCCACATGACTGAGGTTTCATGGTTCAACCCTGTGGCATGGCAACATGATTGAGGTTTGATTGTGGAATAGTGTGCCCTGGGAACCTGACTGAGCCTTGGTTCTGGAACTCTGTGGACTGGGAACATGACTGAGGTTTATTCTAGAACCCTGTAGCCTGGGAACATAACTGAGGATTGATTCTGGAACCCTGTGGCCTGGGAACATGACATCGGTGGATTCTGGAACCCTGTGGCCTGGGAACATGAGAACGGTTTGATTCTGGAACCCTGTGGCCTGGCAACATGACTGAGGCTTGATTCTGGAACCCTGTGGCCTGGCAACATGACTGAGGCTTGATTCTGGAACCGTGTGGCCTGGGAACTTGACTGGGGTTTGATCGCAGAAACCTGTGGACTGTCCACATGACTGAGGTTTCATGGTTGAACCCTGTGGCATGGCAACATGATTGAGGTTTGATTCTGGAAAACTGTGGCCTGGGAACATGACATCTGTTTAGATTGTGGAATAGTGTGCCCTGGGAACCTGACTGAGCCTTGGTTCTGGAACTCTGTGGACTGGGAACATGACTGAGGTTTATTCTAGAACCCTGTAGCCTGGGAACATAAGTGAGGATTGATTCTGGAACCCTGTGGCCTGGGAACATGACATCGGTGGATTCTGGAACCCTGTGGCCTGGGAACATGAGAACGGTTTGATTCTGGATCCCTGTGGCCTGGGAACATGACTTTGGCGTGATTCTGGAAAACTGTGGCCTGGGAAAGTGACATCTGTTTAGATTGTGGAATAGTGTGCCCTGGGAACCTGACTGAGCCTTGGCTCTGGAGCTCTGTGGACTGGGAACATGACTGAGGTTTATTCTAGAACCCTGTAGCCTGGGAACATAACTGAGGATTGATTCTGGAACCCTGTGGCCTGGGAACATGACATCGGTGGATTCTGGAACCCTGTGGCCTGGGAACATGAGAACGGTTTGATTCTGGAACCCTGTGGCCTGGCAACATGACTGAGGCTTGATTCTGGAACCCTGTGGCCTGGCAACATGACTGAGGCTTGATTCTGGAACCGTGTGGCCTGGGGACTTGACTGGGGTTTGATCGCAGAAACCTGTGGACTGTCCACATGACTGAGGTTTCATGGTTCAACCCTGTGGCATGGCAACATGATTGAGGTTTGATTGTGGAATAGTGTGCCCTGGGAACCTGACTGAGCCTTGGTTCTGGAACTCTGTGGACTGGGAACATGACTGAGGTTTATTCTAGAACCCTGTAGCCTGGGAACATAACTGAGGATTGATTCTGGAACCCTGTGGCCTGGGAACATGACATCGGTGGATTCTGGAACCCTGTGGCCTGGGAACATGAGAACGGTTTGATTCTGGAACCCTGTGGCCTGGCAACATGACTGAGGCTTGATTCTGGAACCCTGTGGCCTGGCAACATGACTGAGGCTTGATTCTGGAACCGTGTGGCCTGGGAACTTGACTGGGGTTTGATCGCAGAAACCTGTGGACTGTCCACATGACTGAGGTTTCATGGTTGAACCCTGTGGCATGGCAACATGATTGAGGTTTGATTCTGGAAAACTGTGGCCTGGGAACATGACATCTGTTTAGATTGTGGAATAGTGTGCCCTGGGAACCTGACTGAGCCTTGGTTCTGGAACTCTGTGGACTGGGAACATGACTGAGGTTTATTCTAGAACCCTGTAGCCTGGGAACATAACTGAGGATTGATTCTGGAACCCTGTGTCCTGGGAACATGAGAACGGTTTGATTCTGGAACCCTGTGGCCTGGCAACATGACTGAGGCTTGATTCTGGAACCCTGTGCCCTGGCAACATGACTGAGGCTTGATTCTGGAACCGTGTGGCCTGGGAACTTGACTGGGGTTAGATCGCAGAAACCTGTGGACTGTCCACATGACTGAGGTTTGATGGTGGAACCCTGTGCACTGGGAACATGACTGAGGTTTGATGGTTCAACCCTGTGGCCTGGCAACATGACTGAGGTTTGATTCTGGAAAACTGTGGCCTGGGAACATGACATCTGTTTAGATTGTGGAATAGTTTGCCCTGGGAACCTGACTGAGCCTTGGTTCTGGAACTCTGTGGACTGGGAACATGACTGAGGTTTATTCTAGAACCCTGTAGCCTGGGAACATAACTGATGATTGATTCTGGAACCCTGTGGCCTGGGAACTTGACATCGGTGGATTCTGGAACCCTGTGGCCTGGGAACATGAGAACGGTTTGATTCTGGAACCCTGTGGCCTGGCAACATGACTGAGGCTTGATTCTGGAACCCTGTGGCCTGGCAACATGACTGAGGCTTGATTCTGGAACCGTGTGGCCTGGGAACTTGACTGGGGTTTGATCGCAGAAACCTGTGGACTGTCCACATGACTGAGGTTTCATGGTTCAACCCTGTGGCATGGCAACATGATTGAGGTTTGATTGTGGAATAGTGTGCCCTGGGAACCTGACTGAGCCTTGGTTCTGGAACTCTGTGGACTGGGAACATGACTGAGGTTTATTCTAGAACCCTGTAGCCTGGGAACATAACTGAGGATTGATTCTGGAACCCTGTGGCCTGGGAATATGACATCGGTGGATTCTGGAACCCTGTGGCCTGGGAACATGAGAACGGTTTGATTCTGGAACCCTGTGGCCTGGCAACATGACTGAGGCTTGATTCTGGAACCCTGTGGCCTGGCAACATGACTGAGACTTGATTCTGGAACCGTGTGGCCTGGGAACTTGACTGGGGTTTGATCGCAGAAACCTGTGGACTGTCCACATGACTGAGGTTTGATGGTGGAACCCTGTGCACTGGGAACATGACTGAGGTTTGATGGTTGAACCCTGTGGCATGGCAACATGACTGAGGTTTGATTCTGGAAAACTGTGGCCTGGGAACATGACATCTGTTTAGATTGTGGAATAGTTTGCCCTGGGAACCTGACTGAGCCTTGGTTCTGGAACTCTGTGGACTGGGAACATGACTGAGGTTTATTCTAGAACCCTGTAGCCTGGGAACATAACTGAGGATTGATTCTGGAACCCTGTGGCCTGGGAACATGACATCGGTGGATTCTGGAACCCTGTGGCCTGGGAACATGAGAACGGTTTGATTCTGGAACCCTGTTGCCTGGCAACATGACTGAGGCTTGATTCTGGAACCCTGTGGCCTGGCAACATGACTGAGGCTTGATTCTGGAACCGTGTGGCCTGGGAACTTGACTGGGGTTTGATCGCAGAAACCTGTGGACTGTCCACATGACTGAGGTTTCATGGTTGAACCCTGTGGCATGGCAACATGATTGAGGTTTGATTCTGGAAAACTGTGGCCTGGGAACATGACATCTGTTTAGATTGTGGAATAGTGTGCCCTGGGAACCTGACTGAGCCTTGGTTCTGGAACTCTGTGGACTGGGAACATGACTGAGGTTTATTCTAGAACCCTGTAGCCTGGGAACATAACTGAGGATTGATTCTGGAACCCTGTGTCCTGGGAACATGAGAACGGTTTGATTCTGGAACCCTGTGGCCTGGCAACATGACTGAGGCTTGATTCTGGAACCCTGTGCCCTGGCAACATGACTGAGGCTTGATTCTGGAACCGTGTGGCCTGGGAACTTGACTGGGGTTAGATCGCAGAAACCTGTGGACTGTCCACATGACTGAGGTTTGATGGTGGAACCCTGTGCACTGGGAACATGACTGAGGTTTGATGGTTCAACCCTGTGGCATGGCAACATGACTGAGGTTTGATTCTGGAAAACTGTGGCCTGGGAACATGACATCTGTTTAGATTGTGGAATAGTTTGCCCTGGGAACCTGACTGAGCCTTGGTTCTGGAACTCTGTGGACTGGGAACATGACTGAGGTTTATTCTAGAACCCTGTAGCCTGGGAACATAACTGAGGATTGATTCTGGAACCCTGTGGCCTGGGAACATGACATCGGTGGATTCTGGAACCCTGTGGCCTGGGAACATGAGAACGGTTTGATTCTGGAACCCTGTGGCCTGGCAACATGACTGAGGCTTGATTCTGGAACCCTGTGGCCTGGCAACGTGACTGAGGTTTGATTCTGGTTCCCTGTGGCCTGGGAACATGACTGAGGCGTGATTCTGGAAAACTGTGGCCTGGAAAAATGACATCTGTTTAGATCGTGGAATAGTGTGCCCTGGGAACCTGACTGAGCCTTGGTTCTGGAACTCTGTGGACTGGGAACATGACTGAGGTTTATTCTAGAACCCTGTAGCCTGGGAACATAAGTGAGGATTGATTCTGGAACCCTGTGGCCTGGGAACATGACATCGGTGGATTCTGGAACCCTGTGGCCTGGGAACATGAGAACGGTTTGATTCTGGATCCCTGTGGCCTGGGAACATGACTTTGGCGTGATTCTGGAAAACTGTGGCCTGGGAAAGTGACATCTGTTTAGATTGTGGAATAGTGTGCCCTGGGAACCTGACTGAGCCTTGGCTCTGGAGCTCTGTGGACTGGGAACATGACTGAGGTTTATTCTAGAACCCTGTAGCCTGGGAACATAACTGAGGATTGATTCTGGAACCCTGTGGCCTGGGAACATGACATCGGTGGATTCTGGAACCCTGTGGCCTGGGAACATGAGAACGGTTTGATTCTGGAACCCTGTGGCCTGGCAACATGACTGAGGCTTGATTCTGGAACCCTGTGGCCTGGCAACATGACTGAGGCTTGATTCTGGAACCGTGTGGCCTGGGGACTTGACTGGGGTTTGATCGCAGAAACCTGTGGACTGTCCACATGACTGAGGTTTCATGGTTCAACCCTGTGGCATGGCAACATGATTGAGGTTTGATTGTGGAATAGTGTGCCCTGGGAACCTGACTGAGCCTTGGTTCTGGAACTCTGTGGACTGGGAACATGACTGAGGTTTATTCTAGAACCCTGTAGCCTGGGAACATAACTGAGGATTGATTCTGGAACCCTGTGGCCTGGGAACATGACATCGGTGGATTCTGGAACCCTGTGGCCTGGGAACATGAGAACGGTTTGATTCTGGAACCCTGTGGCCTGGCAACATGACTGAGGCTTGATTCTGGAACCCTGTGGCCTGGCAACATGACTGAGGCTTGATTCTGGAACCGTGTGGCCTGGGAACTTGACTGGGGTTTGATCGCAGAAACCTGTGGACTGTCCACATGACTGAGGTTTCATGGTTGAACCCTGTGGCATGGCAACATGATTGAGGTTTGATTCTGGAAAACTGTGGCCTGGGAACATGACATCTGTTTAGATTGTGGAATAGTGTGCCCTGGGAACCTGACTGAGCCTTGGTTCTGGAACTCTGTGGACTGGGAACATGACTGAGGTTTATTCTAGAACCCTGTAGCCTGGGAACATAAGTGAGGATTGATTCTGGAACCCTGTGGCCTGGGAACATGACATCGGTGGATTCTGGAACCCTGTGGCCTGGGAACATGAGAACGGTTTGATTCTGGATCCCTGTGGCCTGGGAACATGACTTTGGCGTGATTCTGGAAAACTGTGGCCTGGGAAAGTGACATCTGTTTAGATTGTGGAATAGTGTGCCCTGGGAACCTGACTGAGCCTTGGCTCTGGAGCTCTGTGGACTGGGAACATGACTGAGGTTTATTCTAGAACCCTGTAGCCTGGGAACATAACTGAGGATTGATTCTGGAACCCTGTGGCCTGGGAACATGACATCGGTGGATTCTGGAACCCTGTGGCCTGGGAACATGAGAACGGTTTGATTCTGGAACCCTGTGGCCTGGCAACATGACTGAGGCTTGATTCTGGAACCCTGTGGCCTGGCAACATGACTGAGGCTTGATTCTGGAACCGTGTGGCCTGGGGACTTGACTGGGGTTTGATCGCAGAAACCTGTGGACTGTCCACATGACTGAGGTTTCATGGTTCAACCCTGTGGCATGGCAACATGATTGAGGTTTGATTGTGGAATAGTGTGCCCTGGGAACCTGACTGAGCCTTGGTTCTGGAACTCTGTGGACTGGGAACATGACTGAGGTTTATTCTAGAACCCTGTAGCCTGGGAACATAACTGAGGATTGATTCTGGAACCCTGTGGCCTGGGAACATGACATCGGTGGATTCTGGAACCCTGTGGCCTGGGAACATGAGAACGGTTTGATTCTGGAACCCTGTGGCCTGGCAACATGACTGAGGCTTGATTCTGGAACCCTGTGGCCTGGCAACATGACTGAGGCTTGATTCTGGAACCGTGTGGCCTGGGAACTTGACTGGGGTTTGATCGCAGAAACCTGTGGACTGTCCACATGACTGAGGTTTCATGGTTGAACCCTGTGGCATGGCAACATGATTGAGGTTTGATTCTGGAAAACTGTGGCCTGGGAACATGACATCTGTTTAGATTGTGGAATAGTGTGCCCTGGGAACCTGACTGAGCCTTGGTTCTGGAACTCTGTGGACTGGGAACATGACTGAGGTTTATTCTAGAACCCTGTAGCCTGGGAACATAACTGAGGATTGATTCTGGAACCCTGTGTCCTGGGAACATGAGAACGGTTTGATTCTGGAACCCTGTGGCCTGGCAACATGACTGAGGCTTGATTCTGGAACCCTGTGCCCTGGCAACATGACTGAGGCTTGATTCTGGAACCGTGTGGCCTGGGAACTTGACTGGGGTTAGATCGCAGAAACCTGTGGACTGTCCACATGACTGAGGTTTGATGGTGGAACCCTGTGCACTGGGAACATGACTGAGGTTTGATGGTTCAACCCTGTGGCATGGCAACATGACTGAGGTTTGATTCTGGAAAACTGTGGCCTGGGAACATGACATCTGTTTAGATTGTGGAATAGTTTGCCCTGGGAACCTGACTGAGCCTTGGTTCTGGAACTCTGTGGACTGGGAACATGACTGAGGTTTATTCTAGAACCCTGTAGCCTGGGAACATAACTGAGGATTGATTCTGGAACCCTGTGGCCTGGGAACATGACATCGGTGGATTCTGGAACCCTGTGGCCTGGGAACATGAGAACGGTTTGATTCTGGAACCCTGTGGCCTGGCAACATGACTGAGGCTTGATTCTGGAACCCTGTGGCCTGGCAACGTGACTGAGGTTTGATTCTGGATCCCTGTGGCCTGGGAACATGACTGTGGCGTGATTCTGGAAAACTGTGGCCTGGAAAAATGACATCTGTTTAGATCGTGGAATAGTGTGCCCTGGGACCTGACTGAGCCTTGGTTCTGGAACTCTGTGGACTGGGAACATGACTGAGGTTTATTCTAGAACCCTGTAGCCTGGGAACATAACTGAGGATTGATTCTGGAACCCTGTGGCCTGGGAACATGACATCGGTGGATTCTGGAACCCTGTGGCCTGGGAACATGAGAACGGTTTGATTCTGGATCCCTGTGGCCTGGGAACATGACTTTGGCGTGATTCTGGAAAACTGTGGCCTGGGAAAGTGACATCTGTTTAGATTGTGGAATAGTGTGCCCTGGGAACCTGACTGAGCCTTGGCTCTGGAGCTCTGTGGACTGGGAACATGACTGAGGTTTATTCAAGAACCCTGTAGCCTGGGAACATAACTGAGGATTGATTCTGGAACCCTGTGGCCTGGGAACATGACATCGGTGGATTCTGGAACCCTGTGGCCTGGGAACATGAGAACGGTTTGATTCTGGAAACCTATGGCCTGGCAACATGACTGAGGCTTGATTCTGGAACCCTGTGGCCTGGCAACATGACTGAGGTTTGATTCTGGATCCCTGTGGCCTGGGAACATGACTGAGGCGTGATTCTGGAAAACTGTGGCCTGGAAACATGACATCTGTTTAGATTGTGGAATAGTGTGCCCTGGGAACCTGACTGAGCCTTGGTTCTGGAACTCTGTGGACTGGGAACATGACTGAGGTTTATTCTAGAACCCTGTAGCCTGGGATCATAACTGATGATTGATTCTGGAACCCTGTGGCCTGGGAACTTGACATCGGTGGATTCTGGAACCCTGTGGCCTGGGAACATGAGAACGGTTTGATTCTGGAACCCTGTGGCCTGGCAACATGACTGAGGCGTGATTCTGGAAAACTGTGGCCTGGGAAATTGACATCTGTTTAGATTGTGGAATAGTGTGCCCTGGGAACCTGACTGAGCCTTGGTTCTGGAACTCTGTGGACTGGGAACATGACTGAGGTTTATTCTAGAACCCTGTAGCCTGGGAACATAACTGAGGATTGATTCTGGAACCCTGTGGCCTGGGAACATGACATCGGTGGATTCTGGAACCCTGTGGCCTGGGAACATGAGAACGGTTTGATTCTGGAACCCTGTGGCCTGGCAACATGACTGAGGCTTGATTCTGGAACCCTGTGGCCTGGCAACATGACTGAGGCTTGATTCTGGAACCGTGTGGCCTGGGAACTTGACTGGGGTTTGATCGCAGAAACCTGTGGACTGTCCACATGACTGAGGTTTCATGGTTGAACCCTGTGGCATGGCAACATGATTGAGGTTTGATTCTGGAAAACTGTGGCCTGGGAACATGACATCTGTTTAGATTGTGGAATAGTGTGCCCTGGGAACCTGACTGAGCCTTGGTTCTGGAACTCTGTGGACTGGGAACATGACTGAGGTTTATTCTAGAACCCTGTAGCCTGGGAACATAACTGAGGATTGATTCTGGAACCCTGTGGCCTGGGAACATGAGAACGGTTTGATTCTGGAACCCTGTGGCCTGGCAACATGACTGAGGCTTGATTCTGGAACCCTGTGCCCTGGGAACATGACATCGGTGGATTCTGGAACCCTGTGGCCTGGGAACATGAGAACGGTTTGATTCTGGAACCCTGTGGCCTGGCAACATGACTGAGTCTTGATTCTGGAACCCTGTGGCCTGGCAACATGACTGAGACTTGATTCTGGAACCGTGTGGCCTGGGAACTTGACTGGGGTTTGATCGCAGAAACCTGTGGACTGTCCACATGACTGAGGTTTGATGGTGGAACCCTGTGCACTGGGAACATGACTGAGGTTTGATGGTTGAACCCTGTGGCATGGCAACATGACTGAGGTTTGATTCTGGAAAACTGTGGCCTGGGAACATGACATCTGTTTAGATTGTTGAATAGTTTGCCCTGGGAACCTGACTGAGCCTTGGTTCTGGAACTCTGTGGACTGGGAACATGACTGAGGTTTATTCTAGAACCCTGTAGCCTGGGAACATAACTGAGTATTGATTCTGGAACCCTGTGGCCTGGGAACATGACATCGGTGGATTCTGGAACCCTGTGGCCTGGGAACATGAGAACGGTTTGATTCTGGAACCCTGTGGCCTGGCAACATGACTGAGGCTTGATTCTGGAACCCTGTGGCCTGGCAACATGACTGAGGTTTGATTCTGGTTCCCTGTGTCCTGGGAACATGACTGAGGCGTGATTCTGGAAAACTGTGGCCTGGAAAAATGACATCTGTTTAGATCGTGGAATAGTGTGCCCTGGGAACCTGACTGAGCCTTGGTTCTGGAACTCTGTGGACTGGGAACATGACTGAGGTTTATTCTAGAACCCTGTAGCCTGGGAACATAAGTGAGGATTGATTCTGGAATCCTGTGGCCTGGGAACATGACATCGGTGGATTCTGGAACCCTGTGGCCTGGGAACATGAGAACGGTTTGATTCTGGATCCCTGTGGCCTGGGAACATGACTTTGGCGTGATTCTGGAAAACTGTGGCCTGGGAAAGTGACATCTGTTTAGATTGTGGAATAGTGTGCCCTGGGAACCTGACTGAGCCTTGGCTCTGGAGCTCTGTGGACTGGGAACATGACTGAGGTTTATTCTAGAACCCTGTAGCCTGGGAACATAACTGAGGATTGATTCTGGAACCCTGTGGCCTGGGAACATGACATCGGTGGATTCTGGAACCCTGTGGCCTGGGAACATGAGAACGGTTTGATTCTGGAACCCTGTGGCCTGGCAACATGACTGAGGCTTGATTCTGGAACCCTGTGGCCTGGCAACATGACTGAGGCTTGATTCTGGAACCGTGTGGCCTGGGAACTTGACTGGGGTTTGATCGCAGAAACCTGTGGACTGTCCACATGACTGAGGTTTCATGGTTCAACCCTGTGGCATGGCAACATGATTGAGGTTTGATTGTGGAATAGTGTGCCCTGGGAACCTGACTGAGCCTTGGTTCTGGAACTCTGTGGACTGGGAACATGACTGAGGTTTATTCTAGAACCCTGTAGCCTGGGAACATAACTGAGGATTGATTCTGGAACCCTGTGGCCTGGGAACATGACATCGGTGGATTCTGGAACCCTGTGGCCTGGGAACATGAGAACGGTTTGATTCTGGAACCCTGTGGCCTGGCAACATGACTGAGGCTTGATTCTGGAACCCTGTGGCCTGGCAACATGACTGAGACTTGATTCTGGAACCGTGTGGCCTGGGAACTTGACTGGGGTTTGATCGCAGAAACCTGTGGACTGTCCACATGACTGAGGTTTGATGGTGGAACCCTGTGCACTGGGAACATGACTGAGGTTTGATGGTTGAACCCTGTGGCATGGCAACATGACTGAGGTTTGATTCTGGAAAACTGTGGCCTGGGAACATGACATCTGTTTAGATTGTGGAATAGTTTGCCCTGGGAACCTGACTGAGCCTTGGTTCTGGAACTCTGTGGACTGGGAACATGACTGAGGTTTATTCTAGAACCCTGTAGCCTGGGAACATAACTGAGGATTGATTCTGGAACCCTGTGGCCTGGGAACATGACATCGGTGGATTCTGGAACCCTGTGGCCTGGGAACATGAGAACGGTTTGATTGTGGATCCCTGTGGCCTGGGAACATGACTTTGGCGTGATTCTGGAAAACTGTGGCCTGGGAAAGTGACATCTGTTTAGATTGTGGAATAGTGTGCCCTGGGAACCTGACTGAGCCTTGGCTCTGGAGCTCTGTGGACTGGGAACATGACTGAGGTTTATTCTAGAACCCTGTAGCCTGGGAACATAACTGAGGATTGATTCTGGAACCCTGTGGCCTGGGAACATGACATCGGTGGATTCTGGAACCCTGTGGCCTGGGAACATGAGAACAGTTTGATTCTGGAACCCTGTGGCCTGGCAACATGACTGAGGCTTGATTCTGGAACCCTGTGGCCTGGCAACATGACTGAGGCTTGATTCTGGAACCGTGTGGCCTGGGAACTTGACTGGGGTTTGATCGCAGAAACCTGTGGACTGTCCACATGACTGAGGTTTCATGGTTCAACCCTGTGGCATGGCAACATGATTGAGGTTTGATTGTGGAATAGTGTGCCCTGGGAACCTGACTGAGCCTTGGTTCTGGAACTCTGTGGACTGGGAACATGACTGAGGTTTATTCTAGAACCCTGTAGCCTGGGAACAGAACTGAGGATTGATTCTGGAACCCTGTGGCCTGGGAACATGACATCGGTGGATTCTGGAACCCTGTGGCCTGGGAACATGAGAACGGTTTGATTCTGGAACCCTGTGGCCTGGCAACATGACTGAGGCTTGATTCTGGAACCCTGTGGCCTGGCAACATGACTGAGACTTGATTCTGGAACCGTGTGGTCTGGGAATTTGACTGGGGTTTGATCGCAGAAACCTGTGGACTGTCCACATGACTGAGGTTTGATGGTGGAACCCTGTGCACTGGGAACATGACTGAGGTTTGATGGTTGAACCCTGTGGCATGGCAACATGACTGAGGTTTGATTCTGGAAAACTGTGGCCTGGGAACATGACATCTGTTTAGATTGTGGAATAGTTTGCCCTGGGAACCTGACTGAGCCTTGGTTCTGGAACTCTGTGGATTGGGAACATGACTGAGGTTTATTCTAGAACCCTGTAGCCTGGGAACATAACTGAGGATTGATTCTGGAACCCTGTGGCCTGGGAACATGACATCGGTGGATTCTGGAACCCTGTGGCCTGGGAACATGATAACGGTTTGATTCTGGAACCCTGTGGCCTGGCAACATGACTGAGGCTTGATTCTGGAACCCTGTGGCCTGGCAACATGACTGAGGCTTGATTCTGCAACCGTGTGGCCTGGGAACTTGACTGGGGTTTGATCGCAGAAACCTGTGGACTGTCCACATGACTGAGGTTTCATGGTTCAACCCTGTGGCATGGCAACATGATTGAGGTTTGATTGTGGAATAGTCTGCCCTGGGAACCTGACTGAGCCTTGGTTCTGGAACTCTGTGGACTGGGAACATGACTGAGGTTTATTCTAGAACCCTGTAGCCTGGGAACATAACTGAGGATTGATTCTGGAACCCTGTGGCCTGGGAACATGACATCGGTGGATTCTGGAACCCTGTGGCCTGGGAACATGAGAACGGTTTGATTCTGGAACCCTGTGGCCTGGCAACATGACTGAGGCTTGATTCTGGAACCCTGTGGCCTGGCAACATGACTGAGACTTGATTCTGGAACCGTGTGGTCTGGGAACTTGCCTGGGGTTTGATCGCAGAAACCTATGGACTGTCCACATGACTGAGGTTTGATGGTGGAACCCTGTGCACTGGGAACATGACTGAGGTTTGATGGTTGAACCCTGTGGCATGGCAACATGACTGAGTTTTGATTCTGGAAAACTGTGGCCTGGGAACATGACATCTGTTTAGATTGTGGAATAGTTTGCCCTGGGAACCTGACTGAGCCTTGGTTCTGGAACTCTGTGGACTGGGAACATGACTGAGGTTTATTCTAGAACCCTGTAGCCTGGGAACATAACTGAGGATTGATTCTGGAACCCTGTGGCCTGGGAACATGACATCGGTGGATTCTGGAACCCTGTGGCCTGGGAACATGAGAACGGTTTGATTCTGGAACCCTGTGGCCTGGCAACATGACTGAGGTTTGATTCTGGAACCCTGTGGCCTGGCAACATGACTGAGGTTTGATTCTGGATCCCTGTGGCCTGGGAACATGACTGAGGCGTGATTCTGGAAAACTGTGGCCTGGAAAAATGACATCTGTTTAGATCGTGGAATAGTGTGCCCTGGGAACCTGACTGAGCCTTGGTTCTGGAACTCTGTGGACTGGGAACATGACTGAGGTTTATTCTAGAACCCTGTAGCCTGGGAACATAACTGAGGATTGATTCTGGAACCCTGTGGCCTGGGAACATGACATCGGTGGATTCTGGAACCCTGTGGCCTGGGAACATGAGAACGGTTTGATTCTGGATCCCTGTGGCCTGGGAACATGACTTTGGCGTGATTCTGGAAAACTGTGTCCTGGGAAAGTGACATCTGTTTAGATTGTGGAATAGTGTGCCCTGGGAACCTGACTGAGCCTTGGCTCTGGAGCTCTGTGGACTGGGAACATGACTGAGGTTTATTCTAGAACCCTGTAGCCTGGCAACATGACTGAGGCTTGATTCTGGAACCCTGTGGCCTGGCAATATGACTCAGGTTTGATTCTGGATCCCTGTGGCCTGGGAACATGACATCGGTGGATTCTGGAACCCTGTGGCCTGGGAACATGAGTACGGTTTGATTCTGGAACCCTGTGGCCTGGCAACATGACTGAGGCTTGATTCTGGAACCCTGTGGCCTGGCAACATGACTGAGGCTTGATTCTGGAACCGTGTGGCCTGGCAACTTGACTGGGGTTTGATCGCAGAAACCTGTGGACTGTCCACATGACTGAGGTTTCATGGTTGAACCCTGTGGCATGGCAACATGATTGAGGTTTGATTGTGGAACCCTCAGGCTTGGGAACATGACTGAGGCTTGATGGTGGAACCCTCTGGCCTGGAAACAGGAATGAGGTTTGATGGTGGAACCCTGCGGCCTGGCAACATGACTGAGGTTTGATTCTGGAAAACTGTGGCCTGGGAACATGACATCTGTTTAGATTGTGGAATAGTGTGCCCTGGGAACCTGACTGAGCCTTGGTTCTGGAACTCTGTGGACTGGGAACATGACTGAGGTTTATTCTAGAACCCTGTAGCCTGGGAACATAACTGAGGATTGATTCTGGAACCCTGTGGCCTGGGAACATGAGAACGGTTTGATTCTGGAACCCTGTGGCCTGGCAACATGACTGAGGCTTGATTCTGGAACCCTGTGCCCTGGCAACATGACTGAGGCTTGATTCTGGAACCGTGTGGCCTGGGAACTTGACTGGGGTTAGATCGCAGAAACCTGTGGACTGTCCACATGACTGAGGTTTGATGGTGGAACCCTGTGCACTGGGAACATGACTGAGGTTTGATGGTTCAACCCTGTGGCATGGCAACATGACTGAGGTTTGATTCTGGAAAACTGTGGCCTGGGAACATGAAATCTGTTTAGATTGTGGAATAGTTTGCCCTGGGAACCTGACTGAGCCTTGGTTCTGGAACTCTGTGGACTGGGAACATGACTGAGGTTTATTCTAGAACCCTGTAGCCTGGGAACATAACTGAGGATTGATTCTGGAACCCTGTGGCCTGGGAACATGACATCGGTGGATTCTGGAACCCTGTGGCCTGGGAACATGAGAACGGTTTGATTCTGGAACCCTGTGGCCTGGCAACATGACTGAGGCTTGATTCTGGAACCCTGTGGCCTGGCAACATGACTGAGGTTTGATTCTGGATCCCTGTGGCCTGGGAACATGACTGAGGCGTGATTCTGGAAAACTGTGGCCTGGAAAAATGACATCTGTTTAGATCGTGGAATAGTGTGCCCTGGGACCTGACTGAGCCTTGGTTCTGGAACCCTGTGGCCTGGGAACATGAGAACGGTTTGATTCTGGAACCCTGTGGCCTGGCAACATGACTGAGGCTTGATTCTGGAACCCTGTGGCCTGGCAACATGACTGAGGCTTGATTCTGGAACCGTGTAGCCTGTGAACTTGACTGGGGTTTGATCGCAGAAACCTGTGGACTGTCCACATGACTGAGGTTTCATGGTTCAACCCTGTGGCATGGCAACATGATTGAGGTTTGATTGTGGAATAGTGTGCCCTGGGAACCTGACTGAGCCTTGGTTCTGGAACTCTGTGGACTGGGAACATGACTGAGGTTTATTCTAGAACCCTGTAGCCTGGGAACATAACTGAGGATTGATTCTGGAACCCTGTGGCCTGGGAACATGACATCGGTGGATTCTGGAACCCTGTGGCCTGGGAACATGAGAACGGTTTGATTCTGGAACCCTGTGGCCTGGCAACATGACTGAGGCTTGATTCTGGAACCCTGTGGCCTGGCAACATGACTGAGACTTGATTCTGGAACCGTGTGGCCTGGGAACTTGACTGGGGTTTGATCGCAGAAACCTGTGGACTGTCCACATGACTGAGGTTTGATGGTGGAACCCTGTGCACTGGGAACATGACTGAGGTTTGATGGTTGAACCCTGTGGCATGGCAACATGACTGAGGTTTGATTCTGGAAAACTGTGGCCTGGGAACATGACATCTGTTTAGATTGTGGAATAGTTTGCCCTGGGAACCTGACTGAGCCTTGGTTCTGGAACTCTGTGGACTGGGAACATGACTGAGGTTTATTCTAGAACCCTGTAGCCTGGGAACATAACTGAGGATTGATTCTGGAACCCTGTGGCCTGGGAACATGACATCGGTGGATTCTGGAACCCTGTGGCCTGGGAACATGAGAACGGTTTGATTCTGGAACCCTGTGGCCTGGCAACATGACTGAGGCTTGATTCTGGAACCCTGTGGCCTGGCAACATGACTGAGGTTTGATTCTGGTTCCCTGTGGCCTGGGAACATGACTGAGGCGTGATTCTGGAAAACTGTGGCCTGGAAAAATGACATCTGTTTAGATCGTGGAATAGTGTGCCCTGGGAACCTGACTGAGCCTTGGTTCTGGAACTCTGTGGACTGGGAACATGACTGAGGTTTATTCTAGAACCCTGTAGCCTGGGAACATAAGTGAGGATTGATTCTGGAATCCTGTGGCCTGGGAACATGACATCGGTGGATTCTGGAACCCTGTGGCCTGGGAACATGAGAACGGTTTGATTCTGGATCCCTGTGGCCTGGGAACATGACTTTGGCGTGATTCTGGAAAACTGTGGCCTGGGAAAGTGACATCTGTTTAGATTGTGGAATAGTGTGCCCTGGGAACCTGACTGAGCCTTGGCTCTGGAGCTCTGTGGACTGGGAACATGACTGAGGTTTATTCTAGAACCCTGTAGCCTGGGAACATAACTGAGGATTGATTCTGGAACCCTGTGGCCTGGGAACATGACATCGGTGGATTCTGGAACCCTGTGGCCTGGGAACATGAGAACGGTTTGATTCTGGAACCCTGTGGCCTGGCAACATGACTGAGGCTTGATTCTGGAACCCTGTGGCCTGGCAACATGACTGAGGCTTGATTCTGGAACCGTGTGGCCTGGGAACTTGACTGGGGTTTGATCGCAGAAACCTGTGGACTGTCCACATGACTGAGGTTTCATGGTTCAACCCTGTGGCATGGCAACATGATTGAGGTTTGATTGTGGAATAGTGTGCCCTGGGAACCTGACTGAGCCTTGGTTCTGGAACTCTGTGGACTGGGAACATGACTGAGGTTTATTCTAGAACCCTGTAGCCTGGGAACATAACTGAGGATTGATTCTGGAACCCTGTGGCCTGGGAACATGACATCGGTGGATTCTGGAACCCTGTGGCCTGGGAACATGAGAACGGTTTGATTCTGGAACCCTGTGGCCTGGCAACATGACTGAGGCTTGATTCTGGAACCCTGTGGCCTGGCAACATGACTGAGACTTGATTCTGGAACCGTGTGGCCTGGGAACTTGACTGGGGTTTGATCGCAGAAACCTGTGGACTGTCCACATGACTGAGGTTTGATGGTGGAACCCTGTGCACTGGGAACATGACTGAGGTTTGATGGTTGAACCCTGTGGCATGGCAACATGACTGAGGTTTGATTCTGGAAAACTGTGGCCTGGGAACATGACATCTGTTTAGATTGTGGAATAGTTTGCCCTGGGAACCTGACTGAGCCTTGGTTCTGGAACTCTGTGGACTGGGAACATGACTGAGGTTTATTCTAGAACCCTGTAGCCTGGGAACATAACTGAGGATTGATTCTGGAACCCTGTGGCCTGGGAACATGACATCGGTGGATTCTGGAACCCTGTGGCCTGGGAACATGAGAACGGTTTGATTGTGGATCCCTGTGGCCTGGGAACATGACTTTGGCGTGATTCTGGAAAACTGTGGCCTGGGAAAGTGACATCTGTTTAGATTGTGGAATAGTGTGCCCTGGGAACCTGACTGAGCCTTGGCTCTGGAGCTCTGTGGACTGGGAACATGACTGAGGTTTATTCTAGAACCCTGTAGCCTGGGAACATAACTGAGGATTGATTCTGGAACCCTGTGGCCTGGGAACATGACATCGGTGGATTCTGGAACCCTGTGGCCTGGGAACATGAGAACAGTTTGATTCTGGAACCCTGTGGCCTGGCAACATGACTGAGGCTTGATTCTGGAACCCTGTGGCCTGGCAACATGACTGAGGCTTGATTCTGGAACCGTGTGGCCTGGGAACTTGACTGGGGTTTGATCGCAGAAACCTGTGGACTGTCCACATGACTGAGGTTTCATGGTTCAACCCTGTGGCATGGCAACATGATTGAGGTTTGATTGTGGAATAGTGTGCCCTGGGAACCTGACTGAGCCTTGGTTCTGGAACTCTGTGGACTGGGAACATGACTGAGGTTTATTCTAGAACCCTGTAGCCTGGGAACAGAACTGAGGATTGATTCTGGAACCCTGTGGCCTGGGAACATGACATCGGTGGATTCTGGAACCCTGTGGCCTGGGAACATGAGAACGGTTTGATTCTGGAACCCTGTGGCCTGGCAACATGACTGAGGCTTGATTCTGGAACCCTGTGGCCTGGCAACATGACTGAGACTTGATTCTGGAACCGTGTGGTCTGGGAATTTGACTGGGGTTTGATCGCAGAAACCTGTGGACTGTCCACATGACTGAGGTTTGATGGTGGAACCCTGTGCACTGGGAACATGACTGAGGTTTGATGGTTGAACCCTGTGGCATGGCAACATGACTGAGGTTTGATTCTGGAAAACTGTGGCCTGGGAACATGACATCTGTTTAGATTGTGGAATAGTTTGCCCTGGGAACCTGACTGAGCCTTGGTTCTGGAACTCTGTGGATTGGGAACATGACTGAGGTTTATTCTAGAACCCTGTAGCCTGGGAACATAACTGAGGATTGATTCTGGAACCCTGTGGCCTGGGAACATGACATCGGTGGATTCTGGAACCCTGTGGCCTGGGAACATGATAACGGTTTGATTCTGGAACCCTGTGGCCTGGCAACATGACTGAGGCTTGATTCTGGAACCCTGTGGCCTGGCAACATGACTGAGGTTTGATTCTGGATCCCTGTGGCCTGGGAACATGACTGAGGCGTGATTCTGGAAAACTGTGGCCTGGAAAAATGACATCTGTTTAGATCGTGGAATAGTGTGCCCTGGGAACCTGACTGAGCCTTGGTTCTGGAACTCTGTGGACTGGGAACATGACTGAGGTTTATTCTAGAACCCTGTAGCCTGGGAACATAACTGAGGATTGATTCTGGAACCCTGTGGCCTGGGAACATGACATCGGTGGATTCTGGAACCCTGTGGCCAGGGAACATGAGAACGGTTTGATTCTGGAACCCTGTGGCCTGGCAACATGACTGAGGCTTGATTCTGGAACCCTGTGGCCTGGCAACATGACTGAGACTTGATTCTGGAACCGTGTGGCCTGGGAACTTGACTGGGGTTTGATCGCAGAAACCTGTGGACTGTCCACATGACTGAGGTTTGATGGTGGAACCCTGTGCACTGGGAACATGACTGAGGTTTGATGGTTGAACCCTGTGGCATGGCAACATGACTGAGGTTTGATTCTGGAAAACTGTGGCCTGGGAACATGACATCTGTTTAGATTGTGGAATAGTTTGCCCTGGGAACCTGACTGAGCCTTGGTTCTGGAACTCTGTGGACTGGGAACATGACTGAGGTTTATTCTAGAACCCTGTAGCCTGGGAACATAACTGAGGATTGATTCTGGAACCCTGTGGCCTGGGAACATGACATCGGTGGATTCTGGAACCCTGTGGCCTGGGAACATGAGAACGGTTTGATTCTGGATCCCTGTGGCCTGGGAACATGACTTTGGCGTGATTCTGGAAAACTGTGGCCTGGGAAAGTGACATCTGTTTAGATTGTGGAATAGTGTGCCCTGGGAACCTGACTGAGCCTTGGCTCTGGAGGTCTTTGGACTGGGAACATGACTGAGGTTTATTCTAGAACCCTGTAGCCTGGGAACATAACTGAGGATTGATTCTGGAACCCTGTGGCCTGGGAACATGACATCGGTGGATTCTGGAACCCTGTGGCCTGGGAACATGAGAACGGTTTGATTCTGGAACCCTGTGGCCTGGCAACATGACTGAGGCTTGATTCTGGAACCCTGTGGCCTGGCAACATGACTGAGGCTTGATTCTGCAACCGTGTGGCCTGGGAACTTGACTGGGGTTTGATCGCAGAAACCTGTGGACTGTCCACATGACTGAGGTTTCATGGTTCAACCCTGTGGCATGGCAACATGATTGAGGTTTGATTGTGGAATAGTCTGCCCTGGGAACCTGACTGAGCCTTGGTTCTGGAACTCTGTGGACTGGGAACATGACTGAGGTTTATTCTAGAACCCTGTAGCCTGGGAACATAACTGAGGATTGATTCTGGAACCCTGTGGCCTGGGAACATGACATCGGTGGATTCTGGAACCCTGTGGCCTGGGAACATGAGAACGGTTTGATTCTGGAACCCTGTGGCCTGGCAACATGACTGAGGCTTGATTCTGGAACCCTGTGGCCTGGCAACATGACTGAGACTTGATTCTGGAACCGTGTGGTCTGGGAACTTGCCTGGGGTTTGATCGCAGAAACCTATGGACTGTCCACATGACTGAGGTTTGATGGTGGAACCCTGTGCACTGGGAACATGACTGAGGTTTGATGGTTGAACCCTGTGGCATGGCAACATGACTGAGTTTTGATTCTGGAAAACTGTGGCCTGGGAACATGACATCTGTTTAGATTGTGGAATAGTTTGCCCTGGGAACCTGACTGAGCCTTGGTTCTGGAACTCTGTGGACTGGGAACATGACTGAGGTTTATTCTAGAACCCTGTAGCCTGGGAACATAACTGAGGATTGATTCTGGAACCCTGTGGCCTGGGAACATGACATCGGTGGATTCTGGAACCCTGTGGCCTGGGAACATGAGAACGGTTTGATTCTGGAACCCTGTGGCCTGGCAACATGACTGAGGTTTGATTCTGGAACCCTGTGGCCTGGCAACATGACTGAGGTTTGATTCTGGATCCCTGTGGCCTGGGAACATGACTGAGGCGTGATTCTGGAAAACTGTGGCCTGGAAAAATGACATCTGTTTAGATCGTGGAATAGTGTGCCCTGGGAACCTGACTGAGCCTTGGTTCTGGAACTCTGTGGACTGGGAACATGACTGAGGTTTATTCTAGAACCCTGTAGCCTGGGAACATAACTGAGGATTGATTCTGGAACCCTGTGGCCTGGGAACATGACATCGGTGGATTCTGGAACCCTGTGGCCTGGGAACATGAGAACGGTTTGATTCTGGATCCCTGTGGCCTGGGAACATGACTTTGGCGTGATTCTGGAAAACTGTGTCCTGGGAAAGTGACATCTGTTTAGATTGTGGAATAGTGTGCCCTGGGAACCTGACTGAGCCTTGGCTCTGGAGCTCTGTGGACTGGGAACATGACTGAGGTTTATTCTAGAACCCTGTAGCCTGGCAACATGACTGAGGCTTGATTCTGGAACCCTGTGGCCTGGCAATATGACTCAGGTTTGATTCTGGATCCCTGTGGCCTGGGAACATGACATCGGTGGATTCTGGAACCCTGTGGCCTGGGAACATGAGTACGGTTTGATTCTGGAACCCTGTGGCCTGGCAACATGACTGAGGCTTGATTCTGGAACCCTGTGGCCTGGCAACATGACTGAGGCTTGATTCTGGAACCGTGTGGCCTGGCAACTTGACTGGGGTTTGATCGCAGAAACCTGTGGACTGTCCACATGACTGAGGTTTCATGGTTGAACCCTGTGGCATGGCAACATGATTGAGGTTTGATTGTGGAACCCTCAGGCTTGGGAACATGACTGAGGCTTGATGGTGGAACCCTCTGGCCTGGAAACAGGAATGAGGTTTGATGGTGGAACCCTGCGGCCTGGCAACATGACTGAGGTTTGATTCTGGAAAACTGTGGCCTGGGAACATGACATCTGTTTAGATTGTGGAATAGTGTGCCCTGGGAACCTGACTGAGCCTTGGTTCTGGAACTCTGTGGACTGGGAACATGACTGAGGTTTATTCTAGAACCCTGTAGCCTGGGAACATAACTGAGGATTGATTCTGGAACCCTGTGGCCTGGGAACATGAGAACGGTTTGATTCTGGAACCCTGTGGCCTGGCAACATGACTGAGGCTTGATTCTGGAACCCTGTGCCCTGGCAACATGACTGAGGCTTGATTCTGGAACCGTGTGGCCTGGGAACTTGACTGGGGTTAGATCGCAGAAACCTGTGGACTGTCCACATGACTGAGGTTTGATGGTGGAACCCTGTGCACTGGGAACATGACTGAGGTTTGATGGTTCAACCCTGTGGCATGGCAACATGACTGAGGTTTGATTCTGGAAAACTGTGGCCTGGGAACATGAAATCTGTTTAGATTGTGGAATAGTTTGCCCTGGGAACCTGACTGAGCCTTGGTTCTGGAACTCTGTGGACTGGGAACATGACTGAGGTTTATTCTAGAACCCTGTAGCCTGGGAACATAACTGAGGATTGATTCTGGAACCCTGTGGCCTGGGAACATGACATCGGTGGATTCTGGAACCCTGTGGCCTGGGAACATGAGAACGGTTTGATTCTGGAACCCTGTGGCCTGGCAACATGACTGAGGCTTGATTCTGGAACCCTGTGGCCTGGCAACATGACTGAGGTTTGATTCTGGATCCCTGTGGCCTGGGAACATGACTGAGGCGTGATTCTGGAAAACTGTGGCCTGGAAAAATGACATCTGTTTAGATCGTGGAATAGTGTGCCCTGGGACCTGACTGAGCCTTGGTTCTGGAACCCTGTGGCCTGGGAACAGGAGAACGGTTTGATTCTGGAACCCTGTGGCCTGGCAACATGACTGAGGCTTGATTCTGGAACCCTGTGGCCTGGCAACATGACTGAGGCTTGATTCTGGAACCGTGTAGCCTGGGAACTTGACTGGGGTTTGATCGCAGAAACCTGTGGACTGTCCACATGACTGAGGTTTCATGGTTCAACCCTGTGGCATGGCAACATGATTGAGGTTTGATTGTGGAATAGTGTGCCCTGGGAACCTGACTGAGCCTTGGTTCTGGAACTCTGTGGACTGGGAACATGACTGAGGTTTATTCTAGAACCCTGTAGCCTGGGAACATAACTGAGGATTGATTCTGGAACCCTGTGGCCTGGGAACATGACATCGGTGGATTCTGGAACCCTGTGGCCTGGGAACATGAGAACGGTTTGATTCTGGAACCCTGTGGCCTGGCAACATGACTGAGGCTTGATTCTGGAACCCTGTGGCCTGGCAACATGACTGAGACTTGATTCTGGAACCGTGTGGCCTGGGAACTTGACTGGGGTTTGATCGCAGAAACCTGTGGACTGTCCACATGACTGAGGTTTGATGGTGGAACCCTGTGCACTGGGAACATGACTGAGGTTTGATGGTTGAACCCTGTGGCATGGCAACATGACTGAGGTTTGATTCTGGAAAACTGTGGCCTGGGAACATGACATCTGTTTAGATTGTGGAATAGTTTGCCCTGGGAACCTGACTGAGCCTTGGTTCTGGAACTCTGTGGACTGGGAACATGACTGAGGTTTATTCTAGAACCCTGTAGCCTGGGAACATAACTGAGGATTGATTCTGGAACCCTGTGGCCTGGGAACATGACATCGGTGGATTCTGGAACCCTGTGGCCTGGGAACATGAGAACGGTTTGATTCTGGAAACCTGTGGCCTGGCAACATGACTGAGGCTTGATTCTGGAACCCTGTGGCCTGGCAACATGACTGAGGTTTGATTCTGGTTCCCTGTGGCCTGGGAACATGACTGAGGCGTGATTCTGGAAAACTGTGGCCTGGAAAAATGACATCTGTTTAGATCGTGGAATAGTGTGCCCTGGGAACCTGACTGAGCCTTGGTTCTGGAACTCTGTGGACTGGGAACATGACTGAGGTTTATTCTAGAACCCTGTATCCTGGGAACATAAGTGAGGATTGATTCTGGAACCCTGTGGCCTGGGAACATGACATCGGTGGATTCTGGAACCCTGTGGCCTGGGAACATGAGAACGGTTTGATTCTGGATCACTGTGGCCTGGGAACATGACTTTGGCGTGATTCTGGAAAACTGTGGCCTGGGAAAGTGACATCTGTTTAGATTGTGGAATAGTGTGCCCTGGGAACCTGACTGAGCCTTGGCTCTGGAGCTCTGTGGACTGGGAACATGACTGAGGTTTATTCTAGAACCCTGTAGCCTGGGAACATAACTGAGGATTGATTCTGGAACCCTGTGGCCTGGGAACATGACATCGGTGGATTCTGGAACCCTTTGGCCTGGGAACATGAGAACGGTTTGATTCTGGAACCCTGTGGCCTGGCAACATGACTGAGGCTTGATTCTGGAACCCTGTGGCCTGGCAACATGACTGAGGCTTGATTCTGGAACCGTGTGGCCTGGGAACTTGACTGGGGTTTGATCGCAGAAACCTGTGGACTGTCCACATGACTGAGGTTTCATGGTTCAACCCTGTGGCATGGCAACATGATTGAGGTTTGATTGTGGAATAGTGTGCCCTGGGAACCTGACTGAGCCTTGGTTCTGGAACTCTGTGGACTGGGAACATGACTGAGGTTTATTCTAGAACCCTGTAGCCTGGGAACAGAACTGAGGATTGATTCTGGAACCCTGTGGCCTGGGAACATGACATCGGTGGATTCTGGAACCCTGTGGCCTGGGAACATGAGAACGGTTTGATTCTGGAACCCTGTGGCCTGGCAACATGACTGAGGCTTGATTCTGGAACCCTGTGGCCTGGCAACATGACTGAGACTTGATTCTGGAACCGTGTGGTCTGGGAACTTGACTGGGGTTTGATCGCAGAAACCTGTGGACTGTCCACATGACTGAGGTTTGATGGTGGAACCCTGTGCACTGGGAACATGACTGAGGTTTGATGGTTGAACCCTGTGGCATGGCAACATGACTGAGGTTTGATTCTGGAAAACTGTGGCCTGGGAACATGACATCTGTTTAGATTGTGGAATAGTTTGCCCTGGGAACCTGACTGAGCCTTGGTTCTGGAACTCTGTGGACTGGGAACATGACTGAGGTTTATTCTAGAACCCTGTAGCCTGGGAACATAACTGAGGATTGATTCTGGAACCCTGTGGCCTGGGAACATGACATCGGTGGATTCTGGAACCCTGTGGCCTGGGAACATGATAACGGTTTGATTCTGGAACCCTGTGGCCTGGCAACATGACTGAGGCTTGATTCTGGAACCCTGTGGCCTGGCAACATGACTGAGGTTTGATTCTGGATCCCTGTGGCCTGGGAACATGACTGAGGCGTGATTCTGGAAAACTGTGGCCTGGAAAAATGACATCTGTTTAGATCGTGGAATAGTGTGCCCTGGGAACCTGACTGAGCCTTGGTTCTGGAACTCTGTGGACTGGGAACATGACTGAGGTTTATTCTAGAACCCTGTAGCCTGGGAACATAACTGAGGATTGATTCTGGAACCCTGTGGCCTGGGAACATGACATCGGTGGATTCTGGAACCCTGTGGCCTGGGAACATGAGAACGGTTTGATTCTGGAACCCTGTGGCCTGGCAACATGACTGAGGCTTGATTCTGGAACCCTGTGCCCTGGCAACATGACTGAGGCTTGATTCTGGAACCGTGTGGCCTGGGAACTTGACTGGGGTTAGATCGCAGAAACCTGTGGACTGTCCACATGACTGAGGTTTGATGGTGGAACCCTGTGCACTGGGAACATGACTGAGGTTTGATGGTTCAACCCTGTGGCATGGCAACATGACTGAGGTTTGATTCTGGAAAACTGTGGCCTGGGAACATGACATCTGTTTAGATTGTGGAATAGTTTGCCCTGGGAACCTGACTGAGCCTTGGTTCTGGAACTCTGTGGACTGGGAACATGACTGAGGTTTATTCTAGAACCCTGTAGCCTGGGAACATAACTGAGGATTGATTCTGGAACCCTGTGGCCTGGGAACATGACATCGGTGGATTCTGGAACCCTGTGGCCTGGGAACATGAGAACGGTTTGATTCTGGAACCCTGTGGCCTGGCAACATGACTGAGGCTTGATTCTGGAACCCTGTGGCCTGGCAACATGACTGAGGTTTGATTCTGGATCCCTGTGGCCTGGGAACATGACTGAGGCGTGATTCTGGAAAACTGTGGCCTGGAAAAATGACATCTGTTTAGATCGTGGAATAGTGTGCCCTGGGACCTGACTGAGCCTTGGTTCTGGAACCCTGTGGCCTGGGAACATGAGAACGGTTTGATTCTGGAACCCTGTGGCCTGGCAACATGACTGAGGCTTGATTCTGGAACCCTGTGGCCTGGCAACATGACTGAGGCTTGATTCTGGAACCGTGTAGCCTGGGAACTTGACTGGGGTTTGATCGCAGAAACCTGTGGACTGTCCACATGACTGAGGTTTCATGGTTCAACCCTGTGGCATGGCAACATGATTGAGGTTTGATTGTGGAATAGTGTGCCCTGGGAACCTGACTGAGCCTTGGTTCTGGAACTCTGTGGACTGGGAACATGACTGAGGTTTATTCTAGAACCCTGTAGCCTGGGAACATAAGTGAGGATTGATTCTGGAACCCTGTGGCCTGGGAACATGACATCGGTGGATTCTGGAACCCTGTGGCCTGGGAACATGAGAACGGTTTGATTCTGGATCCCTGTGGCCTGGGAACATGACTTTGGCGTGATTCTGGAAAACTGTGGCCTGGGAAAGTGACATCTGTTTAGATTGTGGAATAGTGTGCCCTGGGAACCTGACTGAGCCTTGGCTCTGGAGCTCTGTGGACTGGGAACATGACTGAGGTTTATTCTAGAACCCTGTAGCCTGGGAACATAACTGAGGATTGATTCTGGAACCCTGTGGCCTGGGAACATGACATCGGTGGATTCTGGAACCCTTTGGCCTGGGAACATGAGAACGGTTTGATTCTGGAACCCTGTGGCCTGGCAACATGACTGAGGCTTGATTCTGGAACCCTGTGGCCTGGCAACATGACTGAGGCTTGATTCTGGAACCGTGTGGCCTGGGAACTTGACTGGGGTTTGATCGCAGAAACCTGTGGACTGTCCACATGACTGAGGTTTCATGGTTCAACCCTGTGGCATGGCAACATGATTGAGGTTTGATTGTGGAATAGTGTGCCCTGGGAACCTGACTGAGCCTTGGTTCTGGAACTCTGTGGACTGGGAACATGACTGAGGTTTATTCTAGAACCCTGTAGCCTGGGAACATAACTGAGGATTGATTCTGGAACCCTGTGGCCTGGGAACATGACATCGGTGGATTCTGGAACCCTGTGGCCTGGGAACATGAGAACGGTTTGATTCTGGAACCCTGTGGCCTGGCAACATGACTGAGGCTTGATTCTGGAACCCTGTGGCCTGGCAACATGACTGAGACTTGATTCTGGAACCGTGTGGCCTGGGAACTTGACTGGGGTTTGATCGCAGAAACCTGTGGACTGTCCACATGACTGAGGTTTGATGGTGGAACCCTGTGCACTGGGAACATGACTGAGGTTTGATGGTTGAACCCTGTGGCATGGCAACATGACTGAGGTTTGATTCTGGAAAACTGTGGCCTGGGAACATGACATCTGTTTAGATTGTGGAATAGTTTGCCCTGGGAACCTGACTGAGCCTTGGTTCTGGAACTCTGTGGACTGGGAACATGACTGAGGTTTATTCTAGAACCCTGTAGCCTGGGAACATAACTGAGGATTGATTCTGGAACCCTGTGGCCTGGGAACATGACATCGGTGGATTCTGGAACCCTGTGGCCTGGGAACATGAGAACGGTTTGATTCTGGATCCCTGTGGCCTGGGAACATGACTTTGGCGTGATTCTGGAAAACTGTGGCCTGGGAAAGTGACATCTGTTTAGATTGTGGAATAGTGTGCCCTGGGAACCTGACTGAGCCTTGGCTCTGGAGCTCTGTTGACTGGGAACATGACTGAGGTTTATTCTAGAACCCTGTAGCCTGGGAACATAACTGAGGATTGATTCTGGAACCCTGTGGCCTGGGAACATGACATCGGTGGATTCTGGAACCCTGTGGCCTGGGAACATGAGAACAGTTTGATTCTGGAACCCTGTGGCCTGGCAACATGACTGAGGCTTGATTCTGGAACCGTGTGGCCTGGGAACTTGACTGGGGTTTGATCGCAGAAACCTGTGGACTGTCCACATGACTGAGGTTTCATGGTTCAACCCTGTGGCATGGCAACATGATTGAGGTTTGATTGTGGAATAGTGTGCCCTGGGAACCTGACTGAGCCTTGGTTCTGGAACTCTGTGGACTGGGAACATGACTGAGGTTTATTCTAGAACCCTGTAGCCTGGGAACAGAACTGAGGATTGATTCTGGAACCCTGTGGCCTGGGAACATGACATCGGTGGATTCTGGAACCCTGTGGCCTGGGAACATGAGAACGGTTTGATTCTGGAACCCTGTGGCCTGGCAACATGACTGAGGCTTGATTCTGGAACCCTGTGGCCTGGCAACATGACTGAGACTTGATTCTGGAACCGTGTGGTCTGGGAACTTGACTGGGGTTTGATCGCAGAAACCTGTGGACTGTCCACATGACTGAGGTTTGATGGTGGAACCCTGTGCACTGGGAACATGACTGAGGTTTGATGGTTGAACCCTGTGGCATGGCAACATGACTGAGGTTTGATTCTGGAAAACTGTGGCCTGGGAACATGACATCTGTTTAGATTGTGGAATAGTTTGCCCTGGGAACCTGACTGAGCCTTGGTTCTGGAACTCTGCGGACTGGGAACATGACTGAGGTTTATTCTAGAACCCTGTAGCCTGGGAACATAACTGAGGATTGATTCTGGAACCCTGTGGCCTGGGAACATGACATCGGTGGATTCTGGAACCCTGTGGCCTGGGAACATGATAACGGTTTGATTCTGGAACCCTGTGGCCTGGCAACATGACTGAGGCTTGATTCTGGAACCCTGTGGCCTGGCAACATGACTGAGGTTTGATTCTGGATCCCTGTGGCCTGGGAACATGACTGAGGCGTGATTCTGGAAAACTGTGGCCTGGAAAAATGACATCTGTTTAGATCGTGGAATAGTGTGCCCTGGGAACCTGACTGAGCCTTGGTTCTGGAACTCTGTGGACTGGGAACATGACTGAGGTTTATTCTAGAACCCTGTAGCCTGGGAACATAACTGAGGATTGATTCTGGAACCCTGTGGCCTGGGAACATGACATCGGTGGATTCTGGAACCCTGTGGCCTGGGAACATGAGAACGGTTTGATTCTGGAACCCTGTGGCCTGGCAACATGACTGAGGCTTGATTCTGGAACCCTGTGGCCTGGCAACATGACTGAGACTTGATTCTGGAACCGTGTGGCCTGGGAACTTGACTGGGGTTTGATCGCAGAAACCTGTGGACTGTCCACATGACTGAGGTTTGATGGTGGAACCCTGTGCACTGGGAACATGACTGAGGTTTGATGGTTGAACCCTGTGGCATGGCAACATGACTGAGGTTTGATTCTGGAAAACTGTGGCCTGGGAACATGACATCTGTTTAGATTGTGGAATAGTTTGCCCTGGGAACCTGACTGAGCCTTGGTTCTGGAACTCTGTGGACTGGGAACATGACTGAGGTTTATTCTAGAACCCTGTAGCCTGGGAACATAACTGAGGATTGATTCTGGAACCCTGTGGCCTGGGAACATGACATCGGTGGATTCTGGAACCCTGTGGCCTGGGAACATGAGAACGGTTTGATTCTGGATCCCTGTGGCCTGGGAACATGACTTTGGCGTGATTCTGGAAAACTGTGGCCTGGGAAAGTGACATCTGTTTAGATTGTGGAATAGTGTGCCCTGGGAACCTGACTGAGCCTTGGCTCTGGAGCTCTGTGGACTGGGAACATGACTGAGGTTTGATTCTGGAACCCTGTGGCCTGGGAACATAACTGAGGATTGATTCTGGAACCCTGTGGCCTGGGAACATGACATCGGTGGATTCTGGAACCCTGTGGCCTGGGAACATGAGAACGGTTTGATTCTGGAACCCTGTGGCCTGGCAACATGACTGAGGCTTGATTCTGGAACCCTGTGGCCTGGCAACATGACTGAGGCTTGATTCTGCAACCGTGTGCCCTGGGAACTTGACTGGGGTTTGATCGCAGAAACCTGTGGACTGTCCACATGACTGAGGTTTCATGGTTCAACCCTGTGGCATGGCAACATGATTGAGGTTTGATTGTGGAATAGTGTGCCCTGGGAACCTGACTGAGCCTTGGTTCTGGAACTCTGTGGACTGGGAACATGACTGAGGTTTATTCTAGAACCCTGTAGCCTGGGAACATAACTGAGGATTGATTCTGGAACCCTGTGGCCTGGGAACATGACATCGGTGGATTCTGGAACCCTGTGGCCTGGGAACATGAGAACGGTTTGATTCTGGAACCCTGTGGCCTGGCAACATGACTGAGGCTTGATTCTGGAACCCTGTGGCCTGGCAACATGACTGAGACTTGATTCTGGAACCGTGTGGTCTGGGAACTTGACTGGGGTTTGATTGCAGAAACCTATGGACTGTCCACATGACTGAGGTTTGATGGTGGAACCCTGTGCACTGGGAACATGACTGAGGTTTGATGGTTGAACCCTGTGGCATGGCAACATGACTGAGTTTTGATTCTGGAAAACTGTGGCCTGGGAACATGACATCTGTTTAGATTGTGGAATAGTTTGCCCTGGGAACCTGACTGAGCCTTGGTTCTGGAACTCTGTGGACTGGGAACATGACTGAGGTTTATTCTAGAACCCTGTAGCCTGGGAACATAACTGAGGATTGATTCTGGAACCCTGTGGCCTGGGAACATGACATCGGTGGATTCTGGAACCCTGTGGCCTGGGAACATGAGAACGGTTTGATTCTGGAACCCTGTGGCCTGGCAACATGACTGAGGCTTGATTCTGGAACCCTGTGGCCTGGCAACATGACTGAGACTTGATTCTGGAACCGTGTGGCCTGGGAACTTGACTGGGGTTTGATCGCAGAAACCTGTGGACTGTCCACATGACTGAGGTTTGATGGTGGAACCCTGTGCACTGGGAACATGACTGAGGTTTGATGGTTGAACCCTGTGGCATGGCAACATGACTGAGGTTTGATTCTGGAAAACTGTGGCCTGGGAACATGACATCTGTTTAGATTGTGGAATAGTTTGCCCTGGGAACCTGACTGAGCCTTGGTTCTGGAACTCTGTGGACTGGGAACATGACTGAGGTTTATTCTAGAACCCTGTAGCCTGGGAACATAACTGAGGATTGATTCTGGAACCCTGTGGCCTGGGAACATGACATCGGTGGATTCTGGAACCCTGTGGCCTGGGAACATGAGAACGGTTTGATTCTGGATCCCTGTGGCCTGGGAACATGACTTTGGCGTGATTCTGGAAAACTGTGGCCTGGGAAAGTGACATCTGTTTAGATTGTGGAATAGTGTGCCCTGGGAACCTGACTGAGCCTTGGCTCTGGAGCTCTGTGGACTGGGAACATGACTGAGGTTTATTCTAGAACCCTGTAGCCTGGGAACATAACTGAGGATTGATTCTGGAACCCTGTGGCCTGGGAACATGACATCGGTGGATTCTGGAACCCTGTGGCCTGGGAACATGAGAACGGTTTGATTCTGGAACCCTGTGGCCTGGCAACATGACTGAGGCTTGATTCTGGAACCCTGTGGCCTGGCAACATGACTGAGACTTGATTCTGGAACCGTGTGGTCTGGGAACTTGACTGGGGTTTGATCGCAGAAACCTATGGACTGTCCACATGACTGAGGTTTGATGGTGGAACCCTGTGCACTGGGAACATGACTGAGGTTTGATGGTTGAACCCTGTGGCATGGCAACATGACTGAGGTTTGATTCTGGAAAACTGTGGCCTGGGAACATGACATCTGTTTAGATTGTGGAATAGTTTGCCCTGGGAACCTGACTGAGCCTTGGTTCTGGAACTCTGTGGACTGGGAACATGACTGAGGTTTATTCTAGAACCCTGTAGCCTGGGAACATAACTGAGGATTGATTCTGGAACCCTGTGGCCTGGGAACATGACATCGGTGGATTCTGGAACCCTGTGGCCTGGGAACATGAGAACGGTTTGATTCTGGAACCCTGTGGCCTGGCAACATGACTGAGGCTTGATTCTGGAACCCTGTGGCCTGGCAACATGACTGAGGTTTGATTCTGGATCCCTGTGGCCTGGGAACATGACTGAGGCGTGATTCTGGAAAACTGTGGCCTGGAAAAATGACATCTGTTTAGATCGTGGAATAGTGTGCCCTGGGAACCTGACTGAGCCTTGGTTCTGGAACTCTGTGGACTGGGAACATGACTGAGGTTTATTCTAGAACCCTGTAGCCTGGGAACATAACTGAGGATTGATTCTGGAACCCTGTGGCCTGGGAACATGACATCGGTGGATTCTGGAACCCTGTGGCCTGGGAACATGAGAACGGTTTGATTCTGGATCCCTGTGGCCTGGGAACAAGACTTTGGCGTGATTCTGGAAAACTGTGTCCTGGGAAAGTGACATCTGTTTAGATTGTGGAATAGTGTGCCCTGGGAACCTGACTGAGCCTTGGCTCTGGAGCTCTGTGGACTGGGAACATGACTGAGGTTTATTCTAGAACCCTGTAGCCTGGCAACATGACTGAGGCTTGATTCTGGAACCCTGTGGCCTGGCAATATGACTCAGGTTTGATTCTGGATCCCTGTGGCCTGGGAACATGACTGAGGCGTGATTCTGGAAAACTGTGGCCTGGAAAAATGACATCTGTTTAGATCGTGGAATAGTGTGCCCTGGGAACCTGACTGAGCCTTGGTTCTGGAACTCTGTGGACTGGGAACATGACTGAGGTTTGATTCTGGAACCCTGTGGCCTGGCAATATGACTCAGGTTTGATTCTGGATCCCTGTGGCCTGGGAACATGACTGAGGCGTGATTCTGGAAAACTGTGGCCTGGGAAAATGACATCTGTTTAGATTGTGGAATAGTGTGCCCTGGGAACCTGACTGAGCCTTGGTTCTGGAACTCTGTGGACTGGGAACATGACTGAGGTTTATTCTAGAACCCTGTAGCCTGGGAACATAACTGAGGATTGATTCTGGAACCCTGTGGCCTGGGAACATGACTGAGGCTTGATTCTGGAACCGTGTGGCCTGGGAAATTGACTGGGGTTTGATCGCAGAAACCTGTGGACTGTCCACATGACTGAGGTTTGATGGTGGAACCCTGTGCACTGGGAACATGACTGAGGTTTGATGGTTGAACCCTGTGGCATGGCAACATGACTGAGGTTTGATTCTGGAAAACTGTGGCCTGGGAACATGACATCTGTTTAGATTGTGGAATAGTTTGCCCTGGGAACCTGACTGAGCCTTGGTTCTGGAACTCTGTGGACTGGGAACATGACTGAGGTTTATTCTAGAACCCTGTAGCCTGGGAACATAACTGAGGATTGATTCTGGAACCCTGTGGCCTGGGAACATGACATCGGTGGATTCTGGAACCCTGTGGCCTGGGAACATGAGAACGGTTTGATTCTGGAACCCTGTGGCCTGGCAACATGACTGAGGCTTGATTCTGGAACCCTGTGGCCTGGCAACATGACTGAGGCTTGATTCTGGAACCGTGTGGCCTGGGAACTTGACTGGGGTTTGATCGCAGAAACCTGTGGACTGTCCACATGACTGAGGTTTCATGGTTGAACCCTGTGGCATGGCAACATGATTGAGGTTTGATTGTGGAACCCTCAGGCTTGGGAACATGACTGAGGCTTGATGGTGGAACCCTCTGGCCTGGAAACAGGAATGAGGTTTGATGGTGGAACCCTGCGGCCTGGCAACATGACTGAGGTTTGATTCTGGAAAACTGTGGCCTGGGAACATGACATCTGTTTAGATTGTGGAATAGTGTGCCCTGGGAACCTGACTGAGCCTTGGTTCTGGAACTCTGTGGACTGGGAACATGACTGAGGTTTATTCTAGAACCCTGTAGCCTGGGAACATAACTGAGGATTGATTCTGGAACCCTGTGGCCTGGGAACATGAGAACGGTTTGATTCTGGAACCCTGTGGCCTGGCAACATGACTGAGGCTTGATTCTGGAACCCTGTGCCCTGGCAACATGACTGAGGCTTGATTCTGGAACCGTGTGGCCTGGGAACTTGACTGGGGTTAGATCGCAGAAACCTGTGGACTGTCCACATGACTGAGGTTTGATGGTGGAACCCTGTGCACTGGGAACATGACTGAGGTTTGATGGTTCAACCCTGTGGCATGGCAACATGACTGAGGTTTGATTCTGGAAAACTGTGGCCTGGGAACATGACATCTGTTTAGATTGTGGAATAGTTTGCCCTGGGAACCTGACTGAGCCTTGGTTCTGGAACTCTGTGGACTGGGAACATGACTGAGGTTTATTCTAGAACCCTGTAGCCTGGGAACATAACTGAGGATTGATTCTGGAACCCTGTGGCCTGGGAACATGACATCGGTGGATTCTGGAACCCTGTGGCCTGGGAACATGAGAACGGTTTGATTCTGGAACCCTGTGGCCTGGCAACATGACTGAGGCTTGATTCTGGAACCCTGTGGCCTGGCAACGTGACTGAGGTTTGATTCTGGATCCCTGTGGCCTGGGAACATGACTGAGGCGTGATTCTGGAAAACTGTGGCCTGGAAAAATGACATCTGTTTACATCGTGGAATAGTGTGCCCTGGGACCTGACTGAGCCTTGGTTCTGGAACTCTGTGGACTGGGAACATGACTGAGGTTTATTCTAGAACCCTGTAGCCTGGGAACATAACTGAGGATTGATTCTGGAACCCTGTGGCCTGGGAACATGACATCGGTGGATTCTGGAACCCTGTGGCCTGGGAACATGAGAACGGTTTGATTCTGGATCCCTGTGGCCTGGGAACATGACTTTGGCGTGATTCTGGAAAACTGTGGCCTGGGAAAGTGACATCTGTTTAGATTGTGGAATAGTGTGCCCTGGGAACCTGACTGAGCCTTGGCTCTGGAGCTCTGTGGACTGGGAACATGACTGAGGTTTATTCAAGAACCCTGTAGCCTGGGAACATAACTGAGGATTGATTCTGGAACCCTGTGGCCTGGGAACATGACATCGGTGGATTCTGGAACCCTGTGGCCTGGGAACATGAGAACGGTTTGATTCTGGAAACCTATGGCCTGGCAACATGACTGAGGCTTGATTCTGGAACCCTGTGGCCTGGCAACATGACTGAGGTTTGATTCTGGATCCCTGTGGCCTGGGAACATGACTGAGGCGTGATTCTGGAAAACTGTGGCCTGGAAACATGACATCTGTTTAGATTGTGGAATAGTGTGCCCTGGGAACCTGACTGAGCCTTGGTTCTGGAACTCTGTGGACTGGGAACATGACTGAGGTTTATTCTAGAACCCTGTTGCCTGGGAACATAACTGATGATTGATTCTGGAACCCTGTGGCCTGGGAACTTGACATCAGTGGATTCTGGAACCCTGTGGCCTGGGAACATGAGAACGGTTTGATTCTGGAACCCTGTGGCCTGGCAACATGACTGAGGCTTGATTCTGGAACCCTGTGGCCTGGCAACATGACTGAGGCTTGATTCTGGAACCGTGTGGCCTGGGAACTTGACTGGGGTTTGATCGCAGAAACCTGTGGACTGTCCACATGACTGAGGTTTCATGGTTCAACCCTGTGGCATGGCAACATGATTGAGGTTTGATTGTGGAATAGTGTGCCCTGGGAACCTGACTGAGCCTTGGTTCTGGAACTCTGTGGACTGGGAACATGACTGAGGTTTATTCTAGAACCCTGTAGCCTGGGAACATAACTGAGGATTGATTCTGGAACCCTGTGGCCTGGGAACATGACATCGGTGGATTCTGGAACCCTGTGGCCTGGCAACATGACTGAGGCTTGATTCTGGAACCCTGTGGCCTGGCAACATGACTGAGGTTTGATTCTGGTTCCCTGCGGCCTGGGAACATGACTGAGGCGTGATTCTGGAAAACTGTGGCCTGGAAAAATGACATCTGTTTAGATCGTGGAATAGTGTGCCCTGGGAACCTGACTGAGCCTTGGTTCTGGAACTCTGTGGACTGGGAACATGACTGAGGTTTATTCTAGAACCCTGTAGCCTGGGAACATAAGTGAGGATTGATTCTGGAACCCTGTGGCCTGGGAACATGACATCGGTGGATTCTGGAACCCTGTGGCCTGGGAACATGAGAACGGTTTGATTCTGGATCCGTGTGGCCTGGGAACATGACTTTGGCGTGATTCTGGAAAACTGTGGCCTGGGAAAGTGACATCTGTTTAGATTGTGGAATAGTGTGCCCTGGGAACCTGACTGAGCCTTGGCTCTGGAGCTCTGTGGACTGGGAACATGACTGAGGTTTATTCTAGAACCCTGTAGCCTGGGAACATAACTGATGATTGATTCTGGAACCCTGTGGCCTGGGAACTTGACATCGGTGGATTCTGGAACCCTGTGGCCTGGGAACATGAGAACGGTTTGATTCTGGAACCCTGTGGCCTGGCAACATGACTGAGGCTTGATTCTGGAACCCTGTGGCCTGGCAACATGACTGAGGCTTGATTCTGGAACCGTGTGGCCTGGGAACTTGACTGGGGTTTGATCGCAGAAACCTGTGGACTGTCCACATGACTGAGGTTTCATGGTTCAACCCTGTGGCATGGCAACATGATTGAGGTTTGATTGTGGAATAGTGTGCCCTGGGAACCTGACTGAGCCTTGGTTCTGGAACTCTGTGGACTGGGAACATGACTGAGGTTTATTCTAGAACCCTGTAGCCTGGGAACATAACTGAGGATTGATTCTGGAACCCTGTGGCCTGGGAACATGACATCGGTGGATTCTGGAACCCTGTGGCCTGGGAACATGAGAACGGTTTGATTCTGGAACCCTGTGGCCTGGCAACATGACTGAGGCTTGATTCTGGAACCCTGTGGCCTGGCAACATGACTGAGACTTGATTCTGGAACCGTGTGGCCTGGGAACTTGACTGGGGTTTGATCGCAGAAACCTGTGGACTGTCCACATGACTGAGGTTTGATGGTGGAACCCTGTGCACTGGGAACATGACTGAGGTTTGATGGTTGAACCCTGTGGCATGGCAACATGACTGAGGTTTGATTCTGGAAAACTGTGGCCTGGGAACATGACATCTGTTTAGATTGTGGAATAGTTTGCCCTGGGAACCTGACTGAGCCTTGGTTCTGGAACTCTGTGGACTGGGAACATGACTGAGGTTTATTCTAGAACCCTGTAGCCTGGGAACATAACTGAGGATTGATTCTGGAACCCTGTGGCCTGGGAACATGACATCGGTGGATTCTGGAACCCTGTGGCCTGGGAACATGAGAACGGTTTGATTCTGGATCCCTGTGGCCTGGGAACATGACTTTGGCGTGATTCTGGAAAACTGTGGCCTGGGAAAGTGACATCTGTTTAGATTGTGGAATAGTGTGCCCTGGGAACCTGACTGAGCCTTGGCTCTGGAGCTCTGTGGACTGGGAACATGACTGAGGTTTATTCTAGAACCCTGTAGCCTGGGAACATAACTGAGGATTGATTCTGGAACCCTGTGGCCTGGGAACATGACATCGGTGGATTCTGGAACCCTGTGGCCTGGGAACATGAGAACGGTTTGATTCTGGAACCCTGTGGCCTGGCAACATGACTGAGGCTTGATTCTGGAACCCTGTGGCCTGGCAACATGACTGAGGCTTGATTCTGGAACCGTGTGGCCTGGGAACTTGACTGGGGTTTGATCGCAGAAACCTGTGGACTGTCCACATGACTGAGGTTTCATGGTTCAACCCTGTGGCATGGCAACATGATTGAGGTTTGATTGTGGAATAGTGTGCCCTGGGAACCTGACTGAGCCTTGGTTCTGGAACTCTGTGGACTGGGAACATGACTGAGGTTTATTCTAGAACCCTGTAGCCTGGGAACAGAACTGAGGATTGATTCTGGAACCCTGTGGCCTGGGAACATGACATCGGTGGATTCTGGAACCCTGTGGCCTGGGAACATGAGAACGGTTTGATTCTGGAACCCTGTGGCCTGGCAACATGACTGAGGCTTGATTCTGGAACCCTGTGGCCTGGCAACATGACTGAGACTTGATTCTGGAACCGTGTGGTCTGGGAACTTGACTGGGGTTTGATCGCAGAAACCTGTGGACTGTCCACATGACTGAGGTTTGATGGTGGAACCCTGTGCACTGGGAACATGACTGAGGTTTGATGGTTGAACCCTGTGGCATGGCAACATGACTGAGGTTTGATTCTGGAAAACTGTGGCCTGGGAACATGACATCTGTTTAGATTGTGGAATAGTTTGCCCTGGGAACCTGACTGAGCCTTGGTTCTGGAACTCTGTGGACTGGGAACATGACTGAGGTTTATTCTAGAACCCTGTAGCCTGGGAACATAACTGAGGATTGATTCTGGAACACTGTGGCCTGGGAACATGACATCGGTGGATTCTGGAACCCTGTGGCCTGGGAACATGAGAACGGTTTCATTCTGGAACCCTGTGGCCTGGCAACATGACTGAGGCTTGATTCTGGAACCCTGTGGCCTGGCAACATGACTGAGGATTGATTCTGGATCCCTGTGGCCTGGGAACATGACTGAGGCGTGATTCTGGAAAACTGTGGCCTGGAAAAATGACATCTGTTTAGATCGTGGAATAGTGTGCCCTGGGAACCTGACTGAGCCTTGGTTCTGGAACTCTGTGGACTGGGAACATGACTGAGGTTTATTCTAGAACCCTGTAGCCTGGGAACATAACTGAGGATTGATTCTGGAACCCTGTGGCCTGGGAACATGACATCGGTGGATTCTGGAACCCTGTGGCCTGGGAACATGAGAACGGTTTGATTCTGGAACCCTGTGGCCTGGCAACATGACTGAGGCTTGATTCTGGAACCCTGTGGCCTGGCAACATGACTGAGACTTGATTCTGGAACCGTGTGGCCTGGGAACTTGACTGGGGTTTGATCGCAGAAACCTGTGGACTGTCCACATGACTGAGGTTTGATGGTTGAACCCTGTGGCATGGCAACATGACTGAGGTTTGATTCTGGAAAACTGTGGCCTGGGAACATGACATCTGTTTAGATTGTGGAATAGTTTGCCCTGGGAACCTGACTGAGCCTTGGTTCTGGAACTCTGTGGACTGGGAACATGACTGAGGTTTATTCTAGAACCCTGTAGCCTGGGAACATAACTGAGGATTGATTCTGGAACCCTGTGGCCTGGGAACATGACATCGGTGGATTCTGGAACCCTGTGGCTGGGAACATGAGAACGGTTTGATTCTGGATCCCTGTGGCCTGGGAACATGACTTTGGCGTGATTCTGGAAAACTGTGGCCTGGGAAAGTGACATCTGTTTAGATTGTGGAATAGTGTGCCCTGGGAACCTGACTGAGCCTTGGCTCTGGAGCTCTGTGGACTGGGAACATGACTGAGGTTTATTCTAGAACCCTGTAGCCTGGGAACATAACTGAGGATTGATTCTGGAACCCTGTGGCCTGGGAACATGACATCGGTGGATTCTGGAACCCTGTGGCCTGGGAACATGAGAACGGTTTGATTCTGGAACCCTGTGGCCTGGCAACATGACTGAGGCTTGATTCTGGAACCCTGTGGCCTGGCAACATGACTGAGGCTTGATTCTGCAACCGTGTGGCCTGGGAACTTGACTGGGGTTTGATCGCAGAAACCTGTGGACTGTCCACATGACTGAGGTTTCATGGTTCAACCCTGTGGCATGGCAACATGATTGAGGTTTGATTGTGGAATAGTGTGCCCTGGGAACCTGACTGAGCCTTGGTTCTGGAACTCTGTGGACTGGGAACATGACTGAGGTTTATTCTAGAACCCTGTAGCCTGGGAACATAACTGAGGATTGATTCTGGAACCCTGTGGCCTGGGAACATGACATCGGTGGATTCTGGAACCCTGTGGCCTGGGAACATGAGAACGGTTTGATTCTGGAACCCTGTGGCCTGGCAACATGACTGAGGCTTGATTCTGGAACCCTGTGGCCTGGCAACATGACTGAGACTTGATTCTGGAACCGTGTGGTCTGGGAACTTGACTGGGGTTTGATCGCAGAAACCTATGGACTGTCCACATGACTGAGGTTTGATGGTGGAACCCTGTGCACTGGGAACATGACTGAGGTTTGATGGTTGAACCCTGTGGCATGGCAACATGACTGAGGTTTGATTCTGGAAAACTGTGGCCTGGGAACATGACATCTGTTTAGATTGTGGAATAGTTTGCCCTGGGAACCTGACTGAGCCTTGGTTCTGGAACTCTGTGGACTGGGAACATGACTGAGGTTTATTCTAGAACCCTGTAGCCTGGGAACATAACTGAGGATTGATTCTGGAACCCTGTGGCCTGGGAACATGACATCGGTGGATTCTGGAACCCTGTGGCCTGGGAACATGAGAACGGTTTGATTCTGGAACCCTGTGGCCTGGCAACATGACTGAGGCTTGATTCTGGAACCCTGTGGCCTGGCAACATGACTGAGGTTTGATTCTGGATCCCTTTGGCCTGGGAACATGACTGAGGCGTGATTCTGGAAAACTGTGGCCTGGAAAAATGACATCTGTTTAGATCGTGGAATAGTGTGCCCTGGGAACCTGACTGAGCCTTGGTTCTGGAACTCTGTGGACTGGGAACATGACTGAGGTTTATTCTAGAACCCTGTAGCCTGGGAACATAACTGAGGATTGATTCTGGAACCCTGTGGCCTGGGAACATGACATCGGTGGATTCTGGAACCCTGTGGCCTGGGAACATGAGAATGGTTTGATTCTGGATCCCTGTGGCCTGGGAACATGACTTTGGCGTGATTCTGGAAAACTGTGGCCTGGGAAAGTGACATCTGTTTAGATTGTGGAATAGTGTGCCCTGGGAACCTGACTGAGCCTTGGCTCTGGAGCTCTGTGGACTGGGAACATGACTGAGGTTTATTCTAGAACCCTGTAGCCTGGGAACATAACTGAGGATTGATTCTGGAACCCTGTGGCCTGGGAACATGACATCGGTGGATTCTGGAACCCTGTGGCCTGGGAACATGAGAACGGTTTGATTCTGGAACCCTGTGGCCTGGCAACATGACTGAGGCTTGATTCTGGAACCCTGTGGCCTGGCAACATGACTGAGACTTGATTCTGGAACCGTGTGGCCTGGGAACTTGACAGGGGTTTGATCGCAGAAACCTGTGGACTGTCCACATGACTGAGGTTTGATGGTGGAACCCTGTGCACTGGGAACATGACTGAGGTTTGATGGTTGAACCCTGTGGCATGGCAACATGACTGAGGTTTGATTCTGGAAAACTGTGGCCTGGGAACATGACATCTGTTTAGATTGTGGAATAGTTTGCCCTGGGAACCTGACTGAGCCTTGGTTCTGGAACTCTGTGGACTGGGAACATGACTGAGGTTTATTCTAGAACCCTGTAGCCTGGGAACATAACTGAGGATTGATTCTGGAACCCTGTTGCCTGGGAACATGACATCGGTGGATTCTGGAACCCTGTGGCCTGGGAACATGAGAACGGTTTGATTCTGGATCCCTGTGGTCTGGGAACATGACTTTGGCGTTATTCTGGAAAACTGTGGCCTGGGAAAGTGACATCTGTTTAGATTGTGGAATAGTGTGCCCTGGGAACCTGACTGAGCCTTGGCTCTGGAGCTCTGTGGACTGGGAACATGACTGAGGTTTATTCTAGAACCCTGTAGCCTGGGAACATAACTGAGGATTGATTCTGGAACCCTGTGGCCTGGGAACATGACATCGGTGGATTCTGGAACCCTGTGGCCTGGGAACATGAGAACGGTTTGATTCTGGAACCCTGTGGCCTGGCAACATGACTGAGGCTTGATTCTGGAACCCTGTGGCCTGGCAACATGACTGAGGCTTGATTCTGGAACCGTGTGGCCTGGGAACTTGACTGGGGTTTGATCGCAGAAACCTGTGGACTGTCCACATGACTGAGGTTTGATGGTGGAACCCTGTGCACTGGGAACATGACTGAGGTTTGATGGTTGAACCCTGTGGCATGGCAACATGACTGAGGTTTGATTCTGGAAAACTGTGGCCTGGGAACATGACATCTGTTTAGATTGTGGAATAGTTTGCCCTGGGAACCTGACTGAGCGTTGGTTCTGGAACTCTGTGGACTGGGAACATGACTGAGGTTTATTCTAGAACCCTGTAGCCTGGGAACATAACTGAGGATTGATTCTGGAACCCTGTGGCCTGGGAACATGACATTGGTGGATTCTGGAACCCTGTGGCCTGGCAACATGACTGAGACTTGATTCTGGAACCGTGTGGCCTGGGAACTTGACTGGGGTTTGATCGCAGAAACCTTTGGACTGTCCACATGACTGAGGTTTCATGGTTCAACCCTGTGGCATGGCAACATGATTGAGGTTTGATTGTGGAATAGTGTGCCCTGGGAACCTGACTGAGCCTTGGTTCTGGAACTCTGTGGACTGGGAACATGACTGAGGTTTATTCTAGAACCCTGTAGCCTGGGAACATAACTGAGGATTGATTCTGGAACCCTGTGGCCTGGGAACTTGACATCGGTGGATTCTGGAACCCTGTGGCCTGGGAACATGAGAACGGTTTGATTCTGGAACCCTGTGGCCTGGCAACATGACTGAGGCTTGATTCTGGAACCCTGTGGCCTGGCAACATGACTGAGGCTTGATTCTGGAACCGTGTGGCCTGGGAACTTGACTGGGGTTTGATCGCAGAAACCTGTGGACTGTCCACATGACTGAGGTTTCATGGTTCAACCCTGTGGCATGGCAACATGATTGAGGTTTGATTGTGGAATAGTGTGCCCTGGGAACCTGACTGAGCCTTGGTTCTGGAACTCTGTGGACTGGGAACATGACTGAGGTTTATTCTAGAACCCTGTAGCCTGGGAACAGAACTGAGGATTGATTCTGGAACCCTGTGGCCTGGGAACATGACATCGGTGGATTCTGGAACCCTGTGGCCTGGGAACATGAGAACGGTTTGATTCTGGAACCCTGTGGCCTGGCAACATGACTGAGGCTTGATTCTGGAACCCTGTGGCCTGGCAACATGACTGAGACTTGATTCTGGAACCGTGTGGTCTGGGAACTTGACTGGGGTTTGATCGCAGAAACCTGTGGACTGTCCACATGACTGAGGTTTGATGGTGGAACCCTGTGCACTGGGAACATGACTGAGGTTTGATGGTTGAACCCTGTGGCATGGCAACATGACTGAGGTTTGATTCTGGAAAACTGTGGCCTGGGAACATGACATCTGTTTAGATTGTGGAATAGTTTGCCCTGGGAACCTGACTGAGCCTTGGTTCTGGAACTCTGTGGACTGGGAAAATGACTGAGGTTTATTCTAGAACCCTGTAGCCTGGGAACATAACTGAGGATTGATTCTGGAACCCTGTGGCCTGGGAACATGAGAACGGTTTGATTCTGGAACCCTGTGGCCTGGCAACATGACTGAGGCTTGATTCTGGAACCCTGTGGCCTGGCAACATGACTGAGGCTTGATTCTGCAACCGTGTGGCCTGGGAACTTGACTGGGGTTTGATCGCAGAAACCTGTGGACTGTCCACATGACTGAGGTTTCATGGTTCAACCCTGTGGCATGGCAACATGATTGAGGTTTGATTGTGGAATAGTGTGCCCTGGGAACCTGACTGAGCCTTGGTTCTGGAACTCTGTGGACTGGGAACATGACTGAGGTTTATTCTAGAACCCTGTAGCCTGGGAACATAACTGAGGATTGATTCTGGAACCCTGTGGCCTGGGAACATGACATCGGTGGATTCTGGAACCCTGTGGCCTGGGAACATGAGAACGGTTTGATTCTGGAACCCTGTGGCCTGGCAACATGACTGAGGCTTGATTCTGGAACCCTGTGGCCTGGCAACATGACTGAGACTTGATTCTGGAACCGTGTGGTCTGGGAACTTGACTGGGGTTTGATCGCAGAAACCTATGGACTGTCCACATGACTGAGGTTTGATGGTGGAACCCTGTGCACTGGGAACATGACTGAGGTTTGATGGTTGAACCCTGTGGCATGGCAACATGACTGAGGTTTGATTCTGGAAAACTGTGGCCTGGGAACATGACATCTGTTTAGATTGTGGAATAGTTTGCCCTGGGAACCTGACTGAGCCTTGGTTCTGGAACTCTGTGGACTGGGAACATGACTGAGGTTTATTCTAGAACCCTGTAGCCTGGGAACATAACTGAGGATTGATTCTGGAACCCTGTGGCCTGGGAACATGACATCGGTGGATTCTGGAACCCTGTGGCCTGGGAACATGAGAACGGTTTGATTCTGGAACCCTGTGGCCTGGCAACATGACTGAGGCTTGATTCTGGAACCCTGTGGCCTGGCAACATGACTGAGGTTTGATTCTGGATCCCTGTGGCCTGGGAACATGACTGAGGCGTGATTCTGGAAAACTGTGGCCTGGAAAAATGACATCTGTTTAGATCGTGGAATAGTGTGCCCTGGGAACCTGACTGAGCCTTGGTTCTGGAACTCTGTGGACTGGGAACATGACTGAGGTTTATTCTAGAACCCTGTAGCCTGGGAACATAACTGAGGATTGATTCTGGAACCCTGTGGCCTGGGAACATGACATCGGTGGATTCTGGAACCCTGTGGCCTGGGAACATGAGAATGGTTTGATTCTGGATCCCTGTGGCCTGGGAACATGACTTTGGCGTGATTCTGGAAAACTGTGGCCTGGGAAAGTGACATCTGTTTAGATTGTGGAATAGTGTGCCCTGGGAACCTGACTGAGCCTTGGCTCTGGAGCTCTGTGGACTGGGAACATGACTGAGGTTTATTCTAGAACCCTGTAGCCTGGGAACATAACTGAGGATTGATTCTGGAACCCTGTGGCCTGGGAACATGACATCGGTGGATTCTGGAACCCTGTGGACTGGGAACATGAGAACGGTTTGATTCTGGAACCCTGTGGCCTGGCAACATGACTGAGGCTTGATTCTGGAACCCTGTGGCCTGGCAACATGACTGAGACTTGATTCTGGAACCGTGTGGCCTGGGAACTTGACAGGGGTTTGATCGCAGAAACCTGTGGACTGTCCACATGACTGAGGTTTGATGGTGGAACCCTGTGCACTGGGAACATGACTGAGGTTTGATGGTTGAACCCTGTGGCATGGCAACATGACTGAGGTTTGATTCTGGAAAACTGTGGCCTGGGAACATGACATCTGTTTAGATTGTGGAATAGTTTGCCCTGGGAACCTGACTGAGCCTTGGTTCTGGAACTCTGTGGACTGGGAACATGACTGAGGTTTATTCTAGAACCCTGTAGCCTGGGAACATAACTGAGGATTGATTCTGGAACCCTGTGGCCTGGGAACATGACATCGGTGGATTCTGGAACCCTGTGGCCTGGGAACATGAGAACGGTTTGATTCTGGATCCCTGTGGTCTGGGAACATGACTTTGGCGTGATTCTGGAAAACTGTGGCCTGGGAAAGTGACATCTGTTTAGATTGTGGAATAGTGTGCCCTGGGAACCTGACTGAGCCTTGGCTCTGGAGCTCTGTGGACTGGGAACATGACTGAGGTTTATTCTAGAACCCTGTAGCCTGGGAACATAACTGAGGATTGATTCTGGAACCCTGTGGCCTGGGAACTTGACATCGGTGGATTCTGGAACCCTGTGGCCTGGGAACATGAGAACGGTTTGATTCTGGAAACCTGTGGCCTGGCAACATGACTGAGGCTTGATTCTGGAACCCTGTGGCCTGGCAACATGACTGAGGCTTGATTCTGGAACCGTGTGGCCTGGGAACTTGACTGGGGTTTGATCGCAGAAACCTGTGGACTGTCCACATGACTGAGGTTTCATGGTTCAACCCTGTGGCATGGCAACATGATTGAGGTTTGATTGTGGAATAGTGTGCCCTGGGAACCTGACTGAGCCTTGGTTCTGGAGCTCTGTGGACTGGGAACATGACTGAGGTTTATTCTAGAACCCTGTAGCCTGGGAACAGAACTGAGGATTGATTCTGGAACCCTGTGGCCTGGGAACATGACATCGGTGGATTCTGGAACCCTGTGGCCTGGGAACATGAGAACGGTTTGATTCTGGAACCCTGTGGCCTGGCAACATGACTGAGGCTTGATTCTGGAACCCTGTGGCCTGGCAACATGACTGAGACTTGATTCTGGAACCGTGTGGTCTGGGAACTTGACTGGGGTTTGATCGCAGAAACCTGTGGACTGTCCACATGACTGAGGTTTGATGGTGGAACCCTGTGCACTGGGAACATGACTGAGGTTTGATGGTTGAACCCTGTGGCATGGCAACATGACTGAGGTTTGATTCTGGAAAACTGTGGCCTGGGAACATGACATCTGTTTAGATTGTGGAATAGTTTGCCCTGGGAACCTGACTGAGCCTTGGTTCTGGAACTCTGTGGACTGGGAAAATGACTGAGGTTTATTCTAGAACCCTGTAGCCTGGGAACATAACTGAGGATTGATTCTGGAACCCTGTGGCCTGGGAACATGACATCGGTGGATTCTGGAACCCTGTGGCCTGGGAACATGATAACGGTTTGATTCTGGAAACCTGTGGCCTGGCAACATGACTGAGGCTTGATTCTGGAACCCTATGGCCTGGCAACATGACTGAGGTTTGATTCTGGATCCCTGTGGCCTGGGAACATGACTGAGGCGTGATTCTGGAAAACTGTGGCCTGGAAAAATGACATCTGTTTAGATCGTGGAATAGTGTGCCCTGGGAACCTGACTGAGCCTTGGTTCTGGAACTCTGTGGACTGGGAACATGACTGAGGTTTATTCTAGAACCCTGTAGCCTGGGAACATAACTGAGGATTGATTCTGGAACCCTGTGGCCTGGGAACATGACATCGGTGGATTCTGGAACCCTGTGGCCTGGGAACATGAGAACGGTTTGATTCTGGAACCCTGTGGCCTGGCAACATGACTGAGGCTTGATTCTGGAACCCTGTGGCCTGGCAACATGACTGAGACTTGATTCTGGAACCGTGTGGCCTGGGAACTTGACTGGGGTTTGATCGCAGAAACCTGTGGACTGTCCACATGACTGAGGTTTGATGGTGGAACCCTGTGCACTGGGAACATGACTGAGGTTTGATGGTTGAACCCTGTGGCATGGCAACATGACTGAGGTTTGATTCTGGAAAACTGTGGCCTGGGAACATGACATCTGTTTAGATTGTGGAATAGTTTGCCCTGGGAACCTGACTGAGCCTTGGTTCTGGAACTCTGTGGACTGGGAACATGACTGAGGTTTATTCTAGAACCCTGTAGCCTGGGAACATAACTGAGGATTGATTCTGGAACCCTGTGGCCTGGGAACATGACATCGGTGGATTCTGGAACCCTGTGGCCTGGGAACATGAGAACGGGTTGATTCTGGATCCCTGTGGCCTGGGAACATGACTTTGGCGTGATTCTGGAAAACTGTGGCCTGGGAAAGTGACATCTGTTTAGATTGTGGAATAGTGTGCCCTGGGAACCTGACTGAGCCTTGGCTCTGGAGCTCTGTGGACTGGGAACATGACTGAGGTTTATTCTAGAACCCTGTAGCCTGGGAACATAACTGAGGATTGATTCTGGAACCCTGTGGCCTGGGAACATGACATCGGTGGATTCTGGAACCCTGTGGCCTGGGAACATGAGAACGGTTTGATTCTGGAACCCTGTGGCCTGGCAACATGACTGAGGCTTGATTCTGGAACCCTGTGGCCTGGCAACATGACTGAGGCTTGATTCTGCAACCGTGTGGCCTGGGAACTTGACTGGGGTTTGATCGCAGAAACCTGTGGACTGTCCACATGACTGAGGTTTCATGGTTCAACCCTGTGGCATGGCAACATGATTGAGGTTTGATTGTGGAATAGTGTGCCCTGGGAACCTGACTGAGCCTTGGTTCTGGAACTCTGTGGACTGGGAACATGACTGAGGTTTATTCTAGAACCCTGTAGCCTGGGAACATAACTGAGGATTGATTCTGGAACCCTGTGGCCTGGGAACATGACATCGGTGGATTCTGGAACCCTGTGGCCTGGGAACATGAGAACGGTTTGATTCTGGAACCCTGTGGCCTGGCAACATGACTGAGGCTTGATTCTGGAACCCTGTGGCCTGGCAACATGACTGAGACTTGATTCTGGAACCGTGTGGTCTGGGAACTTGTCTGGGGTTTGATCGCAGAAACCTGTGGACTGTCCACATGACTGAGGTTTGATGGTGGAACCCTGTGCACTGGGAACATGACTGAGGTTTGATGGTTGAACCCTGTGGCATGGCAACATGACTGAGGTTTGATTCTGGAAAACTGTGGCCTGGGAACATGACATCTGTTTAGATTGTGGAATAGTTTGCCCTGGGAACCTGACTGAGCCTTGGTTCTGGAACTCTGTGGACTGGGAACATGACTGAGGTTTATTCTAGAACCCTGTAGCCTGGGAACATAACTGAGGATTGATTCTGGAACCCTGTGGCCTGGGAACATGACATCGGTGGATTCTGGAACCCTGTGGCCTGGGAACATGAGAACGGTTTGATTCTGGAACCCTGTGGCCTGGCAACATGACTGAGGCTTGATTCTGGAACCCTGTGGCCTGGCAACATGACTGAGGTTTGATTCTGGATCCCTGTGGCCTGGGAACATGACTGAGGCGTGATTCTGGAAAATTGTGGCCTGGAAAAATGACATCTGTTTAGATCGTGGAATAGTGTGCCCTGGGAACCTGACTGAGCCTTGGTTCTGGAACTCTGTGGACTGGGAACATGACTGAGGTTTATTCTAGAACCCTGTAGCCTGGGAACATAACTGAGGATTGATTCTGGAACCCTGTGGCCTGGGAACATGACATCGGTGGATTCTGGATCCCTGTGGCCTGGGAACATGACATCTGTTTAGATTGTGGAATAGTTTGCCCTGGGAACCTGACTGAGCCTTGGTTCTGGAACTCTGTGGACTGGGAACATGACTGAGGTTTATTCTAGAACCCTGTAGCCTGGGAACATAACTGAGGATTGATTCTGGAACCCTGTGGCCTGGGAACATGACATCGGTGGATTCTGGAACCCTGTGGCCTGGGAACATGAGAACGGTTTGATTCTGGAACCCTGTGGCCTGGCAACATGACTGAGGCTTGATTCTGGAACCCTGTGGCCTGGCAACATGACTGAGGTTTGATTCTGGATCCCTGTGGCCTGGGAACATGACTGAGGCGTGATTCTGGAAAACTGTGGCCTGGAAAAATGACATCTGTTTAGATCGTGGAATAGTGTGCCCTGGGAACCTGACTGAGCCTTGGTTCTGGAACTCTGTGGACTGGGAACATGACTGAGGTTTATTCTAGAACCGTGTAGCCTGGGAACATAACTGAGGATTGATTCTGGAACCCTGTGGCCTGGGAACATGACATCGGTGGATTCTGGAACCCTGTGGCCTGGGAACATGAGAATGGTTTGATTCTGGATCCCTGTGGCCTGGGAACATGACTTTGGCGTGATTCTGGAAAACTGTGGCCTGGGAAAGTGACATCTGTTTAGATTGTGGAATAGTGTGCCCTGGGAACCTGACTGAGCCTTGGCTCTGGAGCTCTGTGGACTGGGAACATGACTGAGGTTTATTCTAGAACCCTGTAGCCTGGGAACATAACTGAGGATTGATTCTGGAACCCTGTGGCCTGGGAACATGACATCGGTGGATTCTGGAACCCTGTGGACTGGGAACATGAGAACGGTTTGATTCTGGAACCCTGTGGCCTGGCAACATGACTGAGGCTTGATTCTGGAACCCTGTGGCCTGGCAACATGACTGAGACTTGATTCTGGAACCGTGTGGCCTGGGAACTTGACAGGGGTTTGATCGCAGAAACCTGTGGACTGTCCACATGACTGAGGTTTGATGGTGGAACCCTGTGCACTGGGAACATGACTGAGGTTTGATGGTTGAACCCTGTGGCATGGCAACATGACTGAGGTTTGATTCTGGAAAACTGTGGCCTGGGAACATGACATCTGTTTAGATTGTGGAATAGTTTGCCCTGGGAACCTGACTGAGCCTTGGTTCTGGAACTCTGTGGACTGGGAACATGACTGAGGTTTATTCTAGAACCCTGTAGCCTGGGAACATAACTGAGGATTGATTCTGGAACCCTGTGGCCTGGGAACATGACATCGGTGGATTCTGGAACCCTGTGGCCTGGGAACATGAGAACGGTTTGATTCTGGATCCCTGTGGTCTGGGAACATGACTTTGGCGTGATTCTGGAAAACTGTGGCCTGGGAAAGTGACATCTGTTTAGATTGTGGAATAGTGTGCCCTGGGAACCTGACTGAGCCTTGGCTCTGGAGCTCTGTGGACTGGGAACATGACTGAGGTTTATTCTAGAACCCTGTAGCCTGGGAACATAACTGAGGATTGATTCTGGAACCCTGTGGCCTGGGAACTTGACATCGGTGGATTCTGGAACCCTGTGGCCTGGGAACATGAGAACGGTTTGATTCTGGAAACCTGTGGCCTGGCAACATGACTGAGGCTTGATTCTGGAACCCTGTGGCCTGGCAACATGACTGAGGCTTGATTCTGGAACCGTGTGGCCTGGGAACTTGACTGGGGTTTGATCGCAGAAACCTGTGGACTGTCCACATGACTGAGGTTTCATGGTTCAACCCTGTGGCATGGCAACATGATTGAGGTTTGATTGTGGAATAGTGTGCCCTGGGAACCTGACTGAGCCTTGGTTCTGGAACTCTGTGGACTGGGAACATGACTGAGGTTTATTCTAGAACCCTGTAGCCTGGGAACAGAACTGAGGATTGATTCTGGAACCCTGTGGCCTGGGAACATGACATCGGTGGATTCTGGAACCCTGTGGCCTGGGAACATGAGAACGGTTTGATTCTGGAACCCTGTGGCCTGGCAACATGACTGAGGCTTGATTCTGGAACCCTGTGGCCTGGCAACATGACTGAGACTTGATTCTGGAACCGTGTGGTCTGGGAACTTGACTGGGGTTTGATCGCAGAAACCTGTGGACTGTCCACATGACTGAGGTTTGATGGTGGAACCCTGTGCACTGGGAACATGACTGAGGTTTGATGGTTGAACCCTGTGGCATGGCAACATGACTGAGGTTTGATTCTGGAAAACTGTGGCCTGGGAACATGACATCTGTTTAGATTGTGGAATAGTTTGCCCTGGGAACCTGACTGAGCCTTGGTTCTGGAACTCTGTGGACTGGGAAAATGACTGAGGTTTATTCTAGAACCCTGTAGCCTGGGAACATAACTGAGGATTGATTCTGGAACCATGTGGCCTGGGAACATGACATCGGTGGATTCTGGAACCCTGTGGCCTGGGAACATGATAACGGTTTGATTCTGGAAACCTGTGGCCTGGCAACATGACTGAGGCTTGATTCTGGAACCCTATGGCCTGGCAACATGACTGAGGTTTGATTCTGGATCCCTGTGGCCTGGGAACATGACTGAGGCGTGATTCTGGAAAACTGTGGCCTGGAAAAATGACATCTGTTTAGATCGTGGAATAGTGTGCCCTGGGAACCTGACTGAGCCTTGGTTCTGGAACTCTGTGGACTGGGAACATGACTGAGGTTTATTCTAGAACCCTGTAGCCTGGGAACATAACTGAGGATTGATTCTGGAACCCTGTGGCCTGGGAACATGACATCGGTGGATTCTGGAACCCTGTGGCCTGGGAACATGAGAACGGTTTGATTCTGGAACCCTGTGGCCTGGCAACATGACTGAGGCTTGATTCTGGAACCCTGTGGCCTGGCAACATGACTGAGACTTGATTCTGGAACCGTGTGGCCTGGGAACTTGACTGGGGTTTGATCGCAGAAACCTGTGGACTGTCCACATGACTGAGGTTTGATGGTGGAACCCTGTGCACTGGGAACATGACTGAGGTTTGATGGTTGAACCCTGTGGCATGGCAACATGACTGAGGTTTGATTCTGGAAAACTGTGGCCTGGGAACATGACATCTGTTTAGATTGTGGAATAGTTTGCCCTGGGAACCTGACTGAGCCTTGGTTCTGGAACTCTGTGGACTGGGAACATGACTGAGGTTTATTCTAGAACCCTGTAGCCTGGGAACATAACTGAGGATTGATTCTGGAACCCTGTGGCCTGGGAACATGACATCGGTGGATTCTGGAACCCTGTGGCCTGGGAACATGAGAACGGGTTGATTCTGGATCCCTGTGGCCTGGGAACATGACTTTGGCGTGATTCTGGAAAACTGTGGCCTGGGAAAGTGACATCTGTTTAGATTGTGGAATAGTGTGCCCTGGGAACCTGACTGAGCCTTGGCTCTGGAGCTCTGTGGACTGGGAACATGACTGAGGTTTATTCTAGAACCCTGTAGCCTGGGAACATAACTGAGGATTGATTCTGGAACCCTGTGGCCTGGGAACATGACATCGGTGGATTCTGGAACCCTGTGGCCTGGGAACATGAGAACGGTTTGATTCTGGAACCCTGTGGCCTGGCAACATGACTGAGGCTTGATTCTGGAACCCTGTGGCCTGGCAACATGACTGAGGCTTGATTCTGCAACCGTGTGGCCTGGGAACTTGACTGGGGTTTGATCGCAGAAACCTGTGGACTGTCCACATGACTGAGGTTTCATGGTTCAACCCTGTGGCATGGCAACATGATTGAGGTTTGATTGTGGAATAGTGTGCCCTGGGAACCTGACTGAGCCTTGGTTCTGGAACTCTGTGGACTGGGAACATGACTGAGGTTTATTCTAGAACCCTGTAGCCTGGGAACATAACTGAGGATTGATTCTGGAACCCTGTGGCCTGGGAACATGACATCGGTGGATTCTGGAACCCTGTGGCCTGGGAACATGAGAACGGTTTGATTCTGGAACCCTGTGGCCTGGCAACATGACTGAGGCTTGATTCTGGAACCCTGTGGCCTGGCAACATGACTGAGACTTGATTCTGGAACCGTGTGGTCTGGGAACTTGTCTGGGGTTTGATCGCAGAAACCTGTGGACTGTCCACATGACTGAGGTTTGATGGTGGAACCCTGTGCACTGGGAACATGACTGAGGTTTGATGGTTGAACCCTGTGGCATGGCAACATGACTGAGGTTTGATTCTGGAAAACTGTGGCCTGGGAACATGACATCTGTTTAGATTGTGGAATAGTTTGCCCTGGGAACCTGACTGAGCCTTGGTTCTGGAACTCTGTGGACTGGGAACATGACTGAGGTTTATTCTAGAACCCTGTAGCCTGGGAACATAACTGAGGATTGATTCTGGAACCCTGTGGCCTGGGAACATGACATCGGTGGATTCTGGAACCCTGTGGCCTGGGAACATGAGAACGGTTTGATTCTGGAACCCTGTGGCCTGGCAACATGACTGAGGCTTGATTCTGGAACCCTGTGGCCTGGCAACATGACTGAGGTTTGATTCTGGATCCCTGTGGCCTGGGAACATGACTGAGGCGTGATTCTGGAAAATTGTGGCCTGGAAAAATGACATCTGTTTAGATCGTGGAATAGTGTGCCCTGGGAACCTGACTGAGCCTTGGTTCTGGAACTCTGTGGACTGGGAACATGACTGAGGTTTATTCTAGAACCCTGTAGCCTGGGAACATAACTGAGGATTGATTCTGGAACCCTGTGGCCTGGGAACATGACATCGGTGGATTCTGGATCCCTGTGGCCTGGGAACATGAGAACGGTTTGATTCTGGATCCCTGTGGCCTGGGAACATGACTTTGGCGTGATTCTGGAAAACTGTGGCCTGGGAAAGTGACATCTGTTTAGATTGTGGAATAGTGTGCCCTGGGAACCTGACTGAGCCTTGGCTCTGGAGCTCTGTGGACTGGGAACATGACTGAGGTTTATTCTAGAACCCTGTAGCCTGGGAACATAACTGAGGATTGATTCTGGAACCCTGTGGCCTGGGAACATGACATCGGTGGATTCTGGAACCCTGTGGCCTGGGAACATGAGAACGGTTTGATTCTGGAACCCTGTGGCCTGGCAACATGACTGAGGCTTTATTCTGGAACCCTGTGGCCTGGCAACATGACTGAGGCTTGATTCTGGAACCGTGTGGCCTGGGAACTTGACTGGGGTTTGATCGCAGAAACCTGTGGACTGTCCACATGACTGAGGTTTCATGGTTCAACCCTGTGGCATGGCAACATGATTGAGGTTTGATTGTGGAATAGTGTGCCCTGGGAACCTGACTGAGCCTTGGTTCTGGAACTCTGTGTACTGGGAACATGACTGAGGTTTATTCTAGAACCCTGTAGCCTGGGAACATAACTGAGGATTGATTCTGGAACCCTGTGGCCTGGGAACATGACATCGGTGGATTCTGGAACCCTGTGGCCTGGGAACATGAGAACGGTTTGATTCTGGACCCCTGTGGCCTGGCAACATGACTGAGGCTTGATTCTGGAAACCTGTGGCCTGGCAACATGACTGAGACTTGATTCTGGAACCGTGTGGCCTGGGAACTTGACTGGGGTTTGATCGCAGAAACCTGTGGACTGTCCACATGACTGAGGTTTGATGGTGGAACCCTGTGCACTGGGAACATGACTGAGGTTTGATGGTTGAACCCTGTGGCATGGCAACATGACTGAGGTTTGATTCTGGAAAACTGTGGCCTGGGAAAATGACATCTGTTTAGATTGTGGAATAGTTTGCCCTGGGAACCTGACTGAGCCTTGGTTCTGGAACTCTGTGGACTGGGAACATGACTGAGGTTTATTCTAGAACCCTGTAGCCTGGGAACATAACTGAGGATTGATTCTGGAACCCTGTGGCCTGGGAACATGACATCGGTGGATTCTGGAACCCTGTGGCCTGGGAACATGAGAACGGTTTGATTCTGGATCCCTGTGGCCTGGGAACATGACTTTGGCGTGATTCTGGAAAACTGTGGCCTGGGAAAGTGACATCTGTTTAGATTGTGTAATAGTGTGCCCTGGGAACCTGACTGAGCCTTGGCTCTGGAGCTCTGTGGACTGGGAACATGACTGAGGTTTATTCTAGAACCCTGTAGCCTGGGAACATAACTGAGGATTGATTCTGGAACCCTGTGGCCTGGGAACATGACATCGGTGGATTCTGGAACCCTGTGGCCTGGGAACATGAGAACGGTTAGATTCTGGAAACCTATGGCCTGGAAACATGACTGAGGCTTGATTCTGGAACCCTGTGGCCTGGCAACATGACTGAGGCTTGATTCTGGAACCGTGTGGCCTGGGAACTTGACTGGGGTTTGATCGCAGAAACCTGTGGACTGTCCACATGACTGAGGTTTCATGGTTCAACCCTGTGGCATGGCAACATGATTGAGGTTTGATTGTGGAATAGTGTGCCCTGGGAACCTGACTGAGCCTTGGTTCTGGAACTCTGTGTACTGGGAACATGACTGAGGTTTATTCTAGAACCCTGTAGCCTGGGAACATAACTGAGGATTGATTCTGGAACCCTGTGGCCTGGGAACATGACATCGGTGGATTCTGGAACCCTGTGGCCTGGGAACATGAGAACGGTTTGATTCTGGAACCCTGTGGCCTGGCAACATGACTGAGGCTTGATTCTGGAACCCTGTGGCCTGGCAACATGACTGAGACTTGATTCTGGAACCGTGTGGCCTGGGAACTTGACTGGGGTTTGATCGCAGAAACCTGTGGACTGTCCACATGACTGAGGTTTGATGGTGGAACCCTGTGCACTGGGAACATGACTGAGGTTTGATGGTTGAACCCTGTGGCATGGCAACATGACTGAGGTTTGATTCTGGAAAACTGTGGCCTGGGAAAATGACATCTGTTTAGATTGTGGAATAGTTTGCCCTGGGAACCTGACTGAGCCTTGGTTCTGGAACTCTGTGGACTGGGAACATGACTGAGGTTTATTCTAGAACCCTGTAGCCTGGGAACATAACTGAGGATTGATTCTGGAACCCTGTGGCCTGGGAACATGACATCGGTGGATTCTGGTACCCTGTGGCCTGGGAACATGAGAACGGTTTGATTCTGGAAACCTATGGCCTGGCAACATGACTGAGGCTTGATTCTGGAACCCTGTGGCCTGGCAACATGACTGAGGTTTGATTCTGGATCCCTGTGGCCTGGGAACATGACTGAGGCGTGATTCTGGAAAACTGTGGCCTGGAAACATGACATCTGTTTAGATTGTGGAATAGTGTGCCCTGGGAACCTGACTGAGCCTTGGTTCTGGAACTCTGTAGACTGGGAACATGACTGAGGTTTATTCTAGAACCCTGTAGCCTGGGAACATAACTGATGATTGATTCTGGAACCCTGTGGCCTGGGAACTTGACATCGGTGGATTCTGGAACCCTGTGGCCTGGGAACATGAGAACGGTTTGATTCTGGAACCCTGTGGCCTGGCAACATGACTGAGGCTTGATTCTGGAACCCTGTGGCCTGGCAACATGACTGAGGCTTGATTCTGGAACCGTGTGGCCTGGGAACTTGACTGGGGTTTGATCGCAGAAACCTGTGGAGTGTCCACATGACTGAGGTTTCATGGTTCAACCCTGTGGCATGGCAACATGATTGAGGTTTGATTGTGGAATAGTGTGCCCTGGGAACCTGACTGAGCCTTGGTTCTGGAACTCTGTGGACTGGGAACATGACTGAGGTTTATTCTAGAACCCTGTAGCCTGGGAACATAACTGAGGATTGATTCTGGAACCCTGTGGCCTGGGAACATGACATCGGTGGATTCTGGAACCCTGTGGCCTGGGAACATGAGAACGGTTTGATTCTGGAACCCTGTGGCCTGGCAACATGACTGAAGCTTGATTCTGGAACCCTGTGGCCTGGCAACATGACTGAGACTTGATTCTGGAACCGTGTGGCCTGGGAACTTGACTGGGGTTTGATCGCAGAAACCTGTGGACTGTCCACATGACTGAGGTTTGATGGTGGAACCCTGTGCACTGGGAACATGACTGAGGTTTAATGGTTGAACCCTGTGGCATGGCAACATGACTGAGGTTTGATTCTGGAAAACTGTGGCCTGGGAACATGACATCTGTTTAGATTGTGGAATAGTTTGCCCTGGGAACCTGCCTGAGCCTTGGCTCTGGAGCTCTGTGGACTGGGAACATGACTGAGGTTTATTCTAGAACCCTGTAGCCTGGGAACATAACTGAGGATTGATTCTGGAACCCTGTGGCCTGGGAACATGACATCGGTGGATTCTGGAACCCTGTGGCCTGGGAACATGAGAACGGTTTGATTCTGGAACCCTGTGGCCTGGCAATATGACTGAGGCTTGATTCTGGAAACCTGTGGCCTGGCAACATGAATGAGACTTGATTCTGGAACCGTGTGGCCTGGGAACTTGACTGGGGTTTGATCGCAGAAACCTGTGGACTGTCCACATGACTGAGGTTTCATGGTGGAACCCTGTGCACTGGGAACATGACTGAGGTTTGATGGTTGAACCCTGTGGCATGGCAACATGATTGAGGTTTGATTGTGGAACCCTCAGGCTTGGGAACATGACTGAGGCTTGATGGTGGAACCCTCTGGCCTGGAAACAGGAATGAGGTTTGATGGTGGAAACCTGCGGCCTGGCAACATGACTGAGGTTTGATTCTGGTACCCTGTGGCCTGGGAACATGACTGAGGCTTGATTCTGGAACCCTGTGGCCTGGCAACATGACTGAGGTTTGATTCTGGATCCCTGTGGCCTGGGAACATGACTGAGGTGTGATTCTGGAAAACTGTGGCCTGGGAAAATGACATCTGTTTAGATCGTGGAATAGTGTGCCCTGGGAACCTGACTGAGCCTTGGTTCTGGAACTCTGTGGACTGGGAACATGACTGAGGTTTATTCTAGAACCCTGTAGCCTGGGAACATAACTGAGGATTGATTCTGGAACCCTGTGGCCTGGGAACATGACATCGGTGGATTCTGGAACCCTGTGGCCTGCGAACATGAGAACGGTTTGATTCTGGATCCCTGTGGCCTGGGAACATGACTTTGGTGTGATTCTGGAAAACTGTGGCCTGGGAAAGTGACATCTGTTTAGATTGTGGAATAGTGTGCCCTGGGAACCTGACTGAGCCTTGGCTCTGGAGCTCTGTGGACTGGGAACATGACTGAGGTTTATTCTAGAACCCTGTAGCCTGGGAACATAACTGAGGATTGATTCTGGAACCCTGTGGCCTGGGAACATGACATCGGTGGATTCTGGAACCCTGTGTCCTGGGAACATGAGAACGGTTTGATTCTGGAAACCTATGGCCTGGCAACATGACTGAGGCTTGATTCTGGAACCCTGTGGCCTGGCAACATGACTGAGGTTTGATTCTGGATCCCTGTGGCCTGGGAACATGACTGAGGCGTGATTCTGGAAAACTGTGGCCTGGAAACATGACATCTGTTTAGATTGTGGAATAGTGTGCCCTGGGAACCTGACTGAGCCTTGGTTCTGGAACTCTGTAGACTGGGAACATGACTGAGGTTTATTCTAGAACCCTGTAGCCTGGGAACATAACTGAGGATTGATTCTGGAACCCTGTGGCCTGGGAACATGACATCGGTGGATTCTGGAACCCTGTGGCCTGGGAACATGAGAACGGTTTGATTCTGGAACCCTGTGGCCTGGCAACATGACTGAGGCTTGATTCTGGAACCCTGTGGCCTGGCAACATGACTGAGACTTGATTCTGGAACCGTGTGGCCTGGGAACTTGACTGGGGTTTGATCGCAGAAACCTGTGGACTGTCCACATGACTGAGGTTTGATGGTGGAACCCTGTGCACTGGGAACATGACTGAGGTTTGATGGTTGAACCCTGTGGCATGGCAACATGACTGAGGTTTGATTCTGGAAAACTGTGGCCTGGGAACATGACATCTGTTTAGATTGTGGAATAGTTTGCCCTGGGAACCTGACTGAGCCTTGGTTCTGGAACTCTGTGGACTGGGAACATGACTGAGGTTTATTCTAGAACCCTGTAGCCTGGGAACATAACTGAGGATTGATTCTGGAACCCTGTGGCCTGGGAACATGACATCGGTGGATTCTGGAACCCTGTGGCCTGGGAACATGAGAACGGTTTGATTCTGGAACCCTGTGGCCTGGCAACATGACTGAGGCTTGATTCTGGAACCCTGTGGCCTGGCAACATGACTGAGGTTTGATTCTGGATCCCTGTGGCCTGGGAACATGACTGAGGCGTGATTCTGGAAAACTGTGGCCTGGGAAAATGACATCTGTTTAGACTGTGGAATAGTGTGCCCTGGGAACCTGACTGAGCCTTGATTCTGGAATTCTGTGGACTGGGAACATGACTGAGGTTTATTTTAGAACCCTGTAGCCTGGGAACATAACTGAGGATTGATTCTGGAACCCTGTGGCCTGGGAACATGACATCGGTGGATTCTGGAACCCTGTGGCCTGGGAACATGAGAACGGTTTGATTCTGGAACCCTGTGGCCTGGCAACATGACTGAGGCTTGATTCTGGAACCTGTGGCCTGGCAACATGACTGAGGCTTGATTCTGGAACCGTGTGGCCTGGGAACTTGACTGGGGTTTGATCGCAGAAACCTGTGGACTGGCCACATGACTGAGGTTTCATGGTTGAACCCTGTGGCATGGCAAAATGATTGAGGTTTGATTGTGGAACCCTCAGGCTTGGGAACATGACTGAGGCTTGATGGTGGAACCCTCTGGCCTGGAAACAGGAATGAGGTTTGATGGTGGAAACCTGCGGCCAGGCAACATGACTGAGGTTTGATTCTGGAAAACTGTGGCCTGGGAACATGACATCTGTTTAGATTGTGGAATAGTGTGCCCTGGGAACCTGACTGAGCCTTGGTTCTGGAACTCTGTAGATAGGGAACATGACTGAGGTTTATTCTAGAACCCTGTAGCCTGGGAACATAACTGAGGCTTGATTCTGGAACCCTGTGGCCTGGTAACATGACTGAGGGTTGATTCTGGATCCCTGTGGCCTGGGAACATGACTGAGGCGTGATTCGGGAAAACTGTGGCCTGGGAAAATGACATCTGTTTAGATTGTGGAATAGTGTGCCCTGGGAACCTGACTGACCCTTGGTTCTGGAACTCTGTAGACAGGGAACATGACTGAGGTTTATTCTAGAACCCTGTAGCCTGGGAACATAACTGAGGATTGATTCTGGAACCCTGTGGCCTGGGAACATGACATCGGTGGATTCTGGAACCCTGTGGCCTGGGAACATGAGAACGGTTTGATTCTGGAACCCTGTGGCCTGGCAACATGACTGAGGCTTGATTCTGGAACACTGTGGCCTGGCAACATGACTGAGGCTTGATTCTGGAACCGTGTGGCCTGGGAAATTGACTGGGGTTTGATCGCAGAAACCTGTGGACTGTCCACATGACTGAGGTTTGATGGTGGAACCCTGTGCACTGGGAACATGACTGAGGTTTGATGGTTGAACCCTGTGGCATGGCAACATGACTGAGGTTTGATTCTGGAAAACTGTGGCCTGGGAACATGACATCTGTTTAGATTGTGGAATAGTGTGCCCTGGGAACCTGACTGAGCCTTGGTTCTGGAACTCTGTGGACTGGGAACATGACTGAGGTTTATTCTAGAACCCTGTAGACTGGGAACATAACTGAGGATTGATTCTGGAACCCTGTGGCCTGGGAACATGACATCGGTGGATTCTGGAACCCTGTGGCCTGGGAACATGAGAACGGTTTGATTCTGGAACCCTGTGGCCTGGCAACATGACTGCGGCTTGATTCTGGAACCCTGTGGCCTGGCAACATGACTGAGGTTTGATTCTGGATCCCTGTGGCCTGGGAACATGACTGAGGCGTGATTCTGGAAAACTGTGGCCTGGGAAAATGACATCTATTTAGATCGTGGAATAGTGTGCCCTGGGAACCTGACTGAGCCTTGGTTCTGGAACTCTGTGTACTGGGAACATGACTGAGGTTTATTCTAGAACCCTGTAGCCTGGGAACATAACTGAGGATTGATTCTGGAACCCTGTGGCCTGGGAACATGACATCGGTGGATTCTGGAACCCTGTGGCCTGGGAACATGAGAACGGTTTGATTCTGGATCCCTGTGGCCTGGGAACATGACTTTGGCGTGATTCTGGAAAACTGTGGCCTGGGGAAGTGACATCTGTTTAGATTGTGGAATAGTGTGCCCTGGGAACCTGACTGAGCCTTGGCTCTGGAGCTCTGTGGACTGGGAACATGACTGAGGTTTATTCTAGAACCCTGTAGCCTGGGAACATAACTGAGGATTGATTCTGGAACCCTGTGGCCTGGGAACATGACATCGGTGGATTCTGGAACCCTGTGGCCTGGGAACATGAGAACGGTTTGATTCTGGAAACCTATGGCCTGGCAACATGACTGAGGCTTGATTCTGGAACCCTGTGGCCTGGCAACATAACTGAGGTTTGATTCTGGATCCCTGTGGCCTGGGAACATGACTGAGGCGTGATTCTGGAAAACTGTGGCCTGGAAACATGACATCTGTTTAGATTGTGGAATAGTGTGCCCTGGGAATCTGACTGAGCCTTGGTTCTGGAACTCTGTGGACTGGGAACATGACTGAGGTTTATTCTAGAACCCTTTAGCCTGGGAACATAACTGAGGATTGATTCTGGAACCCTCTGGCCTGGGAACATAACATCGGTGGATTCTGGAAACCTGTGGCCTGGGAACATGAGAACGGTTTGATTCTGGAACCCTGTGGCCTGGCAACATGACTGAGGGTTGATTCTGGAACCCTGTGGCCTGGCAACATGACTGAGGCTTGATTCTGGAACCGTGTGGCCTGGGAACTTGACTGTGGTTTGATCGCAGAAACCTGTGGACTGGCCATATGACTGAGGTTTCATGGTTGAACCCTGTGGCATGGCAACATGATTGAGGTTTGATTGTGGAACCCTCAGGCTTGGGAACATGACTGAGGCTTGATGGTGGAACCCTCTGGCCTGGAAACAGGAATGAGGTTTGATGGTGGAACCCTGCGGCCTGGCAACATGACTGAGGTTTGATTCTGGAAAACTGTGGCCTGGGAACATGACATCTGTTTAGATTGTGGAATAGTGTGCCCTGGGAACCTGACTGAGCCTTGGTTCTGGGACCCTGTGGCCTGGGAACATGACATCGGTGGATTCTGGAACCCTGTGGCCTGGGAACATGAGAACGGTTTGATTTTGGAACCCTGTGGCCTGGCAACATGACTGAGGCTTGATTCTGGAACCCTGTGGCCTGGCAACATGACTGAGGTTTGATTCTGGATCCCTGTGGCCTGGGAACATGACTGAGGCGTGATTCGGGAAAACTGTGGCCTGGGAAATTGACATCTGTTTAGATTGTGGAATAGTGTGCCCTGGGAACCTGACTGAGCCTTGGTTCTGGAACTCTGTGGACTGGGAACATGACTGAGGTTTATTCTAGAACCCTGTAGCCTGGGAACATAACTGAGGATTGATTCTGGAACCCTGTGGCCTGGGAACATGACATCGGTGGATTCTGGAACCCTGTGGCCTGGGAACATGAGAACGGTTTGATTCTGGAACCCTGTGGCCTGGCAACATGACTGAGGCTTGATTCTGGAACCCTGTGGCCTGGCAACATGACTGAGACTTGATTCTGGAACCGTGTGGCCTGGGAACTTGACTGGGGTTTGATCGCAGAAACCTGTGGACTGTCCACATGACTGAGGTTTGATGGTGGAACCCTGTGCACTGGGAACATGACTGAGGTTTGATGGTTGAACCCTGTGGCATGGCAACATGACTGAGGTTTGATTCTGGAAAACTGTGGCCTGGGAACATGACATCTGTTTAGATTGTGGAATAGTTTGCCCTGGGAACCTGACTGAGCCTTGGTTCTGGAACTCTGTGGACTGGGAACATGACTGAGGTTTATTCTAGAACCCTGTAGCCTGGGAACATAACTGAGGATTGCTTCTGGAACCCTGTGGCCTGGGAACATGACATCGGTGGATTCTGGAACCCTGTGGCCTGGGAACATGAGAACGGTTTGATTCTGGAACCCTGTGGCCTGGCAACATGACTGAGGCTTGATTCTGGAACCCTGTGGCCTGGCAACATGACTGAGGGTTGATTCTGGATCCCTGTGGCCTGGGAACATGACTGAGGCGTGATTCTGGAAAACTGTGGCCTGGGAAAATGACATCTGTTTAGATTGTGGAATAGTGTGCCCTGGGAACCTGACTGAGCCTTGATTCTGGAATTCTGTGGACTGGGAACATGACTGAGGTTTATTTTAGAACCCTGTAGCCTGGGAACGTAACTGAGGATTGATTCTGGAACCCTGTGGCCTGGGAACATGATATCGGTGGATTCTGGAACCCTGTGGCCTGGGAACATGAGAACGGTTTGATTCTGGAACCCTGTGGCCTGGCAACATGACTGAGACCTTGATTCTGGAACCCTGTGGCCTGGCAACATGACTGAGGCTTGATTCTGGAACCGTGTGGCCTGGGAACTTGACTGGGGTTTGATCGCAGAAACCTGTGGACTGGCCAAATGACTGAGGTTTCATGGTTGAACCCTGTGGCATGGCAAAATGATTGAGGTTTGATTGTGGAACCCTCAGGCTTGGGAACATAACTGAGGCTTGATGGTGGAAACCTCTGGCCTGGAAACAGGAATGAGGTTTGATGGTGGAAACCTGCGGCCTGGCAACATGACTGAGGTTTGATTCTGGAAAACTGTGGCCTGGGAACATGACATCTGTTTAGATGGTGGAATAGTGTGCCCTGGGAACCTGACTGAGCCTTGGTTCTGGAACTCTGTAGACAGGGAACATGACTGAGGTTTATTCTAGAAGCCTGTAGCCTGGGAACATAACTGAGGCTTGATTCTGGAACCCTGTGGCCTGGTAACATGACTGAGGGTTGATTCTGGATCCCTGTGGCCTGGGAACATGACTGAGGCGTGATTCGGGAAAACTGTGGCCTGGGAAAATGACATCTGTTTAGATTGTGGAATAGTGTGCCCTGGGAACCTGACTGAGCCTTGGTTCTGGAACTCTGTGGACTGGGAACATGACTGAGGTTTATTCTAGAACCCTGTAGCCTGGGAACATTACTGAGGATTGATTCTGGAACCCTGTGGCCTGGGAACATGACATCGGTGGATTCTGGAACCATGTGGCCTGGGAACATGAGAACGGTTTGATTCTGGAAACCTATGGCCTGGCAACATGACTGAGGCTTGATTCTGGAACCCTGTGGCCTGGCAACATGACTGAGGTTTGATTCTGGATCCCTGTGGCCTGGGAACATGACTGAGGCGTGATTCTGGAAAACTGTGGCCTGGAAACATGACATCTGTTTAGATTGTGGAATAGTGTGCCCTGGGAATCTGACTGAGCCTTGGTTCTGGAACTCTGTGGACTGGGAACATGACTGAGGTTTATTCTAGAACCCTTTAGCCTGGGAACATAACTGAGGATTGATTCTGGAACCCTGTGGCCTGGGAACATAACATCGGTGGATTCTGGAACCCTGTGGCCTGGGAACATGAGAACGGTTTGATTCTGGAACCCTGTGGCCTGGCAACATGACTGAGGGTTGATTCTGGAACCCTGTGGCCTGGCAACATGACTGAGGCTTGATTCTGGAACCGTGTGGCCTGGGAACTTGACTGGGGTTTGATCGCAGAAACCTGTGGACTGGCCATATGACTGAGGTTTCATGGTTGAACCCTGTGGCCTGGCAACATGACTGAGGTTTGATTCTGGATCCCTGTGGCCTGGGAACATGACTGAGGCGTGATTCTGGAAAACTGTGGCCTGGGAACATGACATCTGTTTAGATTGTGGAATAGTGTGCCCTGGGGACCTGACTGAGCCTTGGTTCTGGGACCCTGTGGCCTGGGAACATGACATCGGTGGATTCTGGAACCCTGTGGCCTGGGAACATGAGAACGGTTTGATTTTGGAACCCTGTGGCCTGGCAACATGACTGAGGCTTGATTCTGGAACCCTGTGGCCTGGCAACATGACTGAGGTTTGATTCTGGATCCCTGTGGCCTGGGAACATGACTGAGGTGTGATTCGGGAAAACTGTGGCCTGGGAAATTGACATCTGTTTAGATTGTGGAATAGTGTGCCCTGGGAACCTGACTGAGCCTTGGTTCTGGAACTCTGTGGACTGGGAACATGACTGAGGTTTATTCTAGAACCCTGTAGCCTGGGAACATAACTGAGGATTGATTCTGGAACCCTGTGGCCTGGGAACATGACTGAGGCTTGATTCTGGAACCCTGTGGCCTGGCAACATGATTGAGGCTTGATTCTGGAACCGTGTGGCCTGGGAACATGACTGGGGCTTGATCGCAGAAACCTGTGGACTGTCCACATGACTGAGGTTTGATGGTGGAACCCTGTGCACTGGGAACATGACTGAGGCCTGATAGTGGAACCCCGTGACGTGGGAACATGCCATTGGTTTGATTCTGGAACCCTGTTTCCTGAGAACATGACTGAGGTTTGATGGTTGAACCCTGTGGCATGGCAGCATGATTGAGGTTTGATTGTGGAACCCTCAGGCTTGGGAACATGACTGAGGCTTGATGGTGGAACACTGTGGCCTGGAAACAGGAATGAGGTTTGATGGTGGAATCCTGTGGCCTGGCAACATGACTGAGGTTTGATTCTGGAAAACTGTGGCCTGGGAACATGACATCTGTTTAGATTGTGGAATAGTGTGCCCTGGGAATCTGACTGAGCCTTGGTTCTGGAACTCTGTGGACTGGGAACATGACTGAGGTTTATTCTAGAACCCTGTAGCCTGGGAACATAACTGAGGATTGATTCTGGAACCCTGTGGCCTGGGAACATGACATCGGTGGATTCTGGAACCCTGTGGCCTGGGAACATGAGAACGGTTTGATTCTGGAAACCTGTGGCCTGGCAACATGACTGAGGCTTGATTCTGGAACCCTGTGGCCTGGCAACATGACTCAGGTTTGATTCTGGATCCCTGTGGCCTGGGAACATGACTGAGGTGTGATTCTGGAAAACTGTGGCCTGGGAAAATGACATCTGTTTAGATTGTGGAATAGTGTGCCCTGGGAACCTGACTGAGCCTTGGTTCTGGAACTCTGTGGACTGGGAACATGACTGAGGTTTATTCTAGAACCCTGTAGCCTGGGAACATAACTGAGGATTGATTCTGGAACCCTGTGGCCTGGGAACATGACATCGGTGGATTCTGGAACCCTGTGGCCTGGGAACATGAGAACGGTTTGATTCTGGAAACCTGTGGCCTGGCAACATGACTGAGGCTTGATTCTGGAACCCTGTGGCCTGGCAACATGACTGAGGTTTGATTCTGGATCCCTGTGGCCTGGGAACATGACTAAGGCGTGATTCGGGAAAACTGTGGCCTAGGAAAATGACATCTGTTTAGATTGTGGAATAGTGTGCCCTGGGAACCTGACTGAGCCTTGGTTCTGGAACTCTGTGGACTGGGAACATGACTGAGGTTTATTATAGAACCCTGTAGCCTGGGAACATAACTGAGGATTGATTCTGGAACCCTGTGGCCTGGGAACATGACATCGGTGGATTCTGGAACCCTGTGGCCTGGGAACATGAGAACGGTTTGATTCTGGAACCCTGTGGCCTGGCAACATGACTGAGGCTTGATTCTGGAAACCTGTGGCCTGGCAACATGACTGAGGCTTGATTCTGGAACCGTGTGGCCTGGGAACTTGACTGGGGTTTGATCGCAGAAACCTGTGGACTGTCCACATGACTGAGGTTTGATGGTGGAACCCTGTGCACTGGGAACATGACTGAGGTTTGATGGTTGAACCCTGTGGCATGGCAACATGACTGAGGTTTGATTCTGGAAAACTGTGGCCTGGGAACATGACATCTGTTTAGATTGTGGAATAGTTTGCCCTGGGAACCTGACTGAGCCTTGGTTCTGGAACTCTGTGGACTGGGAACATGACTGAGGTTTATTCTAGAACCCTGTAGCCTGGGAACATAACTGAGGATTGCTTCTGGAACCCTGTGGCCTGGGAACATGACATCGGTGGATTCTGGAACCCTGTGGCCTGGGAACATGAGAACGGTTTGATTCTGGAACCCTGTGGCCTGGCAACATGACTGAGGCTTGATTCTGGAACCCTGTGGCCTGGCAACATGACTGAGGGTTGATTCTGGATCCCTGTGGCCTGGGAACATGACTGAGGCGTGATTCTGGAAAACTGTGGCCTGGGAAAATGACATCTGTTTAGATTGTGGAATAGTGTGCCCTGGGAACCTGACTGAGCCTTGATTCTGGAATTCTGTGGACTGGGAACATGACTGAGGTTTATTTTAGAACCCTGTAGCCTGGGAACGTAACTGAGGATTGATTCTGGAACCCTGTGGCCTGGGAACATGATATCGGTGGATTCTGGAACCCTGTGGCCTGGGAACATGAGAACGGTTTGATTCTGGAACCCTGTGGCCTGGCAACATGACTGAGACCTTGATTCTGGAACCCTGTGGCCTGGCAACATGACTGAGGCTTGATTCTGGAACCGTGTGGCCTGGGAACTTGACTGGGGTTTGATCGCAGAAACCTGTGGACTGGCCAAATGACTGAGGTTTCATGGTTGAACCCTGTGGCATGGCAAAATGATTGAGGTTTGATTGTGGAACCCTCAGGCTTGGGAACATAACTGAGGCTTGATGGTGGAAACCTCTGGCCTGGAAACAGGAATGAGGTTTGATGGTGGAAACCTGCGGCCTGGCAACATGACTGAGGTTTGATTCTGGAAAACTGTGGCCTGGGAACATGACATCTGTTTAGATGGTGGAATAGTGTGCCCTGGGAACCTGACTGAGCCTTGGTTCTGGAACTCTGTAGACAGGGAACATGACTGAGGTTTATTCTAGAAGCCTGTAGCCTGGGAACATAACTGAGGCTTGATTCTGGAACCCTGTGGCCTGGTAACATGACTGAGGGTTGATTCTGGATCCCTGTGGCCTGGGAACATGACTGAGGCGTGATTCGGGAAAACTGTGGCCTGGGAAAATGACATCTGTTTAGATTGTGGAATAGTGTGCCCTGGGAAACTGACTGAGCCTTGGTTCTGGAACTCTGTGGACTGGGAACATGACTGAGGTTTATTCTAGAACCCTGTAGCCTGGGAACATTACTGAGGATTGATTCTGGAACCCTGTGGCCTGGGAACATGACATCGGTGGATTCTGGAACCATGTGGCCTGGGAACATGAGAACGGTTTGATTCTGGAAACCTATGGCCTGGCAACATGACTGAGGCTTGATTCTGGAACCCTGTGGCCTGGCAACATGACTGAGGTTTGATTCTGGATCCCTGTGGCCTGGGAACATGACTGAGGCGTGATTCTGGAAAACTGTGGCCTGGAAACATGACATCTGTTTAGATTGTGGAATAGTGTGCCCTGGGAATCTGACTGAGCCTTGGTTCTGGAACTCTGTGGACTGGGAACATGACTGAGGTTTATTCTAGAACCCTTTAGCCTGGGAACATAACTGAGGATTGATTCTGGAACCCTGTGGCCTGGGAACATAACATCGGTGGATTCTGGAACCCTGTGGCCTGGGAACATGAGAACGGTTTGATTCTGGAACCCTGTGGCCTGGCAACATGACTGAGGGTTGATTCTGGAACCCTGTGGCCTGGCAACATGACTGAGGCTTGATTCTGGAACCGTGTGGCCTGGGAACTTGACTGGGGTTTGATCGCAGAAACCTGTGGACTGGCCATATGACTGAGGTTTCATGGTTGAACCCTGTGGCCTGGCAACATGACTGAGGTTTGATTCTGGATCCCTGTGGCCTGGGAACATGACTGAGGCGTGATTCTGGAAAACTGTGGCCTGGGAACATGACATCTGTTTAGATTGTGGAATAGTGTGCCCTGGGGACCTGACTGAGCCTTGGTTCTGGGACCCTGTGGCCTGGGAACATGACATCGGTGGATTCTGGAACCCTGTGGCCTGGGAACATGAGAACGGTTTGATTTTGGAACCCTGTGGCCTGGCAACATGACTGAGGCTTGATTCTGGAACCCTGTGGCCTGGCAACATGACTGAGGTTTGATTCTGGATCCCTGTGGCCTGGGAACATGACTGAGGTGTGATTCGGGAAAACTGTGGCCTGGGAAATTGACATCTGTTTAGATTGTGGAATAGTGTGCCCTGGGAACCTGACTGAGCCTTGGTTCTGGAACTCTGTGGACTGGGAACATGACTGAGGTTTATTCTAGAACCCTGTAGCCTGGGAACATAACTGAGGATTGATTCTGGAACCCTGTGGCCTGGGAACATGACTGAGGCTTGATTCTGGAACCCTGTGGCCTGGCAACATGATTGAGGCTTGATTCTGGAACCGTGTGGCCTGGGAACATGACTGGGGCTTGATCGCAGAAACCTGTGGACTGTCCACATGACTGAGGTTTGATGGTGGAACCCTGTGCACTGGGAACATGACTGAGGCCTGATAGTGGAACCCCGTGACGTGGGAACATGCCATTGGTTTGATTCTGGAACCCTGTTTCCTGAGAACATGACTGAGGTTTGATGGTTGAACCCTGTGGCATGGCAGCATGATTGAGGTTTGATTGTGGAACCCTCAGGCTTGGGAACATGACTGAGGCTTGATGGTGGAACACTGTGGCCTGGAAACAGGAATGAGGTTTGATGGTGGAATCCTGTGGCCTGGCAACATGACTGAGGTTTGATTCTGGAAAACTGTGGCCTGGGAACATGACATCTGTTTAGATTGTGGAATAGTGTGCCCTGGGAATCTGACTGAGCCTTGGTTCTGGAACTCTGTGGACTGGGAACATGACTGAGGTTTATTCTAGAACCCTGTAGCCTGGGAACATAACTGAGGATTGATTCTGGAACCCTGTGGCCTGGGAACATGACATCGGTGGATTCTGGAACCCTGTGGCCTGGGAACATGAGAACGGTTTGATTCTGGAAACCTGTGGCCTGGCAACATGACTGAGGCTTGATTCTGGAACCCTGTGGCCTGGCAACATGACTCAGGTTTGATTCTGGATCCCTGTGGCCTGGGAACATGACTGAGGTGTGATTCTGGAAAACTGTGGCCTGGGAAAATGACATCTGTTTAGATTGTGGAATAGTGTGCCCTGGGAACCTGACTGAGCCTTGGTTCTGGAACTCTGTGGACTGGGAACATGACTGAGGTTTATTCTAGAACCCTGTAGCCTGGGAACATAACTGAGGATTGATTCTGGAACCCTGTGGCCTGGGAACATGACATCGGTGGATTCTGGAACCCTGTGGCCTGGGAACATGAGAACGGTTTGATTCTGGAAACCTGTGGCCTGGCAACATGACTGAGGCTTGATTCTGGAACCCTGTGGCCTGGCAACATGACTGAGGTTTGATTCTGGATCCCTGTGGCCTGGGAACATGACTAAGGCGTGATTCGGGAAAACTGTGGCCTAGGAAAATGACATCTGTTTAGATTGTGGAATAGTGTGCCCTGGGAACCTGACTGAGCCTTGGTTCTGGAACTCTGTGGACTGGGAACATGACTGAGGTTTATTATAGAACCCTGTAGCCTGGGAACATAACTGAGGATTGATTCTGGAACCCTGTGGCCTGGGAACATGACATCGGTGGATTCTGGAACCCTGTGGCCTGGGAACATGAGAACGGTTTGATTCTGGAACCCTGTGGCCTGGCAACATGACTGAGGCTTGATTCTGGAAACCTGTGGCCTGGCAACATGACTGAGGCTTGATTCTGGAACCGTGTGGCCTGGGAACTTGACTGGGGTTTGATCGCAGAAACCTGTGGACTGTCCAGATGACTGAGGTTTGATGGTGGAACCCTGTGCACTGGGAACATGACTGAGGTTTGATGGTAGAACCCTGTGGCATGGCAACATGACTGAGGTTTGATTCTGGAAAACTGTGGCCTGGGAACAGGACATCTGTTTAGATTGTGGAATAGTGTGCCCTGGGAACCTGACTGAGCCTTGGTTCTGGAACTCTGTGGACTGGGAACATGACTGAGGTTTATTCTAGAACCCTGTAGCCTGGGAACATAACTGAGGATTGATTCTGGAACCCTGTGACCTGGGAACATGACATCGGTGGATTCTGGAACCCTGTGGCCTGGGAACATGAGAACGGTTTGATTCTGGAACCCTGTGGCCTGGCAACATGACTGAGGCTTGATTCTGGAACCCTGTGGCCTGGCAACATGACTGAGGTTTGATTCTGGATACCTGTGGACTGGGAACATGACTGAGGCGTGATTCTGGAAAACTGTGGCCTGGAAACCTGACAGCTGTTTAGATTGTGTAATAGTGTGCCCTGGGAACCTGACTGAGCCTTGGTTCTCGAACTCTGTAGACTGGGAGCAGGACTGAGGTTTATTCTAGAACCCTGTAGCCTGGGAACATAACTGAGGATTGATTCTGGAACCCTGTGGCCTGGGAACATGACATCGGTGGATTCTGAAACCCTGTGGCCTGGGAACATGAGAACGGTTTGATTCTGGAACCCTGTGGCCTGGCAACATGACTGAGGCTTGATTCTGGAACCCTGTGGCCTGGCAACATGACTGAGGCTTGATTCTGGAACCGTGTGGCCTGGGAAATTGACTGGGGTTTGATCGCAGAAACCTGTGGACTGTCCACATGACTGAGGTTTGATGGTTGAACCCTGTAGCATGGCAACATGATTGAGGTTTGATTGTGGAACCCTCAGGCTTGGGAACATGACTGAGGCTTGATGGTGGAACCCTCTGGCCTGGAAACAGGAATGAGGTTTGATGGTGGAACCCTGCGGCCTGGCAACATGACTGAGGTTTGATTCTGGAAAACTGTGGCCTGGGAACATGACATCTGTTTAGATTGTGGAATAGTGTGCCCTGGGAAAGTGACTGAGCCTTGGTTCTGGAACTCTGTGGACTTGGAACATGACTGAGGTTTATTCTAGAACCCTGTAGCCTGGGAACATAACTGAGGATTGACTCTGGAACGCTGTGGCCTGGGAACAAGACATCGGTGGATTCTGGAATCCTGTGTCCTGGGAACATGAGAACGGTTTGATTCTGGAACCCTGTGGCCTGGCAACATGACTGAGGCTTGATTCTGGAACCCTGTGGCCTGGCAACATGACTGAGGTTTGATTCTGGATCCCTGTGGCCTGGGAACATGACTAAGGCGTGATTCGGGAAAACTGTGGCCTAGGAAAATGACATCTGTTTAGATTGTGGAATAGTGTGCCCTGGGAACCTGACTGAGCCTTGGTTCTGGAACTCTGTGGACTGGGAACATGACTGAGGTTTATTATAGAACCCTGTAGCCTGGGAACATAACTGAGGATTGATTCTGGAACCCTGTGGCCTGGGAACATGACATCGGTGGATTCTGGAACCCTGTGGCCTGGGAACATGAGAACGGTTTGATTCTGGAACCCTGTGGCCTGGCAACATGACTGAGGCTTGATTCTGGAAACCTGTGGCCTGGCAACATGACTGAGGCTTGATTCTGGAACCGTGTGGCCTGGGAACTTGACTGGAGTTTGATCGCAGAAACCTGTGGACTGTCCACATGACTGAGGTTTGATGGTGGAACCCTGTGCACTGGGAACATGACTGAGGTTTGATGGTAGAACCCTGTGGCATGGCAACATGACTGAGGTTTGATTCTGGAAAACTGTGGCCTGGGAACATGACATCTGTTTAGATTGTGTAATAGTGTGCCCTGGGAACCTGACTGAGCCTTGGTTCTGGAACTCTGTGGACTGGGAACATGACTGAGGTTTATTCTAGAACCCTGTAGCCTGGGAACATAACTGAGGATTGATTCTGGAACCCTGTGGCCTGGGAACATGACATCGGTGGATTCTGGAACCCTGTGGCCTGGGAACATGAGAACGGTTTGATTCTGGAACCCTGTGGCCTGGCAACATGACTGAGGGTTGATTCTGGAACCCTGTGGCCTGGCAACATGACTGAGGCTTGATTCTGGAACCGTGTGGCCTGGGAACTTGACTGGGGTTTGATCGCAGAAACCTGTGGACTGGCCATATGACTGAGGTTTCATGGTTGAACCCTGTGGCCTGGCAACATGACTGAGGTTTGATTCTGGATCCCTGTGGCCTGGGAACATGACTGAGGCGTGATTCTGGAAAACTGTGGCCTGGGAACATGACATCTGTTTAGATTGTGGAATAGTGTGCCCTGGGGACCTGACTGAGCCTTGGTTCTGGGACCCTGTGGCCTGGGAACATGACATCGGTGGATTCTGGAACCCTGTGGCCTGGGAACATGAGAACGGTTTGATTTTGGAACCCTGTGGCCTGGCAACATGACTGAGGCTTGATTCTGGAACCCTGTGGCCTGGCAACATGACTGAGGTTTGATTCTGGATCCCTGTGGCCTGGGAACATGACTGAGGTGTGATTCGGGAAAACTGTGGCCTGGGAAATTGACATCTGTTTAGATTGTGGAATAGTGTGCCCTGGGAACCTGACTGAGCCTTGGTTCTGGAACTCTGTGGACTGGGAACATGACTGAGGTTTATTCTAGAACCCTGTAGCCTGGGAACATAACTGAGGATTGATTCTGGAACCCTGTGGCCTGGGAACATGACTGAGGCTTGATTCTGGAACCCTGTGGCCTGGCAACATGATTGAGGCTTGATTCTGGAACCGTGTGGCCTGGGAACATGACTGGGGCTTGATCGCAGAAACCTGTGGACTGTCCACATGACTGAGGTTTGATGGTGGAACCCTGTGCACTGGGAACATGACTGAGGCCTGATAGTGGAACCCCGTGACGTGGGAACATGCCATTGGTTTGATTCTGGAACCCTGTTTCCTGAGAACATGACTGAGGTTTGATGGTTGAACCCTGTGGCATGGCAGCATGATTGAGGTTTGATTGTGGAACCCTCAGGCTTGGGAACATGACTGAGGCTTGATGGTGGAACACTGTGGCCTGGAAACAGGAATGAGGTTTGATGGTGGAATCCTGTGGCCTGGCAACATGACTGAGGTTTGATTCTGGAAAACTGTGGCCTGGGAACATGACATCTGTTTAGATTGTGGAATAGTGTGCCCTGGGAATCTGACTGAGCCTTGGTTCTGGAACTCTGTGGACTGGGAACATGACTGAGGTTTATTCTAGAACCCTGTAGCCTGGGAACATAACTGAGGATTGATTCTGGAACCCTGTGGCCTGGGAACATGACATCGGTGGATTCTGGAACCCTGTGGCCTGGGAACATGAGAACGGTTTGATTCTGGAAACCTGTGGCCTGGCAACATGACTGAGGCTTGATTCTGGAACCCTGTGGCCTGGCAACATGACTCAGGTTTGATTCTGGATCCCTGTGGCCTGGGAACATGACTGAGGTGTGATTCTGGAAAACTGTGGCCTGGGAAAATGACATCTGTTTAGATTGTGGAATAGTGTGCCCTGGGAACCTGACTGAGCCTTGGTTCTGGAACTCTGTGGACTGGGAACATGACTGAGGTTTATTCTAGAACCCTGTAGCCTGGGAACATAACTGAGGATTGATTCTGGAACCCTGTGGCCTGGGAACATGACATCGGTGGATTCTGGAACCCTGTGGCCTGGGAACATGAGAACGGTTTGATTCTGGAAACCTGTGGCCTGGCAACATGACTGAGGCTTGATTCTGGAACCCTGTGGCCTGGCAACATGACTGAGGTTTGATTCTGGATCCCTGTGGCCTGGGAACATGACTAAGGCGTGATTCGGGAAAACTGTGGCCTAGGAAAATGACATCTGTTTAGATTGTGGAATAGTGTGCCCTGGGAACCTGACTGAGCCTTGGTTCTGGAACTCTGTGGACTGGGAACATGACTGAGGTTTATTATAGAACCCTGTAGCCTGGGAACATAACTGAGGATTGATTCTGGAACCCTGTGGCCTGGGAACATGACATCGGTGGATTCTGGAACCCTGTGGCCTGGGAACATGAGAACGGTTTGATTCTGGAACCCTGTGGCCTGGCAACATGACTGAGGCTTGATTCTGGAAACCTGTGGCCTGGCAACATGACTGAGGCTTGATTCTGGAACCGTGTGGCCTGGGAACTTGACTGGGGTTTGATCGCAGAAACCTGTGGACTGTCCAGATGACTGAGGTTTGATGGTGGAACCCTGTGCACTGGGAACATGACTGAGGTTTGATGGTAGAACCCTGTGGCATGGCAACATGACTGAGGTTTGATTCTGGAAAACTGTGGCCTGGGAACAGGACATCTGTTTAGATTGTGGAATAGTGTGCCCTGGGAACCTGACTGAGCCTTGGTTCTGGAACTCTGTGGACTGGGAACATGACTGAGGTTTATTCTAGAACCCTGTAGCCTGGGAACATAACTGAGGATTGATTCTGGAACCCTGTGACCTGGGAACATGACATCGGTGGATTCTGGAACCCTGTGGCCTGGGAACATGAGAACGGTTTGATTCTGGAACCCTGTGGCCTGGCAACATGACTGAGGCTTGATTCTGGAACCCTGTGGCCTGGCAACATGACTGAGGTTTGATTCTGGATACCTGTGGACTGGGAACATGACTGAGGCGTGATTCTGGAAAACTGTGGCCTGGAAACCTGACAGCTGTTTAGATTGTGTAATAGTGTGCCCTGGGAACCTGACTGAGCCTTGGTTCTCGAACTCTGTAGACTGGGAGCAGGACTGAGGTTTATTCTAGAACCCTGTAGCCTGGGAACATAACTGAGGATTGATTCTGGAACCCTGTGGCCTGGGAACATGACATCGGTGGATTCTGAAACCCTGTGGCCTGGGAACATGAGAACGGTTTGATTCTGGAACCCTGTGGCCTGGCAACATGACTGAGGCTTGATTCTGGAACCCTGTGGCCTGGCAACATGACTGAGGCTTGATTCTGGAACCGTGTGGCCTGGGAAATTGACTGGGGTTTGATCGCAGAAACCTGTGGACTGTCCACATGACTGAGGTTTGATGGTTGAACCCTGTAGCATGGCAACATGATTGAGGTTTGATTGTGGAACCCTCAGGCTTGGGAACATGACTGAGGCTTGATGGTGGAACCCTCTGGCCTGGAAACAGGAATGAGGTTTGATGGTGGAACCCTGCGGCCTGGCAACATGACTGAGGTTTGATTCTGGAAAACTGTGGCCTGGGAACATGACATCTGTTTAGATTGTGGAATAGTGTGCCCTGGGAAAGTGACTGAGCCTTGGTTCTGGAACTCTGTGGACTTGGAACATGACTGAGGTTTATTCTAGAACCCTGTAGCCTGGGAACATAACTGAGGATTGACTCTGGAACGCTGTGGCCTGGGAACAAGACATCGGTGGATTCTGGAATCCTGTGTCCTGGGAACATGAGAACGGTTTGATTCTGGAACCCTGTGGCCTGGCAACATGACTGAGGCTTGATTCTGGAACCCTGTGGCCTGGCAACATGACTGAGGTTTGATTCTGGATCCCTGTGGCCTGGGAACATGACTAAGGCGTGATTCGGGAAAACTGTGGCCTAGGAAAATGACATCTGTTTAGATTGTGGAATAGTGTGCCCTGGGAACCTGACTGAGCCTTGGTTCTGGAACTCTGTGGACTGGGAACATGACTGAGGTTTATTATAGAACCCTGTAGCCTGGGAACATAACTGAGGATTGATTCTGGAACCCTGTGGCCTGGGAACATGACATCGGTGGATTCTGGAACCCTGTGGCCTGGGAACATGAGAACGGTTTGATTCTGGAACCCTGTGGCCTGGCAACATGACTGAGGCTTGATTCTGGAAACCTGTGGCCTGGCAACATGACTGAGGCTTGATTCTGGAACCGTGTGGCCTGGGAACTTGACTGGAGTTTGATCGCAGAAACCTGTGGACTGTCCACATGACTGAGGTTTGATGGTGGAACCCTGTGCACTGGGAACATGACTGAGGTTTGATGGTAGAACCCTGTGGCATGGCAACATGACTGAGGTTTGATTCTGGAAAACTGTGGCCTGGGAACATGACATCTGTTTAGATTGTGTAATAGTGTGCCCTGGGAACCTGACTGAGCCTTGGTTCTGGAACTCTGTGGACTGGGAACATGACTGAGGTTTATTCTAGAACCCTGTAGCCTGGGAACATAACTGAGGATTGATTCTGGAACCCTGTGGCCTGGGAACATGACATCGGTGGATTCTGGAACCCTGTGGCCTGGGAACATGAGAACGGTTTGATTCTGGAACCCTGTGGCCTGGCAACATGACTGAGGCTTGATTCTGGAACCCTGTGGCCTGGCAACATGACTGAGGTTTGATTCTGGATCCCTGTGGCCTGCAAACATGACTGAGGCGTGATTTTGGAAAACTGTGGCCTGGGAACATGACATCTGTTTAGATTGTGGAATAGTGTGCACTGGGAACCTGACTGAGCCTTGGTTCTGGAACTCTGTGGACTGGGAACATGACTGAGGTTTATTCTAGAACCCTGTAGCCTGGGAACATAACTGAGGATTGATTCTGGAACCCTGTGGCCTGGGAACATGACATCGGTGGATTCTGGAACCCTGTGGCCTGGGAACATGAGAACGATTTGATTCTGGAACCCTGTGGCCTGGCAACATGACTGAGGCTTGATTCTGGAACCCTGTGGCCTGGCAACATGACTGAGGCTTGATTCTGGAACCGTGTGGCCTGGGAACTTGACTGGGGTTTGATCGCAGAAACCTGTGGACTGGCCAAATGAATGAGGTTTCATGGTTGAACCCTGTGGCATGGCAACATGATTGAGGTTTGATTGTGGAACCCTCAGGCTTGGGAACATGACTGAGGCTTGATGGTGGAACCCTCTGGCCTGGAAACAGGAATGAGGTTTGATGGTGGAACCCTGCGGCCTGGCAACATGACTGAGGTTTGATTCTGGAAAACTGTGGCCTGGGAACATGACATCTGTTTAGATTGTGGAATAGTGTGCCCTGGGAACCTGACTGAGCCTTGGTTCTGGAACTCTGTGGACTGGGAACATGACTGAGGTTTATTCTAGAACCCTGTAGCCTGGGAACATAACTGAGGATTGATTCTGGAACCCTGTGGCCTGGGAACATGACTTCGGTGGATTCTGGAACCCTGTGGCCTGGGAACATGAGAACGGTTTGATTCTGGAACCCTGTGGCCTGGCAACATGACTGAGGCTTGATTCTGGAACCCTGTGGCCTGGCAACATGACTGACGCTTGATTCTGGAACCGTGTGGCCTGGGAACTTGACTGGGGTTTGATCGCAGAAACCTGTGGACTGTCCACATGACTGAGGTTTGATGGTGGAACCCTGTGCACTGGGAACATGACTGAGGTTTGATGGTAGAACCCTGTGGCATGGCAACATGACTGAGGTTTGATTCTGGAAAACTGTGGCCTGGGAACATGACATCTGTTTAGATTGTGGAATAGTGTGCCCTGGGAATCTGACTGAGCCTTGGTTCTGGAACTCTGTGGACTGGGAACATGACTGAGGTTTATTCTAAAACCCTGTAGCCTGGGAACATAACTGAGGTTTGATTCTGGAACCCTGTGGCCTGGGAACATGACATCGGTGGATTCTGGAACCCTGTGGCCTGGGAACATGAGAACGGTTTGATTCTGGAACCCTGTGGCCTGGCAACATGACTGAGGCTTGATTCTGGAACCCTGTGGCCTGGCAACATGACTGAGGTTTGATTCTGGATCCCTGTGGCCTGCAAACATGACTGAGGCGTGATTTTGGAAAACTGTGGCCTGGAAACATGACATCTGTTTAGATTGTGGAATAGTGTGCCCTGGGAACCTGACTGAGCCTTGGTTCTGGAACTCTGTGGACTGGGAACATGACTGAGGTTTATTCTAGAACCCTGTAGCCTGGGAACATAACTGAGGATTGATTCTGGAACCCTGTGGCCTGGGAACATGACATCGGTGGATTCTGGAACCCATTGGCCTGGGAACATGAGAACGGTTTGATTCTGGAACCCTGTGGCCTGGCAACATGACTGAGGCTTGATTCTGGAACCCTGTGGCCTGGCAACATGACTGAGGCTTGATTCTGGAACCGTGTGGCCTGGGAACTTCACTGGGGTTTGATCGCAGAAACCTGTGGACTGTCCACATGACTGAGGTTTGATGGTGGAACCCTGTGCACTGGGAACATGACTGAGGTTTGATGGTTGAACCCTGTGGCATGGCAACATGATTGAGGTTTGATTGTGGAACCCTCAGGCTTGGGAACATGACTGAGGCTTGATGGTGGAACCCTCTGGCCTGGAAACAGGAATGAGGTTTGATGGTGGAACCCTGCGGCCTGGCAACATGACTGAGGTTTGATTCTGGAAAACTGCGGCCTGGGAACATGACATCTGTTTAGATTGTGGAATTGTGTGCCCTGGGAACCTGACTGAGCCTTGGTTCTGGAACTCTGTGGACTGGGAACATGACTGAGGTTTATTCTAGAACCCTGTAGCCTGGGAACATAACTGAGGATTGATTCTGGAACCCTGTGGCCTGGGAACATGACATCGGTGGATTCTGGAACCCATTGGCCTGGGAACATGAGAACGGTTTGATTCTGGAACCCTGTGGCCTGGCAACATGACTGAGGCTTGATTCTGGAAACCTGTGGCCTGGCAACATGACTGAGGCTTGATTCTGGAACCGTGTGGCCTGGGAACTTGACTGGAGTTTGATCGCAGAAACCTGTGGACTGTCCACATGACTGAGGTTTGATGGTGGAACCCTGTGCACTGGGAACATGACTGAGGTTTGATGGTAGAACCCTGTGGCATGGCAACATGACTGAGGTTTGATTCTGGAAAACTGTGGCCTGGGAACATGACATCTGTTTAGATTGTGTAATAGTGTGCCCTGGGAACCTGACTGAGCCTTGGTTCTGGAACTCTGTGGACTGGGAACATGACTGAGGTTTATTCTAGAACCCTGTAGCCTGGGAACATAACTGAGGATTGATTCTGGAACCCTGTGGCCTGGGAACATGACATCGGTGGATTCTGGAACCCTGTGGCCTGGGAACATGAGAACGGTTTGATTCTGGAACCCTGTGGCCTGGCAACATGACTGAGGCTTGATTCTGGAACCCTGTGGCCTGGGAACATGACTGACGCTTGATTCTGGAACCGTGTGGCCTGGGAACTTGACTGGGGTTTGATCGCAGAAACCTGTGGACTGTCCACATGACTGAGGTTTGATGGTGGAACCCTGTGCACTGGGAACATGACTGAGGTTTGATGGTAGAACCCTGTGGCATGGCAACATGACTGAGGTTTGATTCTGGAAAACTGTGGCCTGGGAACATGACATCTGTTTAGATTGTGGAATAGTGTGCCCTGGGAATCTGACTGAGCCTTGGTTCTGGAACTCTGTGGACTGGGAACATGACTGAGGTTTATTCTAGAACCCTGTAGCCTGGGAACATAACTGAGGTTTGATTCTGGAACCCTGTGGCCTGGGAACATGACATCGGTGGATTCTGGAACCCTGTGGCCTGGGAACATGAGAACGGTTTGATTCTGGAACCCTGTGGCCTGGCAACATGACTGAGGCTTGATTCTGGAACCCTGTGGCCTGGCAACATGACTGAGGTTTGATTCTGGATCCCTGTGGCCTGCAAACATGACTGAGGCGTGATTTTGGAAAACTGTGGCCTGGAAACATGACATCTGTTTAGATTGTGGAATAGTGTGCCCTGGGAACCTGACTGAGCCTTGGTTCTGGAACTCTGTGGACTGGGAACATGACTGAGGTTTATTCTAGAACCCTGTAGCCTGGGAACATAACTGAGGATTGATTCTGGAACCCTGTGGCCTGGGAACATGACATCGGTGGATTCTGGAACCCATTGGCCTGGGAACATGAGAACGGTTTGATTCTGGAACCCTGTGGCCTGGCAACATGACTGAGGCTTGATTCTGGAACCCTGTGGCCTGGCAACATGACTGAGGCTTGATTCTGGAACCGTGTGGCCTGGGAACTTCACTGGGGTTTGATCGCAGAAACCTGTGGACTGTCCACATGACTGAGGTTTGATGGTGGAACCCTGTGCACTGGGAACATGACTGAGGTTTGATGGTTGAACCCTGTGGCATGGCAACATGATTGAGGTTTGATTGTGGAACCCTCAGGCTTGGGAACATGACTGAGGCTTGATGGTGGAACCCTCTGGCCTGGAAACAGGAATGAGGTTTGATGGTGGAACCCTGCGGCCTGGCAACATGACTGAGGTTTGATTCTGGAAAACTGCGGCCTGGGAACATGACATCTGTTTAGATTGTGGAATTGTGTGCCCTGGGAACCTGACTGAGCCTTGGTTCTGGAACTCTGTGGACTGGGAACATGACTGAGGTTTATTCTAGAACCCTGTAGCCTGGGAACATAACTGAGGATTGATTCTGGAACCCTGTGGCCTGGGAACATGACATCGGTGGATTCTGGAACCCATTGGCCTGGGAACATGAGAACGGTTTGATTCTGGAACCCTGTGGCCTGGCAACATGACTGAGGCTTGATTCTGGAACCCTGTGGCCTGGCAACATGACTGAGGCTTGATTCTGGAACCGTGTGGCCTGGGAACTTGACTGGGGTTTGATCGCAGAAACCTGTGGACTGTCCACATGACTGAGGTTTGATGGTGGAACCCTGTGCACTGGGAACATGACTGAAGTTTGATGGTTGAACCCTGTGGCATGGCAACATGATTGAGGTTTGATTGTGGAACCCTCAGGCTTGGGAACATGACTGAGGCTTGATGGTGGAACCCTCTGGCCTGGAAACAGGAATGAGGTTTGATGGTGGAACCCTGCGGCCTGGCAACATGACTGAGGTTTGATTCTGGAAAACTGTGGCCTGGGAACATGACATCTGTTTAGATTGTGGAATAGTGTGCCCTGGGAACCTGACTGAGCCTTGGTTCTGGAACCCTGTGGCCTGGGAACATGACATCGGTGGATTCTGGAACCCTGTGGCCTGGCAACATGACTGAGGCTTGATTCTGGAACCCTGTGGCCTGGCAACATGACTGAGGTTTGATTCTGGATCCCTGTGGCCTGGGAACATGACTGAGGCGTGATTCTGGAAAACTGTGGCCTGGGAAAATGACATCTGTTTAGATTGTGGAATAGTGTGCCCTGGGAACCTGACTGAGCCTTGGTTCTGGAACTCTGTGGACTGGGAACATGACTGAGGTTTATTCTAGAACCCTGTAGCCTGGGAACATAACTGAGGATTGATTCTGGAACCCTGTGGCCTGGGAACATGACATCGGTGGATTCTGGAACCCTGTGGCCTGGGAACATGAGAACGGTTTGATTCTGGAACCCTGTGGCTTGGCAACATGATTGAGGTTTGATTGTGGAACCCTGCGGCCTGGCAACATGACTGAGGTTTGATTCTGGAAAACTGTGGCCTGGAAACATGACATCTGTTTAGATTGTGGAATAGTGTGCCCTGGGAACCTGACTGAGCCTTGGTTCTGGAACTCTGTGGACTGGGAACATGACTGAGGTTTATTCTAGAACCCTGTAGCCTGGGAACATAACTGAGGATTGATTCTGGAAGCCTGTGGCCTGGGAACATGACATCGGTGGATTCTGGAACCCTGTGGCCTGGGAACATGAGAACGGTTTGATTCTGGAACCCTGTGGCCTGGCAGCATGACTGAGGCTTGATTCTGGAACCCTATGGCCTGGCAACATGACTCAGGTTTGATTCTGGATCCCTGTGGCCTGGGAACATGACTGAGGCGTGATTCTGGAAACTGTGACCTGGGAAAATGACATCTGTTTAGATTGTGGAATAGTGTGCCCTGGGAACCTGACTGAGCCTTGGTTCTGGAACTCTGTGGACTGGGAACATGACTGAGGTTTATTCTAGAACCCTGTAGCCTGGGAACATAACTGAGGATTGATTCTGGAACCCTGTGGCCTGGGAACATGAGAACGGTTTGATTCTGGAACCCTGTGGCCTGGCAACATCACTGAGGCTTGATTCTGGAACCCTGTGGCCTGGCAACATGACTGAGGCTTGATTCTGGAACCGTGTGGCCTGGGAACTTGACTGGGGTTTGATCGCAGAAACCTGTGGACTGTCCACATGACTGAGGTTTGATGGTTGAACCCTGTAGCATGGCAACATGATTGAGGTTTGATTGTGGAACCCTCTGGCCTGGAAACAGGAATGAGGTTTGATGGTGGAACCCTGCGGCCTGGCAACATGACTGAGGTTTGATTCTGGAAAACTGTGGCCTGGGAACATGACATCTGTTTAGATTGTGGAATAGTGTGCCCTGGGAAAGTGACTGAGCCTTGGTTCTGGAACTCTGTGGACTTGGAACATGACTGAGGTTTATTCTAGAACCCTGTAGCCTGGGAACATAACTGAGGATTGACTCTGGAACGCTGTGGCCTGGGAACAAGACATCGGTGGATTCTGGAATCCTGTGTCCTGGGAACATGAGAACGGTTTGATTCTGGAACCCTGTGGCCTGGCAACATGACTGAGGCTTGATTCTGGAACCCTGTGGCCTGGCAACATGACTGAGGTTTGATTCTGGATCCCTGTGGCCTGGGAACATGACTAAGGCGTGATTCGGGAAAACTGTGGCCTAGGAAAATGACATCTGTTTAGATTGTGGAATAGTGTGCCCTGGGAACCTGACTGAGCCTTGGTTCTGGAACTCTGTGGACTGGGAACATGACTGAGGTTTATTATAGAACCCTGTAGCCTGGGAACATAACTGAGGATTGATTCTGGAACCCTGTGGCCTGGGAACATGACATCGGTGGATTCTGGAACCCTGTGGCCTGGGAACATGAGAACGGTTTGATTCTGGAACCCTGTGGCCTGGCAACATGACTGAGGCTTGATTCTGGAAACCTGTGGCCTGGCAACATGACTGAGGCTTGATTCTGGAACCGTGTGGCCTGGGAACTTGACTGGGGTTTGATCGCAGAAACCTGTGGACTGTCCACATGACTGAGGTTTGATGGTGGAATCCTGTGCACTGGGAACATGACTGAGGTTTGATGGTAGAACCCTGTGGCATGGCAACATGACTGAGGTTTGATTCTGGAAAACTGTGGCCTGGGAACAGGACATCTGTTTAGATTGTGGAATAGTGTGCCCTGGGAACCTGACTGAGCCTTGGTTCTGGAACTCTGTGGACTGGGAACATGACTGAGGTTTATTCTAGAACCCTGTAGCCTGGGAACATAACTGAGGATTGATTCTGGAACCCTGTGACCTGGGAACATGACATCGGTGGATTCTGGAACCCTGTGGCCTGGGAACATGAGAACGGTTTGATTCTGGAACCCTGTGGCCTGGCAACATGACTGAGGCTTGATTCTGGAACCCTGTGGCCTGGCAACATGACTGAGGCTTGATTCTGGAACCCTGTGGCCTGGCAACATGACTGAGGCTTGATTCTGGAAAACTGTGGCCTGGAAACCTGACAGCTGTTTAGATTGTGTAATAGTGTGCCCTGGGAACCTGACTGAGCCTTGGTTCTCGAACTCTGTAGACTGGGAGCAGGACTGAGGTTTATTCTAGAACCCTGTAGCCTGGGAACATAACTGAGGATTGATTCTGGAACCCTGTGGCCTGGGAACATGACATCGGTGGATTCTGAAACCCTGTGGCCTGGGAACATGAGAACGGTTTGATTCTGGAACCCTGTGGCCTGGCAACATGACTGAGGCTTGATTCTGGAACCCTGTGGCCTGGCAACATGACTGAGGCTTGATTCTGGAACCGTGTGGCCTGGGAAATTGACTGGGGTTTGATCGCAGAAACCTGTGGACTGTCCACATGACTGAGGTTTGATGGTTGAACCCTGTAGCATGGCAACATGATTGAGGTTTGATTGTGGAACCCTCAGGCTTGGGAACATGACTGAGGCTTGATGGTGGAACCCTCTGGCCTGGAAACAGGAATGAGGTTTGATGGTGGAACCCTGCGGCCTGGCAACATGACTGAGGTTTGATTCTGGAAAACTGTGGCCTGGGAACATGACATCTGTTTAGATTGTGGAATAGTGTGCCCTGGGAAAGTGACTGAGCCTTGGTTCTGGAACTCTGTGGACTTGGAACATGACTGAGGTTTATTCTAGAACCCTGTAGCCTGGGAACATAACTGAGGATTGACTCTGGAACGCTGTGGCCTGGGAACAAGACATCGGTGGATTCTGGAATCCTGTGTCCTGGGAACATGAGAACGGTTTGATTCTGGAACCCTGTGGCCTGGCAACATGACTGAGGCTTGATTCTGGAACCCTGTGGCCTGGCAACATGACTGAGGTTTGATTCTGGATCCCTGTGGCCTGGGAACATGACTAAGGCGTGATTCGGGAAAACTGTGGCCTAGGAAAATGACATCTGTTTAGATTGTGGAATAGTGTGCCCTGGGAACCTGACTGAGCCTTGGTTCTGGAACTCTGTGGACTGGGAACATGACTGAGGTTTATTATAGAACCCTGTAGCCTGGGAACATAACTGAGGATTGATTCTGGAACCCTGTGGCCTGGGAACATGACATCGGTGGATTCTGGAACCCTGTGGCCTGGGAACATGAGAACGGTTTGATTCTGGAACCCTGTGGCCTGGCAACATGACTGAGGCTTGATTCTGGAACCCTGTGGCCTGGCAACATGACTGAGGCTTGATTCTGGAACCGTGTGGCCTGGGAACTTGACTGGGGTTTGATCGCAGAAACCTGTGGACTGTCCACATGACTGAGGTTTGATGGTGGAACCCTGTGCACTGGGAACATGACTGAGGTTTGATGGTTGAACCCTGTGGCATGGCAACATGATTGAGGTTTGATTGTGGAACCCTCAGGCTTGGGAACATGACTGAGGCTTGATGGTGGAACCCTCTGGCCTGGAAACAGGAATGAGGTTTGATGGTGGAACCCTGCGGCCTGGCAACATGACTGAGGTTTGATTCTGGAAAACTGTGGCCTGGGAACATGACATCTGTTTAGATTGTGGAATAGTGTGCCCTGGGAACCTGACTGAGCCTTGGTTCTGGAACCCTGTGGCCTGGGAACATGACATCGGTGGATTCTGGAACCCTGTGGCCTGGCAACATGACTGAGGCTTGATTCTGGAACCCTGTGGCCTGGCAACATGACTGAGGTTTGATTCTGGATCCCTGTGGCCTGGGAACATGACTGAGGCGTGATTCTGGAAAACTGTGGCCTGGGAAAATGACATCTGTTTAGATTGTGGAATAGTGTGCCCTGGGAACCTGACTGAGCCTTGGTTCTGGAACTCTGTGGACTGGGAACATGACTGAGGTTTATTCTAGAACCCTGTAGCCTGGGAACATAACTGAGGATTGATTCTGGAAACCTGTGGCCTGGGAACATGACATCGGTGGATTCTGGAACCCTGTGGCCTGGGAACATGAGAACGGTTTGATTCTGGAACCCTGTGGCTTGGCAACATGATTGAGGTTTGATTGTGGAACCCTGCGGCCTGGCAACATGACTGAGGTTTGATTCTGGAAAACTGTGGCCTGGAAACATGACATCTGTTTAGATTGTGGAATAGTGTGCCCTGGGAACCTGACTGAGCCTTGGTTCTGGAACTCTGTGGACTGGGAACATGACTGAGGTTTATTCTAGAACCCTGTAGCCTGGGAACATAACTGAGGATTGATTCTGGAACCCTGTGGCCTGGGAACATGAGAACGGTTTGATTCTGGAACCCTGTGGCCTGGCAACATCACTGAGGCTTGATTCTGGAACCCTGTGGCCTGGCAACATGACTGAGGCTTGATTCTGGAACCGTGTGGCCTGGGAACTTGACTGGGGTTTGATCGCAGAAACCTGTGGACTGTCCACATGACTGAGGTTTGATGGTTGAACCCTGTAGCATGGCAACATGATTGAGGTTTGATTGTGGAACCCTCTGGCCTGGAAACAGGAATGAGGTTTGATGGTGGAACCCTGCGGCCTGGCAACATGACTGAGGTTTGATTCTGGAAAACTGTGGCCTGGGAACATGACATCTGTTTAGATTGTGGAATAGTGTGCCCTGGGAAAGTGACTGAGCCTTGGTTCTGGAACTCTGTGGACTTGGAACATGACTGAGGTTTATTCTAGAACCCTGTAGCCTGGGAACATAACTGAGGATTGACTCTGGAACGCTGTGGCCTGGGAACAAGACATCGGTGGATTCTGGAATCCTGTGTCCTGGGAACATGAGAACGGTTTGATTCTGGAACCCTGTGGCCTGGCAACATGACTGAGGCTTGATTCTGGAACCCTGTGGCCTGGCAACATGACTGAGGTTTGATTCTGGATCCCTGTGGCCTGGGAACATGACTAAGGCGTGATTCGGGAAAACTGTGGCCTAGGAAAATGACATCTGTTTAGATTGTGGAATAGTGTGCCCTGGGAACCTGACTGAGCCTTGGTTCTGGAACTCTGTGGACTGGGAACATGACTGAGGTTTATTATAGAACCCTGTAGCCTGGGAACATAACTGAGGATTGATTCTGGAACCCTGTGGCCTGGGAACATGACATCGGTGGATTCTGGAACCCTGTGGCCTGGGAACATGAGAACGGTTTGATTCTGGAACCCTGTGGCCTGGCAACATGACTGAGGCTTGATTCTGGAAACCTGTGGCCTGGCAACATGACTGAGGCTTGATTCTGGAACCGTGTGGCCTGGGAACTTGACTGGGGTTTGATCGCAGAAACCTGTGGACTGTCCACATGACTGAGGTTTGATGGTGGAATCCTGTGCACTGGGAACATGACTGAGGTTTGATGGTAGAACCCTGTGGCATGGCAACATGACTGAGGTTTGATTCTGGAAAACTGTGGCCTGGGAACAGGACATCTGTTTAGATTGTGGAATAGTGTGCCCTGGGAACCTGACTGAGCCTTGGTTCTGGAACTCTGTGGACTGGGAACATGACTGAGGTTTATTCTAGAACCCTGTAGCCTGGGAACATAACTGAGGATTGATTCTGGAACCCTGTGACCTGGGAACATGACATCGGTGGATTCTGGAACCCTGTGGCCTGGGAACATGAGAACGGTTTGATTCTGGAACCCTGTGGCCTGGCAACATGACTGAGGCTTGATTCTGGAACCCTGTGGCCTGGCAACATGACTGAGGCTTGATTCTGGAACCCTGTGGCCTGGCAACATGACTGAGGCTTGATTCTGGAAAACTGTGGCCTGGAAACCTGACAGCTGTTTAGATTGTGTAATAGTGTGCCCTGGGAACCTGACTGAGCCTTGGTTCTCGAACTCTGTAGACTGGGAGCAGGACTGAGGTTTATTCTAGAACCCTGTAGCCTGGGAACATAACTGAGGATTGATTCTGGAACCCTGTGGCCTGGGAACATGACATCGGTGGATTCTGAAACCCTGTGGCCTGGGAACATGAGAACGGTTTGATTCTGGAACCCTGTGGCCTGGCAACATGACTGAGGCTTGATTCTGGAACCCTGTGGCCTGGCAACATGACTGAGGCTTGATTCTGGAACCGTGTGGCCTGGGAAATTGACTGGGGTTTGATCGCTGAAACCTGTGTACTGTCCACATGACTGAGGTTTGATGGTTGAACCCTGTAGCATGGCAACATGATTGAGGTTTGATTGTGGAACCCTCAGGCTTGGGAACATGACTGAGGCTTGATGGTGGAACCCTCTGGCCTGGAAACAGGAATGAGGTTTGATGGTGGAACCCTGCGGCCTGGCAACATGACTGAGGTTTGATTCTGGAAAACTGTGGCCTGGGAACATGACATCTGTTTAGATTGTGGAATAGTGTGCCCTGGGAAAGTGACTGAGCCTTGGTTCTGGAACTCTGTGGACTTGGAACATGACTGAGGTTTATTCTAGAACCCTGTAGCCTGGGAACATAACTGAGGATTGACTCTGGAACGCTGTGGCCTGGGAACAAGACATCGGTGGATTCTGGAATCCTGTGTCCTGGGAACATGAGAACGGTTTGATTCTGGAACCCTGTGGCCTGGCAACATGACTGAGGCTTGATTCTGGAACCCTGTGGCCTGGCAACATGACTGAGGGTTGATTCTGGATCCCTGTGGCCTGGGAACATGACTAAGGCGTGATTCGGGAAAACTGTGGCCTAGGAAAATGACATCTGTTTAGATTGTGGAATAGTGTGCCCTGGGAACCTGACTGAGCCTTGGTTCTGGAACTCTGTGGACTGGGAACATGACTGAGGTTTATTATAGAACCCTGTAGCCTGGGAACATAACTGAGGATTGATTCTGGAACCCTGTGGCCTGGGAACATGACATCGGTGGATTCTGGAACCCTGTGGCCTGGGAACATGAGAACGGTTTGATTCTGGAACCCTGTGGCCTGGCAACATGACTGAGGCTTGATTCTGGAAACCTGTGGCCTGGCAACATGACTGAGGCTTGATTCTGGAACCGTGTGGCCTGGGAACTTGACTGGGGTTTGATCGCAGAAACCTGTGGACTGGCCAAATGAGTGAGGTTTCATGGTTGAACCCTGTGGCATGGCAACATGATTGAGGTTTGATTGTGGAACCCTCAGGCTTGGGAACATGACTGAGGCTTGATGGTGGAACCCTCTGGCCTGGAAACAGGAATGAGGTTTGATGGTGGAACCCTGTGGCCTGGCAACATGACTGAGGTTTGATTCTGGAAAACTGTGGCCTGGGAACATGACATCTGTTTAGATTGTGGAATAGTGTGCCCTGGGAAAGTGACTGAGCCTTGGTTCTGGAACTCTGTGGACTGGGAACATGACTGAGGTTTATTCTAGAACCCTGTAGCCTGGGAACATAACTGAGGATTGATTCTGGAACCCTGTGGCCTGGGAACATGACTTCGGTGGATTCTGGAACCCTGTGGCCTGGGAACATGAGAACGGTTTGATTCTGGAACCCTGTGGCCTGGCAACATGACTGAGGCTTGATTCTGGAACCCTGTGGCCTGGCAACGTGACTGACGCTTGATTCTGGAACCGTGTGGCCTGGGAACTTGACTGGGGTTTGATCGCAGAAACCTGTGGACTGTCCACATGACTGAGGTTTGATGGTGGAACCCTGTGCACTGGGAACATGACTGAGGTTTGATGGTAGAACCCTGTGGCATGGCAACATGACTGAGGTTTGATTCTGGAAAACTGTGGCCTGGGAACATGACATCTGTTTAGATTGTGGAATAGTGTGCCCTGGGAATCTGACTGAGCCTTGGTTCTGGAACTCTGTGGACTGGGAACATGACTGAGGTTTATTCTAGAACCCTGTAGCCTGGGAACATAACTGAGGTTTGATTCTGGAACCCTGTGGCCTGGGAACATGACATCGGTGGATTCTGGAACCCTGTGGCCTGGGAACATGAGAACGGTTTGATTCTGGAACCCTGTGGCCTGGCAACATGACTGAGGCTTGATTCTGGAACCCTGTGGCCTGGCAACATGACTGAGGTTTGATTCTGGATCCCTGTGGCCTGCAAACATGACTGAGGCGTGATTTTGGAAAACTGTGGCCTGGAAACATGACATCTGTTTAGATTGTGGAATAGTGTGCCCTGGGAACCTGACTGAGCCTTGGTTCTGGAACTCTGTAGACTGGGAACATTACTGAGGTTTATTCTAGAACCCTGTAGCCTGGGAATATAACTGAGGATTGATTCTGGAACCCTGTGGCCTGGGAATATGACATCGGTGGATTCTGGAACCCTGTGGCCTGGGAACATGAGAACGGTTTGATTCTGGAACCCTGTGGCCTGGCAACATGACTGAGGCTTGATTCTGGAACCCTGTGGCCTGGCAACATGACTGAGGCTTGATTCTGGAACCGTGTGGCCTGGGAACTTGACTGGGGTTTGATCGCAGAAACCTGTGGACTGGCCAAATGAGTGAGGTTTCATGGTTGAACCCTGTGGCATGGCAACATGATTGAGGTTTGATTGTGGAACCCTCAGGCTTGGGAACATGACTGAGGCTTGATGGTGGAACCCTCTGGCCTGGAAACAGGAATGAGGTTTGATGGTGGAACCCTGCGGCCTGGCAACATGACTGAGGTTTGATTCTGGAAAACTGCGGCCTGGGAACATGACATCTGTTTAGATTGTGGAATAGTGTGCCCTGGGAACCTGACTGAGCCTTGGTTCTGGAACTCTGTGGACTGGGAACATGACTGAGGTTTATTCTAGAACCCTGTAGCCTGGGAACATAACTGAGGATTGATTCTGGAACCCTGTGGCCTGGGAACATGACATCGGTGGATTCTGGAACCCATTGGCCTGGGAACATGAGAACGGTTTGATTCTGGAACCCTGTGGCCTGGCAACATGACTGAGGCTTGATTCTGGAACCCTGTGGCCTGGCAACATGACTGAGGCTTGATTCTGGAACCGTGTGGCCTGGGAACTTGACTGGGGTTTGATCGCAGAAACCTGTGGACTGTCCACATGACTGAGGTTTGATGGTGGAACCCTGTGCACTGGGAACATGACTGAGGTTTGATGGTTGAACCCTGTGGCATGGCAACATGATTGAGGTTTGATTGTGGAACCCTCAGGCTTGGGAACATGACTGAGGCTTGATGGTGGAACCCTCTGGCCTGGAAACAGGAATGAGGTTTGATGGTGGAACCCTGCGGCCTGGCAACATGACTGAGGTTTGATTCTGGAAAACTGTGGCCTGGGAACATGACATCTGTTTAGATTGTGGAATAGTGTGCCCTGGGAACCTGACTGAGCCTTGGTTCTGGAACCCTGTGGCCTGGGAACATGACATCGGTGGATTCTGGAACCCTGTGGCCTGGGAACATGAGAACGGTTTGATTCTGGAACCCTGTGGCTTGGCAACATGATTGAGGTTTGATTGTGGAACCCTGCGGCCTGGCAACATGACTGAGGTTTGATTCTGGAAAACTGTGGCCTGGAAACATGACATCTGTTTAGATTGTGGAATAGTGTGCCCTGGGAACCTGACTGAGCCTTGGTTCTGGAACTCTGTGGACTGGGAACATGACTGAGGTTTATTCTAGAACCCTGTAGCCTGGGAACATAACTGAGGATTGATTCTGGAAGCCTGTGGCCTGGGAACATGACATCGGTGGATTCTGGAACCCTGTGGCCTGGGAACATGAGAACGGTTTGATTCTGGAACCCTGTGGCCTGGCAGCATGACTGAGGCTTGATTCTGGAACCCTATGGCCTGGCAACATGACTCAGGTTTGATTCTGGATCCCTGTGGCCTGGGAACATGACTGAGGCGTGATTCTGGAAACTGTGACCTGGGAAAATGACATCTGTTTAGATTGTGGAATAGTGTGCCCTGGGAACCTGACTGAGCCTTGGTTCTGGAACTCTGTGGACTGGGAACATGACTGAGGTTTATTCTAGAACCCTGTAGCCTGGGAACATAACTGAGGATTGATTCTGGAACCCTGTGGCCTGGGAACATGAGAACGGTTTGATTCTGGAACCCTGTGGCCTGGCAACATGACTGAGGCTTGATTCTGGAACCCTGTGGCCTGGCAACATGACTGAGGCTTGATTCTGGAACCGTGTGGCCTGGGAACTTGACTGGGGTTTGATCGCAGAAACCTGTGGACTGTCCACATGACTGAGGTTTGATGGTGGAACCCTGTGCAGTGGGAACATGACTGAGGTTTGATGGTTGAACCCTGTGGCATGGCAACATGATTGAGGTTTGATTGTGGAACCCTCAGGCTTGGGAACATGACTGAGGCTTGATGGTGGAACACTGTGGCCTGGAAACAGGAATGAGGTTTGATGGTGGAACCCTGTGGCCTGGCAACATGACTGAGGTTTGATTCTGGAACCCTGTGGCCTGGCAACATGACTGAGGCTTGATTCTGGAACCCTGTGGCCTGGCAACATGACTGAGGTTTGATTCTGGATACCTGTGGACTGGGAACATGACTGAGGCGTGATTCTGGAAAACTGTGGCCTGGAAACCTGACAGCTGTTTAGAGTGTGGAATAGTGTGCCCTGGGAACCTGACTGAGCCTTGGTTCTGGAACTCTGTAGACTGGGAGCATGACTGAGGTTTATTCTAGAACCCTGTAGCCTGGGAACATAACTGAGGATTGATTCTGGAACCCTGTGGCCTGGGAACATGACATCGGTGGATTCTGGAACCCTGTGGCCTGGGAACATGAGAACGGTTTGATTCTGGAAACCTGTGGCCTGGCAACATGACTGACGCTTGATTCTGGAACCCTGTGGCCTGGCAACATGACTGAGATTTGATTCTGGATCCCTGTGGCCTGGCAACATGACTGAGGCTTGATTCTGGAACCCTGTGGCCTGGCAACATGATTGAGGCTTGATCCTGGAACCGTGTGGCCTGGGAACATGACTGGGGCTTGATCGCAGAAACCTGTGGACTGTCCACATGACTGAGGTTTGATGGTGGAACCCTGTGCACTGGGAACATGACTGAGGTTTGATGGTTGAACCCTGTGGCATGGCAACATGATTGAGGTTTGATTGTGGAACCCTCAGGCTTGGGAACATGACTGAGGCTTGATGGTGGAACCCTCTGGCCTGGAAACAGGAATGAGGTTTGATGGTGGAACCCTGCGGCCTGGCAACATGACTGAGGTTTGATTCTGGAAAACTGTGGCCTGGGAACATGACATCTGTTTAGATTGTGGAATAGTGTGCCCTGGGAACCTGACTGAGCCTTGGTTCTGGAACCCTGTGGCCTGGGAACATGACATCGGTGGATTCTGGAACCCTGTGGCCTGGGAACATGAGAACGGTTTGATTCTGGAACCCTGTGGCTTGGCAACATGATTGAGGTTTGATTGTGGAACCCTGCGGCCTGGCAACATGACTGAGGTTTGATTCTGGAAAACTGTGGCCTGGAAACATGACATCTGTTTAGATTGTGGAATAGTGTGCCCTGGGAACCTGACTGAGCCTTGGTTCTGGAACTCTGTGGACTGGGAACATGACTGAGGTTTATTCTAGAACCCTGTAGCCTGGGAACATAACTGAGGATTGATTCTGGAAGCCTGTGGCCTGGGAACATGACATCGGTGGATTCTGGAACCCTGTGGCCTGGGAACATGAGAACGGTTTGATTCTGGAACCCTGTGGCCTGGCAGCATGACTGAGGCTTGATTCTGGAACCCTATGGCCTGGCAACATGACTCAGGTTTGATTCTGGATCCCTGTGGCCTGGGAACATGACTGAGGCGTGATTCTGGAAACTGTGACCTGGGAAAATGACATCTGTTTAGATTGTGGAATAGTGTGCCCTGGGAACCTGACTGAGCCTTGGTTCTGGAACTCTGTGGACTGGGAACATGACTGAGGTTTATTCTAGAACCCTGTAGCCTGGGAACATAACTGAGGATTGATTCTGGAACCCTGTGGCCTGGGAACATGAGAACGGTTTGATTCTGGAACCCTGTGGCCTGGCAACATGACTGAGGCTTGATTCTGGAACCCTGTGGCCTGGCAACATGACTGAGGCTTGATTCTGGAACCGTGTGGCCTGGGAACTTGACTGGGGTTTGATCGCAGAAACCTGTGGACTGTCCACATGACTGAGGTTTGATGGTGGAACCCTGTGCAGTGGGAACATGACTGAGGTTTGATGGTTGAACCCTGTGGCATGGCAACATGATTGAGGTTTGATTGTGGAACCCTCAGGCTTGGGAACATGACTGAGGCTTGATGGTGGAACACTGTGGCCTGGAAACAGGAATGAGGTTTGATGGTGGAACCCTGTGGCCTGGCAACATGACTGAGGTTTGATTCTGGAACCCTGTGGCCTGGCAACATGACTGAGGCTTGATTCTGGAACCCTGTGGCCTGGCAACATGACTGAGGTTTGATTCTGGATACCTGTGGACTGGGAACATGACTGAGGCGTGATTCTGGAAAACTGTGGCCTGGAAACCTGACAGCTGTTTAGAGTGTGGAATAGTGTGCCCTGGGAACCTGACTGAGCCTTGGTTCTGGAACTCTGTAGACTGGGAGCATGACTGAGGTTTATTCTAGAACCCTGTAGCCTGGGAACATAACTGAGGATTGATTCTGGAACCCTGTGGCCTGGGAACATGACATCGGTGGATTCTGGAACCCTGTGGCCTGGGAACATGAGAACGGTTTGATTCTGGAAACCTGTGGCCTGGCAACATGACTGACGCTTGATTCTGGAACCCTGTGGCCTGGCAACATGACTGAGATTTGATTCTGGATCCCTGTGGCCTGGCAACATGACTGAGGCTTGATTCTGGAACCCTGTGGCCTGGCAACATGATTGAGGCTTGATCCTGGAACCGTGTGGCCTGGGAACATGACTGGGGCTTGATCGCAGAAACCTGTTGACTGTCCACATGACTGAGGTTTGATGGTGGAACCCTGTGCACTGGGAACATGACTGAGGCCTGATAGTGGAACCCCGTGACGTGGGAACATGCCATTGGTTTGATTCTTGAACCCTGTTTCCTGAGAACATGACTGAGGTTTGATGGTTGAAACCTGTGGCATGGCAGCATGATTGAGGTTTGATTGTGGAACCCTCAGGCTTGGGAACATGACTGAGGCTTGATGGTGGAACACTGTGGCCTGGAAACAGGAATGAGGTTTGATGGTGGAATCCTGTGGCCTGGCAACATGCCTGAGGTGTGATTCTGGAAAACTGTGGCCTGGGAAAATGACATCTGTTTAGATTGTGGAATAGTGTGCCCTGGGAACCTGACTGAGCCTTGGTTCTGGAACTCTGTGGACTGGGAACATGACTGAGGTTTATTCTAGAACCCTGTAGCCTGGGAACATAACTGAGGATTGATTCTGGAACCCTGTGGCCTGGGAACATGACATCGGTGGATTCTGGAACCCTGTGGCCTGGGAACATGAGAACGGTTTGATTCTGGAACCCTGTGGCCTGGCAACATGACTGAGGCTTGATTCTGGAACCCTGTGGCCTGGCAACATGACTGAGGTTTGATTCTGGATCCCTGTGGCCTGGGAACATGACTGAGGGGTGATTCTGGAAAACTGTGGCCTGGAAACATTACATCTGTTTAGATTGTGGAATAATGTGCCCTGGGAACCTGACTGAGCCTTGGTTGTGGAACTCTGTGGACTGGGAAAATGAATGAGGTTTATTCTAGAACCCTGTAGCCTGGGAACATAACTGAGGATTCATTCTGGAACCCTGTGGCCTGGGAACATGACATCGGTGGATTCTGGAACCCTGTGGCCTGGGAACATCAGAACGGTTTGATTCTGGAACCCTGTGTCCTGGCAACATGACTGAGGCTTGATTCTGGAACCCTGTGGCCTGGCAACATGACTGAGATTTGATTCTGGATCCCTGTGGCCTGGGAACATGCCTGAGGCGTGATTTTCGAAAACTGTGGCCTGGGAAAATGACATCTGTTTAGATTGTGGAATAGTGTGCCCTGGGAACCTGACTGAGCCTTGGTTCTGGAAGTCTGTGGACTGGGAACATGACTGAGGTTTATTCTAGAACCCTGTAGCCTGGGAACATAACTGAGGATTGATTCTGGAACCCTGTGGCCTGGGAATATGAGAACGGTTTGATTCTGGAACCCTGTGGCCTGGGAACATGAGAACGGTTTGATTCTGGAACCCTGTGGCCTGGGAACATGACTGAGGCTTGATTCTGGAACCCTGTGGCCTGGCAACATGACTGAGGTTTGATTCTGGATACCTGTGGACTGGGAACATGACTGAGGCGTGATTCTGGAAAACTGTGGCCTGGAAACCTGACAGCTGTTTAGATTGTGTAATAGTGTGCCCTGGGAACCTGAATGAGCCTTGGTTCTCGAACTCTGTAGACTGGGAGCATGACTGAGGTTTATTCTAGAACCCTGTCGCCTGGGAACATAACTGAGGATTGATTCTGGAACCCTGTGGTCTGGGAACATGACATCGGTGGATTCTGAAACCCTGTGGCCTGGGAACATGAGAACGGTTTGATTCTGGAACCCTGTGGCCTGGCAACATGACTGAGGCTTGATTCTGGAACCCTGTGGCCTGGCAACATGACTGAGGCTTGATTCTGGAACCGTGTGGCCTGGGAAATTGACTGGGGTTTGATCGCAGAAACCTGTGGACTGTCCACATGACTGAGGTTTGATGGTTGAACCCTGTAGCATGGCAACATGATTGAGGTTTGATTGTGGAACCCTCAGGCTTGGGAACATGACTGAGGCTTGATGGTGGAACCCTCTGGCCTGGAAACAGGAATGAGGTTTGATGGTGGAACCCTGCGGCCTGGCAACATGACTGAGGTTTGATTCTGGAAAACTGTGGCCTGGGAACATGACATCTGTTTAGATTGTGGAATAGTGTGCCCTGGGAAAGTGACTGAGCCTTGGTTCTGGAACTCTGTGGACTTGGAACATGACTGAGGTTTATTCTAGAACCCTGTAGCCTGGGAACATAACTGAGGATTGACTCTGGAACGCTGTGGCCTGGGAACAAGACATCGGTGGATTCTGGAATCCTGTGTCCTGGGAACATGAGAACGGTTTGATTCTGGAACCCTGTGGCCTGGCAACATGACTGAGGCTTGATTCTGGAACCCTGTGGCCTGGCAACATGACTGAGGCTTGATTCTGGAACCTTGCGGCCTGGGAACTTGACTGGGGTTTGATCTCAGAAACCTGTGGACTGTCCACATGACTGAGGTTTGATGGTGGAACCCTGTGCACTGGGAACATGACTGAGGTTTGATGGTAGAACCCTGTGGCATGGCAACATGACTGAGGTTTGATTCTGGAAAACTGTGGCCTGGGAACATGACATCTGTTTAGATTGTGGAATAGTGTGCCCTGGGAACCTGACTGAGCCTTGGTTCTGGAACTCTGTGGACTGGGAACATGACTGAGGTTTATTCTAGAACCCTGTAGCCTGGGAACATAACTGAGGTTTGATTCTGGAACCCTGTGGCCTGGGAACATGACATCGGTGGATTCTGGAACCCTGTGGCCTGGGAACATGAGAACGGTTTGATTCTGGATCCCTGTGGCCTGGCAACATGACTGAGGCTAGATTCTGGAACCCTGTGGCCTGGCAACATGACTGAGGTTTGATTCTGGATCCCTGTGGCCTGCAAACATGACTGAGGCGTGATTTTGGAAAACTGTGGCCTGGAAACATGACATCTGTTTAGATTGTGGAATAGTGTGCCCTGGGAACCTGACTGAGCCTTGGTTCTGGAAGTCTGTGGACTGGGAACATGACTGAGGTTTATTCTAGAACCCTGTAGCCTGGGAATATAACTGAGGATTGATTCTGGAACCCTGTGGCCTGGGAACATGACATCGGTGGATTCTGGAACCCTGTGGCCTGGGAACATGAGAACGGTTTGATTCTGGAACCCTGTGGCCTGGCAACATGACTGAGGCTTGATTCTGGAACCCTGTGGCCTGGCAACATGACTGAGGTTTGATTCTGGATACCTGTGGACTGGGAACATGACTGAGGCGTGATTCTGGAAAACTGTGGCCTGGAAACCTGACAGCTGTTTAGAGTGTGGAATAGTGTGCCCTGGGAACCTGACTGAGCCTTTGTTCTGGAACTCTGTAGACTGGGAGCATGACTGAGGTTTATTCTAGAACCCTGTAGCCTGGGAACATAACTGAGGATTGATTCTGGAACCCTGTGGCCTGGGAACATGACATCGGTGGATTCTGGAACCCTGTGGCCTGGGAACATGAGAACGGTTTGATTCTGGAAACCTGTGGCCTGGCAACATGACTGAGGCTTGATTCTGGAACCCTGTGGCCTGGCAACATGACTCAGGTTTGATTCTGGATCCCTGTGGCCTGGGAACATGACTGAGGTGTGATTCTGGAAAACTGTGGCCTGGGAAAATGACATCTGTTTAGATTGTGGAATAGTGTGCCCTGGGAACCTGACTGAGCCTTGGTTCTGGAACTCTGTGGACTGGGAACATGACTGAGGTTTATTCTAGAACCCTGTAGCCTGGGAACATAACTGAGGATTGATTCTGGAACGCTGTGGCCTGGGAACATGACATCGGTGGATTCTGGAACCCTGTGTCCTGGGAACATGAGAACGGTTTGATTCTGGAACCCTGTGGCCTGGCAACATGACTGAGGCTTGATTCTGGAACCCTGTGGCCTGGCAACATGATTGAGGCTTGATTCTGGAACCGTGTGGCCTGGGAACATGACTGGGGCTTGATCGCAGAAACCTGTGGACTGTCCACATGACTGAGGTTTGATGGTGGAACCCTGTGCACTGGGAACATGACTGAGGCCTGATAGTGGAACCCCGTGACGTGGGAACATGCCATTGGTTTGATTCTGGAACCCTGTTTCCTGAGAACATGACTGAGGTTTGATGGTTGAACCCTGTGGCATGGCAGCATGATTGAGGTTTGATTGTGGAACCCTCAGGCTTGGGAACATGACTGAGGCTTGATGGTGGAACACTGTGGCCTGGAAACAGGAATGAGGTTTGATGGTGGAATCCTGTGGCCTGGCAACATGACTGAGGTTTGATTCTGGAAAACTGTGGCCTGGGAACATGACATCTGTTTAGATTGTGGAATAGTGTGCCCTGGGAATCTGACTGAGCCTTGGTTCTGGAACTCTGTGGACTGGGAACATGACTGAGGTTTATTCTAGAACCCTGTAGCCTGGGAACATAACTGAGGATTGATTCTGGAACCCTGTGGCCTGGGAACATGACATCGGTGGATTCTGGAACCCTGTGGCCTGGGAACATGAGAACGGTTTGATTCTGGAACCCTGTGGCCTGGCAACATGACTGAGGCTTGATTCTGGAACCCTGTGGCCTGGCAACATGACTGAGGCTTGATTCTGGAACCGTGCGGCCTGGGAACTTGACTGGGGTTTGATCGCAGAAACCTGTGGACTGTCCACATGACTGAGGTTTGATGGTGGAACCCTGTGCACTGGGAACATGACTGAGGTTTGATGGTAGAACCCTGTGGCATGGCAACATGACTGAGGTTTGATTCTGGAAAACTGTGGCCTGGGAACATGACATCTGTTTAGATTGTGGAATAGTGTGCCCTGGGAACCTGACTGAGCCTTGGTTCTGGAACTCTGTGGACTGGGAACATGACTGAGGTTTATTCTAGAACCCTGTAGCCTGGGAACATAACTGAGGATTGATTCTGGAACCCTGTGGCCTGGGAACATGACATCGGTGGATTCTGGAACCCTGTGGCCTGGGAACATGAGAACGGTTTGATTCTGGAACCCTGTGGCCTGGCAACATGACTGAGGCTTGATTCTGGAACCCTGTGGCCTGGCAACATGACTGAGGTTTGATTCTGGATCCCTGTGGCCTGCAAACATGACTGAGGCGTGATTTTGGAAAACTGTGGCCTGGAAACATGACATCTGTTTAGATTGTGGAATAGTGTGCCCTGGGAACCTGACTGAGCCTTGGTTCTGGAACTCTGTAGACTGGGAACATGACTGAGGTTTATTCTAGAACCCTGTAGCCTGGGAATATAACTGAGGATTGATTCTGGAACCCTGTGCCCTGGGAATATGACATCGGTGGATTCTGGAACCCTGTGGCCTGGAAACATGAGAACGGTTTGATTCTGTAACCCTGTGGCCTGGCAACATGACTGAGGCTTGATTCTGGAACCCTGTGGCCTGGCAACATGACTGAGGCTTGATTCTGGAACCGTGTGGCCTGGGAACTTGACTGGGGTTTGATCGCAGAAACCTGTGGACTGGCCAAATGAGTGAGGTTTCATGGTTGAACCCTGTGGCATGGCAACATGATTGAGCTTTGATTGTGGAACCCTCAGGCTTGGGAACATGACTGAGGCTTGATGGTGGAACCCTCTGGCCTGGAAACAGGAATGAGGTTTGATGGTGGAACCCTGCGGCCTGGCAACATGACTGAGGTTTGATTCTGGAAAACTGTGGCCTGGGAACATGACATCTGTTTAGATTGTGGAATAGTGTGCCCTGGGAACCTGACTGAGCCTTGGTTCTGGAACTCTGTGGACTGGGAACATGACTGAGGTTTATTCTAGAACCCTGTAGCCTGGGAACATAACTGAGGATTGATTCTGGAACCCTGTGGCCTGGGAACATGACATCGGTGGATTCTGGAACCCTGTGGCCTGGGAACATGAGAACGGTTTGATTCTGGAACCCTGTGGCCTGGCAACATGACTGAGGCTTGATTCTGGAACCCTGTGGCCTGGCAACATGACTGAGGCTTGATTCTGGAAACATGCGGCCTGGGAACTTGACTGGGGTTTGATCGCAGAAACCTGTGGACTGTCCACATGACTGAGGTTTGATGGTGGAACCCTGTGCACTGGGAACATGACTGAGGTTTGATGGTAGAACCCTGTGGCATGGCAACATGACTGAGGTTTGATTCTGGAAAACTGTGGCCTGGGAACATGACATCTGTTTAGATTGTGGAATAGTGTGCCCTGGGAACCTGACTGAGCCTTGGTTCTGGAACTCTGTGCACTGGGAACATGACTGAGGTTTATTCTAGAACCCTGTAGCCTGGGAACATAACTGAGGTTTGATTCTGGAACCCTGTGGCCTGGGAACATGACATCGGTGGATTCTGGAACCCTGTGGCCTGGGAACATGAGAACGGTTTGATTCTGGAACCCTGTGGCCTGGCAACATGACTGAGGCTTGATTCTGGAACCCTGTGGCCTGGCAACATGACTGAGGTTTGATTCTGGATCCCTGTGGCCTGCAAACATGACTGAGGCGTGATTTTGGAAAACTGTGGCCTGGAAACATGACATCTGTTTAGATTGTGGAATAGTGTGCCCTGGGAACCTGACTGAGCCTTGGTTCTGGAAGTCTGTGGACTGGGAACATGACTGAGGTTTATTCTAGAACCCTGTAGCCTGGGAATATAACTGAGGATTGATTCTGGAACCCTGTGGCCTGGGAACATGACATCGGTGGATTCTGGAACCCTGTGGCCTGGGAACATGAGAACGGTTTGATTCTGGAACCCTGTGGCCTGGCAACATGACTGAGGCTTGATTCTGGAACCCTGTGGCCTGGCAACATGACTGAGGTTTGATTCTGGATACCTGTGGACTGGGAACATGACTGAGGCGTGATTCTGGAAAACTGTGGCCTGGAAACCTGACAGCTGTTTAGAGTGTGGAATAGTGTGCCCTGGGAACCTGACTGAGCCTTTGTTCTGGAACTCTGTAGACTGGGAGCATGACTGAGGTTTATTCTAGAACCCTGTAGCCTGGGAACATAACTGAGGTTTGATTCTGGAACCCTGTGGCCTGGGAACATGACATCGGTGGATTCTGGAACCCTGTGGCCTGGGAACATGAGAACGGTTTGATTCTGGAACCCTGTGGCCTGGCAACATGACTGAGGCTTGATTCTGGAACCCTGTGGCCTGGCAACATGACTGAGGTTTGATTCTGGATCCCTGTGGCCTGCAAACATGACTGAGGCGTGATTTTGGAAAACTGTGGCCTGGAAACATGACATCTGTTTAGATTGTGGAATAGTGTGCCCTGGGAACCTGACTGAGCCTTGGTTCTGGAAGTCTGTGGACTGGGAACATGACTGAGGTTTATTCTAGAACCCTGTAGCCTGGGAATATAACTGAGGATTGATTCTGGAACCCTGTGCCCTGGGAATATGACATCGGTGGATTCTGGAACCCTGTGGCCTGGAAACATGAGAACGGTTTGATTCTGTAACCCTGTGGCCTGGCAACATGACTGAGGCTTGATTCTGGAACCCTGTGGCCTGGCAACATGACTGAGGCTTGATTCTGGAACCGTGTGGCCTGGGAACTTGACTGGGGTTTGATCGCAGAAACCTGTGGACTGGCCAAATGAGTGAGGTTTCATGGTTGAACCCTGTGGCATGGCAACATGATTGAGCTTTGATTGTGGAACCCTCAGGCTTGGGAACATGACTGAGGCTTGATGGTGGAACCCTCTGGCCTGGAAACAGGAATGAGGTTTGATGGTGGAACCCTGCGGCCTGGCAACATGACTGAGGTTTGATTCTGGAAAACTGTGGCCTGGGAACATGACATCTGTTTAGATTGTGGAATAGTGTGCCCTGGGAAAGTGACTGAGCCTTGGTTCTGGAACTCTGTGGACTTGGAACATGACTGAGGTTTATTCTAGAACCCTGTAGCCTGGGAACATAACTGAGGATTGACTCTGGAACGCTGTGGCCTGGGAACAAGACATCGGTGGATTCTGGAATCCTGTGTCCTGGGAACATGAGAACGGTTTGATTCTGGAACCCTGTGGCCTGGCAACATGACTGAGGCTTGATTCTGGAACCCTGTGGCCTGGCAACATGACTGAGGCTTGATTCTGGAACCGTGCGGCCTGGGAACTTGACTGGGGTTTGATCTCAGAAACCTGTGGACTGTCCACATGACTGAGGTTTGATGGTGGAACCCTGTGCACTGGGAACATGACTGAGGTTTGATGGTAGAACCCTGTGGCATGGCAACATGACTGAGGTTTGATTCTGGAAAACTGTGGCCTGGGAACATGACATCTGTTTAGATTGTGGAATAGTGTGCCCTGGGAACCTGACTGAGCCTTGGTTCTGGAACTCTGTGGACTGGGAACATGACTGAGGTTTATTCTAGAACCCTGTAGCCTGGGAACATAACTGAGGTTTGATTCTGGAACCCTGTGGCCTGGGAACATGACATCGGTGGATTCTGGAACCCTGTGGCCTGGGAACATGAGAACGGTTTGATTCTGGATCCCTGTGGCCTGGCAACATGACTGAGGCTTGATTCTGGAACCCTGTGGCCTGGCAACATGACTGAGGTTTGATTCTGGATCCCTGTGGCCTGCAAACATGACTGAGGCGTGATTTTGGAAAACTGTGGCCTGGAAACATGACATCTGTTTAGATTGTGGAATAGTGTGCCCTGGGAACCTGACTGAGCCTTGGTTCTGGAAGTCTGTGGACTGGGAACATGACTGAGGTTTATTCTAGAACCCTGTAGCCTGGGAATATAACTGAGGATTGATTCTGGAACCCTGTGGCCTGGGAACATGACATCGGTGGATTCTGGAACCCTGTGGCCTGGGAACATGAGAACGGTTTGATTCTGGAACCCTGTGGCCTGGCAACATGACTGAGGCTTGATTCTGGAACCCTGTGGCCTGGCAACATGACTGAGGTTTGATTCTGGATACCTGTGGACTGGGAACATGACTGAGGCGTGATTCTGGAAAACTGTGGCCTGGAAACCTGACAGCTGTTTAGAGTGTGGAATAGTGTGCCCTGAAAACCTGACTGAGCCTTTGTTCTGGAACTCTGTAGACTGGGAGCATGACTGAGGTTTATTCTAGAACCCTGTAGCCTGGGAACATAACTGAGGATTGATTCTGGAACCCTGTGGCCTGGGAACATGACATCGGTGGATTCTGGAACCCTGTGGCCTGGGAACATGAGAACGGTTTGATTCTGGAAACCTGTGGCCTGGCAACATGACTGAGGCTTGATTCTGGAACCCTGTGGCCTGGCAACATGACTCAGGTTTGATTCTGGATCCCTGTGGCCTGGGAACATGACTGAGGTGTGATTCTGGAAAACTGTGGCCTGGGAAAATGACATCTGTTTAGATTGTGGAATAGTGTGCCCTGGGAACCTGACTGAGCCTTGGTTCTGGAACTCTGTGGACTGGGAACATGACTGAGGTTTATTCTAGAACCCTGTAGCCTGGGAACATAACTGAGGATTGATTCTGGAACGCTGTGGCCTGGGAACATGACATCGGTGGATTCTGGAACCCTGTGTCCTGGGAACATGAGAACGGTTTGATTCTGGAACCCTGTGGCCTGGCAACATGACTGAGGCTTGATTCTGGAACCCTGTGGCCTGGCAACATGATTGAGGCTTGATTCTGGAACCGTGTGGCCTGGGAACATGACTGGGGCTTGATCGCAGAAACCTGTGGACTGTCCACATGACTGAGGTTTGATGGTGGAACCCTGTGCACTGGGAACATGACTGAGGCCTGATAGTGGAACCCCGTGACGTGGGAACATGCCATTGGTTTGATTCTGGAACCCTGTTTCCTGAGAACATGACTGAGGTTTGATGGTTGAACCCTGTGGCATGGCAGCATGATTGAGGTTTGATTGTGGAACCCTCAGGCTTGGGAACATGACTGAGGCTTGATGGTGGAACACTGTGGCCTGGAAACAGGAATGAGGTTTGATGGTGGAATCCTGTGGCCTGGCAACATGACTGAGGTTTGATTCTGGAAAACTGTGGCCTGGGAACATGACATCTGTTTAGATTGTGGAATAGTGTGCCCTGGGAATCTGACTGAGCCTTGGTTCTGGAACTCTGTGGACTGGGAACATGACTGAGGTTTATTCTAGAACCCTGTAGCCTGGGAACATAACTGAGGATTGATTCTGGAACCCTGTGGCCTGGGAACATGACATCGGTGGATTCTGGAACCCTGTGGCCTGGGAACATGAGAACGGTTTGATTCTGGAACCCTGTGGCCTGGCAACATGACTGAGGCTTGATTCTGGAACCCTGTGGCCTGGCAACATGACTGAGGCTTGATTCTGGAACCGTGCGGCCTGGGAACTTGACTGGGGTTTGATCGCAGAAACCTGTGGACTGTCCACATGACTGAGGTTTGATGGTGGAACCCTGTGCACTGGGAACATGACTGAGGTTTGATGGTAGAACCCTGTGGCATGGCAACATGACTGAGGTTTGATTCTGGAAAACTGTGGCCTGGGAACATGACATCTGTTTAGATTGTGGAATAGTGTGCCCTGGGAACCTGACTGAGCCTTGGTTCTGGAACTCTGTGGACTGGGAACATGACTGAGGTTTATTCTAGAACCCTGTAGCCTGGGAACATAACTGAGGATTGATTCTGGAACCCTGTGGCCTGGGAACATGACATCGGTGGATTCTGGAACCCTGTGGCCTGGGAACATGAGAACGGTTTGATTCTGGAACCCTGTGGGCTGGCAACATGACTGAGGCTTGATTCTGGAACCCTGTGGCCTGGCAACATGACTGAGGTTTGATTCTGGATCCCTGTGGCCTGCAAACATGACTGAGGCGTGATTTTGGAAAACTGTGGCCTGGAAACATGACATCTGTTTAGATTGTGGAATAGTGTGCCCTGGGAACCTGACTGAGCCTTGGTTCTGGAACTCTGTAGACTGGGAACATGACTGAGGTTTATTCTAGAACCCTGTAGCCTGGGAATATAACTGAGGATTGATTCTGGAACCCTGTGCCCTGGGAATATGACATCGGTGGATTCTGGAACCCTGTGGCCTGGAAACATGAGAACGGTTTGATTCTGTAACCCTGTGGCCTGGCAACATGACTGAGGCTTGATTCTGGAACCCTGTGGCCTGGCAACATGACTGAGGCTTGATTCTGGAACCGTGTGGCCTGGGAACTTGACTGGGGTTTGATCGCAGAAACCTGTGGACTGGCCAAATGAGTGAGGTTTCATGGTTGAACCCTGTGGCATGGCAACATGATTGAGCTTTGATTGTGGAACCCTCAGGCTTGGGAACATGACTGAGGCTTGATGGTGGAACCCTCTGGCCTGGAAACAGGAATGAGGTTTGATGGTGGAACCCTGCGGCCTGGCAACATGACTGAGGTTTGATTCTGGAAAACTGTGGCCTGGGAACATGACATCTGTTTAGATTGTGGAATAGTGTGCCCTGGGAACCTGACTGAGCCTTGGTTCTGGAACTCTGTGGACTGGGAACATGACTGAGGTTTATTCTAGAACCCTGTAGCCTGGGAACATAACTGAGGATTGATTCTGGAACCCTGTGGCCTGGGAACATGACATCGGTGGATTCTGGAACCCTGTGGCCTGGGAACATGAGAACGGTTTGATTCTGGAACCCTGTGGCCTGGCAACATGACTGAGGCTTGATTCTGGAACCCTGTGGCCTGGCAACATGACTGAGGCTTGATTCTGGAAACGTGCGGCCTGGGAACTTGACTGGGGTTTGATCGCAGAAACCTGTGGACTGTCCACATGACTGAGGTTTGATGGTGGAACCCTGTGCACTGGGAACATGACTGAGGTTTGATGGTAGAACCCTGTGGCATGGCAACATGACTGAGGTTTGATTCTGGAAAACTGTGGCCTGGGAACATGACATCTGTTTAGATTGTGGAATAGTGTGCCCTGGGAACCTGACTGAGCCTTGGTTCTGGAACTCTGTGCACTGGGAACATGACTGAGGTTTATTCTAGAACCCTGTAGCCTGGGAACATAACTGAGGTTTGATTCTGGAACCCTGTGGCCTGGGAACATGACATCGGTGGATTCTGGAACCCTGTGGCCTGGGAACATGAGAACGGTTTGATTCTGGAACCCTGTGGCCTGGCAACATGACTGAGGCTTGATTCTGGAACCCTGTGGCCTGGCAACATGACTGAGGTTTGATTCTGGATCCCTGTGGCCTGCAAACATGACTGAGGCGTGATTTTGGAAAACTGTGGCCTGGAAACATGACATCTGTTTAGATTGTGGAATAGTGTGCCCTGGGAACCTGACTGAGCCTTGGTTCTGGAAGTCTGTGGACTGGGAACATGACTGAGGTTTATTCTAGAACCCTGTAGCCTGGGAATATAACTGAGGATTGATTCTGGAACCCTGTGCCCTGGGAATATGACATCGGTGGATTCTGGAACCCTGTGGCCTGGAAACATGAGAACGGTTTGATTCTGTAACCCTGTGGCCTGGCAACATGACTGAGGCTTGATTCTGGAACCCTGTGGCCTGGCAACATGACTGAGGCTTGATTCTGGAACCGTGTGGCCTGGGAACTTGACTGGGGTTTGATCGCAGAAACCTGTGGACTGGCCAAATGAGTGAGGTTTCATGGTTGAACCCTGTGGCATGGCAACATGATTGAGCTTTGATTGTGGAACCCTCAGGCTTGGGAACATGACTGAGGCTTGATGGTGGAACCCTCTGGCCTGGAAACAGGAATGAGGTTTGATGGTGGAACCCTGCGGCCTGGCAACATGACTGAGGTTTGATTCTGGAAAACTGTGGCCTGGGAACATGACATCTGTTTAGATTGTGGAATAGTGTGCCCTGGGAACCTGACTGAGCCTTGGTTCTGGAACTCTGTGGACTGGGAACATGACTGAGGTTTATTCTAGAACCCTGTAGCCTGGGAACATAACTGAGGATTGATTCTGGAACCCTGTGGCCTGGGAACATGACATCGGTGGATTCTGGAACCCTGTGGCCTGGGAACATGAGAACGGTTTGATTCTGGAACCCTGTGGCCTGGCAACATGACTGAGGCTTGATTCTGGAACCCTGTGGCCTGGCAACATGACTGAGGCTTGATTCTGGAACCGTGCGGCCTGGGAACTTGACTGGGGTTTGATCGCAGAAACCTGTGGACTGTCCACATGACTGAGGTTTGATGGTGGAACCCTGTGCACTGGGAACATGACTGAGGTTTGATGGTAGAACCCTGTGGCATGGCAACATGACTGAGGTTTGATTCTGGAAAACTGTGGCCTGGGAACATGACATCTGTTTAGATTGTGGAATAGTGTGCCCTGGGAACCTGACTGAGCCTTGGTTCTGGAACTCTGTGCACTGGGAACATGACTGAGGTTTATTCTAGAACCCTGTAGCCTGGGAACATAACTGAGGTTTGATTCTGGAACCCTGTGGCCTGGGAACATGACATCGGTGGATTCTGGAACCCTGTGGCCTGGGAACATGAGAACGGTTTGATTCTGGAACCCTGTGGCCTGGCAACATGACTGAGGCTTGATTCTGGAACCCTGTGGCCTGGCAACATGACTGAGGTTTGATTCTGGATCCCTGTGGCCTGCAAACATGACTGAGGCGTGATTTTGGAAAACTGTGGCCTGGAAACATGACATCTGTTTAGATTGTGGAATAGTGTGCCCTGGGAACCTGACTGAGCCTTGGTTCTGGAAGTCTGTGGACTGGGAACATGACTGAGGTTTATTCTAGAACCCTGTAGCCTGGGAATATAACTGAGGATTGATTCTGGAACCCTGTGGCCTGGGAACATGACATCGGTGGATTCTGGAACCCTGTGGCCTGGGAACATGAGAACGGTTTGATTCTGGAACCCTGTGGCCTGGCAACATGACTGAGGCTTGATTCTGGAACCCTGTGGCCTGGCAACATGACTGAGGTTTGATTCTGGATCCCTGTGGACTGGGAACATGACTGAGGCGTGATTCTGGAAAACTGTGGCCTGGAAACCTGACAGCTGTTTAGAGTGTGGAATAGTGTGCCCTGGGAACCTGACTGAGCCTTTGTTCTGGAACTCTGTAGACTGGGAGCATGACTGAGGTTTATTCTAGAACCCTGTAGCCTGGGAACATAACTGAGGATTGATTCTGGAACCCTGTGGCCTGGGAACATGACATCGGTGGATTCTGGAACCCTGTGGCCTGGGAACATGAGAACGGTTTGATTCTGGAAACCTGTGGCCTGGCAACATGACTGAGGCTTGATTCTGGAACCCTGTGGCCTGGCAACATGACTCAGGTTTGATTCTGGATCCCTGTGGCCTGGGAACATGACTGAGGTGTGATTCTGGAAAACTGTGGCCTGGGAAAATGACATCTGTTTAGATTGTGGAATAGTGTGCCCTGGGAACCTGACTGAGCCTTGGTTCTGGAACTCTGTGGACTGGGAACATGACTGAGGTTTATTCTAGAACCCTGTAGCCTGGGAACATAACTGAGGATTGATTCTGGAACGCTGTGGCCTGGGAACATGACATCGGTGGATTCTGGAACCCTGTGTCCTGGGAACATGAGAACGGTTTGATTCTGGAACCCTGTGGCCTGGCAACATGACTGAGGCTTGATTCTGGAACCCTGTGGCCTGGCAACATGATTGAGGCTTGATTCTGGAACCGTGTGGCCTGGGAACATGACTGGGGCTTGATCGCAGAAACCTGTGGACTGTCCACATGACTGAGGTTTGATGGTGGAACCCTGTGCACTGGGAACATGACTGAGGCCTGATAGTGGAACCCCGTGACGTGGGAACATGCCATTGGTTTGATTCTGGAACCCTGTTTCCTGAGAACATGACTGAGGTTTGATGGTTGAACCCTGTGGCATGGCAGCATGATTGAGGTTTGATTGTGGAACCCTCAGGCTTGGGAACATGACTGAGGCTTGATGGTGGAACACTGTGGCCTGGAAACAGGAATGAGGTTTGATGGTGGAATCCTGTGGCCTGGCAACATGACTGAGGTTTGATTCTGGAAAACTGTGGCCTGGGAACATGACATCTGTTTAGATTGTGGAATAGTGTGCCCTGGGAATCTGACTGAGCCTTGGTTCTGGAACTCTGTGGACTGGGAACATGACTGAGGTTTATTCTAGAACCCTGTAGCCTGGGAACATAACTGAGGATTGATTCTGGAACCCTGTGGCCTGGGAACATGACATCGGTGGATTCTGGAACCCTGTGGCCTGGGAACATGAGAACGGTTTGATTCTGGAACCCTGTGGCCTGGCAACATGACTGAGGCTTGATTCTGGAACCCTGTGGCCTGGCAACATGACTGAGGCTTGATTCTGGAACCGTGCGGCCTGGGAACTTGACTGGGGTTTGATCTCAGAAACCTGTGGACTGTCCACATGACTGAGGTTTGATGGTGGAACCCTGTGCACTGGGAACATGACTGAGGTTTGATGGTAGAACCCTGTGGCATGGCAACATGACTGAGGTTTGATTCTGGAAAACTGTGGCCTGGGAACATGACATCTGTTTAGATTGTGGAATAGTGTGCCCTGGGAACCTGACTGAGCCTTGGTTCTGGAACTCTGTGGACTGGGAACATGACTGAGGTTTATTCTAGAACCCTGTAGCCTGGGAACATAACTGAGGTTTGATTCTGGAACCCTGTGGCCTGGGAACATGACATCGGTGGATTCTGGAACCCTGTGGCCTGGGAACATGAGAACGGTTTGATTCTGGAACCCTGTGGCCTGGCAACATGACTGAGGCTTGATTCTGGAACCCTGTGGCCTGGCAACATGACTGAGGTTTGATTCTGGATCCCTGTGGCCTGCAAACATGACTGAGGCGTGATTTTGGAAAACTGTGGCCTGGAAACATGACATCTGTTTAGATTGTGGAATAGTGTGCCCTGGGAACCTGACTGAGCCTTGGTTCTGGAAGTCTGTGGACTGGGAACATGACTGAGGTTTATTCTAGAACCCTGTAGCCTGGGAATATAACTGAGGATTGATTCTGGAACCCTGTGGCCTGGGAACATGACATCGGTGGATTCTGGAACCCTGTGGCCTGGGAACATGAGAACGGTTTGATTCTGGAACCCTGTGGCCTGGCAACATGACTGAGGCTTGATTCTGGAACCCTGTGGCCTGGCAACATGACTGAGGTTTGATTCTGGATACCTGTGGACTGGGAACATGACTGAGGCGTGATTCTGGAAAACTGTGGCCTGGAAACCTGACAGCTGTTTAGAGTGTGGAATAGTGTGCCCTGGGAACCTGACTGAGCCTTTGTTCTGGAACTCTGTAGACTGGGAGCATGACTGAGGTTTATTCTAGAACCCTGTAGCCTGGGAACATAACTGAGGATTGATTCTGGAACCCTGTGGCCTGGGAACATGACATCGGTGGATTCTGGAACCCTGTGGCCTGGGAACATGAGAACGGTTTGATTCTGGAAACCTGTGGCCTGGCAACATGACTGAGGCTTGATTCTGGAACCCTGTGGCCTGGCAACATGACTCAGGTTTGATTCTGGATCCCTGTGGCCTGGGAACATGACTGAGGTGTGATTCTGGAAAACTGTGGCCTGGGAAAATGACATCTGTTTAGATTGTGGAATAGTGTGCCCTGGGAACCTGACTGAGCCTTGGTTCTGGAACTCTGTGGACTGGGAACATGACTGAGGTTTATTCTAGAACCCTGTAGCCTGGGAACATAACTGAGGATTGATTCTGGAACGCTGTGGCCTGGGAACATGACATCGGTGGATTCTGGAACCCTGTGTCCTGGGAACATGAGAACGGTTTGATTCTGGAACCCTGTGGCCTGGCAACATGACTGAGGCTTGATTCTGGAACCCTGTGGCCTGGCAACATGATTGAGGCTTGATTCTGGAACCGTGTGGCCTGGGAACATGACTGGGGCTTGATCGCAGAAACCTGTGGACTGTCCACATGACTGAGGTTTGATGGTGGAACCCTGTGCACTGGGAACATGACTGAGGCCTGATAGTGGAACCCCGTGACGTGGGAACATGCCATTGGTTTGATTCTGGAACCCTGTTTCCTGAGAACATGACTGAGGTTTGATGGTTGAACCCTGTGGCATGGCAGCATGATTGAGGTTTGATTGTGGAACCCTCAGGCTTGGGAACATGACTGAGGCTTGATGGTGGAACACTGTGGCCTGGAAACAGGAATGAGGTTTGATGGTGGAATCCTGTGGCCTGGCAACATGACTGAGGTTTGATTCTGGAAAACTGTGGCCTGGGAACATGACATCTGTTTAGATTGTGGAATAGTGTGCCCTGGGAATCTGACTGAGCCTTGGTTCTGGAACTCTGTGGACTGGGAACATGACTGAGGTTTATTCTAGAACCCTGTAGCCTGGGAACATAACTGAGGATTGATTCTGGAACCCTGTGGCCTGGGAACATGACATCGGTGGATTCTGGAACCCTGTGGCCTGGGAACATGAGAACGGTTTGATTCTGGAACCCTGTGGCCTGGCAACATGACTGAGGCTTGATTCTGGAACCCTGTGGCCTGGCAACATGACTGAGGCTTGATTCTGGAACCGTGCGGCCTGGGAACTTGACTGGGGTTTGATCTCAGAAACCTGTGGACTGTCCACATGACTGAGGTTTGATGGTGGAACCCTGTGCACTGGGAACATGACTGAGGTTTGATGGTAGAACCCTGTGGCATGGCAACATGACTGAGGTTTGATTCTGGAAAACTGTGGCCTGGGAACATGACATCTGTTTAGATTGTGGAATAGTGTGCCCTGGGAACCTGACTGAGCCTTGGTTCTGGAACTCTGTGGACTGGGAACATGACTGAGGTTTATTCTAGAACCCTGTAGCCTGGGAACATAACTGAGGTTTGATTCTGGAACCCTGTGGCCTGGGAACATGACATCGGTGGATTCTGGAACCCTGTGGCCTGGGAACATGAGAACGGTTTGATTCTGGAACCCTGTGGCCTGGCAACATGACTGAGGCTTGATTCTGGAACCCTGTGGCCTGGCAACATGACTGAGGTTTGATTCTGGATCCCTGTGGCCTGCAAACATGACTGAGGCGTGATTTTGGAAAACTGTGGCCTGGAAACATGACATCTGTTTAGATTGTGGAATAGTGTGCCCTGGGAACCTGACTGAGCCTTGGTTCTGGAAGTCTGTGGACTGGGAACATGACTGAGGTTTATTCTAGAACCCTGTAGCCTGGGAATATAACTGAGGATTGATTCTGGAACCCTGTGGCCTGGGAACATGACATCGGTGGATTCTGGAACCCTGTGGCCTGGGAACATGAGAACGGTTTGATTCTGGAACCCTGTGGCCTGGCAACATGACTGAGGCTTGATTCTGGAACCCTGTGGCCTGGCAACATGACTGAGGTTTGATTCTGGATACCTGTGGACTGGGAACATGACTGAGGCGTGATTCTGGAAAACTGTGGCCTGGAAACCTGACAGCTGTTTAGAGTGTGGAATAGTGTGCCCTGGGAACCTGACTGAGCCTTTGTTCTGGAACTCTGTAGACTGGGAGCATGACTGAGGTTTATTCTAGAACCCTGTAGCCTGGGAACATAACTGAGGATTGATTCTGGAACCCTGTGGCCTGGGAACATGACATCGGTGGATTCTGGAACCCTGTGGCCTGGGAACATGAGAACGGTTTGATTCTGGAAACCTGTGGCCTGGCAACATGACTGAGGCTTGATTCTGGAACCCTGTGGCCTGGCAACATGACTCAGGTTTGATTCTGGATCCCTGTGGCCTGGGAACATGACTGAGGTGTGATTCTGGAAAACTGTGGCCTGGGAAAATGACATCTGTTTAGATTGTGGAATAGTGTGCCCTGGGAACCTGACTGAGCCTTGGTTCTGGAACTCTGTGGACTGGGAACATGACTGAGGTTTATTCTAGAACCCTGTAGCCTGGGAACATAACTGAGGATTGATTCTGGAACGCTGTGGCCTGGGAACATGACATCGGTGGATTCTGGAACCCTGTGTCCTGGGAACATGAGAACGGTTTGATTCTGGAACCCTGTGGCCTGGCAACATGACTGAGGCTTGATTCTGGAACCCTGTGGCCTGGCAACATGATTGAGGCTTGATTCTGGAACCGTGTGGCCTGGGAACATGACTGGGGCTTGATCGCAGAAACCTGTGGACTGTCCACATGACTGAGGTTTGATGGTGGAACCCTGTGCACTGGGAACATGACTGAGGCCTGATAGTGGAACCCCGTGACGTGGGAACATGCCATTGGTTTGATTCTGGAACCCTGTTTCCTGAGAACATGACTGAGGTTTGATGGTTGAACCCTGTGGCATGGCAGCATGATTGAGGTTTGATTGTGGAACCCTCAGGCTTGGGAACATGACTGAGGCTTGATGGTGGAACACTGTGGCCTGGAAACAGGAATGAGGTTTGATGGTGGAATCCTGTGGCCTGGCAACATGACTGAGGTTTGATTCTGGAAAACTGTGGCCTGGGAACATGACATCTGTTTAGATTGTGGAATAGTGTGCCCTGGGAATCTGACTGAGCCTTGGTTCTGGAACTCTGTGGACTGGGAACATGACTGAGGTTTATTCTAGAACCCTGTAGCCTGGGAACATAACTGAGGATTGATTCTGGAACCCTGTGGCCTGGGAACATGACATCGGTGGATTCTGGAACCCTGTGGCCTGGGAACATGAGAACGGTTTGATTCTGGAAACCTGTGGCCTGGCAACATGACTGAGGCTTGATTCTGGAACCCTGTGGCCTGGCAACATGACTCAGGTTTGATTCTGGATCCCTGTGGCCTGGGAACATGACTGAGGTGTGATTCTGGAAAACTGTGGCCTGGGAAAATGACATCTGTTTAGATTGTGGAATAGTGTGCCCTGGGAACCTGACTGAGCCTTGGTTGTGGAACTCTGTGGACTGGGAACATGACTGAGGTTTATTCTAGAACCCTGTAGCCTGGGAACATAACTGAGGATTGATTCTGGAACCCTGTGGCCTGGGAACATGACATCGGTGGATTCTGGAACCCTGTGGCCTGGGAACATGAGAACGGTTTGATTCTGGAACCCTGTGGCCTGGCAACATGACTGAGGCTTGATTCTGGAACCCTGTGGCCTGGCAACATGACTCAGGTTTGATTCTGGATCCCTGTGGCCTGGGAACATGACTGAGGTGTGATTCTGGAAAACTGTGGCCTGGGAAAATGACATCTGTTTAGATTGTGGAATAGTGTGCCCTGGGAACCTGACTGAGCCTTGGTTCTGGAACTCTGTGGACTGGGAACATGACTGAGGTTTATTCTAGAACCCTGTAGCCTGGGAACATAACTGAGGATTGATTCTGGAACCCTGTGGCCTGGGAACATGACATCGGTGGATTCTGGAACCCTGTGGCCTGGGAACATGAGAACGGTTTGATTCTGGAACCCTGTGGCCTGGCAACATGACTGAGGCTTGATTCTGGAACCCTGTGGCCTGGCAACATGACTGAGGCTTGATTCTGGAACCGTGCGGCCTGGGAACTTGACTGGGGTTTGATCTCAGAAACCTGTGGACTGTCCACATGACTGAGGTTTGATGGTGGAACCCTGTGCACTGGGAACATGACTGAGGTTTGATGGTAGAACCCTGTGGCATGGCAACATGACTGAGGTTTGATTCTGGAAAACTGTGGCCTGGGAACATGACATCTGTTTAGATTGTGGAATAGTGTGCCCTGGGAACCTGACTGAGCCTTGGTTCTGGAACTCTGTGGACTGGGAACATGACTGAGGTTTATTCTAGAACCCTGTAGCCTGGGAACATAACTGAGGTTTGATTCTGGAACCCTGTGGCCTGGGAACATGACATCGGTGGATTCTGGAACCCTGTGGCCTGGGAACATGAGAACGGTTTGATTCTGGAACCCTGTGGCCTGGCAACATGACTGAGGCTTGATTCTGGAACCCTGTGGCCTGGCAACATGACTGAGGTTTGATTCTGGATCCCTGTGGCCTGCAAACATGACTGAGGCGTGATTTTGGAAAACTGTGGCCTGGAAACATGACATCTGTTTAGATTGTGGAATAGTGTGCCCTGGGAACCTGACTGAGCCTTGGTTCTGGAAGTCTGTGGACTGGGAACATGACTGAGGTTTATTCTAGAACCCTGTAGCCTGGGAATATAACTGAGGATTGATTCTGGAACCCTGTGGCCTGGGAACATGACATCGGTGGATTCTGGAACCCTGTGGCCTGGGAACATGAGAACGGTTTGATTCTGGAACCCTGTGGCCTGGCAACATGACTGAGGCTTGATTCTGGAACCCTGTGGCCTGGCAACATGACTGAGGTTTGATTCTGGATACCTGTGGACTGGGAACATGACTGAGGCGTGATTCTGGAAAACTGTGGCCTGGAAACCTGACAGCTGTTTAGAGTGTGGAATAGTGTGCCCTGGGAACCTGACTGAGCCTTTGTTCTGGAACTCTGTAGACTGGGAGCATGACTGAGGTTTATTCTAGAACCCTGTAGCCTGGGAACATAACTGAGGATTGATTCTGGAACCCTGTGGCCTGGGAACATGACATCGGTGGATTCTGGAACCCTGTGGCCTGGGAACATGAGAACGGTTTGATTCTGGAAACCTGTGGCCTGGCAACATGACTGAGGCTTGATTCTGGAACCCTGTGGCCTGGCAACATGACTCAGGTTTGATTCTGGATCCCTGTGGCCTGGGAACATGACTGAGGTGTGATTCTGGAAAACTGTGGCCTGGGAAAATGACATCTGTTTAGATTGTGGAATAGTGTGCCCTGGGAACCTGACTGAGCCTTGGTTCTGGAACTCTGTGGACTGGGAACATGACTGAGGTTTATTCTAGAACCCTGTAGCCTGGGAACATAACTGAGGATTGATTCTGGAACGCTGTGGCCTGGGAACATGACATCGGTGGATTCTGGAACCCTGTGTCCTGGGAACATGAGAACGGTTTGATTCTGGAACCCTGTGGCCTGGCAACATGACTGAGGCTTGATTCTGGAACCCTGTGGCCTGGCAACATGATTGAGGCTTGATTCTGGAACCGTGTGGCCTGGGAACATGACTGGGGCTTGATCGCAGAAACCTGTGGACTGTCCACATGACTGAGGTTTGATGGTGGAACCCTGTGCACTGGGAACATGACTGAGGCCTGATAGTGGAACCCCGTGACGTGGGAACATGCCATTGGTTTGATTCTGGAACCCTGTTTCCTGAGAACATGACTGAGGTTTGATGGTTGAACCCTGTGGCATGGCAGCATGATTGAGGTTTGATTGTGGAACCCTCAGGCTTGGGAACATGACTGAGGCTTGATGGTGGAACACTGTGGCCTGGAAACAGGAATGAGGTTTGATGGTGGAATCCTGTGGCCTGGCAACATGACTGAGGTTTGATTCTGGAAAACTGTGGCCTGGGAACATGACATCTGTTTAGATTGTGGAATAGTGTGCCCTGGGAATCTGACTGAGCCTTGGTTCTGGAACTCTGTGGACTGGGAACATGACTGAGGTTTATTCTAGAACCCTGTAGCCTGGGAACATAACTGAGGATTGATTCTGGAACCCTGTGGCCTGGGAACATGACATCGGTGGATTCTGGAACCCTGTGGCCTGGGAACATGAGAACGGTTTGATTCTGGAACCCTGTGGCCTGGCAACATGACTGAGGCTTGATTCTGGAACCCTGTGGCCTGGCAACATGACTGAGGCTTGATTCTGGAACCGTGCGGCCTGGGAACTTGACTGGGGTTTGATCTCAGAAACCTGTGGACTGTCCACATGACTGAGGTTTGATGGTGGAACCCTGTGCACTGGGAACATGACTGAGGTTTGATGGTAGAACCCTGTGGCATGGCAACATGACTGAGGTTTGATTCTGGAAAACTGTGGCCTGGGAACATGATATCTGTTTAGATTGTGGAATAGTGTGCCCTGGGAACCTGACTGAGCCTTGGTTCTGGAACTCTGTGGACTGGGAACATGACTGAGGTTTATTCTAGAACCCTGTAGCCTGGGAACATAACTGAGGTTTGATTCTGGAACCCTGTGGCCTGGGAACATGACATCGGTGGATTCTGGAACCCTGTGGCCTGGGAACATGAGAACGGTTTGATTCTGGAACCCTGTGGCCTGGCAACATGACTGAGGCTTGATTCTGGAACCCTGTGGCCTGGCAACATGACTGAGGTTTGATTCTGGATCCCTGTGGCCTGCAAACATGACTGAGGCGTGATTTTGGAAAACTGTGGCCTGGAAACATGACATCTGTTTAGATTGTGGAATAGTGTGCCCTGGGAACCTGACTGAGCCTTGGTTCTGGAAGTCTGTGGACTGGGAACATGACTGAGGTTTATTCTAGAACCCTGTAGCCTGGGAATATAACTGAGGATTGATTCTGGAACCCTGTGGCCTGGGAACATGACATCGGTGGATTCTGGAACCCTGTGGCCTGGGAACATGAGAACGGTTTGATTCTGGAACCCTGTGGCCTGGCAACATGACTGAGGCTTGATTCTGGAACCCTGTGGCCTGGCAACATGACTGAGGTTTGATTCTGGATACCTGTGGACTGGGAACATGACTGAGGCGTGATTCTGGAAAACTGTGGCCTGGAAACCTGACAGCTGTTTAGAGTGTGGAATAGTGTGCCCTGGGAACCTGACTGAGCCTTTGTTCTGGAACTCTGTAGACTGGGAGCATGACTGAGGTTTATTCTAGAACCCTGTAGCCTGGGAACATAACTGAGGATTGATTCTGGAACCCTGTGGCCTGGGAACATGACATCGGTGGATTCTGGAACCCTGTGGCCTGGGAACATGAGAACGGTTTGATTCTGGAAACCTGTGGCCTGGCAACATGACTGAGGCTTGATTCTGGAACCCTGTGGCCTGGCAACATGACTCAGGTTTGATTCTGGATCCCTGTGGCCTGGGAACATGACTGAGGTGTGATTCTGGAAAACTGTGGCCTGGGAAAATGACATCTGTTTAGATTGTGGAATAGTGTGCCCTGGGAACCTGACTGAGCCTTGGTTCTGGAACTCTGTGGACTGGGAACATGACTGAGGTTTATTCTAGAACCCTGTAGCCTGGGAACATAACTGAGGATTGATTCTGGAACGCTGTGGCCTGGGAACATGACATCGGTGGATTCTGGAACCCTGTGTCCTGGGAACATGAGAACGGTTTGATTCTGGAACCCTGTGGCCTGGCAACATGACTGAGGCTTGATTCTGGAACCCTGTGGCCTGGCAACATGATTGAGGCTTGATTCTGGAACCGTGTGGCCTGGGAACATGACTGGGGCTTGATCGCAGAAACCTGTGGACTGTCCACATGACTGAGGTTTGATGGTGGAACCCTGTGCACTGGGAACATGACTGAGGCCTGATAGTGGAACCCCGTGACGTGGGAACATGCCATTGGTTTGATTCTGGAACCCTGTTTCCTGAGAACATGACTGAGGTTTGATGGTTGAACCCTGTGGCATGGCAGCATGATTGAGGTTTGATTGTGGAACCCTCAGGCTTGGGAACATGACTGAGGCTTGATGGTGGAACACTGTGGCCTGGAAACAGGAATGAGGTTTGATGGTGGAATCCTGTGGCCTGGCAACATGACTGAGGTTTGATTCTGGAAAACTGTGGCCTGGGAACATGACATCTGTTTAGATTGTGGAATAGTGTGCCCTGGGAATCTGACTGAGCCTTGGTTCTGGAACTCTGTGGACTGGGAACATGACTGAGGTTTATTCTAGAACCCTGTAGCCTGGGAACATAACTGAGGATTGATTCTGGAACCCTGTGGCCTGGGAACATGACATCGGTGGATTCTGGAACCCTGTGGCCTGGGAACATGAGAACGGTTTGATTCTGGAAACCTGTGGCCTGGCAACATGACTGAGGCTTGATTCTGGAACCCTGTGGCCTGGCAACATGACTCAGGTTTGATTCTGGATCCCTGTGGCCTGGGAACATGACTGAGGTGTGATTCTGGAAAACTGTGGCCTGGGAAAATGACATCTGTTTAGATTGTGGAATAGTGTGCCCTGGGAACCTGACTGAGCCTTGGTTGTGGAACTCTGTGGACTGGGAACATGACTGAGGTTTATTCTAGAACCCTGTAGCCTGGGAACATAACTGAGGATTGATTCTGGAACCCTGTGGCCTGGGAACATGACATCGGTGGATTCTGGAACCCTGTGGCCTGGGAACATGAGAACGGTTTGATTCTGGAACCCTGTGGCCTGGCAACATGACTGAGGCTTGATTCTGGAACCCTGTGGCCTGGCAACATGACTCAGGTTTGATTCTGGATCCCTGTGGCCTGGGAACATGACTGAGGTGTGATTCTGGAAAACTGTGGCCTGGGAAAATGACATCTGTTTAGATTGTGGAATAGTGTGCCCTGGGAACCTGACTGAGCCTTGGTTCTGGAACTCTGTGGACTGGGAACATGACTGAGGTTTATTCTAGAACCCTGTAGCCTGGGAACATAACTGAGGATTGATTGTGGAACGCTGTGGCCTGGGAACATGACATCGGTGGATTCTGGAACCCTGTGTCCTGGGAACATGAGAACGGTTTGATTCTGGAACCCTGTGGCCTGGCAACATGACTGAGGCTTGATTCTGGAACCCTGTGGCCTGGCAACATGATTGAGGCTTGATTCTGGAACCGTGTGGCCTGGGAACATGACTGGGGCTTGATCGCAGAAACCTGTGGACTGTCCACATTACTGAGGTTTGATGGTGGAACCCTGTGCACTGGGAACCTGACTGAGGCCTGATAGTGGAACTCCGTGACGTGGGAACATGCCATTGGTTTGATTCTGGAACCCTGTTTCCTGAGAACATGACTGAGGTTTGATGGTTGAAACCTGTGGCATGGCAGCATGATTGAGGTTTGATTGTGGAACCCTCAGGCTTGGGAACATGACTGAGGCTTGATGGTGGAACACTGTGGCCTGGAAACAGGAATGAGGTTTGATGGTGGAATCCTGTGGCCTGGCAACATGACTGAGGTTTGATTCTGGATCTCTGTGGCCTGGGAACATGACTGAGGTGTGATTCTGGAAAACTGTGGCCTGGGAAAATGACATCTGTTTAGATTGTGGAATAGTGTGCCCTGGGAACCTGACTGAGCCTTGGTTCTGGAACTCTGTGGACTGGGAACCTGACTGAGGTTTATTCTAGAACCCTGTAGCCTGGGAACATAACTGAGGATTGATTCTGGAACCCTGTGGCCTGGGAACATGACATCGGTGGATTCTGGAACCCTGTGGCCTGGGAACATGAGAACGGTTTGATTCTGGAAACCTGTGGCCTGGCAACATGACTGAGGCTTGATTCTGGAACCCTGTGGCCTGGCAACATGACTGAGATTTGATTCTGGATCCCTGTGGCCTGGGAACATGACTGAGGTGTGATTCTGGAAAACTGTGGCCTGGGAAAATGACATCTGTTTAGATTGTGGAATAGTGTGCCCTGGGAACCTGACTGAGCCTTGGTTCTGGAACTCTGTGGACTGGGAACATGACTGAGGTTTATTCTAGAACCCTGTAGCCTGGGAACATAACTGAGGATTGATTCTGGAACGCTGTGGCCTGGGAACATGACATCGGTGGATTCTGGAACCCTGTGTCCTGGGAACATGAGAACGGTTTGATTCTGGAACCCTGTGGCCTGGCAACATGACTGAGGCTTGATTCTGGAACCCTGTGGCCTGGCAACATGATTGAGGCTTGATTCTGGAACCGTGTGGCCTGGGAACATGACTGGGGCTTGATCGCAGAAACCTGTGGACTGTCCACATGACTGAGGTTTGATGGTGGAACCCTGTGCACTGGGAACATGACTGAGGCCTGATAGTGGAACCCCGTGACGTGGGAACATGCCATTGGTTTGATTCTGGAACCCTGTTTCCTGAGAACATGACTGAGGTTTGATGGTTGAAACCTGTGGCATGGCAGCATGATTGAGGTTTGATTGTGGAACCCTCAGGCTTGGGAACATGACTGAGGCTTGATGGTGGAACACTGTGGCCTGGAAACAGGAATGAGGTTTGATGGTGGAATCCTGTGGCCTGGCAACATAACTGAGGTTTGATTCTGGAAAACTGTGGCCTGGGAACATGACATCTGTTTAGATTGTGGAATAGTGTGCCCTGGGAATCTGACTGAGCCTTGGTTCTGGAACTCTGTGGACTGGGAACATGACTGAGGTTTATTATAGAACCCTGTAGCCTGGGAACATAACTGAGGATTGATTCTGGAACCCTGTGGCCTGGGAACATGACATCGGTGGATTCTGGAACCCTGTGGCCTGGGAACATGAGAACGGTTTGATTCTGGAAACCTGTGGCCTGGCAACATGACTGAGGCTTGATTCTGGAACCCTGTGGCCTGGCAACATGACTCAGTTTTGATTCTGGATCTCTGTGGCCTGGGAACATGACTGAGGTGTGATTCTGGAAAACTGTGGCCTGGGAAAATGACATCTGTTTAGATTGTGGAATAGTGTGCCCTGGGAACCTGACTGAGCCTTGGTTCTGGAACTCTGTGGACTGGGAACATGACTGAGGTTTATTCTAGAACCCTGTAGCCTGGGAACATAACTGAGGATTGATTCTGGAACCCTGTGGCCTGGGAACATGACATCGGTGGATTCTGGAACCCTGTGGCCTGGGAACATGAGAACGGTTTGATTCTGGAACCCTGTGTCCTGGCAACATGACTGAGGCTTGATTCTGGAACCCTGTGGCCTGGCAACATGACTGAGATTTGATTCTGGATCCCTGTGGCCTGGGAACATGACTGAGGTGTGATTCTGGAAAACTGTGGCCTGGGAAAATGACATCTGTTTAGATTGTGGAATAGTGTGCCCTGGGAACCTGACTGAGCCTTGGTTCTGGAACTCTGTGGACTGGGAACATGACTGAGGTTTATTCTAGAACCCTGTAGCCTGGGAACATAACTGAGGATTGATTCTGGAACGCTGTGGCCTGGGAACATGACATCGGTGGATTCTGGAACCCTGTGTCCTGGGAACATGAGAACGGTTTGATTCTGGAACCCTGTGGCCTGGCAACATGACTGAGGCTTGATTCTGGAACCCTGTGGCCTGGCAACATGATTGAGGCTTGATTCTGGAACCGTGTGGCCTGGGAACATGACTGGGGCTTGATCGCAGAAACCAGTGGCCTGGCAACATGACTGAGGCTTGATTCTGGAACCCTGTGGCCTGGGAACATGACTGAGGCTTGATTCTGGAACCCTGTGGCCTGGCAACATGACTGAGGTTTGATTCTGGATATCTGTGGACTGGGAACATGACTGAGGCGTGATTCTGGAAAACTGTGGCCTGGAAACCTGACAGCTGTTTAGATTGTGTAATAGTGTGCCCTGGGAACCTGACTGAGCCTTGGTTCTCGAACTCTGTAGACTGGGAGCATGACTGAAGTTTATTCTAGAACCCTGTAGCCTGGGAACATAACTGAGGATTGATTCTGGAACCCTGTGGCCTGGGAACATGACATCGGTGGATTCTGAAACCCTGTGGCCTGGGAACATGAGAACGGTTTGATTCTGGAAACCTGTGGCCTGGCAACATGACTGAGGCTTGATTCTGGAACCCTGTGGCCTGGCAACATGACTGAGGCTTGATTCTGGAACCGTGTGGCCTGGGAAATTGACTGGGGTTTGATCGCAGAAACCTGTGGACTGTCCACATGACTGAGGTTTGATGGTTGAACCCTGTAGCATGGCAACATGATTGAGGTTTGATTGTGGAACCCTCAGGCTTGGGAACATGACTGAGGCTTGATGGTGGAACCCTCTGGCCTGGAAACAGGAATGAGGTTTGATGGTGGAACCCTGCGGCCTGGCAACATGACTGAGGTTTGATTCTTGAAAACTGTGGTTTGGGAACATGACATCTGTTTAGATTGTGGAATAGTGTGACCTGGGAACCTGACTGAGCCTTGGTTCTGGAACTCTGTAGACTGGGAGCATGACTGAGGTTTATTCTAGAACCCTGTAGCCTGGGAACATAACTGAGGATTGATTCTGGAACCCTGTGCCCTGGGAACATGACTTCGGTGGATTCTGGAACCCTGTGGCCTGGGAACATGAGAACGGTTTGATTCTGGAACCCTGTGGCCTGGCAACATGACTGAGGCTTGATTCTGGAACCCTGTGGCCTGGCAACATGATTGAGGCTTGATTCTGGAACCGTGTGGCCTGGGAACATGACTGGGGCTTGATCGCAGAAACCTGTGGACTGTCCACATGACTGAGGTTTGATGGTGGAACCCTGTGCACTGGGAACATGACTGAGGCCTGATAGTGGAACCCCGTGACGTGGGAACATGCCATTGGTTTGATTCTTGAACCCTGTTTCCTGAGAACATGACTGAGGTTTGATGGTTGAAACCTGTGGCATGGCAGCATGATTGAGGTTTGATTGTGGAACCCTCAGGCTTGGGAACATGACTGAGGCTTGATGGTGGAACACTGTGGCCTGGAAACAGGAATGAGGTTTGATGGTGGAATCCTGTGGCCTGGCAACATGACTGAGGTTTGATTCTGGAAAACTGTGGCCTGGGAACATGACATCTGTTTAGATTGTGGAATAGTGTGCCCTGAGAATCTGACTGAGCCTTGGTTCTGGAACTCTGTGGACTGGGAACATGACTGAGGTTTATTCTAGAACCCTGTAGCCTGGGAACATAACTGAGGTTTGATTCTGGAACCCTGTGGCCTGGGAACATGACATCGGTGGATTCTGGAACCCTGTGGCCTGGGAACATGAGAACGGTTTGATTCTGGAACCCTGTGGCCTGGCAACATGACTGAGGCTTGATTCTGGAACCCTGTGGCCTGGCAACATGACTGAGGTTTGATTCTGGATCCCTGTGGCCTGCAAACATGACTGAGGCGTGATTTTGGAAAACTGTGGCCTGGAAACATGACATCTGTTTAGATTGTGGAATAGTGTGCCCTGGGAACCTGACTGAGCCTTGGTTCTGGAACTCTGTAGACTGGGAACATTACTGAGGTTTATTCTAGAACCCTGTAGCCTGGGAATATAACTGAGGATTGATTCTAGAACCCTGTGGCCTGGGAATATGACATCGGTGGATTCTGGAACCCTGTGGCCTGGGAACATGAGAACGGTTTGATTCTGGAACCCTGTGGCCTGGCAACATGACTGAGGCTTGATTCTGGAACCCTGTGGCCTGGCAACATGACTGAGGCTTGATTCTGGAACCGTGTGGCCTGGGAACTTGACTGGGGTTTGACCGCAGAAACCTGTGGACTGGCCAAATGAGTGAGGTTTCATGGTTGAACCCTGTGGCATGGCAACATGATTGAGGTTTGATTGTGGAACCCTCAGGCTTGGGAACATGACTGAGGCTTGATGGTGGAACCCTCTGGCCTGGAAACAGGAATGAGGTTTGATGGTGGAACCCTGCGGCCTGGCAACATGACTGAGGTTTGCTTCTGGAAAACTGCGGCCTGGGAACATGACATCTGTTTAGATTGTGGAATAGTGTGCCCTGGGAACCTGACTGAGCCTTGGTTCTGGAACTCTGTGGACTGGGAACATGACTGAGGTTTATTCTAGAACCCTGTAGCCTGGGAACATAACTGAGGATTGATTCTGGAACCCTGTGGCCTGGGAACATGACATCGGTGGATTCTGGAACCCTGTGGCCTGGGAACATGAGAACGGTTTGATTCTGGAACCCTGTGGCCTGGCAACATGACTGAGGCTTGATTCTGGAACCCTGTGGCCTGGCAACATGACTGAGGCTTGATTCTGGAACCGTGTGGCCTGGGAACTTGACTGGGGTTTGATCGCAGAAACCTGTGGACTGTCCACATGACTGATGTTTGATGGTGGAACCCTGTGCACTGGGAACATGACTGAGTTTTGATGGTTGAACCCTGTGGCATGGCAACATGATTGAGGTTTGATTGTGGAACCCTCAGGCTTGGGAACATGACTGAGGCTTGATGGTGGAACCCTCTGGCCTGGAAACAGGAATGAGGTTTGATGGTGGAACCCTGCGGCCTGGCAACATGACTGAGGTTTGATTCTGGAAAACTGTGGCCTGGGAACATGACATCTGTTTAGATTGTGGAATAGTGTGCCCTGGGAACCTGACTGAGCCTTGGTTCTGGAACCCTGTGGCCTGGGAACATGACATCGGTGGATTCTGGAACCCTGTGGCCTGGGAACATGAGAACGGTTTGATTCTGGAACCCTGTGGCTTGGCAACATGAGTGAGGCTTGATTCTGGAACCCTGTGGCCTGGCAGCATGACTGAGGCTTGATTCTGGAACCCTATGGCCTGGCAACATGACTCAGGTTTGATTCTGGATCCCTGTGGCCTGGGAACATGACTGAGGCGTGATTCTGGAAAACTGTGACCTGGGAAAATGACATCTGTTTAGATTGTGGAATAGTGTGCCCTGGGAACCTGACTGAGCCTTGGTTCTGGAACTCTGTGGACTGGGAACATGACTGAGGTTTATTCTAGAACCCTGTAGCCTGGGAACATAACTGAGGATTGATTCTGGAACCCTGTGGCCTGGGAACATGAGAACGGTTTGATTCTGGAACCCTGTGGCCTGGCAACATGACTGAGGCTTGATTCTGGAAACCTGTGGCCTGGCAACATGACTGAGGCTTGATTCTGGAACCGTGTGGCCTGGGAACTTGACTGGGGTTTGATCGCAGAAACCTGTGGACTGTCCACATGACTGAGGTTTGATGGTTGAACCCTGTGCACTGGGAACAGGACTGAGGCCTGATACTGGAACCCCGTGGCATGGGAACATGCCATTGGTTTGATTCTGGAACCCTGTTTCCTGAGAACATGACTGAGGTTTGATGGTTGAACCCTGTGGCATGGCAGCATGATTGAGGTTTGATTGTGGAACCCTCAGGCTTGGGAACATGACTGAGGCTTGATGGTGGAACACTGTGGCCTGGAAACAGGAATGAGGTTTGATGGTGGAATCCTGTGGCCTGGCAACATGACTGAGGTTTGATTCTGGAAAACTGTGGCCTGGGAACATGACATCTGTTTAGATTGTGGAATAGTGTGCCCTGGGAATCTGACTGAGCCTTGGTTCTGGAACTCTGTGGACTGGGAACATGACTGAGGTTTATTCTAGAACCCTGTAGCCTGGGAACATAACTGAGGATTGATTCTGGAACCCTGTGGCCTGGGAACATGACATCGGTGGATTCTGGAACCCTGTGGCCTGGGAACATGAGAACGGTTTGATTCTGGAAACCTGTGGCCTGGCAACATGACTGAGGCTTGATTCTGGAACCCTGTGGCCTGGCAACATGACTCAGGTTTGATTCTGGATCCCTGTGGCCTGGGAACATGACTGAGGTGTGATTCTGGAAAACTGTGGCCTGGGAAAATGACATCTGTTTAGATTGTGGAATAGTGTGCCCTGGGAACCTGACTGAGCCTTGGTTGTGGAACTCTGTGGACTGGGAACATGACTGAGGTTTATTCTAGAACCCTGTAGCCTGGGAACATAACTGAGGATTGATTCTGGAACCCTGTGGCCTGGGAACATGACATCGGTGGATTCTGGAACCCTGTGGCCTGGGAACATGAGAACGGTTTGATTCTGGAACCCTGTGGCCTGGCAACATGACTGAGGCTTGATTCTGGAACCCTGTGGCCTGGCAACATGACTCAGGTTTGATTCTGGATCCCTGTGGCCTGGGAACATGACTGAGGTGTGATTCTGGAAAACTGTGGCCTGGGAAAATGACATCTGTTTAGATTGTGGAATAGTGTGCCCTGGGAACCTGACTGAGCCTTGGTTCTGGAACTCTGTGGACTGGGAACATGACTGAGGTTTATTCTAGAACCCTGTAGCCTGGGAACATAACTGAGGATTGATTCTGGAACCCTGTGGCCTGGGAACATGACATCGGTGGATTCTGGAACCCTGTGGCCTGGGAACATGAGAACGGTTTGATTCTGGAACCCTGTGGCCTGGCAACATGACTGAGGCTTGATTCTGGAACCCTGTGGCCTGGCAACATGACTGAGGCTTGATTCTGGAACCGTGCGGCCTGGGAACTTGACTGGGGTTTGATCTCAGAAACCTGTGGACTGTCCACATGACTGAGGTTTGATGGTGGAACCCTGTGCACTGGGAACATGACTGAGGTTTGATGGTAGAACCCTGTGGCATGGCAACATGACTGAGGTTTGATTCTGGAAAACTGTGGCCTGGGAACATGACATCTGTTTAGATTGTGGAATAGTGTGCCCTGGGAACCTGACTGAGCCTTGGTTCTGGAACTCTGTGGACTGGGAACATGACTGAGGTTTATTCTAGAACCCTGTAGCCTGGGAACATAACTGAGGTTTGATTCTGGAACCCTGTGGCCTGGGAACATGACATCGGTGGATTCTGGAACCCTGTGGCCTGGGAACATGAGAACGGTTTGATTCTGGAACCCTGTGGCCTGGCAACATGACTGAGGCTTGATTCTGGAACCCTGTGGCCTGGCAACATGACTGAGGTTTGATTCTGGATCCCTGTGGCCTGCAAACATGACTGAGGCGTGATTTTGGAAAACTGTGGCCTGGAAACATGACATCTGTTTAGATTGTGGAATAGTGTGCCCTGGGAACCTGACTGAGCCTTGGTTCTGGAAGTCTGTGGACTGGGAACATGACTGAGGTTTATTCTAGAACCCTGTAGCCTGGGAATATAACTGAGGATTGATTCTGGAACCCTGTGGCCTGGGAACATGACATCGGTGGATTCTGGAACCCTGTGGCCTGGGAACATGAGAACGGTTTGATTCTGGAACCCTGTGGCCTGGCAACATGACTGAGGCTTGATTCTGGAACCCTGTGGCCTGGCAACATGACTGAGGTTTGATTCTGGATACCTGTGGACTGGGAACATGACTGAGGCGTGATTCTGGAAAACTGTGGCCTGGAAACCTGACAGCTGTTTAGAGTGTGGAATAGTGTGCCCTGGGAACCTGACTGAGCCTTTGTTCTGGAACTCTGTAGACTGGGAGCATGACTGAGGTTTATTCTAGAACCCTGTAGCCTGGGAACATAACTGAGGATTGATTCTGGAACCCTGTGGCCTGGGAACATGACATCGGTGGATTCTGGAACCCTGTGGCCTGGGAACATGAGAACGGTTTGATTCTGGAAACCTGTGGCCTGGCAACATGACTGAGGCTTGATTCTGGAACCCTGTGGCCTGGCAACATGACTCAGGTTTGATTCTGGATCCCTGTGGCCTGGGAACATGACTGAGGTGTGATTCTGGAAAACTGTGGCCTGGGAAAATGACATCTGTTTAGATTGTGGAATAGTGTGCCCTGGGAACCTGACTGAGCCTTGGTTCTGGAACTCTGTGGACTGGGAACATGACTGAGGTTTATTCTAGAACCCTGTAGCCTGGGAACATAACTGAGGATTGATTCTGGAACGCTGTGGCCTGGGAACATGACATCGGTGGATTCTGGAACCCTGTGTCCTGGGAACATGAGAACGGTTTGATTCTGGAACCCTGTGGCCTGGCAACATGACTGAGGCTTGATTCTGGAACCCTGTGGCCTGGCAACATGATTGAGGCTTGATTCTGGAACCGTGTGGCCTGGGAACATGACTGGGGCTTGATCGCAGAAACCTGTGGACTGTCCACATGACTGAGGTTTGATGGTGGAACCCTGTGCACTGGGAACATGACTGAGGCCTGATAGTGGAACCCCGTGACGTGGGAACATGCCATTGGTTTGATTCTGGAACCCTGTTTCCTGAGAACATGACTGAGGTTTGATGGTTGAACCCTGTGGCATGGCAGCATGATTGAGGTTTGATTGTGGAACCCTCAGGCTTGGGAACATGACTGAGGCTTGATGGTGGAACACTGTGGCCTGGAAACAGGAATGAGGTTTGATGGTGGAATCCTGTGGCCTGGCAACATGACTGAGGTTTGATTCTGGAAAACTGTGGCCTGGGAACATGACATCTGTTTAGATTGTGGAATAGTGTGCCCTGGGAATCTGACTGAGCCTTGGTTCTGGAACTCTGTGGACTGGGAACATGACTGAGGTTTATTCTAGAACCCTGTAGCCTGGGAACATAACTGAGGATTGATTCTGGAACCCTGTGGCCTGGGAACATGACATCGGTGGATTCTGGAACCCTGTGGCCTGGGAACATGAGAACGGTTTGATTCTGGAACCCTGTGGCCTGGCAACATGACTGAGGCTTGATTCTGGAACCCTGTGGCCTGGCAACATGACTGAGGCTTGATTCTGGAACCGTGCGGCCTGGGAACTTGACTGGGGTTTGATCTCAGAAACCTGTGGACTGTCCACATGACTGAGGTTTGATGGTGGAACCCTGTGCACTGGGAACATGACTGAGGTTTGATGGTAGAACCCTGTGGCATGGCAACATGACTGAGGTTTGATTCTGGAAAACTGTGGCCTGGGAACATGATATCTGTTTAGATTGTGGAATAGTGTGCCCTGGGAACCTGACTGAGCCTTGGTTCTGGAACTCTGTGGACTGGGAACATGACTGAGGTTTATTCTAGAACCCTGTAGCCTGGGAACATAACTGAGGTTTGATTCTGGAACCCTGTGGCCTGGGAACATGACATCGGTGGATTCTGGAACCCTGTGGCCTGGGAACATGAGAACGGTTTGATTCTGGAACCCTGTGGCCTGGCAACATGACTGAGGCTTGATTCTGGAACCCTGTGGCCTGGCAACATGACTGAGGTTTGATTCTGGATCCCTGTGGCCTGCAAACATGACTGAGGCGTGATTTTGGAAAACTGTGGCCTGGAAACATGACATCTGTTTAGATTGTGGAATAGTGTGCCCTGGGAACCTGACTGAGCCTTGGTTCTGGAAGTCTGTGGACTGGGAACATGACTGAGGTTTATTCTAGAACCCTGTAGCCTGGGAATATAACTGAGGATTGATTCTGGAACCCTGTGGCCTGGGAACATGACATCGGTGGATTCTGGAACCCTGTGGCCTGGGAACATGAGAACGGTTTGATTCTGGAACCCTGTGGCCTGGCAACATGACTGAGGCTTGATTCTGGAACCCTGTGGCCTGGCAACATGACTGAGGTTTGATTCTGGATACCTGTGGACTGGGAACATGACTGAGGCGTGATTCTGGAAAACTGTGGCCTGGAAACCTGACAGCTGTTTAGAGTGTGGAATAGTGTGCCCTGGGAACCTGACTGAGCCTTTGTTCTGGAACTCTGTAGACTGGGAGCATGACTGAGGTTTATTCTAGAACCCTGTAGCCTGGGAACATAACTGAGGATTGATTCTGGAACCCTGTGGCCTGGGAACATGACATCGGTGGATTCTGGAACCCTGTGGCCTGGGAACATGAGAACGGTTTGATTCTGGAAACCTGTGGCCTGGCAACATGACTGAGGCTTGATTCTGGAACCCTGTGGCCTGGCAACATGACTCAGGTTTGATTCTGGATCCCTGTGGCCTGGGAACATGACTGAGGTGTGATTCTGGAAAACTGTGGCCTGGGAAAATGACATCTGTTTAGATTGTGGAATAGTGTGCCCTGGGAACCTGACTGAGCCTTGGTTCTGGAACTCTGTGGACTGGGAACATGACTGAGGTTTATTCTAGAACCCTGTAGCCTGGGAACATAACTGAGGATTGATTCTGGAACGCTGTGGCCTGGGAACATGACATCGGTGGATTCTGGAACCCTGTGTCCTGGGAACATGAGAACGGTTTGATTCTGGAACCCTGTGGCCTGGCAACATGACTGAGGCTTGATTCTGGAACCCTGTGGCCTGGCAACATGATTGAGGCTTGATTCTGGAACCGTGTGGCCTGGGAACATGACTGGGGCTTGATCGCAGAAACCTGTGGACTGTCCACATGACTGAGGTTTGATGGTGGAACCCTGTGCACTGGGAACATGACTGAGGCCTGATAGTGGAACCCCGTGACGTGGGAACATGCCATTGGTTTGATTCTGGAACCCTGTTTCCTGAGAACATGACTGAGGTTTGATGGTTGAACCCTGTGGCATGGCAGCATGATTGAGGTTTGATTGTGGAACCCTCAGGCTTGGGAACATGACTGAGGCTTGATGGTGGAACACTGTGGCCTGGAAACAGGAATGAGGTTTGATGGTGGAATCCTGTGGCCTGGCAACATGACTGAGGTTTGATTCTGGAAAACTGTGGCCTGGGAACATGACATCTGTTTAGATTGTGGAATAGTGTGCCCTGGGAATCTGACTGAGCCTTGGTTCTGGAACTCTGTGGACTGGGAACATGACTGAGGTTTATTCTAGAACCCTGTAGCCTGGGAACATAACTGAGGATTGATTCTGGAACCCTGTGGCCTGGGAACATGACATCGGTGGATTCTGGAACCCTGTGGCCTGGGAACATGAGAACGGTTTGATTCTGGAAACCTGTGGCCTGGCAACATGACTGAGGCTTGATTCTGGAACCCTGTGGCCTGGCAACATGACTCAGGTTTGATTCTGGATCCCTGTGGCCTGGGAACATGACTGAGGTGTGATTCTGGAAAACTGTGGCCTGGGAAAATGACATCTGTTTAGATTGTGGAATAGTGTGCCCTGGGAACCTGACTGAGCCTTGGTTGTGGAACTCTGTGGACTGGGAACATGACTGAGGTTTATTCTAGAACCCTGTAGCCTGGGAACATAACTGAGGATTGATTCTGGAACCCTGTGGCCTGGGAACATGACATCGGTGGATTCTGGAACCCTGTGGCCTGGGAACATGAGAACGGTTTGATTCTGGAACCCTGTGGCCTGGCAACATGACTGAGGCTTGATTCTGGAACCCTGTGGCCTGGCAACATGACTCAGGTTTGATTCTGGATCCCTGTGGCCTGGGAACATGACTGAGGTGTGATTCTGGAAAACTGTGGCCTGGGAAAATGACATCTGTTTAGATTGTGGAATAGTGTGCCCTGGGAACCTGACTGAGCCTTGGTTCTGGAACTCTGTGGACTGGGAACATGACTGAGGTTTATTCTAGAACCCTGTAGCCTGGGAACATAACTGAGGATTGATTGTGGAACGCTGTGGCCTGGGAACATGACATCGGTGGATTCTGGAACCCTGTGTCCTGGGAACATGAGAACGGTTTGATTCTGGAACCCTGTGGCCTGGCAACATGACTGAGGCTTGATTCTGGAACCCTGTGGCCTGGCAACATGATTGAGGCTTGATTCTGGAACCGTGTGGCCTGGGAACATGACTGGGGCTTGATCGCAGAAACCTGTGGACTGTCCACATTACTGAGGTTTGATGGTGGAACCCTGTGCACTGGGAACCTGACTGAGGCCTGATAGTGGAACTCCGTGACGTGGGAACATGCCATTGGTTTGATTCTGGAACCCTGTTTCCTGAGAACATGACTGAGGTTTGATGGTTGAAACCTGTGGCATGGCAGCATGATTGAGGTTTGATTGTGGAACCCTCAGGCTTGGGAACATGACTGAGGCTTGATGGTGGAACACTGTGGCCTGGAAACAGGAATGAGGTTTGATGGTGGAATCCTGTGGCCTGGCAACATGACTGAGGTTTGATTCTGGATCTCTGTGGCCTGGGAACATGACTGAGGTGTGATTCTGGAAAACTGTGGCCTGGGAAAATGACATCTGTTTAGATTGTGGAATAGTGTGCCCTGGGAACCTGACTGAGCCTTGGTTCTGGAACTCTGTGGACTGGGAACCTGACTGAGGTTTATTCTAGAACCCTGTAGCCTGGGAACATAACTGAGGATTGATTCTGGAACCCTGTGGCCTGGGAACATGACATCGGTGGATTCTGGAACCCTGTGGCCTGGGAACATGAGAACGGTTTGATTCTGGAAACCTGTGGCCTGGCAACATGACTGAGGCTTGATTCTGGAACCCTGTGGCCTGGCAACATGACTGAGATTTGATTCTGGATCCCTGTGGCCTGGGAACATGACTGAGGTGTGATTCTGGAAAACTGTGGCCTGGGAAAATGACATCTGTTTAGATTGTGGAATAGTGTGCCCTGGGAACCTGACTGAGCCTTGGTTCTGGAACTCTGTGGACTGGGAACATGACTGAGGTTTATTCTAGAACCCTGTAGCCTGGGAACATAACTGAGGATTGATTCTGGAACGCTGTGGCCTGGGAACATGACATCGGTGGATTCTGGAACCCTGTGTCCTGGGAACATGAGAACGGTTTGATTCTGGAACCCTGTGGCCTGGCAACATGACTGAGGCTTGATTCTGGAACCCTGTGGCCTGGCAACATGATTGAGGCTTGATTCTGGAACCGTGTGGCCTGGGAACATGACTGGGGCTTGATCGCAGAAACCTGTGGACTGTCCACATGACTGAGGTTTGATGGTGGAACCCTGTGCACTGGGAACATGACTGAGGCCTGATAGTGGAACCCCGTGACGTGGGAACATGCCATTGGTTTGATTCTGGAACCCTGTTTCCTGAGAACATGACTGAGGTTTGATGGTTGAAACCTGTGGCATGGCAGCATGATTGAGGTTTGATTGTGGAACCCTCAGGCTTGGGAACATGACTGAGGCTTGATGGTGGAACACTGTGGCCTGGAAACAGGAATGAGGTTTGATGGTGGAATCCTGTGGCCTGGCAACATAACTGAGGTTTGATTCTGGAAAACTGTGGCCTGGGAACATGACATCTGTTTAGATTGTGGAATAGTGTGCCCTGGGAATCTGACTGAGCCTTGGTTCTGGAACTCTGTGGACTGGGAACATGACTGAGGTTTATTATAGAACCCTGTAGCCTGGGAACATAACTGAGGATTGATTCTGGAACCCTGTGGCCTGGGAACATGACATCGGTGGATTCTGGAACCCTGTGGCCTGGGAACATGAGAACGGTTTGATTCTGGAAACCTGTGGCCTGGCAACATGACTGAGGCTTGATTCTGGAACCCTGTGGCCTGGCAACATGACTCAGTTTTGATTCTGGATCTCTGTGGCCTGGGAACATGACTGAGGTGTGATTCTGGAAAACTGTGGCCTGGGAAAATGACATCTGTTTAGATTGTGGAATAGTGTGCCCTGGGAACCTGACTGAGCCTTGGTTCTGGAACTCTGTGGACTGGGAACATGACTGAGGTTTATTCTAGAACCCTGTAGCCTGGGAACATAACTGAGGATTGATTCTGGAACCCTGTGGCCTGGGAACATGACATCGGTGGATTCTGGAACCCTGTGGCCTGGGAACATGAGAACGGTTTGATTCTGGAACCCTGTGTCCTGGCAACATGACTGAGGCTTGATTCTGGAACCCTGTGGCCTGGCAACATGACTGAGATTTGATTCTGGATCCCTGTGGCCTGGGAACATGACTGAGGTGTGATTCTGGAAAACTGTGGCCTGGGAAAATGACATCTGTTTAGATTGTGGAATAGTGTGCCCTGGGAACCTGACTGAGCCTTGGTTCTGGAACTCTGTGGACTGGGAACATGACTGAGGTTTATTCTAGAACCCTGTAGCCTGGGAACATAACTGAGGATTGATTCTGGAACGCTGTGGCCTGGGAACATGACATCGGTGGATTCTGGAACCCTGTGTCCTGGGAACATGAGAACGGTTTGATTCTGGAACCCTGTGGCCTGGCAACATGACTGAGGCTTGATTCTGGAACCCTGTGGCCTGGCAACATGATTGAGGCTTGATTCTGGAACCGTGTGGCCTGGGAACATGACTGGGGCTTGATCGCAGAAACCAGTGGCCTGGCAACATGACTGAGGCTTGATTCTGGAACCCTGTGGCCTGGGAACATGACTGAGGCTTGATTCTGGAACCCTGTGGCCTGGCAACATGACTGAGGTTTGATTCTGGATATCTGTGGACTGGGAACATGACTGAGGCGTGATTCTGGAAAACTGTGGCCTGGAAACCTGACAGCTGTTTAGATTGTGTAATAGTGTGCCCTGGGAACCTGACTGAGCCTTGGTTCTCGAACTCTGTAGACTGGGAGCATGACTGAAGTTTATTCTAGAACCCTGTAGCCTGGGAACATAACTGAGGATTGATTCTGGAACCCTGTGGCCTGGGAACATGACATCGGTGGATTCTGAAACCCTGTGGCCTGGGAACATGAGAACGGTTTGATTCTGGAAACCTGTGGCCTGGCAACATGACTGAGGCTTGATTCTGGAACCCTGTGGCCTGGCAACATGACTGAGGCTTGATTCTGGAACCGTGTGGCCTGGGAAATTGACTGGGGTTTGATCGCAGAAACCTGTGGACTGTCCACATGACTGAGGTTTGATGGTTGAACCCTGTAGCATGGCAACATGATTGAGGTTTGATTGTGGAACCCTCAGGCTTGGGAACATGACTGAGGCTTGATGGTGGAACCCTCTGGCCTGGAAACAGGAATGAGGTTTGATGGTGGAACCCTGCGGCCTGGCAACATGACTGAGGTTTGATTCTTGAAAACTGTGGTTTGGGAACATGACATCTGTTTAGATTGTGGAATAGTGTGACCTGGGAACCTGACTGAGCCTTGGTTCTGGAACTCTGTAGACTGGGAGCATGACTGAGGTTTATTCTAGAACCCTGTAGCCTGGGAACATAACTGAGGATTGATTCTGGAACCCTGTGCCCTGGGAACATGACTTCGGTGGATTCTGGAACCCTGTGGCCTGGGAACATGAGAACGGTTTGATTCTGGAACCCTGTGGCCTGGCAACATGACTGAGGCTTGATTCTGGAACCCTGTGGCCTGGCAACATGATTGAGGCTTGATTCTGGAACCGTGTGGCCTGGGAACATGACTGGGGCTTGATCGCAGAAACCTGTGGACTGTCCACATGACTGAGGTTTGATGGTGGAACCCTGTGCACTGGGAACATGACTGAGGCCTGATAGTGGAACCCCGTGACGTGGGAACATGCCATTGGTTTGATTCTTGAACCCTGTTTCCTGAGAACATGACTGAGGTTTGATGGTTGAAACCTGTGGCATGGCAGCATGATTGAGGTTTGATTGTGGAACCCTCAGGCTTGGGAACATGACTGAGGCTTGATGGTGGAACACTGTGGCCTGGAAACAGGAATGAGGTTTGATGGTGGAATCCTGTGGCCTGGCAACATGACTGAGGTTTGATTCTGGAAAACTGTGGCCTGGGAACATGACATCTGTTTAGATTGTGGAATAGTGTGCCCTGAGAATCTGACTGAGCCTTGGTTCTGGAACTCTGTGGACTGGGAACATGACTGAGGTTTATTCTAGAACCCTGTAGCCTGGGAACATAACTGAGGTTTGATTCTGGAACCCTGTGGCCTGGGAACATGACATCGGTGGATTCTGGAACCCTGTGGCCTGGGAACATGAGAACGGTTTGATTCTGGAACCCTGTGGCCTGGCAACATGACTGAGGCTTGATTCTGGAACCCTGTGGCCTGGCAACATGACTGAGGTTTGATTCTGGATCCCTGTGGCCTGCAAACATGACTGAGGAGTGATTTTGGAAAACTGTGGCCTGGAAACATGACATCTGTTTAGATTGTGGAATAGTGTGCCCTGGGAACCTGACTGAGCCTTGGTTCTGGAACTCTGTAGACTGGGAACATTACTGAGGTTTATTCTAGAACCCTGTAGCCTGGGAATATAACTGAGGATTGATTCTAGAACCCTGTGGCCTGGGAATATGACATCGGTGGATTCTGGAACCCTGTGGCCTGGGAACATGAGAACGGTTTGATTCTGGAACCCTGTGGCCTGGCAACATGACTGAGGCTTGATTCTGGAACCCTGTGGCCTGGCAACATGACTGAGGCTTGATTCTGGAACCGTGTGGCCTGGGAACTTGACTGGGGTTTGACCGCAGAAACCTGTGGACTGGCCAAATGAGTGAGGTTTCATGGTTGAACCCTGTGGCATGGCAACATGATTGAGGTTTGATTGTGGAACCCTCAGGCTTGGGAACATGACTGAGGCTTGATGGTGGAACCCTCTGGCCTGGAAACAGGAATGAGGTTTGATGGTGGAACCCTGCGGCCTGGCAACATGACTGAGGTTTGCTTCTGGAAAACTGCGGCCTGGGAACATGACATCTGTTTAGATTGTGGAATAGTGTGCCCTGGGAACCTGACTGAGCCTTGGTTCTGGAACTCTGTGGACTGGGAACATGACTGAGGTTTATTCTAGAACCCTGTAGCCTGGGAACATAACTGAGGATTGATTCTGGAACCCTGTGGCCTGGGAACATGACATCGGTGGATTCTGGAACCCTGTGGCCTGGGAACATGAGAACGGTTTGATTCTGGAACCCTGTGGCCTGGCAACATGACTGAGGCTTGATTCTGGAACCCTGTGGCCTGGCAACATGACTGAGGCTTGATTCTGGAACCGTGTGGCCTGGGAACTTGACTGGGGTTTGATCGCAGAAACCTGTGGACTGTCCACATGACTGATGTTTGATGGTGGAACCCTGTGCACTGGGAACATGACTGAGTTTTGATGGTTGAACCCTGTGGCATGGCAACATGATTGAGGTTTGATTGTGGAACCCTCAGGCTTGGGAACATGACTGAGGCTTGATGGTGGAACCCTCTGGCCTGGAAACAGGAATGAGGTTTGATGGTGGAACCCTGCGGCCTGGCAACATGACTGAGGTTTGATTCTGGAAAACTGTGGCCTGGGAACATGACATCTGTTTAGATTGTGGAATAGTGTGCCCTGGGAACCTGACTGAGCCTTGGTTCTGGAACCCTGTGGCCTGGGAACATGACATCGGTGGATTCTGGAACCCTGTGGCCTGGGAACATGAGAACGGTTTGATTCTGGAACCCTGTGGCTTGGCAACATGAGTGAGGCTTGATTCTGGAACCCTGTGGCCTGGCAGCATGACTGAGGCTTGATTCTGGAACCCTATGGCCTGGCAACATGACTCAGGTTTGATTCTGGATCCCTGTGGCCTGGGAACATGACTGAGGCGTGATTCTGGAAAACTGTGACCTGGGAAAATGACATCTGTTTAGATTGTGGAATAGTGTGCCCTGGGAACCTGACTGAGCCTTGGTTCTGGAACTCTGTGGACTGGGAACATGACTGAGGTTTATTCTAGAACCCTGTAGCCTGGGAACATAACTGAGGATTGATTCTGGAACCCTGTGGCCTGGGAACATGAGAACGGTTTGATTCTGGAACCCTGTGGCCTGGCAACATGACTGAGGCTTGATTCTGGAAACCTGTGGCCTGGCAACATGACTGAGGCTTGATTCTGGAACCGTGTGGCCTGGGAACTTGACTGGGGTTTGATCGCAGAAACCTGTGGACTGTCCACATGACTGAGGTTTGATGGTTGAACCCTGTGCACTGGGAACAGGACTGAGGCCTGATACTGGAACCCCGTGGCATGGGAACATGCCATTGGTTTGATTCTGGAACCCTGTTTCCTGAGAACATGACTGAGGTTTGATGGTTGAACCCTGTGGCATGGCAACATGATTGAGGTTTGATTGTGTAACCCTCAGGCTTGGGAACATGACTGAGGCTTGATGGTGGAACACTGTGGCCTGGAAACAGGAATGAGATTTGATGGTGGAACCCTGTGGCCTGGCAACATGACTGAGGTTTGATTCTGGAAAACTGTGGCCTGGGAACATGACATCTGTTTAGATTGTGGAATAGTGTGCCCTGGGAATCTGACTGAGCCTTGGTTTTGGAACTCTGTGGACTGGGAACATGACTGAGGTTTTTTCTAGAACCCTGTAGCCTGGGAACATAACTGAGGATTGATTCTGGAACCCTGTGGCCTGGGAACATGACATCGGTGGATTCTGGAACCCTGTGGCCTGGGAACATGAGAACGGTTGGATTCTGGAACCCTGTGGCCTGGCAACATGACTGAGGTTTGATTCTGGAACCCTGTGGCCTGGCAACATGACTCAGGTTTGATTCTGGATCCCTGTGGCCTGGGAACATGACTGAGGTGTGATTCTGGAAAACTGTGGCCTGGGAAAATGATATCTGTTTAGATTGTGGAATAGTGTGCCCTGGGAACCTGACTGAGCCTTGGTTCTGGAACTCTGTGGACTGGGAACATGACTGTGGTTTATTCTAGAACCCTGTAGCCTGGGAACATAACTGAGGATTGATTCTGGAACCCTGTGGCCTGGGAACATGACATCGGTGGATTCTGGAACCCTGTGGCCTGGGAACATGAGAACGGTTTGATTCTGGAAACCTGTGGCCTGGCAACATGACTGAGGCTTGATTCTGGAACCCTGTGGCCTGGCAACATGACTCAGGTTTGATTCTGGATCCCTGTGGCCTGGGAACATGACTGAGGTGTGATTCTGGAAAACTGTGGCCTGGGAAAATGACATCTGTTTAGATTGTGGAATATTGTGCCCTGGGAACCTGACTGAGCCTTGGTTCTGGAACTCTGTGGACTGGGAACATGACTGAGGTTTATTCTAGAACCCTGTAGCCTGGGAACATAACTGAGGATTGATTCTGGAACGCTGTGGCCTGGGAACATGACATCGGTGGATTCTGGAACCCTGTGTCCTGGGAACATGAGAACGGTTTGATTCTGGAACCCTGTGTCCTGGCAACATGACTGAGGCTTGATTCTGGAACCCTGTGGCCTGGCAACATGACTGAGATTTGATTCTGGATATCTGTGGCCTGGGAACATGACTGAGGTGTGATTCTGGAAAACTGTGGCCTGGGAAAATGACATCTGTTTAGATTGTGGAATAGTGTGCCCTGGGAACCTGACTGAGCCTTGGTTCTGGAACTCTGTGGACTGGGAACATGACTGAGGTTTATTCTAGAACCCTGTAGCCTGGGAACATAACTGAGGATTGATTGTGGAACGCTGTGGCCTGGGAACATGACATCGGTGGATTCTGGAACCCTGTGTCCTGGGAACATGAGAACGGTTTGATTCTGGAACCCTGTGGCCTGGCAACATGACTGAGGCTTGATTCTGGAACCCTGTGGCCTGGCAACATGATTGAGGCTTGATTCTGGAACCGTGTGGCCTGGGAACATGACTGGGGCTTGATCGCAGAAACCTGTGGACTGTCCACATTACTGAGGTTTGATGGTGGAACCCTGTGCACTGGGAACCTGACTGAGGCCTGATAGTGGAACCCCGTGACGTGGGAACATGCCATTGGTTTGATTCTGGAACCCTGTTTCCTGAGAACATGACTGAGGTTTGATGGTTGAAACCTGTGGCATGGCAGCATGATTGAGGTTTGATTGTGGAACCCTCAGGCTTGGGAACATGACTGAGGCTTGATGGTGGAACACTGTGGCCTGGAAACAGGAATGAGGTTTGATGGTGGAATCCTGTGGCCTGGCAACATGACTGAGGTTTGATTCTGGATCTCTGTGGCCTGGGAACATGACTGAGGTGTGATTCTGGAAAACTGTGGCCTGGGAAAATGACATCTGTTTAGATTGTGGAATAGTGTGCCCTGGGAACCTGACTGAGCCTTGGTTCTGGAACTCTGTGGACTGGGAACATGACTGAGGTTTATTCTAGAACCCTGTAGCCTGGGAACATAACTGAGGATTGATTCTGGAACCCTGTGGCCTGGGAACATGACATCGGTGGATTCTGGAACCCTGTGGCCTGGGAACATGAGAACGGTTTGATTCTGGAAACCTGTGGCCTGGCAACATGACTGAGGCTTGATTCTGGAACCCTGTGGCCTGGCAACATGACTGAGATTTGATTCTGGATCCCTGTGGCCTGGGAACATGACTGAGGTGTGATTCTGGAAAACTGTGGCCTGGGAAAATGACATCTGTTTAGATTGTGGAATAGTGTGCCCTGGGAACCTGACTGAGCCTTGGTTCTGGAACTCTGTGGACTGGGAACATGACTGAGGTTTATTCTAGAACCCTGTAGCCTGGGAACATAACTGAGGATTGATTCTGGAACGCTGTGGCCTGGGAACATGACATCGGTGGATTCTGGAACCCTGTGTCCTGGGAACATGAGAACGGTTTGATTCTGGAACCCTGTGGCCTGGCAACATGACTGAGGCTTGATTCTGGAACCCTGTGGCCTGGCAACATGATTGAGGCTTGATTCTGGAACCGTGTGGCCTGGGAACATGACTGGGGCTTGATCGCAGAAACCTGTGGACTGTCCACATGACTGAGGTTTGATGGTGGAACCCTGTGCACTGGGAACATGACTGAGGCCTGATAGTGGAACCCCGTGACGTGGGAACATGCCATTGGTTTGATTCTGGAACCCTGTTTCCTGAGAACATGACTGAGGTTTGATGGTTGAAACCTGTGGCATGGCAGCATGATTGAGGTTTGATTGTGGAACCCTCAGGCTTGGGAACATGACTGAGGCTTGATGGTGGAACACTGTGGCCTGGAAACAGGAATGAGGTTTGATGGTGGAATCCTGTGGCCTGGCAACATAACTGAGGTTTGATTCTGGAAAACTGTGGCCTGGGAACATGACATCTGTTTAGATTGTGGAATAGTGTGCCCTGGGAATCTGACTGAGCCTTGGTTCTGGAACTCTGTGGACTGGGAACATGACTGAGGTTTATTATAGAACCCTGTAGCCTGGGAACATAACTGAGGATTGATTCTGGAACCCTGTGGCCTGGGAACATGACATCGGTGGATTCTGGAACCCTGTGGCCTGGGAACATGAGAACGGTTTGATTCTGGAACCCTGTGTCCTGGCAACATGACTGAGGCTTGATTCTGGAACCCTGTGGCCTGGCAACATGACTGAGATTTGATTCTGGATCCCTGTGGCCTGGGAACATGACTGAGGTGTGATTCTGGAAAACTGTGGCCTGGGAAAATGACATCTGTTTAGATTGTGGAATAGTGTGCCCTGGGAACCTGACTGAGCCTTGGTTCTGGAACTCTGTGGACTGGGAACATGACTGAGGTTTATTCTAGAACCCTGTAGCCTGGGAACATAACTGAGGATTGATTCTGGAACGCTGTGGCCTGGGAACATGACATCGGTGGATTCTGGAACCCTGTGTCCTGGGAACATGAGAACGGTTTGATTCTGGAACCCTGTGGCCTGGCAACATGACTGAGGCTTGATTCTGGAACCCTGTGGCCTGGCAACATGATTGAGGCTTGATTCTGGAACCGTGTGGCCTGGGAACATGACTGGGGCTTGATCGCAGAAACCAGTGGCCTGGCAACATGACTGAGGCTTGATTCTGGAACCCTGTGGCCTGGGAACATGACTGAGGCTTGATTCTGGAACCCTGTGGCCTGGCAACATGACTGAGGTTTGATTCTGGATATCTGTGGACTGGGAACATGACTGAGGCGTGATTCTGGAAAACTGTGGCCTGGAAACCTGACAGCTGTTTAGATTGTGTAATAGTGTGCCCTGGGAACCTGACTGAGCCTTGGTTCTCGAACTCTGTAGACTGGGAGCATGACTGAAGTTTATTCTAGAACCCTGTAGCCTGGGAACATAACTGAGGATTGATTCTGGAACCCTGTGGCCTGGGAACATGACATCGGTGGATTCTGAAACCCTGTGGCCTGGGAACATGAGAACGGTTTGATTCTGGAAACCTGTGGCCTGGCAACATGACTGAGGCTTGATTCTGGAACCCTGTGGCCTGGCAACATGACTGAGGCTTGATTCTGGAACCGTGTGGCCTGGGAAATTGACTGGGGTTTGATCGCAGAAACCTGTGGACTGTCCACATGACTGAGGTTTGATGGTTGAACCCTGTAGCATGGCAACATGATTGAGGTTTGATTGTGGAACCCTCAGGCTTGGGAACATGACTGAGGCTTGATGGTGGAACCCTCTGGCCTGGAAACAGGAATGAGGTTTGATGGTGGAACCCTGCGGCCTGGCAACATGACTGAGGTTTGATTCTTGAAAACTGTGGTTTGGGAACATGACATCTGTTTAGATTGTGGAATAGTGTGACCTGGGAACCTGACTGAGCCTTGGTTCTGGAACTCTGTAGACTGGGAGCATGACTGAGGTTTATTCTAGAACCCTGTAGCCTGGGAACATAACTGAGGATTGATTCTGGAACCCTGTGCCCTGGGAACATGACTTCGGTGGATTCTGGAACCCTGTGGCCTGGGAACATGAGAACGGTTTGATTCTGGAACCCTGTGGCCTGGCAACATGACTGAGGCTTGATTCTGGAACCCTGTGGCCTGGCAACATGATTGAGGCTTGATTCTGGAACCGTGTGGCCTGGGAACATGACTGGGGCTTGATCGCAGAAACCTGTGGACTGTCCACATGACTGAGGTTTGATGGTGGAACCCTGTGCACTGGGAACATGACTGAGGCCTGATAGTGGAACCCCGTGACGTGGGAACATGCCATTGGTTTGATTCTTGAACCCTGTTTCCTGAGAACATGACTGAGGTTTGATGGTTGAAACCTGTGGCATGGCAGCATGATTGAGGTTTGATTGTGGAACCCTCAGGCTGGAACATGACTGAGGCTTGATGTGGAACACTGTGGCTGGAAACAGGAATTTGATGGTGAATCGGGCCTGGAATCTGAGTGGGTTTGGAACCTTGGCCTGGAAAATGACTGAGTGATTCTGGAAAACTGTGGCCTGGACATGACATCTGTTTAGATTGTGGAATAGTGTGCCCTGAGAATCTGACTGAGCCTTGGTTCTGGAACTCTGTGGACTGGGAACATGACTGAGTTTTATTCTAGAACCCTGTAGCCTGGGAACATAACTGAGGTTTGATTCTGGAACCCTGTGGCCTGGGAACATGACATCGGTGGATTCTGGAACCCTGTGGCCTGGGAACATGAGAACGGTTTGATTCTGGAACCCTGTGGCCTGGCAACATGACTGAGGCTTGATTCTGGAACCCTGTGGCCTGGCAACATGACTGAGGTTTGATTCTGGATCCCTGTGGCCTGCAAACATGACTGAGGCGTGATTTTGGAAAACTGTGGCCTGGAAACATGACATCTGTTTAGATTGTGGAATAGTGTGCCCTGGGAACCTGACTGAGCCTTGGTTCTGGAACTCTGTGGACTGGGAACATGACTGAGGTTTATTCTAGAACCCTGTAGCCTGGGAACATAACTGAGGATTGATTCTGGAACCCTGTGGCCTGGGAACATGACATCGGTGGATTCTGGAACCCTGTGGCCTGGGAACATGAGAACGGTTTGATTCTGGAACCCTGTGGCCTGGCAACATGACTGAGGCTTGATTCTGGAACCCTGTGGCCTGGCAACATGACTGAGGCTTGATTCTGGAACCGTGTGGCCTGGGAACTTGACTGGGGTTTGATCGCAGAAACCTGTGGACTGTCCACATGACTGATGTTTGATGGTGGAACCCTGTGCACTGGGAACATGACTGAGTTTTGATGGTTGAACCCTGTGGCATGGCAACATGATTGAGGTTTGATTGTGGAACCCTCAGGCTTGGGAACATGACTGAGGCTTGATGGTGGAACCCTCTGGCCTGGAAACAGGAATGAGGTTTGATGGTGGAACCCTGCGGCCTGGCAACATGACTGAGGTTTGATTCTGGAAAACTGTGGCCTGGGAACATGACATCTGTTTAGATTGTGGAATAGTGTGCCCTGGGAACCTGACTGAGCCTTGGTTCTGGAACCCTGTGGCCTGGGAACATGACATCGGTGGATTCTGGAACCCTGTGGCCTGGGAACATGAGAACGGTTTGATTCTGGAACCCTGTGGCTTGGCAACATGAGTGAGGCTTGATTCTGGAACCCTGTGGCCTGGCAGCATGACTGAGGCTTGATTCTGGAACCCTATGGCCTGGCAACATGACTCAGGTTTGATTCTGGATCCCTGTGGCCTGGGAACATGACTGAGGCGTGATTCTGGAAAACTGTGACCTGGGAAAATGACATCTGTTTAGATTGTGGAATAGTGTGCCCTGGGAACCTGACTGAGCCTTGGTTCTGGAACTCTGTGGACTGGGAACATGACTGAGGTTTATTCTAGAACCCTGTAGCCTGGGAACATAACTGAGGATTGATTCTGGAACCCTGTGGCCTGGGAACATGAGAACGGTTTGATTCTGGAACCCTGTGGCCTGGCAACATGACTGAGGCTTGATTCTGGAAACCTGTGGCCTGGCAACATGACTGAGGCTTGATTCTGGAACCGTGTGGCCTGGGAACTTGACTGGGGTTTGATCGCAGAAACCTGTGGACTGTCCACATGACTGAGGTTTGATGGTTGAACCCTGTGCACTGGGAACAGGACTGAGGCCTGATACTGGAACCCCGTGGCATGGGAACATGCCATTGGTTTGATTCTGGAACCCTGTTTCCTGAGAACATGACTGAGGTTTGATGGTTGAACCCTGTGGCATGGCAACATGATTGAGGTTTGATTGTGTAACCCTCAGGCTTGGGAACATGACTGAGGCTTGATGGTGGAACACTGTGGCCTGGAAACAGGAATGAGATTTGATGGTGGAACCCTGTGGCCTGGCAACATGACTGAGGTTTGATTCTGGAAAACTGTGGCCTGGGAACATGACATCTGTTTAGATTGTGGAATAGTGTGCCCTGGGAATCTGACTGAGCCTTGGTTTTGGAACTCTGTGGACTGGGAACATGACTGAGGTTTTTTCTAGAACCCTGTAGCCTGGGAACATAACTGAGGATTGATTCTGGAACCCTGTGGCCTGGGAACATGACATCGGTGGATTCTGGAACCCTGTGGCCTGGGAACATGAAAACGGTTTGATTCTGGAACCCTGTGGCCTGGCAACATGACTGAGGCTTGATTCTGGAACCGTGTGGCCTGGGAATTTGACTGGGGTTTGATCGCAGAAACCTGCGGACTGTCCACATGACTGAGGTTTGATGGTGGAACCCTGTGCACTGGGAACATGACTGAGGCCTGATAATGGAACCCCGTGGCGTGGGAACATGCCATTGGTTTGATTCTGGAACCCTGTTTCCTGAGAACATGACTGAGGTTTGATGGTTGAACCCTGTGGCATGGCAACATGATTGAGGTTTGATTGTGTAACCCTCAGGCTTGGGAATATGACTGAGGCTTGATGGTGGAACACTGTGGCCTGGAAACAGGAATGAGGTTTGATGGTGGAATCCTGTGGCCTGGCAACATGACTGAGGTTTGATTCTGGAAAACTGTGGCCTGGGAACATGACATCTGTTTAGATAGTGGAATAGTGTGCCCTGGGAATCTGACTGAGCCTTGGTTCTGGAACTCTGTGGACTGGGAACATGACTGAGGTTTATTCTAGAACCCTGTAGCCTGGGAACATAACTGAGGATTGATTCTGGAACCCTGTGGCCTGGGAACATGACATCGGTGGATTCTGGAACCCTGTGGCCTGGGAACATGAGAACGGTTGGATTCTGGAACCCTGTGGCCTGGCAACATGACTGAGGTTTGATTCTGGAACCCTGTGGCCTGGCAACATGACTCAGGTTTGATTCTGGATCCCTGTGGCCTGGGAACATGACTGAGGTGTGATTCTGGAAAACTGTGGCCTGGGAAAATGATATCTGTTTAGATTGTGGAATAGTGTGCCCTGGGAACCTGACTGAGCCTTGGTTCTGGAACTCTGTGGACTGGGAACATGACTGTGGTTTATTCTAGAACCCTGTAGCCTGGGAACATAACTGAGGATTGATTCTGGAACCCTGTGGCCTGGGAACATGACATCGGTGGATTCTGGAACCCTGTGGCCTGGGAACATGAGAACGGTTTGATTCTGGAAACCTGTGGCCTGGCAACATGACTGAGGCTTGATTCTGGAACCCTGTGGCCTGGCAACATGACTCAGGTTTGATTCTGGATCCCTGTGGCCTGGGAACATGACTGAGGTGTGATTCTGGAAAACTGTGGCCTGGGAAAATGACATCTGTTTAGATTGTGGAATATTGTGCCCTGGGAACCTGACTGAGCCTTGGTTCTGGAACTCTGTGGACTGGGAACATGACTGAGGTTTATTCTAGAACCCTGTAGCCTGGGAACATAACTGAGGATTGATTCTGGAACGCTGTGGCCTGGGAACATGACATCGGTGGATTCTGGAACCCTGTGTCCTGGGAACATGAGAACGGTTTGATTCTGGAACCCTGTGGCCTGGCAACATGACTGAGGCTTGATTCTGGAACCCTGTGGCCTGGCAACATGTTTGAGGCTTGATTCTGGAACCGTGTGGCCTGGGAACATGACTGGGGCTTGATCGCAGAAACCTGTGGACTGTCCACATGACTGAGGTTTGATGGTGGAACCCTGTGCACTGGGAACATGACTGAGGCCTGATAGTGGAACCCCGTGACGTGGGAACATGCCATTGGTTTGATTCTGGAACCCTGTTTCCTGCGAACATGACTGAGGTTTGATGGTTGAACCCTGTGGCATGGCAGCATGATTGAGGTTTGATTGTGGAACCCTCAGACTTGGGAACATGACTGAGGCTTGATGGTGGAACACTGTGGCCTGGAAACAGGAATGAGGTTTGATGGTGGAATCCTGTGGCCTGGCAACATGACTGAGGTTTGATTCTGGAAAACTGTGGCCTGGGAACATGACATCTGTTTAGATTGTGGAATAGTGTGCCCTGGGAATCTGACTGAGCCTTGGTTCTGGAACTCTGTGGACTGGGAACATGACTGAGGTTTATTCTAGAACCCTGTAGCCTGGGAACATAACTGAGGATTGATTCTGGAACCCTGTGGCCTGGGAACATGACATCGGTGGATTCTGGAACCCTGTGGCCTGGGAACATGAGAACGGTTTGATTCTGGAAACCTGTGGCCTGGCAACATGACTGAGGCTTGATTCTGTAACCCTGTGGCCTGGCAACATGACTCAGGTTTGATTCTGGATCCCTGTGGCCTGGGAACATGACTGAGGTGTGATTCTGGAAAACTGTGGCCTGGGAAAATGACATCTGTTTAGATTGTGGAATAGTGTGCCCTGGGAACCTGACTGAGCCTTGGTTCTGGAACTCTGTGGACTGGGAACATGACTGAGGTTTATTCTAGAACCCTGTAGCCTGGGAACATAACTGAGGATTGATTCTGGAACCCTGTGGCCTGGGAACATGACATCGGTGGATTCTGAAACCCTGTGGCCTGGGAACATGAGAACGGTTTGATTCTGGAAACCTGTGGCCTGGCAACATGACTGAGGCTTGATTCTGGAACCCTGTGGCCTGGCAACATGACTCAGGTTTGATTCTGGATCCCTGTGGCCTGGGAACATGACTGAGGTGTGATTCTGGAAAACTGTGGCCTGGGAAAATGACATCTGTTTAGATTGTGGAATAGTGTGCCCTGGGAACCTGACTGAGCCTTGGTTCTGGAACTCTGTGGACTGGGAACATGACTGAGGTTTATTCTAGAACCCTGTAGCCTGGGAACATAACTGAGGATTGATTCTGGAACCCTGTGGCCTGGGAATATGACATCGGTGGATTCTGGAACCCTGTGGCATGGGAACATGAGAACGGTTTGATTCTGGAACCCTGTGGCCTGGCAACATGACTGAGGCTTGATTCTGGAACCCTGTGGCCTGGCAACATGACTGAGGTTTGATTCTGGATCCCTGTGGCCTGGGAACATGACTGAGGGGTGATTCTGGAAAACTGTGGCCTGGAAACATTACATCTGTTTAGATTGTGGAATAATGTGCCCTGGGAACCTGATTGAGCCTTGGTTCTGGAACTCTGTGGACTGGGAAAATGACTGAGGTTTATTCTAGAACCCTGTAGCCTGGGAACAAAACTGAGGATTGATTCTGGAACGCTGTTCCTGGGAACAAGACATCGGTGGATTCTGGAATCCTGTGTCCTGGGAACATGAGAACGGTTTGATTCTGGAACCCTGTGGCCTGGCAACATGACTGAGGCTTGATTCTGGAACCCTGTGGCCTGGCAACATGACTGAGGTTTGATTCTGGATCCCTGTGGCCTGGGAACATGACTAAGGCGTGATTCGGGAAAACTGTGGCCTAGGAAAATGACATCTGTTTAGATTGTGGAATAGTGTGCCCTGGGAACCTGACTGAGCCTTGGTTCTGGAACTCTGTGGACTGGGAACATGACTGAGGTTTATTATAGAACCCTGTAGCCTGGGAACATAACTGAGGATTGATTCTGGAACCCTGTGGCCTGGGAACATGACATCGGTGGATTCTGGAACCCTGTGGCCTGGGAACATGAGAACGGTTTGATTCTGGAACCCTGTGGCCTGGCAACATGACTGAGGCTTGATTCTGGAACCCTGTGGCCTGGCAACATGACTGAGGCTTGATTCTGGAACCGTGTGGCCTGGGAACTTGACTGGGGTTTGATCGCAGAAACCTGTGGACTGTCCACATTACTGAGGTTTGATGGTGGAACCCTGTGCACTGGGAACATGACTGAGGTTTGATGGTAGAACCCTGTGGCAGGGCAACATGACTGAGGTTTGATTCTGGAAAACTGTGGCCTGGGAACATGACATCTGTTTAGATTGTGGAATAGTGTGCCCTGGGAACCTGACTGAGCCTTGGTTCTGGAACTCTGTGGACTGGGAACATGACTGAGGTTTATTCTAGAACCCTGTAGCCTGGGAACATAACTGAGGATTGATTCTGGAACCCTGTGGCCTGGGAACATGACATCGGTGGATTCTGGAACCCTGTGGCCTGGGAACATGAGAACGGTTTGATTCTGGAACCCTGTGGCCTGGCAACATGACTGAGGCTTGATTCTGGAACCCTGTGGCCTGGGAACTTGACTGGGGTTTGATCGCAGAAACCTGTGGACTGGACAAATGAGTGAGGTTTCATGGTTGAACCCTGTGGCATGGCAACATGATTGAGGTTTGATTGTGGAACCCTCAGGCTTGGGAACATGACTGATGCTTGATGGTGGAACCCTCTGGCCTGGAAACAGGAATGAGGTTTGATGGTGGAAACCTGCGGCCTGGCAACATGACTGAGGTTTGATTCTGGAAAACTTTGGCCTGGGAACATGACATCTGTTTAGATTGTGGAATAGTGTGCCCTGGGAACCTGACTGAGCCTTGGTTCTGGAACTCTGTGGACTGGGAACATGACTGAGGTTTATTCTAGAACCCTGTAGCCTGGGAACATAACTGAGGATTGATTCTGGAACCCTGTGGCCTGGGAACATGAGAACGGTTTGATTCTGGAACCCTGTGGCCTGGCAACATGACTGAGGCTTGATTCTGGAACCCTGTGGCCTGGCAACATGACTGAGGCTTGATTCTGGAACCGTGTGGCCTGGGAACTTGACTGGGGTTTGACCGCAGAAACCTGTGGACTGGCCAAATGAGTGAGGTTTCATGGTTGAACCCTGTGGCATGGCAACATGATTGAGGTTTGATTGTGGAACCCTCAGGCTTGGGAACATGACTGAGGCTTGATGGTGGAACCCTCTGGCCTGGAAACAGGAATGAGGTTTGATGGTGGAACCCTGCGGCCTGGCAACATGACTGAGGTTTGCTTCTGGAAAACTGCGGCCTGGGAACATGACATCTGTTTAGATTGTGGAATAGTGTGCCCTGGGAACCTGACTGAGCCTTGGTTCTGGAACTCTGTGGACTGGGAACATGACTGAGGTTTATTCTAGAACCCTGTAGCCTGGGAACATAACTGAGGATTGATTCTGGAACCCTGTGGCCTGGGAACATGACATCGGTGGATTCTGGAACCCTGTGGCCTGGGAACATGAGAACGGTTTGATTCTGGAACCCTGTGGCCTGGCAACATGACTGAGGCTTGATTCTGGAACCCTGTGGCCTGGCAACATGACTGAGGCTTGATTCTGGAACCGTGTGGCCTGGGAACTTGACTGGGGTTTGATCGCAGAAACCTGTGGACTGTCCACATGACTGATGTTTGATGGTGGAACCCTGTGCACTGGGAACATGACTGAGTTTTGATGGTTGAACCCTGTGGCATGGCAACATGATTGAGGTTTGATTGTGGAACCCTCAGGCTTGGGAACATGACTGAGGCTTGATGGTGGAACCCTCTGGCCTGGAAACAGGAATGAGGTTTGATGGTGGAACCCTGCGGCCTGGCAACATGACTGAGGTTTGATTCTGGAAAACTGTGGCCTGGGAACATGACATCTGTTTAGATTGTGGAATAGTGTGCCCTGGGAACCTGACTGAGCCTTGGTTCTGGAACCCTGTGGCCTGGGAACATGACATCGGTGGATTCTGGAACCCTGTGGCCTGGGAACATGAGAACGGTTTGATTCTGGAACCCTGTGGCTTGGCAACATGAGTGAGGCTTGATTCTGGAACCCTGTGGCCTGGCAGCATGACTGAGGCTTGATTCTGGAACCCTATGGCCTGGCAACATGACTCAGGTTTGATTCTGGATCCCTGTGGCCTGGGAACATGACTGAGGCGTGATTCTGGAAAACTGTGACCTGGGAAAATGACATCTGTTTAGATTGTGGAATAGTGTGCCCTGGGAACCTGACTGAGCCTTGGTTCTGGAACTCTGTGGACTGGGAACATGACTGAGGTTTATTCTAGAACCCTGTAGCCTGGGAACATAACTGAGGATTGATTCTGGAACCCTGTGGCCTGGGAACATGAGAACGGTTTGATTCTGGAACCCTGTGGCCTGGCAACATGACTGAGGCTTGATTCTGGAAACCTGTGGCCTGGCAACATGACTGAGGCTTGATTCTGGAACCGTGTGGCCTGGGAACTTGACTGGGGTTTGATCGCAGAAACCTGTGGACTGTCCACATGACTGAGGTTTGATGGTTGAACCCTGTGCACTGGGAACAGGACTGAGGCCTGATACTGGAACCCCGTGGCATGGGAACATGCCATTGGTTTGATTCTGGAACCCTGTTTCCTGAGAACATGACTGAGGTTTGATGGTTGAACCCTGTGGCATGGCAACATGATTGAGGTTTGATTGTGTAACCCTCAGGCTTGGGAACATGACTGAGGCTTGATGGTGGAACACTGTGGCCTGGAAACAGGAATGAGATTTGATGGTGGAACCCTGTGGCCTGGCAACATGACTGAGGTTTGATTCTGGAAAACTGTGGCCTGGGAACATGACATCTGTTTAGATTGTGGAATAGTGTGCCCTGGGAATCTGACTGAGCCTTGGTTTTGGAACTCTGTGGACTGGGAACATGACTGAGGTTTTTTCTAGAACCCTGTAGCCTGGGAACATAACTGAGGATTGATTCTGGAACCCTGTGGCCTGGGAACATGACATCGGTGGATTCTGGAACCCTGTGGCCTGGGAACATGAAAACGGTTTGATTCTGGAACCCTGTGGCCTGGCAACATGACTGAGGCTTGATTCTGGAACCGTGTGGCCTGGGAATTTGACTGGGGTTTGATCGCAGAAACCTGCGGACTGTCCACATGACTGAGGTTTGATGGTGGAACCCTGTGCACTGGGAACATGACTGAGGCCTGATACTGGAACCCCGTGGCGTGGGAACATGCCATTGGTTTGATTCTGGAACCCTGTTTCCTGAGAACATGACTGAGGTTTGATGGTTGAACCCTGTGGCATGGCAACATGATTGAGGTTTGATTGTGTAACCCTCAGGCTTGGGAATATGACTGAGGCTTGATGGTGGAACACTGTGGCCTGGAAACAGGAATGAGGTTTGATGGTGGAATCCTGTGGCCTGGCAACATGACTGAGGTTTGATTCTGGAAAACTGTGGCCTGGGAACATGACATCTGTTTAGATAGTGGAATAGTGTGCCCTGGGAATCTGACTGAGCCTTGGTTCTGGAACTCTGTGGACTGGGAACATGACTGAGGTTTATTCTAGAACCCTGTAGCCTGGGAACATAACTGAGGATTGATTCTGGAACCCTGTGGCCTGGGAACATGACATTGGTGGATTCTGGAACCCTGTGGCCTGGGAACATGAGAACGGTTGGATTCTGGAACCCTGTGGCCTGGCAACATGACTGAGGTTTGATTCTGGAACCCTGTGGCCTGGCAACATGACTCAGGTTTGATTCTGGATCCCTGTGGCCTGGGAACATGACTGAGGTGTGATTCTGGAAAACTGTGGCCTGGGAAAATGACATCTGTTTAGATTGTGGAATATTGTGCCCTGGGAACCTGACTGAGCCTTGGTTCTGGAACTCTGTGGACTGGGAACATGACTGAGGTTTATTCTAGAACCCTGTAGCCTGGGAACATAACTGAGGATTGATTCTGGAACGCTGTGGCCTGGGAACATGACATCGGTGGATTCTGGAACCCTGTGTCCTGGGAACATGAGAACGGTTTGATTCTGGAACCCTGTGGCCTGGCAACATGACTGAGGCTTGATTCTGGAACCCTGTGGCCTGGCAACATGTTTGAGGCTTGATTCTGGAACCGTGTGGCCTGGGAACATGACTGGGGCTTGATCGCAGAAACCTGTGGACTGTCCACATGACTGAGGTTTGATGGTGGAACCCTGTGCACTGGGAACATGACTGAGGCCTGATAGTGGAACCCCGTGACGTGGGAACATGCCATTGGTTTGATTCTGGAACCCTGTTTCCTGAGAACATGACTGAGGTTTGATGGTTGAACCCTGTGGCATGGCAGCATGATTGAGGTTTGATTGTGGAACCCTCAGACTTGGGAACATGACTGAGGCTTGATGGTGGAACACTGTGGCCTGGAAACAGGAATGAGGTTTGATGGTGGAATCCTGTGGCCTGGCAACATGACTGAGGTTTGATTCTGGAAAACTGTGGCCTGGGAACATGACATCTGTTTAGATTGTGGAATAGTGTGCCCTGGGAATCTGACTGAGCCTTGGTTCTGGAACTCTGTGGACTGGGAACATGACTGAGGTTTATTCTAGAACCCTGTAGCCTGGGAACATAACTGAGGATTGATTCTGGAACCCTGTGGCCTGGGAACATGACATCGGTGGATTCTGGAACCCTGTGGCCTGGGAACATGAGAACGGTTTGATTCTGGAAACCTGTGGCCTGGCAACATGACTGAGGCTTGATTCTGTAACCCTGTGGCCTGGCAACATGACTCAGGTTTGATTCTGGATCCCTGTGGCCTGGGAACATGACTGAGGTGTGATTCTGGAAAACTGTGGCCTGGGAAAATGACATCTGTTTAGATTGTGGAATAGTGTGCCCTGGGAACCTGACTGAGCCTTGGTTCTGGAACTCTGTGGACTGGGAACATGACTGAGGTTTATTCTAGAACCCTGTAGCCTGGGAACATAACTGAGGATTGATTCTGGAACCCTGTGGCCTGGGAACATGACATCGGTGGATTCTGGAACCCTGTGGCCTGGGAACATGAGAACGGTTTGATTCTGGAAACCTGTGGCCTGGCAACATGACTGAGGCTTGATTCTGGAAACCTGTGGCCTGGCAACATGACTCAGGTTTGATTCTGGATCCCTGTGGCCTGGGAACATGACTGAGGTGTGATTCTGGAAAACTGTGGCCTGGGAAAATGACATCTGTTTAGATTGTGGAATAGTGTGCCCTGGGAACCTGACTGAGCCTTGGTTCTGGAACTCTGTGGACTGGGAACATGACTGAGGTTTATTCTAGAACCCTGTAGCCTGGGAACATAACTGAGGATTGATTCTGGAACCCTGTGGCCTGGGAATATGACATCGGTGGATTCTGGAACCCTGTGGCATGGGAACATGAGAACGGTTTGATTCTGGAACGCTGTGGCCTGGCAACATGACTGAGGCTTGATTCTGGAACCCTGTGGCCTGGCAACATGACTGAGGTTTGATTCTGGATCCCTGTGGCCTGGGAACATGACTGAGGGGTGATTCTGGAAAACTGTGGCCTGGAAACATTACATCTGTTTAGATTGTGGAATAATGTGCCCTGGGAACCTGACTGAGCCTTGGTTCTGGAACTCTGTGGACTGGGAAAATGACTGAGGTTTATTCTAGAACCCTGTAGCCTGGGAACAAAACTGAGGATTGATTCTGGAACGCTGTTCCTGGGAACAAGACATCGGTGGATTCTGGAATCCTGTGTCCTGGGAACATGAGAACGGTTTGATTCTGGAACCCTGTGGCCTGGCAACATGACTGAGGCTTGATTCTGGAACCCTGTGGCCTGGCAACATGACTGAGGTTTGATTCTGGATCCCTGTGGCCTGGGAACATGACTAAGGCGTGATTCGGGAAAACTGTGGCCTAGGAAAATGACATCTGTTTAGATTGTGGAATAGTGTGCCCTGGGAACCTGACTGAGCCTTGGTTCTGGAACTCTGTGGACTGGGAACATGACTGAGGTTTATTATAGAACCCTGTAGCCTGGGAACATAACTGAGGATTGATTCTGGAACCCTGTGGCCTGGGAACATGACATCGGTGGATTCTGGAACCCTGTGGCCTGGGAACATGAGAACGGTTTGATTCTGGAACCCTGTGGCCTGGCAACATGACTGAGGCTTGATTCTGGAACCCTGTGGCCTGGCAACATGACTGAGGCTTGATTCTGGAACCGTGTGGCCTGGGAACTTGACTGGGGTTTGATCGCAGAAACCTGTGGACTGTCCACATTACTGAGGTTTGATGGTGGAACCCTGTGCACTGGGAACATGACTGAGGTTTGATGGTAGAACCCTGTGGCAGGGCAACATGACTGAGGTTTGATTCTGGAAAACTGTGGCCTGGGAACATGACATCTGTTTAGATTGTGGAATAGTGTGCCCTGGGAACCTGACTGAGCCTTGGTTCTGGAACTCTGTGGACTGGGAACATGACTGAGGTTTATTCTAGAACCCTGTAGCCTGGGAACATAACTGAGGATTGATTCTGGAACCCTGTGGCCTGGGAACATGACATCGGTGGATTCTGGAACCCTGTGGCCTGGGAACATGAGAACGGTTTGATTCTGGAACCCTGTGGCCTGGCAACATGACTGAGGCTTGATTCTGGAACCCTGTGGCCTGGGAACTTGACTGGGGTTTGATCGCAGAAACCTGTGGACTGGACAAATGAGTGAGGTTTCATGGTTGAACCCTGTGGCATGGCAACATGATTGAGGTTTGATTGTGGAACCCTCAGGCTTGGGAACATGACTGATGCTTGATGGTGGAACCCTCTGGCCTGGAAACAGGAATGAGGTTTGATGGTGGAAACCTGCGGCCTGGCAACATGACTGAGGTTTGATTCTGGAAAACTTTGGCCTGGGAACATGACATCTGTTTAGATTGTGGAATAGTGTGCCCTGGGAACCTGACTGAGCCTTGGTTCTGGAACTCTGTGGACTGGGAACATGACTGAGGTTTATTCTAGAACCCTGTAGCCTGGGAACATAACTGAGGATTGATTCTGGAACCCTGTGGCCTGGGAACATGAGAACGGTTTGATTCTGGAACCCTGTGGCCTGGCAACATGACTGAGGCTTGATTCTGGAACCCTGTGGCCTGGCAACATGACTGAGGCTTGATTCTGGAACCGTGTGGCCTGGGAACTTGACTGGGGTTTGATCGCAGAAACCTGTGGACTGTCCACATGACTGAGGTTTGATGGTGGAACCCTGTGCACTGGGAACATGACTGAGGCCTGATACTGGAACCCCATGGCGTGGGAACATGCCATTAGTTTGATTCTGGAACCCTGTTTCCTGAGAACATGACTGAGGCTTGATGGTGGAACACTGTGGCCTGGAAACAGGAATGAGGTTTGATGGTGGAATCCTGTGGCCTGGCAACATGACTGAGGTTTGATTCTGGAAAACTGTGGCCTGGGAACATGACATCTGTTTAGATAGTGGAATAGTGTGCCCTGGGAATCTGACTGAGCCTTGGTTCTGGAACTCTGTGGACTGGGAACATGACTGAGGTTTATTCTAGAACCCTGTAGCCTGGGAACATAACTGAGGATTGATTCTGGAACCCTGTGGCCTGGGAACATGACATCGGTGGATTCTGGAACCCTGTGGCCTGGGAACATGAGAACGGTTGGATTCTGGAACCCTGTGGCCTGGCAACATGACTGAGGTTTGATTCTGGAACCCTGTGGCCTGGCAACATGACTGAGGCTTGATTCTGGAACCCTGTGGCCTGGCAACATGACTGAGATTTGATTCTGGATCCCTGTGGCCTGGGAACATGCCTGAGGCGTGATTTTCGAAAACTGTGGCCTGGGAAAATGACATCTGTTTAGATTGTGGAATAGTGTGCCCTGGGAACCTGACTGAGCATTGGTTCTGGAACTCTGTGGACTGGAAACATGACTGAGGTTTATTCTAGAACCCTGTAGCCTGGGAATATAACTGAGGATTGATTCTGGAACCCTGTGGCCAGGGAACATGACATCGGTGGATTCTGGAACCCTGTGGCCTGGGAACATGAGAACGGTTTGATTCTGGAACCCTGTGGCCTGGCAACATGACTGAGGCTTGATTCTGGAACCCTGTGGCCTGGCAACATGACTGAGGTTTGATTCTGGATACCTGTGGACTGGGAACATGACTGAGGCGTGATTCTGGAAAACTGTGGCCTGGAAACCTGACAGCTGTTTAGAGTGTGGAATAGTGTGCCCTGGGAACCTGACTGAGCCTTGGTTCTGGAACTCTGTAGACTTGGAGCCTGACTGAGGTTTATTCTAGAACCCTGTAGCCTGGGAACATAACTGAGGATTGATTCTGGAACCCTGTGCCCTGGGAACATGACATCGGTGGATTCTGGAACCCTGTGGCCTGGGAACATGAGAACGGTTTGATTCTGGAAACCTGTGGCCTGGCAACATGACTGAGGCTTGATTCTGGAACCCTGTGGCCTGGCAACATGATTGAGGCTTGATTCTGGAACCGTGTGGCCTGGGAACATGACTGGGGCTTGATCGCAGAAACCTGTGGACTGTCCACATGACTGAGGTTTGATGGTGGAACCCTGTGCACTGGGAACATGACTGAGGCCTGATAGTGGAACCCCGTGACGTGGGAACATGCCATTGGTTTGATTCTTGAACCCTGTTTCCTGAGAACATGACTGAGGTTTGATGGTTGAAACCTGTGGCATGGCAGCATGATTGAGGTTTGATTGTGGAACCCTCAGGCTTGGGAACATGACTGAGGCTTGATGGTGGAACACTGTGGCCTGGAAACAGGAATGAGGTTTGATGGTGGAATCCTGTGGCCTGGCAACATGACTAAGGTGTGATTCTGGAAAACTGTGGCCTGGGAAAATGACATCTGTTTAGATTGTGGAATAGTGTGCCCTGGGAACCTGACTGAGCCTTGGTTCTGGAACTCTGTGGACTGGGAACATGACTGAGGTTTATTCTAGAACCCTGTAGCCTGGGAACATAACTGAGGATTGATTCTGGAACCCTGTGGCCTGGGAACATGACATCGGTGGATTCTGGAACCCTGTGGCCTGGGAACATGAGAACGGTTTGATTCTGGAACCCTGTGGCCTGGCAACATGACTGAGGCTTGATTCTGGAACCCTGTGGCCTGGCAACATGACTGAGGTTTGATTCTGGATCCCTGTGGCCTGGGAACATGACTGAGGGGTGATTCTGGAAAACTGTGGCCTGGAAACATTACATCTGTTTAGATTGTGGAATAATGTGCCCTGGGAACCTGACTGAGCCTTGGTTCTGGAACTCTGTGGACTGGGAACATGACTGAGGTTTATTCTAGAACCCTGTAGCCTGGGAACATAACTGAGGATTGATTCTGGAACACTGTGGCCTGGGAACATGACATCGGTGGATTCTGGAACCCTGTGGCCTGGGAACATCAGAACGGTTTGATTCTGGAACCCTGTGTCCTGGCAACATGACTGAGGCTTGATTCTGGAACCCTGTGGCCTGGCAACATGACTCAGGTTTGATTCTGGATCCCTGTGGCCTGGGAACATGACTGAGGTGTGATTCTGGAAAACTGTGGCCTGGGAAAATGACATCTGTTTAGATTGTGGAATAGTGTGCCCTGGGAACCTGACTGAGCCTTGGTTCTGGAACTCTGTGGACTGGGAACATGACTGAGGTTTATTCTAGAACCCTGTAGCCTGGGAACATAACTGAGGATTGATTCTGGAACCCTGTGGCCTGGGAACATGACATCGGTGGATTCTGGAACCCTGTGGTCTGGGAACATGAGAACGGTTTGATTCTGGAACCCTGTGTCCTGGCAACATGACTGAGGCTTGATTCTGGAACCCTGTGGCCTGGCAACATGACTCAGGTTTGATTCTGGATCCCTGTGGCCTGGGAACATGACTGAGGTGTGATTCTGGAAAACTGTGGCCTTGGAAAATTACATCTGTTTAGATTGTGGAATAGTGTGCCCTGGGAACCTGACTGAGCCTTGGTTCTGGAACTCTGTGGACTGGGAACATGACTGAGGTTTATTCTAGAACCCTGTAGCCTGGGAACATAACTGAGGATTGATTCTGGAACCCTGTGGCCTGGGAACATGACATCGGTGGATTCTGGAACCCTGTGGCATGGGAACATGAGAACGGTTTGATTCTGGAACCCTGTGGCCTGGCAACATGACTGAGGCTTGATTCTGGAACCCTGTGGCCTGGCAACATGACTGAGGTTTGATTCTGGATCCCTGTGGCCTGGGAACATGACTGAGGGGTGATTCTGGAAAACTGTGGCCTGGAAACATTACATCTGTTTAGATTGTGGAATAATGTGCCCTGGGAACCTGACTGAGCCTTGGTTCTGGAACTCTGTGGACTGGGAAAATGACCGAGGTTTATTCTAGAACCCTGTAGCCTGGGAACAAAACTGAGGATTGATTCTGGAACCCTGTGGCCTGGGAATATGACATCGGTGGATTCTGGAACCCTGTGGCCTGGGAACATGAGAACGGTTTGATTCTGGAACCCTGTGGCCTGGCAACATGACTGAGGCTTGATTCTGGAACCCTGTGGCCTGGCAACATGACTCAGGTTTGATTCTGGATCCCTGTGGCCTGGGAACATGACTGAGGGGTGATTCTGGAAAACTGTGGCCTGGAAACATTACATCTGTTTAGATTGTGGAATAATGTGCCCTGGGAACCTGACTGAGCCTTGGTTCTGGAACTCTGTGGACTGGGAAAATGACTGAGGTTTATTCTAGAACCCTGTAGCCTGGGAACATAACTGAGGATTGATTCTGGAACCCTGTGGCCTGGGAACATGACATCGGTGGATTCTGGAACCCTGAGGCCTGGGAACATCAGAACGGTTTGATTCTGGAACACGGTGTCCTGGCAACATGACTGAGGCTTGATTCTGGAACCCTGTGGCCTGGCAACATGACTCAGGTTTGATTCTGGATCCCTGTGGCCTGGGAACATGACTGAGGTGTGATTCTGGAAAACTTTGGCCTGGGAAAATGACATCTGTTTAGATTGTGGAATAGTGTGCCCTGGGAACCTGACTGAGCCTTGGTTCTGGAACTCTGTGGACTGGGAACATGACTGAGGTTTATTCTAGAACCCTGTAGCCTGGGAACATAACTGAGGATTGATTCTGGAACCCTGTGGCCTGGGAACATGACATCGGTGGATTCTGGAACCCTGTGTCCTGGGAACATGAGAACGGTTTGATTCTGGAACCCTGTGTCCTGGCAACATGACTGAGGCTTGATTCTGGAACCCTGTGGCCTGGCAACATGACTCAGGTTTGATTCTGGATCCCTGTGGCCTGGGAACATGACTGAGGTGTGATTCTGGAAAACTGTGGCCTTGGAAAATGACATCTGTTTAGATTGTGGAATAGTGTGCCCTGGGAACCTGACTGAGCCTTGGTTCTGGAACTCTGTGGACTGGGAACATGACTGAGGTTTATTCTAGAACCCTGTAGCCTGGGAACATAACTGAGGATTGATTCTGGAACCCTGTGGCCTGGGAACATGACATCGGTGGATTCTGGAACCCTGTGGCATGGGAACATGAGAACGGTTTGATTCTGGAACCCTGTGGCCTGGCAACATGACTGAGGCTTGATTCTGGAACCCTGTGGCCTGGAAACATGACTGAGGTTTGATTCTGGATCCCTGTGGCCTGGGAACATGACTGAGGGGTGATTCTGGAAAACTGTGGCCTGGAAACATTACATCTGTTTAGATTGTGGAATAGTGTGCCCTGGGAACCTGACTGAGCCTTGGTTCTCGAACTCTGTGGACTGTCCACATGACTGAGGTTTGATGGTGGAACCCTGTGCACTGGGAACATGACTGAGGTTTGATGGTAGAACCCTGTGGCATGGCAACATGACTGAGGTTTGATTCTGGAAAACTGTGGCCTGGGAACATGACATCTGTTTAGATTGTGGAATAGTGTGCCCTGGGAACCTGACTGAGCCTTGGTTCTGGAACTCTGTGGACTGGGAACATGACTGAGGTTTATTCTAGAACCCTGTAGCCTGGGAACATAACTGAGGATTGATTCTGGAACCCTGTGGCCTGGGAACATGACATCGGTGGATTCTGGAACCCTGTGGCCTGGGAACATGAGAACGGTTTGATTCGGGAACCCTGTGGCCTGGCAACCTGACTGAGGCTTGATTCTGGAACCGTGTGGCCTGGGAACTTGACTGGGGTTTGATCGCAGAAACCTGTGGACTGGCCAAATGAGTGAGGTTTCATGGTTGAACCCTGTGGCATGGCAACATGATTGAGGTTTGATTGTGGAACCCTCAGGCTTGGTAACATGACTGATGCTTGATGGTGGAACCCTCTGGCCTGGAAACAGGAATGAGGTTTGATGGTGGAACCCTGCGGCCTGGCAACATGACTGAGGTTTGATTCTGGAAAACTTTGGCCTGGGAACATGACATCTGTTTAGATTGTGGAATAGTGTGCCCTGGGAACCTGACTGAGCCTTGGTTCTGGAACTCTGTGGACTGGGAACATGACTGAGGTTTATTCTAGAACCCTGTAGCCTGGGAACATAACTGAGGATTGATTCTGGAACCCTGTGGCCTGGGAACATGACTTCGGTGGATTCTGGAACCCTGTGGCCTGGGAACATGAGAACGGTTTGATTCTGGAACCCTGTGGCCTGGCAACATGACTGAGGCTTGATTCTGGAACCCTGTGGCCTGGCAACATGACTGAGGTTTGATTCTGGAACCGTGTGGCCTGGGAACTTGACTGGGGTTTGATCGCAGAAACCTGTGGACTGTCCACATGACTGAGGTTTGATGGTGGAACCCTGTGCACTGGGAACATGACTGAGGCCTGATACTGGAACCCCGTGGCGTGGGAACATGCCATTGGTTTGATTCTGGAACCCTGTTTCCTGAGAACCTGACTGAGGCTTGATGGTGGAACACTGTGGCCTGGAAACAGGAATGAGGTTTGATGGTGGAATCCTGTGGCCTGGCAACATGACTGAGGTTTGATTCTGGAAAACTGTGGCCTGGGAACATGACATCTGTTTAGATAGTGGAATAGTGTGCCCTGGGAAACTGACTGAGCCTTGGTTCTGGAACTCTGTGGACTGGGAACATGACTGAGGTTTATTCTAGAACCCTGTAGCCTGGGAACATAACTGAGGATTGATTCTGGATCCCTGTGGCCTGGGAACATGACATCGGTGGATTCTGGAACCCTGTGGCCTGGGAACATGAGAACGGTTGGATTCTGGAACCCTGTGGCCTGGCAACATGACTGAGGTTTGATTCTGGAACCCTGTGGCCTGGCAACATGACTCAGGTTTGATTCTGGATCCCTGTGGCCTGGGAACATGCCTGAGGCGTGATTTTCGAAAACTGTGGCCTGGGAAAATGACATCTGTTTAGATTGTTGAATAGTGTGCCCTGGGATCCTGACTGAGCCTTGGTTCTGGAAGTCTGTGGACTGGGAACATGACTGAGGTTTATTCTAGAACCCTGTAGCCTGGGAATATAACTGAGGATTGATTCTGGAACCCTGTGGCCAGGGAACATGACATCGGTGGATTCTGGAACCCTGTGGCCTGGGAACATGAGAACGGTTTGATTCTGGAACCCTGTGGCCTGGCAACATGACTGAGGCTTGATTCTGGAACCCTGTGGCCTGGCAACATGACTGAGGTTTGATTCTGGATACCTGTGGACTGGGAACATGACTGAGGCGTGATTCTGGAAAACTGTGGCCTGGAAACCTGACAGCTGTTTAGAGTGTGGAATAGTGTGCCCTGGGAACCTGACTGAGCCTTGGTTCTGGAACTCTGTAGACTGGGAGCATGACTGAGGTTTATTCTAGAACCCTGTAGCCTGGGAACATAACTGAGGATTGATTCTGGAACCCTGTGCCCTGGGAACATGACATCGGTGGATTCTGGAACCCTGTGGCCTGGGAACATGAGAACGGTTTGATTCTGGAAACCTGTGGCCTGGCAACATGACTGAGGCTTGATTCTGGAACCCTGTGGCCTGGCAACATGATTGAGGCTTGATTCTGGAACCGTGTGGCCTGGGAACATGACTGGGGCTTGATCGCAGAAACCTGTGGACTGTCCACATGACTGAGGTTTGATGGTGGAACCCTGTGCACTGGGAACATGACTGAGGCCTGATAGTGGAACCCCGTGACGTGGGAACATGCCATTGGTTTGATTCTTGAACCCTGTTTTCTGAGAACATGACTGAGGTTTGATGGTTGAAACCTGTGGCATGGCAGCATGATTGAGGTTTGATTGTGGAACCCTCAGGCTTGGGAACATGACTGAGGCTTGATGGTGGAACACTGTGGCCTGGAAACAGGAATGAGGTTTGATGGTGGAATCCTGTGGCCTGGCAACATGACTAAGGTGTGATTCTGGAAAACTGTGGCCTGGGAACATGACATCTGTTTAGATTGTGGAATAGTGTGCCCTGGGAACCTGACTGAGCCTTGGTTCTGGAACTCTGTGGACTGGGAACATGACTGAGGTTTATTCTAGAACCCTGTAGCCTGGGAACATAACTGAGGATTGATTCTGGAACCCTGTGGACTGGGAACATGACATCGGTGGATTCTGGAACCCTGTGGCCTGGGAACATGAGAACGGTTTGATTCTGGAACCCTGTGGCCTGGCAACATGACTGAGGCTTGATTCTGGAACCCTGTGGCCTGGCAACATGACTGAGGTTTGATTCTGGATCCCTGTGGCCTGGGAACATGACTGAGGGGTGATTCTGGAAAACTGTGGCCTGGAAACATTACATCTGTTTAGATTGTGGAATAATGTGCCCTGGGAACCTGACTGAGCCTTGGTTCTGGAACTCTGTGGACTGGGAAAATGACTGAGGTTTATTCTAGAACCCTGTAGCCTGGGAACATAACTGAGGATTGATTCTGGAACCCTGTGGCCTGGGAACATGACATCGGTGGATTCTGGAACCCTGTGGCCTGGGAACATCAGAACGGTTTGATTCTGGAACCCTGTGTCCTGGCAACATGACTGAGGCTTGATTCTGGAACCCTGTGGCCTGGCAACATGACTGAGATTTGATTCTGGATCCCTGTGGCCTGGGAACATGCCTGAGGCGTGATTTTCGAAAACTGTGGCCTGGGAAAATGACATCTGTTTAGATTGTGGAATAGTGTGCCCTGGGAACCTGACTGAGGCTTGGTTCTGGAAGTCTGTGGACTGGGAACATGACTGAGGTTTATTCTAGAACCCTGTAGCCTGGGAACATAACTGAGGATTGATTCTGGAACCCTGTGGCCTGGGAACATGACATCGGTGGATTCTGGAACCCTGTGGTCTGGGAACATGAGAACGGTTTGATTCTGGAACCCTGTGTCCTGGCAACATGACTGAGGCTTGATTCTGGAACCCTGTGGCCTGGCAACATGACTCAGGTTTGATTCTGGATCCCTGTGGCCTGGGAACATGACTGAGGTGTGATTCTGGAAAACTGTGGCCTTGGAAAATTACATCTGTTTAGATTGTGGAATAGTGTGCCCTGGGAACCTGACTGAGCCTTGGTTCTGGAACTCTGTGGACTGGGAACATGACTGAGGTTTATTCTAGAACCCTGTAGCCTGGGAACATAACTGAGGATTGATTCTGGAACCCTGTGGCCTGGGAACATGACATCGGTGGATTCTGGAACCCTGTGGCATGGGAACATGAGAACGGTTTGATTCTGGAACCCTGTGGCCTGGCAACATGACTGAGGCTTGATTCTGGAACCCTGTGGCCTGGCAACATGACTGAGGTTTGATTCTGGATCCCTGTGGCCTGGGAACATGACTGAGGGGTGATTCTGGAAAACTGTGGCCTGGAAACATTACATCTGTTTAGATTGTGGAATAATGTGCCCTGGGAACCTGACTGAGCCTTGGTTCTGGAACTCTGTGGACTGGGAAAATGACTGAGGTTTATTCTAGAACCCTGTAGCCTGGGAACAAAACTGAGGATTGATTCTGGAACCCTGTGGCCTGGGAATATGACATCGGTGGATTCTGGAACCCTGTGGCCTGGGAACATGAGAACGGTTTGATTCTGGAACCCTGTGGCCTGGCAACATGACTGAGGCTTGATTCTGGAACCCTGTGGCCTGGCAACATGACTCAGGGTTTGATTCTGGATCCCTGTGGCCTGGGAAACATGACTGAGGGGGTGATTCTGGAAAACTGTGGCCTGGAAACATTACATCTGTTTAGATTGTGGAATAATGTGCCCTGGGAACCTGACTGAGCCTTGGTTCTGGAACTCTGTGGACTGGGAAAATGACTGAGGTTTATTCTAGAACCCTGTAGCCTGGGAACATAACTGAGGATTGATTCTCGGAACCCTGTGGCCTGGGGAACATGACATCGGTGGATTCTGGAACCCTGAGGCCTGGGAACATCAGAACGGTTTGATTCTGGAACACGGTGTCCTGGCAACATGACTGAGGCTTGATTCTGGAACCCTGTGGCCTGGCAACATGACTCAGGTTTGATTCTGGATCCCTGTGGCCTGGGGAACATGACTGAGGTGTGATTCTGGAAAACTGTGGCCTGGGAAAATGACATCTGTTTAGATTGTGGAATAGTGTGCCCTGGGAACCTGACTGAGCCTTGGTTCTGGAACTCTGTGGACTGGGAACATGACTGAGGTTTATTCTAGAACCCCTGTAGCCTGGGAACATAACTGAGGATTGATTCTGGAACCCTGTGGCCTGGGGAACATGACATCGGTGGATTCTGGAACCCTGTGTCCTGGGAACATGAGAACGGTTTGATTCTGGAACCCTGTGTCCTGGCAACATGACTGAGGCTTGATTCTGGAACCCTGTGCCTAGGCAACATGACTCAGGTTTGATTCTGGATCCCTGTTGGCCTGGGAACATGACTGAGGTGTGATTCTGGAAAACTGTGGCCTTGGAAAATGACATCTGTTTTAGATTGTGGGAATAGTGTGCCCTGGAACCTGACTGAGCCTTGGTTCTGGAACTCTGTGGACTGGGAACATGACTGAGGTTTATTCTAGAACCCTGTAGCCTGGGAACATAACTGAGGATTGATTCTGGAACCCTGTGGCCTTGGGAACATGACATCGGTGGATTCTGGAACCCTGTGGCATGGAACATGAGACGGTTTGATTCTGGAACCCTGTGGCCTGGCAACATGACTGAGGCTTGATTTCTGGAACCCTGTGGCCTGGAAACATGACTGGGTTGATTCTGGATCCCTGTGGCCTGGGAACATGACTGAGGGGTGATTCTGGAAAACTGTGGCCTGGAAACATTACATCTGTTTAGATTGTGGAATAGTGTGCCCCTGGGAACCTGACTGAGCCTTGGTTCTCGAACTCTGTGGACTGTCCACATGACTGAGGTTTGATGGTGGAACCCTGTGCACTGGGAACATGACTGAGGTTTGATGGTAGAACCCTGTGGCATGGCAACATGACTGAGGTTTGATTCTGGAAAACTGTGGCCTGGGAACATGACATCTGTTTAGATTGTGGAATAGTGTGCCCTGGGAACCTGACTGAGCCTTGGTTCTGGAACTCTGTGGACTGGGAACATGACTGAGGTTTATTCTAGAACCCTGTAGCATGGGAACATAACTGAGGATTGATTCTGGAACCCTGTGGCCTGGGAACATGACATCGGTGGATCTGGAACCCTGTGGCCTGGAACATGAGAACGGTTTGATTCTGGAACCCTGTGGCCCTGGCAAACCTGACTGAGGCTGATTCTGGAACCGTGTGGCCTGGAACTTGACTGGGGTTTGATCGCAGAAACCTGTGGACTGGCCAAATGAGTGAGGTTTCATGGTTGAACCCTGTGGCATGGCAACATGATTGAGGTTTGATTGTGGAAACCTCAGGCTTGGTAACATGACTGATGCTTGATGGTGGAACCCCTCTGGCCTGGAAACAGGAATGAGGTTTTGATGAGGTGGAACCCTGCGGCCTGGCAACTATGACTGAGGTTTGATTCTGGAAAACTTTGGCCTGGGAACATGACATCTGTTTAGATTGTGGAATAGTGTGCCCTGGGAACCTGACTGAGCCTTGGTTCTGGAACTCTGTGGACTGGGGAACATGACTGAGGTTTATTCTAGAACCCTGTAGCCTGGGAACATAACTGAGGATTGATTCTGGAACCCTGTTGGCCTGGGAACATGACTTCGGTGGATCTGGAACCCTGTGGCCTGGGAACATGAGAACGGTTTGATTCTGGAACCCTGTGGCCTGGCAACATGACTGAGGCTTGATTCTGGAACCCTGTGGCCTGCAACATGACTGAGGTTTGATTCTGGAACGAACTTGACTGGGGTTTGATCGCAGAAACCTGTGGACTGTCCACATGACTGAGGTTTGATGGTGGAACCCTGTGCACTGGGAACATGACTGAGGCCTGATACTGGAACCCCGTGGCGTGGGAACATGCCATTGGTTTGATTCTGGAACCCTGTTTCCTGAGAACATGACTGAGGCTTGATGGTGGAACACTGTGGCCTGGAAACAGGAATGAGGTTTGATGGTGGAATCCTGTGGCCTGGCAACATGACTGAGGTTTGATTCTGGAAAACTGTGGCCTGGGAACATGACATCTGTTTAGATAGTGGAATAGTGTGCCCTGGGAAACTGACTGAGCCTTGGTTCTGGAACTCTGTGGACTGGGAACATGACTGAGGTTTATTCTAGAACCCTGTAGCCTGGGAACATAACTGAGGATTGATTCTGGATCCCTGTGGCCTGGGAACATGACATCGGTGGATTCTGGAACCCTGTGGCCTGGGAACATGAGAACGGTTGGATTCTGGAACCCTGTGGCCTGGCAACATGACTGAGGTTTGATTCTGGAACCCTGTGGCCTGGCAACATGACTCAGGTTTGATTCTGGATCCCTGTGGCCTGGGAACATGCCTGAGGCGTGATTTTCGAAAACTGTGGCCTGGGAAAATGACATCTGTTTAGATTGTTGAATAGTGTGCCCTGGGATCCTGACTGAGCCTTGGTTCTGGAAGTCTGTGGACTGGGAACATGACTGAGGTTTATTCTAGAACCCTGTAGCCTGGGAATATAACTGAGGATTGATTCTGGAACCCTGTGGCCAGGGAACATGACATCGGTGGATTCTGGAACCCTGTGGCCTGGGAACATGAGAACGGTTTGATTCTGGAACCCTGTGGCCTGGCAACATGACTGAGGCTTGATTCTGGAACCCTGTGGCCTGGCAACATGACTGAGGTTTGATTCTGGATACCTGTGGACTGGGAACATGACTGAGGCGTGATTCTGGAAAACTGTGGCCTGGAAACCTGACAGCTGTTTAGAGTGTGGAATAGTGTGCCCTGGGAACCTGACTGAGCCTTGGTTCTGGAACTCTGTAGACTGGGAGCATGACTGAGGTTTATTCTAGAACCCTGTAGCCTGGGAACATAACTGAGGATTGATTCTGGAACCCTGTGCCCTGGGAACATGACATCGGTGGATTCTGGAACCCTGTGGCCTGGGAACATGAGAACGGTTTGATTCTGGAAACCTGTGGCCTGGCAACATGACTGAGGCTTGATTCTGGAACCCTGTGGCCTGGCAACATGATTGAGGCTTGATTCTGGAACCGTGTGGCCTGGGAACATGACTGGGGCTTGATCGCAGAAACCTGTGGACTGTCCACATGACTGAGGTTTGATGGTGGAACCCTGTGCACTGGGAACATGACTGAGGCCTGATAGTGGAACCCCGTGACGTGGGAACATGCCATTGGTTTGATTCTTGAACCCTGTTTTCTGAGAACATGACTGAGGTTTGATGGTTGAAACCTGTGGCATGGCAGCATGATTGAGGTTTGATTGTGGAACCCTCAGGCTTGGGAACATGACTGAGGCTTGATGGTGGAACACTGTGGCCTGGAAACAGGAATGAGGTTTGATGGTGGAATCCTGTGGCCTGGCAACATGACTAAGGTGTGATTCTGGAAAACTGTGGCCTGGGAACATGACATCTGTTTAGATTGTGGAATAGTGTGCCCTGGGAACCTGACTGAGCCTTGGTTCTGGAACTCTGTGGACTGGGAACATGACTGAGGTTTATTCTAGAACCCTGTAGCCTGGGAACATAACTGAGGATTGATTCTGGAACCCTGTGGACTGGGAACATGACATCGGTGGATTCTGGAACCCTGTGGCCTGGGAACATGAGAACGGTTTGATTCTGGAACCCTGTGGCCTGGCAACATGACTGAGGCTTGATTCTGGAACCCTGTGGCCTGGCAACATGACTGAGGTTTGATTCTGGATCCCTGTGGCCTGGGAACATGACTGAGGGGTGATTCTGGAAAACTGTGGCCTGGAAACATTACATCTGTTTAGATTGTGGAATAATGTGCCCTGGGAACCTGACTGAGCCTTGGTTCTGGAACTCTGTGGACTGGGAAAATGACTGAGGTTTATTCTAGAACCCTGTAGCCTGGGAACATAACTGAGGATTGATTCTGGAACCCTGTGGCCTGGGAACATGACATCGGTGGATTCTGGAACCCTGTGGCCTGGGAACATCAGAACGGTTTGATTCTGGAACCCTGTGTCCTGGCAACATGACTGAGGCTTGATTCTGGAACCCTGTGGCCTGGCAACATGACTGAGATTTGATTCTGGATCCCTGTGGCCTGGGAACATGCCTGAGGCGTGATTTTCGAAAACTGTGGCCTGGGAAAATGACATCTGTTTAGATTGTGGAATAGTGTGCCCTGGGAACCTGACTGAGGCTTGGTTCTGGAAGTCTGTGGACTGGGAACATGACTGAGGTTTATTCTAGAACCCTGTAGCCTGGGAACATAACTGAGGATTGATTCTGGAACCCTGTGGCCTGGGAACATGAGAACGGTTTGATTCTGGAACCCTGTGGCCTGGCAACATGACTGAGGCTTGATTCTGGAACCCTGTGGCCTGGCAACATGACTGAGGCTTGATTCTGGAACCGTGTGGCCTGGGAAATTGCCTGGGGTTTAATCGCAGAAACCTGTGGACTGTCCACATGACTGAGGTTTGATGGTTGAACCCTGTAGCATGGCAACATGATTGAGGTTTGATTGTGGAACCCTCAGGCTTGGGAACATGACTGAGGCTTGATGGTGGAACCCTCTGGCCTGGAAACAGGAATGAGGTTTGATGGTGGAACCCTGCGGCCTGGCAACATGACTGAGGTTTGATTCTGGAAAACTGTGGCCTGGGAACATGACATCTGTTTAGATTGTGGAATAGTTTGCCCTGGGAAAGTGACTGAGCCTTGGTTCTGGAACTCTGTGGACTTGGAACATGACTGAGGTTTATTCTAGAACCCTGTAGCCTGGGAACATAACTGAGGATTGACTCTGGAACGCTGTGGCCTGGGAACAAGACATCGGTGGATTCTGGAATCCTGTGTCCTGGGAACATGAGAACGGTTTGATTCTGGAACCCTGTGGCCTGGCAACATGACTGAGGCTTGATTCTGGAACCCTGTGGCCTGGCAACATGACTGAGGTTTGATTCTGGATCCCTGTGGCCTGGGAACATGACTAAGGCGTGATTCGGGAAAACTGTGGCCTAGGAAAATGACATCTGTTTAGATTGTGGAATAGTGTGCCCTGGGAACCTGACTGAGCCTTGGTTCTGGAACTCTGTTGCCTGGGAACATGACTGAGGTTTATTATAGAACCCTGTAGCCTGGGAACATAACTGAGGATTGATTCTGGAACCCTGTGGCCTGGGAACATGACATCGGTGGATTCTGGAACCCTGTGACCTGGGAACATGAGAACGGTTTGATTCTGGAACCCTGTGGCCTGGCAACATGACTGAGGCTTGATTCTGGAACCCTGTGGCCTGGCAACATGACTGAGGCTTGATTCTGGAACCGTGTGGCCTGGGAACTTGACTGGGGTTTGATCGCAGAAACCTGTGGACTGTCCACATGACTGAGGTTTGATGGTGGAACCCTGTGCACTGGGAACATGACTGAGGTTTGATGGTAGAACCCTGTGGCATGGCAACATGACTGAGGTTTGATTCTGGAAAACTGTGGCCTGGGAACATGACATCTGTTTAGATTGTGGAATAGTGTGCCCTGGGAACCTGACTGAGCCTTGGTTCTGGAACCCTGTGGACTGGGAACATGACTGAGGTTTATTCTAGAACCCTGTAGCCTGGGAACATAACTGAGGATTGATTCTGGAACCCTGTGGCCTGGGAACATGACATCGGTGGATTCTGGAACCCTGTGGCCTGGGAACATGAGAACGGTTTGATTCTGGAACCCTGTGGCCTGGCAACATGACTGAGGCTTGATTCTGGAACCCTGTGGCCTGGCAACATGACTGAGGTTTGATTCTGGATCCCTGTGGCCTGCAAACATGACTGAGGCGTGATTTTGGAAAACTGTGGCCTGGAAACATGACATCTGTTTACATTGTGGAATAGTGTGCCCTGGGAACCTGACTGAGCCTTGGTTCTGGAACTCTGTAGACTGGGAACATGACTGAGGTTTATTCTAGAACCCTGTAGCCTGGGAATATAACTGAGGATTGATTCTGGAACCCTGTGCCCTGGGAATATGACATCGGTGGATTCTGGAACCCTGTTGCCTGGGAACATGAGAACGGTTTGATTCTGGAACCCTGTGGCCTGGCAACATGACTGAGGCTTGATTCTGGAACCCTGTGGCCTGGCAACATGACTGAGGCTTGATTCTGGAACCGTGTGGCCTGGGAACTTGACTGGGGTTTGATCGCAGAAACCTGTGGACTGGCCACATGACTGAGGTTTGATGGTTGAACCCTGTAGCATGGCAACATGATTGAGCTTTGATTGTGGAACCCTCAGGCTTGGGAACATGACTGAGGCTTGATGGTGGAACCCTGTGGCCTGGAAACAGGAATGAGGTTTGATGGTGGAACCCTGCGGCCTGGCAACATGACTGAGGTTTGATTCTGGAAAACTGTGGCCTGGGAACATGACATCTGTTTAGATTGTGGAATAGTGTGCCCTGGGAACCTGACTGAGCCTTGGTTCTGGAACTCTGTGGACTGGGAACATGACTGAGGTTTATTCTAGAACCCTGTAGCCTGGGAACATAACTGAGGATTGATTCTGGAACCCTGTGGCCTGGGAACATGACATCGGTGGATTCTGGAACCCTGTGGCCTGGGAACATGAGAACGGTTTGATTCTGGAACCCTGTGGCCTGGCAACATGACTGAGGCTTGATTCTGGAACCCTGTGGCCTGGCAACATGATTGAGGCTTGATTCTGGAACCGTGTGGCCTGGGAACTTGACTGGGGTTTGATCGCAGAAACCTGTGGACTGTCCACATGACTGAGGTTTGATGGTGGAACCCTGTGCACTGGGAACATGACTGAGGTTTGATGGTAGAACCCTGTGGCATGGCAACATGACTGAGGTTTGATTCTGGAAAACTGTGGCCTGGGAACATGACATCTGTTTAGATTGTGGAATAGTGTGCCCTGGGAACCTGACTGAGCCTTGGTTCTGGAACTCTGTGGACTGGGATCATGACTGAGGTTTATTCTAGAACCCTGTAGCCTGGGAACATAACTGAGGTTTGATTCTGGAACCCTGTGGCCTGGGAACATGACATCGGTGGATTCTGGAACCCTGTGGCCTGGGAACATGAGAACGGTTTGATTCTGGAACCCTGTGGCCTGGCAACATGACTGAGGCTTGATTCTGGAACCCTGTGGCCTGGCAACATGACTGAGGTTTGATTCTGGATCCCTGTGGCCTGCAAACATGACTGAGGCGTGATTTTGGAAAACTGTGGCCTGGAAACATGACATCTGTTTAGATTGTGGAATAGTGTGCCCTGGGATCCTGACTGAGCCTTGGTTCTGGAAGTCTGTGGACTGGGAACATGACTGAGGTTTATTCTAGAAACCTGTAGCCTGGGAATATAACTGAGGATTGATTCTGGAACCCTGTGGCCTGGGAACATGACATCGGTGGATTCTGGAACCCTGTGGCCTGGGAACATGAGAACGGTTTGATTCTGGAACCCTGTGGCCTGGCAACATGACTGAGGCTTGATTCTGGAACCCTGTGGCCTGGCAACATGACTGAGGTTTGATTCTGGATACCTGTGGACTGGGAACATGACTGAGGCGTGATTCTGGAAAACTGTGGCCTGGAAACCTGACAGCTGTTTAGAGTGTGGAATAGTGTGCCCTGGGAACCTGACTGAGCCTTTGTTCTGGAACTCTGTAGACTGGGAGCATGACTGAGGTTTATTCTAGAACCCTGTAGCCTGGGAACATAACTGAGGATTGATTCTGGAACCCTGTGGCCTGGGAACATGACATCGGTGGATTCTGGAACCCTGTGGCCTGGGAACATGAGAACGGTTTGATTTGGAAACCTGTGGCCTGGCAACATGACTGAGGCTTGATTCTGGAACCCTGTGGCCTGGCAACATGACTCAGGTTTGATTCTGGATCCCTGTGGCCTGGGAACATGACTGAGGTGTGATTCTGGAAAACTGTGGCCTGGGAAAATGACATCTGTTTAGATTGTGGAATAGTGTGCCCTGGGAACCTGACTGAGCCTTGGTTCTGGAACTCTGTGGACTAGGAACATGACTGAGGTTTATTCTAGAACCCTGTAGCCTGGGAACATAACTGAGGATTGATTCTGGAACGCTGTGGCCTGGGAACATGACATCGGTGGATTCTGGAACCCTGTGTCCTGGGAACATGAGAACGGTTTGATTCTGGAACCCTGTGGCCTGGAAACATGACTGAGGCTTGATTCTGGAACCCTGTGGCCTGGCAACATGATTGAGGCTTGATTCTGGAACCGTGTGCCCTGGGAACATGACTGGGGCTTGATCGCAGAAACCTGTGGACTGTCCACATGACTGAGGTTTGATGGTGGAACCCTGTGCACTGGGAACATGACTGAGGCCTGATAGTGGAACCCCGTGACGTGGGAACATGCCATTGGTTTGATTCTGGAACCCTGTTTCCTGAGAACATGACTGAGGTTTGATGGTTGAACCCTGTGGCATGGCAGCATGATTGAGGTTTGATTGTGGAACCCTCAGGCTTGGGAACATGACTGAGGCTTGATGGTGGAACACTGTGGCCTGGAAACAGGAATGAGGTTTGATGGTGGAATCCTGTGGCCTGGCAACATGACTGAGGTTTGATTCTGGAAAACTGTGGCCTGGGAACATGACATCTGTTTAGATTGTGGAATAGTGTGCCCTGGGAATCTGACTGAGCCTTGGTTCTGGAACTCTGTGGACTGGGAACATGACTGAGGTTTATTCTAGTACCCTGTAGCCTGGGAAAATAACTGAGGATTGATTCTGGAACCCTGTGGCCTGGGAACATGACATCGGTGGATTCTGGAACCCTGTGGCCTGGGAACATGAGAACGGTTTGATTCTGGAAACCTGTGGCCTGGCAACATGACTGAGGCTTGATTCTGGAACCCTGTGGCCTGGCAACATGACTGAGGTTTGATTCTGGATACCTGTGGACTGGGAACATGACTGAGGCGTGATTCTGGAAAACTGTGGCCTGGAAACCTGACAGCTGTTTAGAGTGTGGAATAGTGTGCCCTGGGAACCTGACTGAGCCTTTGTTCTGGAACTCTGTAGACTGGGAGCATGACTGAGGTTTATTCTAGAACCCTGTAGCCTGGGAACATAACTGAGGATTGATTCTGGAACCCTGTGGCCTGGGAACATGACATCGGTGGATTCTGGAACCCTGTGGCCTGGGAACATGAGAACGGTTTGATTTGGAAACCTGTGGCCTGGCAACATGACTGAGGCTTGATTCTGGAACCCTGTGGCCTGCCAACATGACTCAGGTTTGATTCTGGATCCCTGTGGCCTGGGAACATGACTGAGGTGTGATTCTGGAAAACTGTGGCCTGGGAAAATGACATCTGTTTAGATTGTGGAATAGTGTTCCCTGGGAACCTGACTGAGCCTTGGTTCTGGAACTCTGTGGACTGGGAACATGACTGAGGTTTATTCTAGAACCCTGTAGCCTGGGAACATAACTGAGGATTGATTCTGGAACGCTGTGGCCTGGGAACATGACATCGGTGGATTCTGGAACCCTGTGGCCTGGGAACATGAGAACGGTTTGATTCTGGAACCCTGTGGCCTGGCAACATGACTGAGGCTTGATTCTGGAACCCTGTGGCCTGGCAACATGATTGAGGCTTGATTCTGGAACCGTGTGGCCTGGGAACATGACTGGGGCTTGATCGCAGAAACCTGTGGACTGTCCACATGACTGAGGTTTGATGGTGGAACCCTGTGCACTGGGAACATGACTGAGGCCTGATAGTGGAACCCCGTGACGTGGGAACATGCCATTGGTTTGATTCTGGAACCCTGTTTCCTGAGAACATGACTGAGGTTTGATGGTTGAACCCTGTGGCATGGCAGCATGATTGAGGTTTGATTGTGGAACCCTCAGGCTTGGGAACATGACTGAGCCTTGATGGTGGAACACTGTGGCCTGGAAACAGGAATGAGGTTTGATGGTGGAATCCTGTGGCCTGGCAACATGACTGAGGTTTGATTCTGGAAAACTGTGGCCTGGGAACATGACATCTGTTTAGATTGTGGAATAGTGTGCCCTGGGAATCTGACTGAGCCTTGGTTCTGGAACTCTGTGGACTGGGAACATGACTGAGGTTTATTCTAGTACCCTGTAGCCTGGGAACATAACTGAGGATTGATTCTGGAACCCTGTGGCCTGGGAACATGACATCGGTGGATTCTGGAACCCTGTGGCCTGGGAACATGAGAACGGTTTGATTCTGGAAACCTGTGGCCTGGCAACATGACTGAGGCTTGATTCTGGAACCCTGTGGCCTGGCAACATGACTCAGGTTTGATTCTGGATCCCTGTGGCCTGGGAACATGACTGAGGTGTGATTCTGGAAAACTGTGGCCTGGGAAAATGACATCTGTTTAGATTGTGGAATAGTGTGCCCTGGGAACCTGACTGAGCCTTGGTTCTGGAACTCTGTGGACTGGGAACATGACTGAGGTTTATTCTAGAACCCTGTAGCCTGGGAACATAACTGAGGATTGATTCTGGAACCCTGTGGCCTGGGAACATGACATCGGTGGATTCTGGAACCCTGTGGCCTGGGAACATGAGAACGGTTTGATTCTGGAAACCTGTGGCCTGGCAACATGACTGAGGCTTGATTCTGGAACCCTGTGGCCTGGCAACATGACTCAGGTTTGATTCTGGATCCCTGTGGCCTGGGAACATGACTGAGGTGTGATTCTGGAAAACTGTGGCCTGGGAAAATGACATCTGTTTAGATTGTGGAATAGTGTGCCCTGGGAACCTGACTGAGCCTTGGTTCTGGAACTCTGTGGACTGGGAACATGACTGAGGTTTATTCTAGAACCCTGTAGCCTGGGAACATAACTGAGGATTGATTCTGGAACCCTGTGGCCTGGGAACATGACATCGGTGGATTCTGGAACCCTGTGGCCTGGGAACATGAGAACGGATTGATTCTGGAACCCTGTGGCCTGGCAACATGACTGAGGCTTGATTCTGGAACCCTGTGGCCTGGCAACATGACTGAGGTTTGATTCTGGATCCCTGTGGCCTGGGAACATGACTGAGGGGTGATTCTGGAAAACTGTGGCCTGGAAACATTACATCTGTTTAGATTGTGGAATAATGTGCCCTGGGAACCTGACTGAGCCTTGGTTCTGGAACTCTGTGGACTGGGAAAATGACTGAGGTTTATTCTAGAACCCTGTAGCCTGGGAACAAAACTGAGGATTGATTCTGGAACCCTGTGGCCTGGGAACATGACATCGGTGGATTCTGGAAACCTGTGGCCTGGGAACATCAGAACGGTTTGATTCTGGAACCCTGTGTCCTGGCAACATGACTGAGGCTTGATTCTGGAACCCTGTGGCCTGGCAACATGACTGAGATTTTATTCTGGATCCCTGTGGCCTGGGAACATGACTGAGGTGTGATTCTGGAAAACTGTGGCCTGGGAAAATGACATCTGTTTAGATTGTGGAATAGTGTGCCCTGGGAACCTGACTGAGCCTTGGTTCTGGAACTCTGTGGACTGGGAACATGACTGAGGTTTATTCTAGAACCCTGTAGCCTGGGAACATAACTGAGGATTGATTCTGGAACGCTGTGGCCTGGGAACATGACATCGGTGGATTCTGGAACCCTGTGTCCTGGGAACATGAGAACGGTTTGATTCTGGAACCCTGTGGCCTGGCAACATGACTGAGGCTTGATTCTGGAACCCTGTGGCCTGGCAACATGATTGAGGCTTGATTCTGGAACCGTGTGGCCTGGGAACATGACTGGGGCTTGATCGCAGAAACCTGTGGACTGTCCACATGACTGAGGTTTGATGGTGGAACCCTGTGCACTGGGAACATGACTGAGGCCTGATAGTGGAACCCCGTGACGTGGGAACATGCCATTGGTTTGATTCTGGAACCCTGTTTCCTGAGAACATGACTGAGGTTTGATGGTTGAACCCTGTGGCATGGCAGCATGATTGAGGTTTGATTGTGGAACCCTCAGGCTTGGGAACATGACTGAGCCTTGATGGTGGAACACTGTGGCCTGGAAACAGGAATGAGGTTTGATGGTGGAATCCTGTGGCCTGGCAACATGACTGAGGTTTGATTCTGGAAAACTGTGGCCTGGGAACATGACATCTGTTTAGATTGTGGAATAGTGTGCCCTGGGAATCTGACTGAGCCTTGGTTCTGGAACTCTGTGGACTGGGAACATGACTGAGGTTTATTCTAGTACCCTGTAGCCTGGGAACATAACTGAGGATTGATTCTGGAACCCTGTGGCCTGGGAACATGACATCGGTGGATTCTGGAACCCTGTGGCCTGGGAACATGAGAACGGTTTGATTCTGGAAACCTGTGGCCTGGCAACATGACTGAGGCTTGATTCTGGAACCCTGTGGCCTGGCAACATGACTCAGGTTTGATTCTGGATCCCTGTGGCCTGGGAACATGACTGAGGTGTGATTCTGGAAAACTGTGGCCTGGGAAAATGACATCTGTTTAGATTGTGGAATAGTGTGCCCTGGGAACCTGACTGAGCCTTGGTTCTGGAACTCTGTGGACTGGGAACATGACTGAGGTTTATTCTAGAACCCTGTAGCCTGGGAACATAACTGAGGATTGATTCTGGAACCCTGTGGCCTGGGAACATGACATCGGTGGATTCTGGAACCCTGTGGCCTGGGAACATGAGAACGGTTTGATTCTGGAAACCTGTGGCCTGGCAACATGACTGAGGCTTGATTCTGGAACCCTGTGGCCTGGCAACATGACTCAGGTTTGATTCTGGATCCCTGTGGCCTGGGAACATGACTGAGGTGTGATTCTGGAAAACTGTGGCCTGGGAAAATGACATCTGTTTAGATTGTGGAATAGTGTGCCCTGGGAACCTGACTGAGCCTTGGTTCTGGAACTCTGTGGACTGGGAACATGACTGAGGTTTATTCTAGAACCCTGTAGCCTGGGAACATAACTGAGGATTGATTCTGGAACCCTGTGGCCTGGGAACATGACATCGGTGGATTCTGGAACCCTGTGGCCTGGGAACATGAGAACGGATTGATTCTGGAACCCTGTGGCCTGGCAACATGACTGAGGCTTGATTCTGGAACCCTGTGGCCTGGCAACATGACTGAGGTTTGATTCTGGATCCCTGTGGCCTGGGAACATGACTGAGGGGTGATTCTGGAAAACTGTGGCCTGGAAACATTACATCTGTTTAGATTGTGGAATAATGTGCCCTGGGAACCTGACTGAGCCTTGGTTCTGGAACTCTGTGGACTGGGAAAATGACTGAGGTTTATTCTAGAACCCTGTAGCCTGGGAACAAAACTGAGGATTGATTCTGGAACCCTGTGGCCTGGGAACATGACATCGGTGGATTCTGGAAACCTGTGGCCTGGGAACATCAGAACGGTTTGATTCTGGAACCCTGTGTCCTGGCAACATGACTGAGGCTTGATTCTGGAACCCTGTGGCCTGGCAACATGACTGAGATTTTATTCTGGATCCCTGTGGCCTGGGAACATGACTGAGGTGTGATTCTGGAAAACTGTGGCCTGGGAAAATGACATCTGTTTAGATTGTGGAATAGTGTGCCCTGGGAACCTGACTGAGCCTTGGTTCTGGAACTCTGTGGACTGGGAACATGACTGAGGTTTATTCTAGAACCCTGTAGCCTGGGAACATAACTGAGGATTGATTCTGGAACGCTGTGGCCTGGGAACATGACATCGGTGGATTCTGGAACCCTGTGTCCTGGGAACATGAGAACGGTTTGATTCTGGAACCCTGTGGCCTGGCAACATGACTGAGGCTTGATTCTGGAACCCTGTGGCCTGGCAACATGATTGAGGCTTGATTCTGGAACCGTGTGGCCTGGGAACATGACTGGGGCTTGATCGCAGAAACCTGTGGACTGTCCACATGACTGAGGTTTGATGGTGGAACCCTGTGCACTGGGAACATGACTGAGGCCTGATAGTGGAACCCCGTGACGTGGGAACATGCCATTGGTTTAATTCTGGAACCCTGTTTCCTGAGAACATGACTGAGGTTTGATGGTTGAACCCTGTGGCATGGCAGCATGATTGAGGTTTGATTGTGGAACCCTCAGGCTTGGGAACATGACTGAGGCTTGATGGTGGAACACTGTGGCCTGGAAACAGGAATGAGGTTTGATGGTGGAATCCTGTGGCCTGGCAACATGACTGAGGTTTGATTCTGGAAAACTGTGGCCTGGGAACATGACATCTGTTTAGATTGTGGAATAGTGTGCCCTGGGAATCTGACTGAGCCTTGGTTCTGGAACTCTGTGGACTGGGAACATGACTGAGGTTTATTCTAGAACCCTGTAGCCTGGGAACATAACTAAGGATTGATTCTGGAACCCTGTGGCCTGGGAACATGACATCGGTGGATTCTGGAACCCTGTGGCCTGGGAACATGAGAACGGTTTGATTCTGGAAACCTGTGGCCTGGCAACATGACTGAGGCTTGATTCTGGAACCCTGTGGCCTGGCAACATGACTCAGGTTTGATTCTGGATCTCTGTGGCCTGGGAACATGACTGAGGTGTGATTCTGGAAAACTGTGGCCTGGGAAAATGACATCTGTTTAGATTGTGGAATAGTGTGTCCTGGGAACCTGACTGAGCCTTGGTTCTGGAACTCTGTGGACTGGGAACATGACTGAGGTTTATTCTAGAACCCTGTAGCCTGGGAACATAACTGAGGATTGATTCTGGAACCCTGTGGCCTGGGAACATGACATCGGTGGATTCTGGAAACCTGTGGCCTGGGAACATGAGAACGGTTTGATTCTGGAACCCTGTGTCCTGGCAACATGACTGAGGCTTGATTCTGGAACCCTGTGGCCTGGCAACATGACTGAGATTTGATTCTGGATCCCTGTGGCCTGGGAACATGACTGAGGTGTGATTCTGGAAAACTGTGGCCTGGGAAAATGACATCTGTTTAGATTGTGGAATAGTGTGCCCTGGGAACCTGACTGAGCCTTGGTTCTGGAACTCTGTGGACTGGGAACATGACTGAGGTTTATTCTAGAACCCTGTAGCCTTGGAACATAACTGAGGATTGATTCTGGAACGCTGTGGCCTGGGAACATGACATCGGTGGATTCTGGAACCCTGTGTCCTGGGAACATGAGAACGGTTTGATTCTGGAACCCTGTGGCCTGGCAACATGACTGAGGCTTGATTCTGGAACCCTGTGGCCTGGCAACATGATTGAGGCTTGATTCTGGAACCGTGTGGCCTGGGAACATGACTGGGGCTTGATCGCAGAAACCAGTGGCCTGGCAACATGACTGAGGCTTGATTCTGGAACCCTGTGGCCTGGCAACATGACTCAGGTTTGATTCTGGATCCCTGTGGCCTGGGAACATGACTGAGGTGTGATTCTGGAAAACTGTGGCCTGGGAACATGACATCGGTGGATTCTGGAACCCTGTGGCCTGGGAACATGAGAACGGTTTGATTCTGGAACCCTGTGGCCTGGCAACATGACTGAGGCTTGATTCTGGAACCCTGTGGCCTGGCAACATGACTGAGGTTTGATTCTGGTTCCCTGTGGCCTGGGAACATGACTGAGGGGTGATTCTGGAAAACTGTGGCCTGGAAACATTACATCTGTTTAGATTGTGGAATAATGTGCCCTGGGAACCTGACTGAGCCTTGGTTCTGGAACTCTGTGGACTGGGAAGTTGACTGAGGTTTATTCTAGAACCCTGTAGCCTGGGAACAAAACTGAGGATTGATTCTGGAACCCTGTGGCCTGGGAACATGACATCGGTGGATTTTGGAACCCTGTGGCCTGGGAATATCAGAACGGTTTGATTCTGGAACCCTGTGTCCTGGCAACATGACTGAGGCTTGATTCTGGAACCCTGTGGCCTGGCAACATGACTGAGATTTGATTCTGGATCCCTGTGGCCTGGGAACATGCCTGAGGCGTGATTTTCGAAAACTGTGGCCTGGGAAAATGACATCTGTTTAGATTGTGGAATAGTGTGCCCTGGGAACCTGACTGAGCCTTGGTTCTGGAAGTCTGTGGACTGGGAACATGACTGAGGTTTATTCTAGAACCCTGTAGCCTGGGAACATAACTGAGGATTGATTCTGGAACCCTGTGGCCTGGGAATATGAGAACGGTTTGATTCTGGAACCCTGTGGCCTGGGAACATGAGAACGGTTTGATTCTGGAACCCTGTGGCCTGGGAACATGACTGAGGCTTGATTCTGGAACCCTGTGGCCTGGCAACATGACTGAGGTTTGATTCTGGATACCTGTGGACTGGGAACATGACTGAGGCGTGATTCTGGAAAACTGTGGCCTGGAAACCTGACAGCTGTTTAGATTGTGTAATAGTGTGCCCTGGGAACCTGACTGAGCCTTGGTTCTCGAACTCTGTAGACTGGGAGCATGACTGAGGTTTATTCTAGAACCCTGTAGCCTGAGAACATAACTGAGGATTGATTCTGGAACCCTGTGGCCTGGGAACATGACATCGGTGGATTCTGAAACCCTGTGGCCTGGGAACATGAGAACGGTTTGATTCTGGAACCCTGTGGCCTGGCAACATGACTGAGGCTTGATTCTGGAACCCTGTGGCCTGGCAACATGACTGAGGCTTGATTCTGGAACCGTGTGGCCTAGGAAATTGACTGGGGTTTGATCGCAGAAACCTGTGGACTGTCCACATGACTGAGGTTTGATGGTTGAACCCTGTAGCATGGCAACATGATTGAGGTTTGATTGTGGAACCCTCAGGCTTGGGAACATGACTGAGGCTTGATGGTGGAACCCTCTGGCCTGGAAACAGGAATGAGGTTTGATGGTGGAACCCTGCGGCCTGGCAACATGACTGAGGTTTGATTCTGGAAAACTGTGGCCTGGGAACATGACATCTGTTTAGATTGTGGAATAGTGTGCCCTGGGAACCTGACTGAGCCTTGGTTCTAGAACTCTGTAGACTGGGAGCATGACTGAGGTTTATTCTAGAACCCTGTAGCCTGGGAACATAACTGAGGATTGATTCTGGAACCCTGTGCCCTGGGAACATGACATCGGTGGATTCTGGAACCCTGTGGCCTGGGAACATGAGATCGGTTTGATTCTGGAAACCTGTGGCCTGGCAACATGACTGAGGCTTGATTCTGGAACCCTGTGGCCTGGCAACATGATTGAGGCTTGATTCTGGAACCGTGTGGCCTGGGAACATGACTGGGGCTTGATCGCAGAAACCTGTGGACTGTCCACATGACTGAGGTTTGATGGTGGAACCCTGTGCACTGGGAACATGACTGAGGCCTGATAGTGGAACCCCGTGACGTGGGAACATGCCATTGGTTTGATTCTTGAATCCTGTTTCCTGAGAACATGACTGAGGTTTGATGGTTGAACCCTGTGGCATGGCAGCATGATTGAGGTTTGATTGTGGAACCCTCAGGCTTGGGAACATGACTGAGGCTTGATGGTGGAACACTGTGGCCTGGAAACAGGAATGAGGTTTGATGGTGGAATCCTGTGGCCTGGCAACATGACTGAGGTTTGATTCTGGAAAACTGTGGCCTGGGAACATGACATCTGTTTAGATTGTGGAATAGTGTGCCCTGGGAACCTGACTGAGCCTTGGTTCTGGAACTCTGTGGACTGGGAACATGACTGAGGTTTATTCTAGAACCCTGTAGCCTGGGAACATAACTGAGGATTGATTCTGGAACCCTGTGGCCTGGGAACATGACATCGGTGGATTCTGGAACCCTGTGGCCTGGGAACATGAGAACGGTTTGATTCTGGAAACCTGTGGCCTGGCAACATGACTGAGGCTTGATTCTGGAACCCTGTGGCCTGGCAACATGACTCAGGTTTGATTCTGGATCCCTGTGGCCTGGGAACATGACTGAGGTGTGATTCTGGAAAACTGTGGCCTGGGAAAATGACATCTGTTTAGATTGTGGAATAGTGTGCCCTGGGAACCTGACTGAGCCTTGGTTCTGGAACTCTGTGGACTGGGAACATGACTGAGGTTTATTCTAGAACCCTGTAGCCTGGGAACATAACTGAGGATTGATTCTGGAACCCTGTGGCCTGGGAACATGACATCGGTGGATTCTGGAACCCTGTGGCCTGGGAACATGAGAACGGTTTGATTCTGGAAACCTGTGGCCTGGCAACATGACTGAGGCTTGATTCTGGAACCCTGTGGCCTGGCAACATGACTCAGGTTTGATTCTGGATCCCTGTGGCCTGGGAACATGACTGAGGTGTGATTCTGGAAAACTGTGGCCTGGGAAAATGACATCTGTTTAGATTGTGGAATAGTGTGCCCTGGGAACCTGACTGAGCCTTGGTTCTGGAACTCTGTGGACTGGGAACATAACTGAGGTTTATTCTAGAAACCTGTAGCCTGGGAACATAACTGAGGATTGATTCTGGAACCCTGTGGCCTGGGAACATGACATCGGTGGATTCTGGAACCCTGTGGCCTGGGAACATGAGAACGGTTTGATTCTGGAACCCTGTGGCCTGGCAACATGACTGAGGCTTGATTCTGGAACCCTGTGGCCTGGCAACATGACTGAGGTTTGATTCTGGATCCCTGTGGCCTGGGAACATGACTGAGGGGTGATTCTGGAAAACTGTGGCCTGGAAACATTACATCTGTTTAGATTGTGGAATAATGTGCCCTGGGAACCTGACTGAGCCTTGGTTCTGGAACTCTGTGGACTGGGAAAATGACTGAGGTTTATTCTAGAACCCTGTAGCCTGGGAACATAACTGAGGATTGATTCTGGAACCCTGTGCCCTGGGAACATGACATCGGTGGATTCTGGAACCCTGTGGCCTGGGAACATGAGAACGGTTTGATTCTGGAACACTGTGGCCTGGCAACATGACTGAGGCTTGATTCTGGAACCCTGTGGCCTGGCAACATGACTGAGGCTTGATTCTGGAACCGTGTGGCCTGGGAAATTGACTGGGGTTTGATCGCAGAAACCTGTGGACTGTCCACATGACTGAGGTTTGATGGTTGAACCCTGTAGCATGGCAACATGATTGAGGTTTGATTGTGGAACCCTCAGGCTTGGGAACATGACTGAGGCTTGATGGTGGAACCCTCTGGCCTGGAAACAGGAATGAGGTTTGATGGTGGAACCCTGCGGCCTGGCAACATGACGGAGGTTTGATTCTGGAAAACTGTGGCCTGGGAACATGACATCTGTTTAGATTGTGGAATAGTGTGCCCTGGGAAAGTGACTGAGCCTTGGTTCTGGAACTCTGTGGACTTGGAACATGACTGAGGTTTATTCTAGAACCCTGTAGCCTGGGAACATAACTGAGGATTGACTCTGGAACGCTGTGGCCTGGGAACAAGACATCGGTGGATTCTGGAATCCTGTGTCCTGGGAACATGAGAACGGTTTGATTCTGGAACCCTGTGGCCTGGCAACATGACTGAGGCTTGATTCTGGAACCCTGTGGCCTGGCAACATGACTGAGGTTTGATTCTGGATCCCTGTGGCCTGGGAACATGACTAAGGCGTGATTCGGGAAAACTGTGGCCTAGGAAAATGACATCTGTTTAGATTGTGGAATAGTGTGCCCTGGGAACCTGACTGAGCCTTGGTTCTGGAACTCTGTGGACTGGGAACATGACTGAGGTTTATTATAGAACCCTGTAGCCTGGGAACATAACTGAGGATTGATTCTGGAACCCTGTGGCCTGGGAACATGACATCGGTGGATTCTGGAACCCTGTGGCCTGGGAACATGAGAACGGTTTGATTCTGGAACCCTGTGGCCTGGCAACATGACTGAGGCTTGATTCTGGAACCCTGTGGCCTGGCAACATGACTGAGGCTTGATTCTGGAACCGTGTGGCCTGGGAACTTGACTGGGGTTTGATCGCAGAAACCTGTGGACTGTCCACATGACTGAGGTTTGATGGTGGAACCCTGTGCACTGGGAACATGACTGAGGTTTGATGGTAGAACCCTGTGGCATGGCAACATGACTGAGGTTTGATTCTGGAAAACTGTGGCCTGGGAACATGACATCTGTTTAAATTGTGGAATAGTGTGCCCTGGGAACCTGACTGAGCCTTGGTTCTGGAACTCTGTGGACTGGGAACATGACTGAGGTTTATTCTAGAACCCTGTAGCCTGGGAACATAACTGAGGATTGATTCTGGAACCCTGTGGCCTGGGAACATGACATCGGTGGATTCTGGAACCCTGTGGACTGGGAACATGAGAACGGTTTGATTCTGGAACCCTGTGGCCTGGCAACATGACTGAGGCTTGATTCTGGAACCCTGTGGCCTGGCAACATGACTGAGGTTTGATTCTGGATCCCTGTGGCCTGCAAACATGACTGAGGCGTGATTTTGGAAAACTGTGGCCTGGAAACATGACATCTGTTTAGATTGTGGAATAGTGTGCCCTGGGAACCTAACTGAGCCTTGGTTCTGGAACTCTGTAGACTGGGAACATGACTGAGGTTTATTCTAGAACCCTGTAGCCTGGGAATATAACTGAGGATTGATTCTGGAACCCTGTGCCCTGGGAATATGACATCGGTGGATTCTGGAACCCTGTGGCCTGGGAACATGAGAACGGTTTGATTCTGGAACCCTGTGGCCTGGCAACATGAATGAGGCTTGATTCTGGAACCCTGTGGCCTGGCAACATGACTGAGGCTTGATTCTGGAACCGTGTGGCCTGGGAACTTGACTGGGGTTTGATCGCAGAAACCTGTGGACTGGCCAAATGAGTGAGGTTTCATGGTTGAACCCTGTGGCATGGCAACATGATTGAGGTTTGATTGTGGAACCCTCAGGCTTGGGAACATGACTGAGGCTTGATGGTGGAACCCTCTGGCCTGGAAACAGGAATGAGGTTTGATGGTGGACCCCTGCGGCCTGGCAACATGACTGAGGTTTGATTCTGGAAAACTGTGGCCTGGGAACATGACATCTGTTTAGATTGTGGAATAGTGTGCCCTGGGAACCTGACTGAGCCTTGGTTCTGGAACTCTGTGGACTGGGAACATGACTGAGGTTTATTCTAGAACCCTGTAGCCTGGGAACATAACTGAGGCTTGATTCTGGAACCCTGTGGCCTGGCAACATGACTGAGGCTTGATTCTGGAACCGTGCGGCCTGGGAACTTGACTGGGGTTTGATCGCAGAAACCTGTGGACTGTCCACATGACTGAGGTTTGATGGTGGAACCCTGTGCACTGGGAACATGACTGAGGTTTGATGGTAGAACCCTGTGGCATGGCAACATGACTGAGGTTTGATTCTGGAAAACTGTGGCCTGGGAACATGACATCAGTTTAGATTGTGGAATAGTGTGCCCTGGGAACCTGACTGAGCCTTGGTTCTGGAACTCTGTGGACTGGGAACATGACTGAGGTTTATTCTAGAACCCTGTAGCCTGGGAACATAACTGAGGTTTGATTCTGGAACCCTGTGGCCTGGGAACATGACATCGGTGGATTCTGGAACCCTGTGGCCTGGGAACATGAGAACGGTTTGATTCTGGAACCCTGTGGCCTGGCAACATGACTGAGGCTTGATTCTGGAACCCTGTGGCCTGGCAACATGACTGAGGTTTGATTCTGGATCCCTGTGGCCTGCAAACATGACTGAGGCGTGATTTTGGAAAACTGTGGCCTGGAAACATGACATCTGTTTAGATTGTTGAATAGTGTGCCCTGGGAACCTGACTGAGCCTTGGTTCTGGAAGTCTGTGGACTGGGAACATGACTGAGGTTTATTCTAGAACCCTGTAGCCTGGGAATATAACTGAGGATTGATTCTGGAACCCTGTGGCCTGGGAACATGACATCGGTGGATTCTGGAACCCTGTGGCCTGGGAACATGAGAACGGTTTGATTCTGGAACCCTGTGGCCTGGCAACATGACTGAGGATTGATTCTGGAACCCTGTGGCCTGGCAACATGACTGAGGTTTGATTCTGGATACCTGTGGACTGGGAACATGACTGAGGCGTGATTCTGGAAAACTGTGGCCTGGAAACCTGACAGCTGTTTAGAGTGTGGAATAGTGTGCCCTGGGAACCTGACTGTGCCTTTGTTCTGGAACTCTGTAGACTGGGAGCATGACTGAGGTTTATTCTAGAACCCTGTAGCCTGGGAACATAACTGAGGATTGATTCTGGAACCCTGTGGCCTGGGAACATGACATCGGTGGATTCTGGAACCCTGTGGCCTGGGAACATGAGAACGGTTTGATTCTGGAAACCTGTGGCCTGGCAACATGACTGAGGCTTGATTCTGGAACCCTGTGGACTGGCAACATGACTCAGGTTTGATTCTGGATCCCTGTGGCCTGGGAACATGACTGAGGTGTGATTCTGGAAAACTGTGACCTGGGAAAATGACATCTGTTTAGATTGTGGAATAGTGTGCCCTGGGAATCTGACTGAGCCTTGGTTCTGGAACTCTGTGGACTGGGAACATGACTGAGGTTTATTCTAGAACCCTGTAGCCTGGGAACATAACTGAGGATTGATTCTGGAACGCTGTGGCCTGGGAACATGACATCGGTGGATTCTGGAACCCTGTGTCCTGGGAACATGAGAACGGTTTGATTCTGGAACCCTGTGGCCTGGCAACATGACTGAGGCTTGATTCTGGAACCCTGTGGCCTGGCAACATGATTGAGGCTTGATTCTGGAACCGTGTGGCCTGGGAACATGACTGGGGCTTGATCGCAGAAACCTGTGGACTGTCCACATGACTGAGGTTTGATGGTGGAACCCTGTGCACTGGGAACATGACTGAGGCCTGATAGTGGAACCCCGTGACGTGGGAACATGCCATTGGTTTGATTCTGGAACCCTGTTTCCTGAGAACATGACTGAGGTTTGATGGTTGAACCCTGTGGCATGGCAGCATGATTGAGGTTTGATTGTGGAACCCTCAGGCTTGGGAACATGACTGAGGCTTGATGGTGGAACACTGTGGCCTGGAAACAGGAATGAGGTTTGATGGTGGAATCCTGTGGCCTGGCAACATGACTGAGGTTTGATTCTGGAAAACTGTGGCCTGGGAACATGACATCTGTTTAGATTGTGGAATAGTGTGCCCTGGGAATCTGACTGAGCCTTGGTTCTGGAACTCTGTGGACTGGGAACATGACTGAGGTTTATTCTAGAACCCTGTAGCCTGGGAACATAACTGAGGATTGATTCTGGAACCCTGTGGCCTGGGAACATGACATCGGTGGATTCTGGAACCCTGTGGCCTGGGAACATGAGAACGGTTTGATTCTGGAAACCTGTGGCCTGGCAACATGACTGAGGCTTGATTCTGGAACCCTGTGGCCTGGCAACATGACTCAGGTTTGATTCTGGATCCCTGTGGCCTGGGAACATGACTGAGGTGTGATTCTGGAAAACTGTGGCCTGGGAAAATGACATCTGTTTAGATTGTGGAATAGTGTGCCCTGGGAACCTGACTGAGCCTTGGTTCTGGAACTCTGTGGACTGGGAACATGACTGAGGTTTATTCTAGAACCCTGTAGCCTGGGAACATAACTGAGGATTGATTCTGGAACCCTGTGGCCTGGGAACATGACATCGGTGGATTCTGGAACCCTGTGGCATGGGAACATGAGAACGGTTTGATTCTGGAAACCTGTGGCCTGGCAACATGACTGAGGCTTGATTCTGGAACCCTGTGGCCTGGCAACATGACTCAGGTTTGATTCTGGATCCCTGTGGCCTGGGAACATGACTGAGGTGTGATTCTGGAAAACTGTGGCCTGGGAAAATGACATCTGTTTAGATTGTGGAATAGTGTGCCCTGGGAACCTGACTGAGCCTTGGTTCTGGAACTCTGTGGACTGGGAACATGACTGAGGTTTATTCTAGAACCCTGTAGCCTGGGAACATAACTGAGGATTGATTCTGGAACCCTGTGGCCTGGGAACATGACATCGGTGGATTCTGGAACCCTGTGGCCTGGGAACATGAGAACGGTTTGATTCTGGAACCCTGTGGCCTGGCAACATGACTGCGGTTTGATTCTGGAACCCTGTGGCCTGGCAACATGACTGAGGTTTGATTCTGGATCCCTGTGGCCTGGGAACATGACTGAGGGGTGATTCTGGAAAACTGTGGCCTGGAAACATTACATCTGTTTAGATTGTGGAATAATGTGCCCTGGGAACCTGACTGAGCCTTTGTTCTGGAACTCTGTGGACTGGGAACATGACTGAGGTTTATTCTAGAACCCTGTAGCCTGGGAACATAACTGAGGATTGATTCTGGAACCGTGTGGCCTGGGAACATGACTGGGGCTTGATCGCAGAAACCTGTGGACTGTCCACATGACTGAGGTTTGATGGTGGAACCCTGTGCACTGGGAACATGACTGAGGCCTGATAGTGGAACCCCGTGACGTGGGAACATGCCATTGGTTTGATTCTGGAACCCTGTTTCCTGAGAACATGACTGAGGTTTGATGGTTGAAACCTGTGGCATGGCAGCATGATTGAGGTTTGATTGTGGAACCCTCAGGCTTGGGAACATGACTGAGGCTTGATGGTGGAACACTGTGGCCTGGAAACAGGAATGAGGTTTGATGGTGGAATACTGTGGCCTGGCAACATGACTGAGGTTTGATTCTGGAAAACTGTGGCCTGGGAACATGACATCTGTTTAGATTGTGGAATAGTGTGCCCTGGGAACCTGACTGAGCCTTGGTTCTGGAACTCTGTGGACTGGGAACATGACTGAGGTTTATTCTAGAACCCTGTAGCCTGGGAACATAACTGAGGATTGATTCTGGAACCCTGTGGCCTGGGAACTTGACATCGGTGGATTCTGGAACCCTGTGGCCTGGGAACATGAGAACGGTTTGATTCTGGAACCCTGTGGCCTGGCAACATGACTGAGGCTTGATTCTGGAACCCTGTGGCCTGGCAACATGACTCAGGTTTGATTCTGGATACCTGTGGACTGGGAACATGACTGCGGCGTGATTCTGGAAAACTGTGGCCTGGAAACCTGACAGCTGTTTAGATTGTGTAATAGTGTGCCCTGGGAACCTGACTGAGCCTTGGTTCTCGAACTCTGTAGACTGGGAGCATGACTGAGGTTTATTCTAGAACCCTGTAGCCTGGGAACATAACTGAGGATTGATTCTGGAACCCTGTGGCCTGGGAACATGACATCGGTGGATTCTGAAACCCTGTGGCCTGGGAACATGAGAACGGTTTGATTCTGGAACCCTGTGGCCTGGCAACATGACTGAGGCTTGATTCTGGAACCCTGTGGCCTGGCAACATGACTGAGGCTTGATTCTGGAACCGTGTGGCCTGGGAAATTGACTGGGGTTTGATCGCAGAAACCTGTGGACTGTCCACATGACTGAGGTTTGATGGTTGAACCCTGTAGCATGGCAACATGATTGAGGTTTGATTGTGGAACCCTCAGGCTTGGGAACATGACTGAGGCTTGATGGTGGAACCCTCTGGCCTGGAAACAGGAATGAGGTTTCATGGTGGAATCCTGTGGCCTGGCAACATGACTGAGGTTTGATTCTGGATCCCTGTGGCCTGGGAACATGACTAAGGCGTGATTCGGGAAAACTGTGGCCTGGGAACATGACATCTGTTTAGATTGTGGAATAGTGTGCCCTGGGAACCTGACTGAGCCTTGGTTCTGGAACTCTGTGGACTGGGAACATGACTGAGGTTTATTCTAGAACCCTGTAGCCTGGGAACATAACTGAGGATTGATTCTGGAACCCTGTGGCCTGGGAACATGACATCGGTGGATTCTGGAACCCTGTGGCCTGGGAACATGAGAACGGTTTGATTCTGGAACCCTGTGGCCTGGCAACATGACTGAGGCTTGATTCTGGAACCCTGTGGCCTGGCAACATGACTGAGGCTTGATTCTGGAACCGTGCGGCCTGGGAACTTGACTGGGGTTTGATCGCAGAAACCTGTGGACTGTCCACATGACTGAGGTTTGATGGTGGAACCCTGTGCACTGGGAACATGACTGAGGTTTGATGGTAGAACCCTGTGGCATGGCAACATGACTGAGGTTTGATTCTGGAAAACTGTGGCCTGGGAACATGACATCTGTTTAGATTGTGGAATAGTGTGCCCTGGGAACCTGACTGAGCCTTGGTTCTGGAACTCTGTGGACTGGGAACATGACTGAGGTTTATTCTAGAACCCTGTAGCCTGGGAACATAACTGAGGTTTGATTCTGGAACCCTGTGGCCTGGGAACATGACATCGGTGGATTCTGGAACCCTGTGGCCTGGGAACATGAGAACGGTTTGATTCTGGAACCCTGTGGCCTGGCAACATGACTGAGGCTTGATTCTGGAACCCTGTGGCCTGGCAACATGACTGAGGTTTGATTCTGGATCCCTGTGGCCTGCAAACATGACTGAGGCGTGATTTTGGAAAACTGTGGCCTGGAAATATGACATCTGTTTAGATTGTGGAATAGTGTGCCCTGGGAACCTGACTGAGCCTTGGTTCTGGAACTCTGTAGACTGGGAACATGACTGAGGTTTATTCTAGAACCCTGTAGCCTGGGAATATAACTGAGGATTGATTCTGGAACCCTGTGGCCTGGGAATATGACATCGGTGGATTCTGGAACCCTGTGGCCTGGGAACATGAGAACGGTTTGATTCTGGAACCCTGTGGCCTGGCAACATGACTGAGGCTTGATTCTGGAACCCTGTGGCCTGGCAACATGACTGAGGCTTGATTCTGGAACCGTGTGGCCTGGGAACTTGACTGGGGTTTGATCGCAGAAACCTGTGGACTGGCCAAATGAGTGAGGTTTCATGGTTGAACCCTGTGGCAAGGCAACATGATTGAGGTTTGATTGTGGAACCCTCAGGCTTGGGAACATGACTGAGGCTTGATGGTGGAACCCTCTGGCCTGGAAACAGGAATGAGGTTTGATGGTGGAACCCTGCGGCCTGGCAACATGACTGAGGTTTGATTCTGGAAAACTGCGGCCTGGGAACATGACATCTGTTTAGATTGTGGAATAGTGTGCCCTGGGAACCTGACTGAGCCTTGGTTCTGGAACTCTGTGGACTGGGAACATGACTGAGGTTTATTCTAGAACCCTGTAGCCTGGGAACATAACTGAGGATTGATTCTGGAACCCTGTGGCCTGGGAACATGACATCGGTGGATTCTGGAACCCTGTGGCCTGGGAACATGAGAACGGTTTGATTCTGGAACCCTGTGGCCTGGCAACATGACTGAGGCTTGATTCTGGAACCCTGTGGCCTGGCAACATGACTGAGGCTTGATTCTGGAACCGTGTGGCCTGGGAACTTGACTGGGGTTTGATCGCAGAAACCTGTGGACTGTCCACATGACTGAGGTTTGATGGTGGAACCCTGTGCACTGGGAACATGACTGAGGCCTGATACTGGAACCCCGTGGCGTGGGAACATGCCATTGGTTTGATTCTGGAACCCTGTTTCCTGAGAACATGACTGAGGTTTGATGGTTGAGCCCTGTGGCATGGCAACATGATTGAGGTTTGATTGTGTAACCCTCAGGCTTGGGAACATGACTGAGGCTTGATGGTGGAACACTGTGGCCTGGAAACAGGAATGAGGTTTGATGGTGGAATCCTGTGGCCTGGCAACATGACTGAGGTTTGATTCTGGAAAACTGTGGCCTGGGAACATGACATATGTTTAGATAGTGGAATAGTGTGCCCTGGGAATCTGACTGAGCCTTGGTTCTGGAACTCTGTGGACTGGGAACATGACTGAGGTTTATTCTAGAACCCTGTAGCCTGGGAACATAACTGAGGATTGATTCTGGAACCCTGTGGCCTGGGAACATGACATCGGTGGATTCTGGAACCCTGTGGCCTGGGAACATGAGAACGGTTGGATTCTGGAACCCTGTGGCCTGGCAACATGACTGAGGTTTGATTCTGGAACCCTGTGGCCTGGCAACATGACTCAGGTTTGATTCTGGATCCCTGTGGCCTGGGAACATGACTGAGGTGTGATTCTGGAAAACTGTGGCCTGGGAAAATGATATCTGTTTAGATTGTGGAATAGTGTTCCCTGGGAACCTGACTGAGCCTTGGTTCTGGAACTCTGTGGACTGGGAACATGACTGTGGTTTATTCTAGAACCCTGTAGCCTGGGAACATAAGTGAGGATTGATTCTGGAACCCTGTGGCCTGGGAACATGACATAGGTGGATTCTGGAACCCTGTGGCGTGGGAACATGAGAACGGTTTGATTCTGGAACCCTGTGTCCTGGCAACATGACTGAGGCTTGATTCTGGAACCCTGTGGCCTGGCAACATGACTGAGATTTGATTCTGGATCCCTGTGGCCTGGGAACATGCCTGAGGCGTGATTTTCGAAAACTGTGGCCTGGGAAAATGACATCTGTTTAGATTGTGGAATAGTGTGCCCTGGGAACCTGACTGAGCCTTGGTTCTGGAAGTCTGTGGACTGGGAACATGACTGAGGTTTATTCTAGAACCCTGTAGCCTGGGAATATAACTGAGGGTTGATTCTGGAACCCTGTGGCCTGGGAACATGACATCGGTGGATTCTGGAAACCTGTGGCCTGGGAACATGAGAACGGTTTGATTCTGGAACCCTGTGGCCTGGGAACATGCGAACGGTTTGATTCTGGAACCCTGTGGCCTGGGAACATGACTGAGGCTTGATTCTGGAACCCTGTGGCCTGGCAACATGACTGAGGTTTGATTCTGGATACCTGTGGACTGGGAACATGACTGAGGCGTGATTCTGGAAAACTGTGGCCTGGAAACCTGACAGCTGTTTAGATTGTGTAATAGTGTGCCCTGGGAACCTGACTGAGCCTTGGTTCTCGAACTCTGTAGACTGGGAGCATGACTGAGGTTTATTCTAGAACCCTGTAGCCTGGGAACATAACTGAGGATTGATTCTGGAACCCTGTGTCCTGATAACATGACATCGGTGTATTCTGGAACCCTGTGGCCTGGGAACATGAGAACGGTTTGATTCTGGAACCCTGTGGCCTGGCAACATGACTGAGGCTTGATTCTGGAACCCTGTGGCCTGGCAACATGACTGAGGCTTGATTCTGGAACCGTGTGGCCTGGGAAATTGACTGGGGTTTGATCGCAGAAACCTGTGGACTGTCCACATGACTGAGGTTTGATGGTTGAACACTGTAGCATGGCAACATGATTGAGGTTTGATTGTGGAACCCTCAGGCTTGGGAACATGACTGAGGCTTGATGGTGGAACCCTCTGGCCTGGAAACAGGAATGAGGTTTGATGGTGGAACCCTGCGGCCTGGCAACATGACTGAGGTTTGATTCTGGAAAACTGTGGCCTGGGAACATGACATCTGTTTAGATTGTGGAATAGTGTGCCCTGGGAAAGTGACTAAGCCTTGGTTCTGGAACTCTGTGGACTGGGAACATGACTGAGGTTTATTCTAGAACCCTGTAGCCTGGGAACATAACTGAGGATTGACTCTGGAACGCTGTGGCCTGGGAACAAGACATCGGTGGATTCTGGAATCCTGTGTCCTGGGAACATGAGAACGGTTTGATTCTGGAACCCTGTGGCCTGGCAACATGACTGAGGCTTGATTCTGGAACCCTGCGGCCTGGCAACATGACTGAGGTTTATTCTAGAACCCTGTAGCCTGGGAACATAACTGAGGATTGATTCTGGAACCCTGTGGCCTGGGAACATGACATCGGTGGATTCTGGAACCCTGTGGCCTGGGAACATGAGAACGGTTTGATTCTGGAACCCTGTGGCCTGGCAACATGACTGAGGCTTGATTCTGGAACCCTGTGGCCTGGCAACATGACTGGGGTTTGATTCTGGATCCCTGTGGCCTGCAAACATGACTGAGGCGTGATTTTGGAAAACTGTGGCCTGGAAACATGACATCTGTTTAGATTGTGGAATAGTGTGCCCTGGGAACCTGACTGAGCCTTGGTTCTGGAACTCTGTAGACTGGGAACATGACTGAGGTTTATTCTAGAACCCTGTAGCCTGGGAATATAACTGAGGATTGATTCTGGAACCCTGTGGCCTGGGAATATGACATCGGTGGATTCTGGAACCCTGTGGCCTGGGAACATGAGAACGGTTTGATTCTGGAACCCTGTGGCCTGGCAACATGACTGAGGCTTGATTCTGGAACCCTGTGGCCTGGCAACATGACTGAGGCTTGATTCTGGAACCGTGTGGCCTGGGAACTTGACTGGGGTTTGATCGCAGAAACCTGTGGACTGGCCAAATGAGTGAGGTTTCATGGTTGAACCCTGTGGCAAGGAAACATGATTGAGGTTTGATTGTGGAACCCTCAGGCTTGGGAACATGACTGAGGCTTGATGGTGGAACCCTCTGGCCTGGAAACAGGAATGAAGTTTGATGGTGGAACCCTGCGGCCTGGCAACATGACTGAGGTTTGATTCTGGAAAACTGTGGCCTGGGAACATGACATCTGTTTAGATTGTGGAATAGTGTGCCCTGGGAACCTGACTGAGCCTTGGTTCTGGAACTCTGTGGACTGGGAACATGACTGAGGTTTATTCTAGAACCCTGTAGCCTGGGAACAGAACTGAGGATTGATTCTGGAACCCTGTGGCCTGGGAACATGACATCGGTGGATTCTGGAACCCTGTGGCCTGGGAACATGAGAACGGTTTGATTCTGGAACCCTGTGGCCTGGCAACATGACTGAGGCTTGATTCTGGAAACCTGTGGCCTGGCAACATGACTGAGGCTTGATTCTGGAACCGTGCGGCCTGGGAACTTGACTGGGGTTTGATCGCAGAAACCTGTGGACTGTCCACATGACTGAGGTTTGATGGTGGAACCCTGTGCACTGGGAACATGACTGAGGTTTGATGGTTGAACCCTGTGGCATGGCAACATGACTGAGGTTTGATTCTGGAAAACTGTGGCCTGGGAACATGACATCTGTTTAGATTGTGGAATAGTGTGCCCTGGGAACCTGACTGAGCCTTGGTTCTGGAACTCTGTGGACTGGGAACATGACTGAGGTTTATTCTAGAACCCTGTAGCCTGGGAACATAACTGAGGTTTGATTCTGGAACCCTGTGGCCTGGGAACATGACATCGGTGGATTCTGGAACCCTGTGGCCTGGGAACATGAGAACGGTTTGATTCTGGAACCCTGTGGCCTGGCAACATGACTGAGGCTTGATTCTGGAACCCTGTGGCCTGGCAACATGACTGGGGTTTGATTCTGGATCCCTGTGGCCTGCAAACATGACTGAGGCGTGATTTTGGAAAACTGTGGCCTGGAAACATGACATCTGTTTAGATTGTGGAATAGTGTGCCCTGGGAACCTGACTGAGCCTTGGTTCTGGAACTCTGTAGACTGGGAACATGACTGAGGTTTATTCTAGAACCCTGTAGCCTGGGAATATAACTGAGGATTGATTCTGGAACCCTGTGGCCTGGGAATATGACATCGGTGGATTCTGGAACCCTGTGGCCTGGGAACATGAGAACGGTTTGATTCTGGAACCCTGTGGCCTGGCAACATGACTGAGGCTTGATTCTGGAACCCTGTGGCCTGGCAACATGACTGAGGCTTGATTCTGGAACCGTGTGGCCTGGGAACTTGACTGGGGTTTGATCGCAGAAACCTGTGGACTGGCCAAATGAGTGAGGTTTCATGGTTGAACCCTGTGGCAAGGCAACATGATTGAGGTTTGATTGTGGAACCCTCAGGCTTGGGAACATGACTGAGGCTTGATGGTGGAACCCTCTGGCCTGGAAACAGGAATGAAGTTTGATGGTGGAACCCTGCGGCCTGGCAACATGACTGAGGTTTGATTCTGGAAAACTGCGGCCTGGGAACATGACATCTGTTTAGATTGTGGAATAGTGTGCCCTGGGAACCTGACTGAGCCTTGGTTCTGGAACTCTGTGGACTGGGAACATGACTGAGGTTTATTCTAGAACCCTGTAGCCTGGGAACATAACTGAGGTTTGATTCTGGAACCCTGTGGCCTGGGAACATGACATCGGTGGATTCTGGAACCCTGTGGCCTGGGAACATGAGAACGGTTTGATTCTGGAACCCTGTGGCCTGGCAACATGACTGAGGCTTGATTCTGGAACCCTGTGGCCTGGCAACATGACTGGGGTTTGATTCTGGATCCCTGTGGCCTGCAAACATGACTGAGGCGTGATTTTGGAAAACTGTGGCCTGGAAACATGACATCTGTTTAGATTGTGGAATAGTGTGCCCTGGGAACCTGACTGAGCCTTGGTTCTGGAACTCTGTAGACTGGGAACATGACTGAGGTTTATTCTAGAACCCTGTAGCCTGGGAATATAACTGAGGATTGATTCTGGAACCCTGTGGCCTGGGAATATGACATCGGTGGATTCTGGAACCCTGTGGCCTGGGAACATGAGAACGGTTTGATTCTGGAACCCTGTGGCCTGGCAACATGACTGAGGCTTGATTCTGGAACCCTGTGGCCTGGCAACATGACTGAGGCTTGATTCTGGAACCGTGTGGCCTGGGAACTTGACTGGGGTTTGATCGCAGAAACCTGTGGACTGGCCAAATGAGTGAGGTTTCATGGTTGAACCCTGTGGCAAGGCAACATGATTGAGGTTTGATTGTGGAACCCTCAGGCTTGGGAACATGACTGAGGCTTGATGGTGGAACCCTCTGGCCTGGAAACAGGAATGAGGTTTGATGGTGGAACCCTGCGGCCTGGCAACATGACTGAGGTTTGATTCTGGAAAACTGTGGCCTGGGAACATGACATCTGTTTAGATTGTGGAATAGTGTGCCCTGGGAAAGTGACTGAGCCTTGGTTCTGGAACTCTGTGGACTGGGAACATGACTGAGGTTTATTCCAGAACCCTGTAGCCTAGGAACATAACTGAGGATTGACTCTGGAACGCTGTGGCCTGGGAAGAAGACATTGGTGGATTCTGGAATCCTGTGTCCTGGGAATATGAGAACGGTTTGATTCTGGAACCCTGTGGCCTGGCAACATGACTGAGGCTTGATTCTGGAACCCTGTGGCCTGGCAACATGACTGAGGTTTGATTCTGGATCCCTGTGGCCTGGGAACATGACTAAGGCGTGATTCGGGAAAACTGTGGCCTGGGAAAATGACATCTGTTTAGATTGTGGAATAGTGTGCCCTGGGAACCTGACTGAGCCTTGGTTCTGGAACTCTGTGGACTGGGAACATGACTGAGGTTTATTCTAGAACCCTGTAGCCTGGGAACATAACTGAGGATTGATTCTGGAACCCTGTGGCCTGGGATCATGACATCGGTGGATTCTGGAACCCTGTGGCCTGGGAACATGAGAACGGTTTGATTCTGGAACCCTGTGGCCTGGCAACATGACTGAGGCTTGATTCTGGAACCCTGTGGCCTGGCAACATGACTGAGGCTTGATTCTGGAAACGTGTGGCCTGGGAACTTGACTGGGGTTTGATCGCAGAAACCTGTGGACTGTCCACATGACTGAGGTTTGATGGTGGAACCCTGTGCACTGGGAACATGACTGAGGTTTGATGGTAGAACCCTGTGGCCTGGCAACATGACTGAGGTTTGATTCTGGAAAACTGTGGGCTGGGAACATGACATCTGTTTAGATTGTGGAATAGTGTGCCCTGGGAACCTGACTGAGCCTTGGTTCTGGAACTCTGTGGACTGGGAACATGACTGAGGTTTATTCTAGAACCCTGTAGCCTGGGAACATAACTGAGGATTGATTCTGGAACCCTGTGGCCTGGGAACTTGACATCGGTGGATTCTGGAACCCTGTGGCCTGGGAACATGAGAACGGTTTGATTCTGGAACCCTGTGGCCTGGCAACATGACTGAGGCTTGATTCTGGAACCCTGTGGCCTGGCAACATGACTGAGGTTTGATTCTGGATCCCTGTGGCCTGCAAACATGACTGAGGCGTGATTTTGGAAAACTGTGGCCTGGAAACATGACATCTGTTTAGATTGTGGAATAGTGTGCCCTGGGAACCTGACTGAGCCTTGGTTCTGGAACTCTGTAGACTGGGAACATGACTGAGGTTTATTCTAGAACCCTGTAGCCTGGGAATATAACTGAGGATTGATTCTGGATCCCTGTGGCCTGGGAATATGACATCGGTGGATTCTGGAACCCTGTGGCCTGGGAACATGAGAACGGTTTGATTCTGGAACCCTGTGGCCTGGCAACATGACTGAGGCTTGATTCTGGAACCCTGTGGCCTGGCAACATGACTGAGGCTTGATTCTGGAACCGTGTGGCCTGGGAACTTGACTGGGGTTTGATCGCAGAAACCTGTGGACTGGCCAAATGAGTGAGGTTTCATGGTTGAACCCTGTGGCAAGGCAACATGATTGAGGTTTGATTGTGGAACCCTCAGGCTTGGGAACATGACTGAGGCTTGATGGTGGAACCCTCTGGCCTGGAAACAGGAATGAGGTTTGATGGTGGAACCCTGCGGCCTGGCAACATGACTGAGGTTTGATTCTGGAAAACTGTGGCCTGGGAACATGACATCTGTTTAGATTGTGGAATAGTGTGCCCTGGGAAAGTGACTGAGCCTTGGTTCTGGAACTCTGTGGACTGGGAACATGACTGAGGTTTATTCCAGAACCCTGTAGCCTAGGAACATAACTGAGGATTGACTCTGGAACGCTGTGGCCTGGGAAGAAGACATTGGTGGATTCTGGAATCCTGTGTCCTGGGAATATGAGAACGGTTTGATTCTGGAACCCTGTGGCCTGGCAACATGACTGAGGCTTGATTCTGGAACCCTGTGGCCTGGCAACATGACTGAGGTTTGATTCTGGATCCCTGTGGCCTGGGAACATGACTAAGGCGTGATTCGGGAAAACTGTGGCCTGGGAAAATGACATCTGTTTAGATTGTGGAATAGTGTGCCCTGGGAACCTGACTGAGCCTTGGTTCTGGAACTCTGTGGACTGGGAACATGACTGAGGTTTATTCTAGAACCCTGTAGCCTGGGAACATAACTGAGGATTGATTCTGGAACCCTGTGGCCTGGGATCATGACATCGGTGGATTCTGGAACCCTGTGGCCTGGGAACATGAGAACGGTTTGATTCTGGAACCCTGTGGCCTGGCAACATGACTGAGGCTTGATTCTGGAACCCTGTGGCCTGGCAACATGACTGAGGCTTGATTCTGGAAACGTGTGGCCTGGGAACTTGACTGGGGTTTGATCGCAGAAACCTGTGGACTGTCCACATGACTGAGGTTTGATGGTGGAACCCTGTGCACTGGGAACATGACTGAGGTTTGATGGTAGAACCCTGTGGCCTGGCAACATGACTGAGGTTTGATTCTGGAAAACTGTGGGCTGGGAACATGACATCTGTTTAGATTGTGGAATAGTGTGCCCTGGGAACCTGACTGAGCCTTGGTTCTGGAACTCTGTGGACTGGGAACATGACTGAGGTTTATTCTAGAACCCTGTAGCCTGGGAACATAACTGAGGATTGATTCTGGAACCCTGTGGCCTGGGAACTTGACATCGGTGGATTCTGGAACCCTGTGGCCTGGGAACATGAGAACGGTTTGATTCTGGAACCCTGTGGCCTGGCAACATGACTGAGGCTTGATTCTGGAACCCTGTGGCCTGGCAACATGACTGAGGTTTGATTCTGGATCCCTGTGGCCTGCAAACATGACTGAGGCGTGATTTTGGAAAACTGTGGCCTGGAAACATGACATCTGTTTAGATTGTGGAATAGTGTGCCCTGGGAACCTGACTGAGCCTTGGTTCTGGAACTCTGTAGACTGGGAACATGACTGAGGTTTATTCTAGAACCCTGTAGCCTGGGAATATAACTGAGGATTGATTCTGGATCCCTGTGGCCTGGGAATATGACATCGGTGGATTCTGGAACCCTGTGGCCTGGGAACATGAGAACGGTTTGATTCTGGAACCCTGTGGCCTGGCAACATGACTGAGGCTTGATTCTGGAACCCTGTGGCCTGGCAACATGACTGAGGCTTGATTCTGGAACCGTGTGGCCTGGGAACTTGACTGGGGTTTGATCGCAGAAACCTGTGGACTGGCCAAATGAGTGAGGTTTCATGGTTGAACCCTGTGGCATGGCAACATGATTGAGGTTTGATTGTGGAACCCTCAGGCTTGGGAACATGACTGAGGCTTGATGGTGGAACCCTCTGGCCTGGAAACAGGAATGAGGTTTGATGGTGGAACCCTGCGGCCTGGCAACATGACTGAGGTTTGATTCTGGAAAACTGTGGCCTGGGAACATGACATCTGTTTAGATTGTGGAATAGTGTGCCCTGGGAACCTGACTGAGCCTTGGTTCTGGAACTCTGTGGACTGGGAACATGACTGAGGTTTATTCTAGAACCCTGTAGCCTGGGAACAGAACTGAGGATTGATTCTGGAACCCTGTGGCCTGGGAACATGACATCGGTGGATTCTGGAACCCTGTGGCCTGGGAACATGAGAACGGTTTGATTCTGGAACCCTGTGGCCTGGCAACATGACTGAGGCTTGATTCTGGAAACCTGTGGCCTGGCAACATGACTGAGGCTTGATTCTGGAACCGTGCGGCCTGGGAACTTGACTGGGGTTTGATCGCAGAAACCTGTGGACTGTCCACATGACTGAGGTTTGATGGTGGAACCCTGTGCACTGGGAACATGACTGAGGCCTGATACTGGAACCCCGTGGCGTGGGAACATGCCATTGGTTTGATTCTGGAACCCTGTTTCCTGAGAACATGACTGAGGTTTGATGGTTGAACCCTGTGGCATGGCAACATGATTGAGGTTTGATTGTGTAACCCTCAGGCTTGGGAACATGACTGAGGCTTGATGGTGGAACACTGTGGCCTGGAAACAGGAATGAGGTTTGATGGTGGAATCCTGTGGCCTGGCAACATGACTGAGGTTTGATTCTGGAAAACTGTGGCCTGGGAACATGACATATGTTTAGATAGTGGAATAGTGTGCCCTGGGAATCTGACTGAGCCTTGGTTCTGGAACTCTGTGGACTGGGAACATGACTGAGGTTTATTCTAGAACCCTGTAGCCTGGTAACATAACTGAGGATTGATTCTGGAACCCTGTGGCCTGGGAACATGACATCGGTGGATTCTGGAACCCTGTGGCCTGGGAACATGAGAACGGTTGGATTCTGGAACCCTGTGGCCTGGCAACATGACTGAGGTTTGATTCTGGAACCCTGTGGCCTGGCAACATGACTCAGGTTTGATTCTGGATCCCTGTGGCCTGGGAACATGACTGAGGTGTGATTCTGGAAAACTGTGGCCTGGGAAAATGATATCTGTTTAGATTGTGGAATAGTGTTCCCTGGGAACCTGACTGAGCCTTGGTTCTGGAACTCTGTGGACTGGGAACATGACTGTGGTTTATTCTAGAACCCTGTAGCCTGGGAACATAAGTGAGGATTGATTCTGGAACCCTGTGGCCTGGGAACATGACATAGGTGGATTCTGGAACCCTGTGGCGTGGGAACATGAGAACGGTTTGATTCTGGAACCCTGTGTCCTGGCAACATGACTGAGGCTTGATTCTGGAACCCTGTGGCCTGGCAACATGACTGAGATTTGATTCTGGATCCCTGTGGCCTGGGAACATGCCTGAGGCGTGATTTTCGAAAACTGTGGCCTGGGAAAATGACATCTGTTTAGATTGTGGAATAGTGTGCCCTGGGAACCTGACTGAGCCTTGGTTCTGGAAGTCTGTGGACTGGGAACATGACTGAGGTTTATTCTAGAACCCTGTAGCCTGGGAATATAACTGAGGATTGATTCTGGAACCCTGTGGCCTGGGAACATGACATCGGTGGATTCTGGAAACCTGTGGCCTGGGAACATGAGAACGGTTTGATTCTGGAACCCTGTGGCCTGGGAACATGCGAACGGTTTGATTCTGGAACCCTGTGGCCTGGGAACATGACTGAGGCTTGATTCTGGAACCCTGTGGCCTGGCAACATGACTGAGGTTTGATTCTGGATACCTGTGGACTGGGAACATGACTGAGGCGTGATTCTGGAAAACTGTGGCCTGGAAACCTGACAGCTGTTTAGATTGTGTAATAGTGTGCCCTGGGAACCTGACTGAGCCTTGGTTCTCGAACTCTGTAGACTGGGAGCATGACTGAGGTTTATTCTAGAACCCTGTAGCCTGGGAACATAACTGAGGATTGATTCTGGAACCCTGTGTCCTGATAACATGACATCGGTGTATTCTGGAACCCTGTGGCCTGGGAACATGAGAACGGTTTGATTCTGGAACCCTGTGGCCTGGCAACATGACTGAGGCTTGATTCTGGAACCCTGTGGCCTGGCAACATGACTGAGGCTTGATTCTGGAACCGTGTGGCCTGGGAAATTGACTGGGGTTTGATCGCAGAAACCTGTGGACTGTCCACATGACTGAGGTTTGATGGTTGAACACTGTAGCATGGCAACATGATTGAGGTTTGATTGTGGAACCCTCAGGCTTGGGAACATGACTGAGGCTTGATGGTGGAACCCTCTGGCCTGGAAACAGGAATGAGGTTTGATGGTGGAACCCTGCGGCCTGGCAACATGACTGAGGTTTGATTCTGGAAAACTGTGGCCTGGGAACATGACATCTGTTTAGATTGTGGAATAGTGTGCCCTGGGAAAGTGACTAAGCCTTGGTTCTGGAACTCTGTGGACTGGGAACATGACTGAGGTTTATTCTAGAACCCTGTAGCCTGGGAACATAACTGAGGATTGACTCTGGAACGCTGTGGCCTGGGAACAAGACATCGGTGGATTCTGGAATCCTGTGTCCTGGGAACATGAGAACGGTTTGATTCTGGAACCCTGTGGCCTGGCAACATGACTGAGGCTTGATTCTGGAACCCTGTGGCCTGGCAACATGACTGAGGTTTATTCTAGAACCCTGTAGCCTGGGAACATAACTGAGGATTGATTCTGGAACCCTGTGGCCTGGGAACATGACATCGGTGGATTCTGGAACCCTGTGGCCTGGGAACATGAGAACGGTTTGATTCTGGAACCCTGTGTCCTGGCAACATGACTGAGGCTTGATTCTGGAACCCTGTGGCCTGGCAACATGACTGAGGTTTGATTCTGGATCCCTGTGGCCTGGGAACATGACTGAGGCGTGATTCTGGAAAACTGTGGCCTGGAAACATTACATCTGTTTAGATTGTGGAATAGTGTGCCCTGGGAACATGACTGAGCCTTGGTTCTGGAACTCTGTGGACTGGGAACATGACTGAGGTTTATTCTAGAACCCTGTAGCCTGGGAACAAAACTGAGGATTGATTCTGGAACCCTGTGGCCTGGGAACATGACATCGGTGGATTCTGGAACCCTGTGACCTGGGAACATGAGAACGGTTTGATTCTGGAACCCTGTGTCCTGGCAACATGACTGAGGCTTGATTCTGGAACCCTGTGGCCTGGCAACATGACTGAGATTTGATTCTGGATCCCTGTGGCCTGGGAACATGCCTGAGGCGTGATTTTCGAAAACTGTGGCCTGGGAAAATGACATCTGTTTAGATTGTGGAATAGTGTGCCCTGGGAACCTGACTGAGCCTTGGTTCTGGAAGTCTGTGGACTGGGAACATGACTGAGGTTTATTCTAGAACACTGTAGCCTGGGAACATAACTGAGGATTGATTCTGGAACCCTGTGGCCTGGGAATATGAGAACGGTTTGATTCTGGAACCCTGTGGCCTGGGAACATGAGAACGGTTTGATTCTGGAACCCTGTGGCCTGGGAACATGACTGAGGCTTGATTCTGGAACCCTGTGGCCTGGCAACATGACTGAGGTTTGATTCTGGATACCTGTGGACTGGGAACATGACTGAGGCGTGATTCTGGAAAACTGTGGCCTGGAAACCTGACAGCTGTTTAGATTGTGTAATAGTGTGCCCTGGGAACCTGACTGAGCCTTGGTTCTCGAACTCTGTAGACTGGGAGCATGACTGAGGTTTATTCTAGAACCCTGTAGCCTGGGAACATAACTGAGGATTGATTCTGGAACCCTGTGGCCTGGGAACATGACATCGGTGGATTCTGGAACCCTGTGGCCTGGGAACATGAGAACGGTTTGATTCTGGAAGCCTGTGGCCTGGCAACATGACTGAGGCTTGATTCTGGAACCCTGTGGCCTGGCAACATGACTGAGGCTTGATTCTGGAACCGTGTGGCCTGGGAAATTGACTGGGGTTTGATCGCAGAAACCTGTGGACTGTCCACATGACTGAGGTTTGATGGTTGAACCCTGTAGCATGGCAACATGATTGAGGTTTGATTGTGGAACCCTCAGGCTTGGGAACATGACTGAGGCTTGATGGTGGAACCCTCTGGCCTGGAAACAGGAATGAGGTTTGATGGTGGAACCCTGCGGCCTGGCAACATGACTGAGGTTTGATTCTGGAAAACTGTGGCCTGGGAACATGACATCTGTTTAGATTGTGGAATAGTGTGCCCTGGGAAAGTGACTGAGCCTTGGTTCTGGAACTCTGTGGACTGGGAACATGACTGAGGTTTATTCCAGAACCCTGTAGCCTAGGAACATAACTGAGGATTGACTCTGGAACGCTGTGGCCTGGGAAGAAGACATTGGAGGATTCTGGAATCCTGTGTCCTGGGAATATGAGAACGGTTTGATTCTGGAACCCTGTGGCCTGGCAACATGACTGAGGCTTGATTCTGGAACCCTGTGGCCTGGCAACATGACTGAGGTTTGATTCTGGATCCCTGTGGCCTGGGAACATGACTAAGGCGTGATTCGGGAAAACTGTGGCCTGGGAAAATGACATCTGTTTAGATTGTGGAATAGTGTGCCCTGGGAACCTGACTGAGCCTTGGTTCTGGAACTCTGTGGACTGGGAACATGACTGAGGTTTATTCTAGAACCCTGTAGCCTGGGAACATAACTGAGGATTGATTCTGGAACCCTGTGGCCTGGGATCATGACATCGGTGGATTCTGGAACCCTGTGGCCTGGGAACATGAGAACGGTTTGATTCTGGAACCCTGTGGCCTGGCAACATGACTGAGGCTTGATTCTGGAACCCTGTGGCCTGGCAACATGACTGAGGCTTGATTCTGGAAACGTGTGGCCTGGGAACTTGACTGGGGTTTGATCGCAGAAACCTGTGGACTGTCCACATGACTGAGGTTTGATGGTGGAACCCTGTGCACTGGGAACATGACTGAGGTTTGATGGTAGAACCCTGTGGCCTGGCAACATGACTGAGGTTTGATTCTGGAAAACTGTGGGCTGGGAACATGACATCTGTTTAGATTGTGGAATAGTGTGCCCTGGGAACCTGACTGAGCCTTGGTTCTGGAACTCTGTGGACTGGGAACATGACTGAGGTTTATTCTAGAACCCTGTAGCCTGGGAACATAACTGAGGATTGATTCTGGAACCCTGTGGCCTGGGAACTTGACATCGGTGGATTCTGGAACCCTGTGGCCTGGGAACATGAGAACGGTTTGATTCTGGAACCCTGTGGCCTGGCAACATGACTGAGGCTTGATTCTGGAACCCTGTGGCCTGGCAACATGACTGAGGTTTGATTCTGGATCCCTGTGGCCTGCAAACATGACTGAGGCGTGATTTTGGAAAACTGTGGCCTGGAAACATGACATCTGTTTAGATTGTGGAATAGTGTGCCCTGGGAACCTGACTGAGCCTTGGTTCTGGAACTCTGTAGACTGGGAACATGACTGAGGTTTATTCTAGAACCCTGTAGCCTGGGAATATAACTGAGGATTGATTCTGGATCCCTGTGGCCTGGGAATATGACATCGGTGGATTCTGGAACCCTGTGGCCTGGGAACATGAGAACGGTTTGATTCTGGAACCCTGTGGCCTGGCAACATGACTGAGGCTTGATTCTGGAACCCTGTGGCCTGGCAACATGACTGAGGCTTGATTCTGGAACCGTGTGGCCTGGGAACTTGACTGGGGTTTGATCGCAGAAACCTGTGGACTGGCCAAATGAGTGAGGTTTCATGGTTGAACCCTGTGGCATGGCAACATGATTGAGGTATGATTGTGGAACCCTCAGGCTTGGGAACATGACTGAGGCTTGATGGTGGAACCCTCTGGCCTGGAAACAGGAATGAGGTTTGATGGTGGAACCCTGCGGCCTGGCAACATGACTGAGGTTTGATTCTGGAAAACTGTGGCCTGGGAACATGACATCTGTTTAGATTGTGGAATAGTGTGCCCTGGGAACCTGACTGAGCCTTGGTTCTGGAACTCTGTGGACTGGGAACATGACTGAGGTTTATTCTAGAACCCTGTAGCCTGGGAACAGAACTGAGGATTGATTCTGGAACCCTGTGGCCTGGGAACATGACATCGGTGGATTCTGGAACCCTGTGGCCTGGGAACATGAGAACGGTTTGATTCTGGAACCCTGTGGCCTGGCAACATGACTGAGGCTTGATTCTGGAAACCTGTGGCCTGGCAACATGACTGAGGCTTGATTCTGGAACCGTGCGGCCTGGGAACTTGACTGGGGTTTGATCGCAGAAACCTGTGGACTGTCCACATGACTGAGGTTTGATGGTGGAACCCTGTGCACTGGGAACATGACTGAGGCCTGATACTGGAACCCCGTGGCGTGGGAACATGCCATTGGTTTGATTCTGGAACCCTGTTTCCTGAGAACATGACTGAGGTTTGATGGTTGAACCCTGTGGCATGGCAACATGATTGAGGTTTGATTGTGTAACCCTCAGGCTTGGGAACATGACTGAGGCTTGATGGTGGAACACTGTGGCCTGGAAACAGGAATGAGGTTTGATGGTGGAATCCTGTGGCCTGGCAACATGACTGAGGTTTGATTCTGGAAAACTGTGGCCTGGGAACATGACATATGTTTAGATAGTGGAATAGTGTGCCCTGGGAATCTGACTGAGCCTTGGTTCTGGAACTCTGTGGACTGGGAACATGACTGAGGTTTATTCTAGAACCCTGTAGCCTGGTAACATAACTGAGGATTGATTCTGGAACCCTGTGGCCTGGGAACATGACATCGGTGGATTCTGGAACCCTGTGGCCTGGGAACATGAGAACGGTTGGATTCTGGAACCCTGTGGCCTGGCAACATGACTGAGGTTTGATTCTGGAACCCTGTGGCCTGGCAACATGACTCAGGTTTGATTCTGGATCCCTGTGGCCTGGGAACATGACTGAGGTGTGATTCTGGAAAACTGTGGCCTGGGAAAATGATATCTGTTTAGATTGTGGAATAGTGTTCCCTGGGAACCTGACTGAGCCTTGGTTCTGGAACTCTGTGGACTGGGAACATGACTGTGGTTTATTCTAGAACCCTGTAGCCTGGGAACATAAGTGAGGATTGATTCTGGAACCCTGTGGCCTGGGAACATGACATAGGTGGATTCTGGAACCCTGTGGCGTGGGAACATGAGAACGGTTTGATTCTGGAACCCTGTGTCCTGGCAACATGACTGAGGCTTGATTCTGGAACCCTGTGGCCTGGCAACATGACTGAGATTTGATTCTGGATCCCTGTGGCCTGGGAACATGCCTGAGGCGTGATTTTCGAAAACTGTGGCCTGGGAAAATGACATCTGTTTAGATTGTGGAATAGTGTGCCCTGGGAACCTGACTGAGCCTTGGTTCTGGAAGTCTGTGGACTGGGAACATGACTGAGGTTTATTCTAGAACCCTGTAGCCTGGGAATATAACTGAGGATTGATTCTGGAACCCTGTGGCCTGGGAACATGACATCGGTGGATTCTGGAAACCTGTGGCCTGGGAACATGAGAACGGTTTGATTCTGGAACCCTGTGGCCTGGGAACATGAGAACGGTTTGATTCTGGAACCCTGTGGCCTGGGAACATGACTGAGGCTTGATTCTGGAACCCTGTGGCCTGGCAACATGACTGAGGTTTGATTCTGGATACCTGTGGACTGGGAACATGACTGAGGCGTGATTCTGGAAAACTGTGGCCTGGAAACCTGACAGCTGTTTAGATTGTGTAATAGTGTGCCCTGGGAACCTGACTGAGCCTTGGTTCTCGAACTCTGTAGACTGGGAGCATGACTGAGGTTTATTCTAGAACCCTGTAGCCTGGGAACATAACTGAGGATTGATTCTGGAACCCTGTGTCCTGATAACATGACATCGGTGTATTCTGGAACCCTGTGGCCTGGGAACATGAGAACGGTTTGATTCTGGAACCCTGTGGCCTGGCAACATGACTGAGGCTTGATTCTGGAACCCTGTGGCCTGGCAACATGACTGAGGCTTGATTCTGGAACCGTGTGGCCTGGGAAATTGACTGGGGTTTGATCGCAGAAACCTGTGGACTGTCCACATGACTGAGGTTTGATGGTTGAACACTGTAGCATGGCAACATGATTGAGGTTTGATTGTGGAACCCTCAGGCTTGGGAACATGACTGAGGCTTGATGGTGGAACCCTCTGGCCTGGAAACAGGAATGAGGTTTGATGGTGGAACCCTGCGGCCTGGCAACATGACTGAGGTTTGATTCTGGAAAACTGTGGCCTGGGAACATGACATCTGTTTAGATTGTGGAATAGTGTGCCCTGGGAAAGTGACTAAGCCTTGGTTCTGGAACTCTGTGGACTGGGAACATGACTGAGGTTTATTCTAGAACCCTGTAGCCTGGGAACATAACTGAGGATTGACTCTGGAACGCTGTGGCCTGGGAACAAGACATCGGTGGATTCTGGAATCCTGTGTCCTGGGAACATGAGAACGGTTTGATTCTGGAACCCTGTGGCCTGGCAACATGACTGAGGCTTGATTCTGGAACCCTGTGGCCTGGCAACATGACTGAGGTTTATTCTAGAACCCTGTAGCCTGGGAACATAACTGAGGATTGATTCTGGAACCCTGTGGCCTGGGAACATGACATCGGTGGATTCTGGAACCCTGTGGCCTGGGAACATGAGAACGGTTTGATTCTGGAACCCTGTGTCCTGGCAACATGACTGAGGCTTGATTCTGGAACCCTGTGGCCTGGCAACATGACTGAGGTTTGATTCTGGATCCCTGTGGCCTGGGAACATGACTGAGGCGTGATTCTGGAAAACTGTGGCCTGGAAACATTACATCTGTTTAGATTGTGGAATAGTGTGCCCTGGGAACATGACTGAGCCTTGGTTCTGGAACTCTGTGGACTGGGAACATGACTGAGGTTTATTCTAGAACCCTGTAGCCTGGGAACAAAACTGAGGATTGATTCTGGAACCCTGTGGCCTGGGAACATGACATCGGTGGATTCTGGAACCCTGTGACCTGGGAACATGAGAACGGTTTGATTCTGGAACCCTGTGTCCTGGCAACATGACTGAGGCTTGATTCTGGAACCCTGTGGCCTGGCAACATGACTGAGATTTGATTCTGGATCCCTGTGGCCTGGGAACATGCCTGAGGCGTGATTTTCGAAAACTGTGGCCTGGGAAAATGACATCTGTTTAGATTGTGGAATAGTGTGCCCTGGGAACCTGACTGAGCCTTGGTTCTGGAAGTCTGTGGACTGGGAACATGACTGAGGTTTATTCTAGAACACTGTAGCCTGGGAACATAACTGAGGATTGATTCTGGAACCCTGTGGCCTGGGAATATGAGAACGGTTTGATTCTGGAACCCTGTGGCCTGGGAACATGAGAACGGTTTGATTCTGGAACCCTGTGGCCTGGGAACATGACTGAGGCTTGATTCTGGAACCCTGTGGCCTGGCAACATGACTGAGGTTTGATTCTGGATACCTGTGGACTGGGAACATGACTGAGGCGTGATTCTGGAAAACTGTGGCCTGGAAACCTGACAGCTGTTTAGATTGTGTAATAGTGTGCCCTGGGAACCTGACTGAGCCTTGGTTCTCGAACTCTGTAAACTGGGAGCATGACTGAGGTTTATTCTAGAACCCTGTAGCCTGGGAACATAACTGAGGATTGATTCTGGAACCCTGTGGCCTGGGAACATGACATCGGTGGATTCTGGAACCCTGTGGCCTGGGAACATGAGAACGGTTTGATTCTGGAAGCCTGTGGCCTGGCAACATGACTGAGGCTTGATTCTGGAACCGTGTGGCCTGGGAAATTGACTGGGGTTTGATCGCAGAAACCTGTGGACTGTCCACATGACTGAGGTTTGATGGTTGAACACTGTAGCATGGCAACATGATTGAGGTTTGATTGTGGAACCCTCAGGCTTGGGAACATGACTGAGGCTTGATGGTGGAACCCTCTGGCCTGGAAACAGGAATGAGGTTTGATGGTGGAACCCTGCGGCCTGGCAACATGACTGAGGTTTGATTCTGGAAAACTGTGGCCTGGGAACATGACATCTGTTTAGATTGTGGAATAGTGTGCCCTGGGAAAGTGACTAAGCCTTGGTTCTGGAACTCTGTGGACTGGGAACATGACTGAGGTTTATTCTAGAACCCTGTAGCCTGGGAACATAACTGAGGATTGACTCTGGAACGCTGTGGCCTGGGAACAAGACATCGGTGGATTCTGGAATCCTGTGTCCTGGGAACATGAGAACGGTTTGATTCTGGAACCCTGTGGCCTGGCAACATGACTGAGGCTTGATTCTGGAACCCTGTGGCCTGGCAACATGACTGAGGTTTATTCTAGAACCCTGTAGCCTGGGAACATAACTGAGGATTGATTCTGGAACCCTGTGGCCTGGGAACATGACATCGGTGGATTCTGGAACCCTGTGGCCTGGGAACATGAGAACGGTTTGATTCTGGAACCCTGTGTCCTGGCAACATGACTGAGGCTTGATTCTGGAACCCTGTGGCCTGGCAACATGACTGAGGTTTGATTCTGGATCCCTGTGGCCTGGGAACATGACTGAGGCGTGATTCTGGAAAACTGTGGCCTGGAAACATTACATCTGTTTAGATTGTGGAATAGTGTGCCCTGGGAACATGACTGAGCCTTGGTTCTGGAACTCTGTGGACTGGGAACATGACTGAGGTTTATTCTAGAACCCTGTAGCCTGGGAACAAAACTGAGGATTGATTCTGGAACCCTGTGGCCTGGGAACATGACATCGGTGGATTCTGGAACCCTGTGACCTGGGAACATGAGAACGGTTTGATTCTGGAACCCTGTGTCCTGGCAACATGACTGAGGCTTGATTCTGGAACCCTGTGGCCTGGCAACATGACTGAGATTTGATTCTGGATCCCTGTGGCCTGGGAACATGCCTGAGGCGTGATTTTCGAAAACTGTGGCCTGGGAAAATGACATCTGTTTAGATTGTGGAATAGTGTGCCCTGGGAACCTGACTGAGCCTTGGTTCTGGAAGTCTGTGGACTGGGAACATGACTGAGGTTTATTCTAGAACACTGTAGCCTGGGAACATAACTGAGGATTGATTCTGGAACCCTGTGGCCTGGGAATATGAGAACGGTTTGATTCTGGAACCCTGTGGCCTGGGAACATGAGAACGGTTTGATTCTGGAACCCTGTGGCCTGGGAACATGACTGAGGCTTGATTCTGGAACCCTGTGGCCTGGCAACATGACTGAGGTTTGATTCTGGATACCTGTGGACTGGGAACATGACTGAGGCGTGATTCTGGAAAACTGTGGCCTGGAAACCTGACAGCTGTTTAGATTGTGTAATAGTGTGCCCTGGGAACCTGACTGAGCCTTGGTTCTCGAACTCTGTAAACTGGGAGCATGACTGAGGTTTATTCTAGAACCCTGTAGCCTGGGAACATAACTGAGGATTGATTCTGGAACCCTGTGGCCTGGGAACATGACATCGGTGGATTCTGGAACCCTGTGGCCTGGGAACATGAGAACGGTTTGATTCTGGAAGCCTGTGGCCTGGCAACATGACTGAGGCTTGATTCTGGAACCCTGTGGCCTGGCAACATGACTGAGGCTTGATTCTGGAACCGTGTGGCCTGGGAAATTGACTGGGGTTTGATCGCAGAAACCTGTGGACTGTCCACATGACTGAGGTTTGATGGTTGAACCCTGTAGCATGGCAACATGATTGAGGTTTGATTGTGGAACCCTCAGGCTTGGGAACATGACTGAGGCTTGATGGTGGAACCCTCTGGCCTGGAAACAGGAATGAGGTTTGATGGTGGAACCCTGCGGCCTGGCAACATGACTGAGGTTTGATTCTGGAAAACTGTGGCCTGGGAACATGACATCTGTTTAGATTGTGGAATAGTGTGCCCTGGGAAAGTGACTGAGCCTTGGTTCTGGAACTCTGTGGACTGGGAACATGACTGAGGTTTATTCCAGAACCCTGTAGCCTAGGAACATAACTGAGGATTGACTCTGGAACGCTGTGGCCTGGGAAGAAGACATTGGTGGATTCTGGAATCCTGTGTCCTGGGAATATGAGAACGGTTTGATTCTGGAACCCTGTGGCCTGGCAACATGACTGAGGCTTGATTCTGGAACCCTGTGGCCTGGCAACATGACTGAGGTTTGATTCTGGATCCCTGTGGCCTGGGAACATGACTAAGGCGTGATTCGGGAAAACTGTGGCCTGGGAAAATGACATCTGTTTAGATTGTGGAATAGTGTGCCCTGGGAACCTGACTGAGCCTTGGTTCTGGAACTCTGTGGACTGGGAACATGACTGAGGTTTATTCTAGAACCCTGTAGCCTGGGAACATAACTGAGGATTGATTCTGGAACCCTGTGGCCTGGGATCATGACATCGGTGGATTCTGGAACCCTGTGGCCTGGGAACATGAGAACGGTTTGATTCTGGAACCCTGTGGCCTGGCAACATGACTGAGGCTTGATTCTGGAACCCTGTGGCCTGGCAACATGACTGAGGCTTGATTCTGGAAAAGTGTGGCCTGGGAAATTGACTGGGGTTTGATCGCAGAAACCTGTGGACTGTCCACATGACTGAGGTTTGATGGTGGAACCCTGTGCACTGGGAACATGACTGAGGTTTGATGGTAGAACCCTGTGGCCTGGCAACATGACTGAGGTTTGATTCTGGAAAACTGTGGGCTGGGAACATGACATCTGTTTAGATTGTGGAATAGTGTGCCCTTGGAACCTGACTGAGCCTTGGTTCTGGAACTCTGTGGACTGGGAACATGACTGAGGTTTATTCTAGAACCCTGTAGCCTGGGAACATAACTGAGGATTGATTCTGGAACCCTGTGGCCTGGGAACTTGACATCGGTGGATTCTGGAACCCTGTGGCCTGGGAACATGAGAACGGTTTGATTCTGGAACCCTGTGGCCTGGCAACATGACTGAGGCTTGATTCTGGAACCCTGTGGCCTGGCAACATGACTGAGGTTTGATTCTGGATCCCTGTGGCCTGCAAACATGACTGAGGCGTGATTTTGGAAAACTCTGGCCTGGAAACATGACATCTGTTTAGATTGTGGAATAGTGTGCCCTGGGAACCTGACTGAGCCTTGGTTCTGGAACTCTGTAGACTGGGAACATGACTGAGGTTTATTCTAGAACCCTGTAGCCTGGGAATATAACTGAGGATTGATTCTGGAACCCTGTGGCCTGGGAATATGACATCGGTGGATTCTGGAAGCCTGTGGACTGGAAACATGAGAACGGTTTGATTCTGGAACCCTGTGGCCTGGCAACATGACTGAGGCTTGATTCTGGAACCCTATGGCCTGGCAACATGACTGAGGCTTGATTCTGGAACCGTGTGGCCTGGGAACTTGACTGGGGTTTGATCGCAGAAACCTGTGGACTGGCCAAATGACTGAGGTTTCATGGTTGAACCCTGTGGCATGGCAACATGATTGAGGTTTGATTGTGGAACCCTCAGGCTTGGGAACATGACTGAGGCTTGATGGTGGAACCCTCTGGCCTGGAAACAGGAATGAGGTTTGATGGTGGAACCCTGCGGCCTGGCAACATGACTGAGGTTTGATTCTGGAAAACTGTGGCCTCGGAACATGACATCTGTTTAGATTGTGGAATAGTGTGCCCTGGGAACCTGACTGAGCCTTGGTTCTGGAACTCTGTGGACTGGGAACATGACTGTGGTTTATTCTAGAACCCTGTAGCCTGGGAACATAACTGAGGATTGATTCTGGAACCCTGTGGCCTGGGAACATGACATCGGTGGATTCTGGAACCCTGTGGCCTGGGAACATGAGAACGGTTTGATTCTGGAAACGTATGGCCCGGCAACATGACTGAGGCTTGATTCTGGAACCCTGTGGCCTGGCAACATGACTGAGGTTTGATTCTGGATCCCTGTGGCCTGGGAACATGACTGAGGCTTGATTCTGGAACCCTGTGGCCTGGCAACATGACTGAGATTTGATTCTGGATCCCTGTGGCCTGGGAACATGCCTGAGGCGTGATTTTCGAAAACTGTGGCCTGGGAAAATAACATCTGTTTAGATTGTGGAATAGTGTGCCCTGGGAACCTGACTGAGCCTTTGTTCTGGAAGTCTGTGGACTGGGAACATGACTGAGGTTTATTCTAGAACCCTGTAGCCTGGGAACATAACTGAGGATTGATTCTGGAACCCTGTGGCCTGGGAATATGAGAACGGTTTGATTCTGGAACCCTGTGGCCTGGGAACAGGAGAACGGTTTGATTCTGGAACCCTGTGTCCTGGGAACATGACTGAGGCTTGATTCTGGAACCCTGTGGCCTGGCAACATGACTGAGGTTTGATTCTGGACACCTGTGGACTGGGAACATGACTGAGGCGTGATTCTGGAAAACTGTGGCCTGGAAACCTGACAGCTGTTTAGATTGTGTAATAGTGTGCCCTGGGAACCTGACTGAGTCTTGGTTCTCGAACTCTGTAGACTGGGAGCATGACTGAGGTTTATTCTAGAACCCTGTAGCCTGGGAACATAACTGAGGATTGATTCTGGAACCCTGTGGCCTGGGAACATGACATCGGTGGATTCTGGAACCCTGTGGCCTGGGAACATGAGAACGGTTTGATTCTGGAACCCTGTGGCCTTGCAACATGACTGAGGCTTGATTCTGGAACCCTGTGGCCTGGCAACATGACTGAGGCTTGATTCTGGAACCGTGTGGCCTGGGAAATTGACTGGGGTTTGATCGCAGAAACCTGTGGACTGTCCACATGACTGAGGTTTGATGGTTGAACCCTGTAGCATGGCAACATGATTGAGGTTTGATTGTGGAACCCTCAGGCTTGGGAACATGACTGAGGCTTGATGGTGGAAACCTCTGGCCTGGAAACAGGAATGAGGTTTGATGGTGGAACCCTGCGGCCTGGCAACATGACTGAGGTTTGATTCTGGAAAACTGTGGCCTGGGAACATGACATCTGTTTAGATTGTGGAATACTGTGCCCTGGGAAAGTGACTAAGCCTTGGTTCTGGAACTCTGTGGATTGGGAACATGACTGAGGTTTATTCTAGAACCCTGTAGCCTGGGAACATAACTGAGGATTGACTCTGGAATGCTGTGGCCTGGGAACAAGACATCGGTGGATTCTGGAATCCTGTGTCCTGGGAACATGAGAACGGTTTGATTCTGGAACCCTGTGGCCTGGCAACATGACTGAGGCTTGATTCTGGAACCCTGTGGCCTGGCAACATGACTGAGGTTTGATTCTGGATCCCTGTGGCCTGGGAACATGACTAAGGCGTGATTTTCGAAAACTGTGGCCTGGGAAAATGACATCTGTTTAGATTGTGGAATAGTGTGCCCTGGGAACCTGACTGAGCCTTGGTTCTGGAACTCTGTGGACTGGGAACATGACTGAGGTTTATTCTAGAACCCTGTAGCCTGGGAACATAACTGAGGATTGATTCTGGAACCCTGTGGCCTGGGAACATGACATCGGTGGATTCTGGAACCCTGTGGCCTGGGAACATGAGAACGGTTTGATTCTGGAACCCTGTGGCCTGGCAACATGACTGAGGCTTGATTCTGGAACCCTGTGGCCTGGCAACATGACTGAGGCTTGATTCTGGAACCGTGTGGCCTGGGAACTTGACTGGGGTTTGATCGCAGAAACCTGTGGACTGGCCTAATGACTGAGGTTTCATGGTTGAACCCTGTGGCATGGCAACATGATTGAGGTTTGATTGTGGAACCCTCAGGCTTGGGAACATGACTGAGGCTTGATGGTGGAACCCTCTGGCCTGGAAACAGGAATGAGGTTTGATGGTGGAACCCTGCGGCCTGGCAACATGACTGAGGTTTGATTCTGGAAAACTGTGGCCTGGGAACATGACATCTGTTTAGATTGTGGAATAGTGTGCCCTGGGAACCTGACTGAGCCTTGGTTCTGGAACCCTGTGGCCTGGGAACATGACATCGGTGGATTCTGGAACCCTGTGGCCTGGGAACATGAGAACGGTTTGATTTTGGAACCCTGTGGCCTGGCAACATGACTGAGGCTTGATACTGGAAACCTGTGGCCTGGCAACATGACTCAGGTTTGATTCTGGATCCCTGTGGCCTGGGAACATGACTGAGGCGTGATTCGGGAAAACTGTGGCCTGGGAAAATGACATCTGTTTAGATTGTGGAATAGTGTGCCCTGGGAACCTGACTGAGCCTTGGTTCTGGAACTCTGTGGACTGGGAACATGACTGAGGTTTATTCTAGAACCCTGTAGCCTGGGAACATAACTGAGGATTGATTCTGGAACGCTGTGGCCTGGGAACATGACATCGGTGGATTCTGGAACCCTGTGTCCTGGGAATATGAGAACGGTTTGATTCTGGAACCCTGTGGCCTGGCAACATGACTGAGGCTTGATTCTGGAACCCTGTGGCCTGGCAACATGACTGAGGCTTGATTCTGGAACCGTGTGGCCTGGGAAATTGACTGGGGTTTGATCGCAGAAACCTGTGGACTGTCCACATGTCTGAGGTTTGATGGTTGAACCCTGTAGCATGGCAACATGATTGAGGTTTGATTGTGGAACCCTCAGGCTTGGGAACATGACTGAGGCTTGATGGTGGAACCCTCTGGCCTGGAAACAGGAATGAGGTTTGATGGTGGAACCCTGCGGCCTGGCAACATGACTGAGGTTTGATTCTGGAAAACTGTGGCCTGGGAACATGACATCTGTTTAGATTGTGGAATAGTGTGCCCTGGGAATCTGACTGAGCCTTGGTTCTGGAACTCTGTGGACTGGGAACATGCCTGAGGTTTATTCTAGAACCCTGTAGCCTGGGAACATAACTGAGGATTGATTCTGGAACCCTGTGGCCTGGGAACATGACATCGGTGGATTCTGGAACCCTGTGGCCTGGGAACATGAGAACGGTTTGATTCTGGAACCCTGTGGCCTGGCAACATGACTGAGGCTTGATTCTGGAACCCTGTGGCCTGGCAACATGACTCAGGTTTGATTCTGGATCCCTGTGGCCTGGGAACATGACTGAGGCGTGATTCTGGAAAACTGTGGCCTGGAAACATTACATCTGTTTAGATTGTGGAATAGTGTGCCCTGGGAACCTGACTGAGCCTTGGTTCTGGAACTCTGTGGACTGGGAACAAGACTGAGGTTTATTCTAGAACCCTGTAGCCTGGGAACAAAACTGAGGATTGATTCTGGAACCCTGTGGCCTGGGAACATGACATCGGTGGATTCTGGAACCCTGTGGCCTGGGAACATGAGAACAGTTTGATTCTGGAACCCTGTGTCCTGGCAACATGACTGAGGCTTGATTCTGGAACCCTGTGGCCTGGCAACATGACTGAGATTTGATTCTGGATCCCTGTGGCCTGGGAACATGCCTGAGGCGTGATTTTCGAAAACTGTGGCCTGGGAAAATGACATCTGTTTAGATTGTGGAATAGTGTGCCCTGGGAACCTGACTGAGCCTTGGTTCTGGAAGTCTGTGGACTGGGAACATGACTGAGGTTTATTCTAGAACCCTGTAGCCTGGGAACATAACTGAGGATTGATTCTGGAACCCTGTGGCCTGGGAATATGAGAACGGTTTGATTCTGGAACCCTGTGGCCTGGGAACATGAGAACGGTTTGATTCTGGAACCCTGTGGCCTGGCAACATGACTGAGGCTTGATTCTGGAACCCTGTGGCCTGGCAACATGACTGAGGTTTGATTCTGGATCCCTGTGGCCTGGGAACATGACTAAGGCGTGATTCGGGAAAACTGTGGCCTAGGAAAATGACATCTGTTTAGATTGTGGAATAGTGTGCCCTGGGAACCTGACTGAGCCTTGGTTCTGGAACTCTGTGGACTGGGAACATGACTGAGGTTTATTATAGAACCCTGTAGCCTGGGAACATAACTGAGGATTGATTCTGGAACCCTGTGGCCTGGGAACATGACATCGGTGGATTCTGGAACCCTGTGGCCTGGGAACATGAGAACGGTTTGATTCTGGAACCCTGTGGCCTGGCAACATGACTGAGGCTTGATTCTGGAACCCTGTGGCCTGGCAACATGACTGAGGCTTGATTCTGGAACCGTGTGGCCTGGGAACTTGACTGGGGTTTGATCGCAGAAACCTGTGGAATGTCCACATGACTGAGGTTTGATGGTGGAACCCTGTGCACTGGGAACATGACTGAGGTTTGATGGTAGAACCCTGTGGCATGGCAACATGACTGAGGTTTGATTCTGGAAAACTGTGGCCTGGGAACATGACATCTGTTTAGATTGTGGAATAGTGTGCCCTGGGAACCTGACTGAGCCTTGGTTCTGGAACTCTGTAGACTGGGAGCATGACTGAGGTTTATTCTAGAACCCTGTAGCCTGGGAACATAACTGAGGATTGATTCTGGAACCCTGTGGCCTGGGAACATGACATCGGTGGATTCTGGAACCCTGTGGCCTGGGAACATGAGAACGGTTTGATTCTGGAACCCTGTGTCCTGGCAACATGACTGAGGCTTGATTCTGGAACCCTGTGGCCTGGCAACATGACTGAGATTTGATTCTGGATCCCTGTGGCCTGGGAACATGCCTGAGGCGTGATTCTGGAAAACTGTGGCCTGGAAACTTGACAGCTGTTTAGATTGTGTAATAGTGTGCCCTGGGAACCTGACTGAGCCTTGGTTCTCGAACTCTGTAGACTGGGAGCATGACTGAGGTTTATTCTAGAACCCTGTAGCCTGGGAACATAACTGAGGATTGATTCTGGAACCCTGTGGCCTGGGAACATGACATCGGTGGATTCTGGAACCCTGTGGCCTGGGAACATGAGAACGGTTTGATTCTGGAACCCTGTGGCCTGGCAACATGACTGAGGCTTGATTCTGGAACCCTGTGGCCTGGCAACATGACTGAGGCTTGATTCTGGAACCGTGTGGCCTGGGAAATTGACTGGGGTTTGATCGCAGAAACCTGTGGACTGTCCACATGACTGAGGTTTGATGGTTGAACCCTGTAGCATGGCAACATGATTGAGGTTTGATTGTGGAACCCTCAGGCTTGGGAACATGACTGAGGCTTGATGGTGGAACCCTCTGGCCTGGAAACAGGAATGAGGTTTGATGGTGGAACCCTGCGGCCTGGCAACATGACTGAGGTTTGATTCTGTAAAACTGTGGCCTGGGAACATGACATCTGTTTAGATTGTGGAATAGTGTGCCCTGGGAAAGTGACTAAGCCTTGGTTCTGGAACTCTGTGGACTGGGAACATGACTGAGGTTTATTCTAGAACCCTGTAGCCTGGGAACATAACTGAGGATTGACTCTGGAACGCTGTGGCCTGGGAACAAGACATCGGTGGATTCTGGAATCCTGTGTCCTGGGAACATGAGAACGGTTTGATTCTGGAACCCTGTGGCCTGGCAACATGACTGAGGCTTGATTCTGGAACCCTGTGGCCTGGCAACATGACTGAGGTTTGATTCTGGATCCCTGTGGCCTGGGAACATGACTAAGGCGTGATTCGGGGAAACTGTGGCCTGGGAAAATGACATCTGTTTAGATTGTGGAATAGTGTGCCCTGGGAACCTGACTGAGCCTTGGTTCTGGAACTCTGTGGACTGGGAACATGACTGAGGTTTATTCTAGAACCCTGTAGCCTGGGAACATAACTGAGGATTGATTCTGGAACCCTGTGGCCTGGGAACATGACATCGGTGGATTCTGGAAACCTGTGGCCTGGGAACATGAGAACGGTTTGATTCTGGAACCCTGTGGCCTGGCAACATGACTGAGGCTTGATTCTGGAACCCTGTGGCCTGGCAACATGACTGAGGCTTGATTCTGGAACCGTGTGGCCTGGGAACTTCACTGGGGTTTGATCGCAGAAACCTGTGGACTGGCCAAATGACTGAGGTTTCATGGTTGAACCCTGTGACATGGCAACATGATTGAGGTTTGATTGTGTAACCCTCAGGCTTGGGAACATAACTGAGGCTTGATGGTGGAACACTGTGGCCTGGAAACAGGAATGAGGTTTGATGGTGGAATCCTGTGGCCTGGCAACATGACTGAGGTTTGATTCTGGAAAACTGTGGCCTGGGAACATGACATCTGTTTAGATAGTGGAATAGTGTGCCCTGGGAATCTGACTGAGCCTTGGTTCTGGAACTCTGTGGACTGGGAACATGCCTGAGGTTTATTCTAGAACCCTGTAGCCTGGGAACATAACTGAGGATTGATTCTGGAACCCTGTTGCCTGGGAACATGACATCGGTGGATTCTGGAACCCTGTGGCCTGGGAACATGAGAACGGTTTGATTCTGGAACCCTGTGGCCTGGCAACATGACTGAGGCTTGATTCTGGAACCCTGTGGCCTGGCAACATGACTGAGGCTTGATTCTGGAACCGTGTGGCCTGGGAAATTGACTGGGGTTTGATCGCAGAAATCTGTGGACTGTCCACATGACTGAGGTTTGATGGTTGAACCCTGTAGCATGGCAACATGATTGAGGTTTGATTGTGGAACACTCAGGCTTGGGAACATGACTGAGGCTTGATGGTGGAACCCTCTGGCCTGGAAACAGGAATGAGGTTTGATGGTGGAACCCTGCGGCCTGGCAACATGACTGAGGTTTGATTCTGGAAAACTGTGGCCTGGGAACATGACATCTGTTTAGATTGTGGAATGGTGTGCCCTGGGAACCTGACTGAGCCTTGGTTCTGGAACTCTGTGGACTGGGAACAAGACTGAGGTTTTTTCTAGAACCCTGTAGCCTGGGAACAAAACTGAGGATTGATTCTGGAACCCTGTGGCCTGGGAACATGACTGAGGCGTGATTCTGGAAAACTGTGGCCTGGAAACATTACATCTGTTTAGATTGTGGAATGGTGTGCCCTGGGAACCTGACTGAGCCTTGGTTCTGGAACTCTGTGGACTGGGAACAAGACTGAGGTTTTTTCTAGAACCCTGTAGCCTGGGAACAAAACTGAGGATTGATTCTGGAACCCTGTGGCCTGGGAACATGACATCGGTGGATTCTGGAACCCTGTGGCCTGGGAACATGAGAACGGTTTGATTCTGGAACCCTGTGTCCTGGCAACATGACTGAGGCTTGATTCTGGAACCCTGTGGCCTGGCAACATGACTGAGATTTCATTCTGGATCCCTGTGGCCTGGGAACATGCCTGAGGCGTGATTTTCGAAAACTGTGGCCTGGGAAAATGACATCTGTTTAGATTGTGGAATAGTGTGCCCTGGGAACCTGACTGAGCCTTGGTTCTGGAAGTCTGTGGACTGGGAACATGACTGAGGTATATTCTAGAACCCTGTAGCCTGGGAACATAACTGAGGATTGATTCTGGAACCCTGTGGCCTGGGAATATGACATCGGTGTATTCTGGAACCCTGTGGCCTGGGAACATGAGAACGGTTTGATTCTGGAACCCTGTGGCCTGGCAACATGACTGAGGCTTGATTCTGGAACCCTGTGGCCTGGCAACATGACTGAGGTTTGATTCTGGATACCTGTGGACTGGGAACATGACTGAGGCGTGATTCTGGAAAACTGTGGCCTGGAAACCTGACAGCTGTTTACATTGTGTAATAGTGTGCCCTGGGAACCTGACTGAGCCTTGGTTCTGGAACTCTGTAGACTGGGAGCATGACTGAGGTTTATTCTAGAACCCTGTAGCCTGGGAACATAACTGAGGATTGATTCTGGAACCCTGTGGCCTGGGAACATGACATTGGTGGATTCTGGAACCCTGTGGCCTGGGAACATGAGAACGGTTTGATTCTGGAACCCTGTGGCCTGGCAACATGACTGAGGCTTGATTCTGGAACCCTGTGGCCTGGCAACATGACTGAGGCTTGATTCTGGAACCGTGTGGCCTGGGAAATTGCCTGGGGTTTGATCGCAGAAACCTGTGGACTGTCCACATGACTGAGGTTTGATGGTTGAACCCTGTAGCATGGCAACATGATTGAGGTTTGATTGTGGAACCCTCAGGCTTGGGAACATGACTGAGGCTTGATGGTGGAACCCTCTGGCCTGGAAACAGGAATGAGGTTTGATGGCGGAACCCTGCGGCCTGGCAGCATGACTGAGATTTGATTCTGGAAAACGGTGGCCTGGGAACATGACATCTGTTTAGATTGTGGAATAGTGTGCCCTGGGAAAGTGACTGAGCCTTGGTTCTGGAACTCTGTGGACTGGGAACATGACTGAGGTTTATTCTAGAACCCTGTAGCCTGGGAACATAACTGAGGATTGACTCTGGAACGCTGTGGCCTGGGAACAAGACATCGGTGGATTCTGGAATCCTGTGTCCTGGGAACATGAGAACGGTTTGATTCTGGAACCCTGTGGCCTGGCAACATGACTGAGGCTTGATTCTGGAACCCTGTGGCCTGGCAACATGACTGAGGTTTGATTCTGGATCCCTGTGGCCTGGGAACATGACTAAGGCGTGGTTCGGGAAAACTGTGGCCTGGGAAAATGACATCTGTTTAGATTGTGGAATAGTGTGCCCTGGGAACCTGACTGAGCCTTGGTTCTGGAACTCTGTGGACTGGGAACATGACTGAGGTTTATTCTAGAACCCTGTAGCCTGGGAACATAACTGAGGATTGATTCTGGAACCCTGTGGCCTGGGAACATGAGAACGGTTTGATTCTGGAACCCTGTGGCCTGGCAACATGACTGAGGCTTGATTCTGGAACCCTGTGGCCTGGCAACATGACTGAGGTTTGATTCTGGATACCTGTGGACTGGGAACATGACTGAGGCGTGATTCTGGAAAACTGTGGCCTGGAAACCTGACAGCTGTTTAGATTGTGGAATAGTGTGCCCTGGGAACCTGACTGAGCCTTGGTTCTGGAACTCTGTAGACTGGGAGCATGACTGAGGTTTATTCTAGAACCCTGTAGCCTGGGAACATAACTGAGGATTGATTCTGGAACCCTGTGGCCTGGGAACATGACATCGGTGGATTCTGGAACCCTGTGGCCTGGGAACATGAGAACGGTTTGATTCTGGAACCCTGTGGCCTGGCAACATGACTGAGGCTTGATTCTGGAACCCTGTGGCCTGGCAACATGACTGAGGCTTGATTCTGGAACCGTGTGGCCTGGGAAATTGACTGGGGTTTGATCGCAGAAACCTGTGGACTGTCCACATGTCTGAGGTTTGATGGTTGAACCCTGTAGCATGGCAACATGATTGAGGTTTGATGGTGGAACCCTCTGGCCTGGAAACAGGAATGAGGTTTGATGGTGGAACCCTGCGGCCTGGCAACATGACTGAGGTTTGATTCTGGAAAACTGTGGCCTGGGAACATGACATCTGTTTAGATTGTGGAATAGTGTGCCCTGGGAATCTGACTGAGCCTTGGTTCTGGAACTCTGTGGACTGGGAACATGCCTGAGGTTTATTCTAGAACCCTGTAGCCTGGGAACATAACTGAGGATTGATTCTGGAACCCTGTGGCCTGGGAACATGACATCGGTGGATTCTGGAACCCTGTGGCCTGGGAACATGAGAACGGTTTGATTCTGGAACCCTGTGGCCTGGCAACATGACTGAGGCTTGATTCTGGAACCCTGTGGCCTGGCAACATGACTCAGGTTTGATTCTGGATCCCTGTGGCCTGGGAACATGACTGAGGCGTGATTCTGGAAAACTGTGGCCTGGAAACATTACATCTGTTTAGATTGTGGAATAGTGTGCCCTGGGAACCTGACTGAGCCTTGGTTCTGGAACTCTGTGGACTGGGAACAAGACTGAGGTTTATTCTAGAACCCTGTAGCCTGGGAACAAAACTGAGGATTGATTCTGGAACCCTGTGGCCTGGGAACATGACATCGGTGGATTCTGGAACCCTGTGGCCTGGGAACATGAGAACAGTTTGATTCTCGAACCCTGTGTCCTGGCAACATGACTGAGGCTTGATTCTGGAACCCTGTGGCCTGGCAACATGACTGAGATTTGATTCTGGATCCCTGTGGCCTGGGAACATGCCTGAGGCGTGATTTTCGAAAACTGTGGCCTGGGAAAATGACATCTGTTTAGATTGTGGAATAGTGTGCCCTGGGAACCTGACTGAGCCTTGGTTCTGGAAGTCTGTGGACTGGGAACATGACTGAGGTTTATTCTAGAACCCTGTAGCCTGGGAACATAACTGAGGATTGATTCTGGAACCCTGTGGCCTGGGAATATGAGAACGGTTTGATTCTGGAACCCTGTGGCCTGGGAACATGAGAACGGTTTGATTCTGGAACCCTGTGGCCTGGGAACATGACTGAGGCTTGATTCTGGAACCCTGTGGCCTGGCAACATGACTGAGGTTTGATTCTGGATCCCTGTGGCCTGGGAACATGACTAAGGCGTGATTCGGGAAAACTGTGGCCTAGGAAAATGACATCTGTTTAGATTGTGGAATAGTGTGCCCTGGGAACCTGACTGAGCCTTGGTTCTGGAACTCTGTGGACTGGGAACATGACTGAGGTTTATTATAGAACCCTGTAGCCTGGGAACATAACTGAGGATTGATTCTGGAACCCTGTGGCCTGGGAACATGATATCGGTGGATTCTGGAACCCTGTGGCCTGGGAACATGAGAACGGTTTGATTCTGGAACCCTGTGGCCTGGCAACATGACTGAGGCTTGATTCTGGAACCCTGTGGCCTGGCAACATGACTGAGGCTTGATTCTGGAACCGTGTGGCCTGGGAACTTGACTGGGGTTTGATCGCTGAAACCTGTGGAATGTCCACATGACTGAGGTTTGATGGTGGAACCCTGTGCACTGGGAACATGACTGAGGTTTGATGGTAGAACCCTGTGGCATGGCAACATGACTGAGGTTTGATTCTGGAAAACTGTGGCCTGGGAACATGACATCTGTTTAGATTGTGGAATAGTGTGCCCTGGGAACCTGACTGAGCCTTGGTTCTGGAACTCTGTAGACTGGGAGCATGACTGAGGTTTATTCTAGAACCCTGTAGCCTGGGAACATAACTGAGGATTGATTCTGGAACCCTGTGGCCTGGGAACATGACATCGGTGGATTCTGGAACCCTGTGGCCTGGGAACATGAGAACGGTTTGATTCTGGAACCCTGTGGCCTGGCAACATGACTGAGGCTTGATTCTGGAACCCTGTGGCCTGGCAACATGACTGAGGTTTGATTCTGGATCCCTGTGGCCTGCAAACATGACTGAGGCGTGATTTTGGAAAACTGTGGCCTGGAAACATGACATCTGTTTAGATTGTGGAATAGTGTGCCCTGGGAACCTGACTGAGCCTTGGTTCTGGAACTCTGTAGACTGGGAACATGACTGAGGTTTATTCTAGAACCCTGTAGCCTGGGAATATAACTGAGGATTGATTCTGGATCCCTGTGGCCTGGGAATATGACATCGGTGGATTCTGGAACCCTGTGGCCTGGGAACATGAGAACGGTTTGATTCTGGAACCCTGTGGCCTGGCAACATGACTGAGGCTTGATTCTGGAACCCTGTGGCCTGGCAACATGACTGAGGCTTGATTCTGGAACCGTGCGGCCTGGGAACTTGACTGGGGTTTGATCGCAGAAACCTGTGGACTGGCCAAATGAGTGAGGTTTCATGGTTGAACCCTGTGGCATGGCAACATGATTGAGGTTTGATTGTGGAACCCTCAGGCTTGGGAACATGACTGAGGCTTGATGGTGGAACCCTCTGGCCTGGAAACAGGAATGAGGTTTGATGGTGGAACCCTGCGGCCTGGCAACATGACTGAGGTTTGATTCTGGAAAACTGTGGCCTGGGAACATGACATCTGTTTAGATTGTGGAATAGTGTGCCCTGGGAACCTGACTGAGCCTTGGTTCTGGAACTCTGTGGACTGGGAACATGACTGAGGTTTATTCTAGAACCCTGTAGCCTGGGAACATAACTGAGGATTGATTCTGGAACCCTGTGGCCTGGGAACATGACATCGGTGGATTCTGGAACCCTGTGGCCTGGGAACATGAGAACGGTTTGATTCTGGAACCCTGTGGCCTGGCAAAATGACTGAGGCTTGATTCTGGAACCCTGTGGCCTGGCAACATGACTGAGGATTGATTCTGGAACCGTGCGGCCTGGGAACTTGACTGGGGTTTGATCGCAGAAACCTGTGGACTGTCCACATGACTGAGGTTTGATGGTGGAACCCTGTGCACTGGGAACATGACTGAGGTTTGATGGTAGAACCCTGTGGCATGGCAACATGACTGAGGTTTGATTCTGGAAAACTGTGGCCTGGGAACATGACATCTGTTTAGATTGTGGAATAGTGTGCCCTGGGAACCTGACTGAGCCTTGGTTCTGGAACTCTGTGGACTGGGAACATGACTGAGGTTTATTCTAGAACCCTGTAGCCTGGGAACATAACTGAGGTTTGATTCTGGAACCCTGTGGCCTGGGAACATGACATCGGTGGATTCTGGAACCCTGTGGCCTGGGAACATGAGAACGGTTTGATTCTGGAACCCTGTGGCCTGGCAACATGACTGAGGCTTGATTCTGGAACCCTGTGGCCTGGCAACATGACTGAGGTTTGATTCTGGATCCCTGTGGCCTGGGAACATGCCTGAGGCGTGATTTTGGAAAACTTTGGCCTGGAAACATGACATCTGTTTAGATTGTGGAATAGTGTGCCCTGGGAACCTGACTGAGCCTTGGTTCTGGAACTCTGTAGACTGGGAACATGACTGAGGTTTATTCTAGAACCCTGTAGCCTGGGAATATAACTGAGGATTGATTCTGGAACCCTGTGGCCTGGGAATATGACATCGGTGGATTCTGGAACCCTGTGGCCTGGGAACATGAGAACGGTTTGATTCTGGAACCCTGTGGCCTGGCAACATGACTGAGGCTTGATTCTGGAACCCTGTGGCCTGGCAACATGACTGAGGCTTGATTCTGGAACCGTGTGGCCTGGGAACTTGACTGGGGTTTGATCGCAGAAACCTGTGGACTGGCCAAATGAGTGAGGTTTCATGGTTGAACCCTGTGGCAAGGCAACATGATTGAGGTTTGATTGTGGAACCCTCAGGCTTGGGAACATGACTGAGGCTTGATGGTGGAACCCTCTGGCCTGGAAACAAGAATGAGGTTTGATGGTGGAACCCTGCGGCCTGGCAGCATGACTGAGATTTGATTCTGGAAAACTGCGGCCTGGGAACATGACATCTGTTTAGATTGTGGAATAGTGTGCCCTGGGAACCTGACTGAGCCTTGGTTCTGGAACTCTGTGGACTGGGAACATGACTGAGGTTTATTCTAGAACCCTGTAGCCTGGGAACAAAACTGAGGATTGATTCTGGAACCCTGTGGCCTTGGAACATGACATCGGTGGATTCTGGAACCCTGTGTCCTGGCAACATGACTGAGGCTTGATTCTGGAACCCTGTGGCCTGGCAACATGACTGAGATTTGATTCTGGATCCCTGTGGCCTGGGAACACGCCTGAGGCGTGATTTTCGAAAACTGTGGCCTGGGAAAATGACATCTGTTTAGATTGTGGAATAGTGTGCCCTGGGAACCTGACTGAGCCTTGGTTCTGGAAGTCTGTGGACTGGGAACATGACTGAGGTTTATTCTAGAACCCTGTAGCCTGGGAACATAACTGAGGATTGATTCTGGAACCCTGTGGCCTGGGAATATGAGAACGGTTTGATTCTGGAACCCTGTGGCCTGGGAACATGAGAACGGTTTGATTCTGGAACCCTGTGGCCTGGGAACATGACTGAGGCTTGATTCTGGAACCCTGTGGCCTGGCAACATGACTGAGGTTTGATTCTGGATACCTGTGGACTGGGAACATGACTGCGGCGTGATTCTGGAAAACTGTGGCCTGGAAACCTGACAGCTGTTTAGATTGTGTAATAGTGTGCCCTGGGAAAATGACTGAGCCTTGGTTCTCGAACTCTGTAGACTGGGAGCATGACTGAGGTTTATTCTAGAACCCTGTAGCCTGGGAACATAACTGAGGATTGATTCTGGAACCCTATGGCCTGGGAACATGACATCGGTGGATTCTGAAACCCTGTGGCCTGGGAACATGAGAACGGTTTGATTCTGGAACCCTGTGGCCTGGCAACATGACTGAGGCTTGATTCTGGAACCCTGTGGCCTGGCAACATGACTGAGGCTTGATTCTGGAACCGTGTGGCCTGGGAAATTGACTGGGGTTTGATCGCAGAAACCTGTGGACTGTCCACATGACTGAGGTTTGATGGTTGAACCCTGTAGCATGGCAACATGATTGAGGTTTGATTGTGGAACCCTCAGGCTTGGGAACATGACTGAGGCTTGATGGTGGAACCCTCTGGCCTGGAAACAGGAATGAGGTTTGATGGTGGAACCCTGCAGCCTGGCAACATGACTGAGGTTTGATTCTGGAAAACTGTGGCCTGGGAACATGACATCTGTTTAGATTGTGGAATAGTGTGCCCTGGGAAAGTGACTGAGCCTTGGTTCTGGAACTCTGTGGACTTGGAACATGACTGAGGTTTATTCTAGAACCCTGTAGCCTGGGAACATAACTGAGGATTGACTCTGGAACGCTGTGGCCTGGGAACAAGACATCGGTGGATTCTGGAATCCTGTGTCCTGGGAACATGAGAACGGTTTGATTCTGGAACCCTGTGGCCTGGCAACATGACTGAGGCTTGATTCTGGAACCCTGTGGCCTGGCAACATGACTGAGGTTTGATTCTGGATCCCTGTGGCCTGGGAACATGACTAAGGCGTGATTCGGGAAAACTGTGGCCTAGGAAAATGACATCTGTTTAGATTGTGGAATAGTGTGCCCTGGGAACCTGACTGAGCCTTGGTTCTGGAACTCTGTGGACTGGGAACATGACTGAGGTTTATTCTAGAACCCTGTAGCCTGGGAACATAACTGAGGATTGATTCTGGAACCCTGTGGCCTGGGAACATGACATCGGTGGATTCTGGAACCCTGTGGCCTGGGAACATGAGAACGGTTTGATTCTGGAACACTGTGGCCTGGCAACATGACTGCGGCTTGATTCTGGAACCCTGTGGCCTGGCAACATGACTGAGGCTTGATTCTGGAACCGTGTGGCCTGGGAACTTGACTGGGGTTTGATCGCAGAAACCTGTGGACTGTCCACATGACTGAGGTTTGATGGTGGAACCCTGTGCACTGGGAACATGACTGAGGTTTGATGGTAGAACCCTGTGGCATGGCAACATGACTGAGGTTTGATTCTGGAAAACTGTGGCCTGGGAACATGACATCTGTTTAGATTGTGGAATAGTGTGCCCTGGGAACCTGACTGAGCCTTGGTTCTGGAACTCTGTGGACTGGGAACATGACTGAGGTTTATTATAGAACCCTGTAGCCTGGGAACATAACTGAGGATTGATTCTGGAACCCTGTGGCCTGGGAACATGACATCGGTGGATTCTGGAACCCTGTGGCCTGGGAACATGAGAACGGTTTGATTCTGGAACCCTGTGGCCTGGCAACATGACTGAGGCTTGATTCTGGAACCCTGTGGCCTGGCAACATGACTGAGGTTTGATTCTGGATCCCTGTGGCCTGCAAACATGACTGAGGCGTGATTTTGGAAAACTGTGGCCTGGAAACATGACATCTGTTTAGATTGTGGAATAGTGTGCCCTGGGAACCTGACTGAGCCTTGGTTCTGGAACTCTGTAGACTGGGAACATGACTGAGGTTTATTCTAGAACCCTGTAGCCTGGGAATATAACTGAGGATTGATTCTGGATCCCTGTGGCCTGGGAATATGACATCGGTGGATTCTGGAACCCTGTGGCCTGGGAACATGAGAACGGTTTGATTCTGGAACCCTGTGGCCTGGCAACATGACTGAGGCTTGATTCTGGAACCCTGTGGCCTGGGAACTTGACTGGGGTTTGATCGCAGAAACCTGTGGACTGGCCAAATGAGTGAGGTTTCATGGTTGAAACCTGTGGCATGGCAACATGATTGAGGTTTGATTGTGGAACCCTCAGGCTTGGGAACATGACTGAGGCTTGATGGTGGAACCCTCTGGCCTGGAAACAGGAATGAGGTTTGATGGTGGAACCCTGCGGCCTGGCAACATGACTGAGGTTTGATTCTGGAAAACTGTGGCCTGGGAACATGACATCTGTTTAGATTGTGGAATAGTGTGCCCTGGGAACCTGACTGAGCCTTGGTTCTGGAACTCTGTGGACTGGGAACATGACTGAGGTTTATACTAGAACCCTGTAGCCTGGGAACATAACTGAGGATTGATTCTGGAACCCTGTGGCCTGGGAACATGACATCGGTGGATTCTGGAACCCTGTGGCCTGGGAACATGAGAACGGTTTGATTCTGGAACCCTGTGGCCTGGCAACATGACTGAGGCTTGATTCTGGAAACCTGTGGCCTGGCAACATGACTGAGGCTTGATTCTGGAACCGTGCGGCCTGGGAACTTGACTGGGGTTTGATCGCAGAAACCTGTGGACTGTCCACATGACTGAGGTTTGATGGTGGAACCCTGTGCACTGGGAACATGACTGAGGTTTGATGGTAGAACCCTGTGGCATGGCAACATGACTGAGGTTTGATTCTGGAAAACTGTGGCCTGGGAACATGACATCGGTTTAGATTGTGGAATAGTGTGCCCTGGGAACCTGACTGAGCCTTGGTTCTGGAACTCTGTGGACTGGGAACATGACTGAGGTTTACTCTAGAACCCTGTAGCCTGGGAACATAACTGAGGTTTGATTCTGGAACCCTGTGGCCTGGGAACATGACATCGGTGGATTCTGGAACCCTGTGGCCTGGGAACATGAGAACGGTTTGATTCTGGAACCCTGTGGCCTGGCAACATGACTGAGGCTTGATTCTGGAACCCTGTGGCCTGGCAACATGACTCAGGTTTGATTCTGGATCCCTGTGGCCTGCAAACATGACTGAGGCGTGATTTTGGAAAACTGTGGCCTGGAAACATGACATCTGTTTAGATTGTGGAATAGTGTGCCCCGGGAACCTGACTGAGCCTTGGTTCTGGAACTCTGTAGACTGGGAACATGACTGAGGTTTATTCTAGAACCCTGTAGCCTGGGAATATAACTGAGGATTGATTCTGGAACCCTGTGGCCTGGGAATATGACATCGGTGGATTCTGGAACCCTGTGGCCTGGGAACATGAGAACGGTTTGATTCTGGAACCCTGTGGCCTGGCAACATGACTGAGGCTTGATTCTGGAACCCTGTGGCCTGGCAACATGACTGAGGCTTGATTCTGGAACCGTGTGGCCTGGGAACTTGACTGGGGTTTGATCGCAGAAACCTGTGGACTGGCCAAATGAGTGAGGTTTCATGGTTGAACCCTGTGGCAAGGCAACATGATTGAGGTTTGATTGTGGAACCCTCAGGCTTGGGAACATGACTGAGGCTTGATGGTGGAACCCTCTGGCCTGGAAACAGGAATGAGGTTTGATGGTGGAACCCTGAGGCCTGGCAACATGACTGAGGTTTGATTCTGGAAAACTGCGGCCTGGGAACATGACATCTGTTTAGATTGTGGAATAGTGTGCCCTGGGAACCTGACTGAGCCTTGGTTCTGGAACTCTGTGGACTGGGAACATGACTGAGGTTTACTCTAGAACCCTGTAGCCTGGGAACATAACTGAGGTTTGATTCTGGAACCCTGTGGCCTGGGAACATGACATCGGTGGATTCTGGAACCCTGTGGCCTGGGAACATGAGAACGGTTTGATTCTGGAACCCTGTGGCCTGGCAACATGACTGAGGCTTGATTCTGGAACCCTGTGGCCTGGCAACATGACTCAGGTTTGATTCTGGATCCCTGTGGCCTGCAAACATGACTGAGGCGTGATTTTGGAAAACTGTGGCCTGGAAACATGACATCTGTTTAGATTGTGGAATAGTGTGCCCCGGGAACCTGACTGAGCCTTGGTTCTGGAACTCTGTAGACTGGGAACATGACTGAGGTTTATTCTAGAACCCTGTAGCCTGGGAATATAACTGAGGATTGATTCTGGAACCCTGTGGCCTGGGAATATGACATCGGTGGATTCTGGAACCCTGTGGCCTGGGAACATGAGAACGGTTTGATTCTGGAACCCTGTGGCCTGGCAACATGACTGAGGCTTGATTCTGGAACCCTGTGGCCTGGCAACATGACTGAGGCTTGATTCTGGAACCGTGTGGCCTGGGAACTTGACTGGGGTTTGATCGCAGAAACCTGTGGACTGGCCAAATGAGTGAGGTTTCATGGTTGAACCCTGTGGCAAGGCAACATGATTGAGGTTTGATTGTGGAACCCTCAGGCTTGGGAACATGACTGAGGCTTGATGGTGGAACCCTCTGGCCTGGAAACAGGAATGAGGTTTGATGGTGGAACCCTGAGGCCTGGCAACATGACTGAGGTTTGATTCTGGAAAACTGCGGCCTGGGAACATGACATCTGTTTAGATTGTGGAATAGTGTGCCCTGGGAACCTGACTGAGCCTTGGTTCTGGAACTCTGTGGACTGGGAACATGACTGAGGTTTATTCTAGAACCCTGTAGCCTGGGAACATAACTGAGGATTGATTCTGGAACCCTGTGGCCTGGGAACATGACATCGGTGGATTCTGGAACCCTGTGGCCTGGGAACATGAGAACGGTTTGATTCTGGAACCCTGTGGCCTGGCAACATGACTGAGGCTTGATTCTGGAACCCTGTGGCCTGGCAACATGACTGAGGCTTGATTCTGGAACCGTGTGGCCTGGGAACTTGACTGGGGTTTGATCGCAGAAACCTGTGGACTGTCCACATGACTGAGGTTTGATGGTGGAACCCTGTGCACTGGGAACATGACTGAGGCCTGATACTGGAACCCCGTGGCGTGGGAACATGCCATTGGTTTGATTCTGGAACCCTGTTTCCTGAGAACATGACTGAGGTTTGATGGTTGAACCCTGTGGCATGGCTACATGATTGAGGTTTGATTGTGTAACCCTCAGGCTTGGGAACATGACTGAGGCTTGATGGTGGAACACTGTGGCCTGGAAACAGGAATGAGGTTTGATGGTGGAATCCTGTGGCCTGGCAACATGACTGAGGTTTGATTCTGGAAAACTGTGGCCTGGGAACATGACATCTGTTTAGATAGTGGAATAGTGTGCCCTGGGAATCTGACTGAGCCTTGGTTCTGGAACTCTGTGGACTGGGAACATGACTGAGGTTTATTCTAGAACCCTGTAGCCTGGGAACATAACTGAGGATTGATTCTGGAACCCTGTGGCCTGGGAACATGACATCGGTGGATTCTGGAACCCTGTGGCCTGGGAACATGAGAACGGTTGGATTCTGGAACCCTGTGGCCTGGCAACATGACTGAGGTTTGATTCTGGAACCCTGTGGCCTGGCAACATGACTCAGGTTTGATTCTGGATCCCTGTGGCCTGGGAACATGACTGAGGTGTGATTCTGGAAAACTGTGGCCTGGGAAAATGATATCTGTTTAGATTGTGGAATAGTGTTCCCTGGGAACCTGACTGAGCCTTGGTTCTGGAAGTCTGTGGACTGGGAACATGACTGAGGTTTATTCTAGAACCCTGTAGCCTGGGAATATAACTGAGGATTGATTCTGGAACCCTGTGGCCTGGGAACATGACATCGGTGGATTCTGGAAACCTGTGGCCTGGGAACATGAGAACGGTTTGATTCTGGCACCCTATGGCCTGGGAACATGAGAACGGTTTGATTCTGGAACCCTGTGGCCTGGCAACATGACTGAGGCTTGATTCTGGAACCCTGTGGCCTGGCAACATGACTGAGGCTTGATTCTGGAACCGCGTGGCCTGGGAACTTGACTGGGGTTTGATCGCAGAAACCTGTGGACTGGCCAAATGAGTGAGGTTTCATGGTTGAACCCTGTGGCAAGGCAACATGATTGAGGTTTGATTGTGGAACGCTCAGGCTTGGGAACATGACTGAGGCTTGATGGTGGAACCCTCTGGCCTGGAAACAAGAATGAGGTTTGATGGTGGAACCCTGCGGCCTGGCAGCATGACTGAGATTTGATTCTGGAAAACTGCGGCCTGGGAACATGACATCTGTTTAGATTGTGGAATAGTGTGCCCTGGGAACCTGACTGAGCCTTGGTTCTGGAACTCTGTGGACTGGGAACATAACTGAGGTTTATTCTAGAACCCTGTAGCCTGGGAACAAAACTGAGGATTGATTCTGGAACCCTGTGGCCTGGGAACATGACATCGGTGGATTCTGGAACCCTGTGTCCTGGGAACATCAGAACGGTTTGATTCTGGAACCCTGTGTCCTGGCAACATGACTGAGGCTTGATTCTGGAACCCTGTGGCCTGGCAACATGACTGAGATTTGATTCTGGATCCCTGTGGCCTGGGAACATGCCTGAGGCGTGATTTTCGAAAACTGTGGCCTGGGAAAATGACATCTGTTTAGATTGTGGAATAGTGTGCCCTGGGAACCTGACTGAGCCTTGGTTCTGGAAGTCTGTGGACTGGGAACATGACTGAGGTTTATTCTAGAACCCTGTAGCCTGGGAACATAACTGAGGATTGATTCTGGAACCCTGTGGCCTGGGAATATGAGAACGGTTTGATTCTGGAACCCTGTGGCCTGGGAACATGACTGAGGCTTGATTCTGGAACCCTGTGGCCTGGCAACATGACTGAGGTTTGATTCTGGATACCTGTGGACTGGGAACATGACTGCGGCGTGATTCTGGAAAACTGTGGCCTGGAAACCTGACAGCTGTTTAGATTGTGTAATAGTGTGCCCTGGGAAACTGACTGAGCCTTGGTTCTCGAACTCTGTAGACTGGGAGCATGACTGAGGTTTATTCTAGAACCCTGTAGCCTGGGAACATAACTGAGGATTGATTCTGGAACCCTATGGCCTGGGAACATGACATCGGTGGATTCTGAAACCCTGTGGCCTGGGAACATGAGAACGGTTTGATTCTGGAACCCTGTGGCCTGGCAACATGACTGAGGCTTGATTCTGGAACCGTGTGGCCTGGGAAATTGACTGGGGTTTGATCGCAGAAACCTGTGGACTGTCCACATGACTGAGGTTTGATGGTTGAACCCTGTAGCATGGCAACATGATTGAGGTTTGATTGTGGAACCCTCAGGCTTGGGAACATGACTGAGGCTTGATGGTGGAACCCTCTGGCCTGGAAACAGGAATGAGGTTTGATGGTGGAACCCTGCGGCCTGGCAACATGACTGAGGTTTGATTCTGGAAAACTGTGGCCTGGGAACATGACATCTGTTTAGATTGTGGAATAGTGTGCCCTGGGAAAGTGACTGAGCCTTGGTTCTGGAACTCTGTGGACTTGGAACATGACTGAGGTTTATTCTAGAACCCTGTAGCCTGGGAACATAACTGAGGATTGACTCTGGAACGCTGTGGCCTGGGAACAAGACATCGGTGGATTCTGGAACCCTGTGGCCTGGGAACATGAGAACGGTTTGATTCTGGAACCCTGTGGCCTGGCAACATGACTGAGGCTTGATTCTGGAACCCTGTGGCCTGGCAACATGACTGAGGTTTGATTCTGGATCCCTGTGGCCTGCAAACATGACTGAGGCGTGATTTTGGAAAACTGTGGCCTGGAAACATGACATCTGTTTAGATTGTGGAATAGTGTGCCCTGGGAACCTGACTGAGCCTTGGTTCTGGAACTCTGTAGACTGGGAACATGACTGAGGTTTATTCTAGAACCCTGTAGCCTGGGAATATAACTGAGGATTGATTCTGGATCCCTGTGGCCTGGGAATATGACATCGGTGGATTCTGGAACCCTGTGGCCTGGGAACATGAGAACGGTTTGATTCTGGAACCCTGTGGCCTGGCAACATGACTGAGGCTTGATTCTGGAACCCTGTGGCCTGGCAACATGACTGAGGCTTGATTCTGGAACCGTGTGGCCTGGGAACTTGACTGGGGTTTGATCGCAGAAACCTGTGGACTGGCCAAATGAGTGAGGTTTCATGGTTGAACCCTGTGGCATGGCAGCATGATTGAGGTTTGATTGTGGAACCCTCAGGCTTGGGAACATGACTGAGGCTTGATGGTGGAACCCTCTGGCCTGGAAACAGGAATGAGGTTTGATGGTGGAACCCTGCGGCCTGGCAACATGACTGAGGTTTGATTCTGGAAAACTGTGGCCTGGGAACATGACATCTGTTTAGATTGTGGAATAGTGTGCCCTGGGAACCTGACTGAGCCTTGGTTCTGGAACTCTGTGGACTGGGAACATGACTGAGGTTTATTCTAGAACCCTGTAGCCTGGGAACATAACTGAGGATTGATTCTGGAACCCTGTGGCCTGGGAACATGACATCGGTGGATTCTGGAACCCTGTGGCCTGGGAACATGAGAACGGTTTGATTCTGGAACCCTGTGGCCTGGCAACATGACTGAGGCTTGATTCTGGAACCCTGTGGCCTGGCAACATGACTGAGGCTTGATTCTGGAACCGTGTGGCCTGGGAACTTGACTGGGGCTTGATCGCAGAAACCTGTGGACTGTCCACATGACTGAGGTTTGATGGTGGAACCCTGTGCACTGGGAACATGACTGAGGCCTGATACTGGAACCCCGTGGCGTGGGAACATGCCATTGGTTTGATTCTGGAACCCTGTTTCCTGAGAACATGACTGAGGTTTGATGGTTGAACCCTGTGGCATGGCAACATGATTGATGTTTGATTGTGTAACCCTCAGGCTTGGGAACATGACTGAGGCTTGTTGGTGGAACCCTGTGGCCTGGAAACAGGAATGAGGTTTGATGGTGGAATCCTGTGGCCTGGCAACATGACTGAGGTTTGATTCTGGAAAACTGTGGCCTGGGAACATGACATCTGTTTAGATAGTGGAATAGTGTGCCCTGGGAATCTGACTGAGCCTTGGTTCTGGAACTCTGTGGACTGGGAACATGACTGAGGTTTATTCTAGAACCCTGTAGCCTGGGAACATAACTGAGGATTGATTCTGGAACCCTGTGGCCTGGGAACATGACATCGATGGATTCTGGAACCCTGTGTCCTGGGAACATGAGAACGGTTGGATTCTGGAACCCTGTGGCCTGGCAACATGACTCAGGTTTGATTCTGGATCCCTGTGGCCTGGGAACATGACTGAGGTGTGATTCTGGAAAACTGTGGCCTGGGAAAATGATATCTGTTTAGATTGTGGAATAGTGTTCCCTGGGAACCTGACTGAGCCTTGGTTCTGGAAGTCTGTGGACTGGGAACATGACTGAGGTTTATTCTAGAACGCTGTAGCCTGGGAATATAACTGAGGATTGATTCTGGAACCCTGTGGCCTGGGAACATGACATCGGTGGATTCTGGAAACCTGTGGCCTGGGAACATGAGAACGGTTTGATTCTGGAACCCTGTGGCCTGGGAACATGAGAACGGTTTGATTCTGGAACCCTGTGGCCTGGCAACATGACTGAGGCTTGATTCTGGAACCCTGTGGCCTGGCAACATGACTGAGGCTTGATTCTGGAACCGTGTGGCCTGGGAACTTGACTGGGGTTTGATCGCAGAAACCTGTGGACTGGCCAAATGAGTGAGGTTTCATGGTTGAACCCTGTGGCAAGGCAACATGATTGAGGTTTGATTGTGGAACCCTCAGGCTTGGGAACATGACTGAGGCTTGATGGTGGAACCCTCTGGCCTGGAAACAAGAATGAGGTTTGATGGTGGAACCCTGCGGCCTGGCAGCATGACTGAGATTTGATTCTGGAAAACTGCGGCCTGGGAACATGACATCTGTTTAGATTGTGGAATAGTGTGCCCTGGGAACCTGACTGAGCCTTGGTTCTGGAACTCTGTGGACTGGGAACATGACTGAGGTTTATTCTAGAACCCTGTAGCCTGGGAACAAAACTGAGGATTGATTCTGGAACCCTGTGGCCTGGGAACATGACATCGGTGGATTCTGGAACCCTGTGTCCTGGGAACATCAGAACGGTTTGATTCTGGAACCCTGTGTCCTGGCAACATGACTGAGGCTTGATTCTGGAACCCTGTGGCCTGGCAACATGACTGAGATTTGATTCTGGATCCCTGTGGCCTGGGAACATGCCTGAGGCGTGATTTTCGAAAACTGTGGCCTGGGAAAATGACATCTGTTTAGATTGTGGAATAGTGTGCCCTGGGAACCTGACTGAGCCTTGGTTCTGGAAGTCTGTGGACTGGGAACATGACTGAGGTTTATTCTAGAACCCTGTAGCCTGGGAACATAACTGAGGATTGATTCTGGAACCCTGTGGCCTCGGAATATGAGAACGGTTTGATTCTGGAACCCTGTGGCCTGGGAACATGAGAACGGTTTGATTCTGGAACCCTGTGGCCTGGGAACATGACTGAGGCTTGATTCTGGAACCCTGTGGCCTGGCAACATGACTGAGGTTTGATTCTGGATACCTGTGGACTGGGAACACGACTGCGGCGTGATTCTGGAAAACTGTGGCCTGGAAACCTGACAGCTGTTTAGATTGTGTAATAGTGTGCCCTGGGAACCTGACTGAGCCTTGGTTCTCGAACTCTGTAGACTGGGAGCATGACTGAGGTTTATTCTAGAACCCTGTAGCCTGGGAACATAACTGAGGATTGATTCTGGAACCCTATGGCCTGGGAACATGACATCGGTGGATTCTGAAACCCTGTGGCCTGGGAACATGAGAACGGTTTGATTCTGGAACCCTGTGGCCTGGCAACATGACTGAGGCTTGATTCTGGAACCCTGTGGCCTGGCAACATGACTGAGGCTTGATTCTGGAACCGTGTGGCCTGGGAAATTGACTGGGGTTTGATCGCAGAAACCTGTGGACTGTCCACATGACTGAGGTTTGATGGTGGAACCCTGTGCACTGGGAACATGACTGAGGTTTGATGGTAGAACCCTGTGGCATGGCAACATGACTGAGGTTTGATTCTGGAAAACTGTGGCCTGGGAACATGACATCTGTTTAGATTGTGGAATAGTGTGCCCTGGGAACCTGACTGAGCCTTGGTTCTGGAACTCTGTGCACTGGGAACATGACTGAGGTTTATTCTAGAACCCTGTAGCCTGGGAACATAACTGAAGATTGATTCTGGAACCCTGTGGCCTGGGAACATGACATCGGTGGATTCTGGAACCCTGTGGCCTGGGAACATGAGAACGGTTTGATTCTGGAACCCTGTGGCCTGGCAACATGACTGAGGCTTGATTCTGGAACCCTGTGGCCTGGCAACATGACTGAGGTTTGATTCGGGATCCCTGTGGCCTGCAAACATGACTGAGGCGTGATTTTGGAAAACTGTGGCCTGGAAACATGACATCTGTTTAGATTGTGGAATAGTGTGCCCTGGGAACCTGACTGAGCCTTGGTTCTGGAACTCTGTAGACTGGGAACATGACTGAGGTTTATTCTAGAACCCTGTAGCCTGGGAATATAACTGAGGATTGATTCTGGATCCCTGTGGCCTGGGAATATGACATCGGTGGATTCTGGAACCCTGTGGCCTGGGAACATGAGAACGGTTTGATTCTGGAACCCTGTGGCCTGGCAACATGACTGAGGCTTGATTCTGGAACCCTGTGGCCTGGCAACATGACTGAGGCTTGATTCTGGAACCGTGTGGCCTGGGAACTTGACTGGGGTTTGATCGCAGAAACCTGTGGACTGGCCAAATGAGTGAGGTTTCATGGTTGAACCCTGTGGCAAGGCAACATGATTGAGGTTTGATTGTGGAACCCTCAGGCTCGGGAACATGACTGAGGCTTGATGGTGGAACCCTCTGGCCTGGAAACAAGAATGAGGTTTGATGGTGGAACCCTGCGGCCTGGCAGCATGACTGAGATTTGATTCTGGAAAACTGCGGCCTGGGAACATGACATCTGTTTAGATTGTGGAATAGTGTGCCCTGGGAACCTGACTGAGCCTTGGTTCTGGAACTCTGTGGACTGGGAACATGACTGAGGTTTATTCTAGAACCCTGTAGCCTGGGAACAAAACTGAGGATTGATTCTGGAACCCTGTGGCCTGGGAACATGACATCGGTGGATTCTGGAACCCTGTGTCCTGGGAACATCAGAACGGTTTGATTCTGGAACCCTGTGTCCTGGCAACATGACTGAGGCTTGATTCTGGAACCCTGTGGCCTGGCAACATGACTGAGATTTGATTCTGGATCCCTGTGGCCTGGGAACATGCCTGAGGCGTGATTTTCGAAAACTGTGGCCTGGGAAAATGACATCTGTTTAGATTGTGGAATAGTGTGCCCTGGGAACCTGACTGAGCCTTGGTTCTGGAAGTCTGTGGACTGGGAACATGACTGAGGTTTATTCTAGAACCCTGTAGCCTGGGAACATAACTGAGGATTGATTCTGGAACCCTGTGGCCTCGGAATATGAGAACGGTTTGATTCTGGAACCCTGTGGCCTGGGAACATGAGAACGGTTTGATTCTGGAACCCTGTGGCCTGGGAACATGACTGAGGCTTGATTCTGGAACCCTGTGGCCTGGCAACATGACTGAGGCTTGATTCTGGAACCGTGTGGCCTGGGAACTTGACTGGGGTTTGATCGCAGAAACCTGTGGACTGGCCAAATGAGTGAGGTTTCATGGTTGAACCCTGTGGCAAGGCAACATGATTGAGGTTTGATTGTGGAACCCTCAGGCTTGGGAACATGACTGAGGCTTGATGGTGGAACCCTCTGGCCTGGAAACAAGAATGAGGTTTGATGGTGGAACCCTGCGGCCTGGCAGCATGACTGAGATTTGATTCTGGAAAACTGCGGCCTGGGAACATGACATCTGTTTAGATTGTGGAATAGTGTGCCCTGGGAACCTGACTGAGCCTTGGTTCTGGAACTCTGTGGACTGGGAACATGACTGAGGTTTATTCTAGAACCCTGTAGCCTGGGAACAAAACTGAGGATTGATTCTGGAACCCTGTGGCCTGGGAACATGACATCGGTGGATTCTGGAACCCTGTGTCCTGGGAACATCAGAACGGTTTGATTCTGGAACCCTGTGTCCTGGCAACATGACTGAGGCTTGATTCTGGAACCCTGTGGCCTGGCAACATGACTGAGATTTGATTCTGGATCCCTGTGGCCTGGGAACATGCCTGAGGCGTGATTTTCGAAAACTGTGGCCTGGGAAAATGACATCTGTTTAGATTGTGGAATAGTGTGCCCTGGGAACCTGACTGAGCCTTGGTTCTGGAAGTCTGTGGACTGGGAACATGACTGAGGTTTATTCTAGAACCCTGTAGCCTGGGAACATAACTGAGGATTGATTCTGGAACCCTGTGGCCTGGGAATATGAGAACGGTTTGATTCTGGAACCCTGTGGCCTGGGAACATGAGAACGGTTTGATTCTGGAACCCTGTGGCCTGGGAACATGACTGAGGCTTGATTCTGGAACCCTGTGGCCTGGCAACATGACTGAGGTTTGATTCTGGATACCTGTGGACTGGGAACATGACTGCGGCGTGATTCTGGAAAACTGTGGCCTGGAAACCTGACAGCTGTTTAGATTGTGTAATAGTGTGCCCTGGGAACCTGACTGAGCCTTGGTTCTCGAACTCTGTAGACTGGGAGCATGACTGAGGTTTATTCTAGAACCCTGTAGCCTGGGAACATAACTGAGGATTGATTCTGGAACCCTATGGCCTGGGAACATGACATCGGTGGATTCTGAAACCCTGTGGCCTGGGAACATGAGAACGGTTTGATTCTGGAACCCTGTGGCCTGGCAACATGACTGAGGCTTGATTCTGGAACCCTGTGGCCTGGCAACATGACTGAGGCTTGATTCTGGAACCGTGTGGCCTGGGAAATTGACTGGGGTTTGATCGCAGAAACCTGTGGACTGTCCACATGACTGAGGTTTGATGGTGGAACCCTGTGCACTGGGAACATGACTGAGGTTTGATGGTAGAACCCTGTGGCATGGCAACATGACTGAGGTTTGATTCTGGAAAACTGTGGCCTGGGAACATGACATCTGTTTAGATTGTGGAATAGTGTGCCCTGGGAACCTGACTGAGCCTTGGTTCTGGAACTCTGTGCACTGGGAACATGACTGAGGTTTATTCTAGAACCCTGTAGCCTGGGAACATAACTGAAGATTGATTCTGGAACCCTGTGGCCTGGGAACATGACATCGGTGGATTCTGGAACCCTGTGGCCTGGGAACATGAGAACGGTTTGATTCTGGAACCCTGTGGCCTGGCAACATGACTGAGGCTTGATTCTGGAACCCTGTGGCCTGGCAACATGACTGAGGTTTGATTCTGGATCCCTGTGGCCTGCAAACATGACTGAGGCGTGATTTTGGAAAACTGTGGCCTGGAAACATGACATCTGTTTAGATTGTGGAATAGTGTGCCCTGGGAACCTGACTGAGCCTTGGTTCTGGAACTCTGTAGACTGGGAACATGACTGAGGTTTATTCTAGAACCCTGTAGCCTGGGAATATAACTGAGGATTGATTCTGGATCCCTGTGGCCTGGGAATATGACATCGGTGGATTCTGGAACCCTGTGGCCTGGGAACATGAGAACGGTTTGATTCTGGAACCCTGTGGCCTGGCAACATGACTGAGGCTTGATTCTGGAACCCTGTGGCCTGGCAACATGACTGAGGCATGATTCTGGAACCGTGTGGCCTGGGAACTTGACTGGGGTTTGATCGCAGAAACCTGTGGACTGGCCAAATGAGTGAGGTTTCATGGTTGAACCCTGTGGCATGGCAACATGATTGAGGTTTGATTGTGGAACCCTCAGGCTTGGGAACATGACTGAGGCTTGATGGTGGAACCCTCTGGCCTGGAAACAGGAATGAGGTTTGATGGTGGAACCCTGCGGCCTGGCAACATGACTGAGGTTTGATTCTGGAAAACTGTGGCCTGGGAACATGACATCTGTTTAGATTGTGGAATAGTGTTCCCTGGGAACCTGACTGAGCCTTGGTTCTGGAACTCTGTGGACTGGGAACATGACTGAGGTTTATTCTAGAACCCTGTAGCCTGGGAACATAACTGAGGATTGATTCTGGAACCCTGTGGCCTGGGAACATGACATCGGTGGATTCTGGAACCCTGTGGACTGGGAACATGAGAACGGTTTGATTCTGGAACCCTGTGGCCTGGCAACATGACTGAGGCTTGATTCTGGAAACCTGTGGCCTGGCAACATGACTGAGGCTTGATTCTGGAACCGTGCGGCCTGGGAACTTGACTGGGGTTTGATCGCAGAAACCTGTGGACTGTCCACATGACTGAGGTTTGATGGTGGAACCCTGTGCACTGGGAACATGACTGAGGTTTGATGGTAGAACCCTGTGGCATGGCAACATGACTGAGGTTTGATTCTGGAAAACTGTGGCCTGGGAACATGACATCTGTTTAGATTGTGAAATAGTTTGCCCTGGGAACCTGACTGAGCCTTGGTTCTGGAACTCTGTGGACTGGGAACATGACTGAGGTTTATTCTAGAACCCTGTAGCCTGGGAACATAACTGAGGGTTGATTCTGCAACCCTGTGGCCTGGGAACATGACATCGGTGGATTCTGGAACCCTGTGGCCTGGGAACATGAGAACGGTTTGATTCTGGAACCCTGTGGCCTGGCAACATGACTGAGGCTTGATTCTGGAACCCTGTGGCCTGGCAACATGACTCAGGTTTGATTCTGGATCCCTGTGGCCTGCAAACATGACTGAGGCGTGATTTTGGAAAACTGTGGCCTGGAAACATGACATCTGTTTAGATTGTGGAATAGTGTGCCCTGGGAACCTGACTGAGCCTTGGTTCTGGAACTCTGTAGACTGGGAACATGACTGAGGTTTATTCTAGAACCCTGTAGCCTGGGAATATAACTGAGGATTGATTCTGGATTCCTGTGGCCTGGGAATATGACATCGGTGGATTCTGGAACCCTGTGGCCTGGGAACATGAGAACGGTTTGATTCTGGAACCCTGTGGCCTGGCAACATGACTGAGGCTTGATTCTGGAACCCTGTGGCCTGGCAACATGACTGAGGCTTGATTCTGGAACCGTGTGGCCTGGGAACTTGACTGGGGTTTGATCGCAGAAACCTGTGGACTGGCCAAATGAGTGAGGTTTCATGGTTGAACCCTGTGGCATGGCAACATGATTGAGGTTTGATTGTGGAACCCTCAGGCTTGGGAACATGACTGAGGCTTGATGGTGGAACCCTCTGGCCTGGAAACAGGAATGAGGTTTGATGGTGGAACCCTGCGGCCTGGCAACATGACTGAGGTTTGATTCTGGAAAACTGTGGCCTGGGAACATGACATCTGTTTAGATTGTGGAATAGTGTGCCCTGGGAACCTGACTGAGCCTTGGTTCTGGAACTCTGTGGACTGGGAACATGACTGAGGTTTATTCTAGAACCCTGTAGCCTGGGAACATAACTGAGGATTGATTCTGGAACCCTGTGGCCTGGGAACATGACATCGGTGGATTCTGGAACCCTGTGGCCTGGGAACATGAGAACGGTTTGATTCTGGAACCCTGTGGCCTGGCAACATGACTGAGGCTTGATTCTGGAACCCTGTGGCCTGGCAACATGACTGAGGCTTGATTCTGGAACCGTGTGGCCTGGGAACTTGACTGGGGTTTGATCGCAGAAACCTGTGGACTGGCCACATGACTGAGGTTTGATGGTGGAACCCTGTGCACTGGGAACATGACTGAGGCCTGATACTGGAACCCCGTGGCGTGGGAACATGCCATTGGTTTGATTCTGGAACCCTGTTTCCTGAGAACATGACTGAGGTTTGATGGTTGAACCCTGTGGCATGGCAACATGATTGAGGTTTGATTGTGTAACCCTCAGGCTTGGGAACATGACTGAGGCTTGATGGTGGAACACTGTGGCCTGGAAACAGGAATGAGGTTTGATGGTGGAATCCTGTGGCCTGGCAACATGACTGAGGTTTGATTCTGGAAAACTGTGGCCTGGGAACATGACATCTGTTTAGATAGTGGAATAGTGTGCCCTGGGAATCTGACTGAGCCTTGGTTCTGGAACTCTGTGGACTGGGAACATGACTGAGGTTTATTCTAGAACCCTGTAGCCTGGGAACATAACTGAGGATTGATTCTGGAACCCTGTGGCCTGGGAACATGACATCGGTGGATTCTGGAACCCTGTGGCCTGGGAACATGAGAACGGTTGGATTCTGGAACCCTGTGGCCTGGCAACATGACTGAGGTTTGATTCTGGAACCCTGTGGCCTGGCAACATGACTCAGGTTTGATTCTGGATCCCTGTGGCCTGGGAACATGACTGAGGTGTGATTCTGGAAAACTGTGGCCTGGGAAAATGATATCTGTTTAGATTGTGGAATAGTGTTCCCTGGGAACCTGACTGAGCCTTGGTTCTGGAAGTCTGTGGACTGGGAACATGACTGAGGTTTATTCTAGAACCCTGTAGCCTGGGAATATAACTGAGGATTGATTCTGGAACCCTGTGGCCTGGGAACATGACATCGGTGGATTCTGGAAACCTGTGGCCTGGGAACATGAGAACGGTTTGATTCTGGAACCCTGTGGCCTGGGAACATGAGAACGGTTTGATTCTGGAACCCTGTGGCCTGGCAACATGACTGAGGCTTGATTCTGGAACCCTGTGGCCTGGCAACATGACTGAGGCTTGATTCTGGAACCGTGTGGCCTGGGAACTTGACTGGGGTTTGATCGCAGAAACCTGTGGACTGGCCAAATGAGTGAGGTTTCATGGTTGAACCCTGTGGCAAGGCAACATGATTGAGGTTTGATTGTGGAACCCTCAGGCTTGGGAACATGACTGAGGCTTGATGGTGGAACCCTCTGGCCTGGAAACAAGAATGAGGTTTGATGGTGGAACCCTGCGGCCTGGCAGCATGACTGAGATTTGATTCTGGAAAACTGCGGCCTGGGAACATGACATCTGTTTAGATTGTGGAATAGTGTGCCCTGGGAACCTGACTGAGCCTTGGTTCTGGAACTCTGTGGACTGGGAACATGACTGAGGTTTATTCTAGAACCCTGTAGCCTGGGAACAAAACTGAGGATTGATTCTGGAACCCTGTGGCCTGGGAACATGACATCGGTGGATTCTGGAACCCTGTGTCCTGGGAACATCAGAACGGTTTGATTCTGGAACCCTGTGTCCTGGCAACATGACTGAGGCTTGATTCTGGAACCCTGTGGCCTGGCAACATGACTGAGATTTGATTCTGGATCCCTGTGGCCTGGGAACATGCCTGAGGCGTGATTTTCGAAAACTGTGGCCTGGGAAAATGACATCTGTTTAGATTGTGGAATAGTGTGCCCTGGGAACCTGACTGAGCCTTGGTTCTGGAAGTCTGTGGACTGGGAACATGACTGAGGTTTATTCTAGAACCCTGTAGCCTGGGAACATAACTGAGGATTGATTCTGGAACCCTGTGGCCTGGGAATATGAGAACGGTTTGATTCTGGAACCCTGTGGCCTGGGAACATGAGAACGGTTTGATTCTGGAACCCTGTGGCCTGGGAACATGACTGAGGCTTGATTCTGGAACCCTGTGGCCTGGCAACATGACTGAGGTTTGATTCTGGATACCTGTGGACTGGGAACATGACTGCGGCGTGATTCTGGAAAACTGTGGCCTGGAAACCTGACAGCTGTTTAGATTGTGTAATAGTGTGCCCTGGGAACCTGACTGAGCCTTGGTTCTCGAACTCTGTAGACTGGGAGCATGACTGAGGTTTATTCTAGAACCCTGTAGCCTGGGAACATAACTGAGGATTGATTCTGGAACCCTATGGCCTGGGAACATGACATCGGTGGATTCTGAAACCCTGTGGCCTGGGAACATGAGAACGGTTTGATTCTGGAACCCTGTGGCCTGGCAACATGACTGAGGCTTGATTCTGGAACCCTGTGGCCTGGCAACATGACTGAGGCTTGATTCTGGAACCGTGTGGCCTGGGAAATTGACTGGGGTTTGATCGCAGAAACCTGTGGACTGTCCACATGACTGAGGTTTGATGGTGGAACCCTGTGCACTGGGAACATGACTGAGGTTTGATGGTAGAACCCTGTGGCATGGCAACATGACTGAGGTTTGATTCTGGAAAACTGTGGCCTGGGAACATGACATCTGTTTAGATTGTGGAATAGTGTGCCCTGGGAACCTGACTGAGCCTTGGTTCTGGAACTCTGTGCACTGGGAACATGACTGAGGTTTATTCTAGAACCCTGTAGCCTGGGAACATAACTGAAGATTGATTCTGGAACCCTGTGGCCTGGGAACATGACATCGGTGGATTCTGGAACCCTGTGGCCTGGGAACATGAGAACGGTTTGATTCTGGAACCCTGTGGCCTGGCAACATGACTGAGGCTTGATTCTGGAACCCTGTGGCCTGGCAACATGACTGAGGTTTGATTCTGGATCCCTGTGGCCTGCAAACATGACTGAGGCGTGATTTTGGAAAACTGTGGCCTGGAAACATGACATCTGTTTAGATTGTGGAATAGTGTGCCCTGGGAACCTGACTGAGCCTTGGTTCTGGAACTCTGTAGACTGGGAACATGACTGAGGTTTATTCTAGAACCCTGTAGCCTGGGAATATAACTGAGGATTGATTCTGGATCCCTGTGGCCTGGGAATATGACATCGGTGGATTCTGGAACCCTGTGGCCTGGGAACATGAGAACGGTTTGATTCTGGAACCCTGTGGCCTGGCAACATGACTGAGGCTTGATTCTGGAACCCTGTGGCCTGGCAACATGACTGAGGCATGATTCTGGAACCGTGTGGCCTGGGAACTTGACTGGGGTTTGATCGCAGAAACCTGTGGACTGGCCAAATGAGTGAGGTTTCATGGTTGAACCCTGTGGCATGGCAACATGATTGAGGTTTGATTGTGGAACCCTCAGGCTTGGGAACATGACTGAGGCTTGATGGTGGAACCCTCTGGCCTGGCAACATGACTGAGGTTTGATTCTGGAAAACTGTGGCCTGGGAACATGACATCTGTTTAGATTGTGGAATAGTGTGCCCTGGGAACCTGACTGAGCCTTGGTTCTGGAACTCTGTGGACTGGGAACATGACTGAGGTTTATTCTAGAACCCTGTAGCCTGGGAACATAACTGAGGATTGATTCTGGAACCCTGTGGCCTGGGAACATGACATCGGTGGATTCTGGAACCCTGTGGACTGGGAACATGAGAACGGTTTGATTCTGGAACCCTGTGGCCTGGCAACATGACTGAGGCTTGATTCTGGAAACCTGTGGCCTGGCAACATGACTGAGGCTTGATTCTGGAACCGTGCGGCCTGGGAACTTGACTGGGGTTTGATCGCAGAAACCTGTGGACTGTCCACATGACTGAGGTTTGATGGTGGAACCCTGTGCACTGGGAACATGACTGAGGTTTGATGGTAGAACCCTGTGGCATGGCAACATGACTGAGGTTTGATTCTGGAAAACTGTGGCCTGGGAACATGACATCTGTTTAGATTGTGAAATAGTTTGCCCTGGGAACCTGACTGAGCCTTGGTTCTGGAACTCTGTGGACTGGGAACATGACTGAGGTTTATTCTAGAACCCTGTAGCCTGGGAACATAACTGAGGGTTGATTCTGCAACCCTGTGGCCTGGGATCATGACATCGGTGGATTCTGGAACCCTGTGGCCTGGGAACATGAGAACGGTTTGATTCTGGAACCCTGTGGCCTGGCAACATGACTGAGGCTTGATTCTGGAACCCTGTGGCCTGGCAACATGACTCAGGTTTGATTCTGGATCCCTGTGGCCTGCAAACATGACTGAGGCGTGATTTTGGAAAACTGTGGCCTGGAAACATGACATCTGTTTAGATTGTGGAATAGTGTGCCCTGGGAACCTGACTGAGCCTTGGTTCTGGAACTCTGTGGACTGGGAACATGACTGAGGTTTATTCTAGAACCCTGTAGCCTGGGAACATAACTGAGGATTGATTCTGGAACCCTGTGGCCTGGGAACATGACATCGGTGGATTCTGGAACCCTGTGGCCTGGGAACATGAGAACGGTTTGATTCTGGAACCCTGTGGCCTGGCAACATGACTGAGGCTTGATTCTGGAACCCTGTGGCCTGGCAACATGACTGAGGCTTGATTCTGGAACCGTGTGGCCTGGGAACTTGACTGGGGTTTGATCGCAGAAACCTGTGGACTGGCCACATGACTGAGGTTTGATGGTGGAACCCTGTGCACTGGGAACATGACTGAGGCCTGATACTGGAACCCCGTGGCGTGGGAACATGCCATTGGTTTGATTCTGGAACCCTGTTTCCTGAGAACATGACTGAGGTTTGATGGTTGAACCCTGTGGCATGGCAACATGATTGAGGTTTGATTGTGTAACCCTCAGGCTTGGGAACATGACTGAGGCTTGATGGTGGAACACTGTGGCCTGGAAACAGGAATGAGGTTTGATGGTGGAATCCTGTGGCCTGGCAACATGACTGAGGTTTGATTCTGGAAAACTGTGGCCTGGGAACATGACATCTGTTTAGATAGTGGAATAGTGTGCCCTGGGAATCTGACTGAGCCTTGGTTCTGGAACTCTGTGGACTGGGAACATGACTGAGGTTTATTCTAGAACCCTGTAGCCTGGGAACATAACTGAGGATTGATTCTGGAACCCTGTGGCCTGGGAACATGACATCGGTGGATTCTGGAACCCTGTGGCCTGGGAACATGAGAACGGTTGGATTCTGGAACCCTGTGGCCTGGCAACATGACTGAGGTTTGATTCTGGAACCCTGTGGCCTGGCAACATGACTCAGGTTTGATTCTGGATCCCTGTGGCCTGGGAACATGACTGAGGTGTGATTCTGGAAAACTGTGGCCTGGGAAAATGATATCTGTTTAGATTGTGGAATAGTGTTCCCTGGGAACCTGACTGAGCCTTGGTTCTGGAAGTCTGTGGACTGGGAACATGACTGAGGTTTATTCTAGAACCCTGTAGCCTGGGAATATAACTGAGGATTGATTCTGGAACCCTGTGGCCTGGGAACATGACATCGGTGGATTCTGGAAACCTGTGGCCTGGGAACATGAGAACGGTTTGATTCTGGAACCCTGTGGCCTGGGAACATGAGAACGGTTTGATTCTGGAACCCTGTGGCCTGGCAACATGACTGAGGCTTGATTCTGGAACCCTGTGGCCTGGCAACATGACTGAGGCTTGATTCTGGGACCGTGTGGCCTGGGAACTTGACTGGGGTTTGATCGCAGAAACCTGTGGACTGGCCAAATGAGTGAGGTTTCATGGTTGAACCCTGTGGCAAGGCAACATGATTGAGGTTTGATTGTGGAACCCTCAGGCTTGGGAACATGACTGAGGCTTGATGGTGGAACCCTCTGGCCTGGAAACAAGAATGAGGTTTGATGGTGGAACCCTGCGGCCTGGCAGCATGACTGAGATTTGATTCTGGAAAACTGCGGCCTGGGAACATGACATCTGTTTAGATTGTGGAATAGTGTGCCCTGGGAACCTGACTGAGCCTTGGTTCTGGAACTCTGTGGACTGGGAACATGACTGAGGTTTATTCTAGAACCCTGTAGCCTGGGAACAAAATTGAGGATTGATTCTGGAACCCTGTGGCCTGGGAACATGACATCGGTGGATTCTGGAACCCTGTGTCCTGGGAACATCAGAACGGTTTGATTCTGGAACCCTGTGTCCTGGCAACATGACTGAGGCTTGATTCTGGAACCCTGTGGCCTGGCAACATGACTGAGATTTGATTCTGGATCCCTGTGGCCTGGGAACATGCCTGAGGCGTGATTTTCGAAAACTGTGGCCTGGGAAAATGACATCTGTTTAGATTGTGGAATAGTGTGCCCTGGGAACCTGACTGAGCCTTGGTTCTGGAAGTCTGTGGACTGGGAACATGACTGAGGTTTATTCTAGAACCCTGTAGCCTGGGAACATAACTGAGGATTGATTCTGGAACCCTGTGGCCTGGGAATATGAGAACGGTTTGATTCTGGAACCCTGTGGCCTGGGAACATGAGAACGGTTTGATTCTGGAACCCTGTGGCCTGGGAACATGACTGAGGCTTGATTCTGGAACCCTGTGGCCTGGCAACATGACTGAGGTTTGATTCTGGATACCTGTGGACTGGGAACATGACTGCGGCGTGATTCTGGAAAACTGTGGCCTGGAAACCTGACAGCTGTTTAGATTGTGTAATAGTGTGCCCTGGGAACCTGACTGAGCCTTGGTTCTCGAACTCTGTAGACTGGGAGCATGACTGAGGTTTATTCTAGAACCCTGTAGCCTGGGAACATAACTGAGGATTGATTCTGGAACCCTATGGCCTGGGAACATGACATCGGTGGATTCTGAAACCCTGTGGCCTGGGAACATGAGAACGGTTTGATTCTGGAACCCTGTGGCCTGGCAACATGACTGAGGCTTGATTCTGGAACCCTGTGGCCTGGCAACATGACTGAGGCTTGATTCTGGAACCGTGCGGCCTGGGAAATTGACTGGGGTTTGATCGCAGAAACCTGTGGACTGTCCACATGACTGCGGTTTGATGGTGGAACCCTGTGCACTGGGAACATGACTGAGGTTTGATGGTAGAACCCTGTGGCATGGCAACATGACTGAGGTTTGATTCTGGAAAACTGTGGCCTGGGAACATGACATCTGTTTAGATTGTGGAATAGTGTGCCCTGGGAACCTGACTGAGCCTTGGTTCTGGAACTCTGTGGACTGGGAACATGACTGAGGTTTATTCTAGAACCCTGTAGCCTGGGAACATAACTGAGGATTGATTCTGGAACCCTGTGGCCTGGGAACATGACATCGGTGGATTCTGGAACCCTGTGGCCTGGGAACATGAGAACGGTTTGATTCTGGAACCCTGTGGCGTGGCAACATGACTGAGGCTTGATTCTGGAACCCTGTGGCCTGGCAACATGACTGAGGTTTGATTCTGGATCCCTGTGGCCTGCAAACATGACTGAGGCGTGATTTTGGAAAATTGTGGCCTGGAAACATGACATCTGTTTAGATTGTGGAATAGTGTGCCCTGGGAACCTGACTGAGCCTTGGTTCTGGAACTCTGTAGACTGGGAACATGACTGAGGTTTATTCTAGAACCCTGTAGCCTGGGAATATAACTGAGGATTGATTCTGGATCCCTGTGGCCTGGGAATATGACATCGGTGGATTCTGGAACCCTGTGGCCTGGGAACATGAGAACGGTTTGATTCTGGAACCCTGTGGCCTGGCAACATGACTGAGGCGTGATTCTGGAACCCTGTGGCCTGGCAACATGACTGAGGCTTGATTCTGGAACCGTGTGGCCTGGGAACTTGACTGGGGTTTGATCGCAGAAACCTGTGGACTGGCCAAATGAGTGAGGTTTCATGGTTGAACCCTGTGGCAAGGCAACATGATTGAGGTTTGATTGTGGAACCCTCAGGCTTGGGAACATGACTGAGGCTTGATGGTGGAACCCTCTGGCCTGGAAACAAGAATGAGGTTTGATGGTGGAACCCTGCGGCCTGGCAGCATGACTGAGATTTGATTCTGGAAAACTGCGGCCTGGGAACATGACATCTGTTTAGATTGTGGAATAGTGTGCCCTGGGAACCTGACTGAGCCTTGGTTCTGGAACTCTGTGGACTGGGAACATGACTGAGGTTTATTCTAGAACCCTGTAGCCTGGGAACAAAACTGAGGATTGATTCTGGAACCCTGTGGCCTGGGAACATGACATCGGTGGATTCTGGAACCCTGTGTCCTGGGAACATCAGAACGGTTTGATTCTGGAACCCTGTGTCCTGGCAACATGACTGAGGCTTGATTCTGGAACCCTGTGGCCTGGCAACATGACTGAGATTTGATTCTGGATCCCTGTGGCCTGGGAACATGCCTGAGGCGTGATTTTCGAAAACTGTGGCCTGGGAAAATGACATCTGTTTAGATTGTGGAATAGTGTGCCCTGGGAACCTGACTGAGCCTTGGTTCTGGAAGTCTGTGGACTGGGAACATGACTGAGGTTTATTCTAGAACCCTGTAGCCTGGGAACATAACTGAGGATTGATTCTGGAACCCTGTGGCCTGGGAATATGAGAACGGTTTGATTCTGGAACCCTGTGGCCTGGGAACATGAGAACGGTTTGATTCTGGAACCCTGTGGCCTGGGAACATGACTGAGGCTTGATTCTGGAACCCTGTGGCCTGGCAACATGACTCAGGTTTGATTCTGGATACCTGTGGACTGGGAACATGACTGCGGCGTGATTCTGGAAAACTGTGGGCTGGAAACCTGACAGCTGTTTAGATTGTGGAATAGTGTGCCCTGGGAACCTGACTGAGCCTTGGTTCTCGAACTCTGTAGACTGGGAGCATGACTGAGGTTTATTCTAGAACCCTGTAGCCTGGGAACATAACTGAGGATTGATTCTGGAACCCTATGGCCTGGGAACATGACATCGGTGGATTCTGAAACCCTGTGGCCTGGGAACATGAGAACGGTTTGATTCTGGAACCCTGTGGCCTGGCAACATGACTGAGGCTTGATTCTGGAACCCTGTGGCCTGGCAACATGACTGAGGCTTGATTCTGGAACCGTGTGGCCTAGGAAATTGACTGGGGTTTGATCGCAGAAACCTGTGGACTGTCCACATGACTGAGGTTTGATGGTGGAACCCTGTGCACTGGGAACATGACTGAGGTTTGATGGTAGAACCCTGTGGCATGGCAACATGACTGAGGTTTGATTCTGGAAAACTGTGGCCTGGGAACATGACATCTGTTTAGATTGTGGAATAGTGTGCCCTGGGAACCTGACTGAGCCTTGGTTCTGGAACTCTGTGGACTGGGAACATGACTTAGGTTTATTCTAGAACCCTGTAGCCTGGGAACATAACTGAGGATTGATTCTGGAACCCTGTGGCCTGGGAACATGACATCGGTGGATTCTGGAACCCTGTGGGCTGGGAACATGAGAACGGTTTGATTCTGGAACCCTGTGGCCTGGCAACATGACTGAGGCTTGATTCTGGAACCCTGTGGCCTGGCAACATGACTGAGGTTTGATTCTGGATCCCTGTGGCCTGCAAACATGACTGAGGCGTGATTTTGGAAAACTGTGGCCTGGAAACATGACATCTGTTTAGATTGTGGAATAGTGTGCCCTGGGAACCTGACTGAGCCTTGGTTCTGGAACTCTGTAGACTGGGAACATGACTGAGGTTTATTCTAGAACCCTGTAGCCTGGGAATATAACTGAGGATTGATTCTGGATCCCTGTGGCCTGGGAATATGACATCGGTGGATTCTGGAACCCTGTGGCCTGGGAACATGAGAACGGTTTGATTCTGGAACCCTGTGGCCTGGCAACATGACTGAGGCTTGATTCTGGAACCCTGTGGCCTGGCAACATGACTGAGGCTTGATTCTGGAACCGTGTGGCCTGGGAACTTGACTGGGGTTTGATCGCAGAAACCTGTGGACTGGCCAAATGAGTGAGGTTTCATGGTTGAACCCTGTGGCATGGCAACATGATTGAGGTTTGATTGTGGAACCCTCAGGCTTGGGAACATGACTGAGGCTTGATGGTGGAACCCTCTGGCCTGGAAACAGGAATGAGGTTTGATGGTGGAACCCTGCGGCCTGGCAACATGACTGAGGTTTGATTCTGGAAAACTGTGGCCTGGGAACATGACATCTGTTTAGATTGTGGAATAGTGTGCCCTGGGAACCTGACTGAGCCTTGGTTCTGGAACTCTGTGGACTGGGAACATGACTGAGGTTTATTCTAGAACCCTGTAGCCTGGGAACATAACTGAGGATTGATTCTGGAACCCTGTGGCCTGGGAACATGACATCGGTGGATTCTGGAACCCTGTGGCCTGGGAACATGAGAACGGTTTGATTCTGGAACCCTGTGGCCTGGCAACATGACTGAGGCTTGATTCTGGAAACCTGTGGCCTGGCAACATGACTGAGGCTTGATTCTGGAACCGTGCGGCCTGGGAACTTGACTGGGGTTTGATCGCAGAAACCTGTGGACTGTCCACATGACTGAGGTTTGATGGTGGAACCCTGTGCACTGGGAACATGACTGAGGTTTGATGGTAGAACCCTGTGGCATGGCAACATGACTGAGGTTTGATTCTGGAAAACTGTGGCCTGGGAACATGACATCTGTTTAGATTGTGGAATAGTGTGCCCTGGGAACCTGACTGAGCCTTGGTTCTGGAACTCTGTGGACTGGGAACATGACTGAGGTTTATTCTAGAACCCTGTAGCCTGGGAACATAACTGAGGTTTGATTCTGGAACCCTGTGGCCTGGGAACATGACATCGGTGGATTCTGGAACCCTGTGGCCTGGGAACATGAGAACGGTTTGATTCTGGAACCCTGTGGCCTGGCAACATGACTGAGGCTTGATTCTGGAACCCTGTGGCCTGGCAACATGACTCAGGTTTGATTCTGGATCCCTGTGGCCTGCAAACATGACTGAGGCGTGATTTTGGAAAACTGTGGCCTGGAAACATGACATCTGTTTAGATTGTGGAATAGTGTGCCCTGGGAACCTGACTGAGCCTTGGTTCTGGAACTCTGTAGACTGGGAACATGACTGAGGTTTATTCTAGAACCCTGTAGCCTGGGAATATAACTGAGGATTGATTCTGGAACCCTGTGGCCTGGGAATATGACATCGGTGGATTCTGGAACCCTGTGGCCTGGGAACATGAGAACGGTTTGATTCCGGAACCCTGTGGCCTGGCAACATGACTGAGGCTTGATTCTGGAACCCTGTGGCCTGGCAACATGACTGAGGCTTGATTCTGGAACCGTGTGGCCTGGGAACTTGACTGGGGTTTGATCGCAGAAACCTGTGGACTGGCCAAATGAGTGAGGTTTCATGGTTGAACCCTGTGGCAAGGCAACATGATTGAGGTTTGATTGTGGAACCCTCAGGCTTGGGAACATGACTGAGGCTTGATGGTGGAACCCTCTGGCCTGGAAACAGGAATGAGGTTTGATGGTGGAACCCTGAGGCCTGGCAACATGACTGAGGTTTGATTCTGGAAAACTGCGGCCTGGGAACATGACATCTGTTTAGATTGTGGAATAGTGTGCCCTGGGAACCTGACTGAGCCTTGGTTCTGGAACTCTGTGGACTGGGAACATGACTGAGGTTTATTCTAGAACCCTGTAGCCTGGGAACATAACTGAGGATTGATTCTGGAACCCTGTGGCCTGGGAACATGACATCGGTGGATTCTGGAACCCTGTGGCCTGGGAACATGAGAACGGTTTGATTCTGGAACCCTGTGGCCTGGCAACATGACTGAGGCTTGATTCTGGAACCCTGTGGCCTGGCAACATGACTGAGGCTTGATTCTGGAACCGTGTGGCCTGGGAACTTGACTGGGGTTTGATCGCAGAAACCTGTGGACTGTCCACATGACTGAGGTTTGATGGTGGAACCCTGTGCACTGGGAACATGACTGAGGCCTGATACTGGAACCCCGTGGCGTGGGAACATGCCATTGGTTTGATTCTGGAACCCTGTTTCCTGAGAACATGACTGAGGTTTGATGGTTGAACCCTGTGGCATGGCAACATGATTGAGGTTTGATTGTGTAACCCTCAGGCTTGGGAACATGACTGAGGCTTGATGGTGGAACACTGTGGCCTGGAAACAGGAATGAGGTTTGATGGTGGAATCCTGTGGCCTGGCAACATGACTGAGGTTTGATTCTGGAAAACTGTGGCCTGGGAACATGACATCTGTTTAGATAGTGGAATAGTGTGCCCTGGGAATCTGACTGAGCCTTGGTTCTGGAACTCTGTGGACTGGGAACATGACTGAGGTTTATTCTAGAACCCTGTAGCCTGGGAACATAACTGAGGATTGATTCTGGAACCCTGTGGCCTGGGAACATGACATCGGTGGATTCTGGAACCCTGTGGCCTGGGAACATGAGAACGGTTGGATTCTGGAACCCTGTGGCCTGGCAACATGACTGAGGTTTGATTCTGGAACCCTGTGGCCTGGCAACATAACTCAGGTTTGATTCTGGATCCTGTGGCCTGGGAACATGACTGAGGTGTGATTCTGGAAAACTGTGGCCTGGGAAAATGATATCTGTTTAGATTGTGCAATAGTGTGCCCTGGGAACCTGACTGAGCCTTGGTTCTCGAACTCTGTAGACTGGGAGCATGACTGAGGTTTATTCTAGAACCCTGTAGCCTGGGAACATAACTGAGGATTGATTCTGGAACCCTGTGGCCTGGGAACATGACATCGGTGGATTCTGGAACCCTGTGGCCTGGGAACATGAGAACGGTTTGATTCTGGAAGCCTGTGGCCTGGCAACATGACTGAGGCTTGATTCTGGAACCCTGTGGCCTGGCAACATGACTGAGGCTTGATTCTGGAACCGTGTGGCCTGGGAAATTGACTGGGGTTTGATCGCAGAAACCTGTGGACTGTCCACATGACTGAGGTTTGATGGTTGAACCCTGTAGCATGGCAACATGATTGAGGTTTGATTGTGGAACCCTCAGGCTTGGGAACATGACCTAGGCTTGATGGTGGAACCCTCTGGCCTGGAAACAGGAATGAGGTTTGATGGTGGAACCCTGCGGCCTGGCAACATGACTGAGGTTTGATTCTGGAAAACTGTGGCCTGGGAACATGACATCTGTTTAGATTGTGGAATAGTGTGTCCTGGGAAAGTGACTGAGCCTTGGTTCTGGAACTCTGTGGACTGGGAACATGACTGAGGTTTATTCCAGAACCCTGTAGCCTAGGAACATAACTGAGGATTGACTCTGGAACGCTGTGGCCTGGGAAGAAGACATTGGTGGATTCTGGAATCCTGTGGCCTGGGAACATGAGAACGGTTTGATTCTGGAACCCTGTGGCCTGGCAACATGACTGAGGCTTGATTCTGGAACCCTGTGGCCTGGCAACATGACTGAGGTTTGATTCTGGATCCCTGTGGCCTGGGAACATTACTAAGGCGTGATTCGGGAAAACTGTGGCCTGGGAAAATGACATCTGTTTAGATTGTGGAATAGTGTGCCCTGGGAACCTGACTGGGCCTTGGTTCTGGAACTCTGTGGACTGGGAACATGACTGAGGTTTATTCTAGAACCCTGTAGCCTGGGAACATAACTGAGGATTGATTCTGTAACCCTGTGGCCTGGGATCATGACATCGGTGGATTCTGGAACCCTGTGGCCTGGGAACATGAGAACGGTTTGATTCTGGAACCCTGTGGCCTGGCAACATGACTGAGGCTTGATTCTGGAACCCTGTGGCCTGGCAACATGACTGAGGCTTGATTCTGGAACCGTGTGGCCTGGGAACTTGACTGGGGTTTGATCGCAGAAACCTGTGGACTGTCCACATGACTGAGGTTTGATGGTGGAACCCTGTGCACTGGGAACATGACTGAGGTTTGATGGTAGAACCCTGTGGCCTGGCAACATGACTGAGGTTTGATTCTGGAAAACTGTGGCCTGGGAACATGACATCTGTTTAGATTGTGGAATAGTGTGCCCTGGGAACCTGACTGAGCCTTGGTTCTGGAACTCTGTGGACTGGGAACATGACTGAGGTTTATTCTAGAACCCTGTAGCCTGGGAACATAACTGAGGATTGATTCTGGAACCCTGTGGCCTGGGAACTTGACATCGGTGGATTCTGGAACCCTGTGGCCTGGGAACATGAGAACGGTTTGATTCTGGAACCCTGTGGCCTGGCAAGATGACTGAGGCTTGATTCTGGAACCCTGTGGCCTGGCAACATGACTGAGGTTTGATTCTGGATCCCTGTGGCCTGCAAACATGACTGAGGCGTGATTTTGGAAAACTGTGGCCTGGAAACATGACATCTGTTTAGATTGTGGAATAGTGTGCCCTGGGAACCTGACTGAGCCTTGGTTCTGGAACTCTGTAGACTGGGAACATGACTGAGGTTTATTCTAGAACCCTGTAGCCTGGGAATATAACTGAGGATTGATTCTGGAACCCTGTGGCCTGGGAATATGACATCGGTGGATTCTGGAAGCCTGTGGCCTGGGAACATGAGAACGGTTTGATTCTGGAACCCTGTGGCCTGGCAACATGACTGAGGCTTGATTCTGGAACCCTATGGCCTGGCAACATGACTGAGGCTTGATTCTGGAACCGTGTGGCCTGGGAACTTGACTGGGGTTTGATCGCAGAAACCTGTGGACTGGCCAAATGACTGAGGTTTCATGGTTGAACCCTGTGGCATGGCAACATGATTGAGGTTTGATTGTGGAACCCTCAGGCTTGGGAACATGACTGAGGCTTGATGGTGGAACCCTCTGGCCTGGCAACAGGAATGAGGTTTGATGGTGGAACCCTGCGGCCTGGCAACATGACTGAGGTTTGATTCTGGAAAACTGTGGCCTCGGAACATGACATCTGTTTAGATTGTGGAATAGTGTGCCCTGGGAACCTGACTGAGCCTTGGTTCTGGAACTCTGTGGACTGGGAACATGACTGAGGTTTATTCTAGAACCCTGTAGCCTGGGAACATAACTGAGGATTGATTCTGGAACCCTGTGGCCTGGGAACATGACATCGGTGGATTCTGGAACCCTGTGGCCTGGGAACATGAGAACGGTTTGATTCTGGAACCCTGTGGCCTGGCAACATGACTGAGGCTTGATTCTGGAACCCTGTGGCCTGGCAACATGACTGAGGCTTGATTCTGGAACCGTGTGGCCTGGGAACTTTACTGGGGTTTGATCGCAGAAACCTGTGGACTGGCCTAATGACTGAGGTTTCATGGTTGAACCCTGTGGCATGGCAACATGATTGAGGTTTGATTGTGGAACCCTCAGGCTTGGGAACATGACTGAGGCTTGATGGTGGAACCCTCTGGCCTGGAAACAGGAATGAGGTTTGATGGTGGAACCCTGCGGCCTGGCAACATGACTGAGGTTTGATTCTGGAAAACTGTGGCCTGGGAACATGACATCTGTTTAGATTGTGGAATAGTGTGCCCTGGGAACCTGACTGAGCCTTGGTTCTGGAACCCTGTGGCCTGGGAACATGACATCGGTGGATTCTGGAACCCTGTGGCCTGGGAACATGAGAACGGTTTGATTTTGGAACCCTGTGGCCTGGCAACATGACTGAGGCTTCATACTGGAAACCTGTGGCCTGGCAACATGACTCAGGTTTGATTCTGGATCCCTGTGGCCTGGGAACATGACTGGGGATTGATCGCAGAAACCTGTGGACTGTCCACATGACTGAGGTTTGATGGTGGAACCCTGTGCACTGGGAACATGAGTGAGGCTGATACTGGAACCCCGTGACGTGGGAACATGCCATTGGTTTGATTCTGGAACCCTGTTTCCTGAGAACATGACTGAGGTTTGATGGTTGAACCCTGTGGCATGGCAACATGATTGAGGTTTGATTGTGTAACCCTCAGGCTTGGGAACATGACTGAGGCTTGATGGTGGAACACTGTGGCCTGGAAACAGGAATGAGGTTTGATGGTGGAATCCTGTGGCCTGGCAACATGACTGAGGTTTGATTCTGGAAAACTGTGGCCTGGGAACATGAAATCTGTATAGATAGTGGAATAGTGTGCCCTGGGAATCTGACTGAGCCTTGGTTCTGGAACTCTGTGGACTGGGAGCATGACTGAGGTTTATTCTAGAACCCTGTAGCCTGGGAACATAACTGAGGATTGATTCTGGAACCCTGTGGCCTGGGAACATGACATCGGTGGATTCAGGAACCCTGTGGCCTGGGAACATGAGAACGGTTGGATTCTGTAACCCTGTGGCCTGGCAACATGACTGAGGCTTGATTCTGGAACCCTGTGGCCTGGCAACATGACTGAGGCTTGATTCTGGAACCCTGTGGCCTGGCAACATGACTCAGGTTTGATTCTGGATCCCTGTGGCCTTGGAACATGACTGAGGTGTGATTCTGGAAAACTGTGGCCTGGGAAAATGATATCTGTTTAGATTGTGGAATAGTGTGACCTGGGAACCTGACTGAGCCTTGGTTCTGGAACTCTGTGGACTGGGAACATGACTGTGGTTTATTCTAGAACCCTGTAGCCTGGGAACATAACTGAGGATTGATTCTGGAACCCTGTGGCCTGGGAACATGACATCGGTGGATTCTGGAACCCTGTGGCCTGGGAATATGAGAACGGTTTGATTCTGGAACCCTGTGTCCTGGCAACATGACTGAGGCTTGATTCTGGAACCCTGTGGCCTGGCAACATGACTGAGATTTGATTCTGGATCCCTGTGGCCTGGGAACATGCCTGAGGCGTGATTCTGGAAAACTGTGGCCTGGAAACCTGACAGCTGTTTAGATTGTGTAATAGTGTGCCCTGGGAACCTGACTGAGCCTTGGTTCTCGAACTCTGTAGACTGGGAGCATGACTGAGGTTTATTCTAGAACCCTGTAGCCTGGGAACATAACTGAGGATTGATTCTGGAACCCTGTGGCCTGGGAACATGACATCGGTGGATTCTGGAACCCTGTGGCCTGGGAACATGAGAACGGTTTGATTCTGGAACCCTGTGGCCTGGCAACATGACTGAGGCTTGATTCTGGAACCCTGTGGCCTGGCAACATGACTGAGGCTTGATTCTGGAACCGTGTGGCCTGGGAAATTGACTGGGGTTTGATCGCAGAAACCTGTGGACTGTCCACATGACTGAGGTTTGATGGTTGAACCCTGTAGCATGGCAACATGATTGAGGTTTGATTGTGGAACCCTCAGGCTTGGGAACATGACTGAGGCTTGATGGTGGAACCCTCTGGCCTGGAAACAGGAATGAGGTTTGATGGTGGAACCCTGCGGCCTGGCAACATGACTGAGGTTTGATTCTGGAAAACTGTGGCCTGGGAACATGACGTCTGTTTAGTTTGTGGAATAGTGTGCCCTGGGAAAGTGACTAAGCCTTGGTTCTGGAACTCTGTGGACTGGGAACATGACTGAGGTTTATTCTAGAACCCTGTAGCCTGGGAACATAACTGAGGATTGACTCTGGAACGCTGTGGCCTGGGAACAAGACATCGGTGGATTCTGGAATCCTGTGTCCTGGGAACATGAGAACGGTTTGATTCTGGAACCCTGTGGCCTGGCAACATGACTGAGGCTTGATTCTGGAACCCTGTGGCCTGGCAACATGACTGAGGTTTGATTCTGGATCCCTGTGGCCTGGGAACATGACTAAGGCGTGATTCGGGAAAACTGTGGCCTGGGAAAATGACATCTGTTTAGATTGTGGAATAGTGTGCCCTGGGAACCTGACTGAGCCTTGGTTCTGGAACTCTGTGGACTGGGAACATGACTGAGGTTTATTCTAGAACCCTGTAGCCTGGGAACATAACTGAGGATTGATTCTGGAACCCTGTGGCCTGGGAACATGACATCGGTGGATTCTGGAACCCTGTGGCCTGGGAACATGAGAACGGTTTGATTCTGGAACCCTGTGGCCTGGCAACATGACTGAGGCTTGATTCTGGAACCCTGTGGCCTGGCAACATGACTGAGGCTTGATTCTGGAACCGTGTGGCCTGGGAACTTCACTGGGGTTTGATCGCAGAAACCTGTGGACTGGCCAAATGACTGAGGTTTCATGGTTGAACCCTGTGGCATGGCAACATGATTGAGGTTTGATTGTGTAACCCTCAGGCTTGGGAACATAACTGAGGCTTGATGGTGGAACACTGTGGCCTGGAAACAGGAATGAGGTTTGATGGTGGAATCCTGTGGCCTGGCAACATGACTGAGGTTTGATTCTGGAAAACTGTGGCCTGGAAACATGAAATCTGTTTAGATAGTGGAATAGTGTGCCCTGGGAATCTGACTGAGCCTTGGTTCTGGAACTCTGTGGACTGGGAACATGCCTGAGGTTTATTCTAAAACCCTGTAGCCTGGGAACATAACTGAGGATTGATTCTGGAACCCTGTGGCCTGGGAACATGACATCGGTGGATTCTGGAACCCTGTGGCCTGGGAACATGAGAACGGTTGGATTCTGGAACCCTGTGGCCTGGCAACATGACTGAGGCTTGATTCTGGAACCCTGTGGCCTGGCAACATGACTGAGGCTTGATTCTGGAACCGTGTGGCCTGGGAACTTCACTGGGGTTTGATCGCAGAAACCTGTGGACTGGCCAAATGACTGAGGTTTCATGGTTGAACCCTGTGGCATGGCAACATGATTGAGGTTTGATTGTGTAACCCTCAGGCTTGGGAACATAACTGAGGCTTGATGGTGGAACACTGTGGCCTGGAAACAGGAATGAGGTTTGATGGTGGAATCCTGTGGCCTGGCAACATGACTGAGGTTTGATTCTGGAAAACTGTGGCCTGGAAACATGAAATCTGTTTAGATAGTGGAATAGTGTGCCCTGGGAATCTGACTGAGCCTTGGTTCTGGAACTCTGTGGACTGGGAACATGCCTGAGGTTTATTCTAAAACCCTGTAGCCTGGGAACATAACTGAGGATTGATTCTGGAACCCTGTGGCCTGGGAACATGACATCGGTGGATTCTGGAACCCTGTGGCCTGGGAACATGAGAACGGTTGGATTCTGGAACCCTGTGGCCTGGCAACATGACTGAGGCTTGATTCTGGAACCCTGTGGCCTGGCAACATGACTCAGGTTTGATTCTGGATCCCTGTGGCCTGGGAAAATGACTGAGGTGTGATTCTGGAAAACTGTGGCCTGGGAAAATGATATCTGTTTAGATTGTGGAATAGTGTGCCCTGGGAACCTTACTGAGCCTTGGTTCTGGAACTCTGTGGACTGGGAACATGACTGTGGTTTATTCTAGAACCCTGTAGCCTGTGAACATAACTGAGGATTGATTCTGGAACCCTGTTGCCTGGGAACATGACATCGGTGGATTCTGGAACCCTGTGGCCTGGGAACATGAGAACGGTTTGATTCTGGAACCCTGTGGCCTGGCAACATGACTGAGGCTTGATTCTGGAACCCTGTGGCCTGGCAACATGACTGAGGCTTGATTCTGGAACCGTGTGGCCTGGGAAATTGACTGGGGTTTGATCACAGAAATCTGTGGACTGTCCACATGACTGAGGTTTGATGGTTGAACCCTGTAGCATGGCAATATGATTGAGGTTTGATTGTGGAACCCTCAGGCTTGGGAACATGACTGAGGCTTGATGGTGGAACCCTCTGGCCTGGAAACAGGAATGAGGTTTCATGGTGGAACCCTGCGGCCTGGCAACATGACTGAGGTTTGATTCTGGAAAACTGTGGCCTGGGAACATGACATCTGTTTAGATTGTGGAATAGTGTGCCCTGGGAATCTGACTGAGCCTTGGTTCTGGAACTCTGTGGACTGGGAACATGACTGAGGTTTATTCTAGAACCCTGTAGCCTGCGAACATAACTGAGGATTGATTCTGGAACCCTGTGGCCTGGGAACATGACATCGGTGGATTCTGGAACCCTGTCGCCTGGGAACATGAGAACGGTTTGATTCTGGAACCCTGTGGCCTGGCAACATGACTGAGGCTTGATTCTGGAACCCTGTGGCCTGGCAACATGACTCAGGTTTGATTCTGGATCCCTGTGGCCTGGGAACATGACTGAGGCGTGATTCTGGAAAACTGTGGCCTGGAAACATTACATCTGTTTAGATTGTGGAATGGTGTGCCCTGGGAACCTGACTGAGCCTTGGTTCTGGAACTCTGTGGACTGGGAACAAGACTGAGGTTTTTTCTAGAACCCTGTAGCCTGGGAACAAAACTGAGGATTGATTCTGGAACCCTGTGGCCTGGGAACATGACATCGGTGGATTCTGGAACCCTGTGGCCTGGGAACATGAGAACGGTTTGATTCTGGAACCCTGTGTCCTGGCAACATGACTGAGGCTTGATTCTGGAACCCTGTGGCCTGGCAACATGACTGAGATTTCATTCTGGATCCCTGTGGCCTGGGAACATGCCTGAGGCGTGATTTTCGAAAACTGTGGCCTGGGAAAATGACATCTGTTTAGATTGTGGAATAGTGTGCCCTGGGAACCTGACTGAGCCTTGGTTCTGGAAGTCTGTGGACTGGGAACATGACTGAGGGTTATTCTAGAACCCTGTAGCCTGGGAACATAACTGAGGATTGATTCTGGAACCCTGTGGCCTGGGAATATGACATCGGTGTATTCTGGAACCCTGTGGCCTGGGAACATGAGAACGGTTTGATTCTGGAACCCTGTGGCCTGGGAACATGACTGAGGCTTGATTCTGGAACCCTGTGGCCTGGCAACATGACTGAGGTTTGATTCTGGATACCTGTGGACTGGGAACATGACTGAGGCGTGATTCTGGAAAACTGTGGCCTGGAAACCTGACAGCTGTTTACATTGTGTAATAGTGTGCCCTGGGAACCTGACTGAGCCTTGGTTCTGGAACTCTGTAGACTGGGAGCATGACTGAGGTTTATTCTAGAACCCTGTAGCCTGGGAACATAACTGAGGATTGATTCTGGAACCCTGTGGCCTGGGAACATGACATCGGTGGATTCTGGAACCCTGTGGCCTGGGAACATGAGAACGGTTTGATTCTGGAACCCTGTGGCCTGGCAACATGACTGAGGCTTGATTCTGGAACCCTGTGGCCTGGCAAAATGACTGAGGCTTGATTCTGGAACCGTGTGGCCTGGGAAATTGACTGGGGTTTGATCGCAGAAACCTGTGGACTGTCCACATGACTGAGGTTTGATGGTTGAACCCTGTAGCATGGCAACATGATTGAGGTTTGATTGTGGAACCCTCAGGCTTGGGAACATGACTGAGGCTTGATGGTGGAACCCTCTGGCCTGGAAACAGGAATGAGGTTTGATGGCGGAACCCTGCGGCCTGGCAGCATGACTGAGATTTGATTCTGGAAAACTGTGGCCTGGGAACATGACATCTGTTTAGATTGTGGAATAGTGTGCCCTGGGAAAGTGACTGAGCCTTGGTTCTGGAACTCTGTGGACTGGGAACATGACTGAGGTTTATTCTAGAACCCTGTAGCCTGGGAACATAACTGAGGATTGACTCTGGAACGCTGTGGCCTGGGAACAAGACATCGGTGGATTCTGGAATCCTGTGTCCTGGGAACATGAGAACGGTTTGATTCTGGAACCCTGTGGCCTGGCAACATGACTGAGGCTTGATTCTGGAACCCTGTGGCCTGGCAACATGACTGAGGTTTGATTCTGGATCCCTGTGGCCTGGGAACATGACTAAGGCGTGATTCGGGAAAACTGTGGCCTGGGAAAATGACATCTGTTTAGATTGTGGAATAGTGTGCCCTGGGAACCTAACTGAGCCTTGGTTCTGGAACTCTGTGGACTGGGAACATGACTGAGGTTTATTCTAGAACCCTGTAGCCTGGGAACATAACTGAGGATTGATTCTGGAACCCTGTGGCCTGGGAACATGACATCGGTGGATTCTGGAACCCTGTGGCCTGGGAACATGAGAACGGTTTGATTCTGGAACCCTGTGGCCTGGCAACATGACTGAGGCTTGATTCTGGAACCCTGTGGCCTGGCAACATGACTGAGGTTTGATTCTGGATACCTGTGGACTGGGAACATGACTGAGGCGTGATTCTGGAAAACTGTGGCCTGGAAACCTGACAGCTGTTTAGATTGTGGAATAGTGTGCCCTGGGAACCTGACTGAGCCTTGGTTCTGGAACTCTGTAGACTGGGAGCATGACTGAGGTTTATTCTAGAACCCTGTAGCCTGGGAACATAACTGAGGATTGATTCTGGAACCCTGTGGCCTGGGAACATGACATCGGTGGATTCTGGAACCCTGTGGCCTGGGAACATGAGAACGGTTTGATTCTGGAACCCTGTGGCCTGGCAACATGACTGAGGCTTGATTCTGGAACCCTGTGGCCTGGCAACATGACTGAGGCTTGATTCTGGAACCGTGTGGCCTGGGAAATTGACTGGGGTTTGATCGCAGAAACCTGTGGACTGTCCACATGACTGAGGTTTGATGGTTGAACCCTGTAGCATGGCAACATGATTGAGGTTTGATTGTGGAACCCTCAGGCTTGGGAACATGACTGAGGCTTGATGGTGGAACCCTCTGGCCTGGAAACAGGAATGAGGTTTGATGGCGGAACCCTGCGGCCTGGCAGCATGACTGAGATTTGATTCTGGAAAACTGTGGCCTGGGAACATGACATCTGTTTAGATTGTGGAATAGTGTGCCCTGGGAAAGTGACTGAGCCTTGGTTCTGGAACTCTGTGGACTGGGAACATGACTGAGGTTTATTCTAGAACCCTGTAGCCTGGGAACATAACTGAGGATTGACTCTGGAACGCTGTGGCCTGGGAACAAGACATCGGTGGATTCTGGAATCCTGTGTCCTGGGAACATGAGAACGGTTTGATTCTGGAACCCTGTGGCCTGGCAACATGACTGAGGCTTGATTCTGGAACCCTGTGGCCTGGCAACATGACTGAGGTTTGATTCTGGATCCCTGTGGCCTGGGAACATGACTAAGGCGTGATTCGGGAAAACTGTGGCCTGGGAAAATGACATCTGTTTAGATTGTGGAATAGTGTGCCCTGGGAACCTAACTGAGCCTTGGTTCTGGAACTCTGTGGACTGGGAACATGACTGAGGTTTATTCTAGAACCCTGTAGCCTGGGAACATAACTGAGGATTGATTCTGGAACCCTGTGGCCTGGGAACATGACATCGGTGGATTCTGGAACCCTGTGGCCTGGGAACATGAGAACGGTTTGATTCTGGAACCCTGTGGCCTGGCAACATGACTGAGGCTTGATTCTGGAACCCTGTGGCCTGGCAACATGACTGAGGTTTGATTCTGGATACCTGTGGACTGGGAACATGACTGAGGCGTGATTCTGGAAAACTGTGGCCTGGAAACCTGACAGCTGTTTAGATTGTGGAATAGTGTGCCCTGGGAACCTGACTGAGCCTTGGTTCTGGAACTCTGTAGACTGGGAGCATGACTGAGGTTTATTCTAGAACCCTGTAGCCTGGGAACATAACTGAGGATTGATTCTGGAACCCTGTGGCCTGGGAACATGACATCGGTGGATTCTGGAACCCTGTGGCCTGGGAACATGAGAACGGTTTGATTCTGGAACCCTGTGGCCTGGCAACATGACTGAGGCTTGATTCTGGAACCCTGTGGCCTGGCAACATGACTGAGGCTTGATTCTGGAACCGTGTGGCCTGGGAAATTGACTGGGGTTTGATCGCAGAAACCTGTGGACTGTCCATATGTCTGAGGTTTGATGGTTGAACCCTGTAGCATGGCAACATGATTGAGGTTTGATTGTGGAACCCTCAGGCTTGGGAACATGACTGAGGCTTGATGGTGGAACCCTCTGGCCTGGAAACAGGAATGAGGTTTGATGGTGGAACCCTGCGGCCTGGCAACATGACTGAGGTTTGATTCTGGAAAACTGTGGCCTGGGAACATGACATCTGTTTAGATTGTGGAATAGTGTGCCCTGGGAACCTGACTGAGCCTTGGTTCTGGAACTCTGTGGACTGGGAACAAGACTGAGGTTTATTCTAGAACCCTGTAGCCTGGGAACAAAACTGAGGATTGATTCTGGAACCCTGTGGCCTGGGAACATGACATCGGTGGATTCTGGAACCCTGTGGCCTGGGAACATGACTGAGATTTGATTCTGGATCCCTGTGGCCTGGGAACATGCCTGAGGCGTGATTTTCGAAAACTGTGACCTGGGAAAATGACATCTGTTTAGATTGTGGAATAGTGTGCCCTGGGAACCTGACTGAGCCTTGGTTCTGGAACTCTGTGGACTGGGAACATGACTGAGGTTTATTCTAGAACCCTGTAGCCTGGGAACATAACTGAGGATTGATTCTGGAACCCTGTGGCCTGGGAACATGACATCGGTGGATTCTGGAACCCTGTGGCCTGGGAACATGAGAACGGTTTGATTCTGGAACCCTGTGGCCTGGCAACATGACTGAGGCTTGATTCTGGAACCCTGTGGCCTGGCAACATGACTGAGGTTTGATTCTGGATCCCTGTGGCCTGCGAACATGACTGAGGCGTGATTTTGGAAAACTGTGGCCTGGAAACATGACATCTGTTTAGATTATTCAATAGTGTGCCCTGGGAACCTGACTGAGCCTTGGTTCTGGAACTCTGTAGACTGGGAACATGACTGAGGTTTATTCTAGAACCCTGTAGCCTGGGAATATAACTGAGGATTGAATCTGGAACCCTGTGGCCTGGGAATATGACATCGGTGGATTCTGGAACCATGTGGCCTGGGAACATGAGAACGGTTTGATTCTGGAACCCTGTGGCCTGGCAACATGACTGAGGCTTGATTCTGGAACCCTGTGGCCTGGCAACATGACTGAGGCTTGATTCTGGAACCGTGTGGCCTGGGAACTTGACTGGGGTTTGATCGCAGAAACCTGTGGACTGGCCAAATGACTGAGGTTTCATGGTTGAACCATGTGGCATGGCAACATGATTGAGGTTTGATTGTGGAACCCTCAGGCTTGGGAACATGACTGAGGCTTGATGGTGGAACCCTCTGGCCTGGAAACAGGAATGAGGTTTGATGGTGGTACCCTGCGGCCTGGCAACATGACTGAGGTTTGATTCTGGAAAACTGTGGCCTGGGAACATGACATCTGTTTAGATTGTGGAATAGTGTGCCCTGGGAACCTGACTGAGCCTTGGTTCTGGAACCCTGTGGCCTGGAAACATGACATCGGTGGATTCTGGAACCCTGTGGCCTGGGAACTTGAGAACGGTTTGATTTTGGAACCCTGTGGCCTGGCAACATGACTGAGGCTTGATTCTGGAACCCTGTGGCCTGGCAACATGACTGAGGTTTGATTCTGGATCCCTGTGGCCTGGGAACATGACTGAGGCGTGATTCGGGAAAACTGTGGCCTGGGAAAATGACATCTGTTTAGATTGTGGAATAGTGTGCCCTGGGAACCTGACTGAGCCTTGGTTCTGGAACTCTGTGGACTGGGAACATGACTGAGGTTTATTCTAGAACCCTGTAGCCTGGGAACATAACTGAGGATTGATTCTGGAACGCTGTGGCCTGGGAACATGACATCGGTGGATTCTGGAACCCTGTGTCCTGGGAACATGAGAACGGTTTGATTCTGGAACCCTGTGGCCTGGCAACATGACTGAGGCTTGATTCTGGAACCCTGTGGCCTGGCAACATGACTGAGGCTTGATTCTGGAACCGTGTGGCCTGGGAACATGACTGGGGCTTGATCGCAGAAACCTGTGGACTGTCCACATGACTGAGGTTTGATGGTGGAACCCTGTGCACTGGGAACATGAGTGAGGCTGATACTGGAACCCTGTGGCGTGGGAACATGAGAACGGTTTGATTCTGGAACCCTGTGGCCTGGCAACATGACTGAGGCTTGATTCTGGAACCCTGTGGCCTGGCAACATGACTGAGGTTTGATTCTGGATACCTGTGGACTGGGAACATGACTGAGGCGTGATTCTGGAAAACTGTGGCCTGGAAACCTGACAGCTGTTTAGATTGTGGAATAGTGTGCCCTGGGAACCTGACTGAGCCTTGGTTCTGGAACTCTGTAGACTGGGAGCATGACTGAGGTTTATTCTAGAACCCTGTAGCCTGGGAACATAACTGAGGATTGATTCTGGAACCCTGTGGCCTGGGAACATGACATCGGTGGATTCTGGAACCCTGTGGCCTGGGAACATGAGAACGGTTTGATTCTGGAACCCTGTGGCCTGGCAACATGACTGAGGCTTGATTCTGGAACCCTGTGGCCTGGCAACATGACTGAGGCTTGATTCTGGAACCGTGTGGCCTGGGAAATTGACTGGGGTTTGATCGCAGAAACCTGTGGACTGTCCACATGACTGAGGTTTGATGGTTGAACCCTGTAGCATGGCAACATGATTGAGGTTTGATTGTGGAACCCTCAGGCTTGGGAACATGACTGAGGCTTGATGGTGGAACCCTCTGGCCTGGAAACAGGAATGAGGTTTGATGGCGGAACCCTGCGGCCTGGCAGCATGACTGAGATTTGATTCTGGAAAACTGTGGCCTGGGAACATGACATCTGTTTAGATTGTGGAATAGTGTGCCCTGGGAAAGTGACTGAGCCTTGGTTCTGGAACTCTGTGGACTGGGAACATGACTGAGGTTTATTCTACAACCCTGTAGCCTGGGAACATAACTGAGGATTGACTCTGGAACGCTGTGGCCTGGGAACAAGACATCGGTGGATTCTGGAATCCTGTGTCCTGGGAACATGAGAACGGTTTGATTCTGGAACCCTGTGGCCTGGCAACATGACTGAGGCTTGATTCTGGAACCCTGTGGCCTGGCAACATGACTGAGGTTTGATTCTGGATCCCTGTGGCCTGGGAACATGACTAAGGCGTGATTCGGGAAAACTGTGGCCTGGGAAAATGACATCTGTTTAGATTGTGGAATAGTGTGCCCTGGGAACCTAACTGAGCCTTGGTTCTGGAACTCTGTGGACTGGGAACATGACTGAGGTTTATTCTAGAACCCTGTAGCCTGGGAACATAACTGAGGATTGATTCTGGAACCCTGTGGCCTGGGAACATGACATCGGTGGATTCTGGAACCCTGTGGCCTGGGAACATGAGAACGGTTTGATTCTGGAACCCTGTGGCCTGGCAACATGACTGAGGCTTGATTCTGGAACCCTGTGGCCTGGCAACATGACTGAGGTTTGATTCTGGATACCTGTGGACTGGGAACATGACTGAGGCGTGATTCTGGAAAACTGTGGCCTGGAAACCTGACAGCTGTTTAGATTGTGGAATAGTGTGCCCTGGGAACCTGACTGAGCCTTGGTTCTGGAACTCTGTAGACTGGGAGCATGACTGAGGTTTATTCTAGAACCCTGTAGCCTGGGAACATAACTGAGGATTGATTCTGGAACCCTGTGGCCTGGGAACATGACATCGGTGGATTCTGGAACCCTGTGGCCTGGGAACATGAGAACGGTTTGATTCTGGAACCCTGTGGCCTGGCAACATGACTGAGGCTTGATTCTGGAACCCTGTGGCCTGGCAACATGACTGAGGCTTGATTCTGGAACCGTGTGGCCTGGGAAATTGACTGGGGTTTGATCGCAGAAACCTGTGGACTGTCCATATGTCTGAGGTTTGATGGTTGAACCCTGTAGCATGGCAACATGATTGAGGTTTGATTGTGGAACCCTCAGGCTTGGGAACATGACTGAGGCTTGATGGTGGAACCCTCTGGCCTGGAAACAGGAATGAGGTTTGATGGTGGAACCCTGCGGCCTGGCAACATGACTGAGGTTTGATTCTGGAAAACTGTGGCCTGGGAACATGACATCTGTTTAGATTGTGGAATAGTGTGCCCTGGGAACCTGACTGAGCCTTGGTTCTGGAACTCTGTGGACTGGGAACAAGACTGAGGTTTATTCTAGAACCCTGTAGCCTGGGAACAAAACTGAGGATTGATTCTGGAACCCTGTGGCCTGGGAACATGACATCGGTGGATTCTGGAACCCTGTGGCCTGGGAACATGACTGAGATTTGATTCTGGATCCCTGTGGCCTGGGAACATGCCTGAGACGTGATTTTCGAAAACTGTGACCTGGGAAAATGACATCTGTTTAGATTGTGGAATAGTGTGCCCTGGGAACCTGACTGAGCCTTGGTTCTGGAACTCTGTGGACTGGGAACATGACTGAGGTTTATTCTAGAACCCTGTAGCCTGGGAACATAACTGAGGATTGATTCTGGAACCCTGTGGCCTGGGAACATGACATCGGTGGATTCTGGAACCCTGTGGCCTGGGAACATGAGAACGGTTTGATTCTGGAACCCTGTGGCCTGGCAACATGACTGAGGCTTGATTCTGGAACCCTGTGGCCTGGCAACATGACTGAGGTTTGATTCTGGATCCCTGTGGCCTGCGAACATGACTGAGGCGTGATTTTGGAAAACTGTGGCCTGGAAACATGACATCTGTTTAGATTATTCAATAGTGTGCCCTGGGAACCTGACTGAGCCTTGGTTCTGGAACTCTGTAGACTGGGAACATGACTGAGGTTTATTCTAGAACCCTGTAGCCTGGGAATATAACTGAGGATTGAATCTGGAACCCTGTGGCCTGGGAATATGACATCGGTGGATTCTGGAACCATGTGGCCTGGGAACATGAGAACGGTTTGATTCTGGAACCCTGTGGCCTGGCAACATGACTGAGGCTTGATTCTGGAACCCTGTGGCCTGGCAACATGACTGAGGCTTGATTCTGGAACCGTGTGGCCTGGGAACTTGACTGGGGTTTGATCGCAGAAACCTGTGGACTGGCCAAATGACTGAGGTTTCATGGTTGAACCATGTGGCATGGCAACATGATTGAGGTTTGATTGTGGAACCCTCAGGCTTGGGAACATGACTGAGGCTTGATGGTGGAACCCTCTGGCCTGGAAACAGGAATGAGGTTTGATGGTGGTACCCTGCGGCCTGGCAACATGACTGAGGTTTGATTCTGGAAAACTGTGGCCTGGGAACATGACATCTGTTTAGATTGTGGAATAGTGTGCCCTGGGAACCTGACTGAGCCTTGGTTCTGGAACCCTGTGGCCTGGAAACATGACATCGGTGGATTCTGGAACCCTGTGGCCTGGGAACTTGAGAACGGTTTGATTTTGGAACCCTGTGGCCTGGCAACATGACTGAGGCTTGATTCTGGAACCCTGTGGCCTGGCAACATGACTGAGGTTTGATTCTGGATCCCTGTGGCCTGGGAACATGACTGAGGCGTGATTCGGGAAAACTGTGGCCTGGGAAAATGACATCTGTTTAGATTGTGGAATAGTGTGCCCTGGGAACCTGACTGAGCCTTGGTTCTGGAACTCTGTGGACTGGGAACATGACTGAGGTTTATTCTAGAACCCTGTAGCCTGGGAACATAACTGAGGATTGATTCTGGAACGCTGTGGCCTGGGAACATGACATCGGTGGATTCTGGAACCCTGTGTCCTGGGAACATGAGAACGGTTTGATTCTGGAACCCTGTGGCCTGGCAACATGACTGAGGCTTGATTCTGGAACCCTGTGGCCTGGCAACATGACTGAGGCTTGATTCTGGAACCGTGTGGCCTGGGAACATGACTGGGGCTTGATCGCAGAAACCTGTGGACTGTCCACATGACTGAGGTTTGATGGTGGAACCCTGTGCACTGGGAACATGAGTGAGGCTGATACTGGAACCCTGTGGCGTGGGAACATGAGAACGGTTTGATTCTGGAACCCTGTGGCCTGGCAACATGACTGAGGCTTGATTCTGGAACCCTGTGGCCTGGCAACATGACTGAGGTTTGATTCTGGATACCTGTGGACTGGGAACATGACTGAGGCGTGATTCTGGAAAACTGTGGCCTGGAAACCTGACAGCTGTTTAGATTGTGGAATAGTGTGCCCTGGGAACCTGACTGAGCCTTGGTTCTGGAACTCTGTAGATTGGGAGCATGACTGAGGTTTATTCTAGAACCCTGTAGCCTGGGAACATAACTGAGGATTGATTCTGGAACCCTGTGGCCTGGGAACATGACATCGGTGGATTCTGGAATCCTGTGGCCTGGGAACATGAGAACGGTTTGATTCTGGAACCCTGTGGCCTGGCAACATGACTGAGGCTTGATTCTGGAACCCTGTGGCCTGGCAACATGTCTGAGGCTTGATTCTGGAACCGTGTGGCCTGGGAAATTGACTGGGGTTTGATCGCAGAAACCTGTGGACTGTCCACATGACTGAGGTTTGATGGTTGAACCCTGTAGCATGGCAACATGATTGAGGTTTGATTGTGGAACCCTCAGGCTTGGGAACATGACTGAGGCTTGATGGTGGAACCCTCTGGCCTGGAAACAGGAATGAGGTTTGATGGTGGAACCCTGCAGCCTGGCAGCATGACTGAGATTTGATTCTGGAAAACTGTGGCCTGGGAACATGACATCTGTTTAGATTGTGGAATAGTGTGCCCTGGGAAAGTGACTGAGCCTTGGTTCTGGAACTCTGTGGACTGGGAACATGACTGAGGTTTATTCTAGAACCCTGTAGCCTGGGAACATAACTGAGGATTGACTCTGGAACGCTGTGGCCTGGGAACAAGACATCGGTGGATTCTGGAATCCTGTGTCCTGGGAACATGAGAACGGTTTGATTCTGGAACCCTGTGGCCTGGCAACATGACTGAGGCTTGATTCTGGAACCCTGTGGCCTGGCAACATGACTGAGGTTTGATTCTGGATCCCTGTGGCCTGGGAACATGACTAAGGCGTGATTCGGGAAAACTGTGGCCTGGGAAAATGACATCTGTTTAGATTGTGGAATAGTTTGCCCTGGGAACCTGACTGAGCCTTGGTTCTGGAACTCTGTGGACTGGGAACATGACTGAGGTTTATTCTAGAACCCTGTAGCCTGGGAACATAACTGAGGATTGATTCTGGAACCCTGTGGCCTGGGAACATGACATCGGTGGATTCTGGAACCCTGTGGCCTGGGAACATGAGAACGGTTTGATTCTGGAACCCTGTGGCCTGGCAACATGACTGAGGCTTGATTCTGGATCCCTGTGGCCTGCGAACATGACTGAGGCGTGATTTTGGAAAACTGTGGCCTGGAAACATGACATCTGTTTAGATTGTGGAATAGTGTGCCCTGGGAACCTGACTGAGCCTTGGTTCTGGGACTCTGTAGACTGGGAACATGACTGAGGTTTATTCTAGAACCCTGTAGCCTGGGAATATAACTGAGGATTGAATCTGGAACCCTGTGGCCTGGGAATATGACATCGGTGGATTCTGGAACCCTGTGGCCTGGGAACATGAGAACGGTTTGATTCTGGAAGCCTGTGGCCTGGCAACATGACTGAGGCTTGACTCTGGAACCCTGTGGCCTGGCAACATGACTGAGGCTTGATTCTGGAACCGTGTGGCCTGGGAACTTGACTGGGGTTTGATCGCAGAAACCTGTGGACTGGCCAAATGACTGAGGTTTCATGGTTGAACCCTGTGGCATGGCAACATAATTGAGGTTTGATTGTGGAACCCTCAGGCTTGGGAACATGACTGAGGCTTGATGGTGGAACCCTCTGGCCTGGAAACAGGAATGAGGTTTGATGGTGGAACCCTGCGGCCTGGCAACATGACTGAGGTTTGATTCTGGAAAACTGTGGCCTGGGAACATGACATCTGTTTAGATTGTGGAATAGTGTGCCCTGGGAACCTGACTGAGCCTTGGTTCTGGAACCCTGTGGCCTGGGAACATGACATCGGTGGATTCTGGAACCCTGTGGCCTGGGAACATGAGAACGGTTTGATTCTGGAACCCTGTGGCCTGGCAACATGACTGAGGCTTGATTCTGGAACCCTGTGGCCTGGCAACATGACTGAGGCTTGATTCTGGAACCGTGTGGCCTGGGAACTTGACTGGGGTTTGATCGCAGAAACCTGTGGACTGTCCACATGACTGAGGTTTGATGGTGGAACCCTGTGCACTGGGAACATGACTGAGGTTTGATGGTTGAACCCTGTGGCATGGCAACATGACTGAGGTTTGATTCTGGAAAACTGTGGCCTGGTAACATGACATCTGTTTAGATTGTGGAATAGTTTACCCTGGGAACCTGACTGAACCTTGGTTCTGGAACTCTGTGGACTGGGAACATGACTGAGGTTTATTATAGAACCCTGTAGCCTGGGAACATAACTGAGGATTGATTCTGGAACCCTGTGGCCTGGGAACATGACATCGGTGGATTCTGGAACCCTGTGGCCTGGGAACATGAGAACGGTTTTATTCTGGATCCCTGTGGCCTGGGAACATGACTGAGGCGTGATTCTGGAAAACTGTGGCCTGGGAAAGTGACATCTGTTTAGATTGTGGAATAGTGTGCCCTGGGAACCTGACTGAGCCTTGGCTCTGGAGCTCTGTGGACTGGGAACATGACTGAGGTTTATTCTAGAACCCTGTAGCCTGGGAACATAACTGAGGATTGATTCTGGAACCCTGTGGCCTGGGAACATGACATCGGTGGATTCTGGAACCCTGTGGCCTGGGAACATGAGAACGGTTTGATTCCGGAACCCTATGGCCTGGCAACATGACTGAGGCTTGATTCTGGAACCCTGTGGCCTGGCAACATGACTGAGGTTTGATTCTGGATCCCTGTGGCCTGGGAACATGACTGAGGCGTGATTCGGGAAAACTGTGGCCTGGAAACATGACATCTGTTTAGATTGTGGAATAGTGTGCCCTGGGAACCTGACTGAGCCTTGGTTCTGGAACTCTGTAGACTGGGAACATGACTGAGGTTTATTCTAGAACCCTGTAGCCTGGGAACATAACTGAGGATTGATTCTGGAACCCTGTGGCCTGGGAACATGACATCGGTGGATTCTGGAACCCTGTGGCCTGGGAACATGAGAACGGTTTGATTCTGGAACCCTGTGGCCTGGCAACATGACTGAGGCTTGATTCTGGAACCCTGTGGCCTGGCAACATGACTGAGTTTGGATTCTGGAAATCTGTGGCCTGGGAACATGACATCTGTTTAGATTGTGGAATAGTGTGCCCTGGGAACCTGACTGAGCCTTGGTTCTGGAAATCTGTGGACTTGGAACATGACTGAGGTTTATTCTAGAACCCTGTAGCCTGGGAACATAACTGAGGATTGATTCTGGAACCCTGTGGCCTGGGAACATGACATCGGTGGATTCTGGAACCCTGTGGCCTGGGAACATGAGAACGGTTTGATTCTGGAACCCTGTGGCCTGGCAACATGACTGAGGCTTGATTCTGGAACCCTGTGGCCTGGCAAAATGACTGAGGCTTGATTCTGGAACCGTGTGGCCTGGGAAATTGACTGGGGTTTAATCGCAGAAACCTGTGGACTGTCCACATGACTGAGGTTTGATGGTGGAACCCTGTGCACTGGGAACATGACTGAGGCCTGATACTGGAACTCCGTGGCGTGGGAACATGCCATTGGTTTGATTCTGGAACCCTGTATCCCTAGAACATGACTGAGGTTTGATGGCTGAACTCTGTGGCATGGCAACATGATTGAGGTTTGATTTTGGAACCCTCAGGCTTGGGAACATGACTGAGGCTTAATGGTGGAACACTGTGGCCTGGAAACAGGAATGAGGTTTGATGGTGGAACCCTGTGGCCTGGCAACATGACTGAGGCTTGATTCTGGAACCGTGTGGCCTGGGAACTTGACTGGGGTTTAATCGCAGAAACCTGTGGACTGTCCACATGACTGAGATTTGATGGTGGAACCCTGTTCACTGGGAACATGACTGAGGCCTGATACTAGAACCCCGTGGCGTGGGAACATGCCATTGGTTTGATTCTGGAACCCTGTTTCCTGAGAACATGACTGAGGTTTGATGGTTGAACTCTGTGGCATGGCAACATGATTGAGGTTTGATTGTGGAAACCTCAGGCTTGGGAACATGACTGAGGATTAATGGTGGAACACTGTGGCCTGGAAACAGGAATGAGGTTTGATGGTGGATCCCTGTGCCCTGGCAACATGACTGAGTTTTGATTCTGGAAAACTGTGGCCTGGGAACATGACATCTGTTTAGATTGTGGAATAGTGTGCCCTGGGAACCTGACTGAGCCTTGGTTCTGGATCTCTGTGGACTGGGAACATGACTGAGGTTTATTCTAGAACCCTGTAGCCTGGGAACATAACTGAGGATTGATTCTGGAACCCTATGGCCTGGGAACATGACATCGGTGGATTCTGGAACCCTGTGGTCTGGGAACATGAGAACGGTTTGATTCTGGAACCCTGTGGCCTGGCAACATGACTGAGGCTTGATTCTGGAACCCTGTGGCCTGGCAACATGACTGAGGCTTGATTCTGGAACCGTGTGGCCTGGGAACTTGACTGGGGTTTAATCGCAGAAACCTGTGGACTGGCCACATGACTGAGGTTTGATGGTGGAACCCTGTGCACTGGGAACATGACTGAGGCCTGATACTGGAACCCCGTGGCGTGGGAACATGCCATTGGTTTGATTCTGGAAACCTGTTTCCTGAGAACATGACTGAGGTTTGATGGTTGAACCCTGTGGCATGGCAACATGATTGACGTTTGATTGTGGAACCCTCAGGCTTGGGAAGATGACTGAGGCTTAATGGTGGAACACTGTGGCCTGGAAGCAGGAATGAGGTTTGATGGTGGAACCCTGTGGCCTGGCAACATGAGTGAGGTTTGATTCTGGAAAACTGTGGCCTGGGAACATGACATCTGTTTAGATTGTGGAATAGTGTGCCCTGGGAACCTGACTGAGCCTTGGTTTTGGAACTCTGTGGACTGGGAACATGACTGAGGTTTATTCTAGAACCCTGTAGCCTGGGAACATAACTGAGGATTGATTCTGGAACCCTGTGGCCTGGGAACATGACATCAGTGGATTCTGGAACCCTGTGGCCTGGGAACATGAGAACGGTTTGATTCTGGAACCCTGTGGCCTGGCAACATGACTGAGGCTTGATTCTGGATCCCTGTGGTCTGGCAACATCACTGAGGCTTGATTCTGGAACCCTGTGTCCTGGCAACATGACTGAGGTTTGATTCTGGAAATCTGTGGCCTGGGAACATGACATCTGTTTGGATTGTGGAATAGTGTGCCCTGGGAACCTGACTGAGCCTTGGTTCTGGAACTCTGTGGACTGGAAACATGACTGAGGTTTATTCTAGAACCCTGTAGCCTGGGAACATATCAGAGGATTGATTCTGGAACCCTGTGGCCTGGGAACATGACATCGGTGGATTCTGGAAACCTGTGGCCTGGGAACATGAGAACGGTTTGATTCTGGAAGCCTGTGGCCTGGCAACATTACTGAGGCTTGATTCTGGAACCCTGTGGCCTGGCAACATGACTGAGGCTTGATTCTGGAACCGTGTGGCCTGGGAAGTTGACTGGGGTTTGATCGCAGAAACCTGTGGACTGGCCACATGACTGAGGTTTGATGGTGGAACCCTGTGCACTGGGAACATGACTGAGGCCTGATACTGGAACCCCGTGGCGTGGGAACATGCCATTGGTTTGATTCTGGAAACCTGTTTCCTGAGAACATGACTGATGTTTGATGGTTGAACCCTGTGGCATGGCAACATGATTGACGTTTGATTGTGGAAACCTCAGGCTTGGGAAGATGACTGAGGCTTAATGGTGCAACACTGTGGCCTGGAAACAGGAATGAGGTTTGATGGTGGAACCCTGTGGCCTGGCAACATGAGTGAGGTTTGATTCTGGAAAACTGTGGCCTGGGAACATGACATCTGTTTAGATTGTGGAAGAGTGTGCCCTGGGAACCTGACTGAGCCTTGGTTTTGGAACTCTGTGGACTGGGAACATGACTGAGGTTTATTCTAGAACCCTGTAGCCTGGGAACATAACTGAGGATTGATTCTGGAACCCTGTGGCCTGGGAACATGACATCGGTGGATTCTGGAACCCTGTGGCCTGGGAACATGAGAACGGTTTTATTCTGGATCCCTGTGGCCTGGGAACATGACTGAGGCGTGATTCTGGAAAACTGTGGCCTGGGAAAGTGACATCTGTTTAGATTGTGGAATAGTGTGCCCTGGGAACCTGACTGAGCCTTGGCTCTGGAGCTCTGTGGACTGGGAACATGACTGAGGTTTATTCTAGAACCCTGTAGCCTGGGAACATAACTGAGAATTGATTCTGGAACCCTGTGTCCTGGGAACATGACATCGGTGGATTCTGGAACCCTGTGGCCTGGGAACATGAGAACGGTTTGATTCTGGAACCCTATGGCCTGGCAACATGACTGAGGCTTGATTCTGGAACCCTGTGGCCTGGCAACATGACGAGGTTTGATTCTGGATCCCTGTGGCCTGGGAACATGACTGAGGCGTGATTCGGGAAAACTGTGGCCTGGAAACATGACATCTGTTTAGATTGTGGAATAGTGTGCCCTGGGAACCTGACTGAGCCTTGGTTCTGGAACTCTGTAGACTGGGAACATGACTGAGGTTTATTCTAGAACCCTGTAGCCTGGGAACATAACTGAGGATTGATTCTGGAACCCTGTGGCCTGGGAACATGACATCGGTGGATTCTGGAACCCTGTGGCCTGGGAACATGAGAATGGTTTGATTCTGGAACCGTGTGGCCTGGCAACATGACTGAGGCTTGATTCTGGAACCCTGTGGCCTGGCAACATGACTGAGTTTGGATTCTGGAAATCTGTGGCCTGGGAACATGACATCTGTTTAGATTGTGGAATAGTGTGCCCTGGGAACCTGACTGAGCCTTGGTTCTGGAACTCTGTGGACTTGGAACATGACTGAGGTTTATTCTAGAACCCTGTAGCCTGGGAACATAACTGAGGATTGATTCTGGAACCCTGTGGCCTGGGAACATGACATCGGTGGATTCTGGAACCCTGTGGCCTGGGAACATGAGAACGGTTTGATTCTGGAACCCTGTGGCCTGGCAACATGACTGAGGCTTGATTCTGGAACCCTGTGGCCTGGCAAAATGACTGAGGCTTGATTCTGGAACCGTGTGGCCTGGGAAATTGACTGGGGTTTAATCGCAGAAACCTGTGGACTGTCCACATGACTGAGGTTTGATGGTGGAACCCTGTGCACTGGGAACATGACTGAGGCCTGATACTGGAACTCCGTGGCGTGGGAACATGCCATTGGTTTGATTCTGGAACCCTGTTTCCCTAGAACATGACTGAGGTTTGATGGCTGAACTCTGTGGCATGGCAACATGATTGAGGTTTGATTTTGGAACCCTCAGGCTTGGGAACATGACTGAGGCTTAATGGTGGAACACTGTGGCCTGGAAACAGGAATGAGGTTTGATGGTGGAACCCTGTGGCCTGGCAACATGACTGAGGCTTGATTCTGGAACCGTGTGGCCTGGGAACTTGACTGGGTTTTAATCGCAGAAAACTGTGGACTGTCCACATGACTGAGATTTGATGGTGGAACCCTGTTCACTGGGAACATGACTGAGGCCTGATACTAGAACCCCGTGGCGTGGGAACATGCCATTGGTTTGATTCTGGAACCCTGTTTCCTGAGAACATGACTGAGGTTTGATGGTTGAACTCTGTGGCATGGCAACATGATTGAGGTTTGATTGTGGAAACCTCAGGCTTGGGAACATGACTGAGGATTAATGGTGGAACACTGTGGCCTGGAAACAGGAATGAGGTTTGATGGTGGATCCCTGTGCCCTGGCAACATGACTGAGTTTTGATTCTGGAAAACTGTGGCCTGGGAACATGACATCTGTTTAGATTGTGGAATAGTGTGCCCTGGGAACCTGACTGAGCCTTGGTTCTGGAACTCTGTGGACTGGGAACATGACTGAGGTTTATTCTAGAACCCTGTAGCCTGGGAACATAACTGAGGATTGATTCTGGAACCCTATGGCCTGGGAACCTGACATCGGTGGATTCTGGAACCCTGTGGTCTGGGAACATGAGAACGGTTTGATTCTGGAACCCTGTGGCCTGGCAACATGACTGAGGCTTGATTCTGGAACCCTGTGGCCTGGCAACATGACTGAGGCTTGATTCTGGAACCGTGTGGCCTGGGAACTTGACTGGGGTTTAATCGCAGAAACCTGTGGACTGGCCACATGACTGAGGTTTGATGGTGGAACCCTGTGCACTGGGAACATGACTGAGGCCTGATACTGGAACCCCGTGGCGTGGGAACATGCCATTGGTTTGATTCTGGAAACCTGTTTCCTGAGAACATGACTGAGGTTTGATGGTTGAACCCTGTGGCATGGCAACATGATTGACGTTTGATTGTGGAACCCTCAGGCTTGGGAAGATGACTGAGGCTTAATGGTGGAACACTGTGGCCTGGAAGCAGGAATGAGGTTTGATGGTGGAACCCTGTGGCCTGGCAACATGAGTGAGGTTTGAATCTGGAAAACTGTGGCCTGGGAACATGACATCTGTTTAGATTGTGGAATAGTGTGCCCTGGGAACCTGACTGAGCCTTGGTTTTGGAACTCTGTGGACTGGGAACATGACTGAGGTTTATTCTAGAACCCTGTAGCCTGGGAACATAACTGAGGATTGATTCTGGAACCCTGTGGCCTGGGAACATGAAATCGGTGGATTCTGGAACCCTGTGGCCTGGGAACATGAGAACGGTTTGATTCTGGAACCCTGTGGCCTGGCAACATGACTGAGGCTTGATTCTGGATCCCTGTGGTCTGGCAACATGACTGAGGCTTGATTCTGGAACCCTGTGTCCTGGCAACATGACTGAGGTTTGATTCTGGAAATCTGTGGCCTGGGAACATGACATCTGTTTGGATTGTGGAATAGTGTGCCCTGGGAACCTGACTGAGCCTTGGTTCTGGAACTCTGTGGACTGGGAACATGACTGAGGTTTATTCTAGAACCCTGTAGCCTGGGAACATAACTGAGGATTGATTCTGGAACCCTGTGGCCTGGGAACATGATATCAGTGGATTCTGGAAACCTGTGGCCTGGGAACATGAGAACGGTTTGATTCTGGAAGCCTGTGGCCTGGCAACATTACTGAGGCTTGATTCTGGATCCCTGTGGCCTGGCAAAATGACTGAGGCTTGATTCTGGAACCGTGTGGCCTGGGAAGTTGACTGGGCTTTGATCGCAGAAACCTGTGGACTGGCCACATGACTGAGGTTTGATGGTGGAACCCTGTGCACTGGGAACATGACTGAGGCCTGATACTGGAACCCCGTGGCGTGGGAACATGCCATTGGTTTGATTCTGGAAACCTGTTTCCTGAGAACATGACTGAGGTTTGATGGTTGAACCCTGTGGCATGGCAACATGATTGACGTTTGATTGTGGAACCCTCAGGCTTGGGAAGATGACTGAGGCTTAATGGTGGAACACTGTGGCCTGGAAGCAGGAATGAGGTTTGATGGTGGAACCCTGTGGCCTGGCAACATGAGTGAGGTTTGATTCTGGAAAACTGTGGCCTGGGAACATGACATCTGTTTAGATTGTGGAATAGTGTGCCCTGGGAACCTGACTGAGCCTTGGTTTTGGAACTCTGTGGACTGGGAACATGACTGAGGTTTATTCTAGAACCCTGTAGCCTGGGAACATAACTGAAGATTGATTCTGGAACCCTGTGGCCTGGGAACATGACATCAGTGGATTCTGGAACCCTGTGGCCTGGGAACATGAGAACGGTTTGATTCTGGAACCCTGTGGCCTGGCAACATGACTGAGGCTTGATTCTGGATCCCTGTGGTCTGGCAACATCACTGAGGCTTGATTCTGGAACCCTGTGTCCTGGCAACATGACTGAGGTTTCATTCTGGAAATCTGTGGCCTGGGAACATGACATCTGTTTGGATTGTGGAATAGTGTGCCCTGGGAACCTGACTGAGCCTTGGTTCTGGAACTCTGTGGACTGGGAACATGACTGAGGTTTATTCTAGAACCCTGTAGCCTGGGAACATAACAGAGGATTGATTCTGGAACCCTGTGGCCTGGGAACATGACATCGGTGGATTCTGGAAACCTGTGGCCTGGGAACATGAGAACGGTTTGATTCTGGAAGCCTGTGGCCTGGCAACATGACTGAGGCTTGATTCTGGAACCCTGTGGCCTGGCAACATGACTGAGGCTTGATTCTGGAACCGTGTGGCCTGGGAAGTTGACTGGGGTTTGATCGCAGAAACCTGTGGACTGGCCACATGACTGAGGTTTGATGGTGGAACCCTGTGCACTGGGAACATGACTGAGGCCTGATACTGGAACCCCGTGGCGTGGGAACATGCCATTGGTTTGATTCTGGAAACCTGTTTCCTGAGAACATGACTGATGTTTGATGGTTGAACCCTGTGGCATGGCAACATGATTGACATTTGATTGTGGAAACCTCAGGCTTGGGAAGATGACTGAGGCTTAATGGTGCAACACTGTGGCCTGGAAACAGGAATGAGGTTTGATGGTGGAACCCTGTGGCCTGGCAACATGAGTGAGGTTTGATTCTGGAAAACTGTGGCCTGGGAACATGACATCTGTTTAGATTGTGGAATAGTGTGCCCTGGGAACCTGACTGAGCCTTGGTTCTGGAACTCTGTGGACTGGGAACATGACTGAGGTTTATTCTAGAACCCTGTAGCCTGGGAACATAACTGAGGATTGATTCTGGAACCCTGTGGCCTGGGAACATGACATCGGTGGATTCTGGAACCCTGTGGCCTGGGAACATGAGAACGGTTTTATTCTGGATCCCTGTGGCCTGGGAACATGACTGAGGCGTGATTCTGGAAAACTGTGGCCTGGGAAAGTGACATCTGTTTAGATTGTGGAATAGTGTGCCCTGGGAACCTGACTGAGCCTTGGCTCTGGAGCTCTGTGGACTGGGAACATGACTGAGGTTTATTCTAGAACCCTGTAGCCTGGGAACATAACTGAGAATTGATTCTGGAACCCTGTGTCCTGGGAACATGACATCGGTGGATTCTGGAACCCTGTGGCCTGGGAACATGAGAACGGTTTGATTCTGGAACCCTATGGCCTGGCAACATGACTGAGGCTTGATTCTGGAACCCTGTGGCCTGGCAACATGACGAGGTTTGATTCTGGATCCCTGTGGCCTGGGAACATGACTGAGGCGTGATTCTGGAAAACTGTGGCCTGGAAACATGACATCTGTTTAGATTGTGGAATAGTGTGCCCTGGGAACCTGACTGAGCCTTGGTTCTGGAACTCTGTAGACTGGGAACATGACTGAGGTTTATTCTAGAACCCTGTAGCCTGGGAACATAACTGAGGATTGATTCTGGAACCCTGTGGCCTGGGAACATGACATCGGTGGATTCTGGAACCCTGTGGCCTGGGAACATGAGAACGGTTTGATTCTGGAACCCTGTGGCCTGGCAACATGACTGAGGCTTGATTCTGGAACCCTGTGGCCTGGCAACATGACTGAGTTTGGATTCTGGAAATCTGTGGCCTGGGAACATGACATCTGTTTAGATTGTGGAATAGTGTGCCCTGGGAACCTGACTGAGCCTTGGTTCTGGAACTCTGTGGACTTGGAACATGACTGAGGTTTATTCTAGAACCCTGTAGCCTGGGAACATAACTGAGGATTGATTCTGGAACCCTGTGGCCTGGGAACATGACATCGGTGGATTCTGGAACCCTGTGGCCTGGGAACATGAGAACGGTTTGATTCTGGAACCCTGTGGCCTGGCAACATGACTGAGGCTTGATTCTGGAACCCTGTGGCCTGGCAAAATGACTGAGGCTTGATTCTGGAACCGTGTGGCCTGGGAAATTGACTGGGGTTTAATCGCAGAAACCTGTGGACTGTCCACATGACTGAGGTTTGATGGTGGAACCCTGTGCACTGGGAACATGACTGAGGCCTGATACTGGAACTCCGTGGCGTGGGAACATGCCATTGGTTTGATTCTGGAACCCTGTTTCCCTAGAACATGACTGAGGTTTGATGGCTGAACTCTCTGGCATGGCAACATGATTGAGGTTTGATTTTGGAACCCTCAGGCTTGGGAACATGACTGAGGCTTAATGGTGGAACACTGTGGCCTGGAAACAGGAATGAGGTTTGATGGTGGAACCCTGTGGCCTGGCAACATGACTGAGGCTTGATTCTGGAACCGTGTGGCCTGGGAACTTGACTGGGTTTTAATCGCAGAAACCTGTGGACTGTCCACATGACTGAGATTTGATGGTGGAACCCTGTTCACTGGGAACATGACTGAGGCCTGATACTAGAACCCCGTGGCGTGGGAACATGCCATTGGTTTGATTCTGGAACCCTGTTTCCTGAGAACATGACTGAGGTTTGATGGTTGAACTCTGTGGCATGGCAACATGATTGAGGTTTGATTGTGGAAACCTCAGGCTTGGGAACATGACTGAGGATTAATGGTGGAACACTGTGGCCTGGAAACAGGAATGAGGTTTGATGGTGGATCCCTGTGCCCTGGCAACATGACTGAGTTTTGATTCTGGAAAACTGTGGCCTGGGAACATGACATCTGTTTAGATTGTGGAATAGTGTGCCCTGGGAACCTGACTGAGCCTTGGTTCTGGAACTCTGTGGACTGGGAACATGACTGAGGTTTATTCTAGAACCCTGTAGCCTGGGAACATAACTGAGGATTGATTCTGGAACCCTATGGCCTGGGAACATGACATCGGTGGATTCTGGAACCCTGTGGTCTGGGAACATGAGAACGGTTTCATTCTGGAACCCTGTGGCCTGGCAACATGACTGAGGCTTGATTCTGGAACCCTGTGGCCTGGCAACATGACTGAGGCTTGATTCTGGAACCGTGTGGCCTGGGAACTTGACTGGGGTTTAATCGCAGAAACCTGTGGACTGGCCACATGACTGAGGTTTGATGGTGGAACCCTGTGCACTGGGAACATGACTGAGGCCTGATACTGGAACCCCGTGGCGTGGGAACATGCCATTGGTTTGATTCTGGAAACCTGTTTCCTGAGAACATGACTGAGGTTTGATGGTTGAACCCTGTGGCATGGCAACATGATTGACGTTTGATTGTGGAACCCTCAGGCTTGGGAAGATGACTGAGGCTTAATGGTGGAACACTGTGGCCTGGAAGCAGGAATGAGGTTTGATGGTGGAACCCTGTGGCCTGGCAACATGAGTGAGGTTTGATTCTGGAAAACTGTGGCCTGGGAACATGACATCTGTTTAGATTGTGGAATAGTGTGCCCTGGGAACCTGACTGAGCCTTGGTTTTGGAACTCTGTGGACTGGGAACATGACTGAGGTTTATTCTAGAACCCTGTAGCCTGGGAACATAACTGAGGACTGATTCTGGAACCCTGTGGCCTGGGAACATGACATCGGTGGATTCTGGAACCCTGTGGCCTGGGAACATGAGAACGGTTTGATTCTGGAACCCTGTGGCCTGGCAACATGACTGAGGCTTGATTCTGGAACCCTGTGGCCTGGCAACATGACTGAGTTTGGATTCTGGAAATCTGTGGCCTGGGAACATGACATCTGTTTAGATTGTGGAATAGTGTGCCCTGGGAACCTGACTGAGCCTTGGTTCTGGAACTCTGTGGACTTGGAACATGACTGAGGTTTATTCTAGAACCCTGTAGCCTGGGAACATAACTGAGGATTGATTCTGGAACCCTGTGGCCTGGGAACATGACATCGGTGGATTCTGGAACCCTGTGGCCTGGGAACATGAGAACGGTTTGATTCTGGAACCCTGTGGCCTGGCAACATGACTGAGGCTTGATTCTGGAACCCTGTGGCCTGGCAAAATGACTGAGGCTTGATTCTGGAACCGTGTGGCCTGGGAAATTGACTGGGGTTTAATCGCAGAAACCTGTGGACTGTCCACATGACTGAGGTTTGATGGTGGAACCCTGTGCACTGGGAACATGACTGAGGCCTGATACTGGAACTCCGTGGCGTGGGAACATGCCATTGGTTTGATTCTGGAACCCTGTTTCCCTAGAACATGACTGAGGTTTGATGGCTGAACTCTGTGGCATGGCAACATGATTGAGGTTTGATTTTGGAACCCTCAGGCTTGGGAACATGACTGAGGCTTAATGGTGGAACACTGTGGCCTGGAAACAGGAATGAGGTTTGATGGTGGAACCCTGTGGCCTGGCAACATGACTGAGGCTTGATTCTGGAACCGTGTGGCCTGGGAACTTGACTGGGTTTTAATCGCAGAAACCTGTGGACTGTCCACATGACTGAGATTTGATGGTGGAACCCTGTTCACTGGGAACATGACTGAGGCCTGATACTAGAACCCCGTGGCGTGGGAACATGCCATTGGTTTGATTCTGGAACCCTGTTTCCTGAGAACATGACTGAGGTTTGATGGTTGAACTCTGTGGCATGGCAACATGATTGAGGTTTGATTGTGGAAACCTCAGGCTTGGGAACATGACTGAGGATTAATGGTGGAACACTGTGGCCTGGAAACAGGAATGAGGTTTGATGGTGGATCCCTGTGCCCTGGCAACATAACTGAGTTTTGATTCTGGAAAACTGTGGCCTGGGAACATGACATCTGTTTAGATTGTGGAATAGTGTGCCCTGGGAACCTGACTGAGCCTTGGTTCTGGAACTCTGTGGACTGGGAACATGACTGAGGTTTATTCTAGAACCCTGTAGCCTGGGAACATAACTGAGGATTGATTCTGGAACCCTATGGCCTGGGAACATGACATCGGTGGATTCTGGAACCCTGTGGTCTGGGAACATGAGAACGGTTTGATTCTGGAACCCTGTGGCCTGGCAACATGACTGAGGCTTGATTCTGGAACCCTGTGGCCTGGCAACATGACTGAGGCTTGATTCTGGAACCGTGTGGCCTGGGAACTTGACTGGGGTTTAATCGCAGAAACCTGTGGACTGGCCACATGACTGAGGTTTGATGGTGGAACCCTGTGCACTGGGAACATGACTGAGGCCTGATACTGGAACCCTCAGGCTTGGGAAGATGACTGAGGCTTAATGGTGGAACACTGTGGCCTGGAAGCAGGAATGAGGTTTGATGGTGGAACCCTGTGGCCTGGCAACATGAGTGAGGTTTGATTCTGGAAAACTGTGGCCTGGGAACATGACATCTGTTTAGATTGTGGAATAGTGTGCCCTGGGAACCTGACTGAGCCTTGGTTTTGGAACTCTGTGGACTGGGAACATGACTGAGGTTTATTCTAGAACCCTGTAGCCTGGGAACATAACTGAGGATTGATTCTGGAACCCTGTGGCCTGGGAACATGACATCGGTGGATTCTGGAAACCTGTGGCCTGGGAACATGAGAACGGTTTGATTCTGGAACCCTGTGGCCTGGCAACATGACTGAGGCTTGATTCTGGAACCCTGTGGCCTGGCAACATGACTGAGGTTTGATTCTGGATCCCTGTGGCCTGGGAACATGACTGAGGCGTGATTCTGGAAAACTGTGTCCTGGAAACATGACATCTGTATAGATTGTGGAATAGTGTGCCCTGGGAACCTGACTGAGCCTTGGTTCTGGAACTCTGTGGACTGGGAACATGACTGAGTTTTATTCTAGAACCCTGTAGCCTGGGAACATAACTGAGGATTGATTCTGGAACCCTGTGGCCTGGGAACATGACATCGGTGGATTCTCGAACCCTGTGGCCTGGGAACATGAGAACGGTTTGATTCTGGAACCCTGTGGCCTGGCAACATGACTGAGCCTTGATTCTGGAACCCTGTGGCCTGGCAACATGACTGAGGCTTGATTCTGGAACCGTGTGGCCTGGGAACTTGACTGGGGTTTGATCGCAGAAACCTGTTGACTGTCCACATGACTGAGGTTTGATGGTGGAACCCTGTGCACTGGGAACATAACTGAGGTTTGATGGTTGAACCCTGTGGCATGGCAACATGATTGAGGTTTGATTGTGGAACCCTCAGGCTTGGGAACATGACTGAGGCTTGATGGTGGAACACTGTGGCCTGGAAACAGGAATGAGGTTTGATGGTGGATCCCTGTGGCCTGGCAACATGACTGAGGTTTGATTCTGGAAAACTTTGGCCTGGGAACATGACATCTGTTTAGATTGTGGAATAGTGTGCCCTGGGAACCTGACTGAGCCTTGGTTCTGGAACTCTGTGGACTGGGAACATGACTGAGGTTTATTCTAGAACCCTGTAGCCTGGGAACATAACTGAGGATTGATTCTGGAACCCTGTGGCCTGGGAACATGACATCGGTGGATTCTGGAACCCTGTGGCCTGGGAACATGAGAACGGTTTGATTCTGGAACCCTGTGTCCTGGCAACATGACTGAGGCTTGATTCTGGAACCCTGTGGCCTGGCAACATGACTGAGGTTTGATTCTGGATGCCTGTGGCCTGGGAACATGACTGAGGCGTAATTCGGGAAAACTGTGGCCTGGGAAAATGACATCTATTTAGATTGTGGAATAGTGTGCCCTGGGAACCTGACTGAGCCTTGGTTCTGGAACTCTGTGGACTGGGAACATGACTGAGGTTTATTCTAGAACCCTGTAGCCTGGGAACATAACTGAGGATTGATTCTGGAACCCTGTGGCCTGGGAACATGACATCGGTGGATTCTGGAACCCTGTGGCCTGGGAACATGAGAAGGTTGGATTCTGGAACCCTGTGGCCTGGCAACATGAGTGAGGCTTGATTCTGGAAACCTGTGGCCTGGCAACATGACTGAGGCTTGATTCTGGAACCGTGTGGCCTGGGAACATGACTGAGGCGTGATTCTGGAAAACTGTAGCCTGGGAAAATGACTTCTGTTTAGATTGTGGAATAGTGTGCCCTGGGAACCTGACTGAGCCTTGGTTCTGGAACTCTGTGGACTGGGAACATGACTGAGGTTTATTCTAGAACCCTGTAGCCTGGGAACATAACTGAGGATTGATTCTGGAACCCTGTGGCCTGGGAACATGACATCGGTGGATTCTGGAACCCTGTGGCCTGGGAACATGAGAACGGTTTGATTCTGGAACCCTGTGGCCTGGCAACATGACTGAGGCTTGATTCTGGAACCCTGTGGCCTGGCAACATGACTGAGGTTTGATTCTGGATCCCTGTGGCCTGGGAACATGACTGAGGCGTGATTCTGGAAAACTGTGGCCTGGAAACATGACATCTGTTTAGATTGTGAAATAGTGTGCCCTGGGAACCTGACTGAGCCTTGGTTCTGGAACTCTGTGGACTGGGAACATGACTGAGTTTTATTCTAGAACCCTGTAGCCTGGGAACATAACTGAGGATTGATTCTGGAACCCTGTGGCCTGGGAACATGACATCGGTGGATTCTCGAACCCTGTGGCCTGGGAACATGAGAACGGTTTGATTCTGGAACCCTGTGGCCTGGCAACATGACTGAGCCTTGATTCTGGTACCCTGTGGCCTGGCAACATGACTGAGGCTTGATTCTGGAACCGTGTGGCCTGGGAACTTGACTGGGGTTTGATCACACAAACCTGTTGACTGTCCACATGACTGAGGTTTGATGGTGGGACCCTGTGCACTGGGAACATAACTGAGGTTTGATGGTTGAACCCTGTGGCATGGCAACATGATTGAGGTTTGATTGTGGAACCCTCAGGCTTGGGAACATGACTGAGGCTTGATGGTGGAACACTGTGGCCTGGAAACAGGAATGAGGTTTGATGGTGGATCCCTGTGGCCTGGCAACATGACTGAGGTTTGATTCTGGAAAACTTTGGCCTGGGAACATGACATCTGTTTAGATTGTGGAATAGTGTGCCCTGGGAAACTGACTGAGCCTTGGTTCTGGAACTCTGTGGACTGGGAACATGACTGAGGTTTATTCTAGTACCCTGTAGCCTGGGAACATAACTGAGGATTGATTCTGGAACCCTGTGGCCTGGGAACATGACATCGGTGGATTCTGGAACCCTGTGGCCTGGGAACATGAGAACGGTTTGATTCTGGAACCCTGTGGCCTGGCAACATGACTGAGGCTTGATTCTGGAACCCTGTGGCCTGGCAACATGACTGAGGTTTGATTCTGGATCCCTGTGGCCTGGGAACATGACTGAGGCGTGATTCGGGAAAACTGTGGCCTGGGAAAATGACATCTATTTAGATTGTGGAATAGTGTGCCCTGGGAACCTGACTGAGCCTTGGTTCTGGAACTCTGTGGACTGGGAACATGACTGAGGTTTATTCTAGAACCCTGTAGCCTGGGAACATAACTGAGGATTGATTCTGGAACCCTGTGGCCTGGGAACATGATATCGGTGGATTATGGAACCCTGTGGCCTGGGAACATGAGAAGGTTGGATTCTGGAACCCTGTGGCCTGGCAACATGAGTGAGGCTTGATTTATAACCCTGTGGCCTGGCAACATGACTGAGGCTTGATTCTGGAACCGTGTCGCCTGGGAACATGACTGAGGCGTGATTCTGGAAAACTGTAGCCTGGGAAAATGACTTCTGTTTAGATTGTGGAATAGAGTGCCCTGGGAACCTGACTGAGCCTTGGTTCTGAAACTCTGTGGACTGGGAACATGACTGAGTTTTATTCTAGAACCCTGTAGCCTGGGAACATAACTGAGGATTGATTCTGGAACCCTGTGGCCTGGGAACATGACATCGGTGGATTCTCGAACCCTGTGGCCTGGGAACATGAGAACGGTTTGATTCTGGAACCCTGTGGCCTGGCAACATGACTGAGCCTTGATTCTGGAACCCTGTGGCCTGGCAACATGACTGAGGTTTGATTCTGTATCCCTGTGGCCTGGGAACATGACTGAGGCGTGATTCTGGAAAACTGTGGCCTGGAAACATGACATCTGTTTAGATTGTGGAATAGTGTGCCCTGGGAACCTGACTGAGCCTTGGTTCTGGAACTCTGTGGACTGGGAACATGACTGAGGTTTATTCTAGAACCCTGTAGCCTGGGAACATAACTGAGGATTGATTCTGGAACCCTGTGGCCTGGGAACATGACATCGGTGGATTCTGGAAACCTGTGGCCTGGGAACATGAGAACGGTTTGATTCTGGAACCCTGTGGCCTGGCAACATGACTGAGGCTTGATTCTGGAACCCTGTGGCCTGGCAACATGACTGAGGTTTGATTCTGGATCCCTGTGGCCTGGGAACATGACTGAGGCGTGATTCTGGAAAACTGTGGCCTGGAAACATGACATCTGTATAGATTGTGGAATAGTGTGCCCTGGGAACCTGACTGAGCCTTGGTTCTGGAACTCTGTGGACTGGGAACATGACTGAGTTTTATTCTAGAACCCTGTAGCCTGGGAACATAACTAAGGATTGATTCTGGAACCCTGTGGCCTGGGAACATGACATCGGTGGATTCTCGAACCCTGTGGCCTGGGAACATGAGAACGGTTTGATTCTGGAACCCTGTGGCCTGGCAACATGACTGAGCCTTGATTCTGGAACCCTGTGGCCTGGCAACATGACTGAGGCTTGATTCTGGAACCGTGTGGCCTGGGAACTTGACTGGGGTTTGATCGCAGAAACCTGTTGACTGTCCACATGACTGAGGTTTGATGGTGGGACCCTGTGCACTGGGAACATAACTGAGGTTTGATGGTTGAACCCTGTGGCATGGCAACATGATTGAGGTTTGATTGTGGAACCCTCAGGCTTGGGAACATGACTGAGGCTTGATGGTGGAACACTGTGGCCTGGAAACAGGAATGAGGTTTGATGGTGGAACCCTTTGGCCTCGCAACATGACTGAGGTTTGATTCTGGAAAATTGTGGCCTGGGAACTTGACATCTGTTTAGATTGTGGAATAGTGTGCCCTGGGAACCTGACTGAGCCTTGGTTCTGGAACTCTGTGGACTGGGAACATGACTGAGGTTTATTCTAGAACCCTGTAGCCTGGGAACATAACTGAGGATTGATTCTGGAACCCTGTGGCCTGGGAACATGACATCGGTGGATTCTGGAACCCTGTGGCCTGGGAACATGAGAAATTTGGATTCTGGAACCCTGTGTCCTGGCAACATGACTGAGGCTTGATTCTGGAACCGTGTGGCCTGGGAACTTGACTGGGGTTTGTTCGCAGAAACCTGTGGACTGTCCACATGACTGAGGTTTGATGGTGGAACCCTGTGCACTGGGAACATGACTGTGGCCTGATACTGGAACCCCGTGGCGTGGGAACATGATTGAGGTTTGATTGTGGAACCCTCAGGCTTGGGAACATGACTGAGGCTTGATGGAGGAACACTGTGGCCTGGAAAGAGGAATGAGGTTTGATGGTGGAACCCTGTTGCCTGGCAACATGACTGAGGTTTGATTCTGGAAAACTGTGGCCTGGGAACATGACATCTGTTTAGATTGTGGAATAGTGTACCCTGGGAACCTGACTGAGCCTTGGTTCTGGAACTCTGTGGACTGGGAACATGACTGAGGTTTATTCTAGAACCCTGTAGCCTGGGAACATAACTGAGGATTGATTCTGGAACCCTGTGGCCTGGGAACATGACATCGGTGGATTCTGGAACACTGTGGCCTGGCAACATGAATGAGGCTTGATTCTGGAACCCTGTGGCCTGGCAACATGATTGAGGCTTGATTTTGGAACCGTGTGGCCTGGGAAATTGACTGGGGTTTGATCGCAGAAACCTGTGGACTGTCCCCATGACTGAGGTTTGATGGTTGAACCCTGTGGCATGGCAACATGATTGAGGTTTGATTGTGGAACCCTCAGGTTTGGGAATATGACTGAGGCTTGATGGTGGGACACTCTGGCCTGGAAACAGGAATGAGGTTTGATGGTGGAACCCTGCGCCCTGGCAACATGACTGAGGTTTGATTCTGGAAAACTGTGGCCTGGGAACATGACATCTGTTTAGATTGTGGAATAGTGTGCACTGGGAACCTGACTGAGCCTTGGTTCTGGAACTCTGTGGACTGGGAACATGACTGAGGTTTATTCTAGAACCCTGTAGCCTGGGAACATAACTGAGGATTGATTCTGGAACCCTGTGGCCTGGAAACATGACATCGGTGGATTCTGGAACCCTGTGGCCTGGGAACATGAGAACGGTTTGATTCTGGAACCCTGTGGCCTGGCAACATGACTGAGGCTTGATTCTGGAACCCTGTGGCCTGGCAACATGACTGAGGTTTGATTCTGGATCCCTGTGGCCTGGGAACATGACTGAGGCGTGATTCTGGAAAACTGTGGCCTGGAAACATGACATCTGTATAGATTGTGGAATAGTGTGCCCTGGGAACCTGACTGAGCCTTGGTTCTGGAACTCTGTGGACTGGGAACATGACTGAGTTTTATTCTAGAACCCTGTAGCCTGGGAACATAACTGAGGATTGATTCTGGAACCCTGTGGCCTGGGAACATGACATCGGTGGATTCTCGAACCCTGTGGCCTGGGAACATGAGAACGGTTTGATTCTGGAACCCTGTGGCCTGGCAACATGACTGAGGCTTGATTCTGGAACCCTGTGGCCTGGCAACATGACTGAGGCTTGATTCTGGAACCGTGTGGCCTGGGAACTTGACTGGGGTTTGATCGCAGAAACCTGTTGACTGTCCACATGACTGAGGTTTGATGGTGGAACCCTGTGCACTGGGAACATAACTGAGGTTTGATGGTTGAAACCTGTGGCATGGCAACATGATTGAGGTTTGATTGTGGAACCCTCAGGCTTGGGAACATGACTGAGGCTTGATGGTGGAACACTGTGGCCTGGAAACAGGAATGAGGTTTGATGGTGGAACCCTGTGGCCTGGCAACATGACTGAGGTTTGATTCTGGAAAATTGTGGCCTGGGAACATGACATCTGTTTAGATTGTGGAATAGTGTGCCCTGGGAACCTGACTGAGCCTTGGTTCTGGAACTCTGTGGACTGGGAACATGACTGAGGTTTATTCTAGAACCCTGTAGCCTGGGAACATAACTGAGGATTGATTCTGGAACCCTGTGGCCTGGGAACATGACATCGGTGGATTCTGGAACCCTGTGGCCTGGGAACATGAGAAGGTTGGATTCTGGAACCCTGTGGCCTGGCAACATGAGTGAGGCTTGATTCTGGAACCCTGTGGCCTAGCAACATGACTGAGGCTTGATTCTGGAACCGTGTGGCCTGGGAACTTGACTGGGGTTTGTTCGCAGAAACCTGTGGACTGTCCACATGACTGAGGTTTGATGGTGGAACCCTGTGCACTGGGAACATGACTGAGGCCTGATACTGGAACCCCGTGGCGTGGGAACATGATTGAGGTTTGATTGTGGAACCCTCAGTCTTGGGAACATGACTGAGGCTTGATGGAGGAACACTGTGGCCTGGAAAGAGGAATGAGGTTTGATGGTGGAACCCTGTTGCCTGGCAACATGACTGAGGTTTGATTCTGGAAAACTGTGGCCTGGGAACATGACATCTGTTTAGATTGTGGAATAGTGTACCCTGGGAACCTGACTGAGCCTTGGTTCTGGAACTCTGTGGACTGGGAACATGACTGAGGTTTATTCTAGAACCCTGTAGCCTGGGAACATAACTGAGGATTGATTTTGGAACCCTGTGGCCTGGGAACATGACATCGGTGGATTCTGGAACCCTGTGGCCTGGGAACATGAGAACGGTTTGATTCTGGAACCCTGTGGCCTGGCAACATGATTGAGGCTTGATTCTGGAACCCTGTGGCCTGGCAACATGACTGAGGTTTGATTCTGGATCCCTGTGGCCTGGGAACATGACTGAGGCGTGATTCTGGAAAACTGTGTCTTGGGAACATGACATCTGTTTAGATTGTGGAATAGTGTGCCCTGGGAACCTGACTGAGCCTTCTTCTGGAACTCTGTGGACTGGGAACATGACTGAGGTTTATTCTAGAACCCTGTAGCCTGGGAACATAACTGAGGATTGATTCTGGAACCCTGTGGCCTGGGAACATGACTTCGGTGGAATCTGGAACCCTGTGGCCTGGCAACATGACTGAGGCTTGATTCTGGAACCCTGTGGCCTGGCAACATGACTGAGGTTTGATTCTGGATCCCTGTGGCCTGGGAACATGACTGAGGCGTGATTCTGGAAAACTGTGGCCTGGAAACATGACATCTGTATAGATTGTGGAATAGTGTGCCCTGGGAACCTGACTGAGCCTTGGTTCTGGAACTCTGTGGACTGGGAACATGACTGAGTTTTATTCTAGAACCCTGTAGCCTGGGAACATAACTAAGGATTGATTCTGGAACCCTGTGGCCTGGGAACATGACATCGGTGGATTCTCGAACCCTGTGGCCTGGGAACATGAGAACGGTTTGATTCTGGAACCCTGTGGCCTGGCAACATGACTGAGCCTTGATTCTGGAACCCTGTGGCCTGGCAACATGACTGAGGCTTGATTCTGGAACCGTGTGGCCTGGGAACTTGACTGGGGTTTGATCGCAGAAACCTGTTGACTGTCCACATGACTGAGGTTTGATGGTGGGACCCTGTGCACTGGGAACATAACTGAGGTTTGATGGTTGAACCCTGTGGTATGGCAACATGATTGAGGTTTGATTGTGGAACCCTCAGGCTTGGGAACATGACTGAGGCTTGATGGTGGAACACTGTGCCCTGGAAACAGGAATGAGGTTTGATGGTGGAACCCTTTGGCCTCGCAACATGACTGAGGTTTGATTCTGGAAAATTGTGGCCTGGGAACTTGACATCTGTTTAGATTGTGGAATAGTGTGCCCTGGGAACCTGACTGAGCCTTGGTTCTGGAACTCTGTGGACTGGGAACATGACTGAGGTTTATTCTAGAACCCTGTAGCCTGGGAACATAACTGAGGATTGATTCTGGAACCCTGTGGCCTGGGAACATGACATCGGTGGATTCTCGAACCCTGTGGCCTGGGAACATGAGAACGGTTTGATTCTGGAACCCTGTGGCCTGGCAACATGACTGAGGCTTGATTCTGGAACCCTGTGGCCTGGCAACATGACTGAGGTTTGATTCTGGATCCCTGTGGCCTGGGAACATGACTGAGGCGTGATTCTGGAAAACTGTGGCCTGGAAACATGATATCTGTATAGATTGTGGAATAGTGTGCCCTGGGAACCTTACTGAGCCTTGGTTCTGAAACTCTGTGGACTGGGAACATGACTGAGTTTTATTCTAGAACCCTGTAGCCTGGGAACATAACTGAGGATTGATTCTGGAACCCTGTGGCCTGGGAACATGACATCGGTGGATTCTCGAAACCTGTGGCCTGGGAACATGAGAACGGTTTGATTCTGGAACCCTGTGGCCTGGCAACATGACTGAGCCTTGATTCTGGAACCCTGTGGCCTGGCAACATGACTGAGGTTTGATTCTGTATCCCTGTGGCCTGGGAACATGACTGAGGCGTGATTCTGGAAAACTGTGGCCTGGAAACATGACATCTGTTTAGATTGTGGAATAGTGTGCCCTGGGAACCTGACTGAGCCTTGGTTCTGGAACTCTGTGGACTGGGAACATGACTGAGGTTTATTCTAGAACCCTGTAGCCTGGGAACATAACTGAGGATTGATTCTGGAACCCTGTGGCCTGGGAACATGACATCGGTGGATTCTGGAACACTGTGGCCTGGCAACATGATTGAGGCTTGATTTTGGAACCGTGTGGCCTGGGAAATTGACTGGGGTTTGATCGCAGAAACCTGTGGAGTGTCCCCATGACTGAGGTTTGATGGTTGAACCCTGTGGCATGGCAACATGATTGAGGTTTGATTGTGGAACCCTCAGGTTTGGGAACATGACTGAGGCTTGATGGTGGGACACTCTGGCCTGGAAACAGGAATGAGGTTTGATGGTGGAACCCTGCGCCCTGGCAACATGACTGAGGTTTGATTCTGGAAAACTGTGGCCTGGGAACATGACATCTGTTTAGATTGTGGAATAGTGTGCACTGGGAACCTGACTGAGCCTTGGTTCTGGAACTCTGTGGACTGGGAACATGACTGAGGTTTATTCTAGAACCCTGTAGCCTGGGAACATAACTGAGGATTGATTCTGGAACCCTGTGGCCTGGAAACATGACATCGGTGGATTCTGGAACCCTGTGGCCTGGGAACATGAGAACGGTTTGATTCTGGAACCCTGTGGCCTGGCAACATGACTGAGGCTTGATTCTGGAACCCTGTGGCCTGGCAACATGACTGAGGTTTGATTCTGGATCCCTGTGGCCTGGGAACATGACTGAGGCGTGATTCTGGAAAACTGTGGCCTGGAAACATGACATCTGTATAGATTGTGGAATAGTGTGCCCTGGGAACCTGACTGAGCCTTGGTTCTGGAACTCTGTGGACTGGGAACATGACTGAGTTTTATTCTAGAACCCTGTAGCCTGGGAACATAACTGAGGATTGATTCTGGAACCCTGTGGCCTGGGAACATGACATCGGTGGATTCTCGAACCCTGTGGCCTGGGAACATGAGAACGGTTTGATTCTGGAACCCTGTGGCCTGGCAACATGACTGAGGCTTGATTCTGGAACCCTGTGGCCTGGCAACATGACTGAGCCTTGATTCTGGAACCCTGTGGCCTGGGAACTTGACTGGGGTTTGATCGCAGAAACCTGTTGACTGTCCACATGACTGAGGTTTGATGGTGGAACCCTGTGCACTGGGAACATAACTGAGGTTTGATGGTTGAACCCTGTGGCATGGCAACATGATTGAGGTTTGATTGTGGAACCCTCAGGCTTGGGAACATGACTGAGGCTTGATGGTGGAACACTGTGGCCTGGAAACAGGAATGAGGTTTGATGGTGGAACCCTGTGGCCTGGCAACATGACTGAGGTTTGATTCTGGAAAATTGTGGCCTGGGAACATGACATCTGTTTAGATTGTGGAATAGTGTGCCCTGGGAACCTGACTGAGCCTTGGTTCTGGAACTCTGTGGACTGGGAACATGACTGAGGTTTATTCTAGAACCCTGTAGCCTGGGAACATAACTGAGGATTGATTCTGGAACCCTGTGGCCTGGGAACATGACATCGGTGGATTCTGGAACCCTGTGGCCTGGGAACATGAGAACGGTTTGATTCTGGAACCCTGTGGCCTGGCAACATGACTGAGGCTTGATTCTGGAACCCTGTGGCCTGGCAACATGACTGAGGTTTGATTCTGGATCCCTGTGGCCTGGGAACATGACTGAGGCGTGATTCGGGAAAACTGTGGCCTGGGAAAATGACATCTATTTAGATTGTGGAATAGTGTGCCCTGGGAACCTGACTGAGCCTTGGTTCTGGAACTCTGTGGACTGGGAACATGACTGAGGTTTATTCTAGAACCCTGTAGCCTGGGAACATAACTGAGGATTGATTCTGGAACCCTGTGTCCTGGGAACATGACATCGGTGGATTCTGGAACCCTGTGGCCTGGGAACATGAGAAGGTTGGATTCTGGAACCCTGTGGCCTGGCAACATGAGTGAGGCTTGATTCTGGAACCCTGTGGCCTAGCAACATGACTGAGGCTTGATTCTGGAACCGTGTGGCCTGGGAACTTGACTGGGGTTTGTTCGCAGAAACCTGTGGACTGTCCACATGACTGAGGTTTGATGGTGGAACCCTGTGCACTGGGAACATGACTGAGGCCTGATACTGGAACCCCGTGGCGTGGGAACATGATTGAGGTTTGATTGTGGAACCCTCAGGCTTGGGAACATGACTGAGGCTTGATGGAGGAACACTGTGGCCTGGAAAGAGGAATGAGGTTTGATGGTGGAACCCTGTTGCCTGGCAACATGACTGAGGTTTGATTCTGGAAAACTGTGGCCTGGGAACATGACATCTGTTTAGATTGTGGAATAGTGTACCCTGGGAACCTGACTGAGCCTTGGTTCTGGAACTCTGTGGACTGGGAACATGACTGAGGTTTATTCTAGAACCCTGTAGCCTGGGAACATAACTGAGGATTGATTTTGGAACCCTGTGGCCTGGGAACATGACATCGGTGGATTCTGGAACCCTGTGGCCTGGGAACATGAGAACGGTTTGATTCTGGAACCCTGTGGCCTGGCAACATGATTGAGGCTTGATTCTGGAACCCTGTGGCCTGGCAACATGACTGAGGTTTGATTCTGGATCCCTGTGGCCTGGGAACATGACTGAGGCGTGATTCTGGAAAACTGTGTCTTGGGAACATGACATCTGTTTAGATTGTGGAATAGTGTGCCCTGGGAACCTGACTGAGCCTTCTTCTGGAACTCTGTGGACTGGGAACATGACTGAGGTTTATTCTAGAACCCTGTAGCCTGGGAACATAACTGAGGATTGATTCTGGAACCCTGTGGCCTGGGAACATGACTTCGGTGGAATCTGGAACCCTGTGGCCTGGGAACATGACTGAGGCTTGATTCTGGAACCCTGTGGCCTGGCAACATGACTGAGGTTTGATTCTGGATCCCTGTGGCCTGGGAATATGACTGAGGCGTGATTCGGGAAAACTGTGGCCTGGGAAAATGACATCTGTTTAGATTGTGGAATAGTGTGCCCTGGGAAGCTGACTGAGCCTTGGTTCTGGAACTCTGTGGACTGGGAACATGACTGAGGTTTATTCTAGAACCCTGTAGCCGGGGAACATAACTGAGGTTTGATTCTGGAACCCTGTGCCCTGGGAACATGACATCGGTGGTTTCTGGAACCCTGTGGCCTGGGAACATGAGAACGGTTTGATTCTGGAACCCTGTGGCCTGGCAACATGACTGAGGCTTGATTCTGGAACCCTGTGGCCTGGCAACATGACTGAGGCTTGATTCTGGAACCGTGTGGCCTGGGAACTTGACTGGGGTTTGATCGCAGAAACCTGTGGACTGTCCACATGACTGAGGTTTGATGGTGGAACCCTGTGCACTGGGAACATGACTGAGGCCTGATACTGGAACCCCGTGGCGTGGGAACATGCCATTGGTTTGATTCTGGAATCCTGTTTCCTGAGAAAATGATTGAGGTTTGATGGTTGAACCCTGTGGCATGGCAACATGATTGAGGTTTGATTGTGGAACCCTCAGGCTTGGGAACATGACTGAGGCTTGATGGTGTAACACTGTGGCCTGGGAAGAGGAATGAGGTTTGATGGTGGAACCCTGTGGCCTGGGAACATGACATCTGTTTAGATTGTGGAATAGTGTGCCCTGGGAATCTGACTGAGCCTTGGTTCTGGAACTCTGTGGACTGGGAACATGACTGAGGTTTATTCTAGAACCCTGTAGCCTGGGAACATAACTGAGGATTGATTCTGGAACCCTGTGGCCTGGGAACATGACATCGGTGGATTCTGGAAACCTGTGGCCTGGGAACATGAGAACGGTTTGATTCTGGAACCCTGTGGCCTGGCAACATGACTGAGGCTTGATTCTGGAACCCTGTGGCCTGGCAACATGACTGAGGTTTGATTCTGGATCCCTGTGGCCTGGGAACATGACTGAGGCGTGATTCTGGAAAACTGTGTCCTGGAAACATGACATCTGTATAAATTGTGGAATAGTGTGCCCTGGGAACCTGACTGAGCCTTGGTTCTGGAACTCTGTGGACTGGGAACATGACTGAGTTTTATTCTAGAACCCTGTAGCCTGGGAACATAACTGAGGATTGATTCTGGAACCCTGTGGCCTGGGAACATGACATCGGTGGATTCTCGAACCCTGTGGCCTGGGAACATGAGAACGGTTTGATTCTGGAACCCTGTGGCCTGGCAACATGACTGAGCCTTGATTCTGGAACCCTGTGGCCTGGCAACATGACTGAGGCTTGATTCTGGAACCGTGTGGCCTGGGAACTTGACTGGGGTTTGATCGCAGAAACCTGTTGACTGTCCACATGACTGAGGTTTGATGGTGGAACCCTGTGCACTGGGAACATAACTGAGGTTTGATGGTTGAACCCTGTGGCATGGCAACATGATTGAGGTTTGATTGTGGAACCCTCAGGCTTGGGAACATGACTGAGGCTTGATGGTGGAACACTGTGGCCTGGAAACAGGAATGAGGTTTGATGGTGGAACCCTGTGGCCTGGCAACATGACTGAGGTTTGATTCTGGAAAACTTTGGCCTGGGAACATGACATCTGTTTAGATTGTGGAATAGTGTGCCCTGGGAACCTGACTGAGCCTTGGTTCTGGAACTCTGTGGACTGGGAACATGACTGAGGTTTATTCTAGAACCCTGTAGCCTGGGAACATAACTGAGGATTGATTCTGGAACCCTGTGGCCTGGGAACATGACATCGGTGGATTCTGGATCCCTGTGGCCTGGGAACATGAGAACGGTTTGATTCTGGAACCCTGTGTCCTGGCAACATGACTGAGGCTTGATTCTGGAACCCTGTGTCCTGGCAACATGACTGAGGCTTGATTCTGGAACCGTGTGGCCTGGGAACTTGACTGGGGTTTGTTCACAGAAACCTGTGGACTGTCCACATGACTGAGGTTTGATGGTGGAACCCTGTGCACTGGGAACATGACTGAGGCCTGATACTGGAACCCCGTGGCGTGGGAACATGATTGAGGTTTGATTGTGGAACCCTCAGGCTTGGGAACATGACTGAGGCTTGATGGTGGAACACTGTGGCCTGGGAAGAGGAATGAGGTTTGATGGTGGAACCCTGTGGCCTGGCAACATGACTGAGGTTTGATTGTGGAAAACTGTGTCCTTGGAACATGACATCTGTTTAGATTGTGGAATAGTGTGCCCTGGGAATCTGACTGAGCCTTGGTTCTGGAACTCTGTGGACTGGGAACATGACTGAGGTTTATTCTAGAACCCTGTAGCCTGGGAACATAACTGAGGATTGATTCTGGAACCCTGTGGCCTGGGAACATGACATCGGTGGATTCTGGAACCCTGTGGCCTGGCCACATGACTGAGGCTTGATTCTGGAACCCTGTGGCCTGGCAACATGATTGAGGCTTGATTTTGGAACCGTGTGGCCTGGGAAATTGACTGGGGTTTGATCGCAGAAACCTGTGGACTGTCCCCATGACTGAGGTTTGATGGTTGAACCCTGTGGCATGGCAACATGATTGAGGTTTGACTGTGGAACCCTCAGGTTTGGGAACATGACTGAGGCTTGATGGTGGGACACTCTGGCCTGGAAACAGGAATGAGGTTTGATGGTGGAACCCTGCGCCCTGGCAACATGACTGAGGTTTGATTCTGGAAAACTGTGGCCTGGGAACATGACATCTGTTTAGATTGTGGAATAGTGTGCCCTGGGAACCTGACTGAGCCTTGGTTCTGAAACTCTGTGGACTGGGAACATGACTGAGGTTTATTCTAGAACCCTGTAGCCTGGGAACATAACTGAGGATTGATTCTGGAACCCTGTGGCCTGGGAACATGACATCGGTGGATTCTGGAAACCTGTGGCCTGGGAACATGAGAACGGTTTGATTCTGGAACCCTGTGGCCTGGCAACATGACTGAGGCTTGATTCTGGAACCCTGTGGCCTGGCAACATGACTGAGGTTTGATTCTGGATCCCTGTGGCCTGGGAACATGACTGAGGCGTGATTCTGGAAAACTGTGTCCTGGAAACATGACATCTGTATAGATTGTGGAATAGTGTGCCCTGGGAACCTGACTGAGCCTTGGTTCTGGAACTCTGTGGACTGGGAACATGACTGAGTTTTATTCTAGAACCCTGTAGCCTGGGAACATAACTGAGGATTGATTCTGGAACCCTGTGGCCTGGGAACATGACATCGGTGGATTCTCGAACCCTGTGGCCTGGGAACATGAGAACGGTTTGATTCTGGAACCCTGTGGCCTGGCAACATGACTGAGCCTTGATTCTGGAACCCTGTGGCCTGGCAACATGACTGAGGCTTGATTCTGGAACCGTGTGGCCTGGGAACTTGACTGGGGTTTGATCGCAGAAACCTGTTGACTGTCCACATGACTGAGGTTTGATGGTGGAACCCTGTGCACTGGGAACATAACTGAGGTTTGATGGTGGAACCCTGTGGCATGGCAACATGATTGAGGTTTGATTGTGGAACCCTCAGGCTTGGGAACATGACTGAGGCTTGATGGTGGAACACTGTGGCCTGGAAACAGGAATGAGGTTTGATGGTGGAACCCTGTGGACTGGCAACATGACTGAGGTTTGATTCTGGAAAACTTTGGCCTGGGAACATGACATCTGTTTAGATTGTGGAATAGTGTGCCCTGGGAACCTGACTGAGCCTTGGTTCTGGAACTCTGTGGACTGGGAACATGACTGAGGTTTATTCTAGAACCCTGTAGCCTGGGAACATAACTGAGGATTGATTCTGGAACCCTGTGGCCTGGGAACATGACATCGGTGGATTCTGGAACCCTGTGGCCTGGGAACATGAGAGCGGTTTGATTCTGGAACCCTGTGTCCTGGCAACATGACTGAGGCTTGATTCTGGAACCCTGTGGCCTGGCAACATGACTGAGGTTTGATTCTGGATCCCTGTGGCCTGGGAACATGACTGAGGCGTAATTCGGGAAAACTGTGGCCTGGGAAAATAACATCTATTTAGATTGTGGAATAGTGTGCCCTGGGAACCTGACTGAGCCTTGGTTCTGGAACTCTGTGGACTGGGAACATGACTGAGGTTTATTCTAGAACCCTGTAGCCTGGGAACATAACTGAGGATTGATTCTGGAACCCTGTGGCCTGGGAACATGACATCGGTGGATTCTGGAACCCTGTGGCCTGGGAACATGAGAAGGTTGGATTCTGGAACCCTGTGGCCTGGCAACATGAGTGAGGCTTGATTCTGGAACCCTGTGGCCTGGCAACATGACTGAGGCTTGAATCTGGAACCGTGTGGCCTGGGAACATGACTGAGGCGTGATTCTGGAAAACTGTAGCCTGGGAAAATGACTTCTGTTTAGATTGTGGAATAGTGTGCCCTGGGAACCTGCATGAGCCTTGGTTCTGGAACTCTGTGGACTGGGAACATGACTGAGGTTTATTCTAGAACCCTGTAGCCTGGGAACATAACTGAGGATTGATTCTGGAACCCTGTGGCCTGGGAACATGACATCGGTGGATTCTGGAACCCTGTGGCCTGGGAACATGAGAACGGTTTGATTCTGGAACCCTGTGGCCTGGCAACATGACTGAGGCTTGATTCTGGAACCCTGTGGCCTGGCAACATGACTGAGGTTTGATTCTGTATCCCTGTGGCCTGGGAACATGACTGAGGCGTGATTCTGGAAAACTGTGGCCTGGAAACATGACATCTGTTTAGATTGTGGAATAGTGTGCCCTGGGAACCTGACTGAGCCTTGGTTCTGGAACTCTGTGGACTGGGAACATGACTGAGGTTTATTCTAGAACCCTGTAGCCTGGGAACATAACTGAGGATTGATTCTGGAACCCTGTGGCCTGGGAACATGACATCGGTGGATTCTGGAAACCTGTGGCCTGGGAACATGAGAACGGTTTGATTCTGGAACCCTGTGGCCTGGCAACATGACTGAGGCTTGATTCTGGAACCCTGTGGCCTGGCAACATGACTGAGGTTTGATTCTGGATCCCTGTGGCCTGGGAACATGACTGAGGCGTGATTCTGGAAAACTGTGGCCTGGAAACATGACATCTGTATAGATTGTGGAATAGTGTGCCCTGGGAACCTGACTGAGCCTTGGTTCTGGAACTCTGTGGACTGGGAACATGACTGAGTTTTATTCTAGAACCCTGTAGCCTGGGAACATAACTGAGGATTGATTCTGGAACCCTGTGGCCTGGGAACATGACATCGGTGGATTCTGGAACCCTGTGGCCTGGGAACATGAGAACGGTTTGATTCTGGAACCCTGTGGCCTGGCAACATGACTGAGCCTTGATTCTGGAACCCTGTGGCCTGGCAACATGACTGAGGCTTGATTCTGGAACCGTGTGGCCTGGGAACTTGACTGGGGTTTGATCGCAGAAACCTGTTGACTGTCCACATGACTGAGGTTTGATGGTGGGACCCTGTGCACTGGGAACATAACTGAGGTTTGATGGTTGAACCCTGTGGCATGGCAACATGATTGAGGTTTGATTGTGGAACCCTCAGGCTTGGGAACATGACTGAGGCTTGATGGTGGAACACTGTGGCCTGGAAACAGGAATGAGGTTTGATGGTGGAACCCTGTGGCCTGGCAACATGACTGAGGTTTGATTCTGGAAAACTTTGGCCTGGGAACATGACATCTGTTTAGATTGTGGAATAGTGTGCCCTGGGAACCTGACTGAGCCTTGGTTCTGGAACTCTGTGGACTGGGAACATGACTGAGGTTTATTCTAGAACCCTGTAGCCTGGGAACATAACTGAGGATTGATTCTGGAACCCTGTGGCCTGGGAACATGACATCGGTGGATTCTGGAACCCTGTGGCCTGGGAACATGAGAACGGTTTGATTCTGGAACCCTGTGGCCTGGCAACATGACTGAGGCTTGATTCTGGAACCCTGTGGCCTGGCAACATGACTGAGGTTAGATTCTGGATCCCTGTGGCCTGGGAACATGACTGAGGCGTGATTCGGGAAAACTGTGGCCTGGGAAAATGACATCTATTTAGATTGTGGAATAGTGTGCCCTGGGAACCTGACTGAGCGTTGGTTCTGGAACTCTGTGGACTGGGAACATGACTGAGGTTTATTCTAGAACCCTGTAGCCTGGGAACATAAATGAGGATTGATTCTGGACCCCTGTGGCCTGGGAACATGATATCGGTGGATTCTGGAACCCTGTGGCCTGGCAACATGACTGAGGCTTGTTTCTGGAACCGTGTGGCCTGGGAACATGACTGAGGCGTGATTCTGGAAAACTGTAGCCTGGGAAAATGACTTCTGTTTAGATTGTGGAATAGAGTGCCCTGGGAACCTGACTGAGCCTTGGTTCTGAAACTCTGTGGACTGGGAACATGACTGAGGTTTATTCTAGAACCCTGTAGCCTGGGAACATAACTGAGGATTGATTCTGGAACCCTGTGGCCTGGGAACATGACATCGGTGGATTCTGGAAACCTGTTTCCTGGAAACATGAGAACGGTTTGATTCTGGAACCCTGTGGCCTGGCAACATGACTGAGGCTTGATTCTGGAACCCTGTGGCCTGGCAACATGACTGAGGTTTGATTCTGTATCCCTGTGGCCTGGGAACATGACTGAGGCGTGATTCGGGAAAACTGTGGCCTGGGAAAATGACATCTATTTAGATTGTGGAATAGTGTGCCCTGGGAACCTGACTGAGCCTTGGTTCTGGAACTCTGTGGACTGGGAACATGACTGAGGTTTATTCTAGAACCCTGTAGCCTGGGAACATAACTGAGGATTGATTCTGGAACCCTGTGGCCTGGGAACATGACATCGGTGGATTCTCGAACCCTGTGGCCTGGGAACATGAGAACGGTTTGATTCTGGAACCCTGTGGCCTGGCAACATGACTGAGCCTTGATTCTGGAACCCTGTGGCCTGGCAACATGACTGAGGCTTGATTCTGGAACCGTGTGGCCTGGGAACTTGACTGGGGTTTGATCGCAGAAACCTTTTGACTGTCCACATGACTGAGGTTTGATGGTGGAACCCTGTGCACTGGGAACATAACTGAGGTTTGATGGTTGAACCCTGTGGCATGGCAACATGATTGAGGTTTGATTGTGGAACCCTCAGGCTTGGGAACATGACTGAGGCTTGATGGTGGAACACTGTGGCCTGGAAACAGGAATGAGGTTTGATGGTGGAACCCTGTGGCCTGGCAACATGACTGAGGTTTGATTCTGGAAAATTGTGGCCTGGGAACATGACATCTGTTTAGATTGTGGAATAGTGTGCCCTGGGAACCTGACTGAGCCTTGGTTCTGGAACTCTGTGGACTGGGAACATGACTGAGGTTTATTCTAGAACCCTGTAGCCTGGGAACATAACTGAGGATTGATTCTGGAACCCTGTGGCCTGGGAACATGACATCGGTGGATTCTGGAACCCTGTGGCCTGGGAACATGAGAACGGTTTGATTCTGGAACCCTGTGGCCTGGCAACATGACTGAGGCTTGATTCTGGAACCCTGTGGCCTGGCAACATGACTGAGGTTTGATTCTGGATCCCTGTGGCCTGGGAACATGACTGAGGCGTGATTCGGGAAAACTGTGGCCTGGGAAAATGACATCTATTTAGATTGTGGAATAGTGTGCCCTGGGAACCTGACTGAGCCTTGGTTCTGGAACTCTGTGGACTGGGAACATGACTGAGGTTTATTCTAGAACCCTGTAGCCTGGGAACATAACTGAGGATTGATTATGGAACCCTGTGTCCTGGGAACATGACATCGGTGGATTCTGGAACCCTGTGGCCTGGGAACATGAGAAGGTTGGATTCTGGAACCCTGTGGCCTGTCAACATGAGTGAGGCTTGATTCTGGAACCCTGTGTCCTGGCAACATGACTGAGGCTTGATTCTGGAACCGTGTGGCCTGGGAACTTGACTGGGGTTTGTTCGCAGAAACCTGTGGACTGTCCACATGACTGAGGTTTGATGGTGGAACCCTGTGCACTGGGAACATGACTGAGGCCTGATACTGGAACCCCGTGGCGTGGGAACATGATTGAGGTTTGATTGTGGAACCCTCAGGCTTGGGAACATGACTGAGGCTTGATGGAGGAACAGTGTGGCCTGGAAAGAGGAATGAGGTTTGATGGTGGAACCCTGTTGCCTGGCAACATGACTGAGGTTTGATTCTGGAAAACTGTGGCCTTGGAACATGACATCTGTTTAGATTGTGGAATAGTGTACCCTGGGAACCTGACTGAGCCTTGGTTCTGGAACTCTGTGGACTGGGAACATGACTGAGGTTTATTCTAGAACCCTGTAGCCTGGGAACATAACTGAGGATTGATTCTGGAACCCTGTGGCCTGGGAACATGACATCGGTGGATTCTGGAACCCTGTGGCCTGGCAACATGACTGAGGCTTGATTCTGGAACCCTGTGGCCTGGCAACATGATTGAGGCTTGATTTTGGAACCGTGTGGCCTGGGAAATTGACTGGGGTTTGATCGCAGAAACCTGTGGACTGTCCCCATGACTGAGGTTTGATGGTTGAACCCTGTGGCATGGCAACATGATTGAGGTTTGATTGTGGAACCCTCAGGTTTGGGAACATGACTGAGGCTTGATGGTGGGACACTCTGGCCTGGAAACAGGAATGAGGTTTGATGGTGGAACCCTGCGCCCTGGCAACATGACTGAGGTTTGATTCTGGAAAACTGGCCTGGGAACATGACATCTGTTTAGATTGTGGAATAGTGTGCACTGGGAACCTGACTGAGCCTTGGTTCTGGAACTCTGTGGACTGGGAATATGACTGAGGTTTATTCTAGAACCCTGTAGCCTGGGAACATAACTGAGGATTGATTCTGGAACCCTGTGGCCTGGAAACATGACATCGGTGGATTCTGGAACCCTGTGGCCTGGGAACATGAGAACGGTTTGATTCTGGAACCCTGTGGCCTGGCAACATGACTGAGGCTTGATTCTGGAACCCTGTGGCCTGGCAACATGACTGAGGTTTGATTCTGGATCCCTGTGGCCTGGGAACATGACTGAGGCGTGATTCTGGAAAACTGTGGCCTGGGAAAATGACATCTGTTTAGATTGTGGAATAGTGTGCCCTGGGAACCTGACTGAGCCTTGGTTCTGGAACTCTGTGGACTGGGAACATGACTGAGGTTTATTCTAGAACCCTGTAGCCTGGGAACATAACTGAGGATTGATTCTGGAACCCTGTGGCCTGGGAACATGACATCGGTGGATTCTGGATACCTGTGGCCTGGGAACATGAGAACGGTTTGATTCTGGAACCCTGTGGCCTGGCAACATGACTGAGGCTTGATTCTGGAACCCTGTGGCCTGGCAACATGACTGAGGTTTGATTCTGGATCCCTGTGGCTTGGGAACATGACTGAGGCGTGATTCTGGAAAACAGTGGCCTGGAAACATGACATCTGTTTAGATTGTGGAATAGTGTGCCCTGGGAACCTGACTGAGCCTTGGTTCTGGAACTCTGTGGACTGGGAACATGACTGAGGTTTATTCTAGAACCCTGTAGCCTGGGAACATAACTGAGGATTGATTCTGGAACCCTGTGGCCTGGGAACATGACATCGGTGGATTCTGGAACCCTGTGGCCTGGGAACATGAGAACGGTTTGATTCTGGAACCCTGTGTCCTGGCAACATGACTGAGGCTTGATTCTGGAACCCTGTGACCTGGCAACATGACTGAGGCTTGATTCTGGAACCCTGTGGCCTGGGAACTTGACTGGGGTTTGATCGCAGAAACCTGTGGACTGGCCACATGACTGAGGTTTGATGGTGGAACCCTGTGCACTGGGAACATGACTGAGGCCTGATACTGGAACCCCGTGGCGTTGGAACATGCCATTGGTTTGATTCTGGAACCCTGTTTCCTGAGAACATGACTGAGGTTTGATGGTTGAACCCTGTGGCATGGCAACATGATTGAGGTTTGATTGTGGAACCCTCAGGCTTGGGAACATGACTGAGGCTTAATGGTGGAACAGTGTGGCCTGAAAAGAGGAATGAGGTTTGATGGTGGAACCCTGTGGCCTGGCAAAATGACTGAGGGTTGATTCTGGAAAACTGTGGCCTGGGAACATGACATCTGTTTAGATTGTGGAATAGTGTGCCCTGGGAACCTGACTGAGCCTTGGTTCTGGAACTCTGTGGACTGGTAACATGACTGAGGTTTATTCTAGAACCCTGTAGCCTGGGAACATAACTGAGGATTGATTCTGGAACCCTGTGGCCTGGGAACATGACATCGGTGGATTCTGGAAACCTGTGGCCTGGGAACATGAGAACGGTTTGATTCTGGAACCCTGTGGCCTGGCAACATGACTGAGGCTTGATTCTGGAACCCTGTGGCCTGGCAACATGACTGAGGTTTGATTCTGGATCCCTGTGGCCTGGGAACATGACTGAGGCGTGATTCTGGAAAACTGTGTCCTGGAAACATGACATCTGTATAGATTGTGGAATAGTGTGCCCTGGGAACCTGACTGAGCCTTGGTTCTGGAACTCTGTGGACTGGGAACATGACTGAGTTTTATTCTAGAACCCTGTAGCCTGGGAACATAACTGAGGATTGATTCTGGAACCCTGTGGCCTGGGAACATGACATCGGTGGATTCTCGAACCCTGTGGCCTGGGAACATGAGAACGGTTTGATTCTGGAACCCTGTGGCCTGGCAACATTACTGAGCCTTGATTCTGGAACCCTGTGGCCTGGCAACATGACTGAGGCTTGATTCTGGAACCGTGTGGCCTGGGAACTTGACTGGGGTTTGATCGCAGAAACCTGTTGACTGTCCACATGACTGAGGTTTGATGGTGGAACCCTGTGCACTGGGAACATAACTGAGGTTTGATGGTTGAACCCTGTGGCATGGCAACATGATTGAGGTTTGATTGTGGAACCCTCAGGCTTGGGAACATGACTGAGGCTTGATGGTGGAACACTGTGGCCTGGAAACAGGAATGAGGTTTGATGGTGGAACCCTGTGGCCTGGCAACATGACTGAGGTTTGATTCTGGAAAACTTTGGCCTGGGAACATGACATCTGTTTAGATTGTGGAATAGTGTGCCCTGGGAACCTGACTGAGCATTGGTTCTGGAACTCTGTGGACTGGGAACATGACTGAGGTTTATTCTAGAACCCTGTAGCCTGGGAACATAACTGAGGATTGATTCTGGAACCCTGTGGCCTGGGAACATGACATCGGTGGATTCTGGAACCCTGTGGCCTGGGAACATGAGAACGGTTTGATTCTGGAACCCTGTGTCCTGGCAACATGACTGAGGCTTGATTCTGGAACCCTGTGGCCTGGCAACATGAGTGAGGTTTGATTCTGGATCCCTGTGGCCTGGGAACATGACTGAGGCGTAATTCGGGAAAACTGTGGCCTGGGAAAATGACATCTATTTAGATTGTGGAATAGTGTGCCCTGGGAACCTGACTGAGCCTTGGTTCTGGAACTCTGTGGACTGGGAACATGACTGAGGTTTATTCTAGAACCCTGTATCCTGGGAACATAACTGAGGATTGATTCTGGAACCCTGTGGCCTGGGAACATGACATCGGTGGATTCTGGAACCCTGTGGCCTGGGAACATGAGAAGGTTGGATTCTGGAACCCTGTGGCCTGGCAACATGAGTGAGGCTTGATTCTGGAACCCTGTGGCCTGGCAACATGACTGAGGCTTGATTCTGGAACCGTGTGGCCTGGGAACATGACTGAGGCGTGATTCTGGAAAACTGTAGCCTGGGAAAATGACTTCTGTTTAGATTGTGGAATAGTGTGCCCTGGGAACCTGACTGAGCCTTGGTTCTGGAACTCTGTGGACTGGGAACATGACTGAGGTTTATTCTAGAACCCTGTAGCCTGGGAACATAACTGAGGATTGATTCTGGAACCCTGTGGCCTGGGAACATGACATCGGTGGATTCTGGAACCCTGTGGCCTGGGAACATGAGAACGGTTTGATTCTGGAACCCTGTGGCCTGGCAACATGACTGAGGCTTGATTCTGGAACCCTGTGGCCTGGCAACATGACTGAGGTTTGATTCTGTATCCCTGTGGCCTGGGAACATGACTGAGGCGTGATTCTGGAAAACTGTGGCCTGGAAACATGACATCTGTTTAGATTGTGGAATAGTGTGCCCTGGGAACCTGACTGAGCCTTGGTTCTGGAACTCTGTGGACTGGGAACATGACTGAGGTTTATTATAGAACCCTGTAGCCTGGGAACATAACTGAGGATTGATTCTGGAACCCTGTGGCCTGGGAACATGACATCGGTGGATTCTGGAAACCTGTGGCCTGGGAACATGAGAACGGTTTGATTCTGGAACCCTGTGGCCTGGCAACATGACTGAGGCTTGATTCTGGAACCCTGTGGCCTGGCAACATGACTGAGGTTTGATTCTGGATCCCTGTGGCCTGGGAACATGACTGAGGCGTGATTCTGGAAAACTGTGTCCTGGAAACATGACATCTGTATAGATTGTGGAATAGTGTGCCCTGGGAACCTGACTGAGCCTTGGTTCTGGAACTCTGTGGACTGGGAACATGACTGAGTTTTATTCTAGAACCCTGTAGCCTGGGAACATAACTGAGGATTGATTCTGGAACCCTGTGGCCTGGGAACATGACATCGGTGGATTCTCGAACCCTGTGGCCTGGGAACATGAGAACGGTTTGATTCTGGAACCCTGTGGCCTGGCAACATGACTGAGCCTTGATTCTGGAACCCTGTGGCCTGGCAACATGACTGAGGCTTGATTCTGGAACCGTGTGGCCTGGGAACTTGACTGGGGTTTGATCGCAGAAACCTGTTGACTGTCCACATGACTGAGGTTTGATGGTGGAACCCTGTGCACTGGGAACATAACTGAGGTTTGATGGTTGAACCCTGTGGCATGGCAACATGATTGAGGTTTGATTGTGGAACCCTCAGGCTTGGGAACATGACTGAGGCTTGATGGTGGAACACTGTGGCCTGGAAACAGGAATGAGGTTTGATGGTGGAACCCTGTGGCCTGGCAACATGACTGAGGTTTGATTCTGGAAAACTTTGGCCTGGGAACATGACATCTGTTTAGATTGTGGAATAGTGTGCCCTGGGAACCTGACTGAGCCTTGGTTCTGGAACTCTGTGGACTGGGAACATGACTGAGGTTTATTCTAGAACCCTGTAGCCTGGGAACATAACTGAGGATTGATTCTGGAACCCTGTGGCCTGGGAACATGACATCGGTGGATTCTGGAACCCTGTGGCCTGGGAACATGAGAAGGTTGGATTCTGGAACCCTGTGGCCTGGCAACATGAGTGAGGCTTGATTCTGGAACCCTGTGGCCTGGCAACATGACTGAGGCTTGATTCTGGAACCGTGTGGCCTGGGAACATGACTGAGGCGTGATTCTGGAAAACTGTAGCCTGGGAAAATGACTTCTGTTTAGATTGTGGAATAGTGTGCCCTGGGAACCTGACTGAGCCTTGGTTCTGGAACTCTGTGGACTGGGAACATGACTGAGGTTTATTCTAGAACCCTGTAGCCTGGGAACATAACTGAGGATTGATTCTGGAACCCTGTGGCCTGGGAACATGACATCGGTGGATTCTGGAACCCTGTGGCCTGGGAACATGAGAACGGTTTGATTCTGGAACCCTGTGGCCTGGCAACATGACTGAGGCTTGATTCTGGAACCCTGTGGCCTGGCAACATGACTGAGGTTTGATTCTGGATCCCTGTGGCCTGGGAACATGACTGAGGCGTGATTCTGGAAAACTGTGGCCTGGAAACATGACATCTGTTTAGATTGTGGAATAGTGTGCCCTGGGAACCTGACTGAGCCTTGGTTCTGGAACTCTGTGGACTGGGAACATGACTGAGGTTTATTCTAGAACCCTGTAGCCTGGGAACATAACTGAGGATTGATTCTGGAACCCTGTGGCCTGGGAACATGACATCGGTGGATTCTGGAAACCTGTGGCCTGGGAACATGAGAACGGTTTGATTCTGGAACCCTGTGGCCTGGCAACATGACTGAGGCTTGATTCTGGAACCCTGTGGCCTGGCAACATGACTGAGGTTTGATTCTGGATCCCTGTGGCCTGGGAACATGACTGAGGCGTGATTCTGGAAAACTGTGGCCTGGAAACATGACATCTGTATAGATTGTGGAATAGTATGCCCTGGGAACCTGACTGAGCCTTGGTTCTGGAACTCTGTGGACTGGGAACATGACTGAGTTTTATTCTAGAACCCTGTAGCCTGGGAACATAACTGAGGATTGATTCTGGAACCCTGTGGCCTGGGAACATGACATCGGTGGATTCTGGAACCCTGTGGCCTGGGAACATGAGAACGGTTTGATTCTGGAACCCTGTGGCCTGGCAACATGACTGAGCCTTGATTCTGGAACCCTGTGGCCTGGCAACATGACTGAGGCTTGATTCTGGAACCGTGTGGCCTGGGAACTTGACTGGGGTTTGATCGCAGAAACCTGTTGACTGTCCACATGACTGAGGTTTGATGGTGGGACCCTGTGCACTGGGAACATAACTGAGGTTTGATGGTTGAACCCTGTGGCATGGCAACATGATTGAGGTTTGATTGTGGAACCCTCAGGCTTGGGAACATGACTGAGGCTTGATGGTGGAACACTGTGGCCTGGAAACAGGAATGAGGTTTGATGGTGGAACCCTGTGGCCTGGCAACATGACTGAGGTTTGATTCTGGAAAACTTTGGCCTGGGAACATGACATCTGTTTAGATTGTGGAATAGTGTGCCCTGGGAACCTGACTGAGCCTTGGTTCTGGAACTCTGTGGACTGGGAACATGACTGAGGTTTATTCTAGAACCCTGTAGCCTGGGAACATAACTGAGGATTGATTCTGGAACCCTGTGGCCTGGGAACATGATATCGGTGGATTCTGGAACCCTGTGGCCTGGGAACATGAGAAGGTTGGATTCTGGAACCCTGTGGCCTGGCAACATGAGTGAGGCTTGATTCTGGAATCCTGTGGCCTGGCAACATGACTGAGGCTTGATTCTGGAACCGTGTGGCCTGGGAACATGACTGAGGCGTGATTCTGGAAAACTGTAGCCTGGGAAAATGACTTCTGTTTAGATTGTGGAATAGAGTGCCCTGGGAACCTGACTGAGCCTTGGTTCTGGAACTCTGTGGACTGGGAACATGACTGAGGTTTATTCTAGAACCCTGTAGCCTGGGAACATAACTGAGGATTGATTCTGGAACCCTGTGGCCTGGGAACATGACATCGGTGGATTCTGGAAACCTGTGGCCTGGAAACATGAGAACGGTTTGATTCTGGAACCCTGTGGCCTGGCAACATGACTGAGGCTTGATTCTGGAACCCTGTGGCCTGGCAACATGACTGAGGTTTGATTCTGTATCCCTGTGGCCTGGGAACATGACTGAGGCGTGATTCTGGAAAACTGTGGCCTGGAAACATGAGATCTGTTTAGATTGTGGAATAGTGTGCCCTGGGAACCTGACTGAGCCTTGGTTCTGGAACTCTGTGGACTGGGAACATGACTGAGGTTTATTCTAGAACCCTGTAGCCTGGGAACATAACTGAGGATTGATTCTGGAACCCTGTGGCCTGGGAACATGACATCAGTGGATTCTGGAAACCTGTGGCCTGGGAACATGAGAACGGTTTGATTCTGGAACCCTGTGGCCTGGCAACATGACTGAGGCTTGATTCTGGAACCCTGTGGCCTGGCAACATGACTGAGGTTTGATTCTGGATCCCTGTGGCCTGGGAACATGACTGAGGCGTGATTCTGGAAAACTGTGGCCTGGAAACATGACATCTGTATAGATTGTGGAATAGTGTGCCCTGGGAACCTGACTGAGCCTTGGTTCTGGAACTCTGTGGACTGGGAACATGACTGAGGTTTATTCTAGAACCCTGTAGCCTGGGAACATAACTGAGGATTGATTCTGGAACCCTGTGGCCTGGGAACATGACATCGGTGGATTCTGGAACCCTGTGGCCTGGGAACATGAGAACGGTTTGATTCTGGAACCCTGTGGCCTGGCAACATGACTGAGCCTTGATTCTGGAACCCTGTGGCCTGGCAACATGACTGAGGCTTGATTCTGGAACCGTGTGGCCTGGGAACTTGACTGGGGTTTGATCGCAGAAACCTGTTGACTGTCCACATGACTGAGGTTTGATGGTGGGACCCTGTGCACTGGGAACATAACTGAGGTTTGATGGTTGAACCCTGTGGCATGGCAACATGATTGAGGTTTGATTGTGGAACCCTCCGGCTTGGGAACATGACTGAGGCTTGATGGTGGAACACTGTGGCCTGGAAACAGGAATGAGGTTTGATGGTGGAACCCTTTGGCCTCGCAACATGACTGAGGTTTGATTCTGGAAAATTGTGGCCTGGGAACTTGACATCTGTTTAGATTGTGGAATAGTGTGCCCTGGGAACCTGACTGAGCCTTGGTTCTGGAACTCTGTGGACTGGGAACATGACTGAGGTTTATTCTAGAACCCTGTATCCTGGGAACATAACTGAGGATTGATTCTGGAACCCTGTGGCCTGGGAACATGACATCGGTGGATTCTGGAACCCTGTGGCCTGGGAACATGAGAAGGTTGGATTCTGGAACCCTGTGGCCTGGCAACATGAGTGAGGCTTGATTCTGGAACCCTGTGTCCTGGCAACATGACTGAGGCTTGATTCTGGAACCGTGTGGCCTGGGAACTTGACTGGGGTTTGTTCGCAGAAACCTGTGGACTGTCCACATGACTGAGGTTTGATGGTGGAACCCTGTGCACTGGGAACATGACTGAGGCCTGATACTGGAACCCCGTGGCGTGGGAACATGATTGAGGTTTGATTGTGGAACCCTCAGGCTTGGGAACATGACTGAGGCTTGATGGAGGAACACTGTGGCCTGGAAAGAGGAATGAGGTTTGATGGTGGAACCCTGTTGCCTGGCAACATGACTGAGGTTTGATTCTGGAAAACTGTGGCCTGGGAACATGACATCTGTTTAGATTGTGGAATAGTGTACCCTGGGAACCTGACTGAGCCTTGGTTCTGGAACTCTGTGGACTGGGAACATGACTGAGGTTTACTCTAGAACCCTGTAGCCTGGGAACATAACTGAGGATTGATTCTGAAACCCTGTGGCCTGGGAACATGACATCGGTGGATTCTGGAACCCTGTGGCCTGGCAACATGACTGAGGCTTGATTCTGGAACCCTGTGGCCTGGCAACATGATTGAGGCTTGATTTTGGAACCGTGTGGCCTGGGAAATTGACTGGGGTTTGATCGCAGAAACCTGTGGACTGTCCCCATGACTGAAGTTTGATGGTTGAACCCTGTGGCATGGCAACATGATTGAGGTTTGATTGTGGAACCCTCAGGTTTGGGAACATGACTGAGGCTTGATGGTGGGACACTCTGGCCTGGAAACAGGAATGAGGTTTGATGGTGGAACCCTGCGCCCTGGCAACATGACTGAGGTTTGATTCTGGAAAACTGTGGCCTGGGAACATGACATCTGTTTAGATTGTGGAATAGTGTGCACTGGGAACCTGACTGAGCCTTGGTTCTGGAACTCTGTGGACTGGGAACATGACTGAGGTTTATTCTAGAACCCTGTAGCCTGGGAACATAACTGAGGATTGATTCTGGAACCCTGTGGCCTGGAAACATGACATCGGGGGATTCTGGAACCCTGTGGCCTGGGAACATGAGAACGGTTTGATTCTGGAACCCTGTGGCCTGGCAACATGACTGAGGTTTGATTCTGGATCCCTGTGGCCTGGGAACATGACTGAGGCGTGATTCTGGAAAACTGTCGCCTGGAAACATGACATCTGTATAGATTGTGGAATAGTGTGCCCTGGGAACCTGACTGAGCCTTGGTTCTGGAACTCTGTGGACTGGGAACATGACTGAGTTTTATTCTAGAACCCTGTAGCCTGGGAACATAACTAAGGATTGATTCTGGAACCCTGTGGCCTGGGAACATGACATCGGTGGATTCTCGAACCCTGTGGCCTGGGAACATGAGAACGGTTTGATTCTGGAACCCTGTGGCCTGGCAACATGACTGAGCCTTGATTCTGGAACCCTGTGGCCTGGCAACATGACTGAGGCTTGATTCTGGAACCGTGTGGCCTGGGAACTTGACTGGGGTTTGATCGCAGAAACCTGTTGACTGTCCACATGACTGAGGTTTGATGGTGGGACCCTGTGCACTGGGAACATAACTGAGGTTTGATGGTTGAACCCTGTGGCATGGCAACATGATTGAGGTTTGATTGTGGAACCCTCAGGCTTGGGAACATGACTGAGGCTTGATGGTGGAACACTGTGGCCTGGAAACAGGAATGAGGTTTGATGGTGGAACCCTTTGGCCTCGCAACATGACTGAGGTTTGATTCTGGAAAATTGTGGCCTGGGAACATGACATCTGTTTAGATTGTGGAATAGTGTGCCCTGGGAACCTGACTGAGCCTTGGTTCTGGAACTCTGTGGACTGGGAACATGACTGAGGTTTATTCTAGAACCCTGTAGCCTGGGAACATAACTGAGGATTGATTCTGGAACCCTGTGGCCTGGGAACATGACATCGGTGGATTCTGGAACCCTGTGGCCTGGGAACATGAGAAGGTTGGATTCTGGAACCCTGTGGCCTGGCAACATGAGTGAGGCTTGATTCTGGAACCCTGTGTCCTGGCAACATGACTGAGGCTTGATTCTGGAACGGTGTGGCCTGGGAACTTGACTGGGGTTTGTTCGCAGAAACCTGTGGACTGTCCACATGACTGAGGTTTGATGGTGGAACCCTGTGCACTGGGAACATGACTGAGGCCTGATACTGGAACCCCGTGGCGTGGGAACATGATTGAGGTTTGATTGTGGAACCCTCAGGCTTGGGAACATGACTGAGGCTTGATGGAGGAACACTGTGGCCTGGAAAGAGGAATGAGGTTTGATGGTGGAACCCTGTTGCCTGGCAACATGACTGAGGTTTGATTCTGGAAAACTGTGGCCTGGGAATATGACATCTGTTTAGATTGTGGAATAGTGTACCCTGGGAACCTGACTGAGCCTTGGTTCTGGAACTCTGTGGACTGGGAACATGACTGAGGTTTATTCTAGAACCCTGTAGCCTGGGAACATAACTGAGGATTGATTATGGAACCCTGTGGCCTGGGAACATGACATCGGTGGATTCTGGAACCCTGTGGCCTGGCAACATGACTGAGGCTTTATTCTGGAACCCTGTGGCCTGGCAACATGATTGAGGCTTGATTTTGGAACCGTGTGGCCTGGGAAATTTACTGGGGTTTGATCGCAGAAACCTGTGGACTGTCCCCATGACTGAGGTTTGATGGTTGAACCCTGTGGCATGGCAACATGATTGAGGTTTGATTGTGGAACCCTCAGGTTTGGGAACATGACTGAGGCTTGATGGTGGGACACTCTGGCCTGGAAACAGGAATGAGGTTTGATGGTGGAACCCTGCGCCCTGGCAACATGACTGAGGTTTGATTCTGGAAAACTGTGGCCTGGGAACATGACATCTGTTTAGATTGTGGAATAGTGTGCACTGGGAACCTGACTGAGCCTTGGTTCTGGAACTCTGTGGACTGGGAACATAACTGAGGATTGATTCTGGAACCCTGTGGCCTGGAAACATGACATCGGGGGATTCTGGAACCCTGTGGCCTGGGAACATGAGAACGGTTTGATTCTGGAACCCTGTGGCCTGGCAACATGACTGAGGCTTGATTCTGGAACCCTGTGGCCTGGCAACATGACTGAGGTTTGATTCTGGATCCCTGTGGCCTGGGAACATGACTGAGGCGTGATTCTGGAAAACTGTGGCCTGGAAACATGACATCTGTATAGATTGTGGAATAGTGTGCCCTGGGAACCTGACTGAGCCTTGGATCTGGAACTCTGTGGACTGGGAACATGACTGAGTTTTATTCTAGAACCCTGTAGCCTGGGAACATAACTGAGGATTGATTCTGGAACCCTGTGGCCTGGGAACATGACATCGGTGGATTCTCGAACCCTGTGGCCTGGGAACATGAGAACGGTTTGATTCTGGAACCCTGTGGCCTGGCAACATGACTGAGCCTTGATTCTGGAACCCTGTGGCCTGGCAACATGACTGAGGCTTGATTCTGGAACCGTGTGGCCTGGGAACTTGACTGGGGTTTGATCGCAGAAACCTGTTGACTGTCCACATGACTGAGGTTTGATGGTGGAACCCTGTGCACTGGGAACATAACTGAGGTTTGATGGTTGAACCCTGTGGCATGGCAACATGATTGAGGTTTGATTGTGGAACCCTCAGGCTTGGGAACATGACTGAGGCTTGATGGTGGAACACTGTGGCCTGGAAACAGGAATGAGGTTTGATGGTGGAACCCTGTGGCCTGGCAACATGACTGAGGTTTGATTCTGGAAAATTGTGGCCTGGGAACATGACATCTGTTTAGATTGTGGAATAGTGTGCCCTGGGAACCTGACTGAGCCTTGGTTCTGGAACTCTGTGGACTGGGAACATGACTGAGGTTTATTCTAGAACCCTGTAGCCTGGGAACATAACTGAGGATTGATTCTGGAACCCTGTGGCCTGGGAACATGACATCGGTGGATTCTGGAACCCTGTGGCCTGGGAACATGAGAACGGTTTGATTCTGGAACCCTGAGGCCTGGCAACATGACTGAGGCTTGATTCTGGAACCCTGTGGCCTGGCAACATGACTGAGGTTTGATTCTGGATCCCTGTGGCCTGGGAACATGACTGAGGCGTGATTCGGGAAAACTGTGGCCTGGGAAAATGACATCTATTTAGATTGTGGAATAGTGTGCCCTGGGAACCTGACTGAGCCTTGGTTCTGGAACTCTGTGGACTGGGAACATGACTGAGGTTTATTCTAGAACCCTGTAGCCTGGGAACATAACTGAGGATTGATTCTGGAACCCTGTGGCCTGGGAACATGACATTGGTGGATTCTGGAACCCTGTGGCCTGGGAACATGAGAAGGTTGGATTCTGGAACCCTGTGGCCTGGCAACATGAGTGAGGCTTGATTCTGGAACCCTGTGTCCTGGCAACATGACTGAGGCTTGATTCTGGAACCGTGTGGCCTGGGAACTTGACTGGGGTTTGTTCGCAGAAACCTGTGGACTGTCCACATGACTGAGGTTTGATGGTGGAACCCTGTGCACTGGGAACATGACTGAGGCCTGATACTGGAACCCCGTGGCGTGGGAACATGATTGAGGTTTGATTGTGGAACCCTCAGGCTTGGGAACATGACTGAGGCTTGATGGAGGAACACTGTGGCCTGGAAAGAGGAATGAGGTTTGATGGTGGAACCCTGTTGCCTGGCAACATGACTGAGGTTTGATTCTGGAAAACTGTGGCCTGGGAACATGACATCTGTTTAGATTGTGGAATAGTGTGCCCTGGGAACCTGACTGAGCCTTGGTTCTGGAACTCTGTGGACTGGGAACATGACTGAGGTTTATTCTAGAACCCTGTAGCCTGGGAACATAACTGAGGATTGATTCTGGAACCCTGTGGCCTGGGAACATGACATCGGTGGATTCTGGAACCCTGTGGCCTGGCAACATGACTGAGGCTTGATTCTGGAACCCTGTGGCCTGGCAACATGATTGAGGCTTGATTTTGGAACCGTGTGGCCTGGGAAATTGACTGGGGTTTGATCGCAGAAACCTGTGGACTGTCCCCATGACTGAGGTTTGATGGTTGAACCCTGTGGCATGGCAACATGATTGAGGTTTGATTGTGGAACCCTCAGGTTTGGGAACATGACTGAGGCTTGATGGTGGGACACTCTGGCCTGGAAACAGGAATGAGGTTTGATGGTGGAACCCTGCGCCCTGGCAACATGACTGAGGTTTGATTCTGGAAAACTGGCCTGGGAACATGACATCTGTTTAGATTGTGGAATAGTGTGCACTGGGAACCTGACTGAGCCTTGGTTCTGGAACTCTGTGGACTGGGAATATGACTGAGGTTTATTCTAGAACCCTGTAGCCTGGGAACATAACTGAGGATTGATTCTGGAACCCTGTGGCCTGGAAACATGACATCGGTGGATTCTGGAACCCTGTGGCCTGGGAACATGAGAACGGTTTGATTCTGGAACCCTGTGGCCTGGCAACATGACTGAGGCTTGATTCTGGAACCCTGTGGCCTGGCAACATGACTGAGGTTTGATTCTGGATCCCTGTGGCCTGGGAACATGACTGAGGCGTGATTCTGGAAAACTGTGGCCTGGGAAAATGACATCTGTTTAGATTGTGGAATAGTGTGCCCTGGGAACCTGACTGAGCCTTGGTTCTGGAACTCTGTGGACTGGGAACATGACTGAGGTTTATTCTAGAACCCTGTAGCCTGGGAACATAACTGAGGATTGATTCTGGAACCCTGTGGCCTGGGAACATGACATCGGTGGATTCTGGATACCTGTGGCCTGGGAACATGAGAACGGTTTGATTCTGGAACCCTGTGGCCTGGCAACATGACTGAGGCTTGATTCTGGAACCCTGTGGCCTGGCAACATGACTGAGGTTTGATTCTGTATCCCTGTGGCCTGGGAACATGACTGAGGCGTGATTCTGGAAAACAGTGGCCTGGAAACATGACATCTGTTTAGATTGTGGAATAGTGTGCCCTGGGAACCTGACTGAGCCTTGGTTCTGCAACTCTGTGGACTGGGAACATGACTGAGGTTTATTCTAGAACCCTGTAGCCTGGGAACATAACTGAGGATTGATTCTGGAACCCTGTGGCCTGGGAACATGACATCGGTGGATTCTGGAACCCTGTGGCCTGGGAACATGAGAACGGTTTGATTCTGGAACCCTGTGTCCTGGCAACATGACTGAGGCTTGATTCTGGAACCCTGTGGCCTGGCAACATGACTGAGGCTTGATTCTGGAACCCTGTGGCCTGGGTACTTGACTGGGGTTTGATCGCAGAAACCTGTGGACTGGCCACATGACTGAGGTTTGATGGTGGAACCCTGTGCACTGGGAACATGACTGAGGCCTGATACTGGAACCCCGTGGCGTTGGAACATGCCATTGGTTTGATTCTGGAACCCTGTTTCCTGAGAACATGACTGAGGTTTGATGGTTGAACCCTGTGGCATGGCAACATGATTGAGGTTTGATTGTGGAACCCTCAGGCTTGGGAACATGACTGAGGCTTAATGGTGGAACAGTGTGGCCTGAAAAGAGGAATGAGGTTTGATGGTGGAACCCTGTGGCCTGGCAAAATGACTGAGGTTTGATTCTGGAAAACTGGGGCCTGGGAACATGACATCTGTTTAGATTGTGGAATAGTGTGCCCTGGGAACCTGACTGAGCTTTGGTTCTGGAACTCTGTGGACTGGGAACATGACTGAGGTTTATTCTAGAACCCTGTAGCCTGGGAACATAACTGAGGATTGATTCTGGAACCCTGTGGCCTGGGAACATGACATCGGTGGATTCTGGAACTCTGTGGCCTGGGAACATGAGAACGGTTTGATTCTGGAACCCTGTGGCCTTGCAACATGATTGAGGCTTGATTCTGGAACCCTGTGGCCGGGCAACATGACTGAGGTTTGATTCTGGATCCCTGTGGCCTGGGAACATGACTGAGGCGTGATTCTGGAAAACTGTGTCTTGGGAACATGACATCTGTTTAGATTGTGGAATAGTGTGCCCTGGGAACCTGACTGAGCCTTCTTCTGGAACTCTGTGGACTGGGAACATGACTGAGGTTTATTCAAGAACCCTGTAGCCTGGGAACATAACTGAGGATTGATTCTGGAACCCTGTGGCCTGGGAACATGACATAGGTGGAATCTGGAACCCTGTGGCCTGGCAACATGACTGAGGCTTGATTCTGGAACCCTGTGGCCTGGCAACATGAATGAGGCTTGATTCTGGAACCCTGTGGCCTGGCAACATGACTGAGGCTTGATTCTGGAACCCTGTGGCCTGGCAACATGACTGAGGCTTGATTCTGGAACCGTGTGGCCTGGGAACTTGACTGGGGTTTGATCGCAGAAACCTGTGGACTGTCCACATGACTGAGGTTTCATGGTTGAACGCTGTGGCATGGCAACATGATTGAGGTTTGATTGTGGAACCCTCAGGCTTGGGAACATGACCTAGGCTTGATGGTGGAACCCTGTGGCCTGGAAACAGGAATGACGTTTGATGGTGGAACCCTGCTGCCTGGCAACATGATTGAGGTTTGATTCTGGAAAACTGTGGCCTGGGAACATGACATCTATTTAGATTGTGGAATAGTGTGCCCTGGGAAACTAACTGAGCCTTGGTTCTGGAACTCTGTGGACTGGGAACATGACTGAGGTTTTTTCTAGAACCCTGTAGCCTGGGAACATAACTGAGGATTGATTCTGGAACCCTGTGGCCTGGGAACATGACATCGGTGGATTCTGGAACCCTGTGGCCTGGCAACATGACTGAGGCTTGATTCTGGAACCCTGTGGCCTGGCAACATGATTGAGGCTTGATTTTGGAACCGTGTGGCCTGGGAAATTGATTGGGGTTTGATCGCAGAAACCTGTGGACTGTCCCCATGACTGAGGTTTGATGGTTGAACCCTGTGGCATGGCAACATGAATGAGGTTTGATTGTGGAACCCTCAGGTTTGGGAACATGACTGAGGCTTGATGGTGGGACACTCTGGCCTGGAAACAGGAATGAGGTTTGATGGTGGAACCCTGCGCCCTGGCAACATGACTGAGGTTTGATTCTGGAAAACTGGCCTGGGAACATGACATCTGTTTAGATTGTGGAATAGTGTGCACTGGGAACCTGACTGAGCCTTGGTTCTGGAACTCTGTGGACTGGGAATATGACTGAGGTTTATTCTAGAACCCTGTAGCCTGGGAACATAACTGAGGATTGATTCTGGAACCCTGTGGCCTGGAAACATGACATCGGTGGATTCTGGAACCCTGTGGCCTGGGAACATGAGAACGGTTTGATTCTGGAACCCTGTGGCCTGGCAACATGACTGAGGCTTGATTCTGGAACCCTGTGGCCTGGCAACATGACTGAGGTTTGATTCTGGATCCCTGTGGCCTGGGAACATGACTGAGGCGTGATTCTGGAAAACTGTGGCCTGGGAAAATGACATCTGTTTAGATTGTGGAATAGTGTGCCCTGGGAACCTGACTGAGCCTTGGTTCTGGAACTCTGTGGACTGGGAACATGACTGAGGTTTATTCTAGAACCCTGTAGCCTGGGAACATAACTGAGGATTGATTCTGGAACCCTGTGGCCTGGGAACATGACATCGGTGGATTCTGGATACCTGTGGCCTGGGAACATGAGAACGGTTTGATTCTGGAACCCTGTGGCCTGGCAACATGACTGAGGCTTGATTCTGGAACCCTGTGGCCTGGCAACATGACTGAGGTTTGATTCTGTATCCCTGTGGCCTGGGAACATGACTGAGGCGTGATTCTGGAAAACAGTGGCCTGGAAACATGACATCTGTTTAGATTGTGGAATAGTGTGCCCTGGGAACCTGACTGAGCCTTGGTTCTGCAACTCTGTGGACTGGGAACATGACTGAGGTTTATTCTAGAACCCTGTAGCCTGGGAACATAACTGAGGATTGATTCTGGAACCCTGTGGCCTGGGAACATGACATCGGTGGATTCTGGAACCCTGTGGCCTGGGAACATGAGAACGGTTTGATTCTGGAACCCTGTGTCCTGGCAACATGACTGAGGCTTGATTCTGGAACCCTGTGGCCTGGCAACATGACTGAGGCTTGATTCTGGAACCCTGTGGCCTGGGTACTTGACTGGGGTTTGATCGCAGAAACCTGTGGACTGGCCACATGACTGAGGTTTGATGGTGGAACCGTGTGCACTGGGAACATGACTGAGGCCTGATACTGGAACCCCGTGGCGTTGGAACATGCCATTGGTTTGATTCTGGAACCCTGTTTCCTGAGAACATGACTGAGGTTTGATGGTTGAACCCTGTGGCATGGCAACATGATTGAGGTTTGATTGTGGAACCCTCAGGCTTGGGAACATGACTGAGGCTTAATGGTGGAACAGTGTGGCCTGAAAAGAGGAATGAGGTTTGATGGTGGAACCCTGTGGCCTGGCAAAATGACTGAGGTTTGATTCTGGAAAACTGGGGCCTGGGAACATGACATCTGTTTAGATTGTGGAATAGTGTGCCCTGGGAACCTGACTGAGCTTTGGTTCTGGAACTCTGTGGACTGGGAACATGACTGAGGTTTATTCTAGAACCCTGTAGCCTGGGAACATAACTGAGGATTGATTCTGGAACCCTGTGGCCTGGGAACATGACATCGGTGGATTCTGGAACTCTGTGGCCTGGGAACATGAGAACGGTTTGATTCTGGAACCCTGTGGCCTTGCAACATGATTGAGGCTTGATTCTGGAACCCTGTGGCCGGGCAACATGACTGAGGTTTGATTCTGGATCCCTGTGGCCTGGGAACATGACTGAGGCGTGATTCTGGAAAACTGTGTCTTGGGAACATGACATCTGTTTAGATTGTGGAATAGTGTGCCCTGGGAACCTGACTGAGCCTTCTTCTGGAACTCTGTGGACTGGGAACATGACTGAGGTTTATTCAAGAACCCTGTAGCCTGGGAACATAACTGAGGATTGATTCTGGAACCCTGTGGCCTGGGAACATGACATCGGTGGAATCTGGAACCCTGTGGCCTGGCAACATGACTGAGGCTTGATTCTGGAACCCTGTGGCCTGGCAACATGAATGAGGCTTGATTCTGGAACCCTGTGGCCTGGCAACATGACTGAGGCTTGATTCTGGAACCCTGTGGCCTGGCAACATGACTGAGGCTTGATTCTGGAACCGTGTGGCCTGGGAACTTGACTGGGGTTTGATCGCAGAAACCTGTGGACTGTCCACATGACTGAGGTTTCATGGTTGAACGCTGTGGCATGGCAACATGATTGAGGTTTGATTGTGGAACCCTCAGGCTTGGGAACATGACCTAGGCTTGATGGTGGAACCCTGTGGCCTGGAAACAGGAATGACGTTTGATGGTGGAACCCTGCTGCCTGGCAACATGATTGAGGTTTGATTCTGGAAAACTGTGGCCTGGGAACATGACATCTATTTAGATTGTGGAATAGTGTGCCCTGGGAAACTAACTGAGCCTTGGTTCTGGAACTCTGTGGACTGGGAACATGACTGAGGTTTATTCTAGAACCCTGTAGCCTGGGAACATAACTGAGGATTGATTCTGGAACCCTGTGGCCTGGGAACATGACATCGGTGGATTCTGGAACCCTGTGGCCTGGCAACATGACTGAGGCTTGATTCTGGAACCCTGTGGCCTGGCAACATGATTGAGGCTTGATTTTGGAACCGTGTGGCCTGGGAAATTGATTGGGGTTTGATCGCAGAAACCTGTGGACTGTCCCCATGACTGAGGTTTGATGGTTGAACCCTGTGGCATGGCAACATGAATGAGGTTTGATTGTGGAACCCTCAGGTTTGGGAACATGACTGAGGCTTGATGGTGGGACACTCTGGCCTGGAAACAGGAATGAGGTTTGATGGTGGAACCCTGCGCCCTGGCAACATGACTGAGGTTTGATTCTGGAAAACTGGCCTGGGAACATGACATCTGTTTAGATTGTGGAATAGTGTGCACTGGGAACCTGACTGAGCCTTGGTTCTGGAACTCTGTGGACTGGGAATATGACTGAGGTTTATTCTAGAACCCTGTAGCCTGGGAACATAACTGAGGATTGATTCTGGAACCCTGTGGCCTGGGAACATGACATCAGTGGATTCTGGAACCCTGTGGCCTGGGAACATGAGAACGGTTTGATTCTGGAACCCTGTGGCCTGGCAACATGACTGAGGCTTGATTCTGGAACCCTGTGGCCTGGCAACATGACTGAGGTTTGATTCTGGATCCCTGTGGCCTGGGAACATGACTGAGGCGTGATTCTGGAAAACTGTGGCCTGGGAAAATGACATCTGTTTAGATTGTGGAATAGTGTGCCCTGGGAACCTGACTGAGCCTTGGTTCTGGAACTCTGTGGACTGGGAACATGACTGAGGTTTATTCTAGAACCCTGTAGCCTGGGAACATAACTGAGGATTGATTCTGGAACCCTGTGGCCTGGGAACATGACATCGGTGGATTCTGGATACCTGTGGCATGGGAACATGAGAACGGTTTGATTCTGGAACCCTGTGGCCTGGCAACATGACTGAGGCTTGATTCTGGAACCCTGTGGCCTGGCAACATGACTGAGGTTTGATTCTGTATCCCTGTGGCCTGGGAACATGACTGAGGCGTGATTCTGGAAAACAGTGGCCTGGAAACATGACATCTGTTTAGATTGTGGAATAGTGTGCCCTGGGAACCTGACTGAGCCTTGGTTCTGCAACTCTGTGGACTGGGAACATGACTGAGGTTTATTCTAGAACCCTGTAGCCTGGGAACATAACTGAGGATTGATTCTGGAACCCTGTGGCCTGGGAACATGACATCGGTGGATTCTGGAACCCTGTGGCCTGGGAACATGAGAACGGTTTGATTCTGGAACCCTGTGTCCTGGCAACATGACTGAGGCTTGATTCTGGAACCCTGTGGCCTGGCAACATGACTGAGGCTTGATTCTGGAACCCTGTGGCCTGGGTACTTGACTGGGGTTTGATCGCAGAAACCTGTGGACTGGCCACATGACTGAGGTTTGATGGTGGAACCCTGTGCACTGGGAACATGACTGAGGCCTGATACTGGAACCCCGTGGCGTGGGAACATGCCATTGGTTTGATTCTGGAACCCTGTTTCCTGAGAACATGACTGAGGTTTGATGGTTGAACCCTGTGGCATGGCAACATGATTGAGGTTTGATTGTGGAACCCTCAGGCTTGGGAACATGACTGAGGCTTAATGGTGGAACAGTGTGGCCTGAAAAGAGGAATGAGGTTTGATGGTGGAACCCTGTGGCCTGGCAAAATGACTGAGGTTTGATTCTGGAAAACTGGGGCCTGGGAACATGACATCTGTTTAGATTGTGGAATAGTGTGCCCTGGGAACCTGACTGAGCTTTGGTTCTGGAACTCTGTGGACTGGGAACATGACTGAGGTTTATTCTAGAACCCTGTAGCCTGGGAACATAACTGAGGATTGATTCTGGAACCCTGTGGCCTGGGAACATGACATCGGTGGATTCTGGAACTCTGTGGCCTGGGAACATGAGAACGGTTTGATTCTGGAACCCTGTGGCCTTGCAACATGATTGAGGCTTGATTCTGGAACCCTGTGGCCGGGCAACATGACTGAGGTTTGATTCTGGATCCCTGTGGCCTGGGAACATGACTGAGGCGTGATTCTGGAAAACTGTGTCTTGGGAACATGACATCTGTTTAGATTGTGGAATAGTGTGCCCTGGGAACCTGACTGAGCCTTCTTCTGGAACTCTGTGGACTGGGAACATGACTGAGGTTTATTCAAGAACCCTGTAGCCTGGGAACATAACTGAGGATTGATTCTGGAACCCTGTGGCCTGGGAACATGACATCGGTGGAATCTGGAACCCTGTGGCCTGGCAACATGACTGAGGCTTGATTCTGGAACCCTGTGGCCTGGCAACATGAATGAGGCTTGATTCTGGAACCCTGTGGCCTGGCAACATGACTGAGGCTTGATTCTGGAACCCTGTGGCCTGGCAACATGACTGAGGCTTGATTCTGGAACCGTGTGGCCTGGGAACTTGACTGGGGTTTGATCGCAGAAACCTGTGGACTGTCCACATGACTGAGGTTTCATGGTTGAACGCTGTGGCATGGCAACATGATTGAGGTTTGATTGTGGAACCCTCAGGCTTGGGAACATGACCTAGACTTGATGGTGGAACCCTGTGGCCTGGAAACAGGAATGACGTTTGATGGTGGAACCCTGCGGCCTGGCAACATGATTGAGGTTTGATTCTGGAAAACTGTGGCCTGGGAACATGACACCTATTTAGATTGTGGAATAGTGTGCCCTGGGAAACTAACTGAGCCTTGGTTCTGGAACTCTGTGGACTGGGAACATGACTGAGGTTTATTCTAGAACCCTGTAGACTGGGAACATAACTGAGGATTGATTCTGGAACCCTGTGGCCTGGGAACATGACATCGGTGGATTCTGGAAACCTGTGGCCTGGGAACATGAGAACGGTTTGATTCTGGCACCCTGTGGCCTGGCAACATGACTGAGGCTTGATTCTGGAACCCTGTGGCCTGGCAACATGACTGAGGTTTGATTCTGGATCCCTGTGGCCTGGGAACATGACTGAGGCGTGATTCTGGAAAACTGTGGCCTGGGAAAATGACATCTGTTTAGATTGTGGAATAGTGTGCCCTGGGAACCTGACTGAGCCTTGGTTCTGGAACTCTGTGGACTGGGAACATGACTGAGGTTTATTCTAGAACCCTGTCGCCTGGGAACATAACTGAGGATTGATTCTGGAACCCTGTGGCCTGGGAACATGACATCGGTGGATTCTGGAACCCTGTGGCCTGGGAACATGAGAACGGTTTGATTCTGGAACCCTGTGGCCTGGGCACATGACTGAGGCTTGATTCTGGAACCCTGTGGCCTGGCAACATGACTGAGGCTTGATTCTGGAAACGTGTGGCCTGGGAACTTGACTGGGGTTTGATCGCAGAAACCTGTGGACTGGCCACATGACTGAGGTTTGATGGTGGAACCCTGTGCACTGGGAACATAACTGAGGTTTGATGGTTGAACCCTGTGGCATGGCAACATGATTGAGGTTTGATTGTGGAACCCTCAGGCTTGGGAACATGACTGAGGCTTGATGGTGGGACACTCTGGCCTGGAAACAGGAATGAGGTTTGATGGTGGAACCCTGCGCCCTGGCAACATGACTGAGGTTTGATTCTGGAAAACTGGCCTGGGAACATGACATCTGTTTAGATTGTGGAATAGTGTGCACTGGGAACCTGACTGAGCCTTGGTTCTGGAACTCTGTGGACTGGGAATATGACTGAGGTTTATTCTAGAACCCTGTAGCCTGGGAACATAACTGAGGATTGATTCTGGAACCCTGTGGCCTGGGAACATGACATCGGTGGATTCTGGAACCCTGTGGCCTGGGAACATGAGAACGGTTTGATTCTGGAACCCTGTGGCCTGGCAACATGACTGAGGCTTGATTCTGGAACCCTGTGGCCTGGCAACATGACTGAGGTTTGATTCTGTATCCCTGTGGCCTGGGAACATGACTGAGGCGTGATTCTGGAAAACAGTGGCCTGGAAACATGACATCTGTTTAGATTGTGGAATAGTGTGCCCTGGGAACCTGACTGAGCCTTGGTTCCGCAACTCTGTGGACTGGGAACATGACTGAGGTTTATTCTAGAACCCTGTAGCCTGGGAACATAACTGAGGATTGATTCTGGAACCCTGTGGCCTGGGAACATGACATCGGTGGATTCTGGAACCCTGTGGCCTGGGAACATGAGAACGGTTTGATTCTGGAACCCTGTGTCCTGGCAACATGACTGAGGCTTGATTCTGGAACCCTGTGGCCTGGCAACATGACTGAGGCTTGATTCTGGAACCCTGTGGCCTGGGTACTTGACTGGGGTTTGATCGCAGAAACCTGTGGACTGGCCACATGACTGAGGTTTGATGGTGGAACCCTGTGCACTGGGAACATGACTGAGGCCTGATACTGGAACCCCGTGGCGTTGGAACATGCCATTGGTTTGATTCTGGAACCCTGTTTCCTGAGAACATGACTGAGGTTTGATGGTTGAACCCTGTGGCATGGCAACATGATTGAGGTTTGATTGTGGAACCCTCAGGCTTGGGAACATGACTGAGGCTTAATGGTGGAACAGTGTGGCCTGAAAAGAGGAATGAGGTTTGATGGTGGAACCCTGTGGCCTGGCAAAATGACTGAGGTTTGATTCTGGAAAACTGGGGCCTGGGAACATGACATCTGTTTAGATTGTGGAATAGTGTGCCCTGGGAACCTGACTGAGCTTTGGTTCTGGAACTCTGTGGACTGGGAACATGACTGAGGTTTATTCTAGAACCCTGTAGCCTGGGAACATAACTGAGGATTGATTCTGGAACCCTGTGGCCTGGGAACATGACATCGGTGGATTCTGGAACTCTGTGGCCTGGGAACATGAGAACGGTTTGATTCTGGAACCCTGTGGCCTTGCAACATGATTGAGGCTTGATTCTGGAACCCTGTGGCCGGGCAACATGACTGAGGTTTGATTCTGGATCCCTGTGGCCTGGGAACATGACTGAGGCGTGATTCTGGAAAACTGTGTCTTGGGAACATGACATCTGTTTAGATTGTGGAATAGTGTGCCCTGGGAACCTGACTGAGCCTTCTTCTGGAACTCTGTGGACTGGGAACATGACTGAGGTTTATTCAAGAACCCTGTAGCCTGGGAACATAACTGAGGATTGATTCTGGAACCCTGTGGCCTGGGAACATGACATCGGTGGAATCTGGAACCCTGTGGCCTAGCAACATGACTGAGGCTTGATTCTGGAACCCTGTGGCCTGGCAACATGAATGAGGCTTGATTCTGGAACCCTGTGGCCCGGCAACATGACTGAGGCTTGATTCTGGAACCCTGTGGCCTGGCAACATGACTGAGGCTTGATTCTGGAACCGTGTGGCCTGGGAACTTGACTGGGGTTTGATCGCAGAAACCTGTGGACTGTCCACATGACTGAGGTTTCATGGTTGAACGCTGTGGCATGGCAACATGATTGAGGTTTGATTGTGGAACCCTCAGGCTTGGGAACATGACCTAGGCTTGATGGTGGAACCCTGTGGCCTGGAAACAGGAATGACGTTTGATGGTGGAACCCTGCGGCCTGGCAACATGATTGAGGTTTGATTCTGGAAAACTGTGGCCTGGGAACATGACATCTATTTAGATTGTGGAATAGTGTGCCCTGGGAACCTGACTGAGCCTTGGTTCTGGAACTCTGTGGACTGGGAACATGACTGAGGTTTATTCTAGAACCCTGTAGCCTGGGAACATAACTGAGGATTGATTCTGGAACCCTGTGGCCTGGGAACATGACATCGGTGGATTCTGGAAACCTGTGGCCTGGGAACATGAGAACGGTTTGATTCTGGCACCCTGTGGCCTGGCAACATGACTGAGGCTTGATTCTGGAACCCTGTGGCCTGGCAACATGACTGAGGTTTGATTCTGGATCCCTGTGGCCTGGGAACATGACTGAGGCGTGATTCTGGAAAACTGTGGCCTGGGAAAATGACATCTGTTTAGATTGTGGAATAGTGTGCCCTGGGAACCTGACTGAGCCTTGGTTCTGGAACTCTGTGGACTGGGAACATGACTGAGGTTTATTCTAGAACCCTGTAGCCTGGGAACATAACTGAGGATTGATTCTGGAACCCTGTGGCCTGGGAACATGACATCGGTGTATTCTGGAACCCTGTGGCCTGGGAACATGAGAACGGTTTGATTCTGGAACCCTGTGGCCTGGGCACATGACTGAGGCTTGATTCTGGAACCCTGTGGCCTGGCAACATGACTGAGGCTTGATTCTGTAACCGTGTGGCCTGGGAACATGACTGAGGCGTGATTCTGGAAAACTGTAGCCTGGGAAAATGACTTCTGTTTAGATTGTGGAATAGAGTGCCCTGGGAACCAGACTGAGCCTTGGTTCTGGAACTCTGTGGACTGGGAACATGACTGAGGTTTATTCTAGAACCCTGTAGCCTGGGAACATAACTGAGGATTGATTCTGGAACCCTGTGGCCTGGGAACATGACATCGGTGGATTCTGGAAACCTGTGGCCTGGGAACATGAGAACGGTTTGATTCTGGAACCCTGTGGCCTGGCAACATGACTGAGGCTTGATTCTGGAACCCTGTGGCCTGGCAACATGACTGAGGTTTGATTCTGTATCCCTGTGGCCTGGGAACATGACTGAGGCGTGATTCTGGAAAACTGTCGCCTGGAAACATGACATCTGTTTAGATTGTGGAATAGTGTGCCCTGGGAACCTGACTGAGCCTTGGTTCTGGAACTCTGTGGACTGGGAACATGACTGAGGTTTATTCTAGAACCCTGTAGCCTGGGAACATAACTGAGGATTGATTCTGGAACCCTGTGGCCTGGGAACATGACATCGGTGGATTCTGGAAACCTGTGGCCTGGGAACATGAGAACGGTTTGATTCTGGAACCCTGTGGCCTGGCAACATGACTGAGGCTTGATTCTGGAACCCTGTGGCCTGGCAACATGACTGAGGTTTGATTCTGGATCCCTGTGGCCTGGGAACATGACTGAGGCGTGATTCTGGAAAACTGTGGCCTGGAAACATGACATCTGTATAGATTGTGGAATAGTGTGCCCTGGGAACCTGACTGAGCCTTGGTTCTGGAACTCTGTGGACTGGGAACATGACTGAGTTTTATTCTAGAACCCTGTAGCCTGGGAACATAACTAAGGATTGATTCTGGAACCCTGTGGCCTGGGAACATGACATCGGTGGATTCTCGAACCCTGTGGCCTGGGAACATGAGAACGGTTTGATTCTGGAACCCTGTGGCCTGGCAACATGACTGAGCCTTGATTCTGGAACCCTGTGGCCTGGCAACATGACTGAGGCTTGATTCTGGAACCGTGTGGCCTGGGAACTTGACTGGGGTTTGATCGCAGAAACCTGTTGACTGTCCACATGACTGAGGTTTGATGGTGGGACCCTGTGCACTGGGAACATAACTGAGGTTTGATGGTTGAACCCTGTGGCATGGCAACATGATTGAGGTTTGATTGTGGAACCCTCAGGCTTGGGAACATGACTGAGGCTTGATGGTGGAACACTGTGGCCTGGAAACAGGAATGAGGTTTGATGGTGGAACCCTTTGGCCTCGCAACATGACTGAGGTTTGATTCTGGAAAATTGTGGCCTGGGAACTTGACATCTGTTTAGATTGTGGAATAGTGTGCCCTGGGAACCTGACTGAGCCTTGGTTCTGGAACTCTGTGGACTGGGAACATGACTGAGGTTTATTCTAGAACCCTGTAGCCTGGGAACATAACTGAGGATTGATTCTGGAACCCTGTGGCCTGGGAACATGACATCGGTGGATTCTGGAACCCTGTGGCCTGGGAACATGAGAAGGTTGGATTCTGGAACCCTGTGGCCTGGCAACATGAGTGAGGCTTGATTCTGGAACCCTGTGTCCTGGCAACATGACTGAGGCTTGATTCTGGAACCGTGTGGCCTGGGAACTTGACTGGGGTTTGTTCGCAGAAACCTGTGGACTGTCCACATGACTGAGGTTTGATGGTGGAACCCTGTGCACTGGGAACATGACTGAGGCCTGATACTGGAACCCCGTGGCGTGGGAACATGATTGAGGTTTGATTGTGGAACCCTCAGGCTTGGGAACATGACTGAGGCTTGATGGAGGAACACTGTGGCCTGGAAACATAACTGAGGATTGATTCTGGAACCCTGTGGCCTGGGAACATGACATCGGTGGATTCTGGAACCCTGTGGCCTGGCAACATGACTGAGGCTTGATTCTGGAACCCTGTGGCCTGGCAACATGACTGAGGCTTGATTTTGGAACCGTGTGGCCTGGGAAATTGACTGGGGTTTGATCGCAGAAACCTGTGGACTGTCCCCATGACTGAGGTTTGATGGTTGAACCCTGTGGCATGGCAACATGATTGAGGTTTGACTGTGGAACCCTCAGGTTTGGGAACATGACTGAGGCTTGATGGTGGCACACTCTGGCCTGGAAACAGGAATGAGGTTTGATGGTGGAACCCTGCGCCCTGGCAACATGACTGAGGTTTGATTCTGGAAAACTGTGGCCTGGGAACATGACATCTGTTTAGATTGTGGAATAGTGTGCACTGGGAACCTGACTGAGCCTTGGTTCTGGAACTCTGTGGACTGGGAACATGACTGAGGTTTATTCTAGAACCCTGTAGCCTGGGAACATAACTGAGGATTGATTCTGGAACCCTGTGGCCTGGAAACATGACATCGGGGGATTCTGGAACCCTGTGGCCTGGGAACATGAGAACGGTTTGATTCTGGAACCCTGTGGCCTGGCAACATGACTGAGGCTTGATTCTGGAACCCTGTGGCCTGGCAACATGACTGAGGTTTGATTCTGGATCCCTGTGGCCTGGGAACATGACTGAGGCGTGATTCTGGAAAACTGTGGCCTGGAAACATGACATCTGTATAGATTGTGGAATAGTGTGCCCTGGGAACCTGACTGAGCCTTGGTTCTGGAACTCTGTGGACTGGGAACATGACTGAGTTTTATTCTAGAACCCTGTAGCCTGGGAACATAACTGAGGATTGATTCTGGAACCCTGTGGCCTGGGAACATGACATCGGTGGATTCTCGAACCCTGTGGCCTGGGAACATGAGAACGGTTTGATTCTGGAACCCTGTGGCCTGGCAACATGACTGAGCCTTGATTCTGGAACCCTGTGGCCTGGCAACATGACTGAGGCTTGATTCTGGAACCGTGTGGCCTGGGAACTTGACTGGGGTTTGATCGCAGAAACCTGTTGACTGTCCACATGACTGAGGTTTGATGGTGGAACCCTGTGCACTGGGAACATAACTGAGGTTTGATGGTTGAACCCTGTGGCATGGCAACATGATTGAGGTTTGATTGTGGAACCCTCAGGCTTGGGAACATGACTGAGGCTTGATGGTGGAACACTGTGGCCTGGAAACAGGAATGAGGTTTGATGGTGGAACCCTGTGGCCTGGCAACATGACTGAGGTTTGATTCTGGAAAATTGTGGCCTGGGAACATGACATCTGTTTAGATTGTGGAATAGTGTGCCCTGGGAACCTGACTGAGCCTTGGTTCTGGAACTCTGTGGACTGGGAACATGACTGAGGTTTATTCTAGAACCCTGTAGCCTGGGAACATAACTGAGGATTGATTCTGGAACCCTGTGGCCTGGGAACATGACATCGGTGGATTCTGGAACCCTGTGGCCTGGGAACATGAAAACGGTTTGATTCTGGAACCCTGTGGCCTGGCAACATGACTGAGGCTTGATTCTGGAACCCTGTGGCCTGGCAACATGACTGAGGTTTGATTCTGGATCCCTGTGGCCTGGGAACATGACTGAGGCGTGATTCTGGAAAACTGTGGCCTGGGAAAATGACATCTATTTAGATTGTGGAATAGTGTGCCCTGGGAACCTGACTGAGCCTTGGTTCTGGAACTCTGTGGACTGGGAACATGACTGAGGTTTATTCTAGAACCCTGTAGCCTGGGAACATAACTGAGGATTGATTCTGGAACCCTGTGTCCTGGGAACATGACATCGGTGGATTCTGGAACCCTGTGGCCTGGGAACATGAGAAGGTTGGATTCTGGAACCCTGTGGCCTGGCAACATGAGTGAGGCTTGATTCTGGAACCCTGTGGCCTGGCAACATGACTGAGGCTTGATTCTGGAACCGTGTGGCCTGGGAACTTGACTGGGGTTTGTTCGCAGAAACCTGTGGACTGTCCACATGACTGAGGTTTGATGGTGGAACCCTGTGCACTGGGAACATGACTGAGGCCTGATACTGGAACCCCGTGGCATGGGAACATGATTGAGGTTTGATTGTGGAACCCTCAGGCTTGGGAACATGACTGAGGCTTGATGGAGGAACACTGTGGCCTGGAAAGAGGAATGAGGTTTGATGGTGGAACCCTGTTGCCTGGCAACATGACTGAGGTTTGATTCTGGAAAACTGTGGCCTGGGAACATGACATCTGTTTAGACTGTGGAATAGTGTACCCTGGGAACCTGACTGAGCCTTGGTTCTGGAACTCTGTGGACTGGGAACATGACTGAGGTTTATTCTAGAACCCTGTAGCCTGGGAACATAACTGAGGATTGATTCTGGAACCCTGTGGCCTGGGAACATGACATCGGTGGATTCTGGAACCCTGTGGCCTGGCAACATGACTGAGGCTTGATTCTGGAACCCTGTGGCCGGGCAACATGATTGAGGCTTAATTTTGGAACCGTGTGGCCTGGGAAATTGACTGGGGTTTGATCGCAGAAACCTGTGGACTGTCCCCATGACTGAGGTTTGATGGTTGAACCCTGTGGCATGGCAACATGATTGAGGTTTGATTGTGGAACCCTCAGGTTTGGGAACATGACTGAGGCTTGATGGTGGGACACTCTGGCCTGGAAACAGGAATGAGGTTTGATGGTGGAACCCTGCGCCCTGGCAACATGACTGAGGTTTGATTCTGGAAAACTGGCCTGGGAACATGACATCTGTTTAGATTGTGGAATAGTGTGCACTGGGAACCTGACTGAGCCTTGGTTCTGGAACTCTGTGGACTGGGAATATGACTGAGGTTTATTCTAGAACCCTGTAGCCTGGGAACATAACTGAGGATTGATTCTGGAACCCTGTGGCCTGGAAACATGACATCGGTGGATTCTGGAACCCTGTGGCCTGGGAACATGAGAACGGTTTGATTCTGGAACCCTGTGGCCTGGCAACATGACTGAGGCTTGATTCTGGAACCCTGTGGCCTGGCAACATGACTGAGGTTTGATTCTGGATCCCTGTGGCCTGGGAACATGACTGAGGCGTGATTCTGGAAAACTGTGGCCTGGGAAAATGACATCTGTTTAGATTGTGGAATAGTGTGCCCTGGGAACCTGACTGAGCCTTGGTTCTGGAACTCTGTGGACTGGGAACATGACTGAGGTTTATTCTAGAACCCTGTAGCCTGGGAACATAACTGAGGATTGATTCTGGAACCCTGTGGCCTGGGAACATGACATCGGTGGATTCTGGATACCTGTGGCATGGGAACATGAGAACGGTTTGATTCTGGAACCCTGTGGCCTGGCAACATGACTGAGGCTTGATTCTGGAACCCTGTGGCCTGGCAACATGACTGAGGTTTGATTCTGTATCCCTGTGGCCTGGGAACATGACTGAGGCGTGATTCTGGAAAACAGTGGCCTGGAAACATGACATCTGTTTAGATTGTGGAATAGTGTGCCCTGGGAACCTGACTGAGCCTTGGTTCTGCAACTCTGTGGACTGGGAACATGACTGAGGTTTATTCTAGAACCCTGTAGCCTGGGAACATAACTGAGGATTGATTCTGGAACCCTGTGGCCTGGGAACATGACATCGGTGGATTCTGGAACCCTGTGGCCTGGGAACATGAGAACGGTTTGATTCTGGAACCCTGTGTCCTGGCAACATGACTGAGGCTTGATTCTGGAACCCTGTGGCCTGGCAACATGACTGAGGCTTGATTCTGGAACCCTGTGGCCTGGGTACTTGACTGGGGTTTGATCGCAGAAACCTGTGGACTGGCCACATGACTGAGGTTTGATGGTGGAACCCTGTGCACTGGGAACATGACTGAGGCCTGATACTGGAACCCCGTGGCGTTGGAACATGCCATTGGTTTGATTCTGGAACCCTGTTTCCTGAGAACATGACTGAGGTTTGATGGTTGAACCCTGTGGCATGGCAACATGATTGAGGTTTGATTGTGGAACCCTCAGGCTTGGGAACATGACTGAGGCTTAATGGTGGAACAGTGTGGCCTGAAAAGAGGAATGAGGTTTGATGGTGGAACCCTGTGGCCTGGCAAAATGACTGAGGTTTGATTCTGGAAAACTGGGGCCTGGGAACATGACATCTGTTTAGATTGTGGAATAGTGTGCCCTGGGAACCTGACTGAGCTTTGGTTCTGGAACTCTGTGGACTGGGAACATGACTGAGGTTTATTCTAGAACCCTGTAGCCTGGGAACATAACTGAGGATTGATTCTGGAACCCTGTGGCCTGGGAACATGACATCGGTGGATTCTGGAACTCTGTGGCCTGGGAACATGAGAACGGTTTGATTCTGGAACCCTGTGGCCTTGCAACATGATTGAGGCTTGATTCTGGAACCCTGTGGCCGGGCAACATGACTGAGGTTTGATTCTGGATCCCTGTGGCCTGGGAACATGACTGAGGCGTGATTCTGGAAAACTGTGTCTTGGGAACATGACATCTGTTTAGATTGTGGAATAGTGTGCCCTGGGAACCTGACTGAGCCTTCTTCTGGAACTCTGTGGACTGGGAACATGACTGAGGTTTATTCAAGAACCCTGTAGCCTGGGAACATAACTGAGGATTGATTCTGGAACCCTGTGGCCTGGGAACATGACATCGGTGGAATCTGGAACCCTGTGGCCTGGCAACATGACTGAGGCTTGATTCTGGAACCCTGTGGCCTGGCAACATGAATGAGGCTTGATTCTGGAACCCTGTGGCCTGGCAACATGACTGAGGCTTGATTCTGGAACCCTGTGGCCTGGCAACATGACTGAGGCTTGATTCTGGAACCGTGTGGCCTGGGAACTTGACTGGGGTTTGATCGCAGAAACCTGTGGACTGTCCACATGACTGAGGTTTCATGGTTGAACGCTGTGGCATGGCAACATGATTGAGGTTTGATTGTGGAACCCTCAGGCTTGGGAACATGACCTAGGCTTGATGGTGGAACCCTGTGGCCTGGAAACAGGAATGACGTTTGATGGTGGAACCCTGCGGCCTGGCAACATGATTGAGGTTTGATTCTGGAAAACTGTGGCCTGGGAACATGACACCTATTTAGATTGTGGAATAGTGTGCCCTGGGAAACTAACTGAGCCTTGGTTCTGGAACTCTGTGGACTGGGAACATGACTGAGGTTTATTCTAGAACCCTGTAGCCTGGGAACATAACTGAGGATTGATTCTGGAACCCTGTGGCCTGGGAACATGACATCGGTGGATTCTGGAAACCTGTGGCCTGGGAACATGAGAACGGTTTGATTCTGGCACCCTGTGGCCTGGCAACATGACTGAGGCTTGATTCTGGAACCCTGTGGCCTGGCAACATGACTGAGGTTTGATTCTGGATCCCTGTGGCCTGGGAACATGACTGAGGCGTGATTCTGGAAAACTGTGGCCTGGGAAAATGACATCTGTTTAGATTGTGGAATAGTGTGCCCTGGGAACCTGACTGAGCCTTGGTTCTGGAACTCTGTGGACTGGGAACATGACTGAGGTTTATTCTAGAACCCTGTCGCCTGGGAACATAACTGAGGATTGATTCTGGAACCCTGTGGCCTGGGAACATGACATCGGTGGATTCTGGAACCCTGTGGCCTGGGAACATGAGAACGGTTTGATTCTGGAACCCTGTGGCCTGGGCACATGACTGAGGCTTGATTCTGGAACCCTGTGGCCTGGCAACATGACTGAGGCTTGATTCTGTAACCGTGTGGCCTGGGAACATGACTGAGGCGTGATTCTGGAAAACTGTAGCCTGGGAAAATGACTTCTTTTTAGATTGTGGAATAGAGTGCCCTGGGAACCTGACTGAGCCTTGGTTCTGGAACTCTGTGGACTGGGAACATGACTGAGGTTTATTCTAGAACCCTGTAGCCTGGGAACATAACTGAGGATTGATTCTGGAACCCTGTGGCCTGGGAACATGACATCGGTGGATTCTGGAAACCTGTGGCCTGGGAACATGAGAACGGTTTGATTCTGGAACCCTGTGGCCTGGCAACATGACTGAGGCTTGATTCTGGAACCCTGTGGCCTGGCAACATGACTGAGGTTTGATTCTGTATCCCTGTGGCCTGGGAACATGACTGAGGCGTGATTCTGGAAAACTGTCGCCTGGAAACATGACATCTGTTTAGATTGTGGAATAGTGTGCCCTGGGAACCTGACTGAGCCTTGGTTCTGGAACTCTGTGGACTGGGAACATGACTGAGGTTTATTCTAGAACCCTGTAGCCTGGGAACATAACTGAGGATTGATTCTGGAACCCTGTGGCCTGGGAACATGACATCGGTGGATTCTGGAAACCTGTGGCCTGGGAACATGAGAACGGTTTGATTCTGGAACCCTGTGGCCTGGCAACATGACTGAGGCTTGATTCTGGAACCCTGTGGCCTGGCAACATGACTGAGGTTTGATTCTGGATCCCTGTGGCCTGGGAACATGACTGAGGCGTGATTCTGGAAAACTGTGGCCTGGAAACATGACATCTGTATAGATTGTGGAATAGTGTGCCCTGGGAACCTGACTGAGCCTTGGTTCTGGAACTCTGTGGACTGGGAACATGACTGAGTTTTATTCTAGAACCCTGTAGCCTGGGAACATAACTAAGGATTGATTCTGGAACCCTGTGGCCTGGGAACATGACATCGGTGGATTCTCGAACCCTGTGGCCTGGGAACATGAGAACGGTTTGATTCTGGAACCCTGTGGCCTGGCAACATGACTGAGCCTTGATTCTGGAACCCTGTGGCCTGGCAACATGACTGAGGCTTGATTCTGGAACCGTGTGGCCTGGGAACTTGACTGGGGTTTGATCGCAGAAACCTGTTGACTGTCCACATGACTGAGGTTTGATGGTGGGACCCTGTGCACTGGGAACATAACTGAGGTTTGATGGTTGAACCCTGTGGCATGGCAACATGATTGAGGTTTGATTGTGGAACCCTCAGGCTTGGGAACATGACTGAGGCTTGATGGTGGAACACTGTGGCCTGGAAACAGGAATGAGGTTTGATGGTGGAACCCTTTGGCCTCGCAACATGACTGAGGTTTGATTCTGGAAAATTGTGGCCTGGGAACTTGACATCTGTTTAGATTGTGGAATAGTGTGCCCTGGGAACCTGACTGAGCCTTGGTTCTGGAACTCTGTGGACTGGGAACATGACTGAGGTTTATTCTAGAACCCTGTAGCCTGGGAACATAACTGAGGATTGATTCTGGAACCCTGTGGCCTGGGAACATGACATCGGTGGATTCTGGAACCCTGTGGCCTGGGAACATGAGAAGGTTGGATTCTGGAACCCTGTGGCCTGGCAACATGAGTGAGGCTTGATTCTGGAACCCTGTGTCCTGGCAACATGACTGAGGCTTGATTCTGGAACCGTGTGGCCTGGGAACTTGACTGGGGTTTGTTCGCAGAAACCTGTGGACTGTCCACATGACTGAGGTTTGATGGTGGAACCCTGTGCACTGGGAACATGACTGAGGCCTGATACTGGAACCCCGTGGCGTGGGAACATGATTGAGGTTTGATTGTGGAACCCTCAGGCTTGGGAACATGACTGAGGCTTGATGGAGGAACACTGTGGCCTGGAAACATATCTGAGGATTGATTCTGGAACCCTGTGGCCTGGGAACATGACATCGGTGGATTCTGGAACCCTGTGGCCTGGCAACATGACTGAGGCTTGATTCTGGAACCCTGTGGCCTGGCAACATGACTGAGGCTTGATTTTGGAACCGTGTGGCCTGGGAAATTGACTGGGGTTTGATCGCAGAAACCTGTGGACTGTCCCCATGACTGAGGTTTGATGGTTGAACCCTGTGGCATGGCAACATGATTGAGGTTTGATTGTGGAACCCTCAGGTTTGGGAACATGACTGAGGCTTGATGGTGGAACACTCTGGCCTGGAAACAGGAATGAGGTTTGATGGTGGAACCCTGCGCCCTGGCAACATGACTGAGGTTTGATTCTGGAAAACTGTGGCCTGGGAACATGACATCTGTTTAGATTGTGGAATAGTGTGCACTGGGAACCTGACTGAGCCTTGGTTCTGGAACTCTGTGGACTGGGAACATGACTGAGGTTTATTCTAGAACCCTGTAGCCTGGGAACATAACTGAGGATTGATTCTGGAACCCTGTGGCCTGGAAACATGACATCGGGGGATTCTGGAACCCTGTGGCCTGGGAACATGAGAACGGTTTGATTCTGGAACCCTGTGGCCTGGCAACATGACTGAGGCTTGATTCTGGAACCCTGTGGCCTGGCAACATGACTGAGGTTTGATTCTGGATCCCTGTGGCCTGGGAACATGACTGAGGCGTGATTCTGGAAAACTGTGTCCTGGAAACATGACATCTGTATAGATTGTGGAATAGTGTGCCCTGGGAACCTGACTGAGCCTTGGTTCTGGAACTCTGTGGACTGGGAACATGACTGAGTTTTATTCTAGAACCCTGTAGCCTGGGAACATAACTGAGGATTGATTCTGGAACCCTGTGGCCTGGGAACATGACATCGGTGGATTCTCGAACCCTGTGGCCTGGGAACATGAGAACGGTTTGATTCTGGAACCCTGTGGCCTGGCAACATGACTGAGCCTTGATTCTGGAACCCTGTGGCCTGGCAACATGACTGAGGCTTGATTCTGGAACCGTGTGGCCTGGGAACTTGACTGGGGTTTGATCGCAGAAACCTGTTGACTGTCCACATGACTGAGGTTTGATGGTGGAACCCTGTGCACTGGGAACATAACTGAGGTTTGATGGTTGAACCCTGTGGCATGGCAACATGATTGAGGTTTGATTGTGGAACCCTCAGGCTTGGGAACATGACTGAGGCTTGATGGTGGAACACTGTGGCCTGGAAACAGGAATGAGGTTTGATGGTGGAACCCTGTGGCCTGGCAACATGACTGAGGTTTGATTCTGGAAAACTTTGGCCTGGGAACATGACATCTGTTTAGATTGTGGAATAGTGTGCCCTGGGAACCTGACTGAGCCTTGGTTCTGGAACTCTGTGGACTGGGAACATGACTGAGGTTTATTCTAGAACCCTGTAGCCTGGGAACATAACTGAGGATTGATTCTGGAACCCTGTGGCCTGGGAACATGACATCGGTGGATTCTGGAACCCTGTGGCCTGGGAACATGAGAACGGTTTGATTCTGGAACCCTGTGTCCTGGCAACATGACTGAGGCTTGATTCTGGAACCCTGTGGCCTGGCAACATGACTGAGGTTTGATTCTGGATCCCTGTGGCCTGGGAACATGACTGAGGCGTGATTCTGGAAAACTGTGGCCTGGGAAAATGACATCTATTTAGATTGTGGAATAGTGTGCCCTGGGAACCTGACTGAGCCTTGGTTCTGGAACTCTGTGGACTGGGAACATGACTGAGGTTTATTCTAGAACCCTGTAGCCTGGGAACATAACTGAGGATTGATTCTGGAACCCTGTGGCCTGGGAACATGACATCGGTGGATTCTGGAACCCTGTGGCCTGGGAACATGAGAAGGTTGGATTCTGGAACCCTGTGGCCTGGCAACATGAGTGAGGCTTGATTCTGGAACCCTGTGGCCTGGCAACATGACTGAGGCTTGATTCTGGAACCGTGTGGCCTGGGAACTTGACTGGGGTTTGTTCGCAGAAACCTGTGGACTGTCCACATGACTGAGGTTTGATGGTGGAACCCTGTGCACTGGGAACATGACTGAGGCCTGATACTGGAACCCCGTGGCGTGGGAACATGATTGAGGTTTGATTGTGGAACCCTCAGGCTTGGGAACATGACTGAGGCTTGATGGAGGAACACTGTGGCCTGGAAAGAGGAATGAGGTTTGATGGTGGAACCCTGTTGCCTGGCAACATGACTGAGGTTTGATTCTGGAAAACTGTGGCCTGGGAACATGACATCTGTTTAGACTGTGGAATAGTGTACCCTGGGAACCTGACTGAGCCTTGGTTCTGGAACTCTGTGGACTGGGAACATGACTGAGGTTTATTCTAGAACCCTGTAGCCTGGGAACATAACTGAGGATTGATTCTGGAACCCTGTGGCCTGGGAACATGACATCGGTGGATTCTGGAACCCTGTGGCCTGGCAACATGACTGAGGCTTGATTCTGGAACCCTGTGGCCTGGCAACATGATTGAGGCTTGATTTTGGAACCGTGTGGCCTGGGAAATTGACTGGGGTTTGATCGCAGAAACCTGTGGACTGTCCCCATGACTGAGGTTTGATGGTTGAACCCTGTGGCATGGCAACATGATTGAGGTTTGATTGTGGAACCCTCAGGTTTGGGAACATGACTGAGGCTTGATGGTGGGACACTCTGGCCTGGAAACAGGAATGAGGTTTGATGGTGGAACCCTGCGCCCTGGCAACATGACTGAGGTTTGATTCTGGAAAACAGGCTTGGGAACATGACATCTGTTTAGATTGTGGAATAGTGTGCACTGGGAACCTGACTGAGCCTTGGTTCTGGAACTCTGTGGACTGGGAATATGACTGAGGTTTATTCTAGAACCCTGTAGCCTGGGAACATAACTGAGGATTGATTCTGGAACCCTGTGGCCTGGAAACATGACATCGGTGGATTCTGGAACCCTGTGGCCTGGGAACATGAGAACGGTTTGATTCTGGAACCCTGTGGCCTGGCAACATGACTGAGGCTTGATTCTGGAACCCTGTGGCCTGGCAACATGACTGAGGTTTGATTCTGGATCCCTGTGGCCTGGGAACATGACTGAGGCGTGATTCTGGAAAACTGTCGCCTGGGAAAATGACATCTGTTTAGATTGTGGAATAGTGTGCCCTGGGAACCTGACTGAGCCTTGGTTCTGGAACTCTGTGGACTGGGAACATGACTGAGGTTTATTCTAGAACCCTGTAGCCTGGGAACATAACTGAGGATTGATTCTGGAACCCTGTGGCCTGGGAACATGACATCGGTGGATTCTGGATACCTGTGGCCTGGGAACATGAGAACGGTTTGATTCTGGAACCCTGTGGCCTGGCAACATGACTGAGGCTTGATTCTGGAACCCTGTGGCCTGGCAACATGACTGAGGTTTGATTCTGTATCCCTGTGGCCTGGGAACATGACTGAGGCGTGATTCTGGAAAACAGTGGCCTGGAAATATGACATCTGTTTAGATTGTGGAATAGTGTGCCCTGGGAACCTGACTGAGCCTTGGATCTGCAACTCTGTGGACTGGGAACATGACTGAGGTTTATTCTAGAACCCTGTAGCCTGGGAACATAACTGAGGATTGATTCTGGAACCCTGTGGCCTGGGAACATGACATCGGTGGATTCTGGAAACCTGTGGCCTGGGAACATGAGAACGGTTTGATTCTGGAACCCTGTGGCCTGGCAACATGACTGAGGCTTGATTCTGGAACCCTGTGGCCTGGCAACATGACTGAGGTTTGATTCTGGATCCCTGTGGCCTGGGAACATGACTGAGGCGTGATTCTGGAAAACTGTGGCCTGGAAACATGACATCTGTATAGATTGTGGAATAGTGTGCCCTGGGAACCTGACTGAGCCTTGGTTCTGGAACTCTGTGGACTGGGAACATGACTGAGTTTTATTCTAGAAGCCTGTAGCCTGGGAACATAACTAAGGATTGATTCTGGAACCCTGTGGCCTGGGAACATGACATCGGTGGATTCTCGAAACCTGTGGCTGGGAACATGAGAACGGTTTGATTCTGGAACCCTGTGGCCTGGCAACTTGACTGAGCCTTGATTCTGGAACCCTGTGGCCTGGCAACATGACTGAGGCTTGATTCTGGAACCGTGTGGCCTGGGAACTTGACTGGGGTTTGATCGCAGAAACCTGTTGACTGTCCACATGACTGAGGTTTGATGGTGGGACCCTGTGCACTGGGAACATAACTGAGGTTTGATGGTTGAACCCTGTGGCATGGCAACATGATTGAGGTTTGATTGTGGAACCCTCAGGCTTGGGAACATGACTGAGGCTTGATGGTGGAACACTGTGGCCTGGAAACAGGAATGAGGTTTGATGGTGGAACCCTTTGGCCTCGCAACATGACTGAGGTTTGATTCTGGAAAATTGTGGCCTGGGAACTTGACATCTGTTTAGATTGTGGAATAGTGTGCCCTGGGAACCTGACTGAGCCTTGGTTCTGGAACTCTGTGAACTGGGAACATGACTGAGGTTTATTCTAGAACCCTGTAGCCTGGGAACATAACTGAGGATTGATTCTGGAACCCTGTGGCCTGGGAACATGACATCGGTGGATTCTGGAACCCTGTGGCCTGGGAACATGAGAAGGTTGGATTCTGGAACCCTGTGGCCTGGAAACATGAGTGAGGCTTGAATCTGGAACCCTGTGTCCTGGCAACATGACTGAGGCTTGATTCTGGAACCGTGTGGCCTGGGAACTTGACTGGGGTTTGTTCGCAGAAACCTGTGGACTGTCCCACATGACTGAGGTTTGATGGTGGAACCCTGTGCACTGGGAACATGACTGAGGCCTGATACTGGAACCCCGTGGCGTGGGAACATGATTGAGGTTTGATTGTGGAACCCTCAGGCTTGGGAACATGACTGAGGCTTGATGGAGGAACACTGTGGCCTGGAAAGAGGAATGAGGTTTGATGTGGAACCCTGTTGCCTGGCAACATGACTGAGGTTTGATTCTGGAAAACTGTGGCCTGGGAACATGACATCTGTTTAGATTGTGGAATAGTGTACCTGGGAAACCTGACTGAGCCTTGGTTCTGGAACTCTGTGGACTGGGAACATGACTGAGGTTTATTCTAGAACCCTGTAGCCTGGGAACATAACTGAGGATTGATTCTGGAACCCTGTGGCCTGGGAACATGACATCGGTGGATTCTGGAACCCTGTGGCCTGGCAACATGACTGAGGCTTGATTCTGGAACCCTGTGGCCTGGCAACATGACTGAGGCTTGATTTTGGAACCGTGTGGCCTGGGAAATTGACTGGGGTTTGATCGCAGAAACCTGTGGACTGTCCCCATGACTGAGGTTTGATGGTTGAACCCTGTGGCATGGCAACATGATTGAGGTTTGATTGTGGAACCCTCAGGTTTGGGAACATGACTGAGGCTTGATGGTGGGACACTCTGGCCTGGAAACAGGAATGAGGTTTGATGGTGGAACCCTGCGCCCTGGCAACATGACTGAGGTTTGATTCTGGAAAACTGTGGCCTGGGAACATGACATCTGTTTAGATTGTGGAATAGTGTGCACTGGGAACCTGACTGAGCCTTGGTTCTGGAACTCAGTGGACTGGGAACATGACTGAGGTTTATTCTAGAACCCTGTAGCCTGGGAACATAACTGAGGATTGATTCTGGAACCCTGTGGCCTGGAAACATGACATCGGGGGATTCTGGAACCCTGTGGCCTGGGAACATGAGAACGGTTTGATTCTGGAACCCTGTGGCCTGGCAACATGACTGAGGCTTGATTCTGGAACCCTGTGGCCTGGCAACATGACTGAGGTTTGATTCTGGATCCCTGTGGCCTGGGAACATGACTGAGGCGTGATTCTGGAAAACTGTGGCCTGGAAACGTGACATCTGTATAGATTGTGGAATAGTGTGCCCTGGGAACCTGACTGAGCCTTGGTTCTGGAACTCTGTGGACTGGGAACATGACTGAGTTTTATTCTAGAACCCTGTAGCCTGGGAACATAACTGAGGATTGATTCTGGAACCCTGTGGCCTGGGAACATGACATCGGTGGATTCTCGAACCCTGTGGCCTGGGAACATGAGAACGGTTTGATTCTGGAACCCTGTGGCCTGGCAACATGACTGAGCCTTGATTCTGGAACCCTGTGGCCTGGCAACATGACTGAGGCTTGATTCTGGAACCGTGTGGCCTGGGAACTTGACTGGGGTTTGATCGCAGAAACCTGTTGACTGTCCACATGACTGAGGTTTGATGGTGGAACCCTGTGCACTGGGAACATAACTGAGGTTTGATGGTTGAACCCTGTGGCATGGCAACATGATTGAGGTTTGATTGTGGAACCCTCAGGCTTGGGAACATGACTGAGGCTTGATGGTGGAACACTGTGGCCTGGAAACAGGAATGAGGTTTGATGGTGGAACCCTGTGGCCTGGCAACATGACTGAGGTTTGATTCTGGAAAATTGTGGCCTGGGAACATGACATCTGTTTAGATTGTGGAATAGTGTGCCCTGGGAACCTGACTGAGCCTTGGTTCTGGAACTCTGTGGACTGGGAACATGACTGAGGTTTATTCTAGAACCCTGTAGCCTGGGAACATAACTGAGGATTGATTCTGGAACCCTGTGGCCTGGGAACATGACATCGGTGGATTCTGGAACCCTGTGGCCTGGGAACATGAGAACGGTTTGATTCTGGAACCCTGTGGCCTGGCAACATGACTGAGGCTTGATTCTGGAACCCTGTGGCCTGGCAACATGACTGAGGTTTGATTCTGGATCCCTGTGGCCTGGGAACATGACTGAGGCGTGATTCTGGAAAACAGTGGCCTGGAAACATGACATCTGTTTAGATTGTGGAATAGTGTGCCCTGGGAACCTGACTGAGCCTTGGTTCTGGAACTCTGTGGACTGGGAATATGACTGAGGTTTATTCTAGAACCCTGTAGCCTGGGAACATAACTGAGGATTGATTCTGGAACCCTGTGGCCTGGGAACATGACATCGGTGGATTCTGGAACCCTGTGGCCTGGGAACATGAGAACGGTTTGATTCTGGAACCCTGTGGCCTGGCAACATGACTGAGGCTTGATTCTGGAACCCTGTGGCCTGGCAACATGACTGAGGTTTGATTCTGGATCCCTGTGGCCTGGGAACATGACTGAGGCGTGATTCTGGAAAACTGTCGCCTGGGAAAATGACATCTGTTTAGATTGTGGAATAGTGTGCCCTGGGAACCTGACTGAGCCTTGGTTCTGGAACTCTGTGGACTGGGAACATGACTGAGGTTTATTCTAGAACCCTGTAGCCTGGGAACATAACTGAGGATTGATTCTGGAACCCTGTGGCCTGGGAACATGACATCGGTGGATTCTGGATACCTGTGGCCTGGGAACATGAGAACGGTTTGATTCTGGAACCCTGTGTCCTGGCAACATGACTGAGGCTTGATTCTGGAACCCTGTGGCCTGGCAACATGACTGAGGCTTGATTCTGGAACCCTGTGGCCTGGGAACTTGACTGGGGTTTGATCGCAGAAACCTGTGGACTGGCCACATGACTGAGGTTTGATGGTGGAACCCTGTGCACTGGGAACATGACTGAGGCCTGATACTGGAACCCCGTGGCGTTGGAACATGCCATTGGTTTGATTCTGGAACCCTGTTTCCTGAGAACATGACTGAGGTTTGATGGTTGAACCCTGTGGCATGGCAACATGATTGAGGTTTGATTGTGAAACCCTCAGGCTTGGGAACATGACTGAGGCTTAATGGTGGAACAGTGTGGCCTGAAAAGAGGAATGAGGTTTGATGGTGGAACCCTGTGGCCTGGCAAAATGACTGAGGTTTGATTCTGGAAAACTGTGGCCTCGGAACATGACATCTGTTTAGATTGTGGAATAGTGTGCCCTGGGAACCTGACTGAGCTTTGGTTCTGGAACTCTGTGGACTGGGAACATGACTGAGGTTTATTCTAGAACCCTGTAGCCTGGGAACATAACTGAGGATTGATTTTGGAACCCTGTGGCCTGGGAACATGACATCGGTGGATTCTGGAACTCTGTGGCCTGGGAACATGAGAACGGTTTGATTCTGGAACCCTGTGGCCTTGCAACATGATTGAGGCTTGATTCTGGAACCCTGTGGCCGGGCAACATGACTGAGGTTTGATTCTGGATCCCTGTGGCCTGGGAACATGACTGAGGCGTGATTCTGGAAAACTGTGTCTTGGGAACATGACATCTGTTTAGATTGTGGAATAGTGTGCCCTGGGAACCTGACTGAGCCTTCTTCTGGAACTCTGTGGACTGGGAACATGACTGAGGTTTATTCAAGAACCCTGTAGCCTGGGAACATAACTGAGGATTGATTCTGGAACCCTGTGGCCTGGGAACATGACATCGGTGGAATCTGGAACCCTGTGGCCTGGCAACATGACTGAGGCTTGATTCTGGAACCCTGTGGCCTGGCAACATGAATGAGGCTTGATTCTGGAACCCTGTGGCCTGGCAACATGACTGAGGCTTGATTCTGGAACCCTGTGGCCTGGCAACATGACTGAGGCTTGATTCTGGAACCGTGTGGCCTGGGAATTTGACTGGGGTTTGATCGCAGAAACCTGTGGACTGTCCACATGACTGAGGTTTCATGGTTGAACGCTGTGGCATGGCAACATGATTGAGGTTTGATTGTGGAACCCTCAGGCTTGGGAACATGACCTAGGCTTGATGGTGGAACCCTGTGGCCTGGAAACAGGAATGACGTTTGATGGTGGAACCCTGCGGCCTGGCAACATGATTGAGGTTTGATTCTGGAAAACTGTGGCCTGGGAACATGACATCTATTTAGATTGTGGAATAGTGTGCCCTGGGAACCTGACTGAGCCTTGGTTCTGGAACTCTGTGGACTGGGAACATGACTGAGGTTTATTCTAGAACCCTGTAGCCTGGGAACATAACTGAGGATTGATTCTGGAACCCTGTGGCCTGGGAACATGACATCGGTGGATTCTGGAAACCTGTGGCCTGGGAACATGAGAACGGTTTGATTCTGGCACCCTGTGGCCTGGCAACATGACTGAGGCTTGATTCTGGAACCCTGTGGCCTGGCAACATGACTGAGGTTTGATTCTGGATCCCTGTGGCCTGGGAACATGACTGAGGCGTGATTCTGGAAAACTGTGGCCTGGGAAAATGACATCTGTTTAGATTGTGGAATAGTGTGCCCTGGGAACATGACTGAGCCTTGGTTCTGGAACTCTGTGGACTGGGAACATGACTGAGGTTTATTCTAGAACCCTGTAGCCTGGGAACATAACTGAGGATTGATTCTGGAACCCTGTGGCCTGGGAACATGACATCGGTGGATTCTGGAACCCTGTGGCCTGGGAACATGAGAACGGTTTGATTCTGGAACCCTGTGGCCTGGGCACATGACTGAGGCTTGATTCTGGAACCCTGTGGCCTGGCAACATAACTGAGGCTTGATTCTGGAACCGTGTGGCCTGGGAACTTGACTGGGGTTTGATCGCAGAAACCTGTGGACTGGCCACATGACTGAGGTTTGATGGTGGAACCCTGTGCACTGGGAACATAACTGAGGTTTGATGGTTGAACCCTGTGGCATGGCAACATGATTGAGGTTTGATTGTGGAACCCTCAGGCTTGGGAACATGACCTAGGCTTGATGGTGGAACCCTGTGGCCTGGAAACAGGAATGACGTTTGATGGTGGAACCCTGCGGCCTGGCAACATGATTGAGGTTTGATTCTGGAAAACTGTGGCCTGGGAACATGACATCTGTTTAGATTGTGGAATAGTGTGCCCTGGGAACCTGACTGAGCCTTGGTTCTGGAACTCTGTGGACTGGGAACATGACTGAGGTTTATTCTAGAACCCTGTAGCCTGGGAACATAACTGAGGATTGATTCTGGAACCCTGTGGCCTGGGAACATGACATCGGTGGATTCTGGAACCCTGTGGCCTGGCAACATGACTGAGGCTTGATTCTGGAACCCTGTGGCCTGGCAACATGATTGAGGCTTGATTTTGGAACCGTGTGGCCTGGGAAATTGACTGGGGTTTGATCGCAGAAACCTGTGGACTGTCCCCATGACTGAGGTTTGATGGTTGAACCCTGTGGCATGGCAACATGATTGAGGTTTGATTGTGGAACCCTCAGGTTTGGGAACATGACTGAGGCTTGATGGTGGGACACTCTGGCCTGGAAACAGGAATGAGGTTTGATGGTGGAACCCTGCGCCCTGGCAACATGACTGAGGTTTGATTCTGGAAAACTGGCCTGGGAACATGACATCTGTTTAGATTGTGGAATAGTGTGCACTGGGAACCTGACTGAGCCTTGGTTCTGGAACTCTGTGGACTGGGAATATGACTGAGGTTTATTCTAGAACCCTGTAGCCTGGGAACATAACTGAGGATTGATTCTGGAACCCTGTGGCCTGGAAACATGACATCGGTGGATTCTGGAACCCTGTGGCCTGGGAACATGAGAACGGTTTGATTCTGGAACCCTGTGGCCTGGCAACATGACTGAGGCTTGATTCTGGAACCCTGTGGCCTGGCAACATGACTGAGGTTTGATTCTGGATCCCTGTGGCCTGGGAACATGACTGAGGCGTGATTCTGGAAAACTGTCGCCTGGGAAAATGACATCTGTTTAGATTGTGGAATAGTGTGCCCTGGGAACCTGACTGAGCCTTGGTTCTGGAACTCTGTGGACTGGGAACATGACTTAGTTTTATTCTAGAACCCTGTAGCCTGGGAACATAACTGAGGATTGATTCTGGAACCCTGTGGCCTGGGAACATGACATCGGTGGATTCTGGAACCCTGTGGCCTGGGAACATGAGAACGGTTTGATTCTGGAACCCTGTGTCCTGGCAACATGACTGAGGCTTGATTCTGGAACCCTGTGGCCTGGCAACATGACTGAGGCTTGATTCTGGAACCCTGTGGCCTGGGAACTTGACTGGGGTTTGATCGCAGAAACCTGTGGACTGGCCACATGACTGAGGTTTGATGGTGGAACCCTGTGCACTGGGAACATGACTGAGGCCTGATACTGGAACCCCGTGGCGTTGGAACATGCCATTGGTTTGATTCTGGAACCCTGTTTCCTGAGAACATGACTGAGGTTTGATGGTTGAACCCTGTGGCATGGCAACATGATTGAGGTTTGATTGTGAAACCCTCAGGCTTGGGAACATGACTGAGGCTTAATGGTGGAACAGTGTGGCCTGAAAAGAGGAATGAGGTTTGATGGTGGAACCCTGTGGCCTGGCAAAATGACTGAGGTTTGATTCTGGAAAACTGTGGCCTGGGAACATGACATCTGTTTAGATTGTGGAATAGTGTGCCCTGGGAACCTGACTGAGCTTTGGTTCTGGAACTCTGTGGACTGGGAACATGACTGAGGTTTATTCTAGAACCCTGTAGCCTGGGAACATAACTGAGGATTGATTCTGGAACCCTGTGGCCTGGGAACATGACATCGGTGGATTCTGGAACTCTGTGGCCTGGGAACATGAGAACGGTTTGATTCTGGAACCCTGTGGCCTTGCAACATGATTGAGGCTTGATTCTGGAACCCTGTGGCCGGGCAACATGACTGAGGTTTGATTCTGGATCCCTGTGGCCTGGGAACATGACTGAGGCGTGATTCTGGAAAACTGTGTCTTGGGAACATGACATCTGTTTAGATTGTGGAATAGTGTGCCCTGGGAACCTGACTGAGCCTTCTTCTGGAACTCTGTGGACTGGGAACATGACTGAGGTTTATTCAAGAACCCTGTAGCCTGGGAACATAACTGAGGATTGATTCTGGAACCCTGTGGCCTGGGAACATGACATCGGTGGAATCTGGAACCCTGTGGCCTGGCAACATGACTGAGGCTTGATTCTGGAACCCTGTGGCCTGGCAACATGAATGAGGCTTGATTCTGGAACCCTGTGGCCTGGCAACATGACTGAGGCTTGATTCTGGAACCCTGTGGCCTGGCAACATGACTGAGGCTTGATTCTGGAACCGTGTGGCCTGGGAACTTGACTGGGGTTTGATCGCAGAAACCTGTGGACTGTCCACATGACTGAGGTTTCATGGTTGAACGCTGTGGCATGGCAACATGATTGAGGTTTGATTGTGGAACCCTCAGGCTTGGGAACATGACCTAGGCTTGATGGTGGAACCCTGTGGCCTGGAAACAGGAATGACGTTTGATGGTGGAACCCTGCGGCCTGGCAACATGATTGAGGTTTGATTCTGGAAAACTGTGGCCTGGGAACATGACATCTATTTAGATTGTGGAATAGTGTGCCCTGGGAACCTGACTGAGCCTTGGTTCTGGAACTCTGTGGACTGGGAACATGACTGAGGTTTATTCTAGAACCCTGTAGCCTGGGAACATAACTGAGGATTGATTCTGGAACCCTGTGGCCTGGGAACATGACATCGGTGGATTCTGGAAACCTGTGGCCTGGGAACATGAGAACGGTTTGATTCTGGAACCCTGTGGCCTGGCAACATGACTGAGGCTTGATTCTGGAACCCTGTGGCCTGGCAACATGACTGAGGTTTGATTCTGGATCCCTGTGGCCTGGGAACATGACTGAGGCGTGATTCTGGAAAACTGTGGCCTGGGAAAATGACATCTGTTTAGATTGTGGAATAGTGTGCCCTGGGAACATGACTGAGCCTTGGTTCTGGAACTCTGTGGACTGGGAACATGACTGAGGTTTATTCTAGAACCCTGTAGCCTGGGAACATAACTGAGGATTGATTCTGGAACCCTGTGGCCTGGGAACATGACATCGGTGGATTCTGGAACCCTGTGGCCTGGGAACATGAGAACGGTTTGATTCTGGAACCCTGTGGCCTGGGCACATGACTGAGGCTTGATTCTGGAACCCTGTGGCCTGGCAACATGACTGAGGCTTGATTCTGGAACCGTGTGGCCTGGGAACTTGACTGGGGTTTGATCGCAGAAACCTGTGGACTGGCCACATGACTGAGGTTTGATGGTGGAACCCTGTGCACTGGGAACATAACTGAGGTTTGATGGTTGAACCCTGTGGCATGGCAACATGATTGAGGTTTGATTGTGGAACCCTTAGGTTTGGGAACATGACTGAGGCTTGATGGTGGTACACTGTGGCCTGGAAACAGGAATGAGGTTTGATGGTGGAACCCTGTGGCCTGGCAACATGACTGAGGTTTGATTCTGGAAAACTGTGGCCTGGCAACATGATTGAGGCTTGATTTTGGAACCGTGTGGCCTGGGAAATTGACTGGGGTTTGATCGCAGAAACCTGTGGACTCTCCCCATGACTGAGGTTTCATGGTTGAACCCTGTGGCATGGCAACATGATTGATGTTTGATTGTGGAACCCTCAGGTTTGGGAACATGACTGAGGCTTGATGGTGGAACACTCTGGCCTGGAAACAGGAATGAGGTTTGATGGTGGAACCCTGCGCCCTGGCAACATGACTGAGGTTTGATTCTGGAAAACTGTGGCCTGGGAACATGACATCTGTTTAGATTGTGGAATAGTGTGCCCTGGGAACCTGACTGAGCCTTAGTTCTGGAACTCTGTGGACTGGGAACATGACTGAGGTTTATTCTAGAACCCTGTAGCCTGGGAACATAACTGAGGATTGATTCTGGAACCCTGTGGCCTGGGAACATGACATCGGTGGATTCTGGAACCCTGTGGCCTGGGAACATAAGACGGTTTGATTCTGGAACCCTGTGGCCTGGCAACATGACTGAGGCTTGATTCTGGAACCCTGTGGCCTGGCAACATGACTGAGGTTTGATTCTGGATCCCTGTGGCCTGGGAACATGACTGAGGCGTGATTCTGGAAAACTGTGGCCTGGAAACATGACATCTGTATATATTGTGGAATAGTGTGCCCTGGGAACCTGACTGAGCCTTGGTTCTGGAACTCTGTGGACTGGGAACATGACTGAGTTTTATTCTAGAACCCTGTAGCCTGGGAACATAACTGAGGATTGATTCTGGAACCCTGTGGCCTGGGAACATGACATCGGTGGATTCTGGAACCCTGTGGCCTGGGAACATGAGACGGTTTGATTCTGGAACCCTGTGGCCTGGCAACATGACTGAGGCTTGATTCTGGAACCGTGTGGCCTGGGAACTTGACTGGGGTTTGATCGCAGAAACCTGTGGACTGGCCACATGACTGAGGTTTGATGGTGGAACCCTGTGCACTGGGAACATGACTGAGGCCTGATACTGGAACCCCGTGGCGTTGGAACATACCATTGGTTTGATTCTGGAACCCTGTTTCCTGAGAACATGACTGAGGTTTGATGGTTGAACCCTGTGGCATGGCAACATGATTGAGGTTTGATTGTGGAACCCTCAGGCTTGGGAACATGACTGAGGCTTGATTCTGGAACCCTGTGGCCTGGCAACATGACTGAGGTTTGATTCTGGATCCCTGTGGCCTGGGAACATGACTGAGGCGTGATTCTGGAAAACTGTGGCCTGGGAAAATGACATCTGTTTAGATTGTGGAATAGTGTGCCCTGGGAACCTGACTGAGCCTTGGTTCTGGAACTCTGTGGACTGGGAACATGACTGAGGTTTATTCTAGAACCCTGTAGCCTGGGAACATAACTGAGGATTGATTCTGGAACCCTGTGGCCTGGGAATATGACATCGGTGGATTCTGGAAACCTGTGGCCTGGGAACATGAGAACGGTTTGATTCTGGAAACCTGTGGCCTGGCAACATGACTGAGGCTTGATTCTGGAACCCTGTGGCCTGGGAAATTGAATGGGGTATGATCGCAGAAACCTGTGGACTGGCCACATGACTGAGGTTTGATGGTGGAACCCTGTGCACTGGGAACATAACTGAGGTTTGATGGTTGAACCCTGTGGCATGGCAACATGATTGAGGTTTGATTGTGGAACCCTCAGGCTTAGGAACATGACTGAGGCTTGATGGTGGAACACTGTGGCCTGGAAACAGGAATGAGGTTTGATGGTGGAACCCTGTGGCCTGGCAACATGACTGAGGCGTGATTCTGGAAAACTGTTGCCTGGGAACATGACATCTGTTTAGATTGTGGAATAGTGTGCCCTGGGAACCTGACTGAGCCTTGGTTCTGGAACTCTGTGGACTGGGAACATGACTGAGGTTTATTCTAGAACCCTGTAGCCTGGGAACATAACTGAGGATTGATTCTGGAACCCTGTGGCCTGGGAACATGACATCGGTGGATTCTGGAACCCTGTGGCCTGGGAACATGAGACGGTTTGATTCTGGAACCCTGTGGCCTGGCAACATGACTGAGGCTTGATTCTGGAACCCTGTGGCCTGGCAACATGACTCAGGTTTGATTCTGGATCCCTGTGGCCTGGGAACATGACTGAGGCGTGATTCTGGAAAACTGTGGCCTGGAAACATGACATCTGTATATATTGTGGAATAGTGTGCCCTGGGAACCTGACTGAGCCTTGGTTCTGGAACTCTGTGGACTGGGAACATGACTGAGTTTTATTCTAGAACCCTGTAGCCTGGGAACATAACTGAGGATTGATTCTGGAACCCTGTGGCCTGGGAACATGACATCGGTGGATTCTGGAACCCTGTGGCCTGGGAACATGAGAACGGTTTGATTCTGGAACCCTGTGACCTGGCAACATGACTGAGGCTTGATTCTGGAACCCTGTGGCCTGGCAACATGATTGAGGCTTGATTTTGGAACCGTGTGGCCTGGGAAATTGACTGGGGTTTGATCGCAGAAACCTGTGGACTGTCCCCATGACTGAGGTTTCATGGTTGAACCCTGTGGCATGGCAACATGATTGATGTTTGATTGTGGAACCCTCAGGTTTGGGAACATGACTGAGGCTTGATGGTGGAACACTCTGGCCTGGAAACAGGAATGAGGTTTGATGGTGGAACCCTGCGCCCTGGCAACATGACTGAGGTTTGATTCTGGAAAACTGTGGCCTGGGAACATGACATCTGTTTAGATTGTGGAATAGTGTGCCCTGGGAACCTGACTGAGCCTTGGTTCTGGAACTCTGTGGACTGGGAACATGACTGAGGTTTATTCTAGAACCCTGTAGCCTGGGAACATAACTGAGGATTGATTCTGGAACCCTGTGGCCTGGGAACATGACATCGGTGGATTCTGGAACCCTGTGGCCTGGGAACATGAGAACGGTTTGATTCTGGAACCCTGTGTCCTGGCAACATGACTGAGGCTTGATTCTGGAACCCTGTGGCCTGGCAACATGACTGAGGCTTGATTCTGGAACCGTGTGGCCTGGGAACTTGACTGGGGTTTGATCGCAGAAACCTGTGGACTGGCCACATGACTGAGGTTTGATGGTGGAACCCTGTGCACTGGGAACATGACTGAGGCCTGATACTGGAACCCCGTGGCGTTGGAACATGCCATTGGTTTGATTCTGGAACCCTGTTTCCTGAGAACATGACTGAGGTTTGATGGTTGAACCCTGTGGCATGGCAACATGATTGAGGTTTGATTGTGGAACCCTCAGGCTTGGGAACATGACTGAGGCTTAATGGTGGAACAGTGTGGCCTGAAAAGAGGAATGAGGTTTGATGGTGGAACCCTGTGGCCTGGCAAAATGACTGAGGTTTGATTCTGGAAAACTGTGGCCTGGGAACATGACATCTGTTTAGATTGTGGAATAGTGTGCCCTGGGAACCTGACTGAGCTTTGGTTCTGGAACTCTGTGGACTGGGAACATGACTGAGGTTTATTCTAGAACCCTGTAGCCTGGGAACATAACTGAGGATTGATTCTGGAACCCTGTGGCCTGGAACATGACATCTGTGGATTCTGGAACTCTGTGGCCTGGGAACATGAGAACGGTTTGATTCTGGAACCCTGTGGCCTGGCAACATGACTGAGCCTTGATTCTGGAACCCTGTGGCCTGGCAACATGACTGAGGCTTGATTCTGGAACCGTGTGGCCTGGGAACTTGACTGGGGTTTGATCGCAGAAACCTGTTGACTGTCCACATGACTGAGGTTTGATGGTGGGACCCTGTGCACTGGGAACATAACTGAGGTTTGATGGTGGAACCCTGTGGCCTGGCAACATGACTGAGGTTTGATTCTGGAAAACTTTGGCCTGGGAACATGACATCTGTTTAGATTGTGGAATAGTGTGCCCTGGGAACCTGACTGAGCCTTGGTTCTGGAACTCTGTGGACTGGGAACATGACTGAGGTTTATTCTAGAACCCTGTAGCCTGGGAACATAACTGAGGATTGATTCTGGAACCCTGTGGCCTGGGAACATGACATCGGTGGATTCTGGAACCCTGTGGCCTGGGAACATGAGAACGGTTTGATTCCGGAACCCTGTTGCCTGGCAACATGACTGAGGCTTGATTCTGGTACCCTGTGGCCTGGCCACATGACTGAGGTTTGATTCTGGATTCCTGTGGCCTGGGAACATGACTGAGGCCTGATTCTGGAAAACTGTGGCCTGGGAACATGACATCTGTTTAGATTGTGGAATAGTGTGCCCTGGGAACCTGACTGAGCCTTGGTTCTGGAACTCTGTGGACTGGGAACATGACTGAGGTTTATTCTAGAACCCTGTAGCCTGGGAACATAACTGAGGATTGATTCTGGAACCCTGTGGCCTGGGAACATGACATCGGTGGATTCTGGAACCCTGTGGCCTGGGAACATGAGAACGGTTTGATTCTGGAACCCTGTGTCCTGGCAACATGACTGAGGCTTGATTCTGGAACCCTGTGGCCTGGCAACATGACTGAGGCTTGATTCTGGAACCGTGTGGCCTGGGAACTTGACTGGGGTTTGATCGCAGAAACCTGTGGACTGGCCACATGACTGAGGTTTGATGGTGGAACCCTGTGCACTGGGAACATGACTGAGGCCTGATACTGGAACCCCGTGGCGTTGGAACATGCCATTGGTTTGATTCTGGAACCCTGTTTCCTGAGAACATGACTGAGGTTTGATGGTTGAACCCTGTGGCATGGCAACATGATTGAGGTTTGATTGTGGAACCCTCAGGCTTGGGAACATGACTGAGGCTTAATGGTGGAACAGTGTGGCCTGAAAAGAGGAATGAGGTTTGATGCTGGAACCCTGTGGCCTGGCAACATGACTGAGGTTTGATTCTGGAAAACTGTGGCCTGGGAACATGACATCTGTTTAGATTGTGGAATAGTGTGCCCTGGGAACCTGACTGAGCTTTGGTTCTGGAACTCTGTGGACTGGGAACATGACTGAGGTTTATTCTAGAACCCTGTAGCCTGGGAACATAACTGAGGATTGATTCTGGAACCCTGTGGCCTGGAACATGACATCTGTGGATTCTGGAACTCTGTGGCCTGGGAACATGAGAACGGTTTGATTCTGGAACCCTGTGGCCTGGCAACATGACTGAGCCTTGATTCTGGAACCCTGTGGCCTGGCAACATGACTGAGGCTTGATTCTGGAACCGTGTGGCCTGGGAACTTGACTGGGGTTTGATCGCAGAAACCTGTTGACTGTCCACATGACTGAGGTTTGATGGTGGGACCCTGTGCACTGGGAACATAACTGAGGTTTGATGGTTGAACCCTGTGGCATGGCAACATGATTGAGGTTTGATTGTGGAACCCTCAGGCTTGGGAACATGACTGAGGCTTGATGGAGGAACACTGTGGCCTGGAAACAGGAATGAGGTTTGATGGTGGAACCCTGTGGCCTGGCAACATGACTGAGGTTTGATTCTGGAAAACTTTGGCCTGGGAACATGACATCTGTTTAGATTGTGGAATAGTGTGCCCTGGGAACCTGACTGAGCCTTGGTTCTGGAACTCTGTGGACTGGGAACATGACTGAGGTTTATTCTAGAACCCTGTAGCCTGGGAACATAACTGAGGATTGATTCTGGAACCCTGTGGCCTGGGAACATGACATCGGTGGATTCTGGAACCCTGTGGCCTGGGAACATGAGAACGGTTTGATTCCGGAACCCTGTTGCCTGGCAACATGACTGAGGCTTGATTCTGGTACCCTGTGGCCTGGCCACATGACTGAGGTTTGATTCTGGATTCCTGTGGCCTGGGAACATGACTGAGGCCTGATTCTGGAAAACTGTGGCCTGGGAACATGACATCTGTTTAGATTGTGGAATAGTGTGCCCTGGGAACCTGACTGAGCCTTGGTTCTGGAACTCTGTGGACTGGGAACATGACTGAGGTTTATTCTAGAACCCTGTAGCCTGGGAACATAACTGAGGATTGATTCTGGAACCCTGTGGCCTGGGAACATGACTTCGGTGGATTCTGGAACCCTGTGGCCTGGGAACATGAGAACGGTTTGATTCTGGAAACCTGTGGCCTGGCAACATGACTGAGGCTTGATTCTGGAACCCTGTGGCCTGGGAAATTGAATGGGGTTTAATCGCAGAAACCTGTGGACTGTCCACATGACTGAGGTTTGATGGTGGAACCCTGTGCACTGGGAACATGACTGAGGTTTGATTCTGGAAAACTGTGGCCTGGGAACATGACATCTGTTTAGATTGTGGAATAGTGTGCCCTGGGAACCTGACTGAGCCTTGGTTCTGGAACTCTGTGGACTGGGAACATGACTGAGGTTTATTCTAGAACCCTGTAGCCTGGGAACATAACTGAGGATTGATTCTGGAACCCTGTGGCCTGGGAACATGACATCGGTGGATTCTGGAACCCTGTGGCCTGGGAACATGAGAAGGTTGGATTCTGGAATCCTGTGGCCTGGCAACATGACTGAGGCTTGATTCTGGAACCGTGTGGCCTGGGAACTTGACTGGGGTTTGTTCGCAGAAACCTGTGGACTGTCCACATGTCTGAGGTTTGATGGTGGAACCCTGTGCACTGGGAACATGACTGAGGCCTGATACTGGAACCCCGTGGCGTGGGAACATGATTGAGGTTTGATTGTGGAACCCTCAGGCTTGGGAACATGACTGAGGCTTGATGGTGGAACACTGTGGCCTGGAAACAGGAATGAGGTTTGATGGTGGAACCCTGTGGCCTGGCAACATGACTGAGGTTTGATTCTGGAAAACTGTGGCCTGGGAACATGACATCTGTTTAGATTGTGGAATAGTGTGCCCTGGGAACCTGACTGAGCCTTGGTTCTGGAACTCTGTGGACTGGGAACATGACTGAGGTTTAATCTAGAACCCTGTAGCCTGGGAACATAACTGAGGATTGATTCTGGAACCCTGTGGCCTGGGAACATGACATCGGTGGATTCTGGAACCCTGTGGCCTGGCAACATGACTGAGGCTTGATTCTGGAACCCTGTGGCCTGGCAACATGATTGAGGCTTGATTCTGGAACCGTATGGCCTGGGAAATTGACTGGGGTTTGATCGCAGAAACCTGTGGACTGTCGCCATGACTGAGGTTTGATGGTTGCACCCTGTGGCATGGCAACATGATTGATGTTTGATTGTGGAACCGTCAGGTTTGGGAACATGACTGAGGCTTGATGGTGGAACCCTCTGGCCTGGAAACAGGAATGAGGTTTGATGGTGGAACCCTGCGCCCTGGCAACATGACTGAGGTTTGATTCTGGAAAACTGTGGCCTGGGAACATGACATCTGTTTATATTGTGGAATAGTGTGCCCTGGGAACGTGACTGAGCCTTGGTTCTGGAACTCTGTGGACTGGGAACATGACTGAGGTTTATTCTAGAACCCTGTAGCCTGGGAACATAACTGAGGATTGATTCTGGAACCCTGTGGCCTGGGAACATGACATCGGTGGATTCTCGAACCCTGTGGCCTGGGAACATGAGAACGGTTTGATTCTGGAACCCTGTGTCCTGGCAACATGACTGAGTCTTGATTCTGGAACCCTGTGGCCTGGCAACATGACTGAGGCTTGATTCTGGAACCGTGTGGCCTGGGAACTTGACTGGGGTTTGATCGCAGAAACCTGTTGACTGTCCACATGACTGAGGTTTGATGGTGGAACCCTGTGCCCTGGGAACATGACTGAGGTTTGATGGTTGAACCCTGTGGCATGGCAACATGATTGAGGTTTGATTGTGGAACCCTCAGGCTTGGGAACATGACTGAGGCTTGATGGTGGAACACTGTGGCCTGGAAACAGGAATGAGGTTTGATGGTGGAACCCTGTGGCCTGGCAACATGACTGAGGTTTGATTCTGGAAAACTGTGGCCTGGGAACATGACATCTGTTTAGATTGTGGAATAGTGTGCCCTGGGAACCTGACTGAGCTTTGGTTCTGGAACTCTGTGGACTGGGAACATGACTGAGGTTTATTCTAAAACCCTGTAGCCTGGGAACATAACTGAGGATTGATTCTGGAACCCTGTGGCCTGGGAACATGACATCGGTGGATTCTGGAACCCTGTGGCCTGGGAACATGAGAACGGTTTGATTCTGGAACCCTGTGGCCTGGCAACATGACTGAGGCTTGATTCTGGAACCCTGTGGCCTGGCAACATGAATGAGGCTTGATTCTGGAACCGTGTGGCCTGGGAACTTGACTGGGGTTTGATCGCAGAAACCTGTGGACTGTCCCCATGACTGAGGTTTGATGGTTGAATCCTGTGGCATGGCAACATGACTGAGGCTTGATTCTGGAACCCTGTGGCCTGGCAACATGACTGAGGTTTGATTCTGGATCCCTGTGGCCTGGGAACATGACTGAGGCGTGATTCTGGAAAACTGTGTCTTGGGAACATGACATCTGTTTACATTGTGGAATAGTGTGCCCTGGGAACCTGACTGAGCCTTCTTCTGGAACTCTGTGGCCTGGGAACATGACATCGGTGGAATCTGGAACACTGTGGCCTGGCAACATGACTGAGGCTTGATTCTGGAACCCTGTGGCCTGGCAACATGACTGAGGCTTGATTCTGGAACCGTGTGGCCTGGGAACTTGACTGGGGTTTGATCGCAGAAACCTGTGGACTGTCCACATGACTGAGGTTTGATGGTGGAACCCTGTGCACTGGGAACATGACTGAGGCCTGATACTGGAACCCCGTGGCGTGGGAACATGCCATTGGTTTGATTCTGGAATCCTGTTTCCTGAGAAAATGACTGAGGTTTGATGGTTGAACCCTGTGGCATGGCAACATGATTGAGGTTTGATTGTGGAACCCTCAGGCTTGGTAACATGACTGAGGCTTGATGGTGGAACCCTCTGGCCTGGAAAGAGGAATGAGGTTTGATGGTGGAACCCTGTGGCCTGGCAACATGACTGAGGTTTGATTCTGGAAAACTGTGGCCTGAGAACATGACATCTGTTTAGATTGTGGAATAGTGTGCCCTGGGAACCTGACTGAGCCTTGGTTCTGGAACTCTGTGGACTGGGAACATGACTGAGGTTTATTCTAGAACCCTGTAGCCTGGGAACATAACTGAGGATTGATTCTGGAACCCTGTGGCCTGGGAATATGACATCGGTGGATTGTGGAACCCTGTGGCCTGGGAACATGAGAACGGTTTGATTCTGGAACCCTGTGGCCTGGCAACATGACTGAGGCTTGATTCTGGAACCCTGTGGCCTGGCAACATGACTGAGGTTTGATTCTGGATCCCTGTGGCCTGGGAACATGACTGAGGCGTGATTCGGGAAAACTGTGGCCTTGGAAAAAGACATCTGTTTAGATTGTGGAATAGTGTGCCCTGGGAACCTGACTGAGCCTTGGTTCTGGAACTCTGTGGACTGGGAACATGACTGAGGTTTATTCTAGAACCCTGTAGCCTGGGAACATAACTGAGGATTGATTCTGGAACCCTGTGGCCTGGGAACATGACATCGGTGGATTCTGGAACCCTGTGGCCTGGGAACATGAGAAGGTTTGATTCTGGAACCCTGTGGCCTGGCAACATGAGTGAGGCTTGATTCTGAAACACTGTGGCCTGGCAACATGACTGAGGCTTGATTCTGGAACCGTGTGGCCTGGGAACTTGACTGGGGTTTGTTCGCAAAAACCTGTGGACTGTCCACATGACTGAGGTTTGATGGTGGAACCCTGTGCACTGGGAACATGACTGAGGCCTGATACTGGAACCCCGTGGCGTGGGAACATGATTGAGGTTTGATTGTGGAACCCTCATGCTTGGGAACATGACTGAGGCTTGATGGAGGAACACTGTGGCCTGGAAAGAGGAATGAGGTTTGATGGTGGAACCCTGTTGCCTGGCAACATGACTGAGGTTTGATTCTGGAAAACTGTGGCCTGGGAACATGACATCTGTTTAGATTGTGGAATAGTGTGCCCTGGGAACCTGACTGAGCCTTGGTTCTGGAACTCTGTGGACTGGGAACATGACTGAGGTTTATTCTAGAACCCTGTAGCCTGGGAACATAACTGAGGATTGATTCTGGAACCCTGTGGCCTGGGAACATGACATCGGTGGATTCTGGAACCCTGTGGCCTGGCAACATGACTGAGGCTTGATTCTGGAACCCTGTGGCCTGGCAACATGATTGAGGCTTGATTCTGGAACCGTGTGGCATGGGAAATTGACTGGGGTTTGATCGCAGAAACCTGTGGACTGTCCCCATGACTGAGGTTTGATGGTTGAACCCTGTGGCATGGCAACATGATTGAGGTTTTAGTGTGGAACCCTCAGGTTTGGGAACATGACTGAGGCTTGATGGTGGAACACTCTGGCCTGGAAACAGGAATGAGGTTTGATGGTGGAACCCTGCGCCCTGGCAACATGACTGAAGTTTGATTCTGGAAAACTGTGGCCTGGGAACATGACATCTGTTTAGATTGTGGAATAGTGTGCCCTGGGAACCTGACTGAGCCTTGGTTCTGGAACTCTGTGGATTGGGAACATGACTGAGGTTTATTCTAGAACCCTGTAGCCTGGGAACATAAGTGAGGATTGATTCTGGAACCCTGTGGCCTGGGAACATGACATCGGTGGATTCTGGAACCCTGTGGCCTGGGAACATGAGAACGGTTTGATTCTGGAACCCTGTGGCCTGGCAACATCATTGAGGCTTGATTCTGGAACCCTGTGGCCTGGCAACATGACTGAGGTTTGATTCTGGATCCCTGTGGCCTGGGAACATGACTGAGGCGTGATTCTGGAAAACTGTGTCTTGGGAACATGACATCTGTTTAGATTGTGGAATAGTGTGCCCTGGGAACCTGACTGAGCCTTCTTCTGGAACTCTGTGGACTGGGAACATGACTGAGGTTTATTCTAGAACCCTGTAGCCTGGGAACATAACTGAGGATTGATTCTGGAACCCTGTAGCCTGGGAACATGACTTCGGTGGAATCTGGAACCCTGTGGCCTGGCAACATGACTGAGGCTTGATTCTGGAACCCTGTGGCCTGGCAACATGACTGAGGTTTGATTCTGGATCCCTGTGGCCTGGGAATATGACTGAGGCGTGATTCGGGAAAACTGTGGCCTGGGAAAATGACATCTGTTTAGATTGTGGAATAGTGTGCCCTGGGAAGCTGACTGAGCCTTGGTTCTGGAACTCTGTGGACTGGGAACATGACTGAGGTTTATTCTAGAACCCTGTAGCCGGGGAACATAACTGAGGTTTGATTCTGGAACCCTGTGCCCTGGGAACATGACATCGGTGGATTCTGGAACCCTGTGGCCTGGGAACATGAGAACGGTTTGATTCTGGAACCCTGTGGCCTGACAACATGACTGAGGCTTGATTCTGGAACCCTGTGGCCTGGCAACATGACTGAGGATTGATTCTGGAACCGTGTGGCCTGGGAACTTGACTGGGGTTTGATCGCAGAAACCTGTGGACTGTCCACATGACTGAGGTTTGATGGTGGAACCCTGTGCACTGGGAACATGACTGAGGCCTGATACTGGAACCCCGTGGCGTGGGAACATGCCATTGGTTTGATTCTGGAATCCTGTTTCCTGAGAAAATGACTGAGGTTTGATGGTTGAACCCTGTGGCATGGCAACATGATTGAGGTTTGATTGTGGAACCCTCAGGCTTGGGAACATGACCTAGGCTTGATGGTGGAACCCTCTGGCCTGGAAACAGGAATGAGGTTTGATGGTGGAACCCTGCGGCCTGGCAACATGACTGAGGTTTGATTCTGGAAAACTGTGGCCTGGGAACATGACATCTGTTTAGATTGTGGAATAGTGTGCCCTGGGAACCTGACTGAGCCTTGGTTCTGGAACTCTGTGTACTGGGAACATGACATCGGTGTATTCTGGAAACCTGTGGCCTGGGAACATGAGAACGGTTTGATTCTGGCACCCTGTGGCCTGGCAACATGACTGAGGCTTGATTCTGGAACCCTGTGGCCTGGCAACATGACTGAGGTTTGATTCTGGATCCCTGTGGCCTGGGAACATGACTGAGGCGTGATTCTGGAAAACTGTGGCCTGGGAAAATGACATCTGTTTAGATTGTGGAATAGTGTGCCCTGGGAACCTGACTGAGCCTTGGTTCTGGAACTCTGTGGACTGGGAACATGACTGAGGTTTATTCTAGAACCCTGTAGCCTGGGAACATAACTGAGGATTGATTCTGGAACCCTGTGGCCTGGGAACATGACATCGGTGGATTCTGGAACCCTGTGGCCTGGGAACATGAGAACGGTTTGATTCTGGAACCCTGTGGCCTGGCAACATGACTGAGGCTTGATTCTGGAACCCTGTGGCCTGGCAACATGACTGAGGTTTGATTCTGGATCCCTGTGGCCTGGGAACATGACTGAGGGGTGATTCTGGAAAACTGTGGCCTGGAAACATTACATCTGTTTAGATTGTGGAATAATGTGCCCTGGGAACCTGACTGAGCCTTGGTTCTGGAACTCTGTGGACTGGGAAAATGACTGAGGTTTATTCTAGAACCCTGTAGCCTGGGAACAAAACTGAGGATTGATTCTGGAACCCTGTGGCCTGGGAACATGACATCGGTGGATTCTGGAACCCTGTGGCCTGGGAACATCAGAACGGTTTGATTCTGGAACCCTGTGGCCTGGGCACATGACTGAGGCTTGATTCTGGAACCCTGTGGCCTGGCAACATGACTGAGGCTTGATTCTGGAACCGTGTGGCCTGGGAACTTGACTGGGGTTTGATCGCAGAAACCTGTGGACTGGCCACATGACTGAGGTTTGATGGTGGAACCCTGTGCACTGGGAACATAACTGAGGTTTGATGGTTGAACCCTGTGGCATGGCAACATGATTGAGGTTTGATTGTGGAACCCTCAGGCTTGGGAACATGACTGAGGCTTGATGGTGGAACACTGTGGCCTGGAAACAGGAATGAGGTTTGATGGTGGAACCCTGTGGCCTGGCAACATGACTGAGGTTTGATTCTGGAAAACTTTGGCCTGGGAACATGACATCTGTTTAGATTGTGGAATAGTGTGCCCTGGGAACCTGACTGAGCCTTGGTTCTGGAACTCTGTGGACTGGGAACATGACTGAGGTTTATTCTAGAACCCTGTAGCCTGGGAACATAACTGAGGATTGATTCTGGAACCCTGTGGCCTGGGAACATGACATCGGTGGATTCTGGAACCCTGTGGCCTGGGAACATGAGAACGGTTTGATTCTGGCACCCTGTGGCCTGGCAACATGACTGAGGCTTGATTCTGGAACCCTGTGGCCTGGCAACATGACTGAGGTTTGATTCTGGATCCCTGTGGCCTGGGAACATGACTGAGGCGTGATTCGGGAAAACTGTGGCCTGGGAAAATGACATCTGTTTAGATTGTGGAATAGTGTGCCCTGGGAACCTGACTGAGTCTTGGTTCTGGAACTCTGTGGACTGGGAACATGACTGAGGTTTATTCTAGAACCCTGTAGCCTGGGAACATAACTGAGGATTGATTCTGGAACCCTGTGGCCTGGGAACATGACATCGGTGGATTCTGGAACCCTGTGGCCTGGGAACATGAGAAGGTTGGATTCTGGAACCCTGTGGCCTGGCAACATGAGTGAGGCTTGATTCTGGAACCCTGTGGCCTGGCAACATGACTGAGGCTTGATTCTGGAACCCTGTGGCCTGGCAACATGACTGGGGTTTGTTCGCAGAAACCTGTGGACTGTCCACATGACTGAGGTTTGATGGTGGAACACTGTGCACTGGGAACATGACTGAGGCCTGATACTGGAACCCCGTGTCGTGGGAACATGATTGAGGTTTGATTGTGGAACCCTCAGGCTTGGGAACATGACTGAGGCTTGATGGAGGAACACTGTGGCCTGGAAAGAGGAATGAGGTTTGATGGTGGAACCCTGTTGCCTGGCAACATGACTGAGGTTTGATTCTGGAAAACTGTGGCCTGGGAACATGACATCTGTTTAGATTGTGGAATAGTGTGCCCTGGGAACCTGACTGAGCCTTGGTTCTGGAACTCTGTGGACTGGGAACATGACTGAGGTTTATTCTAGAACCCTGTAGCCTGGGAACATAACTGAGGATTGATTCTGGAACCCTGTGGCCTGGGAACATGACATCGGTGGATTCTGGAACCCTGTGGCCTGGCAACATGACTGAGGCTTGATTCTGGGACCCTGTGGCCTGGCAACATGATTGAGGCTTGATTTTGGAACCGTGTGGCCTGGGAAATTGACTGGGGTTTGATCGCAGAAACCTGTGGACTGTCCCCATGACTGAGGTTTGATGGTTGAACCCTGTGGCATGGCAGCATGATTGAGGTTTGATTGTGGAACCCTCAGGTTTGGGAACATGACTGAGGCTTGATGGTGGGACACTCTGGCCTGGAAACAGGAATGAGGTTTGATGGTGGAATCCTGCGCCCTGGCAACATGACTGAGGTTTGATTCTGGAAAACTGTGGCCTGGGAACATGACATCTGTTTAGATTGTGGAATAGTGTGCCCTGGGAACCTGACTGAGCCTTGGTTCTGGAACTCTGTGGACTGGGAACATGACTGAGGTTTATTCTAGAACCCTGTAGCCTGGGAACATAACTGAGGATTGATTCTGGAACCCTGTGGCCTGGGAACATGACATCGGTGGATTCTGGAAACCTGTGGCCTGGGAACATGAGAACAGTTTGATTCTGGAACCCTGTGGCCTGGCAACATGACTGAGGCTTGATTCTGGAACCCTGCGGCCTGGCAACATGACTGAGGTTTGATTCTGGATCCCTGTGGCCTGGGAACATGACTGAGGCGTGATTTTGGAAAACTGTGGCCTGGAAACATGACATCTGTATAGATTGTGGAATAGTGTGCCCTGGGAACCTGACTGAGCCTTGGTTCTGGAACTCTGTGGACTGGGAACATGACTGAGTTTTATTCAAGAACCCTGTAGCCTGGGAATATAACTAAGGATTGATTCTGGAACCCTGTGTCCTGGGAACATGACATCGGTGGATTCTCGAACCCTGTGGCCTGGGAACATGAGAACGGTTTGATTCTGGAACCCTGTGGCCTGGCAACATGACTGAGCCTTGATTCTGGAACCCTGTGGCCTGGCAACATGACTGAGGCTTGATTCTGGAACCGTGTGGACTGGGAACTTGACTGGGGTTTGATCGCAGAAACCTGTTGACTGTCCACATGACTGAGGTTTGATGGTGGAACCCTGTGCACTGGGAACATAACTGAGGTTTGATGGTTGAACCCTGTGGCATGGCAACATGATTGAGGTTTGATTGTGGAACCCTCAGGCTTGGGAACATGACTGAGGCTTGATGGTGGAACACTGTGGCCTGGAAACAGGAATGAGGTTTGATGGTGGAACCCTGTGGCCTGGCAACATGACTGAGGTTTCATTCTGGAAAACTGTGGCCTGGGAACATGACATCTGTTTAGATTGTGGAATAGTGTGCCCTGGGAACCTGACTGAGCCTTGGTTCTGGAACTCTGTGGACTGGTAACATGACTGAGATTTATTCTAGAACCCTGTAGCCTGGGAACATAACTGAGGATTGATTCTGGAAACCTGTGGCCTGGGAACATGACATCGGTGGATTCTGGAACCCTGTGGCCTGGGAACATGAGAACGGTTTGATTCTGGAACCCTGTGGCCTGGCAACATGACTGAGGCTTGATTCTGGAACCCTGTGGCCTGGCAACATGACTGAGGTTTGATTCTGGATCCCTGTGGCCTGGGAACATGACTGAGGCGTGATTCTGGAAAACTGTGGCCTGGGAAAATGACATCTGTATAGATTGTGGAATAGTGTGCCCTGGGAACCTGACTGAGCCTTGGTTCTGGAACTCTGTGGACTGGGAACATGACTGAGGTTTATTCTAGAACCCTGTAGCCTGGGAACATAACTGAGGATTGATTCTGGAACCCTGTGGCCTGGGAACATGACATCGGTGGATTCTGGAACCCTGTGGCCTGGGAACATGAGAACGGTTTGATTCTGGAACCCTGTGGCCTGGCAACATGACTGAGGCTTGATTCTGGAACCCTGTGGCCTGGCAACATGACTGAGGTTTGATTCTGGATCCCTGTGGCCTGGGAACATGACTGAGGCGTGATTCTGGAAAACTGTGGCCTGGAAACATGACATCTGTTTAGATTGTGGAATAGTGTGCCCTGGGAACCTGACTGAGCCTTGGTTCTGGAACTCTGTGGACTGGGAACATGACTGAGGTTTATTCTAGAACCCTGTAGCCTGGGAACATAACTGCGGATTGATTCTGGAACCCTGTGGCCTGGGAACATCACATCGGTGGATTCTGGAACCCTGTGGCCTGGGAACATGAGAACGGTTTGATTCTGGAACCCTGTGTCCTGGCAACATGACTGAGGCTTGATTCTGGAACCCTGTGGCCTGGCAACATGACTGAGGCTTGATTCTGGAACCCTGTGGCCTGGGAACTTGACTGGGGTTTGATCGCAGAAACCTGTGGACTGGCCACATGACTGAGGTTTGATGGTGGAACCCTGTGCACTGGGAACATGACTGAGGCCTGATACTGGAACCCCGTGGCGTTGGAACATGCCATTGGTTTGATTCTGGAACCCTGTTTCCTGAGAACATGACTGAGGTTTGATGGTTGAACCCTGTGGCATGGCAAGATGACTGAGGTTTGATTGTGGAACCCTCAGGCTTGGGAACATGACTGAGGCTTAATGGTGGAACAGTGTGGCCTGAAAAGAGGAATGAGGTTTGATGGTGGAACCCTGTGGCCTGGCAAAATGACTGAGGTTTGATTCTGGAAAACTGGGGCCTGGGAACATGACATCTGTTTAGATTGTGGAATAGTGTGCCCTGGGAACCTGACTGAGCTTTGGTTCTGGAACTCTGTGGACTGGGAACATGACTGAGGTTTATTCTAGAACCCTGTAGCCTGGGAACATAACTGAGGATTGATTCTGGAACCCTGTGGCCTGGGAACATGACATCGGTGGATTCTGGAACTCTGTGGCCTGGGAACATGAGAACGGTTTGATTCTGGAACCCTGTGGCCTGGCAACATGATTGAGGCTTGATTCTGGAACCCTGTGGCCTGGCAACATGACTGAGGTTTGATTCTGGATCCCTGTGGCCTGGGAACATGACTGAGGCGTGATTCTGGAAAACTGTGTCTTGGGAACATGACATCTGTTTAGATTGTGGAATAGTGTGCCCTGGGAACCTGACTGAGCCTTCTTCTGGAACTCTGTGGACTGGGAACATGACTGAGGTTTATTCAAGAACCCTGTAGCCTGGGAAAATAACTGAGGATTGATTCTGGAACCCTGTGGCCTGGGAACATGACATCGGTGGAATCTGGAACCCTGTGGCCTGGCAACATGACTGAGGCTTGATTCTGGAACCCTGTGGCCTGGCAACATGAATGAGGCTTGATTCTGGAACCCTGTGGCCTGGCAACATGACTGAGGCTTGATTCTGGAACCGTGTGGCCTGGGAACTTGACTGGGGTTTGATCGCAGAAACCTGTGGACTGTCCACATGACTGAGGTTTCATGGTTGAACCCTGTGGCATGGCAACATGATTGAGGTTTGATTGTGGAACCCTCAGGCTTGGGAACATGACCTAGGCTTGATGGTGGAACCCTCTGGCCTGGAAACAGGAATGAGGTTTGATGGTGGAACCCTGCGGCCTGGCAACATGACTGAGGTTTGATTCTGGAAAACTGTGGCCTGGGAACATGACATCTGTTTAGATTGTGGAATAGTGTGCCCTGGGAACCTGACTGAGCCTTGGTTCTGGAACCCTGTGGCCTGGGAACATGACATCGGTGGATTCTGGAAACCTGTGGCCTGGGATCATGAGAACGGTTTGATTCTGGCACCCTGTGGCCTGGCAACATGACTGAGGTTTGATTCTGCATCCCTGTGGCCTGGGAACATGACTGAGGCGTGATTCTGGAAAACTGTGGCCTGGGAAAATGACATCTGTTTAGATTGTGGAATAGTGTGCCCTGGGAAACTGACTGAGCCTTGGTTCTGGAACTCTGTGGACTGGGAACATGACTGAGGTTTATTCTAGAACCCTGTAGCCTGGGAACATAACTGAGGATTGATACTGGAACCCTGTGGCCTGGGAACATGACATCGGTGGATTCTGGAACCCTGTGGCCTGGGAACATGAGAACGGTTTGATTCTGGAACCCTGTGGCCTGGGCACATGACTGAGGCTTGATTCTGGAACCCTGTGGCCTGGCAACATGACTGAGGCTTGATTCTGGAAACGCGTGGCCTGGGAACTTGACTGGGGTTTGATCGCAGAAACCTGTGGACTGGCCACATGACTGAGGTTTGATGGTGGAACCCTGTGCACTGGGAACATAACTGAGGTTTGATGGTTGAACCCTGTGGCATGGCAACATGATTGAGGTATGATTGTGGAACCCTTAGGCTTGGGAACATGACTGAGGCTTGATGGTGGAACACTGTGGCCTGGAAACAGGAATGAGGTTTGATGGTGGAACCCTGTGGCCTGGCAACATGACTGAGGTTTGATTCTGGAAAACTTTGGCCTGGGAACATGACATCTGTTTAGATTGTGGAATAGTGTGCCCTGGGAACCTGACTGAGCCTTGGTTCTGGAACTCTGTGGACTGGGAACATGACTGAGGTTTATTCTAGAACCCTGTAGCCTGGGAACATAACTGAGGATTGATTCTGGAACCCTGTGGCCTGGGAACATGACATCGGTGGATTCTGGAACCCTGTGGCCTGGGAACATGAGAACGGTTTGATTCTGGAACCCTGTGGCCTGGCAACATAACTGAGGCTTGATTCTGGAACCCTGTGGCCTGGCAACATGACTGAGGTTTGATTCTGGATCCCTGTGGCCTGGGAACATGACTGAGGCGTGATTCTGGAAAACTGTGGCCTGGAAACATGACATCTGTTTAGATTGTGGAATAGTGTGCCCTGGGAACCTGACTGAGCATTGGTTCTGGAACTCTGTGGACTGGGAACATGACTGAGGTTTATTCTAGAACCCTGTAGCCTGGGAACATAACTGAGGATTGATTCTGGAACCCTGTGGCCTGGGAACATGACATCGGTGGATTCTGGAACCCTGTGGCCTGGGAAGATGAGAACGGTTTGATTCTGGAACCCTCTGTCCTGGCAACATGACTGAGGCTTGATTCTGGAACCCTGTGGCCTGGCAACATGACTGAGGCTTGATTCTGGAACCGTGCGGCCTGGGAACTTGACTGGGGTTTGATCGCAGAAACCTGTGGACTGGCCACATGACTGAGGTTTGATGGTGGAACCCTGTGCACTGGGAACATGACTGAGGCCTGATACTGGAACCCCGTGGCGTTGGAACATGCCATTGGTTTGATTCTGGAACCCTGTTTCCTGAGAACATGACTGAGGTTTGATGGTTGAACCCTGTGGCATGGCAACATGATTGAGGTTTGATTCTGGATCCCTGTGGCCTGGGAACATGACTGAGGCGTGATTCTGGAAAACTGTGTCTTGGGAACATGACATCTGTTTAGATTGTGGAATAGTGTGCCCTGGGAACCTGACTGAGCCTTCTTCTGGAACTCTGTGGACTGGGAACATGACTGAGGTTTATTCTAGAACCCTGTAGCCTGGGAACATAACTGAGGATTGATTCTGGAACCCTGTGGCCTGGGAACATGACATCGGTGGAATCTGGAACCCTGTGGCCTGGCAACATGACTGAGGCTTGATTCTGGAAACCTGTGGCCTGGCAACATGAATGAGGCTTGATTCTGGAAACCTGTGGCCTGGCAACATGACTGAGGCTTGATCCTGGAACCCTGTGGCCTCGCAACATGACTGAATCTTGATTCTGGAACCGTGTGGCCTGGGAACTTGACTGGGGTTTGATCGCAGAAACCTGTGGACTGTCCACATGACTGAGGTTTCATGGTTGAACCCTGTGGCATGGCAACATGATTGAGGTTTGATTGTGGAACCCTCAGGCTTGGGAACATGACCTAGGCTTGATGGTGGAACCCTCTGGCCTGGAAACAGGAATGAGGTTTGATGGTGGAACCCTGCGGCCTGGCAACATGACTGAGGTTTGATTCTGGAAAACTGTGGTCTGGGAACATGACATCTGTTTAGATTGTGGAATAGTGTGCCCTGGGAACCTGACTGAGCCTTGGTTCTGGAACCCTGTGGCCTGGGAACATGACATCGGTGGATTCTGGAAACCTGTGGCCTGGGAACATGAGAACGGTTTGATTCTGGCACCCTGTGGCCTGGCAACATGACTGAGGCTTGATTCTGGAACCCTGTGGCCTGGCAACATGACTGAGGTTTGATTCTGGATCCCTGTGGCCTGGGAACATGACTGAGGCGTGATTCTGGAAAACTGTGGCCTGGGAAAATGACATCTGTTTAGATTGTGGAATAGTGTGCCCTGGGAACCTGACTGAGCCTTGGTTCTGGAACTCTGTGGACTGGGAACATGACTGAGGTTTATTCTAGAACCCTGTAGCCTGGGAACATAACTGAGGATTGATTCTGGAACCCTGTGGCCTGGGAAAATGACATCGGTGGATTCTGGAACCCTGTGGCCTGGGAACATGAGAACGGTTTGATTCTGGAGCCCTGTGGCCTGGGCACATGACTGAGGCTTGATTCTGGAACCCTGTGGCCTGGCAACATGACTGAGGCTTGATTCTGGAACCGTGTGGCCTGGGAACTTGACTGGGGTTTGATCGCAGAAACCTGTGGACTGGCCACATGACTGAGGTTTGATGGTGGAACCCTGTGCACTGGGAACATGACTGAGGCCTGATACTGGAACCCCGTGGCGTGGGAACATGCCATTGGTTTGATTCTGGAACCCTGTTTCCTGAGAACATGACTGAGGCTTGATGGTTGAACCCTGTGGCATGGCAATATGATTGAGGTTTGATTGTGGAACCCTCAGGCTTGGGAACATGACTGAGGCTTAATGGTGGAACACTGTGGCCTGGAAACAGGAATGAGGTTTGATGGTGGAACCCTGTGGCCTGGCAACATGACTGAGGTTTGATTCTGGAACACTGTGGCCTGGGAACATGACATCTGTGTAGATTGTGGAATAGTGTGCCCTGGGAACCTGACTGAGCCTTGGTTCTGGAACTCTGTGGACTGGGAACATGACTGAGGTTTATTCTAGAACCCTGTAGCCTGGGAACATAACTGAGGATTGATTCTGGAACCCTGTGGCCTGGGAACATGACATCGGTGGATTCTGGAACCCTGTGGCCTGGGAACATGAGAACGGTTTGATTCTGGAACCCTGTGGCCTGGCAACTTGACTGAGGCTTGATTCTGGAACCCTGTGGCCTGGCAACATGACTGAGGTTTGATTCTGGATCCCTGTGGCCTGGGAACATGACTGAGGCGTGATTCTGGAAAACTGTGGCCTGGAAACATGACATCTGTTTAGATTGTGGAATAGTGTGCCCTGGGAACATGACTGAGCCTTGGTTCTGGAACTCTGTAGACTGGGAACATGACTGAGGTTTATTCTAGAACCCTGTAGCCTGGGAACATAACTGAGGATTGATTCTGGAACCCTGTGGCCTGGGAACATGAGAACGGTTTGATTCTGGAAACCTGTGGCCTGGCAACATGACTGAGGCTTGATTCTGGAACCCTGTGGCCTGGCAACATGACTGAGGCTTGATTCTGGAACCGTGTGGCCTGGGAAATTGACTGGGGTTTGATCGCAGAAACCTGGGGACTGTCCACATGACTGAGGTTTGATGCTTGAACCCTGTGGCATGGCAAAATGATTGAAGTTTGATTGTGGAACCCTCAGGCTTGGGAACATGACTGAGGCTTGATGGTGGAACCCTCTGGCCTGGAAACATGAATGAGGTTTGATGGTGGAACCCTGCAGCCTGGCAACATGAGTGAGGTTTGATTCTGGAAAACTGTGGCCTGGAAACATGACATCTGTTTAAATTGTGGAATAGTGTGCCCTGGGAACCTGACTGAGCCTTGGTTCTGGAACTCTGTGGACTGGGAACATGACTGAGGTTTATTCTAGAACCCTGTAGCCTGGGAACATAACTGAGGATTGTTTCGGGAACCCTGTGGCCTGGGAACATGACATCGGTGGATTCTGGAACCCTGTGGCCTGGGAACATGAGAACGGTTTGATTCTGGAACCCTGTGGCCTGGCAACATGACTGAGGCTTGATTCTGGATCCCTGTGGCCTGGGAACATGACTGAGGCGTGATTCGGGAAAACTGTGGCCTGGGAAAATGACATCTGTTTAGATTGTGGAATAGTGTGCCCTGGGAACCTGAATGAGCCTTGGTTCTGGAACTCTGTGGACTGGGAACATGACTGAGGTTTATTCTAGAACCCTCTAGCCTGGGAACATAACTGAGGATTGATTCTGGAACCCTGTGGCCTGGGAACATGACATCGGTGGATTCTGGAACCCTGTGGCCTGGGAACATGAGAACGGTTTGATTCTGGAACCCTGTGGCCTGGCAACATGACTGAGGCTTGATTCTGGAACCCTGTGGCCTGGCAACATGACTGAGGCTTGATTCTGGAACCGTGTGGCCTGGGAACTTGACTGGGGTTTGATCGCAGAAACCTGTGGACTGTCCATATGACTGAGGTTTCATGGTTGAACCCTGTGGCATGGCAACATGATTGAGGTTTGATTGTGGAACCCTCAGGCTTGGGAACATGACTGAGGCTTGATGGTGGAACCCTCAGGCCTGGAAACAGGAATGAGGTTTGATGGTGGAACCCTGCGGCCTGGCAACATGAGTGAGGTTTGATTCTGGAAAACTGTGGCCTGGGAACATGACACCTGTTTAGATTGTGGAATAGTGTGCCCTGGGAACCTGACTGAGCCTTGGTTCTTGAACTCTGTGGACTGGGAACATGACTGAGGTTTCTTCTAGAACCCTGTAGCCTGGGAACATAACTGAGGATTGATTCTGGAACCCTGTGGCCTGGGAACATGACATCGGTGGATTCTGGAACCCTGTGGCCTGGGAACATGAGAACGGTTTGATTCTGGAACTCTGTGGCCTGGCAACATGACTGAGGCTTGATTCTGGAACCCTGTGGCCTGGCAACATGACTGAGGTTTGATTCTGGATCCCTGTGGCCTGGGAACATGACTGGGCGTGATTCTGGAAAACTGTGGCCTGGGAAAATGACATCTGTTTAGATTGTGAAATAGTGTGCCCTGGGAACCTGACTGAGCCTTGGTTCTCGAACTCTGTGGACTGTCCACATGACTGAGGTTTGATGGTGGAACCCTGTGCACTGGGAACATGACTGAGGTTTGATGGTTGAACCCTGTGGCATGGCAACATGATTGAGGTTTGATTGTGGAATCCTCAGGCTTGGGAACATGACTGAGGCTTGATGGTGGAACCCTGTGGCCTGGAAAGAGGAATGACGTTTGATGGTGGAATCCTGCGGCCTGGCAACATGACTGAGGTTTGATTCTGGAAAACTGTGGCCTGGGAACATGACATCTGTTTAGATTGTGGAATAGTGTGCCCTGGGAACCTGACTGAGCCTTGGTTCTGGAACTCTGTGGACTGGGAACATGACTGAGGTTTATTCTAGAACCCTGTAGCCTGGGAACATAACTGAGGATTGATTCTGGAACCCTGTGGCCTGGGAACATGACATCGGTGGATTCTGGAACCCTGTGGCCTGGGAACATGAGAACGGTTTGATTCTGGAACCCTGTGGCCTGGCAACATGACTGAGGCTTGATTCTGGAAACCTGTGGCCTGGCAACATGACTGAGGTTTGATTCTGGATCCCTGTGTCCTGGGAACATGACTGAGGCGTTATTCGGGAAAACTGTGGCCTGGGAAAATGACATCTGTATAGATTGTGGAATAGTGTGCCCTGGGAACCTGACTGAGCCTTGGTTCTGGAACTCTGTAGACTTGGAACATGACTGCGGTTTATTCTAGAACCCTGTAGCCTGGGAACATAACTGAGGATTGATTCTGGAACCCTGTGGCCTGGGAACATGACATCGGTGGATTCTGGAACCCTGTGGCCTGGGAACATGAGAACGGTTTGATTCTGGAACCCTGTGGCCTGGCAACATGACTGAGGCTTGATTCTGGAAACCTGTGGCCTGGCAACATGACTGAGGCTTGATTCTGGAACCGTGTGGACTGGGAACTTGACTGGGGTTTGAACGCAGAAACCTGTGGACTGGCCACATGACTGAGGTTTCATGGTTGAACCCTGTGGCATGGCAGCATGATTGAGGTTGGATTGTGGAACCCTCAGGCTTGGGAACATGACTGAGGCTTGATGGTGGAACCCTCTGGCCTGGAAACAGGAATGAGGTTTGATGGTGGAACCCTGCGGCCTGGCAACATGACTGAGGTTTGATTCTGGAAAACTGTGGCCTGGGAACATGACATCTGTTTAGATTGTGGAATAGTGTGCCCTGGGAACCTGACTGAGCCTTGGTTCTGGAACCCTGTGGCCTGGGAACATGACATCGGTGGATTCTGGAACCCTGTGGCCTGGGAACATGAGAACGGTTTGATTCTGGAACCCTGTGGCCTGGCAACATGACTGAGGCTTGATTCTGGAACCCTGTGGCCTGGCAACATGACTGAGGTTTGATTCTGGATCCCTGTGGCCTGGGAACATGACTGAGGCGAGATTCGGGAAAACTGTGGCCTGGGAAAATGACATCTGTTTAGATTCTGGAATAGTGTGCCCTAGGAACCTGACTGAGCCTTGGTTCTGGAACTCTGTGGACTGGGAACATGACTGAGGTTTATTCTAGAACCCTGTAGCCTGGGAACATAACTGAGGATTGATTCTGGAACCCTGTGGCCTGGGAACATGACATTGGTGGATTCTGGAACCCTGTGGCCTGGGAACATGAGAACGGTTTGATTCTGGAAACCTGTGGCCTGGCAACATGACTGAGGCTTGATTCTGGAACCGTGTGGACTGGGAACTTGACTGGGGTTTGATCGCAGAAACCTGTGGACTGGCCACATGACTGAGGTTTCATGGTTGAACCCTGTGGCATGGCAGCATGATTGAGGTTTGATTGTGGAACCCTCAGGCTTGGGAACATGACTGAGGCTTGATGGTGGAACCCTGTGGCCTGGAAACAGGAATGAGGTTTGATGGTGGAACCCTGCGGCCTGGCAACATGACTGAGGTTTGATTCTGGAAAACTGTGGCCTGGGAACATGACATCTGTTTAGATTGTGGAATAGTGTGCCCTGGGAACCTGACTGAGCCTTGGTTCTGGAACCCTGTGGCCTGGGAACATGACATCGGTGGATTCTGGAACCCTGTGGCCTGGCAACATGACTGAGGCTTGATTCTGGAACCCTGTGGCCTGGCAACATAACTGAGGCGAGATTCGGGAAAACTGTGGCCTGGGAAAATGACATCTGTTTAGATTGTGGAATAGTGTGCCCTGGGAACCTGACTGAGCCTTGGTTCTGGAACTCTGTAGACTGGGAACATGACTGAGGTTTATTCTAGAACCCTGTAGCCTGGGAACATAACTGAGGATTGATTCTGGAACCCTGTGTCCTGGGAACATGACATCGGTGGATTCTGGAACCCTGTGGCCTGGGAACATGAGAACGGTTTGATTCTGGAACCCTGTGGCCTGGCAACATGACTGAGGCTTGATTCTGGAACCCTGTGGCCTGGCAACATGACTGAGGCTTGATTCTGGAACCGTGTGGCCTGGGAAATTGACTGGGGTTTGATCGCAGAAACCTGGGGACTGTCCACATGACTGAGGTTTGATGCTTGAACCCTGTGGCATGGCAACATGATTGAGGTTTGATTGTGGAACCCTCAGGCTTGGGAACATGACTGAGGCTTGATGGTGGAACCCTCTGGCCTGGAAACATGAATGAGGTTTGATGGTGGAACCCTGCGGCCTGGCAACATGAGTCAGGTTTGATTCTGGAAAACTGTGGCCTGGAAACATGACATCTGTTTAAATTGTGGAATAGTGTGCCCTGGGAACCTGACTGAGCCTTGGTTCTTGAACTCTGTGGCCTGGCAACATGACTGAGGCTTGATTCTGGAACCCTGTGGCCTGGCAACATGACTGAGGTTTGATTCTGGATCCCTGTGGCCTGGGAACATGACTGGGCGTGATTCTGGAAAACTGTGGCCTGGGAAAATGACATCTGTTTAGATTGTGGAATAGTGTGCCCTGGGAACCTGACTGAGCCTTGGTTCTCGAACTCTGTGGACTGTCCACATGACTGAGGTTTGATGGTGGAACCCTGTGCACTGGGAACATGACTGAGGTTTGATGGTTGAACCCTGTGTCATGGCAACATGATTGAGGTTTGATTGTGGAACCATCAGGCTTGGGAACATGATTGAGGCTTAAGGGTGGAACACTGTGGTCTGGAAACAGGAATGAGGTTTGATGGTGGAAACCTGTGCCCTGGCAACATGACTGAGGTTTGATTCTGGAAAACTGTGTCCTGGGAACATGTCATCTGCTTAGATTGTGGAATAGTGTGCCCTGGGAATCTGAATGAGCCTTGGTTCTGGAACTCTGTGGACTGGGAACATGACTGAGGTTTATTCTAGAACCCTGTAGCCTGGGAACATAACTGAGGATTGATTCTGGAACCCTGTGTCCTGGGAACATGACATCGGTGGATTCTGGAACCCTGTGGCCTGGGAACATGAGAACGATTTGATTCTGGAACCCTGTGGCCTGGAAACATGACTGAGGCTTGATTGCGGAACCCTGCGGCCTGGCAACATGACTGAAGTTTGATTCTGGAAAACTGTGGCCTGGGAACATGACATCTGTTTAGATTGTGGAATAGTGTGCCCTGGGAACCTGACTGAGCCTTTGTTCTTGCACTCTGAGGACTGGGAACATGACTGAGATTTATTCTAGAACCCTGTAGCCTGGGAACATAACTGAGGATTGATTCTGGAACCCTGTGGCCTGGGAACATGACATCGGTGGATTCTGGAACCCTGTGGCCTGGGAACATGAGAACGGTTTGATTCTGGAACCCTGTGGCCTGGCAACATGACTGAGGCTTGATTCTGGAACCCTGTGGCCTGGCAACATGACTGAGGTTTGATTCTGGATCCCTGTGGCCTGGGAACATGAATGAGGCGTGATTCTGGAAAACTGTGGCCTGGAAACATGACATCTGTTTAGATTGTGGAATAGTGTGCCCTGGGAACCTGACTGAGCCTTGGTTCTGGATCTCTGTAGACTGGGAACATGACTGAGGTTTATTCTAGAACCCTGTAGCCTGGGAACATAACTGAGGATTGATTCTGGAACCCTGTGGCCTGGGAACATGACATCGGTGGATTCTGGAACCCTGTGGCCTGGGAACATGAGAACGGTTTGATTCTGGAACCCTGTGGCCTGGCAACATGACTGAGGCTTGATTCTGGAACCCTGTGGCCTGGCAACATGACTGAGGCTTGATTCTGGAACCGTGTGGACTGGGAACTTGACTGGGGTTTGAACGCAGAAACCTGTGGACTGGCCACATGACTGAGGTTTCATGGTTGAACCCTGTGGCATGGCAGCATGATTGAGGTTGGATTGTGGAACCCTCAGGCTTGGGAACATGACTGAGGCTTGATGGTGGAACCCTCTGGCCTGGAAACAGGAATGAGGTTTGATGGTGGAACCCTGCGGCCTGGCAACATGACTGAGGTTTGATTCTGGAAAACTGTGGCCTGGGAACATGACATCTGTTTAGATTGTGGAATAGTGTGCCCTGGGAACCTGACTGAGCCTTGGTTCTGGAACCCTGTGGCCTGGGAACATGACATCGGTGGATTCTGGAACCCTGTGGCCTGGGAACATGAGAACGGTTTGATTCTGGAACCCTGTGGCCTGGCAACATGACTGAGGCTTGATTCTGGAACCCTGTGGCCTGGCAACATGACTGAGGTTTGATTCTGGATCCCTGTGGCCTGGGAACATGACTGAGGCGAGATTCGGGAAAACTGTGGCCTGGGAAAATGACATCTGTTTAGATTCTGGAATAGTGTGCCCTAGGAACCTGACTGAGCCTTGGTTCTGGAACTCTGTGGACTGGGAACATGACTGAGGTTTATTCTAGAACCCTGTAGCCTGGGAACATAACTGAGGATTGATTCTGGAACCCTGTGGCCTGGGAACATGACATTGGTGGATTCTGGAACCCTGTGGCCTGGGAACATGAGAACGGTTTGATTCTGGAAACCTGTGGCCTGGCAACATGACTGAGGCTTGATTCTGGAACCGTGTGGACTGGGAACTTGACTGGGGTTTGATCGCAGAAACCTGTGGACTGGCCACATGACTGAGGTTTCATGGTTGAACCCTGTGGCATGGCAGCATGATTGAGGTTTGATTGTGGAACCCTCAGGCTTGGGAACATGACTGAGGCTTGATGGTGGAACCCTGTGGCCTGGAAACAGGAATGAGGTTTGATGGTGGAACCCTGCGGCCTGGCAACATGACTGAGGTTTGATTCTGGAAAACTGTGGCCTGGGAACATGACATCTGTTTAGATTGTGGAATAGTGTGCCCTGGGAACCTGACTGAGCCTTGGTTCTGGAACCCTGTGGCCTGGGAACATGACATCGGTGGATTCTGGAACCCTGTGGCCTGGCAACATGACTGAGGCTTGATTCTGGAACCCTGTGGCCTGGCAACATAACTGAGGCGAGATTCGGGAAAACTGTGGCCTGGGAAAATGACATCTGTTTAGATTGTGGAATAGTGTGCCCTGGGAACCTGACTGAGCCTTGGTTCTGGAACTCTGTAGACTGGGAACATGACTGAGGTTTATTCTAGAACCCTGTAGCCTGGGAACATAACTGAGGATTGATTCTGGAACCCTGTGTCCTGGGAACATGACATCGGTGGATTCTGGAACCCTGTGGCCTGGGAACATGAGAACGGTTTGATTCTGGAACCCTGTGGCCTGGCAACATGACTGAGGCTTGATTCTGGAACCCTGTGGCCTGGCAACATGACTGAGGCTTGATTCTGGAACCGTGTGGCCTGGGAAATTGACTGGGGTTTGATCGCAGAAACCTGGGGACTGTCCACATGACTGAGGTTTGATGCTTGAACCCTGTGGCATGGCAACATGATTGAGGTTTGATTGTGGAACCCTCAGGCTTGGGAACATGACTGAGGCTTGATGGTGGAACCCTCTGGCCTGGAAACATGAATGAGGTTTGATGGTGGAACCCTGCGGCCTGGCAACATGAGTCAGGTTTGATTCTGGAAAACTGTGGCCTGGAAACATGACATCTGTTTAAATTGTGGAATAGTGTGCCCTGGGAACCTGACTGAGCCTTGGTTCTTGAACTCTGTGGCCTGGCAACATGACTGAGGCTTGATTCTGGAACCCTGTGGCCTGGCAACATGACTGAGGTTTGATTCTGGATCCCTGTGGCCTGGGAACATGACTGGGCGTGATTCTGGAAAACTGTGGCCTGGGAAAATGACATCTGTTTAGATTGTGGAATAGTGTGCCCTGGGAACCTGACTGAGCCTTGGTTCTCGAACTCTGTGGACTGTCCACATGACTGAGGTTTGATGGTGGAACCCTGTGCACTGGGAACATGACTGAGGTTTGATGGTTGAACCCTGTGTCATGGCAACATGATTGAGGTTTGATTGTGGAACCATCAGGCTTGGGAACATGATTGAGGCTTAAGGGTGGAACACTGTGGTCTGGAAACAGGAATGAGGTTTGATGGTGGAAACCTGTGCCCTGGCAACATGACTGAGGTTTGATTCTGGAAAACTGTGTCCTGGGAACATGTCATCTGCTTAGATTGTGGAATAGTGTGCCCTGGGAATCTGAATGAGCCTTGGTTCTGGAACTCTGTGGACTGGGAACATGACTGAGGTTTATTCTAGAACCCTGTAGCCTGGGAACATAACTGAGGATTGATTCTGGAACCCTGTGTCCTGGGAACATGACATCGGTGGATTCTGGAACCCTGTGGCCTGGGAACATGAGAACGATTTGATTCTGGAACCCTGTGGCCTGGAAACATGACTGAGGCTTGATTGCGGAACCCTGCGGCCTGGCAACATGACTGAAGTTTGATTCTGGAAAACTGTGGCCTGGGAACATGACATCTGTTTAGATTGTGGAATAGTGTGCCCTGGGAACCTGACTGAGCCTTTGTTCTTGCACTCTGAGGACTGGGAACATGACTGAGATTTATTCTAGAACCCTGTAGCCTGGGAACATAACTGAGGATTGATTCTGGAACCCTGTGGCCTGGGAACATGACATCGGTGGATTCTGGAACCCTGTGGCCTGGGAACATGAGAACGGTTTGATTCTGGAACCCTGTGGCCTGGCAACATGACTGAGGCTTGATTCTGGAACCCTGTGGCCTGGCAACATGACTGAGGTTTGATTCTGGATCCCTGTGGCCTGGGAACATGAATGAGGCGTGATTCTGGAAAACTGTGGCCTGGAAACATGACATCTGTTTAGATTGTGGAATAGTGTGCCCTGGGAACCTGACTGAGCCTTGGTTCTGGATCTCTGTAGACTGGGAACATGACTGAGGTTTATTCTAGAACCCTGTAGCCTGGGAACATAACTGAGGATTGATTCTGGAACCCTGTGGCCTGGGAACATGACATCGGTGGATTCTGGAACCCTGTGGCCTGGGAACATGAGAATGGTTTGATTCTGGAACCCTGTGGCCTGGCAACATGACTGAGGCTTGATTCTGGAACCCTGTGGCCTGGCAACATGACTGAGGCTTGATTCTGGAACCGTGTGGCCTGGGAACTTGACTGGGGTTTGATCGCAGAAACCTGTGGACTGGCCACATGACTGAGGTTTGATGGTTGAACCCTGTGGCATGGCAACATGATTGAGGTTTGATTGTGGAACCCTCAGGCTTGGGAACATGACTGAGGCTTGATGGTGGAACACTGTGGCCTGGAAACAGGAATGAGGTTTGATGGTGGAACCCTGAGGCCTGGCAACATGACTGAGGTTTGATTCTGGAAAACTGTGGCCTGGGAACATGACATCTGTTTAGATTGTGGAATAGTGTGCCCTGGGAACCTGACTGATCCTTGGTTCTGGAACCCTGTGGCCTGGGAACATGACATCGGTGGATTCTGGAACCCTGTGGCCTGGGAACATGAGAACGGTTTGATTCTGGAACCCTGTGGCCTGGGAACATGACTGAGGCTTGATTCTGGAACCCTGTGTCCTGGCAACATGACTGAGGTTTGATTCTGGATCCCTGTGGCCTGGGAACATGACTGGGCGTGATTCTGGAAAACTGTGGCCTGGGAAAATGACATCTGTTTAGATTGTGGAATAGTGTGCCCTGGGAACCTGACTGAGCCTTGGTTCTCGAACTCTGTGGACTGTCCACATGACTGAGGTTTGATGGTGGAACCCTGTGCACTGGGAACATGACTGAGGTTTGATGGTTGAACCCTGTGGCATGGCAACATGATTGAGGTTTGATTGTGGAACCATCAGGCTTGGGAACATGATTGAGGCTTAAGGGTGGAACACTGTGGCCTGGAAACAGGAATGAGGTTTGATGGTGGAACCCTGTGCCCTGGCAACATGACTGAGGTTTGATTCTGGAAAACTGTGTCCTGGGAACATGTCATCTGCTTAGATTGTGGAATAGTGTGCCCTGGGAATCTAAATGAGCCTTGGTTCTGGAACTCTGTGGACTGGGAACATGACTGAGGTTTATTCTAGAACCCTGTAGCCTGGGAACATAACTGAGGATTGATTCTGGAACCCTGTGTCCTGGGAACATGACATCGGTGGATTCTGGAACCCTGTGGCCTGGGAACATGATAACGGTTTGATTCTGGAACCCTGTGGCCTGGAAACATGACTGAGGCTTGATTGTGGAACCCTGCGGCCTGGCAACATGACTGAAGTTTGATTCTGGAAAACTGTGGCCTGGGAACATGACATCTGTTTAGATTGTGGAATAGTGTGCCCTGGGAACCTGACTGAGCCTTTGTTCTTGAACTCTGAGGACTGGGAACATGACTGAGATTTATTCTAGAACCCTGTAGCCTGGGAACATAACTGAGGATTGATTCTGGAACCCTGTGGCCTGGGAACATGACATCGGTGGATTCTGGAACCCTGTGGCCTGGGAACATGAGAACGGTTTGATTCTGGAACCCTGTGGCCTGGCAACATGACTGAGGCTTGATTCTGGAACCCTGTGGCCTGGCAACATGACTGAGGCTTGATTCTGGAACCGTGTGGCCTGGGAACTTGACTGGGGTTTGATCGCAGAAACCTGTGGACTGTCCATATGACTGAGGTTTCATGGTTGAACCCTGTGGCATGGCAACATGATTGAGGTTTGATTGTGGAACCCTCAGGCTTGGGAACATGACTGAGGCTTGATGGTGGAACCCTCAGGCCTGGAAACAGGAATGAGGTTTGATGGTGGAACCCTGCGGCCTGGCAACATGAGTGAGGTTTGATTCTGGAAAACTGTGGCCTGGGAACATGACATCTGTTTAGATTGTGGAATAGTGTGCCCTGGGAACCTGACTGAGCCTTGGTTCTTGAACTCTGTGGACTGGGAACATGACTGAGGTTTATTCTAGAACCCTGTAGCCTGGGAACATAACTGAGGATTGATTCTGGAACCCTGTGGCCTGGGAACATGACATCGGTGGATTCTGGAACCCTGTGGCCTGGGAACATGAGAACGGTTTGATTCTGGAACTCTGTGGCCTGGCAACATGACTGAGGCTTGATTCTGGAACTCTGTGGCCTGGCAACATGACTGAGGTTTGATTCTGGATCCCTGTGGCCTGGGAACATGACTGGGCGTGATTCTGGAAAACTGTGGCCTGGGAAAATGACATCTGTTTAGATTGTGGAATAGTGTGCCCTGGGAACCTGACTGAGCCTTGGTTCTCGAACTCTGTGGACTGTCCAAATGACTGAGGTTTGATGGTGGAACCCTGTGCACTGGGAACATGACTGAGGTTTGATGGTTGAACCCTGTGGCATGGCAACATGATTGAGGTTTGATTGTGGAATCCTCAGGCTTGGGAACATGACTGAGGCTTGATGGTGGAACCCTGTGGCCTGGAAAGAGGAATGACGTTTGATGGTGGAACCCTGCGGCCTGGCAACATGACTGAGGTTTGATTCTGGAAAACTGTGGCCTGAGGAACATGACATCTGTTTAGATTGTGGAATAGTGTGCCCTGGGAACCTGACTGAGCCTTGGTTCTGGAACTCTGTGGACTGGGAACATGACTGAGGTTTATTCTAGAACCCTGTAGCCTGGGAACATAACTGAGGATTGATTCTGGAACCCTGTGGCCTGGGAACATGACATCGGTGGATTCTGGAACCCTGTGGCCTGGGAACATGAGAACGGTTTTGATTCTGGAACCCTGTGGCCTGGCAACATGACTGAGGTTTGATTCTGGATCCCTGTGTCCTGGGAACATGACTGAGGCGTGATTCGGGAAAACTGTGGCCTGGGAAAATGACATCTGTATAGATTGTGGAATAGTGTGCCCTGGGAACCTGACTGAGCCTTGGTTCTGGAACTCTGTAGACTGGGAACATGACTGCGGTTTATTCTAGAACCCTGTAGCCTGGGAACATAACTGAGGATTGATTCTGGAACCCTGTGGCCTGGGAACATGACATCGGTGGATTCTGGAACCCTGTGGCCTGGGAACATGAGAACGGTTTGATTCTGGAACCCTGTGGCCTGGCAACATGACTGAGGCTTGATTCTGGAACCCTGTGGCCTGGCAACATGACTGAGGCTTGATTCTGGCCGTGTGGACTGGGAACTTGACTGGGGTTTGATCGCAGAAACCTGTGGACTGGCCACATGACTGAGGTTTCATGGTTGAACCCTGTGGCATGGCAGCATGATTGAGGTTTGATTGTGGAACCCTCAGGCTTGGGAACATGACTGAGGCTTGATGGTGGAACCCTGTGGCCTGGAAACAGGAATGAGGTTTGATGGTGGAACCCTGCGGCCTGGCAACATGACTGAGGTTTGATTCTGGAAAACTGTGGCCTGGGAACATGACATCTGTTTAGATTGTGGAATAGTGTGCCCTGGGAACCTGACTGAGCCTTGGTTCTGGAACCCTGTGGCCTGGGAACATGACATCGGTGGATTCTGGTACCCTGTGGCCTGGGAACATGAGAACGGTTTGATTCTGGAACCCTGTGGCCTGGCAACATGACTGAGGCTTGATTCTGGAACCCTGTGGCCTGGCAACATGACTGAGGTTTGATTCTGGATCCCTGTGGCCTGGGAACATGACTGGGCGTGATTATGGAAAACTGTGGCCTGGGAAAATGACATCTGTTTAGATTGTGGAATAGTGTGCCCTGGGAACCTGACTGAGCCTTGGTTCTCGAACTCTGTGGACTGTCCACATGACTGAGGTTTGATGGTGGAACCCTGTGCACTGGGAACATGACTGAGGTTTGATGGTTGAACCCTGTGGCATGGCAACATGATTGAGGTTTGATTGTGGAACCATCAGGCTTGGGAACATGATTGAGGCTTAAGGGTGGAACACTGTGGCCTGGAAACAGGAATGAGGTTTGATGGTGGAACCCTGTGCCCTGGCAACATGACTGAGGTTTGATTCTGGAAAACTGTGTCCTGGGAACATGTCATCTGCTTAGATTGTGGAATAGTGTGCCCTGGGAATCTAAATGAGCCTTGGTTCTGGAACTCTGTGGACTGGGAACATGACTGAGGTTTATTCTAGAACCCTGTAGCCTGGGAACATAACTGAGGATTGATTCTGGAACCCTGTGTCCTGGGAACATGACATCGGTGGATTCTGGAACCCTGTGGCCTGGGAACATGATAACGGTTTGATTCTGGAACCCTGTGGCCTGGAAACATGACTGAGGCTTGATTGTGGAACCCTGCGGCCTGGCAACATGACTGAAGTTTGATTCTGGAAAACTGTGGCCTGGGAACATGACATCTGTTTAGATTGTGGAATAGTGTGCCCTGGGAACCTGACTCAGCCTTTGTTCTTGAACTCTGAGGACTGGGAACATGACTGAGATTTATTCTAGAACCCTGTAGCCTGGGAACATAACTGAGGATTGATTCTGGAACCCTGTGGCCTGGGAACATGACATCGGTGGATTCTGGAACCCTGTGGCCTGGGAACATGAGAACGGTTTGATTCTGGAACCCTGTGGCCTGGCAACATGACTGAGGCTTGATTCTGGAACCCTGTGGCCTGGCAACATGACTGAGGCTTGATTCTGGAACCGTGTGGCCTGGGAACTTGACTGGGGTTTGATCGCAGAAACCTGTGGACTGTCCATATGACTGAGGTTTCATGGTTGAACCCTGTGGCATGGCAACATGATTGAGGTTTGATTGTGGAACCCTCAGGCTTGGGAACATGACTGAGGCTTGATGGTGGAACCCTCAGGCCTGGAAACAGGAATGAGGTTTGATGGTGGAACCCTGCGGCCTGGCAACATGAGTGAGGTTTGATTCTGGAAAACTGTGGCCTGGGAACATGACATCTGTTTAGATTGTGGAATAGTGTGCCCTGGGAACCTGACTGAGCCTTGGTTCTTGAACTCTGTGGACTGGGAACATGACTGAGGTTTATTCTAGAACCCTGTAGCCTGGGAACATAACTGAGGATTGATTCTGGAACCCTGTGGCCTGGGAACATGACATCGGTGGATTCTGGAACCCTGTGGCCTGGGAACATGAGAACGGTTTGATTCTGGAACTCTGTGGCCTGGCAACATGACTGAGGCTTGATTCTGGAACCCTGTGGCCTGGCAACATGACTGAGGTTTGATTCTGGATCCCTGTGGCCTGGGAACATGACTGGGCGTGATTCTGGAAAACTGTGGCCTGGGAAAATGACATCTGTTTAGATTGTGGAATAGTGTGCCCTGGGAACCTGACTGAGCCTTGGTTCTCGAACTCTGTGGACTGTCCACATGACTGAGGTTTGATGGTGGAACCCTGTGCACTGGGAACATGACTGAGGTTTGATGGTTGAACCCTGTGGCATGGCAACATGATTGAGGTTTGATTGTGGAATCCTCAGGCTTGGGAACATGACTGAGGCTTGATGGTGGAACCCTGTGGCCTGGAAAGAGGAATGACGTTTGATGGTGGAACCCTGCGGCCTGGCAACATGACTGAGGTTTGATTCTGGAAAACTGTGGCCTGGGAACATGACATCTGTTTAGATTGTGGAATAGTGTGCCCTGGGAACCTGACTGAGCCTTGGTTCTGGAACTCTGTGGACTGGGAACATGACTGAGGTTTATTCTAGAACCCTGTAGCCTGGGAACATAACTGAGGATTGATTCTGGAACCCTGTGGCCTGGGAACATGACATCGGTGGATTCTGGAACCCTGTGGCCTGGGAACATGAGAACGGTTGGATTCTGGAACCCTGTGGCCTGGCAACATGACTGAGGCTTGATTCTGGAACCCTGTGGCCTGGCAACATGACTGAGGTTTGATTCTGGATCCCTGTGTCCTGGGAACATGACTGAGGCGTGATTCGGGAAAACTGTGGCCTGGGAAAATGACATCTGTATAGATTGTGGAATAGTGTGCCCTGGGAACCTGACTGAGCCTTGGTTCTGGAACTCTGTAGACTGGGAACATGACTGCGGTTTATTCTAGAACCCTGTAGCCTGGGAACATAACTGAGGATTGATTCTGGAACCCTGTGGCCTGGGAACATGACATCGGTGGATTCTGGAACCCTGTGGCCTGGGAACATGAGAACGGTTTGATTCTGGAACCCTGTGGCCTGGCAACATGACTGAGGCTTGATTCTGGAACCCTGTGGCCTGGCAACATGACTGAGGCTTGATTCTGGAACCGTGTGGACTGGGAACTTGACTGGGGTTTGATCGCAGAAACCTGTGGACTGGCCACATGACTGAGGTTTCATGGTTGAACCCTGTGGCATGGCAGCATGATTGAGGTTTGATTGTGGAACCCTCAGGCTTGGGAACATGACTGAAGCTTGATGGTGGAACCCTCTGGCCTGGAAACAGGAATGAGGTTTGATGGTGGAACCCTGCGGCCTGGCAACATGACTGAGGTTTGATTCTGGAAAACTGTGGCCTGGGAACATGACATCTGTTTAGATTGTGGAATAGTGTGCCCTGGGAACCTGACTGAGCCTTGGTTCTGGAACCCTGTGGCCTGGGAACATGACATCGGTGGATTCTGGAACCCTGTGGCCTGGGAACATGAGAACGGTTTGATTCTGGAACCCTGTGGCCTGGCAACATGACTGAGGCTTGATTCTGGAACCCTGTGGCCTGGCAACATGACTGAGGTTTGATTCTGGATCCCTGTGGCCTGGGAACATGACTGAGGCGAGATTCGGGAAAACTGTGGCCTGGGAAAATGACATCTGTTTAGATTGTGGAATAGTGTGCCCTGGGAACCTGACTGAGCCTTGGTTCTGGAACTCTGTGGACTGGGAACATGACTGAGGTTTATTCTAGAACCCTGTAGCCTGGGAACATAACTGAGGATTGATTCTGGAACCCTGTGGCCTGGGAACATGACATCGGTGGATTCTGGAACCCTGTGGCCTGGGAACATGAGAACGGTTTGATTCTGGAAACCTGTGGCCTGGCAACATGACTGAGGCTTGATTCTGGAACCGTGTGGACTGGGAACTTGACTGGGGTTTGATCGCAGAAACCTGTGGACTGGCCACATGACTGAGGTTTCATGGTTGAACCCTGTGGCATGGCAGCATGATTGAGGTTTGATTGTGGAACCCTCAGGCTTGGGAACATGACTGAGGCTTGATGGTGGAACCCTGTGGCCTGGAAACAGGAATGAGGTTTGATGGTGGAACCCTGCGGCCTGGCAACATGACTGAGGTTTGATTCTGGAAAACTGTGGCCTGGGAACATGATATCTGTTTAGATTGTGGAATAGTGTGCCCTGGGAACCTGACTGAGCCTTGGTTCTGGAACCCTGTGGCCTGGGAACATGACATCGGTGGATTCTGGAACCCTGTGGCCTGGGAACATGAGAACGGTTTGATTCTGGAACCCTGTGGCCTGGCAACATGACTGAGGCTTGATTCTGGAACCCTGTGGCCTGGCAACATGACTGAGGTTTGATTCTGGATCCCTGTGGCCTGGGAACATGACTGAGGCGTGATTCTGGAAAACTGTGGCCTGGAAACATGACATCTGTTTAGATTGTGGAATAGTGTGCCCTGGGAACCTGACTGAGCCTTGGTTCTGGAACTCTGTAGACTGGGAACATGACTGAGGTTTATTCTAGAACCCTGTAGCCTGGGAACATAACTGAGGATTGATTCTGGAACCCTGTGGCCTGGGAACATGACATCGGTGGATTCTGGAACCCTGTGGCCTGGGAACATGAGAACGGTTTGATTCTGGAACCCTGTGTCCTGGCAACATGACTGAGGCTTGATTCTGGAACACTGTGGCCTGGCAACATGACTGAGGCTTGATTCTGGAACCGTGTGGCCTGGGAAATTGACTGGGGTTTGATCGCAGAAACCTGGGGACTGTCCACATGAGTGAGGTTTGATGCTTGAACCCTGTGGCATGGCAACATGATTGAGGTTTGATTGTGGAACCCTCAGGCTTGGGAACATGACTGAGGCTTGATGGTGGAACCCTCTGGCCTGGAAACATGAATGAGGTTTGATGGTGGAACCCTGCGGCCTGGCAACATGAGTGAGGTTTGATTCTGGAAAACTGTGGCCTGGAAACATGACATCTGTTTAGATTGTGGAATAGTGTGCCCTGGGAACCTGACTGAGCCTTGGTTCTGGAACTCTGTGGACTGGGAACATGACTGAGGTTTATTTTAGAACCCTGTAGCCTGGGAACATAACTGAGGATTGATTCTGGAACCCTGTGGCCAGGGAACATGACATCGGTGGATTCTGGAAACCTGTGGCCTGGGAACATGACTGAGGCTTGATTCTGGAACCCTGTGGCCTGGCAACATGACTGAGGCTAGATTCTGGAACCGTGTGGCCTGGGAACTTGACTGGGGTTTGATCGCAGAAACCTGTGGATTGCCCCCATGACTGAGGTTTGATGGTGGAACCCTGTGCACTGGGAACATGACTGGGGTTTGATGGTTGAACCCTGTGGCATGGCAACATGACTGAGGTTTGATTCTGGAAAACTGTGGCCTGGGAACATCACATCTGTTTAGATTGTGGAATAGTGTGCCCTGGGAAACTGACTGAGCATTGGTTCTGGAACTCTGTGGACTGGGAACATGACTGAGGTTTATTCTAGAACCCTGTAGCCTGGGAACATAACTGAGGATTGATTCTGGAAACCTGTGGCCTGGGAACATGTAATCGGTGGATTCTGGAACCCTGTGGCCTGGGAACATGAGAACGGTTTGATTCTGGAACCCTGTGGCCTGGCAACATGACTGAGGCTTGATTCTGGAACCCTGTGGCCTGGCAACATGACTGAGGCTTGATTCTGGAACCGTGTGGCCTGGGAACTTGACTGGGGTTTGATCGCAGAAACCTGTGGACTGTCCACATGACTGAGGTTTCATGGTTGAACCGTGTGGCATGGCAACATCATTGAGGCTTGATTGTGGAACCCTCAGGCTTGGGAACATGACTGAGGCTTGATGGTGGAACCCTCTGGCCTGGAAACAGGAATGAGGTTTGATGGTGGAACCCTGCGGCCTGGCAACATGACTGAGGTTTGATTCTCGAAAACTGTGGCCTGGGAACATGACATCTGTTTAGATTGTGGAATAGTGTGCCCTGGGAACCTGACTGAGCCTTGGTTCTGGAACTCTGTGGACTGGGAACATGACTGAGGTTTATTCTAGAACCCTGCAGCCTGGGAACATAACTGAGGATTGATTCTGGAACCCTGTGGCCTGGGAACATGACATCGGTGGATTCTGGAACCCTGTGGCCTGGGAACATGAGAACGGTTTGATTCTGGGAACCTGTGGCCTGGCAACATGACTGAGTCTTTATTCTGGAACCCTGTCGCCTGGCAACATGACTGAGGTTTGATTCTGGATCCCTGTGGCCTGGGAACATGCCTGAGGCATGATTCGGGAAAACTGTGGCCTGGGAAAATGACATCTGTTTAGATTGTGGAATAGAGTGCCCTGGGAACCTGACTGAGCCTTGGTTCTGGAACTCTGTGGACTGGGAACATGACTGAGGTTTATTCTAGAACCCTGTAGCCTGGGAACATAACTGAGGATTGATTCTGGAACTCTGTGGCCTGGGAACATGACATCGGTGGATTCTGGAACCCTGTGGCCTGGGAACATGAGAACGGTTTGATTCTGGAACCCTGTGGCCTGGCAACATGACTGAGGCTTGATTCTGGAACCCTGTGGCCTGGCAACATGACTGAGGCTTGATTCTGGAACCGTGTGGCCTGGGAACTTGACTGGGGTTTGATCGCAGAAACCTGTGGACTGTCCACAAGACTGAGGTTTGATGGTGGAACCCTGTGCACTGGGAACATGACTGAGGTTTGATGATTGAACCCTGTGGCATGGCAACATAACTGAGGCTTGATTCTTGAAAACTGTGGCCTGGGAACATGACATCTGTTTAGATTGTGGAATAGTTTGCCCTGGGAACCTGACTGAGCCTTGGTTCTGGAACTCTGTGGACTGGGAACATGACTGAGGTTTATTCTAGAACCCTGTAGCCTGGGAACATAACTGAGGATTGATTCTGGAACCCTGTGGCCTGGGAACATGACATCGGTGGATTCTGGAACCCTGTGGCCTGGGAACATGAGAACGGTTTGATTCTGGAACCCTGTGGCCTGGCAACATGACTGAGGCTTGATTCTGGAACCCTGTGGCCTGGCAATATGACTCAGGTTTGATTCTGGATCCCTGTGGCCTGGGAACATGACTGAGGCGTGATTCTGGAAAACTGTGGCCTGGGAAAATGACATCAGTTTAGATTGTGGAATAGTGTGCCCTGGGAACCTGACTGAGCCTTGGTTCTGGAACTCTGTGGACTGGGAACATGACTGAGGTTTATTCTAGAACCCTGTAGCCTGGGAACATAACTGAGGATTGATTCTGGAACCCTGTGGCCTGGGAACATGACATCGGTGGATTCTGGAACCCTGTGGCCTGGGAACGTGAGAACGGTTTGATTCTGGAACCCTGTGGCCTGGCAACATGACTGAGGCTTGATTCTGGAACCCTGTGGCCTGGCAACATGACTGAGGCTTGATTCTGGAACCGTGTGGCCTGGGAACTTGACTGGGGTTTGATCGCAGAAACCTGTGGACTGTCCACATGACTGAGGTTTGATGGTGGAACCCTGTGCACTGGGAACATGAATGAGGTTTGATGGTTGAACCCTGTGGCATGGCAACATGACTGAGGTTTGATTCTGGAAAACTGTGGCCTGGGAACATGACATCTGTTTAGATTGTGGAATAGTTTGCCCTGGGAACCTGACTGAGCCTTGGTTCTGGAACTCTGTGGACTGGGAACATGACTGAGGTTTATTCTAGAACCCTGTAGCCTGGGAACATAACTGAGGATTGATTCTGGAACCCTGTGGCCTGGGAACATGACATCGGTGGATTCTGGAACCCTGTGGCCTGGGAACATGAGAACGGTTTGATTCTGGAACCCTGTGGCCTGGCAACATGACTGAGGCTTGATTCTGGAACCCTGTGGCCTTGCAACATGCCTGAGGTTTGATTCTGGATCCCTGTGGCCTGGGAACATGACTGAGGCGTGATTCTGGAAAACTGTGGCCTGGAAAAATGACATCTGTTTATATCGTGGAATAGTGTGCCCTGGGAACCTGACTGAGCCTTGGTTCTGGAACTCTGTGTACTGGGAACATGACTGAGGTTTATTCTAGAACCCTGTAGCCTGGGAACATAACTGAGGATTGATTCTGGAACCCTGTGGCCTGGGAATATGACATCGGTGGATTCTGGAACCCTGTGGCCTGGGAACATGAGAACGGTTTGATTCTGGATCCCTGTGGCCTGGGAACATGACTTTGGCGTGATTCTGGAAAACTGTGGCCTGGGAAAGTGACATCTGTTTAGATTGTGGAATAGTGTGCCCTGGGAACCTGACTGAGCCTTGGCTCTGGAGCTCTGTGGACTGGGAACATGACTGAGGTTTATTCTAGAACCCTGTAGCCTGGGAACATAACTGAGGATTGATTCTGGAACCCTGTGGCCTGGGAACATGACATCGGTGGATTCTGGAACCCTGTGGCCTGGGAACATGAGAACGGTTTGATTCTGGAAACGTATGGCCTGGCAACATGACTGAGGCTTGATTCTGGAACCCTGTGGCCTGGCAACATGACTGAGGTTTGATTCTGGATCCCTGTGGCCTGGGAACATGACTGAGGCGTGATTCTGGAAAACTGTGGCCTGGAAACATGACATCTGTTTAGATTGTGGAATAGTGTGCCCTGGGAACCTGACTGAGCCTTGGTTCTGGAACTCTGTAGGCTGGGAACATGACTGAGGTTTATTCTAGAACCCTGTAGCCTGGGAACATAACTGAGGATTGATTCTGGAACCCTGTGGCCTGGGAACTTGACATCGGTGGATTCTGGAACCCTGTGGCCTGGGAACATGAGAACGGTTTGATTCTGGAACCCTGTGGCCTGGCAACATGACTGAGGCTTGATTCTGGAAACCTGTGGCCTGGCAACATGACTGAGGGTTGATTCTGGAACCGTGTGGCCTGGGAACTTGACTGGGGTTTGATCGCAGAAACCTGTGGACTGTCCACATGACTGAGGTTTCATGGTTCAACCCTGTGGCATGGCAACATGATTGAGGTTTGATTGTGGAATAGTGTGCCCTGGGAACCTAACTGAGTCTTGGTTCTGGAACTCTGTGGACTGGGAACATGACTGAGGTTTATTCTAGAACCCTGTAGCCTGGGAACATAACTGAGGATTGATTCTGGAACCCTGTGGCCTGGGAACATGACATCGGTGGATTCTGGAACCCTGTGGCCTGGGAACATGAGAACGGTTTGATTCTGGAACCCTGTGGCCTGGCAACATGACTGAGGCTTGATTCTGGAACCCTGTGGCTTGGCAATATGACTCAGGTTTGATTCTGGATCCCTGTGGCCTGGGAACATGACTGAGGCGTGATTCTGGAAAACTGTGGCCTGGGAAAATGACATCTGTTTAGATTGTGGAATAGTGTGCCCTGGGAACCTGACTGAGCCTTGGTTCTGGAACTCTGTGGACTGGGAACATGACTGAGGTTTGATTCTGGAACCCTGTGGCCTGGCAATATGACTCAGGTTTGATTCTGGGTCCCTATGGCCTGGGAACATGACTGAGGCGTGATTCTGCAAAACTGTGGCCTGGGAAAATGACATCTGTTTAGATTGTGGAATAGTGTGCCCTGGGAACCTGACTGAGCCTTGGTTCTGGAACTCTGTGGACTGGGAACATGACTGAGGTTTATTCTAGAACCCTGTTGCCTGGGAACATAACTGAGGATTGATTCTGGAACCCTGTGGCCTGGGAACATGACATCGGTGGATTCTGGAACCCTGTGGCCTGGGAACATGAGAACGGTTTGATTCTGGAACCCTGTGGCCTGGCAACATGACTGAGGCTTGATTCTGGAACCCTGTGGCCTGGCAACATGACTGAGGTTTGATTCTGGATCCCTGTGGCCTGGGAACATGACTGAGGCGAGATTCGGGAAAACTGTGGCCTGGGAACATGACATCTGTTTAGATTGTGGAATAGTGTGCCCTGGGAACCTGACTGAGCCTTGGTTCTGGAACTCTGTGGACTGGGAACATGACTGAGGTTTATTCTAGAACCCTGTAGCCTGGGAACATAACTGAGGATTGATTCTGGAACCCTGTGGCCTGGGAACATGACATCGGTGGATTCTGGAACCCTGTGGCCTGGGAACATGAGAACGGTTTGATTCTGGAACCCTGTGGCCTGGCAACATGACTGAGGCTAGATTCTGGAACCCTGTGGCCTGGCAACATGACTGAGGTTTGATTCTGGATCCCTGTGGCCTGGGAACATGACTGAGGCGTGATTCTGGAAAACTGTGGCCTGGGAAAATGACATCTGTTTAGATTGTGGAATAGTGTGCCCTGGGAACCTGACTGAGCCTTGGTTCTGGAACTCTGTGGACTGGGAACATGACTGAGGTTTATTTTAGAACCCTGTAGCCTGGGAACATAACTGAGGATTGATTCTGGAACCCTGTGGACTGGGAACATGACATCGGTGGATTCTGGAACCCTGTGGCCTGGGAACATGAGAACGGTTTGATTCTGGAACCCTGTGGCCTGGCAACATGACTGAGGCTTGATTCTGGAACCCTGTGGCCTGGCAACATGAATGAGGCTTGATTCTGGAACCGTGTGGCCTGGGAAATTGACTGGGGTTTGATCGCAGAAACCTGTGGACTGTCAACATGACTGAGGTTTGATGGGGGAACCCTGTGCACTGGGAACATGACTGAGGTTTGATGGTTGAACCCTGTGGCATGGCAACATGACTGAGGTTTGATTCTGGAAAACTGTGGCCTGGGAACATGACATCTGTTTAGATTGTGGAATAGTGTGCCCTGGGAACCTGACTGAGCCTTAGTTCTGGAACTCTGTGGACTGGGAACATGACTGAGGTTTATTCTAGAACCCTGTAGCCTGGGAACATAACTGAGGATTGATTCTGGAACCCTGTGGCCTGGGAACATGACATCGGTGGATTCTGGAACCCTGTGGCCTGGGAACATGAGAACGGTTTGATTCTGGAACCCTGTGGCCTGGCAACATGACTGAGGCTTGATTCTGGAACCCTGTGGCCTGGCAACATGAGTGAGGTTTGATTCTGGAACCCTGCGGTCTGGCAACATGACTGAGGTTTGATTCTGGAAAACTGTGGCCTGGGAACATGACATCTGTTTAGATTGTGGAATAGTGTGCCCTGGGAACCTGACTGAGCCTTGGTTCTGGAACTCTGTGGACTGGGAACATGACTGAGGTTTATTCTAGAACCCTGTAGCCTGGGAACATAACTGAGGATTGATTCTGGAACCCTGTGGCCTGGGAACATGACATCGGTGGATTCTGGAACCCTGTGGCCTGGGAACATGAGAACGGTTTGATTCTGGAACCCTGTGGCCTGGCAACATGACTGAGGCTTGATTCTGGAACCGTGTGGACTGGGAACTTGACTGGGGTTTGATCGCAGAAACCTGTGGACTGGCCACATGACTGAGGTTTCATGGTTGAACCCTGTGGCATGGCAGCATGATTGAGGTTTGATTGTGGAACCCTCAGGCTTGGGAACATGACTGAGGCTTGATGGTGGAACCCTCTGGCCTGGAAACAGGAATGAGGTTTGATGGTGGAACCCTGCGGCCTGGCAACATGACTGAGGTTTGATTCTGGAAAACTGTGGCCTGGGAACATGACATCTGTTTAGATTGTGGAATAGTGTGCCCTGGGAACCTGACTGAGCCTTGGTTCTGGAACCCTGTGGCCTGGGAACATGACATCGGTGGCTTCTGGAACCCTGTGGCCTGGGAACATGAGAACGGTTTGATTCTGGAACCCTGTGGCCTGGCAACATGACTGAGGCTTGATTCTGGAACCCTGTGGCCTGGCAACATGACTGAGGTTTGATTCTGGATCCCTGTGGCCTGGGAACATGACTGAGGCGAGATTCGGGAAAACTGTGGCCTGGGAACATGACATCTGTTTAGATTGTGGAATAGTGTGCCCTGGGAACCTGACTGAGCCTTGGTTCTGGAACTCTGTGGACTGGGAACATGACTGAGGTTTATTCTAGAACCCTGTAGCCTGGGAACATAACTGAGGATTGATTCTGGAACCCTGTGGCCTGGGAACATGACATCGGTGGATTCTGGAACCCTGTGGCCTGGGAACATGAGAACGGTTTGATTCTGGAAACCTGTGGCCTGGCAACATGACTGAGGCTTGATTCTGGAACCCTGTGGCCTGGCAACATGACTGAGGTTTGATTCTGGATCCCTGTAGCCTGGGAACATGACTGAGGCGTGATTCGGGAAAACTGTGGCCTGGGAACATGACATCTGTTTAGATTGTGGAATAGTGTGCCCTGGGAACCTGACTGAGCCTTGGTTCTGGAACTCTGTGGACTGGGAACATGACTGAGGTTTATTCTAGAACCCTGTAGCCTGGGAACATAACTGAGGATTGATTCTGGAACCCTGTGGCCTGGGAACATGACATCAGTGGATTCTGGAACCCTGTGGCCTGGGAACATAAGAACGGTTTGATTCTGGAAACCTGTGGCCTGGCAACATGACTGAGGCTTGATTCTGGAACCCTGTGGCCTGGCAACATGAGTGAGGTTTGATTCTGGATCCCTTTGGCCTGGGAACATGACTAAGGCGTGATTCGGGAAAACTGTTGCCTGGGAAAATGACATCTGTTTAGATTGTGGAATAGTGTGCCCTGGGAACCTGACTGAGACTTGGTTCTGGAACTCTGTGGACTGGGAACATGACTGAGGTTTATTCTAGAACCCTGTAGCCTGGGAACATAACTGAGGATTGATTCTGGAACCCTGTGGCCTGGGAACATGACATCGGTGGATTCTGGAACCCTGTGGCCTGGGAACATGAGAACGGTTTGATTCTGGAACCCTGTGGCCTGGCAACATGACTGAGGCTAGATTCTGGAACCCTGTGGCCTGGCAACATGACTGAGGTTTGATTCTGGATCCCTGTGGCCTGGGAACATGACTGAGGCGTGATTCTGGAAAACTGTGGCCTGGGAAAATGACATCTGTTTAGATTGTGGAATAGTGTGCCCTGGGAACCTGACTGAGCCTTGGTTCTGGAACTCTGTGGACTGGGAACATGACTGAGGTTTATTTTAGAACCCTGTAGCCTGGGAACATAACTGAGGATTGATTCTGGAACCCTGTGGACTGGGAACATGACATCGGTGGATTCTGGAACCCTGTGGCCTGGGAACATGAGAACGGTTTGATTCTGGAACCCTGTGGCCTGGCAACATGACTGAGGCTTGATTCTGGAACCCTGTGGCCTGGCAACATGAATGAGGCTTGATTCTGGAACCGTGTGGCCTGGGAACTTGACTGGGGTTTGATCGCAGAAACCTGTGGACTGTCAACATGACTGAGGTTTGATGGGGGAACCCTGTGCACTGGGAACATGACTGAGGTTTGATGGTTGAACCCTGTGGCATGGCAACATGACTGAGGTTTGATTCTGGAAAACTGTGGCCTGGGAACATGACATCTGTTTAGATTGTGGAATAGTTTGCCCTGGGAACCTGACTGAGCCTTAGTTCTGGAACTCTGTGGACTGGGAACATGACTGAGGTTTATTCTAGAACCCTGTAGCCTGGGAACATAACTGAGGATTGATTCTGGAACCCTGTGGCCTGGGAACATGACATCGGTGGATTCTGGAACCCTGTGGCCTGGGAACATGAGAACGGTTTGATTCTGGAACCCTGTGGCCTGGCAACATGACTGAGGCTTGATTCTGGAACCCTGTGGCCTGGCAACATGAGTGAGGTTTGATTCTGGAACCCTGCGGTCTGGCAACATGACTGAGGTTTGATTCTGGAAAACTGTGGCCTGGGAACATGACATCTGTTTAGATTGTGGAATAGTGTGCCCTGGGAACCTGACTGAGCCTTGGTTCTGGAACTCTGTGGACTGGGAACATGACTGAGGTTTATTCTAGAACCCTGTAGCCTGGGAACATAACTGAGGATTGATTCTGGAACCCTGTGGCCTGGGAACATGACATCGGTGGATTCTGGAACCCTGTGGCCTGGAAACATGAGAACGGTTTGATTCTGGAACCCTGTGGCCTGGCAACATGACTGAGGCTTGATTCTGGAACCGTGTGGACTGGGAACTTGACTGGGGTTTGATCGCAGAAACCTGTGGACTGGCCACATGACTGAGGTTTCATGGTTGAACCCTGTGGCATGGCAGCATGATTGAGGTTTGATTGTGGAACCCTCAGGCTTGGGAACATGACTGAGGCTTGATGGTGGAACCCTCTGGCCTGGAAACAGGAATGAGGTTTGATGGTGGAACCCTGCGGCCTGGCAACATGACTGAGGTTTGATTCTGGAAAACTGTGGCCTGGGAACATGACATCTGTTTAGATTGTGGAATAGTGTGCCCTGGGAACCTGACTGAGCCTTGGTTCTGGAACCCTGTGGCCTGGGAACATGACATCGGTGGCTTCTGGAACCCTGTGGTTGGGAACATGAGAACGGTTTGATTCTGGAACCCTGTGGCCTGGCAACATGACTGAGGCTTGATTCTGGAACCCTGTGGCCTGGCAACATGACTGAGGTTTGATTCTGGATCCCTGTGGCCTGGGAACATGACTGAGGTTTGATTCTGGAAAACTGTGGCCTGGGAACATGACATCTGTTTAGATTGTGGAATAGTGTGCCCTGGGAACCTGACTGAGCCTTGGTTCTGGAACTCTGTGGACTGGGAACATGACTGAGGTTTATTCTAGAACCCTGTAGCCTGGGAACATAACTGAGGATTGATTCTGGAACCCTGTGGCCTGGGAACATGACATCGGTGGATTCTGGAACCCTGTGGCCTGGGAACATGAGAACGGTTTGATTCTGGAACCCTGTGGCCTGGCAACATGACTGAGGCTTGATTCTGGAACCGTGTGGACTGGGAACTTGACTGGGGTTTGATCGCAGAAACCTGTGGACTGGCCACATGACTGAGGTTTCATGGTTGAACCCTGTGGCATGGCAGCATGATTGAGGTTTGATTGTGGAACCCTCAGGCTTGGGAACATGACTGAGGCTTGATGGTGGAACCCTCTGGCCTGGAAACAGGAATGAGGTTTGATGGTGGAACCCTGCGGCCTGGCAACATGACTGAGGTTTGATTCTGGAAAACTGTGGCCTGGGAACATGACATCTGTTTAGATTGTGGAATAGTGTGCCCTGGGAACCTGACTGAGCCTTGGTTCTGGAACCCTGTGGCCTGGGAACATGACATCGGTGGCTTCTGGAACCCTGTGGCCTGGGAACATGAGAACGGTTTGATTCTGGAACCCTGTGGCCTGGCAACATGACTGAGGCTTGATTCTGGAACCCTGTGGCCTGGCAACATGACTGAGGTTTGATTCTGGATCCCTGTGGCCTGGGAACATGACTGAGGCGAGATTCGGGAAAACTGTGGCCTGGGAACATGACATCTGTTTAGATTGTGGAATAGTGTGCCCTGGGAACCTGACTGAGCCTTGGTTCTGGAACTCTGTGGACTGGGAACATGACTGAGGTTTATTCTAGAACCCTGTAGCCTGGGAACATAACTGAGGATTGATTCTGGAACCCTGTGGCCTGGGAACATGACATCGGTGGATTCTGGAACCCTGTGGCCTGGGAACATGAGAACGGTTTGATTCTGGAAACCTGTGGCCTGGCAACATGACTGAGGCTTGATTCTGGAACCCTGTGGCCTGGCAACATGACTGAGGTTTGATTCTGGATCCCTGTGGCCTGGGAACATGACTGAGGCGTGATTCGGGAAAACTGTGGCCTGGGAACATGACATCTGTTTAGATTGTGGAATAGTGTGCCCTGGGAACCTGACTGAGTCTTGGTTCTGGAACTCTGTGGACTGGGAACATGACTGAGGTTTATTCTAGAACCCTGTAGCCTGGGAACATAACTGAGGATTGATTCTGGAACCCTGTGGCCTGGGAACATGACATCAGTGGATTCTGGAACCCTGTGGCCTGGGAACATAAGAACGGTTTGATTCTGGAAACCTGTGGCCTGGCAACATGACTGAGGCTTGATTCTGGAACCCTGTGGCCTGGCAACATGAGTGAGGTTTGATTCTGGATCCCTTTGGCCTGGGAACATGACTAAGGCGTGATTCGGGAAAACTGTTGCCTGGGAAAATGACATCTGTTTAGATTGTGGAATAGTGTGCCCTGGGAACCTGACTGAGCCTTGGTTCTGGAACTCTGTGGACTGGGAACATGACTGAGGTTTATTCTAGAACCCTGTAGCCTGGGAACATAACTGAGGATTGATTCTGGAACCCTGTGGCCTGGGAACATGACATCGGTGGATTCTGGAACCCTGTGGCCTGGGAACATGAGAACGGTTTGATTCTGGAACCCTGTGGCCTGGCAACATGACTGAGGCTTGATTCTGGAACCCTGTGGCCTGGCAACATGAGTGAGGTTTGATTCTGGAACCCTGCAACCTGGCAACATGACTGAGGTTTGATTCTGGAAAACTGTGGCCTGGGAACATGACATCTGTTTAGATTGTGGAATAGTGTGCCCTGGGAACCTGACTGAGCCTTGGTTCTGGAACTCTGTGGACTGGGAACATGACTGAGGTTTATTCTAGAACCCTGTAGCCTGGGAACATAACTGAGGATTGATTCTGGAACCCTGTGGCCTGGGAACATGACATCGGTGGATTCTGGAACCCTGTGGCCTGGGAACATGAGAACGGTTTGATTCTGGAACCCTGTGGCCTGGCAACATGACTGAGGCTTGATTCTGGAACCGTGTGGACTGGGAACTTGACTGGGGTTTGATCGCAGAAACCTGTGGACTGGCCACATGACTGAGGTTTCATGGTTGAACCCTGTGGCATGGCAGCATGATTGAGGTTTGATTGTGGAACCCTCAGGCTTGGGAACATGACTGAGGCTTGATGGTGGAACCCTCTGGCCTGGAAACAGGAATGAGGTTTGATGGTGGAACCCTGCGGCCTGGCAACATGACTGAGGTTTGATTCTGGAAAACTGTGGCCTGGGAACATGACATCTGTTTAGATTGTGGAATAGTGTGCCCTGGGAACCTGACTGAGCCTTGGATCTGGAACCCTGTGGCCTGGGAACATGACATCGGTGGATTCTGGAACCCTGTGGCCTGGGAACATGAGAACGGTTTGATTCTGGAACCCTGTGGCCTGGCAACATGACTGAGGCTTGATTCTGGAACCCTGTGGCCTGGCAACATGACTGAGGTTTGATTCTGGATCCCTGTGGCCTGGGAATATGACTGAGGCGTGATTCGGGAAAACTGTGGCCTGGGAACATGACATCTGTTTAGATTGTGGAATAGTGTGCCCTGGGAACCTGACTGAGCCTTGGTTCTGGAACTGTGTGGACTGGGAACATGACTGAGGTTTATTCTAGAACCCTGTAGCCTGGGAACATAACTGAGGATTGATTCTGGAACCCTGTGGCCTGGGAACATGACATCGGTGGATTCTGGAACCCTGTGGCCTGGGAACATGAGAACGGTTTGATTCTGGAAACCTGTGGCCTGGCAACATGACTGAGGCTTGATTCTGGAACCCTGTGGCCTGGCAACATGACTGAGGTTTGATTCTGGATCCCTGTGGCCTGGGAATATGACTGAGGCGTGATTCGGGAAAACTGTGGACTGGGAACATGACATCTGTTTAGATTGTGGAATAGTGTGCCCTGGGAACCTGACTGAGCCTTGGTTCTGGAACTCTGTGGACTGGGAACATGACTGAGGTTTATTCTAGAACCCTGTAGCCTGGGAACATAACTGAGGATTGATTCTGGAACCCTGTGGCCTGGGAACATGACATCAGTGGATTCTGGAACCCTGTGGCCTGGGAACATAAGAACGGTTTGATTCTGGAAACCTGTGGCCTGGCAACATGACTGAGGCTTGATTCTGGAACCCTGTGGCCTGGCAACATGAGTGAGGTTTGATTCTGGATCCCTTTGGCCTGGGAACATGACTAAGGCGTGATTCGGGAAAACTGTTGCCTGGGAAAATGACATCTGTTTAGATTGTGGAATAGTGTGCCCTGGGAACCTGACTGAGCCTTGGTTCTGGAACTCTGTGGACTGGGAACATGACTGAGGTTTATTCTAGAACCCTGTAGCCTGGGAACATAACTGAGGATTGATTCTGGAACCCTGTGGCCTGGGAACATGACATCGGTGGATTCTGGAACCCTGTGGCCTGGGAACGTGAGAACGGTTTGATTCTGGAACCCTGTGGCCTGGCAACATGACTGAGGCTTGATTCTGGAACCCTGTGGCCTGGCAACATGAATGAGGCTTGATTCTGGAACCGTGTGGCCTGGGAACTTGACTGGGGTTTGATCGCAGAAACCTGTGGACTGTCAACATGACTGAGGTTTGATGGGGGAACCCTGTGCACTGGGAACATGACTGAGGTTTGATGGTTGAACCCTGTGGCATGGCAACATGACTGAGGTTTGATTCTGGAAAACTGTGGCCTGGGAACATGACATCTGTTTAGATTGTGGAATAGTTTGCCCTGGGAACCTGACTGAGCCTTGGTTCTGGAACTCTGTGGACTGGGAACATGACTGAGGTTTATTCTAGAACCCTGTAGCCTGGGAACATAACTGAGGATTGATTCTGGAACCCTGTGGCCTGGGAACATGAGAACTGTTTGATTCTGGATCCCTGTGGCCTGGGAACATGACTGAGGCGTGATTCTGGAAAACTGTGGCCTGGGAAAAAGACATGTGTTTAGATTGTGGAATAGTGTGCCCTGGGAACCTGACTGAGCCTTGGTTCTGGAGCTCTGTGGACTGGGAACATGACTGAGGTTTATTCTAGAACCCTGTAGCCTGGGAACATAACTGAGGATTGATTCTGGAACCCTGTGGCCTGGGAACATGACATCGGTGGATTCTGGAACCCTGTGGCCTGGGAACATGAGAACGGTTTGATTCTGGAACCCTGTGGCCTGGCAACATGACTGAGGCTTGATTCTGGAACCCTGTGGCCTGGCAACATGACTGAGGTTTGATTCTGGATCCCTGTGGCCTGGGAACATGACTGAGGCGTGATTCTGGAAAACTGTGGCCTGGAAACATGACATCTGTTTAGATTGTGGAATAGTGTGCCCTGGGAACCTGACTGAGCCTTGGTTCTGGAACTCTGTAGACTGGGAACATGACTGAGGTTTATTCTAGAACCCTGTAGCCTGGGAACATAACTGAGGATTGATTCTGGAACCCTGTGGCCTGGGAACATGACATCGGTGGATTCTGGAACCCTGTGGCCTGGGAACATGAGAACGGTTTGATTCTGGAACCCTGTGGCCTGGCAACATGACTGAGGCTTGATTCTGGAACACTGTGGCCTGGCAACATGACTGAGGCTTGATTCTGGAACCGTGTGGCCTGGGAAATTGACTGGGGTTTGATCGCAGAAACCTGGGGACTGTCCACATGAGTGAGGTTTGATGCTTGAACCCTGTGGCATGGAAACATGATTGAGGTTTGATTGTGGAACACTCAGGCTTGGGAACATGACTGAGGCTTGATGGTGGAACCCTCTGCCCTGGAAACATGAATGAGGTTTGATGGTGGAACCCTGCGGCCTGGCAGCATGAGTGAGGTTTGATTCTGGAAAACTGTGGCCTGGAAACATGACATCTGTTTAGATTGTGGAATAGTGTGCCCTGGGAACCTGACTGAGCCTTGGTTCTGGAACTCTGTGGACTGAGAACATGACTGAGGTTTATTTTAGAACCCTGTAGCCTGGGAACATAACTGAGGATTGATTCTGGAACCCTGTGGCCTGGCAACATGACTGAGGCTAGATTCTGGAACCGTGTGGCCTGGGAACTTGACTGGGGTTTGATCGCAGAAACCTGTGGATTGCCCCCATGACTGAGGTTTGATGGTGGAACCCTGTGCACTTTGAACATGACTGAGGTTTGATGGTTGAACCCTGTGGCATGGCAACATGACTGAGGTTTGATTCTGGAAAACTGTGGCCTGGGAACATGACATCTGTTTAGATTGTGGAATAGTGTGCCCTGGGAACCTGACTGAGCCTTGGTTCTGGAACTCTGTGGACTGGGAACATGACTGAGGTTTATTCTAGAACCCTGTAGCCTGGGAACATAACTGAGGATTGATTCTGGAACCCTGTGGCCTGGGAACATGACATCAGTGGATTCTGGAACCCTGTGGCCTGGGAACATAAGAACGGTTTGATTCTGGAAACCTGTGGCCTGGCAACATGACTGAGGCTTGATTCTGGAACCCTGTGGCCTGGCAACATGAGTGAGGTTTGATTCTGGATCCCTTTGGCCTGGGAACATGACTAAGGCGTGATTCGGGAAAACTGTTGCCTGGGAAAATGACATCTGTTTAGATTGTGGAATAGTGTGCCCTGGGAACCTGACTGAGCCTTGGTTCTGGAACTCTGTGGACTGGGAACATGACTGAGGTTTATTCTAGAACCCTGTAGCCTGGGAACATAACTGAGGATTGATTCTGGAACCCTGTGTCCTGGGAACATGACATCGGTGGATTCTGGAACCCTGTGGCCTGGGAACGTGAGAACGGTTTGATTCTGGAACCCTGTGGCCTGGCAACATGACTGAGGCTTGATTCTGGAACCCTGTGGCCTGGCAACATGAATGAGGCTTGATTCTGGAACCGTGTGGCCTGGGAACTTGACTGGGGTTTGATCGCAGAAACCTGTGGACTGTCAACATGACTGAGGTTTGATGGGGGAACCCTGTGCACTGGGAACATGACTGAGGTTTGATGGTTGAACCCTGTGGCATGGCAACATGACTGAGGTTTGATTCTGGAAAACTGTGGCCTGGGAACATGACATCTGTTTAGATTGTGGAATAGTTTGCCCTGGGAACCTGACTGAGCCTTGGTTCTGGAACTCTGTGGACTGGGAACATGACTGAGGTTTATTCTAGAACCCTGTAGCCTGGGAACATAACTGAGGATTGATTCTGGAAACCTGTGGCCTGGGAACATGAGAACTGTTTGATTCTGGATCCCTGTGGCCTGGGAACATGACTGAGGCGTGATTCTGGAAAACTGTGGCCTGGGAAAAAGACATGTGTTTAGATTGTGGAATAGTGTGCCCTGGGAACCTGACTGAGCCTTGGTTCTGGAGCTCTGTGGACTGGGAACATGACTGAGGTTTATTCTAGAACCCTGTAGCCTGGGAACATAACTGAGGATTGCTTCTGGAACCCTGTGGCCTGGGAACATGACATCGGTGGATTCTGGAACCCTGTGGCCTGGGAACATGAGAACGGTTTGATTCTGGAACCCTGTGGCCTGGCAACATGACTGAGGCTTGATTCTGGAACCCTGTGGCCTGGCAACATGACTGAGGTTTGATTCTGGATCCCTGTGGCCTGGGAACATGACTGAGGCGTGATTCTGGAAAACTGTGGCCTGGAAACATGACATCTGTTTAGATTGTGGAATAGTGTGCCCTGGGAACCTGACTGAGCCTTGGTTCTGGAACTCTGTAGACTGGGAACATGACTGAGGTTTATTCTAGAACCCTGTAGCCTGGGAACATAACTGAGGATTGATTCTGGAACCCTGTGGCCTGGGAACATGACATCGGTGGATTCTGGAACCCTGTGGCCTGGGAACATGAGAACGGTTTGATTCTGGAACCCTGTGGCCTGGCAACATGACTGAGGCTTGATTCTGGAACCCTGTGGCCTGGCAACATGACTGAGGCTTGATTCTGGAACCGTGTGGCCTGGGAAATTGACTGGGGTTTGATCGCAGAAACCTGGGGACTGTCCACATGAGTGAGGTTTGATGCTTGAACCCTGTGGCATGGCAACATGATTGAGGTTTGATTGTGGAACACTCAGGCTTGGGAACATGACTGAGGCTTGATGGTGGAACCCTCTGCCCTGGAAACATGAATGAGGTTTGATGGTGGAACCCTGCGGCCTGGCAGCATGAGTGAGGTTTGATTCTGGAAAACTGTGGCCTGGAAACATGACATCTGTTTAGATTGTGGAATAGTGTGCCCTGGGAACCTGACTGAGCCTTGGTTCTGGAACTCTGTGGACTGAGAACATGACTGAGGTTTATTTTAGAACCCTGTAGCCTGGGAACATAACTGAGGATTGATTCTGGAACCCTGTGGCCTGGCAACATGACTGAGGCTAGATTCTGGAACCGTGTGGCCTGGGAACTTGACTGGGGTTTGATCGCAGAAACCTGTGGATTGCCCCCATGACTGAGGTTTGATGGTGGAACCCTGTGCACTTTGAACATGACTGAGGTTTGATGGTTGAACCCTGTGGCATGGCAACATGACTGAGGTTTGATTCTGGAAAACTGTGGCCTGGGAACATGACATCTGTTTAGATTGTGGAATATTGTGCCCTGGGAAACTGACTGAGCCTTGGTTCTGGAACTCTGTGGACTGGGAACATGACTGAGGTTTATTCTAGAACCCTGTAGCCTGGGAACATAACTGAGGATTGATTCTGGAAACCTGTGGCCTGGGAACATGTAATCGGTGGATTCTGGAACCCTGTGGCCTGGGAACATGAGAACGGTTTGATTCTGGAACCCTGTGTCCTGGCAACATGACTGAGGCTTGATTCTGGAACCCTGTGGCCTGGCAACATGACTGAGGCTTGATTCTGGAACCGTGTGGCCTGGGAACTTGACTGGGGTTTGATCGCAGAAACCTGTGGACTGTCCACATGACTGAGGTTTCATGGTTGAACCGTGTGGCATGGCAACATGATTGAGGCTTGATTGTGGAACCCTCAGTCTTGGGAACATGACTGAGGCTTGATGGTGGAACCCTCTGGCCTGGAAACAGGAATGAGGTTTGATGGTGGAACCCTGCTGCCTGGCAACATGACTGAGGTTTGATTCTGGAAAACTGTGGCCTGGGAACATGACATCTGTTTAGATTGTGGAATAGTGTGCCCTGGGAACCTGACTGAGCCTTGGTTCTGGAACTCTGTGGACTGGGAACATGACTGAGGTTTATTCTAGAACCCTGCAGCCTGGGAACATAACTGAGGATTGATTCTGGAACCCTGTGGCCTGGGAACATGACATCGGTGGATTCTGGAACCCTGTGGCATGGGAACATGAGAACGGTTTGATTCTGGAACCCTGTGGCCTGGCAACATGACTGAGGCTTTATTCTGGAACCCTGTCGCCTGGCAACATGACTGAGGTTTGATTCTGGATCCCTGTGGCCTGGGAACATGCCTGAGGCATGATTCGGGAAAACTGTGGCCTGGGAAAATGACATCTGTTTAGATTGTGGAATAGTGTGCCCTGGGAACCTGACTGAGCCTTGGTTCTGGAACTCTGTGGACTGGGAACATGACTGAGGTTTATTCTAGAACCCTGCAGCCTGGGAACATAACTGAGGATTGATTCTGGAACCCTGTGGCCTGGGAACATGACATCGGTGGATTCTGGAACCCTGTGGCCTGGGAACATGAGAACGGTTTGATTCTGGAACCCTGTGGCCTGGCAACATGACTGAGGCTTGATTCTGGAACCCTGTGGCCTGGCAACATGACTGAGGCTTGATTCTGGAACCGTGTGGCCTGGGAACTTGACTGGGGTTTGATCGCAGAAACCTGTGGACTGTCCACATGACTGAGGTTTGATGGTGGAACCCTGTGCACTGGGAACATGACTGAGGTTTGATGGTTGAACCCTGTGGCATGGCAACCTGACTGAGGCTTGATTCTGGAAAACTGTGGCCTGGGAACATGACATCTGTTTAGATTGTGGAATAGTTTGCCCTGGGAACCTGACTGAGCCTTGGTTCTGGAACTCTGTGGACTGGGAACATGACTGAGGTTTATTCTAGAACCCTGTAGCCTGGGAACATAACTGAGGATTGATTCTGGAACCCTGTGGCCTGGGAACATGACATCGGTGGATTCTGGAACCCTGTGGCCTGGGAACATGAGAACGGTTTGATTCTGGAACCCTGTGGCCTGGCAACATGACTGAGGCTTGATTCTGGAACCCTGTGGCCTGGCAATATGACTCAGGTTTGATTCTGGATCCCTGTGGCCTGGGAACATGACTGAGGCGTGATTCTGGAAAACTGTGGCCTGGGAAAATGACATCTGTTTAGATTGTGGAATAGTGTGCCCTGGGAACCTGACTGAGCCTTGGTTCTGGAACTCTGTAGACTGGGAACATGACTGAGGTTTATTCTAGAACCCTGTAGCCTGGGAACATAACTGAGGATTGATTCTGGAACCCTGTGGCCTGGGAACATGACATCGGTGGATTCTGGAACCCTGTGGCCTGGGAACATGAGAACGGTTTGATTCTGGAACCCTGTGGCCTGGCAACATGACTGAGGCTTGATTCTGGAACCCTGTGGCCTGGCAACATGACTGAGGCTTGATTCTGGAACCGTGTGGCCTGGGAACTTGACTGGGGTTTGATCGCAGAAACCTGTGGACTGTCCACATGACTGAGGTTTGATGGTGGAACCCTGTGCACTGGGAACATGACTGAGGTTTGATGGTTGAACACTGTGGCATGGCAACATGACTGAGGTTTGATTCTGGAAAACTGTGGCCTGGGAACATGACATCTGTTTAGATTGTGGAATAGTTTGCCCTGGGAACCTGACTGAGCCTTGGTTCTGGAACTCTGTGGACTGGGAACATGACTGAGGTTTATTCTAGAACCCTGTAGCCTGGGAACATAACTGAGGATTGATTCTGGAACCCTGTGGCCTGGGAACATGACATCGGTGGATTCTGGAACCCTGTGGCCTGGGAACATGAGAACGGTTTGATTCTGGAACCCTGTGGCCTGGCAACATGACTGAGGCTTGATTCTGGAACCCTGTGGCCTGGCAACATGACTGAGGTTTGATTCTGGATCCCTGTGGCCTGGGAACATGACTGAGGCGTGATTCTGGAAAACTGTGGCCTGGAAAAATGACATCTGTTTAGATCGTGGAATAGTGTGCCCTGGGAACCTGACTGAGCCTTGGTTCTGGAACTCTGTGGACTGGGAATATGAATGAGGTTTATTGTAGAACCCTGTAGCCTGGGAACATAACTGAGGATTGATTCTGGAACCCTGTGGCCTGGGAACATGACATCGGTGGATTCTGGAACCCTGTGGCCTGGGAACATGAGAACGGTTTGATTCTGGAACCCTGTGGCCTGGCAACATGACTGAGGCTTGATTCTGGAACCCTGTGGCCTGGCAACATGACTGAGACTTGATTCTGGAACCGTGTGGCCTGGGAACTTGACTGGGGTTTGATCGCAGAAACCTGTGGACTGTCCACATGACTGAGGTTTGATGGTGGAACCCTGTGCACTGGGAACATGACTGAGGTTTGATGGTTGAACCCTGTGGCATGGCAACATGACTGAGGTTTGATTCTGGAAAACTGTGGCCTGGGAACATGACATCTGTTTAGATTGTGGAATAGTTTGCCCTGGGAACCTGACTGAGCGTTGGTTCTGGAACTCTGTGGACTGGGAACATGACTGAGGTTTATTCTAGAACCCTGTAGCCTGGGAACATAACTGAGGATTGATTCTGGAACCCTGTGGCCTGGGAACATGACATCGGTGGATTCTGGAACCCTGTGGCCTGGGAACATGAGAACGGTTTGATTCTGGAACCCTGTGGCCTGGCAACATGACTGAGGCTTGATTCTGGAACCCTGTGGCCTGGGAACATGACTGAGGTTTGATTCTGGATCCCTGTGGCCTGGGAACATGACTGAGGCGTGATTCTGGAAAACTGTGGCCTGGAAAAATGACATCTGTTTAGATCGTGGAATAGTGTGCCCTGGGAACCTGACTGAGCCTTGGTTCTGGAACTCTGTGGACTGGGAACATGACTGAGGTTTATTCTAGAACCCTGTAGCCTTTGAACATAACTGAGGATTGATTCTGGAACCCTGTGGCCTGGGAACATGAGAACGGTTTGATTCTGGATCCCTGTGGCCTGGGAACATGACTTTGGCATGATTCTGGAAAACTGTGGCCTGGGAAAGTGACATCTGTTTAGATTGTGGAATAATGTGCCCTGGGAACCTGACTGAGCCTTGGCTCTGGAGCTCTGTGGACTGGGAACATGACTGAGGTTTATTCTAGAACCCTGTAGCCTGGGAACATAACTGAGGAATGATTCTGGAACCCTGTGGCCTGGGAACATGACATCGGTGGATTCTGGAACCCTGTGGCCTGGGAACATGAGAACGGTTTGATTCTGGAAACGTATGGCCTGGCAACATGACTGAGGCTTGATTCTGGAACCCTGTGGCCTGGCAACATGACTGAGGTTTGATTCTGGATCCCTGTGGCCTGGGAACATGACTGAGGCGTGATTCTGGAAAACTGTGGCCTGGAAACATGACATCTGTTTAGATTGTGGAATAGTGTGCCCTGGGAACCTGACTGAGCCTTGGTTCTGGAACTCTGTAGGCTGGGAACATGACTGAGGTTTATTCTAGAACCCTGTAGCCTGGGAACATAACTGAGGATTGATTCTGGAACCCTATGGCCTGGGAACATGACATCGGTGGATTCTGGAACCCTGTGGCCTGGGAACATGAGAACGGTTTGATTCTGGAACCCTGTGGCCTGGCAACATGACTGAGGCTTGATTCTGGAACCCTGTGGCCTGGCAACATGACTGAGGTTTGATTCTGGATCCCTGTGGCCTGGGAACATGACTGAGGCGTGATTCGGGAAAACTGTGGCCTGGGAAAATGACATCTATTTAGATTGTGGAATAGTGTGCCCTGGGAACCTGACTGAGCCTTGGTTCTGGAACTCTGTGGACTGGGAACATGACTGAGGTTTATTCTAGAACCCTGTAGCCTGGGAACATAACTGAGGATTGATTTTGGAACCCTGTGTCCTGGGAACATGACATCGGTGGATTCTGGAACCCTGTGGCCTGGGAACATGAGAAGGTTGGATTCTGGAACCCTGTGGCCTGGCAACATGACTGAGGCTTGATTCTGGAACCGTGTGGCCTGGGAACTTGACTGGGGTTTGTTCGCAGAAACCTGTGGACTGTCCACATGACTGAGGTTTGATGGTGGAACCCTGTGCACTGGGAACATGACTGAGGCCTGATACTGGAACCACGTGGCGTGGGAACATGACTGAGGCTTGATGGAGGAACACTGTGGCCTGGAAAGAGGAATGAGGTTTGATGGTGGAACCCTGTTGCCTGGCAACATGACTGAGGTTTGATTCTGGAAAACTGTGGCCTGGGAACATGACATCTGTTTAGATTGTGGAATAGTGTACCCTGGGAACCTGACTGAGCCTTGGTTCTGGAACTCTGTGGACTGGGAACATGACTGAGGTTTATTCTAGAACCCTGTAGCCTGGGAACATAACTGAGGATTGATTCTGGAACCCTGTGGCCTGGGAACATGACATCGGTGGATTCTGGAACCCTGTGGCCTGGCAACATGACTGAGACTTGATTCTGGAACCCTGTGGCCTGGCAACATGATTGAGGCTTGATTTTGTAACCGTGTGGCCTGGGAAATTGACTGGGGTTTGATCGCAGAAACCTGTGGACTGTCCCCATGACTGAGGTTTGATGGTTGAACCCTGTGGCATGGCAACATGATTGAGGTTTGATTGTGGAACCCTCAGGTTTGGGAACATGACTGAGGCTTGATGGTGGGACACTCTGGCCTGGAAACAGGAATGAGGTTTGATGGTGGAACCCTGCGCCCTGGCAACATGACTGAGGTTTGATTCTGGAACCCTGTGGCCTGGGAACTTGACTGGGGTTTGATCGCAGAAACCTGTGGACTGGCCACATGACTGAGGTTTGATGGTGGAACCCTGTGCACTGGGAACATGACTGAGGCCTGATACTGGAACCCCGTGGCGTTGGAACATGCCATTGGTTTGATTCTGGAACCCTGTTTCCTGAGAACATGACTGAGGTTTGATGGTTGAACCCTGTGGCATGGCAACATGATTGAGGTTTGATTGTGGAACCCTCAGGCTTGGGAACATGACTGAGGCTTAATGGTGGAACAGTGTGGCCTGAAAAGAGGAATGAGGTTTGATGGTGGAACCCTGTGGCCTGGCAAAATGACTGAGGTTTGATTCTGGAAAACTGTGGCCTGGGAACATGACATCTGTTTAGATTGTGGAATAGTGTGCCCTGGGAACCTGACTGAGCCTTGGTTCTGGAACTCTGTGGACTGGGAACATGACTGAGGTTTATTCTAGAACCCTGTAGCCTGGGAACATAACTGAGGATTGATTCTGGAACCCTGTGGCCTGGGAACATGACATCGGTGGATTCTGGAAACCTGTGGCCTGGGAACATGAGAACGGTTTGATTCTGGAACCCTGTGGCCTGGCAACATGACTGAGGCTTGATTCTGGAACCCTGTGGCCTGGCAACATGACTGAGGTTTGATTCTGGATCCCTGTGGCCTGGGAACATGACTGAGGCGTGATTCTGGAAAACTGTGTCCTGGAAACATGACATCTGTATAGATTGTGGAATAGTGTGCCCTGGGAACCTGACTGAGCCTTGGTTCTGGAACTCTGTGGACTGGGAACATGACTGAGTTTTATTCTAGAACCCTGTAGCCTGGGAACATAACTGAGGATTGATTCTGGAACCCTGTGGCCTGGGAACATGACATCGGTGGATTCTCGAACCCTGTGGCCTGGGAACATGAGAACGGTTTGATTCTGGAACCCTGTGGCCTGGCAACATGACTGAGCCTTGATTCTGGAACCCTGTGGCCTGGCAACATGACTGAGGCTTGATTCTGGAACCGTGTGGCCTGGGAACTTGACTGGGGTTTGATCGCAGAAACCTGTTGACTGTCCACATGACTGAGGTTTGATGGTGGGACCCTGTGCACTGGGAACATAACTGAGGTTTGATGGTTGAACCCTGTGGCATGGCAACATGATTGAGGTTTGATTGTGGAACCCTCAGGCTTGGGAACATGACTGAGGCTTGATGGTGGAACACTGTGGCCTGGAAACAGGAATGAGGTTTGATGGTGGAACCCTGTGGCCTGGCAACATGACTGAGGTTTGATTCTGGAAAACTTTGGCCTGGGAACATGACATCTGTTTAGATTGTGGAATAGTGTGCCCTGGGAACCTGACTGAGCCTTGGTTCTGGAACTCTGTGGACTGGGAACATGACTGAGGTTTATTCTAGAACCCTGTAGCCTGGGAACATAACTGAGGATTGATTCTGGAACCCTGTGGCCTGGGAACATGACATCGGTGGATTCTGGAACCCTGTGGCCTGGGAACATGAGAACGGTTTGGTTCTGGAACCCTGTGTCCTGGCAACATGACTGAGGCTTGATTCTGGAACCTTGTGGCCTGGCAACATGACTGAGGTTTGATTCTGGATCCCTGTGGCCTGGGAACATGACTGAGGCGTAATTCGGGAAAACTGTGGCCTGGGAAAATGACATCTATTTAGATTGTGGAATAGTGTGCCGTGGGAACCTGACTGAGCCTTGGTTCTGGAACTCTGTGGACTGGGAACATGACTGAGGTTTATTCTAGAACCCTGTAGCCTGGGAACATAACTGAGGATTGATTCTGGAACCCTGTGGCCTGGGAACATGACATCGGTGGATTCTGGAACCCTGTGGCCTGGGAACATGAGAAGGTTGGATTCTGGAACCCTGTGGCCTGGCAACATGAGTGAGGCTTGATTCTGGAACCCTGTGGCCTGGCAACATGACTGAGGCTTGATTCTGGAACCGTGTGGCCTGGGTACATGACTGAGGCGTGATTCTGGAAAACTGTAGCCTGGGAAAATGACTTCTGTTTAGATTGTGGAATAGTGTGCCCTGGGAACCTGACTGAGCCTTGGTTCTGGAACTCTGTGGACTGGGAACATGACTGAGGTTTATTCTAGAACCCTGTAGCCTGGGAACATAACTGAGGATTGATTCTGGAACCCTGTGGCCTGGGAACATGACATCGGTGGATTCTGGAACCCTGTGGCCTGGGAACATGAGAACGGTTTGATTCTGGAACCCTGTGGCCTGGCAACATGACTGAGGCTTGATTCTGGAACCCTGTGGCCTGGCAACATGACTGAGGTTTGATTCTGTATCCCTGTGGCCTGGGAACATGACTGAGGCGTGATTCTGGAAAACTGTGGCCTGGAAACATGACATCTGTTTAGATTGTGGAATAGTGTGCCCTGGGAACCTGACTGAGCCTTGGTTCTGGAACTCTGTGGACTGGGAACATGACTGAGGTTTATTCTAGAACCCTGTAGCCTGGGAACATAACTGAGGATTGATTCTGGAACCCTGTGGCCTGGGAACATGACATCGGTGGATTCTGGAAACCTGTGGCCTGGGAACATGAGAACGGTTTGATTCTGGAACCCTGTGGCCTGGCAACATGACTGAGGCTTGATTCTGGAACCCTTTGGCCTGGCAACATGACTGAGGTTTGATTCTGGATCCCTGTGGCCTGGGAACATGACTGAGGCGTGATTCTGGAAAACTGTGTCCTGGAAACATGACATCTGTATAGATTGTGGAATAGTGTGCCCTGGGAACCTGACTGAGCCTTGGTTCTGGAACTCTGTGGACTGGGAACATGACTGAGTTTTATTCTAGAACCCTGTAGCCTGGGAACATAACTGAGGATTGATTCTGGAACCCTGTGGCCTGGGAACATGACATCGGTGGATTCTCGAACCCTGTGGCCTGGGAACATGAGAACGGTTTGATTCTGGAACCCTGTGGCCTGGCAACATGACTGAGCCTTGATTCTGGAACCCTGTGGCCTGGCAACATGACTGAGGCTTGATTCTGGAACCGTGTGGCCTGGGAACTTGACTGGGGTTTGATCGCAGAAACCTGTTGACTGTCCACATGACTGAGGTTTGATGGTGGAACCCTGTGCACTGGGAACATAACTGAGGTTTGATGGTTGAACCCTGTGGCATGGCAACATGATTGAGGTTTGATTGTGGAACCCTCAGGCTTGGGAACATGACTGAGGCTTGATGGTGGAACACTGTGGCCTGGAAACAGGAATGAGGTTTGATGGTGGAACCCTGTGGCCTGGCAACATGACTGAGGTTTGATTCTGGAAAACTTTGGCCTGGGAACATGACATCTGTTTAGATTGTGGAATAGTGTGCCCTGGGAACCTGACTGAGCCTTGGTTCTGGAACTCTGTGGACTGGGAACATGACTGAGGTTTATTCTAGAACCCTGTAGCCTGGGAACATAACTGAGGATTGATTCTGGAACCCTGTGGCCTGGGAACATGACATCGGTGGATTCTGGAACCCTGTGGCCTGGGAACATGAGAACGGTTTGATTCTGGAACCCTGTGTCCTGGCAACATGACTGAGGCTTGATTCTGGAACCCTGTGGCCTGGCAACATGACTGAGGTTTGATTCTGGATCCCTGTGGCCTGGGAACATGACTGAGGCGTAATTCGGGAAAACTGTGGCCTGGGAAAATGACATCTATTTAGATTGTGGAATAGTGTGCCCTGGGAACCTGACTGAGCCTTGGTTCTGGAACTCTGTGGACTGGGAACATGACTGAGGTTTATTCTAGAACCCTGTAGCCTGGGAACATAACTGAGGATTGATTCTGGAACCCTGTGGCCTGGGAACATGACATCGGTGGATTCTGGAACCCTGTGGCCTGGGAACATGAGAACGGTTTGATTCTGGAACCCTGTGGCCTGGCAACATGACTGAGGTTTGATTCTGGAACCCTGTGGCCTGGCAACATGACTGAGGTTTGATTCTGGAACCCTGTGGCCTGGGAACATGAGAACGGTTTGATTCTGGAACCCTGTGGCCTGGGAACATGAGAACGGTTTGATTCTGGAACCCTGTGGCCTGGGAACATGAGAACGGTTTGATTCTGGAACCCTGTGGCCTGGCAACATGACTGAGGCTTGATTCTGGAACCGTGTGGCCTGGGAACTTGACTGGGGTTTGATCGCAGAAACCTGTTGACTGTCCACATGACGGAGGTTTGATGGTGGGACCCTGTGCACTGGGAACATAACTGAGGTTTGATGGTTGAACCCTGTGGCATGGCAACATGATTGAGGTTTGATTGTGGAACCCTCAGGCTTGGGAACATGACTGAGGCTTGATGGTGGAACACTGTGGCCTGGAAACAGGAATGAGGTTTGATGGTGGAACCCTGTGGCCTGGCAACATGACTGAGGTTTGATTCTGGAAAACTTTGGCCTGGGAACATGACATCTGTTTAGATTGTGGAATAGTGTGCCCTGGGAACCTGACTGAGCCTTGGTTCTGGAACTCTGTGGACTGGGAACATGACTGAGGTTTATTCTAGAACCCTGTAGCCTGGGAACATAACTGAGGATTGATTCTGGAACCCTGTGGCCTGGGAACATGACATCGGTGGATTCTGGAACCCTGTGGCCTGGGAACATGAGAACGGTTTGATTCTGGAACCCTGTGTCCTGGCAACATGACTGAGGCTTGATTCTGGAACCCTGTGGCCTGGCAACATGACTGAGGTTTGATTCTGGATCCCTGTGGCCTGGGAACATGACTGAGGCGTGATTCGGGAAAACTGTGGCCTGGGAAAATGACATCTATTTAGATTGTGGAATAGTGTGCCCTGGGAACCTGACTGAGCCTTGGTTCTGGAACTCTGTGGACTGGGAACATGACTGAGGTTTATTCTAGAACCCTGTAGCCTGGGAACATAACTGAGGATTGATTCTGGAACCCTGTGGCCTGGGAACATGATATCGGTGGATTCTGGAACCCTGTGGCCTGGGAACATGAGAAGGTTGGATTCTGGAACCCTGTGGCCTGGCAACATGAGTGAGGCTTGATTCTGGAACCCTGTGGCCTGGCAACATGACTGAGGCTTGATTCTGGAACCGTGTGGCCTGGGAACATGACTGAGGCGTGATTCTGGAAAACTGTAGCCTGGGAAAATGACTTCTGTTTAGATTGTGGAATAGAGTGCCCTGGGAACCTGACTGAGCCTTGGTTCTGGAACTCTGTGGACTGGGAACATGACTGAGGTTTATTCTAGAACCCTGTAGCCTGGGAACATAACTGAGGATTGATTCTGGAACCCTGTGGCCTGGGAACATGACATCGGTGGATTCTGGAAACCTGTGGCCTGGAAACATGAGAACGGTTTGATTCTGGAACCCTGTGGCCTGGCAACATGACTGAGGCTTGATTCTGGAACCCTGTGGCCTGGCAACATGACTGAGGTTTGATTCTGTATCCCTGTGGCCTGGGAACATGACTGAGGCGTGATTCTGGAAAACTGTGGCCTGGAAACATGACATCTGTTTAGATTGTGGAATAGTGTGCCCTGGGAACCTGACTGAGCCTTGGTTCTGGAACTCTGTGGACTGGGAACATGACTGAGGTTTATTCTAGAACCCTGTAGCCTGGGAACATAACTGAGGATTGATTCTGGAACCCTGTGGCCTGGGAACATGACATCAGTGGATTCTGGAAACCTGTGGCCTGGGAACATGAGAACGGTTTGATTCTGGAACCCTGTGGCCTGGCAACATGACTGAGGCTTGATTCTGGAACCCTGTGGCCTGGCAACATGACTGAGGTTTGATTCTGGATCCCTGTGGCCTGGGAACATGACTGAGGCGTGATTCTGGAAAACTGTGGCCTGGAAACATGACATCTGTATAGATTGTGGAATAGTGTGCCCTGGGAACCTGACTGAGCCTTGGTTCTGGAACTCTGTGGACTGGGAACATGACTGAGTTTTATTCTAGAACCCTGTAGCCTGGGAACATAACTAAGGATTGATTCTGGAACCCTGTGGCCTGGGAACATGACATCGGTGGATTCTCGAACCCTGTGGCCTGGGAACATGAGAACGGTTTGATTCTGGAACCCTGTGGCCTGGCAACATGACTGAGCCTTGATTCTGGAACCCTGTGGCCTGGCAACATGACTGAGGCTTGATTCTGGAACCGTGTGGCCTGGGAACTTGACTGGGGTTTGATCGCAGAAACCTGTTGACTGTCCACATGACTGAGGTTTGATGGTGGGACCCTGTGCACTGGGAACATAACTGAGGTTTCATGGTTGAACCCTGTGGCATGGCAACATGATTGAGGTTTGATTGTGGAACCCTCAGGCTTGGGAACATGACTGAGGCTTGATGGTGGAACACTGTGGCCTGGAAACAGGAATGAGGTTTGATGGTGGAACCCTTTGGCCTCGCAACATGACTGAGGTTTGATTCTGGAAAATTGTGGCCTGGGAACTTGACATCTGTTTAGATTGTGGAATAGTGTGCCCTGGGAACCTGACTGAGCCTTGGTTCTGGAACTCTGTGGACTGGGAACATGACTGAGGTTTATTCTAGAACCCTGTAGCCTGGGAACATAACTGAGGATTGATTCTGGAACCCTGTGGCCTGGGAACATGACATCGGTGGATTCTGGAACCCTGTGGCCTGGGAACATGAGAACGGTTTGATTCTGGAACCCTGTGGCCTGGCAACATGACTGAGCCTTGATTCTGGAACCCTGTGGCCTGGCAACATGACTGAGGCTTGATTCTGGAACCGTGTGGCCTGGGAACTTGACTGGGGTTTGATCGCAGAAACCTGTTGACTGTCCACATGACTGAGGTTTGATGGTGGGACCCTGTGCACTGGGAACATAACTGAGGTTTGATGGTTGAACCCTGTGGCATGGCAACATGATTGAGGTTTGATTGTGGAACCCTCCGGCTTGGGAACATGACTGAGGCTTGATGGTGGAACACTGTGGCCTGGAAACAGGAATGAGGTTTGATGGTGGAACCCTTTGGCCTCGCAACATGACTGAGGTTTGATTCTGGAAAATTGTGGCCTGGGAACTTGACATCTGTTTAGATTGTGGAATAGTGTGCCCTGGGAACCTGACTGAGCCTTGGTTCTGGAACTCTGTGGACTGGGAACATGACTGAGGTTTATTCTAGAACCCTGTATCCTGGGAACATAACTGAGGATTGATTCTGGAACCCTGTGGCCTGGGAACATGACATCGGTGGATTCTGGAACCCTGTGGCCTGGGAACATGAGAAGGTTGGATTCTGGAACCCTGTGGCCTGGCAACATGAGTGAGGCTTGATTCTGGAACCCTGTGTCCTGGCAACATGACTGAGGCTTGATTCTGGAACCGTGTGGCCTGGGAACTTGACTGGGGTTTGTTCGCAGAAACCTGTGGACTGTCCACATGACTGAGGTTTGATGGTGGAACCCTGTGCACTGGGAACATGACTGAGGCCTGATACTGGAACCCGTGGCGTGGGAACATGATTGAGGTTTGATTGTGGAACCTCAGGCTTGGGAACATGACTGAGGCTTGATGGAGGAACACTGTGGCCTGGAAAGAGGAATGAGGTTTGATGGTGGAACCCTGTTGCCTGGCAACATGACTGAGGTTTGATTCTGGAAAACTGTGGCCTGGGAACATGACATCTGTTTAGATTGTGGAATAGTGTACCCTGGGAACCTGACTGAGCCTTGGTTCTGGAACTCTGTGGACTGGGAACATGACTGAGGTTTATTCTAGAACCCTGTATCCTGGGAACATAACTGAGGATTGATTCTGGAACCCTGTGGCCTGGGAACATGACATCGGTGGATTCTGGAACCCTGTGGCCTGGCAACATGACTGAGGCTTTATTCTGGAACCCTGTGGCCTGGCAACATGATTGAGGCTTGATTTTGGAACCGTGTGGCCTGGGAAATTGACTGGGGTTTGATCGCAGAAACCTGTGGACTGTCCCCATGACTGAGGTTTGATGGTTGAACCCTGTGGCATGGCAACATGATTGACGTTTGATTGTGGAACCCTCAGGTTTGGGAACATGACTGAGGCTTGATGGTGGGACACTCTGGCCTGGAAACAGGAATGAGGTTTGATGGTGGAACCCTGCGCCCTGGCAACATGACTGAGGTTTGATTCTGGAAAACTGTGGCCTGGGAACATGACATCTGTTTAGATTGTGGAATAGTGTGCACTGGGAACCTGACTGAGCCTTGGTTCTGGAACTCTGTGGACTGGGAACATGACTGAGGTTTATTCTAGAACCCTGTAGCCTGGGAACATAACTGAGGATTGATTCTGGAACCCTGTGGCCTGGAAACATGACATTTGGGGATTCTGGAACCCTGTGGCCTGGGAACATGAGAACGGTTTGATTCTGGAACCCTGTGGCCTGGCAACATGACTGAGGTTTGATTCTGGATCCCTGTGGCCTGGGAACATGACTGAGGCGTGATTCTGGAAAACTGTGGCCTGGAAACATGACATCTGTATAGATTGTGGAATAGTGTGCCCTGGGAACCTGACTGAGCCTTGGTTCTGGAACTCTGTGGACTGGGAACATGACTGAGTTTTATTCCAAAACCCTGTAGCCTGGGAACATAACTAAGGATTGATTCTGGAACCCTGTGGCCTGGGAACATGACATCGGTGGATTCTCGAACCCTGTGGCCTGGGAACATGAGAACGGTTTGATTCTGGAACCCTGTGGCCTGGCAACATGACTGAGCCTTGATTCTGGAACCCTGTGGCCTGGCAACATGACTGAGGCTTGATTCTGGAACCGTGTGGCCTGGGAACTTGACTGGGGTTTGATCGCAGAAACCTGTTGACTGTCCACATGACTGAGGTTTGATGGTGGGACCCTGTGCACTGGGAACATAACTGAGGTTTGATGGTTGAACCCTGTGGCATGGCAACATGATTGAGGTTTGATTGTGGAACCCTCAGGCTTGGGAACATGACTGAGGCTTGATGGTGGAACACTGTGGCCTGGAAACAGGAATGAGGTTTGATGGTGGAACCCTTTGGCCTCGCAACATGACTGAGGTTTGATTCTGGAAAATTGTGGCCTGGGAACTTGACATCTGTTTAGATTGTGGAATAGTGTGCCCTGGGAACCTGACTGAGCCTTGGTTCTGGAACTCTGTGGACTGGGAACATGACTGAGGTTTATTCTAGAACCCTGTAGCCTGGGAACATAACTGAGGATTGATTCTGGAACCCTGTGGCCTGGGAACATGACATCGGTGGATTCTGGAACCCTGTGGCCTGGGAACATGAGAAGGTTGGATTCTGGAACCCTGTGGCCTGGCAACATGAGTGAGGCTTGATTCTGGAACCCTGTGTCCTGGCAACATGACTGAGGCTTGATTCTGGAACCGTGTGGCCTGGGAACTTGACTGGGGTTTGTTCGCAGAAACCTGTGGACTGTCCACATGACTGAGGTTTGATGGTGGAACCCTGTGCACTGGGAACATGACTGAGGCCTGATACTGGAACCCCGTGGCGTGGGAACATGATTGAGGTTTGATTGTGGAACCCTCAGGCTTGGGAACATGACTGAGGCTTGATGGAGGAACACTGTGGCCTGGAAAGAGGAATGAGGTTTGATGGTGGAACCCTGTTGCCTGGCAACATGACTGAGGTTTGATTCTGGAAAACTGTGGCCTGGGAACATGACATCTGTTTAGATTGTGGAATAGTGTACCCTGGGAACCTGACTGAGCCTTGGTTCTGGAACTCTGTGGACTGGGAACATGACTGAGGTTTATTCTAGAACCCTGTAGCCTGGGAACATAACTGAGGATTGATTATGGAACCCTGTGGCCTGGGAACATGACATCGGTGGATTCTGGAACCCTGTGGCCTGGCAACATGACTGAGGCTTTATTCTGGAACCCTGTGGCCTGGCAACATGATTGAGGCTTGATTTTGGAACCGTGTGGCCTGGGAAATTTACTGGGGTTTGATCGCAGAAACCTGTGGACTGTCCCCATGACTGAGGTTTGATGGTTGAACCCTGTGGCATGGCAACATGATTGAGGTTTGATTGTGGAACCCTCAGGTTTGGGAACATGACTGAGGCTTGATGGTGGGACACTCTGGCCTGGAAACAGGAATGAGGTTTGATGGTGGAACCCTGCGCCCTGGCAACATGACTGAGGTTTGATTCTGGAAAACTGTGGCCTGGGAACATGACATCTGTTTAGATTGTGGAATAGTGTGCACTGGGAACCTGACTGAGCCTTGGTTCTGGAACTCTGTGGACTGGGAACATGACTGAGGTTTATTCTAGAACCCTGTAGCCTGGGAACATAACTGAGGATTGATTCTGGAACCCTGTGGCCTGGAAACATGACATCGGGGGATTCTGGAACCCTGTGGCCTGGGAACATGAGAACGGTTTGATTCTGGAACCCTGTGGCCTGGCAACATGACTGAGGCTTGATTCTGGAACCCTGTGGCCTGGCAACATGACTGAGGTTTGATTCTGGATCCCTGTGGCCTGGGAACATGACTGAGGCGTGATTCTGGAAAACTGTGGCCTGGAAACATGACATCTGTATAGATTGTGGAATAGTGTGCCCTGGGAACCTGACTGAGCCTTGGTTCTGGAACTCTGTGGACTGGGAACATGACTGAGTTTTATTCTAGAACCCTGTAGCCTGGGAACATAACTGAGGATTGATTCTGGAACCCTGTGGCCTGGGAACATGACATCAGTGGATTCTCGAACCCTGTGGCCTGGGAACATGAGAACGGTTTGATTCTGGAACCCTGTGGCCTGGCAACATGACTGAGCCTTGATTCTGGAACCCTGTGGCCTGGCAACATGACTGAGGCTTGATTCTGGAACCGTGTGGCCTGGGAACTTGACTGGGGTTTGATCGCAGAAACCTGTTGACTGTCCACATGACTGAGGTTTGATGGTGGAACCCTGTGCACTGGGAACATAACTGAGGTTTGATGGTTGAACCCTGTGGCATGGCAACATGATTGAGGTTTGATTGTGTAACCCTCAGGCTTGGGAACATGACTGAGGCTTGATGGTGGAACACTGTGGCCTGGAAACAGGAATGAGGTTTGATGGTGGAACCCTGTGGCCTGGCAACATGACTGAGGTTTGATTCTGGAAAATTGTGGCCTGGGAACATGACATCTGTTTAGATTGTGGAATAGTGTGCCCTGGGAACCTGACTGAGCCTTGGTTCTGGAACTCTGTGGACTGGGAACATGACTGAGGTTTATTCTAGAACCCTGTAGCCTGGGAACATAACTGAGGATTGATTCTGGAACCCTGTGGCCTGGGAACATGACATCGGTGGATTCTGGAACCCTGTGGCCTGGGAACATGAGAACGGTTTGATTCTGGAACCCTGAGGCCTGGCAACATGACTGAGGCTTGATTCTGGAACCCTGTGGCCTGGCAACATGACTGAGGTTTGATTCTGGATCCCTGTGGCCTGGGAACATGACTGAGGCGTGATTCGGGAAAACTGTGGCCTGGGAAAATGACATCTATTTAGATTGTGGAATAGTGTGCCCTGGGAACCTGACTGAGCCTTGGTTCTGGAACTCTGTGGACTGGGAACATGACTGAGTTTTATTCTAGAACCCTGTAGCCTGGGAACATAACTGAGGATTGATTCTGGAACCCTGTGGCCTGGGAACATGACATCGGTGGATTCTCGAACCCTGTGGCCTGGGAACATGAGAACGGTTTGATTCTGGAACCCTGTGGCCTGGCAACATGACTGAGCCTTGATTCTGGAACCCTGTGGCCTGGCAACATGACTGAGGCTTGATTCTGGAACCGTGTGGCCTGGGAACTTGACTGGGGTTTGATCGCAGAAACCTGTTGACTGTCCACATGACTGAGGTTTGATGGTGGGACCCTGTGCACTGGGAACATAACTGAGGTTTGATGGTTGAACCCTGTGGCATGGCAACATGATTGAGGTTTGATTGTGGAACCCTCAGGCTTGGGAACATGACTGAGGCTTGATGGTGGAACACTGTGGCCTGGAAACAGGAATGAGGTTTGATGGTGGAACCCTGTGGCCTGGCAACATGACTGAGGTTTGATTCTGGAAAACTTTGGCCTGGGAACATGACATCTGTTTAGATTGTGGAATAGTGTGCCCTGGGAACCTGACTGAGCCTTGGTTCTGGAACTCTGTGGACTGGGAACATGACTGAGGTTTATTCTAGAACCCTGTAGCCTGGGAACATAACTGAGGATTGATTCTGGAACCCTGTGGCCTGGGAACATGACATCGGTGGATTCTGGAACCCTGTGGCCTGGGAACATGAGAACGGTTTGGTTCTGGAACCCTGTGTCCTGGCAACATGACTGAGGCTTGATTCTGGAACCCTGTGGCCTGGCAACATGACTGAGGTTTGATTCTGGATCCCTGTGGCCTGGGAACATGACTGAGGCGTAATTCGGGAAAACTGTGGCCTGGGAAAATGACATCTATTTAGATTGTGGAATAGTGTGCCGTGGGAACCTGACTGAGCCTTGGTTCTGGAACTCTGTGGACTGGGAACATGACTGAGGTTTATTCTAGAACCCTGTAGCCTGGGAACATAACTGAGGATTGATTCTGGAACCCTGTGGCCTGGGAACATGACATCGGTGGATTCTGGAACCCTGTGGCCTGGGAACATGAGAAGGTTGGATTCTGGAACCCTGTGGCCTGGCAACATGAGTGAGGCTTGATTCTGGAACCCTGTGGCCTGGCAACATGACTGAGGCTTGATTCTGGAACCGTGTGGCCTGGGAACATGACTGAGGCGTGATTCTGGAAAACTGTAGCCTGGGAAAATGACTTCTGTTTAGATTGTGGAATAGTGTGCCCTGGGAACCTGACTGAGCCTTGGTTCTGGAACTCTGTGGACTGGGAACATGACTGAGGTTTATTCTAGAACCCTGTAGCCTGGGAACATAACTGAGGATTGATTCTGGAACCCTGTGGCCTGGGAACATGACATCGGTGGATTCTGGAACCCTGTGGCCTGGCCCTGTGGCCTGGCAACATGACTGAGGCTTTATTCTGGAACCCTGTGGCCTGGCAACATGATTGAGGCTTGATTTTGGAACCGTGTGGCCTGGGAAATTGACTGGGGCTTGATCGCAGAAACCTGTGGACTGTCCCCATGACTGAGGTTTGATGGTTGAACCCTGTGGCATGGCAACATGATTGACGTTTGATTGTGGAACCCTCAGGTTTGGGAACATGACTGAGGCTTGATGGTGGGACACTCTGGCCTGGAAACAGGAATGAGGTTTGATGGTGGAACCCTGCGCCCTGGCAACATGACTGAGGTTTGATTCTGGAAAACTGTGGCCTGGGAACATGACATCTGTTTAGATTGTGGAATAGTGTGCACTGGGAACCTGGACTGAGCCTTGGTTCTGGAACTCTGTGGACTGGGAACATGACTGAGGTTTATTCTAGAACCCTGTAGCCTGGGAACATAACTGAGATTGATTCTGGAACCCTGTGGCCTGGAAACATGACATTTGGGGATTCTGGAACCCTGTGGCCTGGGAACATGAGAACGGTTTGATTCTGGAACCCTGTGGCCTGGCAACATGACTGAGGTTTGATTCTGGATCCCTGTGGCCTGGGGAACATGACTGAGGCGTGATTCTGTGAAAACTGTGGCCTGGAAACATGACATCTGTATAGATTGTGGAATAGTGTGCCCTGGGAACCTGACTGAGCCTTGGTTCTGGAACTCTGTGGACTGGGAACATGACTGAGTTTTATTCCAAAACCCTGTAGCCTGGGAACATAACTAAGGATTGATTCTGGAACCCTGTGGCCTGGGAACATGACATCGGTGGATTCTCGAACCCTGTGGCCTGGGAACATGAGAACGGTTTGATTCTGGAACCCTGTGGCCTGGCAACATGACTGAGCCTTGATTCTGGAACCCTGTGGCCTGGCAACATGACTGAGGCTTGATTCTGGAACCGTGTGGCCTGGGAACTTGACTGGGGGTTTGATCGCAGAAAACCTGTTGACTGTCCACATGACTGAGGTTTGATGGTGGGACCCTGTGCACTGGGAACATAACTGAGGTTTGATGGTTGAACCCTGTGGCATGGCAACATGATTGAGGTTTGATTGTGGAACCCCTCAGGCTTGGGAACATGACTGAGGCTTGATGGTGGAACACTGTGGCCTGGAAACAGGAATGAGGTTTGATGGTGGAACCCTTTGGCCTCGCAACATGACTGAGGTTTGATTCTGGAAAATTGTGGCCTGGGAACTTGACATCTGTTTAGATTGTGGAATAGTGTGCCCTGGGGAACCTGACTGAGCCTTGGTTCTGGAACTCTGTGGACTGGGAACATGACTGAGGTTTATTCTAGAACCCTGTAGCCTGGGAACATAACTGAGGATTGATTCTGGAACCCTGTGGCCTGGGAACATTGACATCGGTGGATTCTGGAACCCTGTGGCCTGGGAACATGAGAAGGTTGGATTCTGGAACCCTGTGGCCTGGCAACATGAGTGAGGCTTGATTCTGGAACCCTGTGTCCTGGCAACATGACTGAGGCTTGATTCTGAACCGTGTGGCCTGGGAACTTGACTGGGGTTTGTTCGCAGAAACCTGTGGACTGTCCACATGACTGAGGTTTGATGGTGGAACCCTGTGCACTGGGAACATGACTGAGGCCTGATACTGGAACCCCGTGGCGTGGGAACATGATTGAGGTTTGATTGTGGAACCCTCAGGCTTGGGAACATGACTGAGGCTTGATGGAGGAACACTGTGGCCTGGAAAGAGGAATGAGGTTTGATGGTGGAACCCTGTTGCCTGGCAACATGACTGAGGTTTGATTCTGGAAAACTGTGGCCTGGGAACATGACATCTGTTTAGATTGTGGAATAGTGTACCCTGGGAACCTGACTGAGCCTTGGTTCTGGAACTCTGTGGACTGGGAACATGACTGAGGTTTATTCTAGAACCCTGTAGCCTGGGAACATAACTGAGGATTGATTATGGAACCCTGTGGCCTGGGAACATGACATCGGTGGATTCTGGAACCCTGTGGCCTGGCAACATGACTGAGGCTTTATTCTGGAACCCTGTGGCCTGGCAACATGATTGAGGCTTGATTTTGGAACCGTGTGGGCCTGGGAAATTTACTGGGGTTTGATCGCAGAAACCTGTGGACTGTCCCCATGACCTGAGGTTTGATGGTTGAACCCTGTGGCATGGCAACATGATTGAGGTTTGATTGTGGAACCCTCAGGTTTGGGAACATGACTGAGGCTTGATGGTGGGACACTCTGGCCTGGAAACAGGAATGAGGTTTGATGGTGGAACCCTGCGCCCCTGGCAACATGACTGAGGTTTGATTCTGGAAAACTGTGGCCTGGGAACATGACATCTGTTTAGATTGTGGAATAGTGTGCACTGGGAACCTGACTGAGCCTTGGTTCTGGAACTCTGTGGACTGGGAACATGACTGAGGTTTATTCTAGAACCCTGTAGCCCTGGGAACATAACTGAGGATTGATTCTGGAACCCTGTGGCCTGGAAACATGACATCGGGGGATTCTGGAACCCTGTGGCCTGGGAACATGAGAACGGTTTGATTCTGGAACCCTGTGGCCTGGCAACATGACTGAGGCTTGATTCTGGAACCCTGTGGCCTGGCAACATGACTGAGGTTTGATTCTGGATCCCTGTGGCCTGGGAACATGACTGAGGCGTGATTCTGGAAAACTGTGGCCTGGAAACATGACATCTGTATAGATTGTGGAATAGTGTGCCCTGGGAACCTGACTGAGCCTTGGTTCTGGAACTCTGTGGACTGGGAACATGACTGAGTTTTATTCTAGAACCCTGTAGCCTGGGAACATAACTGAGGATTGATTCTGGAACCCTGTGGCCTGGGAACATGACATCAGTGGATTCTCGAACCCTGTGGCCTGGGAACATGAGAACGGTTTGATTCTGGAACCCTGTGGCCTGGCAACATGACTGAGCCTTGATTCTGGAACCCTGTGGCCTGGCAACATGACTGAGGCTTGATTCTGGAACCGTGTGGCCTGGGAACTTGACTGGGGTTTGATCGCAGAAACCTGTTGACTGTCCACATGACTGAGGTTTGATGGTGGAACCCTGTGCACTGGGAACATAACTGAGGTTTGATGGTTGAACCCTGTGGCATGGCAACATGATTGAGGTTTGATTGTGTAACCCTCAGGCTTGGGAACATGACTGAGGCTTGATGGTGGAACACTGTGGCCTGGAAACAGGAATGAGGTTTGATGGTGGAACCCTGTGGCCTGGCAACATGACTGAGGTTTGATTCTGGAAAATTGTGGCCTGGGAACATGACATCTGTTTAGATTGTGGAATAGTGTGCCCTGGGAACCTGACTGAGCCTTGGTTCTGGAACTCTGTGGACTGGGAACATGACTGAGGTTTATTCTAGAACCCTGTAGCCTGGGAACATAACTGAGGATTGATTCTGGAACCCTGTGGCCTGGGAACATGACATCGGTGGATTCTGGAACCCTGTGGCCTGGGAACATGAGAACGGTTTGATTCTGGAACCCTGAGGCCTGGCAACATGACTGAGGCTTGATTCTGGAACCCTGTGGCCTGGCAACATGACTGAGGTTTGATTCTGGATCCCTGTGGCCTGGGAACATGACTGAGGCGTGATTCGGGAAAACTGTGGCCTGGGAAAATGACATCTATTTAGATTGTGGAATAGTGTGCCCTGGGAACCTGACTGAGCCTTGGTTCTGGAACTCTGTGGACTGGGAACATGACTGAGTTTTATTCTAGAACCCTGTAGCCTGGGAACATAACTGAGGATTGATTCTGGAACCCTGTGGCCTGGGAACATGACATCGGTGGATTCTCGAACCCTGTGGCCTGGGAACATGAGAACGGTTTGATTCTGGAACCCTGTGGCCTGGCAACATGACTGAGCCTTGATTCTGGAACCCTGTGGCCTGGCAACATGACTGAGGCTTGATTCTGGAACCGTGTGGCCTGGGAACTTGACTGGGGTTTGATCGCAGAAACCTGTTGACTGTCCACATGACTGAGGTTTGATGGTGGGACCCTGTGCACTGGGAACATAACTGAGGTTTGATGGTTGAACCCTGTGGCATGGCAACATGATTGAGGTTTGATTGTGGAACCCTCAGGCTTGGGAACATGACTGAGGCTTGATGGTGGAACACTGTGGCCTGGAAACAGGAATGAGGTTTGATGGTGGAACCCTGTGGCCTGGCAACATGACTGAGGTTTGATTCTGGAAAACTTTGGCCTGGGAACATGACATCTGTTTAGATTGTGGAATAGTGTGCCCTGGGAACCTGACTGAGCCTTGGTTCTGGAACTCTGTGGACTGGGAACATGACTGAGGTTTATTCTAGAACCCTGTAGCCTGGGAACATAACTGAGGATTGATTCTGGAACCCTGTGGCCTGGGAACATGACATCGGTGGATTCTGGAACCCTGTGGCCTGGGAACATGAGAACGGTTTGGTTCTGGAACCCTGTGTCCTGGCAACATGACTGAGGCTTGATTCTGGAACCCTGTGGCCTGGCAACATGACTGAGGTTTGATTCTGGATCCCTGTGGCCTGGGAACATGACTGAGGCGTAATTCGGGAAAACTGTGGCCTGGGAAAATGACATCTATTTAGATTGTGGAATAGTGTGCCGTGGGAACCTGACTGAGCCTTGGTTCTGGAACTCTGTGGACTGGGAACATGACTGAGGTTTATTCTAGAACCCTGTAGCCTGGGAACATAACTGAGGATTGATTCTGGAACCCTGTGGCCTGGGAACATGACATCGGTGGATTCTGGAACCCTGTGGCCTGGGAACATGAGAAGGTTGGATTCTGGAACCCTGTGGCCTGGCAACATGAGTGAGGCTTGATTCTGGAACCCTGTGGCCTGGCAACATGACTGAGGCTTGATTCTGGAACCGTGTGGCCTGGGAACATGACTGAGGCGTGATTCTGGAAAACTGTAGCCTGGGAAAATGACTTCTGTTTAGATTGTGGAATAGTGTGCCCTGGGAACCTGACTGAGCCTTGGTTCTGGAACTCTGTGGACTGGGAACATGACTGAGGTTTATTCTAGAACCCTGTAGCCTGGGAACATAACTGAGGATTGATTCTGGAACCCTGTGGCCTGGGAACATGACATCGGTGGATTCTGGAACCCTGTGGCCTGGGAACATGAGAACGGTTTGATTCTGGAACCCTGTGGCCTGGCAACATGACTGAGGCTTGATTCTGGAACCCTGTGGCCTGGCAACATGACTGAGGTTTGATTCTGTATCCCTGTGGCCTGGGAACATGACTGAGGCGTGATTCTGGAAAACTGTGGCCTGGAAACATGACATCTGTTTAGATTGTGGAATAGTGTGCCCTGGGAACCTGACTGAGCCTTGGTTCTGGAACTCTGTGGACTGGGAACATGACTGAGGTTTATTCTAGAACCCTGTAGCCTGGGAACATAACTGAGGATTGATTCTGGAACCCTGTGGCCTGGGAACATGACATCGGTGGATTCTGGAAACCTGTGGCCTGGGAACATGAGAACGGTTTGATTCTGGAACCCTGTGGCCTGGCAACATGACTGAGGCTTGATTCTGGAACCCTGTGGCCTGGCAACATGACTGAGGTTTGATTCTGGATCCCTGTGGCCTGGGAACATGACTGAGGCGTGATTCTGGAAAACTGTGTCCTGGAAACATGACATCTGTATAGATTGTGGAATAGTGTGCCCTGGGAACCTGACTGAGCCTTGGTTCTGGAACTCTGTGGACTGGGAACATGACTGAGTTTTATTCTAGAACCCTGTAGCCTGGGAACATAACTGAGGATTGATTCTGGAACCCTGTGGCCTGGGAACATGACATCGGTGGATTCTCGAACCCTGTGGCCTGGGAACATGAGAACGGTTTGATTCTGGAACCCTGTGGCCTGGCAACATGACTGAGCCTTGATTCTGGAACCCTGTGGCCTGGCAACATGACTGAGGCTTGATTCTGGAACCGTGTGGCCTGGGAACTTGACTGGGGTTTGATCGCAGAAACCTGTTGACTGTCCACATGACTGAGGTTTGATGGTGGAACCCTGTGCACTGGGAACATAACTGAGGTTTGATGGTTGAACCCTGTGGCATGGCAACATGATTGAGGTTTGATTGTGGAACCCTCAGGCTTGGGAACATGACTGAGGCTTGATGGTGGAACACTGTGGCCTGGAAACAGGAATGAGGTTTGATGGTGGAACCCTGTGGCCTGGCAACATGACTGAGGTTTGATTCTGGAAAACTGTGGCCTGGGAACATGACATCTGTTTAGATTGTGGAATAGTGTGCCCTGGGAACCTGACTGAGCCTTGGTTCTGGAACTCTGTGGACTGGGAACATGACTGAGGTTTATTCTAGAACCCTGTAGCCTGGGAACATAACTGAGGATTGATTCTGGAACCCTGTGGCCTGGGAACATGACATCGGTGGATTCTGGAACCCTGTGGCCTGGGAACATGAGAACGGTTTGATTCTGGAACCCTGAGGCCTGGCAACATGACTGAGGCTTGATTCTGGAACCCTGTGGCCTGGCAACATGACTGAGGTTTGATTCTGGATCCCTGTGGCCTGGGAACATGACTGAGGCGTGATTCGGGAAAACTGTGGCCTGGGAAAATGACATCTATTTAGATTGTGGAATAGTGTGCCCTGGGAACCTGACTGAGCCTTGGTTCTGGAACTCTGTGGACTGGGAACATGACTGAGTTTTATTCTAGAACCCTGTAGCCTGGGAACATAACTGAGGATTGATTCTGGAACCCTGTGGCCTGGGAACATGACATCGGTGGATTCTGGAACCCTGTGGCCTGGGAACATGAGAACGGTTTGATTCTGGAACCCTGTGGCCTGGCAACATGACTGAGCCTTGATTCTGGAACCCTGTGGCCTGGCAACATGACTGAGGCTTGATTCTGGAACCGTGTGGCCTGGGAACTTGACTGGGGTTTGATCGCAGAAACCTGTTGACTGTCCACATGACTGAGGTTTGATGGTGGGACCCTGTGCACTGGGAACATAACTGAGGTTTGATGGTTGAACCCTGTGGCATGGCAACATGATTGAGGTTTGATTGTGGAACCCTCAGGCTTGGGAACATGACTGAGGCTTGATGGTGGAACACTGTGGCCTGGAAACAGGAATGAGGTTTGATGGTGGAACCCTGTGGCCTGGCAACATGACTGAGGTTTGATTCTGGAAAACTTTGGCCTGGGAACATGACATCTGTTTAGATTGTGGAATAGTGTGCCCTGGGAACCTGACTGAGCCTTGGTTCTGGAACTCTGTGGACTGGGAACATGACTGAGGTTTATTCTAGAACCCTGTAGCCTGGGAACATAACTGAGGATTGATTCTGGAACCCTGTGGCCTGGGAACATGACATCGGTGGATTCTGGAACCCTGTGGCCTGGGAACATGAGAACGGTTTGGTTCTGGAACCCTGTGTCCTGGCAACATGACTGAGGCTTGATTCTGGAACCCTGTGGCCTGGCAACATGACTGAGGTTTGATTCTGGATCCCTGTGGCCTGGGAACATGACTGAGGCGTAATTCGGGAAAACTGTGGCCTGGGAAAATGACATCTATTTAGATTGTGGAATAGTGTGCCGTGGGAACCTGACTGAGCCTTGGTTCTGGAACTCTGTGGACTGGGAACATGACTGAGGTTTATTCTAGAACCCTGTAGCCTGGGAACATAACTGAGGATTGATTCTGGAACCCTGTGGCCTGGGAACATGACATCGGTGGATTCTGGAACCCTGTGGCCTGGGAACATGAGAAGGTTGGATTCTGGAACCCTGTGGCCTGGCAACATGAGTGAGGCTTGATTCTGGAACCCTGTGGCCTGGCAACATGACTGAGGCTTGATTCTGGAACCGTGTGGCCTGGGAACATGACTGAGGCGTGATTCTGGAAAACTGTAGCCTGGGAAAATGACTTCTGTTTAGATTGTGGAATAGTGTGCCCTGGGAACCTGACTGAGCCTTGGTTCTGGAACTCTGTGGACTGGGAACATGACTGAGGTTTATTCTAGAACCCTGTAGCCTGGGAACATAACTGAGGATGGATTCTGGAACCCTGTGGCCTGGGAACATGACATCGGTGGATTCTGGAACCCTGTGGCCTGGGAACATGAGAACGGTTTGATTCTGGAACCCTGTGGCCTGGCAACATGACTGAGGCTTGATTCTGGAACCCTGTGGCCTGGCAACATGACTGAGGTTTGATTCTGTATCCCTGTGGCCTGGGAACATGACTGAGGCGTGATTCTGGAAAACTGTGGCCTGGAAACATGACATCTGTTTAGATTGTGGAATAGTGTGCCCTGGGAACCTGACTGAGCCTTGGTTCTGGAACTCTGTGGACTGGGAACATGACTGAGGTTTATTCTAGAACCCTGTAGCCTGGGAACATAACTGAGGATTGATTCTGGAACCCTGTGGCCTGGGAACATGACATCGGTGGATTCTGGAAACCTGTGGCCTGGGAACATGAGAACGGTTTGATTCTGGAACCCTGTGGCCTGGCAACATGACTGAGGCTTGATTCTGGAACCCTGTGGCCTGGCAACATGACTGAGGTTTGATTCTGGATCCCTGTGGCCTGGGAACATGACTGAGGCGTGATTCTGGAAAACTGTGTCCTGGAAACATGACATCTGTATAGATTGTGGAATAGTGTGCCCTGGGAACCTGACTGAGCCTTGGTTCTGGAACTCTGTGGACTGGGAACATGACTGAGTTTTATTCTAGAACCCTGTAGCCTGGGAACATAACTGAGGATTGATTCTGGAACCCTGTGGCCTGGGAACATGACATCGGTGGATTCTCGAACCCTGTGGCCTGGGAACATGAGAACGGTTTGATTCTGGAACCCTGTGGCCTGGCAACATGACTGAGCCTTGATTCTGGAACCCTGTGGCCTGGCAACATGACTGAGGCTTGATTCTGGAACCGTGTGGCCTGGGAACTTGACTGGGGTTTGATCGCAGAAACCTGTTGACTGTCCACATGACTGAGGTTTGATGGTGGAACCCTGTGCACTGGGAACATAACTGAGGTTTGATGGTTGAACCCTGTGGCATGGCAACATGATTGAGGTTTGATTGTGGAACCCTCAGGCTTGGGAACATGACTGAGGCTTGATGGTGGAACACTGTGGCCTGGAAACAGGAATGAGGTTTGATGGTGGAACCCTGTGGCCTGGCAACATGACTGAGGTTTGATTCTGGAAAACTTTGGCCTGGGAACATGACATCTGTTTAGATTGTGGAATAGTGTGCCCTGGGAACCTGACTGAGCCTTGGTTCTGGAACTCTGTGGACTGGGAACATGACTGAGGTTTATTCTAGAACCCTGTAGCCTGGGAACATAACTGAGGATTGATTCTGGAACCCTGTGGCCTGGGAACATGACATCGGTGGATTCTGGAACCCTGTGGCCTGGGAACATGAGAACGGTTTGATTCTGGAACCCTGTGTCCTGGCAACATGACTGAGGCTTGATTCTGGAACCCTGTGGCCTGGCAACATGACTGAGGTTTGATTCTGGATCCCTGTGGCCTGGGAACATGACTGAGGCGTAATTCGGGAAAACTGTGGCCTGGGAAAATGACATCTATTTAGATTGTGGAATAGTGTGCCCTGGGAACCTGACTGAGCCTTGGTTCTGGAACTCTGTGGACTGGGAACATGACTGAGGTTTATTCTAGAACCCTGTAGCCTGGGAACATAACTGAGGATTGATTCTGGAACCCTGTGGCCTGGGAACATGACATCGGTGGATTCTGGAACCCTGTGGCCTGGGAACATGAGAAGGTTGGATTCTGGAACCCTGTGGCCTGGCAACATGTGTGAGGCTTGATTCTGGAACCCTGTGGCCTGGCAACATGACTGAGGCTTGATTCTGGAACCGTGTGGCCTGGGAACATGACTGAGGCGTGATTCTGGAAAACTGTAGCCTGGGAAAATGACTTCTGTTTAGATTGTGGAATAGTGTGCCCTGGGAACCTGACTGAGCCTTGGTTCTGGAACTCTGTGGACTGGGAACATGACTGAGGTTTATTCTAGAACCCTGTAGCCTGGGAACATAACTGAGGATTGATTCTGGAACCCTGTGGCCTGGGAACATGACATCGGTGGATTCTGGAACCCTGTGGCCTGGGAACATGAGAACGGTTTGATTCTGGAACCCTGTGGCCTGGCAACATGACTGAGGTTTGATTCTGGAACCCTGTGGCCTGGCAACATGACTGAGGTTTGATTCTGGAACCCTGTGGCCTGGGAACATGAGAACGGTTTGATTCTGGAACCCTGTGGCCTGGGAACATGAGAACGGTTTGATTCTGGAACCCTGTGGCCTGGGAACATGAGAACGGTTTGATTCTGGAACCCTGTGGCCTGGCAACATGACTGAGGCTTGATTCTGGAACCCTGTGGCCTGGCAACATGACTGAGGTTTGATTCTGTATCCCTGTGGCCTGGGAACATGACTGAGGCGTGATTCTGGAAAACTGTGGCCTGGAAACATGACATCTGTTTAGATTGTGGAATAGTGTGCCCTGGGAACCTGACTGAGCCTTGGTTCTGGAACTCTGTGGACTGGGAACATGACTGAGGTTTATTCTAGAACCCTGTAGCCTGGGAACATAACTGAGGATTGATTCTGGAACCCTGTGGCCTGGGAACATGACATCGGTGGATTCTGGAAACCTGTGGCCTGGGAACATGAGAACGGTTTGATTCTGGAACCCTGTGGCCTGGCAACATGACTGAGGTTTGATTCTGGATCCCTGTGGCCTGGGAACATGACTGAGGCGTGATTCTGGAAAACTGTGGCCTGGAAACATGACATCTGTATAGATTGTGGAATAGTGTGCCCTGGGAACCTGACTGAGCCTTGGTTCTGGAACTCTGTGGACTGGGAACATGACTGAGTTTTATTCTAGAACCCTGTAGCCTGGGAACATAACTGAGGATTGATTCTGGAACCCTGTGGCCTGGGAACATGACATCGGTGGATTCTGGAACCCTGTGGCCTGGGAACATGAGAACGGTTTGATTCTGGAACCCTGTGGCCTGGCAACATGACTGAGCCTTGATTCTGGAACCCTGTGGCCTGGCAACATGACTGAGGCTTGATTCTGGAACCGTGTGGCCTGGGAACTTGACTGGGGTTTGATCGCAGAAACCTGTTGACTGTCCACATGACTGAGGTTTGATGGTGGGACCCTGTGCACTGGGAACATAACTGAGGTTTGATGGTTGAACCCTGTGGCATGGCAACATGATTGAGGTTTGATTGTGGAACCCTCAGGCTTGGGAACATGACTGAGGCTTGATGGTGGAACACTGTGGCCTGGAAACAGGAATGAGGTTTGATGGTGGAACCCTGTGGCCTGGCAACATGACTGAGGTTTGATTCTGGAAAACTTTGGCCTGGGAACATGACATCTGTTTAGATTGTGGAATAGTGTGCCCTGGGAACCTGACTGAGCCTTGGTTCTGGAACTCTGTGGACTGGGAACATGACTGAGGTTTATTCTAGAACCCTGTAGCCTGGGAACATAACTGAGGATTGATTCTGGAACCCTGTGGCCTGGGAACATGACATCGGTGGATTCTGGAACCCTGTGGCCTGGGAACATGAGAACGGTTTGATTCTGGAACCCTGTGTCCTGGCAACATGACTGAGGCTTGATTCTGGAACCCTGTGGCCTGGCAACATGACTGAGGTTTGATTCTGGATCCCTGTGGCCTGGGAACATGACTGAGGCGTGATTCGGGAAAACTGTGGCCTGGGAAAATGACATCTATTTAGATTGTGGAATAGTGTGCCCTGGGAACCTGACTGAGCCTTGGTTCTGGAACTCTGTGGACTGGGAACATGACTGAGGTTTATTCTAGAACCCTGTAGCCTGGGAACATAACTGAGGATTGATTCTGGAACCCTGTGGCCTGGGAACATGATATCGGTGGATTCTGGAACCCTGTGGCCTGGGAACATGAGAAGGTTGGATTCTGGAACCCTGTGGCCTGGCAACATGAGTGAGGCTTGATTCTGGAACCCTGTGGCCTGGCAACATGACTGAGGCTTGATTCTGGAACCGTGTGGCCTGGGAACATGACTGAGGCGTGATTCTGGAAAACTGTAGCCTGGGAAAATGACTTCTGTTTAGATTGTGGAATAGAGTGCCCTGGGAACCTGACTGAGCCTTGGTTCTGGAACTCTGTGGACTGGGAACATGACTGAGGTTTATTCTAGAACCCTGTAGCCTGGGAACATAACTGAGGATTGATTCTGGAACCCTGTGGCCTGGGAACATGACATCGGTGGATTCTGGAAACCTGTGGCCTGGAAACATGAGAACGGTTTGATTCTGGAACCCTGTGGCCTGGCAACATGACTGAGGCTTGATTCTGGAACCCTGTGGCCTGGCAACATGACTGAGGTTTGATTCTGTATCCCTGTGGCCTGGGAACATGACTGAGGCGTGATTCTGGAAAACTGTGGCCTGGAAACATGACATCTGTTTAGATTGTGGAATAGTGTGCCCTGGGAACCTGACTGAGCCTTGGTTCTGGAACTCTGTGGACTGGGAACATGACTGAGGTTTATTCTAGAACCCTGTAGCCTGGGAACATAACTGAGGATTGATTCTGGAACCCTGTGGCCTGGGAACATGACATCAGTGGATTCTGGAAACCTGTGGCCTGGGAACATGAGAACGGTTTGATTCTGGAACCCTGTGGCCTGGCAACATGACTGAGGCTTGATTCTGGAACCCTGTGGCCTGGCAACATGACTGAGGTTTGATTCTGGATCCCTGTGGCCTGGGAACATGACTGAGGCGTGATTCTGGAAAACTGTGGCCTGGAAACATGACATCTGTATAGATTGTGGAATAGTGTGCCCTGGGAACCTGACTGAGCCTTGGTTCTGGAACTCTGTGGACTGGGAACATGACTGAGTTTTATTCTAGAACCCTGTAGCCTGGGAACATAACTAAGGATTGATTCTGGAACCCTGTGGCCTGGGAACATGACATCGGTGGATTCTCGAACCCTGTGGCCTGGGAACATGAGAACGGTTTGATTCTGGAACCCTGTGGCCTGGCAACATGACTGAGCCTTGATTCTGGAACCCTGTGGCCTGGCAACATGACTGAGGCTTGATTCTGGAACCGTGTGGCCTGGGAACTTGACTGGGGTTTGATCGCAGAAACCTGTTGACTGTCCACATGACTGAGGTTTGATGGTTGAACCCTGTGGCATGGCAACATGATTGAGGTTTGATTGTGGAACCCTCAGGCTTGGGAACATGACTGAGGCTTGATGGTGGAACACTGTGGCCTGGAAACAGGAATGAGGTTTGATGGTGGAACCCTTTGGCCTCGCAACATGACTGAGGTTTGATTCTGGAAAATTGTGGCCTGGGAACTTGACATCTGTTTAGATTGTGGAATAGTGTGCCCTGGGAACCTGACTGAGCCTTGGTTCTGGAACTCTGTGGACTGGGAACATGACTGAGGTTTATTCTAGAACCCTGTAGCCTGGGAACATAACTGAGGATTGATTCTGGAACCCTGTGGCCTGGGAACATGACATCGGTGGATTCTGGAACCCTGTGGCCTGGGAACATGAGAACGGTTTGATTCTGGAACCCTGTGGCCTGGCAACATGACTGAGCCTTGATTCTGGAACCCTGTGGCCTGGCAACATGACTGAGGCTTGATTCTGGAACCGTGTGGCCTGGGAACTTGACTGGGGTTTGATCGCAGAAACCTGTTGACTGTCCACATGACTGAGGTTTGATGGTGGGACCCTGTGCACTGGGAACATAACTGAGGTTTGATGGTTGAACCCTGTGGCATGGCAACATGATTGAGGTTTGATTGTGGAACCCTCCGGCTTGGGAACATGACTGAGGCTTGATGGTGGAACACTGTGGCCTGGAAACAGGAATGAGGTTTGATGGTGGAACCCTTTGGCCTCGCAACATGACTGAGGTTTGATTCTGGAAAATTGTGGCCTGGGAACTTGACATCTGTTTAGATTGTGGAATAGTGTGCCCTGGGAACCTGACTGAGCCTTGGTTCTGGAACTCTGTGGACTGGGAACATGACTGAGGTTTATTCTAGAACCCTGTAGCCTGGGAACATAACTGAGGATTGATTCTGGAACCCTGTGGCCTGGGAACATGACATCGGTGGATTCTGGAACCCTGTGGCCTGGGAACATGAGAAGGTTGGATTCTGGAACCCTGTGGCCTGGCAACATGAGTGAGGCTTGATTCTGGAACCCTGTGTCCTGGCAACATGACTGAGGCTTGATTCTGGAACCGTGTGGCCTGGGAACTTGACTGGGGTTTGTTCGCAGAAACCTGTGGACTGTCCACATGACTGAGGTTTGATGGTGGAACCCTGTGCACTGGGAACATGACTGAGGCCTGATACTGGAACCCCGTGGCGTGGGAACATGATTGAGGTTTGATTGTGGAACCCTCAGGCTTGGGAACATGACTGAGGCTTGATGGAGGAACACTGTGGCCTGGAAAGAGGAATGAGGTTTGATGGTGGAACCCTGTTGCCTGGCAACATGACTGAGGTTTGATTCTGGAAAACTGTGGCCTGGGAACATGACATCTGTTTAGATTGTGGAATAGTGTACCCTGGGAACCTGACTGAGCCTTGGTTCTGGAACTCTGTGGACTGGGAACATGACTGAGGTTTATTCTAGAACCCTGTATCCTGGGAACATAACTGAGGATTGATTCTGGAACCCTGTGGCCTGGGAACATGACATCGGTGGATTCTGGAACCCTGTGGCCTGGCAACATGACTGAGGCTTTATTCTGGAACCCTGTGGCCTGGCAACATGATTGAGGCTTGATTTTGGAACCGTGTGGCCTGGGAAATTGACTGGGGTTTGATCGCAGAAACCTGTGGACTGTCCCCATGACTGAGGTTTGATGGTTGAACCCTGTGGCATGGCAACATGATTGAGGTTTGATTGTGGAACCCTCAGGTTTGGGAACATGACTGAGGCTTGATGGTGGGACACTCTGGCCTGGAAACAGGAATGAGGTTTGATGGTGGAACCCTGCGCCCTGGCAACATGACTGAGGTTTGATTCTGGAAAACTGTGGCCTGGGAACATGACATCTGTTTAGATTGTGGAATAGTGTGCACTGGGAACCTGACTGAGCCTTGGTTCTGGAACTCTGTGGACTGGGAACATGACTGAGGTTTATTCTAGAACCCTGTAGCCTGGGAACATAACTGAGGATTGATTCTGGAACCCTGTGGCCTGGAAACATGACATTTGGGGATTCTGGAACCCTGTGGCCTGGGAACATGAGAACGGTTTGATTCTGGAACCCTGTGGCCTGGCAACATGACTGAGGTTTGATTCTGGATCCCTGTGGCCTGGGAACATGACTGAGGCGTGATTCTGGAAAACTGTGGCCTGGAAACATGACATCTGTATAGATTGTGGAATAGTGTGCCCTGGGAACCTGACTGAGCCTTGGTTCTGGAACTCTGTGGACTGGGAACATGACTGAGTTTTATTCTAGAACCCTGTAGCCTGGGAACATAACTAAGGATTGATTCTGGAACCCTGTGGCCTGGGAACATGACATCGGTGGATTCTCGAACCCTGTGGCCTGGGAACATGAGAACGGTTTGATTCTGGAACCCTGTGGCCTGGCAACATGACTGAGCCTTGATTCTGGAACCCTGTGGCCTGGCAACATGACTGAGGCTTGATTCTGGAACCGTGTGGCCTGGGAACTTGACTGGGGTTTGATCGCAGAAACCTGTTGACTGTCCACATGACTGAGGTTTGATGGTGGGACCCTGTGCACTGGGAACATAACTGAGGTTTGATGGTTGAACCCTGTGGCATGGCAACATGATTGAGGTTTGATTGTGGAACCCTCAGGCTTGGGAACATGACTGAGGCTTGATGGTGGAACACTGTGGCCTGGAAACAGTAATGAGGTTTGATGGTGGAACCCTTTGGCCTCGCAACATGACTGAGGTTTGATTCTGGAAAATTGTGGCCTGGGAACTTGACATCTGTTTAGATTGTGGAATAGTGTGCCCTGGGAACCTGACTGAGCCTTGGTTCTGGAACTCTGTGGACTGGGAACATGACTGAGGTTTATTCTAGAACCCTGTAGCCTGGGAACATAACTGAGGATTGATTCTGGAACCCTGTGGCCTGGGAACATGACATCGGTGGATTCTGGAACCCTGTGGCCTGGGAACATGAGAAGGTTGGATTCTGGAACCCTGTGGCCTGGCAACATGAGTGAGGCTTGATTCTGGAACCCTGTGTCCTGGCAACATGACTGAGGCTTGATTCTGGAACCGTGTGGCCTGGGAACTTGACTGGGGTTTGTTCGCAGAAACCTGTGGACTGTCCACATGACTGAGGTTTGATGGTGGAACCCTGTGCACTGGGAACATGACTGAGGCCTGATACTGGAACCCCGTGGCGTGGGAACATGATTGAGGTTTGATTGTGGAACCCTCAGGCTTGGGAACATGACTGAGGCTTGATGGAGGAACACTGTGGCCTGGAAAGAGGAATGAGGTTTGATGGTGGAACCCTGTTGCCTGGCAACATGACTGAGGTTTGATTCTGGAAAACTGTGGCCTGGGAACATGACATCTGTTTAGATTGTGGAATAGTGTACCCTGGGAACCTGACTGAGCCTTGGTTCTGGAACTCTGTGGACTGGGAACATGACTGAGGTTTATTCTAGAACCCTGTAGCCTGGGAACATAACTGAGGATTGATTATGGAACCCTGTGGCCTGGGAACATGACATCGGTGGATTCTGGAACCCTGTGGCCTGGCAACATGACTGAGGCTTTATTCTGGAACCCTGTGGCCTGGCAACATGATTGAGGCTTGATTTTGGAACCGTGTGGCCTGGGAAATTTACTGGGGTTTGATCGCAGAAACCTGTGGACTGTCCCCATGACTGAGGTTTGATGGTTGAACCCTGTGGCATGGCAACATGATTGAGGTTTGATTGTGGAACCCTCAGGTTTGGGAACATGACTGAGGCTTGATGGTGGGACACTCTGGCCTGGAAACAGGAATGAGGTTTGATGGTGGAACCCTGCGCCCTGGCAACATGACTGAGGTTTGATTCTGGAAAACTGTGGCCTGGGAACATGACATCTGTTTAGATTGTGGAATAGTGTGCACTGGGAACCTGACTGAGCCTTGGTTCTGGAACTCTGTGGACTGGGAACATGACTGAGGTTTATTCTAGAACCCTGTAGCCTGGGAACATAACTGAGGATTGATTCTGGAACCCTGTGGCCTGGAAACATGACATCGGGGGATTCTGGAACCCTGTGGCCTGGGAACATGAGAACGGTTTGATTCTGGAACCCTGTGGCCTGGCAACATGACTGAGGCTTGATTCTGGAACCCTGTGGCCTGGCAACATGACTGAGGTTTGATTCTGGATCCCTGTGGCCTGGGAACATGACTGAGGCGTGATTCTGGAAAACTGTGGCCTGGAAACATGACATCTGTATAGATTGTGGAATAGTGTGCCCTGGGAACCTGACTGAGCCTTGGTTCTGGAACTCTGTGGACTGGGAACATGACTGAGTTTTATTCTAGAACCCTGTAGCCTGGGAACATAACTGAGGATTGATTCTGGAACCCTGTGGCCTGGGAACATGACATCGGTGGATTCTCGAACCCTGTGGCCTGGGAACATGAGAACGGTTTGATTCTGGAACCCTGTGGCCTGGCAACATGACTGAGCCTTGATTCTGGAACCCTGTGGCCTGGCAACATGACTGAGGCTTGATTCTGGAACCGTGTGGCCTGGGAACTTGACTGGGGTTTGATCGCAGAAACCTGTTGACTGTCCACATGACTGAGGTTTGATGGTGGAACCCTGTGCACTGGGAACATAACTGAGGTTTGATGGTTGAACCCTGTGGCATGGCAACATGATTGAGGTTTGATTGTGTAACCCTCAGGCTTGGGAACATGACTGAGGCTTGATGGTGGAACACTGTGGCCTGGAAACAGGAATGAGGTTTGATGGTGGAACCCTGTGGCCTGGCAACATGACTGAGGTTTGATTCTGGAAAATTGTGGCCTGGGAACATGACATCTGTTTAGATTGTGGAATAGTGTGCCCTGGGAACCTGACTGAGCCTTGGTTCTGGAACTCTGTGGACTGGGAACATGACTGAGGTTTATTCTAGAACCCTGTAGCCTGGGAACATAACTGAGGATTGATTCTGGAACCCTGTGGCCTGGGAACATGACATCGGTGGATTCTGGAACCCTGTGGCCTGGGAACATGAGAACGGTTTGATTCTGGAACCCTGAGGCCTGGCAACATGACTGAGGCTTGATTCTGGAACCCTGTGGCCTGGCAACATGACTGAGGTTTGATTCTGGATCCCTGTGGCCTGGGAACATGACTGAGGCGTGATTCGGGAAAACTGTGGCCTGGGAAAATGACATCTATTTAGATTGTGGAATAGTGTGCCCTGGGAACCTGACTGAGCCTTGGTTCTGGAACTCTGTGGACTGGGAACATGACTGAGGTTTATTCTAGAACCCTGTAGCCTGGGAACATAACTGAGGATTGATTCTGGAACCCTGTGGCCTGGGAACATGACATCGGTGGATTCTGGAACCCTGTGGCCTGGGAACATGAGAAGGTTGGATTCTGGAACCCTGTGGCCTGGCAACATGAGTGAGGCTTGATTCTGGAACCCTGTGTCCTGGCAACATGACTGAGGCTTGATTCTGGAACCGTGTGGCCTGGGAACTTGACTGGGGTTTGTTCGCAGAAACCTGTGGACTGTCCACATGACTGAGGTTTGATGGTGGAACCCTGTGCACTGGGAACATGACTGAGGCCTGATACTGGAACCCCGTGGCGTGGGAACATGATTGAGGTTTGATTGTGGAACCCTCAGGCTTGGGAACATGACTGAGGCTTGATGGAGGAACACTGTGGCCTGGAAAGAGGAATGAGGTTTGATGGTGGAACCCTGTTGCCTGGCAACATGACTGAGGTTTGATTCTGGAAAACTGTGGCCTGGGAACATGACATCTGTTTAGATTGTGGAATAGTGTACCCTGGGAACCTGACTGAGCCTTGGTTCTGGAACTCTGTGGACTGGGAACATGACTGAGGTTTATTCTAGAACCCTGTATCCTGGGAACATAACTGAGGATTGATTCTGGAACCCTGTGGCCTGGGAACATGACATCGGTGGATTCTGGAACCCTGTGGCCTGGCAACATGACTGAGGCTTTATTCTGGAACCCTGTGGCCTGGCAACATGATTGAGGCTTGATTTTGGAACCGTGTGGCCTGGGAAATTGACTGGGGTTTGATCGCAGAAACCTGTGGACTGTCCCCATGACTGAGGTTTGATGGTTGAACCCTGTGGCATGGCAACATGATTGAGGTTTGATTGTGGAACCCTCAGGTTTGGGAACATGACTGAGGCTTGATGGTGGGACACTCTGGCCTGGAAACAGGAATGAGGTTTGATGGTGGAACCCTGCGCCCTGGCAACATGACTGAGGTTTGATTCTGGAAAACTGTGGCCTGGGAACATGACATCTGTTTAGATTGTGGAATAGTGTGCACTGGGAACCTGACTGAGCCTTGGTTCTGGAACTCTGTGGACTGGGAACATGACTGAGGTTTATTCTAGAACCCTGTAGCCTGGGAACATAACTGAGGATTGATTCTGGAACCCTGTGGCCTGGAAACATGACATTTGGGGATTCTGGAACCCTGTGGCCTGGGAACATGAGAACGGTTTGATTCTGGAACCCTGTGGCCTGGCAACATGACTGAGGTTTGATTCTGGATCCCTGTGGCCTGGGAACATGACTGAGGCGTGATTCTGGAAAACTGTGGCCTGGAAACATGACATCTGTATAGATTGTGGAATAGTGTGCCCTGGGAACCTGACTGAGCCTTGGTTCTGGAACTCTGTGGACTGGGAACATGACTGAGTTTTATTCTAGAACCCTGTAGCCTGGGAACATAACTAAGGATTGATTCTGGAACCCTGTGGCCTGGGAACATGACATCGGTGGATTCTCGAACCCTGTGGCCTGGGAACATGAGAACGGTTTGATTCTGGAACCCTGTGGCCTGGCAACATGACTGAGCCTTGATTCTGGAACCCTGTGGCCTGGCAACATGACTGAGGCTTGATTCTGGAACCGTGTGGCCTGGGAACTTGACTGGGGTTTGATCGCAGAAACCTGTTGACTGTCCACATGACTGAGGTTTGATGGTGGGACCCTGTGCACTGGGAACATAACTGAGGTTTGATGGTTGAACCCTGTGGCATGGCAACATGATTGAGGTTTGATTGTGGAACCCTCAGGCTTGGGAACATGACTGAGGCTTGATGGTGGAACACTGTGGCCTGGAAACAGGAATGAGGTTTGATGGTGGAACCCTTTGGCCTCGCAACATGACTGAGGTTTGATTCTGGAAAATTGTGGCCTGGGAACTTGACATCTGTTTAGATTGTGGAATAGTGTGCCCTGGGAACCTGACTGAGCCTTGGTTCTGGAACTCTGTGGACTGGGAACATGACTGAGGTTTATTCTAGAACCCTGTAGCCTGGGAACATAACTGAGGATTGATTCTGGAACCCTGTGGCCTGGGAACATGACATCGGTGGATTCTGGAACCCTGTGGCCTGGGAACATGAGAAGGTTGGATTCTGGAACCCTGTGGCCTGGCAACATGAGTGAGGCTTGATTCTGGAACCCTGTGTCCTGGCAACATGACTGAGGCTTGATTCTGGAACCGTGTGGCCTGGGAACTTGACTGGGGTTTGTTCGCAGAAACCTGTGGACTGTCCACATGACTGAGGTTTGATGGTGGAACCCTGTGCACTGGGAACATGACTGAGGCCTGATACTGGAACCCCGTGGCGTGGGAACATGATTGAGGTTTGATTGTGGAACCCTCAGGCTTGGGAACATGACTGAGGCTTGATGGAGGAACACTGTGGCCTGGAAAGAGGAATGAGGTTTGATGGTGGAACCCTGTTGCCTGGCAACATGACTGAGGTTTGATTCTGGAAAACTGTGGCCTGGGAACATGACATCTGTTTAGATTGTGGAATAGTGTACCCTGGGAACCTGACTGAGCCTTGGTTCTGGAACTCTGTGGACTGGGAACATGACTGAGGTTTATTCTAGAACCCTGTAGCCTGGGAACATAACTGAGGATTGATTATGGAACCCTGTGGCCTGGGAACATGACATCGGTGGATTCTGGAACCCTGTGGCCTGGCAACATGACTGAGGCTTTATTCTGGAACCCTGTGGCCTGGCAACATGATTGAGGCTTGATTTTGGAACCGTGTGGCCTGGGAAATTTACTGGGGTTTGATCGCAGAAACCTGTGGACTGTCCCCATGACTGAGGTTTGATGGTTGAACCCTGTGGCATGGCAACATGATTGAGGTTTGATTGTGGAACCCTCAGGTTTGGGAACATGACTGAGGCTTGATGGTGGGACACTCTGGCCTGGAAACAGGAATGAGGTTTGATGGTGGAACCCTGCGCCCTGGCAACATGACTGAGGTTTGATTCTGGAAAACTGTGGCCTGGGAACATGACATCTGTTTAGATTGTGGAATAGTGTGCACTGGGAACCTGACTGAGCCTTGGTTCTGGAACTCTGTGGACTGGGAACATGACTGAGGTTTATTCTAGAACCCTGTAGCCTGGGAACATAACTGAGGATTGATTCTGGAACCCTGTGGCCTGGAAACATGACATCGGGGGATTCTGGAACCCTGTGGCCTGGGAACATGAGAACGGTTTGATTCTGGAACCCTGTGGCCTGGCAACATGACTGAGGCTTGATTCTGGAACCCTGTGGCCTGGCAACATGACTGAGGTTTGATTCTGGATCCCTGTGGCCTGGGAACATGACTGAGGCGTGATTCTGGAAAACTGTGGCCTGGAAACATGACATCTGTATAGATTGTGGAATAGTGTGCCCTGGGAACCTGACTGAGCCTTGGTTCTGGAACTCTGTGGACTGGGAACATGACTGAGTTTTATTCTAGAACCCTGTAGCCTGGGAACATAACTGAGGATTGATTCTGGAACCCTGTGGCCTGGGAACATGACATCGGTGGATTCTCGAACCCTGTGGCCTGGGAACATGAGAACGGTTTGATTCTGGAACCCTGTGGCCTGGCAACATGACTGAGCCTTGATTCTGGAACCCTGTGGCCTGGCAACATGACTGAGGCTTGATTCTGGAACCGTGTGGCCTGGGAACTTGACTGGGGTTTGATCGCAGAAACCTGTTGACTGTCCACATGACTGAGGTTTGATGGTGGAACCCTGTGCACTGGGAACATAACTGAGGTTTGATGGTTGAACACTGTGGCATGGCAACATGATTGAGGTTTGATTGTGGAACCCTCAGGCTTGGGAACATGACTGAGGCTTGATGGTGGAACACTGTGGCCTGGAAACAGGAATGAGGTTTGATGGTGGAACCCTGTGGCCTGGCAACATGACTGAGGTTTGATTCTGGAAAATTGTGGCCTGGGAACATGACATCTGTTTAGATTGTGGAATAGTGTGCCCTGGGAACCTGACTGAGCCTTGGTTCTGGAACTCTGTGGACTGGGAACATGACTGAGGTTTATTCTAGAACCCTGTAGCCTGGGAACATAACTGAGGATTGATTCTGGAACCCTGTGGCCTGGGAACATGACATCGGTGGATTCTGGAACCCTGTGGCCTGGGAAAATGAGAACGGTTTGATTCTGGAACCCTGAGGCCTGGCAACATGACTGAGGCTTGATTCTGGAACCCTGTGGCCTGGCAACATGACTGAGGTTTGATTCTGGATCCCTGTGGCCTGGGAACATGACTGAGGCGTGATTCGGGAAAACTGTGGCCTGGGAAAATGACATCTATTTAGATTGTGGAATAGTGTGCCCTGGGAACCTGACTGAGCCTTGGTTCTGGAACTCTGTGGACTGGGAACATGACTGAGGTTTATTCTAGAACCCTGTAGCCTGGGAACATAACTGAGGATTGATTCTGGAACCCTGTGGCCTGGGAACATGACATCGGTGGATTCTGGAACCCTGTGGCCTGGGAACATGAGAAGGTTGGATTCTGGAACCCTGTGGCCTGGCAACATGAGTGAGGCTTGATTCTGGAACCCTGTGTCCTGGCAACATGACTGAGGCTTGATTCTGGAACCGTGTGGCCTGGGAACTTGACTGGGGTTTGTTCGCAGAAACCTGTGGACTGTCCACATGACTGAGGTTTGATGGTGGAACCCTGTGCACTGGGAACATGACTGAGGCCTGATACTGGAACCCCGTGGCGTGGGAACATGATTGAGGTTTGATTGTGGAACCCTCAGGCTTGGGAACATGACTGAGGCTTGATGGAGGAACACTGTGGCCTGGAAAGAGGAATGAGGTTTGATGGTGGAACCCTGTTGCCTGGCAACATGACTGAGGTTTGATTCTGGAAAACTGTGGCCTGGGAACATGACATCTGTTTAGATTGTGGAATAGTGTACCCTGGGAACCTGACTGAGCCTTGGTTCTGGAACTCTGTGGACTGGGAACATGACTGAGGTTTATTCTAGAACCCTGTAGCCTGGGAACATAACTGAGGATTGATTCTGGAACCCTGTGGCCTGGGAACATGACATCGGTGGATTCTGGAACCCTGTGGCCTGGCAACATGACTGAGGCTTGATTCTGGAACCCTGTGGCCTGGCAACATGATTGAGGCTTGATTTTGGAACCGTGTGGCCTGGGAAATTGACTGGGGTTTGATCGCAGAAACCTGTGGACTGTCCCCATGACTGAGGTTTGATGGTTGAACCCTGTGGCATGGCAACATGATTGAGGTTTGATTGTGGAACCCTCAGGTTTGGGAACATGACTGAGGCTTGATGGTGGGACACTCTGGCCTGGAAACAGGAATGAGGTTTGATGGTGGAACCCTGCGCCCTGGCAACATGACTGAGGTTTGATTCTGGAAAACTGGCCTGGGAACATGACATCTGTTTAGATTGTGGAATAGTGTGCACTGGGAACCTGACTGAGCCTTGGTTCTGGAACTCTGTGGACTGGGAATATGACTGAGGTTTATTCTAGAACCCTGTAGCCTGGGAACATAACTGAGGATTGATTCTGGAACCCTGTGGCCTGGAAACATGACATCGGTGGATTCTGGAACCCTGTGGCCTGGGAACATGAGAACGGTTTGATTCTGGAACCCTGTGGCCTGGCAACATGACTGAGGCTTGATTCTGGAACCCTGTGGCCTGGCAACATGACTGAGGTTTGATTCTGGATCCCTGTGGCCTGGGAACATGACTGAGGCGTGATTCTGGAAAACTGTGGCCTGGGAAAATGACATCTGTTTAGATTGTGGAATAGTGTGCCCTGGGAACCTGACTGAGCCTTGGTTCTGGAACTCTGTGGACTGGGAACATGACTGAGGTTTATTCTAGAACCCTGTAGCCTGGGAACATAACTGAGGATTGATTCTGGAACCCTGTGGCCTGGGAACATGACATCGGTGGATTCTGGATACCTGTGGCCTGGGAACATGAGAACGGTTTGATTCTGGAACCCTGTGGCCTGGCAACATGACTGAGGCTTGATTCTGGAACCCTGTGGCCTGGCAACATGACTGAGGTTTGATTCTGTATCCCTGTGGCCTGGGAACATGACTGAGGCGTGATTCTGGAAAACAGTGGCCTGGAAACATGACATCTGTTTAGATTGTGGAATAGTGTGCCCTGGGAACCTGACTGAGCCTTGGTTCTGCAACTCTGTGGACTGGGAACATGACTGAGGTTTATTCTAGAACCCTGTAGCCTGGGAACATAACTGAGGATTGATTCTGGAACCCAGTGGCCTGGGAACATGACATCGGTGGATTCTGGAACCCTGTGGCCTGGGAACATGAGAACGGTTTGATTCTGGAACCCTGTGTCCTGGCAACATGACTGAGGCTTGATTCTGGAACCCTGTGGCCTGGGTACTTGACTGGGGTTTGATCGCAGAAACCTATGGACTGGCCACATGACTGAGGTTTGATGGTGGAACCCTGTGCACTGGGAACATGACTGAGGCCTGATACTGGAACCCCGTGGCGTTGGAACATGCCATTGGTTTGATTCTGGAACCCTGTTTCCTGAGAACATGACTGAGGTTTGATGGTTGAACCCTGTGGCATGGCAACATGATTGAGGTTTGATTGTGGAACCCTCAGGCTTGGGAACATGACTGAGGCTTAATGGTGGAACAGTGTGGCCTGAAAAGAGGAATGAGGTTTGATGGTGGAACCCTGTGGCCTGGCAAAATGACTGAGGTTTGATTCTGGAAAATTGGGGCCTGGGAACATGACATCTGTTTAGATTGTGGAATAGTGTGCCCTGGGAACCTGACTGAGCTTTGGTTCTGGAACTCTGTGGACTGGGAACATGACTGAGGTTTATTCTAGAACCCTGTAGCCTGGGAACATAACTGAGGATTGATTCTGGAACCCTGAGGCCTGGGAACATGACATCGGTGGATTCTGGAACTCTGTGGCCTGGGAACATGAGAACGGTTTGATTCTGGAACCCTGTGGCCTTGCAACATGATTGAGGCTTGATTCTGGAACCCTGTGGCCGGGCAACATGACTGAGGTTTGATTCTGGATCCCTGTGGCCTGGGAACATGACTGAGGCGTGATTCTGGAAAACTGTGTCTTGGGAACATGACATCTGTTTAGATTGTGGAATAGTGTGCCCTGGGAACCTGACTGAGCCTTCTTCTGGAACTCTGTGGACTGGGAACATGACTGAGGTTTATTCAAGAACCCTGTAGCCTGGGAACATAACTGAGGATTGATTCTGGAACCCTGTGGCCTGGGAACATGACATCGGTGGAATCTGGAACCCTGTGGCCTGGCAACATGACTGAGGCTTGATTCTGGAACCCTGTGGCCTGGCAACATGAATGAGGCTTGATTCTGGAACCCTGTGGCCTGGCAACATGACTGAGGCTTGATTCTGGAACCCTGTGGCCTGGCAACATGACTGAGGCTTGATTCTGGAACCGTGTGGCCTGGGAACTTGACTGGGGTTTGATCGCAGAAACCTGTGGACTGTCCACATGACTGAGGTTTCATGGTTGAACGCTGTGGCATGGCAACATGATTGAGGTTTGATTGTGGAACCCTCAGGCTTGGGAACATGACCTAGGCTTGATGGTGGAACCCTGTGGCCTGGAAACAGGAATGACGTTTGATGGTGGAACCCTGCGGCCTGGCAACATGATTGAGGTTTGATTCTGGAAAACTGTGGCCTGGGAACATGACACCTATTTAGATTGTGGAATAGTGTGCCCTGGGAAACTAACTGAGCCTTGGTTCTGGAACTCTGTGGACTGGGAACATGACTGAGGTTTATTCTAGAACCCTGTAGCCTGGGAACATAACTGAGGATTGATTCTGGAACCCTGTGGCCTGGGAACATGACATCGGTGGATTCTGGAAACCTGTGGCCTGGGAACATGAGAACGGTTTGATTCTGGCACCCTGTGGCCTGGCAACATGACTGAGGCTTGATTCTGGAACCCTGTGGCCTGGCAAAATGAGTGAGGTTTGATTCTGGATCCCTGTGGCCTGGGAACATGACTGAGGCGTGATTCTGGAAAACTGTGGCCTGGGAAAATGACATCTGTTTAGATTGTGGAATAGTGTGCCCTGGGAACCTGACTGAGCCTTGGTTCTGGAACTCTGTGGACTGGGAACATGACTGAGGTTTATTCTAGAACCCTGTCGCCTGGGAACATAACTGAGGATTGATTCTGGAACCCTGTGGCCTGGGAACATGACATCGGTGGATTCTGGAACCCTGTGGCCTGGGAACATGAGAACGGTTTGATTCTGGAACCCTGTGGCCTGGGCACATGACTGAGGCTTGATTCTGGAACCCTGTGGCCTGGCAACATGACTGAGGCTTGATTCTGGAAACGTGTGGCCTGGGAACTTGACTGGGGTTTGATCGCAGAAACCTGTGGACTGGCCACATGACTGAGGTTTGATGGTGGAACCCTGTGCACTGGGAACATAACTGAGGTTTGATGGTTGAACCCTGTGGCATGGCAACATGATTGAGGTTTGATTGTGGAACCCTCAGGCTTGGGAACATGACTGAGGCTTGATGGTGGGACACTCTGGCCTGGAAACAGGAATGAGGTTTGATGGTGGAACCCTGCGCCCTGGCAACATGACTGAGGTTTGATTCTGGAAAACTGGCCTGGGAACATGACATCTGTTTAGATTGTGGAATAGTGTGCACTGGGAACCTGACTGAGCCTTGGTTCTGGAACTCTGTGGACTGGGAATATGACTGAGGTTTATTCTAGAACCCTGTAGCCTGGGAACATAACTGAGGATTGATTCTGGAACCCTGTGGCCTGGAAACATGACATCGGTGGATTCTGGAACCCTGTGGCCTGGGAACATGAGAACGGTTTGATTCTGGAACCCTGTGGCCTGGCAACATGACTGAGGCTTGATTCTGGAACCCTGTGGCCTGGCAACATGACTGAGGTTTGATTCTGTATCCCTGTGGCCTGGGAACATGACTGAGGCGTGATTCTGGAAAACAGTGGCCTGGAAACATGACATCTGTTTAGATTGTGGAATAGTGTGCCCTGGGAACCTGACTGAGCCTTGGTTCCGCAACTCTGTGGACTGGGAACATGACTGAGGTTTATTCTAGAACCCTGTAGCCTGGGAACATAACTGAGGATTGATTCTGGAACCCTGTGGCCTGGGAACATGACATCGGTGGATTCTGGAACCCTGTGGCCTGGGAACATGAGAACGGTTTGATTCTGGAACCCTGTGTCCTGGCAACATGACTGAGGCTTGATTCTGGAACCCTGTGGCCTGGCAACATGACTGAGGCTTGATTCTGGAACCCTGTGGCCTGGGTACTTGACTGGGGTTTGATCGCAGAAACCTGTGGACTGGCCACATGACTGAGGTTTGATGGTGGAACCCTGTGCACTGGGAACATGACTGAGGCCTGATACTGGAACCCCGTGGCGTTGGAACATGCCATTGGTTTGATTCTGGAACCCTGTTTCCTGAGAACATGACTGAGGTTTGATGGTTGAACCCTGTGGCATGGCAACATGATTGAGGTTTGATTGTGGAACCCTCAGGCTTGGGAACATGACTGAGGCTTAATGGTGGAACAGTGTGGCTTGAAAAGAGGAATGAGGTTTGATGGTGGAACCCTGTGGCCTGGCAAAATGACTGAGGTTTGATTCTGGAAAACTGGGGCCTGGGAACATGACATCTGTTTAGATTGTGGAATAGTGTGCCCTGGGAACCTGACTGAGCTTTGGTTCTGGAACTCTGTGGACTGGGAACATGACTGAGGTTTATTCTAGAACCCTGTAGCCTGGGAACATAACTGAGGATTGATTCTGGAACCCTGTGGCCTGGGAACATGACATCGGTGGATTCTGGAACTCTGTGGCCTGGGAACATGAGAACGGTTTGATTCTGGAACCCTGTGGCCTTGCAACATGATTGAGGCTTGATTCTGGAACCCTGTGGCCGGGCAACATGACTGAGGTTTGATTCTGGATCCCTGTGGCCTGGGAACATGACTGAGGCGTGATTCTGGAAAACTGTGTCTTGGGAACATGACATCTGTTTAGATTGTGGAATAGTGTGCCCTGGGAACCTGACTGAGCCTTCTTCTGGAACTCTGTGGACTGGGAACATGACTGAGGTTTATTCAAGAACCCTGTAGCCTGGGAACATAACTGAGGATTGATTCTGGAACCCTGTGGCCTGGGAACATGACATCGGTGGAATCTGGAACCCTGTGGCCTGGCAACATGACTGAGGCTTGATTCTGGAACCCTTTGGCCTGGCAACATGAATGAGGCTTGATTCTGGAACCCTGTGGCCCGGCAACATGACTGAGGCTTGATTCTGGAACCCTGTGGCCTGGCAACATGACTGAGGCTTGATTCTGGAACCGTGTGGCCTGGGAACTTGACTGGGGTTTGATCGCAGAAACCTGTGGACTGTCCACATGACTGAGGTTTCATGGTTGAACGCTGTGGCATGGCAACATGATTGAGGTTTGATTGTGGAACCCTCAGGCTTGGGAACATGACCTAGGCTTGATGGTGGAACCCTGTGGCCTGGAAACAGGAATGACGTTTGATGGTGGAACCCTGCGGCCTGGCAACATGATTGAGGTTTGATTCTGGAAAACTGTGGCCTGGGAACATGACATCTATTTAGATTGTGGAATAGTGTGCCCTGGGAACCTGACTGAGCCTTGGTTCTGGAACTCTGTGGACTGGGAACATGACTGAGGTTTATTCTAGAACCCTGTAGCCTGGGAACATAACTGAGGATTGATTCTGGAACCCTGTGGCCTGGGAACATGACATCGGTGGATTCTGGAAACCTGTGGCCTGGGAACATGAGAACGGTTTGATTCTGGCACCCTGTGGCCTGGCAACATGACTGAGGCTTGATTCTGGAACCCTGTGGCCTGGCAACATGACTGAGGTTTGATTCTGGATCCCTGTGGCCTGGGAACATGACTGAGGCGTGATTCTGGAAAACTGTGGCCTGGGAAAATGACATCTGTTTAGATTGTGGAATAGTGTGCCCTGGGAACCTGACTGAGCCTTGGTTCTGGAACTCTGTGGACTGGGAACATGACTGAGGTTTATTCTAGAACCCTGTAGCCTGGGAACATAACTGAGGATTGATTCTGGAACCCTGTGGCCTAGGAACATGACATCGGTGGATTCTGGAACCCTGTGGCCTGGGAACATGAGAACGGTTTGATTCTGGAACCCTGTGGCCTGGGCACATGACTGAGGCTTGATTCTGGAACCCTGTGGCCTGGCAACATGACTGAGGCTTGATTCTGGAACCGTGTGGCCTGGGAACATGACTGAGGCGTGATTCTGGAAAACTGTAGCCTGGGAAAATGACTTCTGTTTAGATTGTGGAATAGAGTGCCCTGGGAACCTGACTGAGCCTTGGTTCTGGAACTCTGTGGACTGGGAACATGACTGAGGTTTATTCTAGAACCCTGTAGCCTGGGAACATAACTGAGGATTGATTCTGGAACCCTGTGGCCTGGGAACATGACATCGGTGGATTCTGGAAACCTGTGGCCTGGGAACATGAGAACGGTTTGATTCTGGAACCCTGTGGCCTGGCAACATGACTGAGGCTTGATTCTGGAACCCTGTGGCCTGGCAACATGACTGAGGTTTGATTCTGTATCCCTGTGGCCTGGGAACATGACTGAGGTGTGATTCTGGAAAACTGTGGCCTGGAAACATGACATCTGTTTAGATTGTGGAATAGTGTGCCCTGGGAACCTGACTGAGCCTTGGTTCTGGAACTCTGTGGACTGGGAACATGACTGAGGTTTATTCTAGAACCCTGTAGCCTGGGAACATAACTGAGGATTGATTCTGGAACCCTGTGGCCTGGGAACATGACATCGGTGGATTCTGGAACCCTGTGGCCTGGGAACATGAGAACGGTTTGATTCTGGAACCCTGTGGCCTGGCAACATGACTGAGGCTTGATTCTGGAACCCTGTGGCCTGGCAACATGACTGAGGTTTGATTCTGGATCCCTGTGGCCTGGGAACATGACTGAGGCGTGATTCTGGAAAACTGTGGCCTGGAAACATGACATCTGTATAGATTGTGGAATAGTGTGCCCTGGGAACCTGACTGAGCCTTGGTTCTGGAACTCTGTGGACTGGGAACATGACTGAGTTTTATTCTAGAACCCTGTAGCCTGGGAACATAACTAAGGATTGATTCTGGAACCCTGTGGCCTGGGAACATGACATCGGTGGATTCTCGAACCCTGTGGCCTGGGAACATGAGAACGGTTTGATTCTGGAACCCTGTGGCCTGGCAACATGACTGAGCCTTGATTCTGGAACCCTGTGGCCTGGCAACATGACTGAGGCTTGATTCTGGAACCGTGTGGCCTGGGAACTTGACTGGGGTTTGATCGCAGAAACCTGTTGACTGTCCACATGACTGAGGTTTGATGGTGGGACCCTGTGCACTGGGAACGTAACTGAGGTTTGATGGTTGAACCCTGTGGCATGGCAACATGATTGAGGTTTGATTGTGGAACCCTCAGGCTTGGGAACATGACTGAGGCTTGATGGTGGAACACTGTGGCCTGGAAACAGGAATGAGGTTTGATGGTGGAACCCTTTGGCCTCGCAACATGACTGAGGTTTGATTCTGGAAAATTGTTGCCTGGGAACTTGACATCTGTTTAGATTGTGGAATAGTGTGCCCTGGGAACCTGACTGAGCCTTGGTTCTGGAACTCTGTGGACTGGGAACATGACTGAGGTTTATTCTAGAACCCTGTAGCCTGGGAACATAACTGAGGATTGATTCTGGAACCCTGTGGCCTGGGAACATGACATCGGTGGATTCTGGAACCCTGTGGCCTGGGAACATGAGAAGGTTGGATTCTGGAACCCTGTGGCCTGGCAACATGAGTGAGGCTTGATTCTGGAACCCTGTGTCCTGGCAACATGACTGAGGCTTGATTCTGGAACCGTGTGGCCTGGGAACTTGACTGGGGTTTGTTCGCAGAAACCTGTGGACTGTCCACATGACTGAGGTTTGATGGTGGAACCCTGTGCACTGGGAACATGACTGAGGCCTGATACTGGAACCCCGTGGCGTGGGAACATGATTGAGGTTTGATTGTGGAACCCTCAGGCTTGGGAACATGACTGAGGCTTGATGGAGGAACACTGTGGCCTGGAAACATAACTGAGGATTGATTCTGGAACCCTGTGGCCTGGGAACATGACATCGGTGGATTCTGGAACCCTGTGGCCTGGCAACATGACTGAGGCTTGATTCTGGAACCCTGTGGCCTGGCAACATGACTGAGGCTTGATTTTGGAACCGTGTGGCCTGGGAAATTGACTGGGGTTTGATCGCAGAAACCTGTGGACTGTCCCCATGACTGAGGTTTGATGGTTGAACCCTGTGGCATGGCAACATGATTGAGGTTTGATTGTGGAACCCTCAGGTTTGGGAACATGACTGAGGCTTGATGGTGGGACACTCTGGCCTGGAAACAGGAATGAGGTTTGATGGTGGAACCCTGCGCCCTGGCAACATGACTGAGGTTTGATTCTGGAAAACTGTGGCCTGGGAACATGACATCTGTTTAGATTGTGGAATAGTGTGCACTGGGAACCTGACTGAGCCTTGGTTCTGGAACTCTGTGGACTGGGAACATGACTGAGGTTTATTCTAGAACCCTGTAGCCTGGGAACATAACTGAGGATTGATTCTGGAACCCTGTGGCCTGGAAACATGACATCGGGGGATTCTGGAACCCTGTGGCCTGGGAACATGAGAACGGTTTGATTCTGGAACCCTGTGGCCTGGCAACATGACTGAGGCTTGATTCTGGAACCCTGTGGCCTGGCAACATGACTGAGGTTTGATTCTGGATCCCTGTGGCCTGGGAACATGACTGAGGCGTGATTCTGGAAAACTGTGGCCTGGAAACATGACATCTGTATAGATTGTGGAATAGTGTGCCCTGGGAACCTGACTGAGCCTTGGTTCTGGAACTCTGTGGACTGGGAACATGACTGAGTTTTATTCTAGAACCCTGTAGCCTGGGAACATAACTGAGGATTGATTCTGGAACCCTGTGGCCTGGGAACATGACATCGGTGGATTCTCGAACCCTGTGGCCTGGGAACATGAGAACGGTTTGATTCTGGAACCCTGTGGCCTGGCAACATGACTGAGCCTTGATTCTGGAACCCTGTGGCCTGGCAACATGACTGAGGCTTGATTCTGGAACCGTGTGGCCTGGGAACTTGACTGGGGTTTGATCGCAGAAACCTGTAGACTGTCCACATGACTGAGGTTTGATGGTGGAACCCTGTGCACTGGGAACATAACTGAGGTTTGATGGTTGAACCCTGTGGCATGGCAACATGATTGAGGTTTGATTGTGGAACCCTCAGGCTTGGGAACATGACTGAGGCTTGATGGTGGAACACTGTGGCCTGGAAACAGGAATGAGGTTTGATGGTGGAACCCTGTGGCCTGGCAACATGACTGAGGTTTGATTCTGGAAAATTGTGGCCTGGGAACATGACATCTGTTTAGATTGTGGAATAGTGTGCCCTGGGAACCTGACTGAGCCTTGGTTCTGGAACTCTGTGGACTGGGAACATGACTGAGGTTTATTCTAGAACCCTGTAGCCTGGGAACATAACTGAGGATTGATTCTGGAACCCTGTGGCCTGGGAACATGACATCGGTGGATTCTGGAACCCTGTGGCCTGGGAACATGAAAACGGTTTGATTCTGGAACCCTGTGGCCTGGCAACATGACTGAGGCTTGATTCTGGAACCCTGTGGCCTGGCAACATGACTGAGGTTTGATTCTGGATCCCTGTGGCCTGGGAACATGACTGAGGCGTGATTCTGGAAAACTGTGGCCTGGGAAAATGACATCTATTTAGATTGTGGAATAGTGTGCCCTGGGAACCTGACTGAGCCTTGGTTCTGGAACTCTGTGGACTGGGAACATGACTGAGGTTTATTCTAGAACCCTGTAGCCTGGGAACATAACTGAGGATTGATTCTGGAACCCTGTGTCCTGGGAACATGACATCGGTGGATTCTGGAACCCTGTGGCCTGGGAACATGAGAAGGTTGGATTCTGGAACCCTGTGGCCTGGCAACATGAGTGAGGCTTGATTCTGGAACCCTGTGGCCTGGCAACATGACTGAGGCTTGATTCTGGAACCGTGTGGCCTGGGAACTTGACTGGGGTTTGTTCGCAGAAACCTGTGGACTGTCCACATGACTGAGGTTTGATGGTGGAACCCTGTGCACTGGGAACATGACTGAGGCCTGATACTGGAACCCCGTGGCGTGGGAACATGATTGAGGTTTGATTGTGGAACCCTCAGGCTTGGGAACATGACTGAGGCTTGATGGAGGAACACTGTGGCCTGGAAAGAGGAATGAGGTTTGATGGTGGAACCCTGTTGCCTGGCAACATGACTGAGGTTTGATTCTGGAAAACTGTGGCCTGGGAACATGACATCTGTTTAGATTGTGGAATAGTGTACCCTGGGAACCTGACTGAGCCTTGGTTCTGGAACTCTGTGGACTGGGAACATGACTGAGGTTTATTCTAGAACCCTGTAGCCTGGGAACATAACTGAGGATTGATTCTGGAACCCTGTGGCCTGGGAACATGACATCGGTGGATTCTGGAACCCTGTGGCCTGGCAACATGACTGAGGCTTGATTCTGGAACCCTGTGGCCTGGCAACATGATTGAGGCTTGATTTTGGAACCGTGTGGCCTGGGAAATTGACTGGGGTTTGATCGCAGAAACCTGTGGACTGTCCCCATGACTGAGGTTTGATGGTTGAACCCTGTGGCATGGCAACATGATTGAGGTTTGATTGTGGAACCCTCAGGTTTGGGAACATGACTGAGGCTTGATGGTGGGACACTCTGGCCTGGAAACAGGAATGAGGTTTGATGGTGGAACCCTGCGCCCTGGCAACATGACTGAGGTTTGATTCTGGAAAACAGGCCTGGGAACATGACATCTGTTTAGATTGTGGAATAGTGTGCACTGGGAACCTGACTGAGCCTTGGTTCTGGAACTCTGTGGACTGGGAATATGACTGAGGTTTATTCTAGAACCCTGTAGCCTGGGAACATAACTGAGGATTGATTCTGGAACCCTGTGGCCTGGAAACATGACATCGGTGGATTCTGGAACCCTGTGGCCTGGGAACATGAGAACGGTTTGATTCTGGAACCCTGTGGCCTGGCAACATGACTGAGGCTTGATTCTGGAACCCTGTGGCCTGGCAACATGACTGAGGTTTGATTCTGGATCCCTGTGGCCTGGGAACATGACTGAGGCGTGATTCTGGAAAACTGTCGCCTGGGAAAATGACATCTGTTTAGATTGTGGAATAGTGTGCCCTGGGAACCTGACTGAGCCTTGGTTCTGGAACTCTGTGGACTGGGAACATGACTGAGGTTTATTCTAGAACCCTGTAGCCTGGGAACATAACTGAGGATTGATTCTGGAACCCTGTGGCCTGGGAACATGACATCGGTGGATTCTGGATACCTGTGGCCTGGGAACATGAGAACGGTTTGATTCTGGAACCCTGTGGCCTGGCAACATGACTGAGGCTTGATTCTGGAACCCTGTGGCCTGGCAACATGACTGAGGTTTGATTCTGTATCCCTGTGGCCTGGGAACATGACTGAGGCGTGATTCTGGAAAACAGTGGCCTGGAAACATGACATCTGTTTAGATTGTGGAATAGTGTGCCCTGGGAACCTGACTGAGCCTTGGTTCCGCAACTCTGTGGACTGGGAACATGACTGAGGTTTATTCTAGAACCCTGTAGCCTGGGAACATAACTGAGGATTGATTCTGGAACCCTGTGGCCTGGGAACATGACATCGGTGGATTCTGGAACCCTGTGGCCTGGGAACATGAGAACGGTTTGATTCTGGAACCCTGTGTCCTGGCAACATGACTGAGGCTTGATTCTGGAACCCTGTGGCCTGGCAACATGACTGAGGCTTGATTCTGGAACCCTGTGGCCTGGGTACTTGACTGGGGTTTGATCGCAGAAACCTGTGGACTGGCCACATGACTGAGGTTTGATGGTGGAACCCTGTGCACTGGGAACATGACTGAGGCCTGATACTGGAACCCCGTGGCGTTGGAACATGCCATTGGTTTGATTCTGGAACCCTGTTTCCTGAGAACATGACTGAGGTTTGATGGTTGAACCCTGTGGCATGGCAACATGATTGAGGTTTGATTGTGGAACCCTCAGGCTTGGGAACATGACTGAGGCTTAATGGTGGAACAGTGTGGCCTGAAAAGAGGAATGAGGTTTGATGGTGGAACCCTGTGGCCTGGCAAAATGACTGAGGTTTGATTCTGGAAAACTGGGGCCTGGGAACATGACATCTGTTTAGATTGTGGAATAGTGTGCCCTGGGAACCTGACTGAGCTTTGGTTCTGGAACTCTGTGGACTGGGAACATGACTGAGGTTTATTCTAGAACCCTGTAGCCTGGGAACATAACTGAGGATTGATTCTGGAACCCTGTGGCCTGGGAACATGACATCGGTGGATTCTGGAACTCTGTGGCCTGGGAACATGAGAACGGTTTGATTCTGGAACCCTGTGGCCTTGCAACATGATTGAGGCTTGATTCTGGAACCCTGTGGCCGGGCAACATGACTGAGGTTTGATTCTGGATCCCTGTGGCCTGGGAACATGACTGAGGCGTGATTCTGGAAAACTGTGTCTTGGGAACATGACATCTGTTTAGATTGTGGAATAGTGTGCCCTGGGAACCTGACTGAGCCTTCTTCTGGAACTCTGTGGACTGGGAACATGACTGAGGTTTATTCAAGAACCCTGTAGCCTGGGAACATAACTGAGGATTGATTCTGGAACCCTGTGGCCTGGGAACATGACATCGGTGGAATCTGGAACCCTGTGGCCTGGCAACATGACTGAGGCTTGATTCTGGAACCCTGTGGCCTGGCAACATGAATGAGGCTTGATTCTGGAACCCTGTGGCCCGGCAACATGACTGAGGCTTGATTCTGGAACCCTGTGGCCTGGCAACATGACTGAGGCTTGATTCTGGAACCGTGTGGCCTGGGAACTTGACTGGGGTTTGATCGCAGAAACCTGTGGACTGTCCACATGACTGAGGTTTCATGGTTGAACGCTGTGGCATGGCAACATGATTGAGGTTTGATTGTGGAACCCTCAGGCTTGGGAACATGACCTAGGCTTGATGGTGGAACCCTGTGGCCTGGAAACAGGAATGACGTTTGATGGTGGAACCCTGCGGCCTGGCAACATGATTGAGGTTTGATTCTGGAAAACTGTGGCCTGGGAACATGACATCTATTTAGATTGTGGAATAGTGTGCCCTGGGAACCTGACTGAGCCTTGGTTCTGGAACTCTGTGGACTGGGAACATGACTGAGGTTTATTCTAGAACCCTGTAGCCTGGGAACATAACTGAGGATTGATTCTGGAACCCTGTGGCCTGGGAACATGACATCGGTGGATTCTGGAAACCTGTGGCCTGGGAACATGAGAACGGTTTGATTCTGGCACCCTGTGGCCTGGCAACATGACTGAGGCTTGATTCTGGAACCCTGTGGCCTGGCAACATGACTGAGGTTTGATTCTGGATCCCTGTGGCCTGGGAACATGACTGAGGCGTGATTCTGGAAAACTGTGGCCTGGGAAAATGACATCTGTTTAGATTGTGGAATAGTGTGCCCTGGGAACCTGACTGAGCCTTGGTTCTGGAACTCTGTGGACTGGGAACATGACTGAGGTTTATTCTAGAACCCTGTAGCCTGGGAACATAACTGAGGATTGATTCTGGAACCCTGTGGCCTGGGAACATGACATCGGTGGATTCTGGAACCCTGTGGCCTGGGAACATGAGAACGGTTTGATTCTGGAACCCTGTGGCCTGGGCACATGACTGAGGCTTGATTCTGGAACCCTGTGGCCTGGCAACATGACTGAGGCTTGATTCTGGAACCGTGTGGCCTGGGAACATGACTGAGGCGTGATTCTGGAAAACTGTAGCCTGGGAAAATGACTTCTGTTTAGATTGTGGAATAGAGTGCCCTGGGAACCTGACTGAGCCTTGGTTCTGGAACTCTGTGGACTGGGAACATGACTGAGGTTTATTCTAGAACCCTGTAGCCTGGGAACATAACTGAGGATTGATTCTGGAACCCTGTGGCCTGGGAACATGACATCGGTGGATTCTGGAAACCTGTGGCCTGGGAACATGAGAACGGTTTGATTCTGGAACCCTGTGGCCTGGCAACATGACTGAGGCTTGATTCTGGAACCCTGTGGCCTGGCAACATGACTGAGGTTTGATTCTGTATCCCTGTGGCCTGGGAACATGACTGAGGCGTGATTCTGGAAAACTGTGGCCTGGAAACATGACATCTGTTTAGATTGTGGAATAGTGTGCCCTGGGAACCTGACTGAGCCTTGGTTCTGGAACTCTGTGGACTGGGAACATGACTGAGGTTTATTCTAGAACCCTGTAGCCTGGGAACATAACTGAGGATTGATTCTGGAACCCTGTGGCCTGGGAACATGACATCGGTGGATTCTGGAAACCTGTGGCCTGGGAACATGAGAACGGTTTGATTCTGGAACCCTGTGGCCTGGCAACATGACTGAGGCTTGATTCTGGAACCCTGTGGCCTGGCAACATGACTGAGGTTTGATTCTGGATCCCTGTGGCCTGGGAACATGACTGAGGCGTGATTCTGGAAAACTGTGGCCTGGAAACATGACATCTGTATAGATTGTGGAATAGTGTGCCCTGGGAACCTGACTGAGCCTTGGTTCTGGAACTCTGTGGACTGGGAACATGACTGAGTTTTATTCTAGAACCCTGTAGCCTGGGAACATAACTAAGGATTGATTCTGGAACCCTGTGGCCTGGGAACATGACATCGGTGGATTCTCGAACCCTGTGGCCTGGGAACATGAGAACGGTTTGATTCTGGAACCCTGTGGCCTGGCAACATGACTGAGCCTTGATTCTGGAACCCTGTGGCCTGGCAACATGACTGAGGCTTGATTCTGGAACCGTGTGGCCTGGGAACTTGACTGGGGTTTGATCGCAGAAACCTGTTGACTGTCCACATGACTGAGGTTTGATGGTGGGACCCTGTGCACTGGGAACATAACTGAGGTTTGATGGTTGAACCCTGTGGCATGGCAACATGATTGAGGTTTGATTGTGGAACCCTCAGGCTTGGGAACATGACTGAGGCTTGATGGTGGAACACTGTGGCCTGGAAACAGGAATGAGGTTTGATGGTGGAACCCTTTGGCCTCGCAACATGACTGAGGTTTGATTCTGGAAAATTGTGGCCTGGGAACTTGACATCTGTTTAGATTGTGGAATAGTGTGCCCTGGGAACCTGACTGAGCCTTGGTTCTGGAACTCTGTGGACTGGGAACATGACTGAGGTTTATTCTAGAACCCTGTAGCCTGGGAACATAACTGAGGATTGATTCTGGAACCCTGTGGCCTGGGAACATGACATCGGTGGATTCTGGAACCCTGTGGCCTGGGAACATGAGAAGGTTGGATTCTGGAACCCTGTGGCCTGGCAACATGAGTGAGGCTTGATTCTGGAACCCTGTGTCCTGGCAACATGACTGAGGCTTGATTCTGGAACCGTGTGGCCTGGGAACTTGACTGGGGTTTGTTCGCAGAAACCTGTGGACTGTCCACATGACTGAGGTTTGATGGTGGAACCCTGTGCACTGGGAACATGACTGAGGCCTGATACTGGAACCCCGTGGCGTGGGAACATGATTGAGGTTTGATTGTGGAACCCTCAGGCTTGGGAACATGACTGAGGCTTGATGGAGGAACACTGTGGCCTGGAAACATAACTGAGGATTGATTCTGGAACCCTGTGGCCTGGGAACATGACATCGGTGGATTCTGGAACCCTGTGGCCTGGCAACATGACTGAGGCTTGATTCTGGAACCCTGTGGCCTGGCAACATGACTGAGGCTTGATTTTGGAACCGTGTGGCCTGGGAAATTGACTGGGGTTTGATCGCAGAAACCTGTGGACTGTCCCCATGACTGAGGTTTGATGGTTGAACCCTGTGGCATGGCAACATGATTGAGGTTTGATTGTGGAACCCTCAGGTTTGGGAACATGACTGAGGCTTGATGGTGGGACACTCTGGCCTGGAAACAGGAATGAGGTTTGATGGTGGAACCCTGCGCCCTGGCAACATGACTGAGGTTTGATTCTGGAAAACTGTGGCCTGGGAACATGACATCTGTTTAGATTGTGGAATAGTGTGCACTGGGAACCTGACTGAGCCTTGGTTCTGGAACTCTGTGGACTGGGAACATGACTGAGGTTTATTCTAGAACCCTGTAGCCTGGGAACATAACTGAGGATTGATTCTGGAACCCTGTGGCCTGGAAACATGACATCGGGGGATTCTGGAACCCTGTGGCCTGGGAACATGAGAACGGTTTGATTCTGGAACCCTGTGGCCTGGCAACATGACTGAGGCTTGATTCTGGAACCCTGTGGCCTGGCAACATGACTGAGGTTTGATTCTGGATCCCTGTGGCCTGGGAACATGACTGAGGCGTGATTCTGGAAAACTGTGGCCTGGAAACATGACATCTGTATAGATTGTGGAATAGTGTGCCCTGGGAACCTGACTGAGCCTTGGTTCTGGAACTCTGTGGACTGGGAACATGACTGAGTTTTATTCTAGAACCCTGTAGCCTGGGAACATAACTGAGGATTGATTCTGGAACCCTGTGGCCTGGGAACATGACATCGGTGGATTCTCGAACCCTGTGGCCTGGGAACATGAGAACGGTTTGATTCTGGAACCCTGTGGCCTGGCAACATGACTGAGCCTTGATTCTGGAACCCTGTGGCCTGGCAACATGACTGAGGCTTGATTCTGGAACCGTGTGGCCTGGGAACTTGACTGGGGTTTGATCGCAGAAACCTGTTGACTGTCCACATGACTGAGGTTTGATGGTGGAACCCTGTGCACTGGGAACATAACTGAGGTTTGATGGTTGAACCCTGTGGCATGGCAACATGATTGAGGTTTGATTGTGGAACCCTCAGGCTTGGGAACATGACTGAGGCTTGATGGTGGAACACTGTGGCCTGGAAACAGGAATGAGGTTTGATGGTGGAACCCTGTGGCCTGGCAACATGACTGAGGTTTGATTCTGGAAAATTGTGGCCTGGGAACATGACATCTGTTTAGATTGTGGAATAGTGTGCCCTGGGAACCTGACTGAGCCTTGGTTCTGGAACTCTGTGGACTGGGAACATGACTGAGGTTTATTCTAGAACCCTGTAGCCTGGGAACATAACTGAGGATTGATTCTGGAACCCTGTGGCCTGGGAACATGACATCGGTGGATTCTGGAACCCTGTGGCCTGGGAACATGAAAACGGTTTGATTCTGGAACCCTGTGGCCTGGCAACATGACTGAGGCTTGATTCTGGAACCCTGTGGCCTGGCAACATGACTGAGGTTTGATTCTGGATCCCTGTGGCCTGGGAACATGACTGAGGCGTGATTCTGGAAAACTGTGGCCTGGGAAAATGACATCTATTTAGATTGTGGAATAGTGTGCCCTGGGAACCTGACTGAGCCTTGGTTCTGGAACTCTGTGGACTGGGAACATGACTGAGGTTTATTCTAGAACCCTGTAGCCTGGGAACATAACTGAGGATTGATTCTGGAACCCTGTGTCCTGGGAACATGACATCGGTGGATTCTGGAACCCTGTGGCCTGGGAACATGAGAAGGTTGGATTCTGGAACCCTGTGGCCTGGCAACATGAGTGAGGCTTGATTCTGGAACCCTGTGGCCTGGCAACATGACTGAGGCTTGATTCTGGAACCGTGTGGCCTGGGAACTTGACTGGGGTTTGTTCGCAGAAACCTGTGGACTGTCCACATGACTGAGGTTTGATGGTGGAACCCTGTGCACTGGGAACATGACTGAGGCCTGATACTGGAACCCCGTGGCGTGGGAACATGATTGAGGTTTGATTGTGGAACCCTCAGGCTTGGGAACATGACTGAGGCTTGATGGAGGAACACTGTGGCCTGGAAAGAGGAATGAGGTTTGATGGTGGAACCCTGTTGCCTGGCAACATGACTGAGGTTTGATTCTGGAAAACTGTGGCCTGGGAACATGACATCTGTTTAGATTGTGGAATAGTGTACCCTGGGAACCTGACTGAGCCTTGGTTCTGGAACTCTGTGGACTGGGAACATGACTGAGGTTTATTCTAGAACCCTGTAGCCTGGGAACATAACTGAGGATTGATTCTGGAACCCTGTGGCCTGGGAACATGACATCGGTGGATTCTGGAACCCTGTGGCCTGGCAACATGACTGAGGCTTGATTCTGGAACCCTGTGGCCTGGCAACATGATTGAGGCTTGATTTTGGAACCGTGTGGCCTGGGAAATTGACTGGGGTTTGATCGCAGAAACCTGTGGACTGTCCCCATGACTGAGGTTTGATGGTTGAACCCTGTGGCATGGCAACATGATTGAGGTTTGATTGTGGAACCCTCAGGTTTGGGAACATGACTGAGGCTTGATGGTGGGACACTCTGGCCTGGAAACAGGAATGAGGTTTGATGGTGGAACCCTGCGCCCTGGCAACATGACTGAGGTTTGATTCTGGAAAACAGGCCTGGGAACATGACATCTGTTTAGATTGTGGAATAGTGTGCACTGGGAACCTGACTGAGCCTTGGTTCTGGAACTCTGTGGACTGGGAATATGACTGAGGTTTATTCTAGAACCCTGTAGCCTGGGAACATAACTGAGGATTGATTCTGGAACCCTGTGGCCTGGAAACATGACATCGGTGGATTCTGGAACCCTGTGGCCTGGGAACATGAGAACGGTTTGATTCTGGAACCCTGTGGCCTGGCAACATGACTGAGGCTTGATTCTGGAACCCTGTGGCCTGGCAACATGACTGAGGTTTGATTCTGGATCCCTGTGGCCTGGGAAAATGACTGAGGCGTGATTCTGGAAAACTGTCGCCTGGGAAAATGACATCTGTTTAGATTGTGGAATAGTGTGCCCTGGGAACCTGACTGAGCCTTGGTTCTGGAACTCTGTGGACTGGGAACATGACTGAGGTTTATTCTAGAACCCTGTAGCCTGGGAACATAACTGAGGATTGATTCTGGAACCCTGTGGCCTGGGAACATGACATCGGTGGATTCTGGATACCTGTGGCCTGGGAACATGAGAACGGTTTGATTCTGGAACCCTGTGGCCTGGCAACATGACTGAGGCTTGATTCTGGAACCCTGTGGCCTGGCAACATGACTGAGGTTTGATTCTGTATCCCTGTGGCCTGGGAACATGACTGAGGCGTGATTCTGGAAAACAGTGGCCTGGAAACATGACATCTGTTTAGATTGTGGAATAGTGTGCCCTGGGAACCTGACTGAGCCTTGGATCTGCAACTCTGTGGACTGGGAACATGACTGAGGTTTATTCTAGAACCCTGTAGCCTGGGAACATAACTGAGGATTGATTCTGGAACCCTGTGGCCTGGGAACATGACATCGGTGGATTCTGGAAACCTGTGGCCTGGGAACATGAGAACGGTTTGATTCTGGAACCCTGTGGCCTGGCAACATGACTGAGGCTTGATTCTGGAACCCTGTGGACTGGCAACATGACTGAGGTTTGATTCTGGATCCCTGTGGCCTGGGAACATGACTGAGGCGTGATTCTGGAAAACTGTGGCCTGGAAACATGACATCTGTATAGATTGTGGAATAGTGTGCCCTGGGAACCTGACTGAGCCTTGGTTCTGGAACTCTGTGGACTGGGAACATGACTGAGTTTTATTCTAGAACCCTGTAGCCTGGGAACATAACTGAGGATTGATTCTGGAACCCTGTGGCCTGGGAACATGACATCGGTGGATTCTCGAACCCTGTGGCCTGGGAACATGAGAACGGTTTGATTCTGGAACCCTGTGGCCTGGCAACATGACTGAGCCTTGATTCTGGAACCCTGTGGCCTGGCAACATGACTGAGGCTTGATTCTGGAACCGTGTGGCCTGGGAACTTGACTGGGGTTTGATCGCAGAAACCTGTAGACTGTCCACATGACTGAGGTTTGATGGTGGAACCCTGTGCACTGGGAACATAACTGAGGTTTGATGGTTGAACCCTGTGGCATGGCAACATGATTGAGGTTTGATTGTGGAACCCTCAGGCTTGGGAACATGACTGAGGCTTGATGGTGGAACACTGTGGCCTGGAAACAGGAATGAGGTTTGATGGTGGAACCCTGTGGCCTGGCAACATGACTGAGGTTTGATTCTGGAAAATTGTGGCCTGGGAACATGACATCTGTTTAGATTGTGGAATAGTGTGCCCTGGGAACCTGACTGAGCCTTGGTTCTGGAACTCTGTGGACTGGGAACATGACTGAGGTTTATTCTAGAACCCTGTAGCCTGGGAACATAACTGAGGATTGATTCTGGAACCCTGTGGCCTGGGAACATGACATCGGTGGATTCTGGAACCCTGTGGCCTGGGAACATGAAAACGGTTTGATTCTGGAACCCTGTGGCCTGGCAACATGACTGAGGCTTGATTCTGGAACCCTGTGGCCTGGCAACATGACTGAGGTTTGATTCTGGATCCCTGTGGCCTGGGAACATGACTGAGGCGTGATTCTGGAAAACTGTGGCCTGGGAAAATGACATCTATTTAGATTGTGGAATAGTGTGCCCTGGGAACCTGACTGAGCCTTGGTTCTGGAACTCTGTGGACTGGGAACATGACTGAGGTTTATTCTAGAACCCTGTAGCCTGGGAACATAACTGAGGATTGATTCTGGAACCCTGTGTCCTGGGAACATGACATCGGTGGATTCTGGAACCCTGTGGCCTGGGAACATGAGAAGGTTGGATTCTGGAACCCTGTGGCCTGGCAACATGAGTGAGGCTTGATTCTGGAACCCTGTGGCCTGGCAACATGACTGAGGCTTGATTCTGGAACCGTGTGGCCTGGGAACTTGACTGGGGTTTGTTCGCAGAAACCTGTGGACTGTCCACATGACTGAGGTTTGATGGTGGAACCCTGTGCACTGGGAACATGACTGAGGCCTGATACTGGAACCCCGTGGCGTGGGAACATGATTGAGGTTTGATTGTGGAACCCTCAGGCTTGGGAACATGACTGAGGCTTGATGGAGGAACACTGTGGCCTGGAAAGAGGAATGAGGTTTGATGGTGGAACCCTGTTGCCTGGCAACATGACTGAGGTTTGATTCTGGAAAACTGTGGCCTGGGAACATGACATCTGTTTAGACTGTGGAATAGTGTACCCTGGGAACCTGACTGAGCCTTGGTTCTGGAACTCTGTGGACTGGGAACATGACTGAGGTTTATTCTAGAACCCTGTAGCCTGGGAACATAACTGAGGATTGATTCTGGAACCCTGTGGCCTGGGAACATGACATCGGTGGATTCTGGAACCCTGTGGCCTGGCAACATGACTGAGGCTTGATTCTGGAACCCTGTGGCCTGGCAACATGATTGAGGCTTGATTTTGGAACCGTGTGGCCTGGGAAATTGACTGGGGTTTGATCGCAGAAACCTGTGGACTGTCCCCATGACTGAGGTTTGATGGTTGAACCCTGTGGCATGGCAACATGATTGAGGTTTGATTGTGGAACCCTCAGGTTTGGGAACATGACTGAGGCTTGATGGTGGGACACTCTGGCCTGGAAACAGGAATGAGGTTTGATGGTGGAACCCTGCGCCCTGGCAACATGACTGAGGTTTGATTCTGGAAAACAGGCCTGGGAACATGACATCTGTTTAGATTGTGGAATAGTGTGCACTGGGAACCTGACTGAGCCTTGGTTCTGGAACTCTGTGGACTGGGAATATGACTGAGGTTTATTCTAGAACCCTGTAGCCTGGGAACATAACTGAGGATTGATTCTGGAACCCTGTGGCCTGGAAACATGACATCGGTGGATTCTGGAACCCTGTGGCCTGGGAACATGAGAACGGTTTGATTCTGGAACCCTGTGGCCTGGCAACATGACTGAGGCTTGATTCTGGAACCCTGTGGCCTGGCAACATGACTGAGGTTTGATTCTGGATCCCTGTGGCCTGGGAACATGACTGAGGCGTGATTCTGGAAAACTGTCGCCTGGGAAAATGACATCTGTTTAGATTGTGGAATAGTGTGCCCTGGGAACCTGACTGAGCCTTGGTTCTGGAACTCTGTGGACTGGGAACATGACTGAGGTTTATTCTAGAACCCTGTAGCCTGGGAACATAACTGAGGATTGATTCTGGAACCCTGTGGCCTGGGAACATGACATCGGTGGATTCTGGATACCTGTGGCCTGGGAACATGAGAACGGTTTGATTCTGGAACCCTGTGGCCTGGCAACATGACTGAGGCTTGATTCTGGAACCCTGTGGCCTGGCAACATGACTGAGGTTTGATTCTGTATCCCTGTGGCCTGGGAACATGACTGAGGCGTGATTCTGGAAAACAGTGGCCTGGAAACATGACATCTGTTTAGATTGTGGAATAGTGTGCCCTGGGAACCTGACTGAGCCTTGGTTCCGCAACTCTGTGGACTGGGAACATGACTGAGGTTTATTCTAGAACCCTGTAGCCTGGGAACATAACTGAGGATTGATTCTGGAACCCTGTGGCCTGGGAACATGACATCGGTGGATTCTGGAACCCTGTGGCCTGGGAACATGAGAACGGTTTGATTCTGGAACCCTGTGTCCTGGCAACATGACTGAGGCTTGATTCTGGAACCCTGTGGCCTGGCAACATGACTGAGGCTTGATTCTGGAACCCTGTGGCCTGGGTACTTGACTGGGGTTTGATCGCAGAAACCTGTGGACTGGCCACATGACTGAGGTTTGATGGTGGAACCCTGTGCACTGGGAACATGACTGAGGCCTGATACTGGAACCCCGTGGCGTTGGAACATGCCATTGGTTTGATTCTGGAACCCTGTTTCCTGAGAACATGACTGAGGTTTGATGGTTGAACCCTGTGGCATGGCAACATGATTGAGGTTTGATTGTGGAACCCTCAGGCTTGGGAACATGACTGAGGCTTAATGGTGGAACAGTGTGGCCTGAAAAGAGGAATGAGGTTTGATGGTGGAACCCTGTGGCCTGGCAAAATGACTGAGGTTTGATTCTGGAAAACTGGGGCCTGGGAACATGACATCTGTTTAGATTGTGGAATAGTGTGCCCTGGGAACCTGACTGAGCTTTGGTTCTGGAACTCTGTGGACTGGGAACATGACTGAGGTTTATTCTAGAACCCTGTAGCCTGGGAACATAACTGAGGATTGATTCTGGAACCCTGTGGCCTGGGAACATGACATCGGTGGATTCTGGAACTCTGTGGCCTGGGAACATGAGAACGGTTTGATTCTGGAACCCTGTGGCCTTGCAACATGATTGAGGCTTGATTCTGGAACCCTGTGGCCGGGCAACATGACTGAGGTTTGATTCTGGATCCCTGTGGCCTGGGAACATGACTGAGGCGTGATTCTGGAAAACTGTGTCTTGGGAACATGACATCTGTTTAGATTGTGGAATAGTGTGCCCTGGGAACCTGACTGAGCCTTCTTCTGGAACTCTGTGGACTGGGAACATGACTGAGGTTTATTCAAGAACCCTGTAGCCTGGGAACATAACTGAGGATTGATTCTGGAACCCTGTGGCCTGGGAACATGACATCGGTGGAATCTGGAACCCTGTGGCCTGGCAACATGACTGAGGCTTGATTCTGGAACCCTGTGGCCTGGCAACATGAATGAGGCTTGATTCTGGAACCCTGTGGCCCGGCAACATGACTGAGGCTTGATTCTGGAACCCTGTGGCCTGGCAACATGACTGAGGCTTGATTCTGGAACCGTGTGGCCTGGGAACTTGACTGGGGTTTGATCGCAGAAACCTGTGGACTGTCCACATGACTGAGGTTTCATGGTTGAACGCTGTGGCATGGCAACATGATTGAGGTTTGATTGTGGAACCCTCAGGCTTGGGAACATGACCTAGGCTTGATGGTGGAACCCTGTGGCCTGGAAACAGGAATGACGTTTGATGGTGGAACCCTGCGGCCTGGCAACATGATTGAGGTTTGATTCTGGAAAACTGTGGCCTGGGAACATGACATCTATTTAGATTGTGGAATAGTGTGCCCTGGGAACCTGACTGAGCCTTGGTTCTGGAACTCTGTGGACTGGGAACATGACTGAGGTTTATTCTAGAACCCTGTAGCCTGGGAACATAACTGAGGATTGATTCTGGAACCCTGTGGCCTGGGAACATGACATCGGTGGATTCTGGAAACCTGTGGCCTGGGAACATGAGAACGGTTTGATTCTGGCACCCTGTGGCCTGGCAACATGACTGAGGCTTGATTCTGGAACCCTGTGGCCTGGCAACATGACTGAGGTTTGATTCTGGATCCCTGTGGCCTGGGAACATGACTGAGGCGTGATTCTGGAAAACTGTGGCCTGGGAAAATGACATCTGTTTAGATTGTGGAATAGTGTGCCCTGGGAACCTGACTGAGCCTTGGTTCTGGAACTCTGTGGACTGGGAACATGACTGAGGTTTATTCTAGAACCCTGTAGCCTGGGAACATAACTGAGGATTGATTCTGGAACCCTGTGGCCTGGGAACATGACATCGGTGGATTCTGGAACCCTGTGGCCTGGGAACATGAGAACGGTTTGATTCTGGAACCCTGTGGCCTGGGCACATGACTGAGGCTTGATTCTGGAACCCTGTGGCCTGGCAACATGACTGAGGCTTGATTCTGGAACCGTGTGGCCTGGGAACATGACTGAGGCGTGATTCTGGAAAACTGTAGCCTGGGAAAATGACTTCTGTTTAGATTGTGGAATAGAGTGCCCTGGGAACCTGACTGAGCCTTGGTTCTGGAACTCTGTGGACTGGGAACATGACTGAGGTTTATTCTAGAACCCTGTAGCCTGGGAACATAACTGAGGATTGATTCTGGAACCCTGTGGCCTGGGAACATGACATCGGTGGATTCTGGAAACCTGTGGCCTGGGAACATGAGAACGGTTTGATTCTGGAACCCTGTGGCCTGGCAACATGACTGAGGCTTGATTCTGGAACCCTGTGGCCTGGCAACATGACTGAGGTTTGATTCTGTATCCCTGTGGCCTGGGAACATGACTGAGGCGTGATTCTGGAAAACTGTGGCCTGGAAACATGACATCTGTTTAGATTGTGGAATAGTGTGCCCTGGGAACCTGACTGAGCCTTGGTTCTGGAACTCTGTGGACTGGGAACATGACTGAGGTTTATTCTAGAACCCTGTAGCCTGGGAACATAACTGAGGATTGATTCTGGAACCCTGTGGCCTGGGAACATGACATCGGTGGATTCTGGAAACCTGTGGCCTGGGAACATGAGAACGGTTTGATTCTGGAACCCTGTGGCCTGGCAACATGACTGAGGCTTGATTCTGGAACCCTGTGGCCTGGCAACATGACTGAGGTTTGATTCTGGATCCCTGTGGCCTGGGAACATGACTGAGGCGTGATTCTGGAAAACTGTGGCCTGGAAACATGACATCTGTATAGATTGTGGAATAGTGTGCCCTGGGAACCTGACTGAGCCTTGGTTCTGGAACTCTGTGGACTGGGAACATGACTGAGTTTTATTCTAGAACCCTGTAGCCTGGGAACATAACTAAGGATTGACTCTGGAACCCTGTGGCCTGGGAACATGACATCGGTGGATTCTCGAACCCTGTGGCCTGGGAACATGAGAACGGTTTGATTCTGGAACCCTGTGGCCTGGCAACATGACTGAGCCTTGATTCTGGAACCCTGTGGCCTGGCAACATGACTGAGGCTTGATTCTGGAACCGTGTGGCCTGGGAACTTGACTGGGGTTTGATCGCAGAAACCTGTTGACTGTCCACATGACTGAGGTTTGATGGTGGGACCCTGTGCACTGGGAACATAACTGAGGTTTGATGGTTGAACCCTGTGGCATGGCAACATGATTGAGGTTTGATTGTGGAACCCTCAGGCTTGGGAACATGACTGAGGCTTGATGGTGGAACACTGTGGCCTGGAAACAGGAATGAGGTTTGATGGTGGAACCCTTTGGCCTCGCAACATGACTGAGGTTTGATTCTGGAAAATTGTGGCCTGGGAACTTGACATCTGTTTAGATTGTGGAATAGTGTGCCCTGGGAACCTGACTGAGCCTTGGTTCTGGAACTCTGTGGACTGGGAACATGACTGAGGTTTATTCTAGAACCCTGTAGCCTGGGAACATAACTGAGGATTGATTCTGGAACCCTGTGGCCTGGGAACATGACATCGGTGGATTCTGGAACCCTGTGGCCTGGGAACATGAGAAGGTTGGATTCTGGAACCCTGTGGCCTGGCAACATGAGTGAGGCTTGATTCTGGAACCCTGTGTCCTGGCAACATGACTGAGGCTTGATTCTGGAACCGTGTGGCCTGGGAACTTGACTGGGGTTTGTTCGCAGAAACCTGTGGACTGTCCACATGACTGAGGTTTGATGGTGGAACCCTGTGCACTGGGAACATGACTGAGGCCTGATACTGGAACCCCGTGGCGTGGGAACATGATTGAGGTTTGATTGTGGAACCCTCAGGCTTGGGAACATGACTGAGGCTTGATGGAGGAACACTGTGGCCTGGAAACATAACTGAGGATTGATTCTGGAACCCTGTGGCCTGGGAACATGACATCGGTGGATTCTGGAACCCTGTGGCCTGGCAACATGACTGAGGCTTGATTCTGGAACCCTGTGGCCTGGCAACATGACTGAGGCTTGATTTTGGAACCGTGTGGCCTGGGAAATTGACTGGGGTTTGATCGCAGAAACCTGTGGACTGTCCCCATGACTGAGGTTTGATGGTTGAACCCTGTGGCATGGCAACATGATTGAGGTTTGATTGTGGAACCCTCAGGTTTGGGAACATGACTGAGGCTTGATGGTGGGACACTCTGGCCTGGAAACAGGAATGAGGTTTGATGGTGGAACCCTGCGCCCTGGCAACATGACTGAGGTTTGATTCTGGAAAACTGTGGCCTGGGAACATGACATCTGTTTAGATTGTGGAATAGTGTGCACTGGGAACCTGACTGAGCCTTGGTTCTGGAACTCTGTGGACTGGGAACATGACTGAGGTTTATTCTAGAACCCTGTAGCCTGGGAACATAACTGAGGATTGATTCTGGAACCCTGTGGCCTGGAAACATGACATCGGGGGATTCTGGAACCCTGTGGCCTGGGAACATGAGAACGGTTTGATTCTGGAACCCTGTGGCCTGGCAACATGACTGAGGCTTGATTCTGGAACCCTGTGGCCTGGCAACATGACTGAGGTTTGATTCTGGATCCCTGTGGCCTGGGAACATGACTGAGGCGTGATTCTGGAAAACTGTGGCCTGGAAACATGACATCTGTATAGATTGTGGAATAGTGTGCCCTGGGAACCTGACTGAGCCTTGGTTCTGGAACTCTGTGGACTGGGAACATGACTGAGTTTTATTCTAGAACCCTGTAGCCTGGGAACATAACTGAGGATTGATTCTGGAACCCTGTGGCCTGGGAACATGACATCGGTGGATTCTCGAACCCTGTGGCCTGGGAACATGAGAACGGTTTGATTCTGGAACCCTGTGGCCTGGCAACATGACTGAGCCTTGATTCTGGAACCCTGTGGCCTGGCAACATGACTGAGGCTTGATTCTGGAACCGTGTGGCCTGGGAACTTGACTGGGGTTTGATCGCAGAAACCTGTTGACTGTCCACATGACTGAGGTTTGATGGTGGAACCCTGTGCACTGGGAACATAACTGAGGTTTGATGGTTGAACCCTGTGGCATGGCAACATGATTGAGGTTTGATTGTGGAACCCTCAGGCTTGGGAACATGACTGAGGCTTGATGGTGGAACACTGTGGCCTGGAAACAGGAATGAGGTTTGATGGTGGAACCCTGTGGCCTGGCAACATGACTGAGGTTTGATTCTGGAAAATTGTGGCCTGGGAACATGACATCTGTTTAGATTGTGGAATAGTGTGCCCTGGGAACCTGACTGAGCCTTAGTTCTGGAACTCTGTGGACTGGGAACATGACTGAGGTTTATTCTAGAACCCTGTAGCCTGGGAACATAACTGAGGATTGATTCTGGAACCCTGTGGCCTGGGAACATGACATCGGTGGATTCTGGAACCCTGTGGCCTGGGAACATGAAAACGGTTTGATTCTGGAACCCTGTGGCCTGGCAACATGACTGAGGCTTGATTCTGGAACCCTGTGGCCTGGCAACATGACTGAGGTTTGATTCTGGATCCCTGTGGCCTGGGAACATGACTGAGGCGTGATTCTGGAAAACTGTGGCCTGGGAAAATGACATCTATTTAGATTGTGGAATAGTGTGCCCTGGGAACCTGACTGAGCCTTGGTTCTGGAACTCTGTGGACTGGGAACATGACTGAGGTTTATTCTAGAACCCTGTAGCCTGGGAACATAACTGAGGATTGATTCTGGAACCCTGTGTCCTGGGAACATGACATCGGTGGATTCTGGAACCCTGTGGCCTGGGAACATGAGAAGGTTGGATTCTGGAACCCTGTGGCCTGGCAACATGAGTGAGGCTTGATTCTGGAACCCTGTGGCCTGGCAACATGACTGAGGCTTGATTCTGGAACCGTGTGGCCTGGGAACTTGACTGGGGTTTGTTCGCAGAAACCTGTGGACTGTCCACATGACTGAGGTTTGATGGTGGAACCCTGTGCACTGGGAACATGACTGAGGCCTGATACTGGAACCCCGTGGCGTGGGAACATGATTGAGGTTTGATTGTGGAACCCTCAGGCTTGGGAACATGACTGAGGCTTGATGGAGGAACACTGTGGCCTGGAAAGAGGAATGAGGTTTGATGGTGGAACCCTGTTGCCTGGCAACATGACTGAGGTTTGATTCTGGAAAACTGTGGCCTGGGAACATGACATCTGTTTAGATTGTGGAATAGTGTACCCTGGGAACCTGACTGAGCCTTGGTTCTGGAACTCTGTGGACTGGGAACATGACTGAGGTTTATTCTAGAACCCTGTAGCCTGGGAACATAACTGAGGATTGATTCTGGAACCCTGTGGCCTGGGAACATGACATCGGTGGATTCTGGAACCCTGTGGCCTGGCAACATGACTGAGGCTTGATTCTGGAACCCTGTGGCCTGGCAACATGATTGAGGCTTGATTTTGGAACCGTGTGGCCTGGGAAATTGACTGGGGTTTGATCGCAGAAACCTGTGGACTGTCCCCATGACTGAGGTTTGATGGTTGAACCCTGTGGCATGGCAACATGATTGAGGTTTGATTGTGGAACCCTCAGGTTTGGGAACATGACTGAGGCTTGATGGTGGGACACTCTGGCCTGGAAACAGGAATGAGGTTTGATGGTGGAACCCTGCGCCCTGGCAACATGACTGAGGTTTGATTCTGGAAAACAGGCCTGGGAACATGACATCTGTTTAGATTGTGGAATAGTGTGCACTGGGAACCTGACTGAGCCTTGGTTCTGGAACTCTGTGGACTGGGAATATGACTGAGGTTTATTCTAGAACCCTGTAGCCTGGGAACATAACTGAGGATTGATTCTGGAACCCTGTGGCCTGGAAACATGACATCGGTGGATTCTGGAACCCTGTGGCCTGGGAACATGAGAACGGTTTGATTCTGGAACCCTGTGGCCTGGCAACATGACTGAGGCTTGATTCTGGAACCCTGTGGCCTGGCAACATGACTGAGGTTTGATTCTGGATCCCTGTGGCCTGGGAAAATGACTGAGGCGTGATTCTGGAAAACTGTCGCCTGGGAAAATGACATCTGTTTAGATTGTGGAATAGTGTGCCCTGGGAACCTGACTGAGCCTTGGTTCTGGAACTCTGTGGACTGGGAACATGACTGAGGTTTATTCTAGAACCCTGTAGCCTGGGAACATAACTGAGGATTGATTCTGGAACCCTGTGGCCTGGGAACATGACATCGGTGGATTCTGGATACCTGTGGCCTGGGAACATGAGAACGGTTTGATTCTGGAACCCTGTGGCCTGGCAACATGACTGAGGCTTGATTCTGGAACCCTGTGGCCTGGCAACATGACTGAGGTTTGATTCTGTATCCCTGTGGCCTGGGAACATGACTGAGGCGTGATTCTGGAAAACAGTGGCCTGGAAACATGACATCTGTTTAGATTGTGGAATAGTGTGCCCTGGGAACCTGACTGAGCCTTGGATCTGCAACTCTGTGGACTGGGAACATGACTGAGGTTTATTCTAGAACCCTGTAGCCTGGGAACATAACTGAGGATTGATTCTGGAACCCTGTGGCCTGGGAACATGACATCGGTGGATTCTGGAAACCTGTGGCCTGGGAACATGAGAACGGTTTGATTCTGGAACCCTGTGGCCTGGCAACATGACTGAGGCTTGATTCTGGAACCCTGTGGCCTGGCAACATGACTGAGGTTTGATTCTGGATCCCTGTGGCCTGGGAACATGACTGAGGCGTGATTCTGGAAAACTGTGGCCTGGAAACATGACATCTGTATAGATTGTGGAATAGTGTGCCCTGGGAACCTGACTGAGCCTTGGTTCTGGAACTCTGTGGACTGGGAACATGACTGAGTTTTATTCTAGAAGCCTGTAGCCTGGGAACATAACTAAGGATTGATTCTGGAACCCTGTGGCCTGGGAACATGACATCGGTGGATTCTCGAACCCTGTGGCCTGGGAACATGAGAACGGTTTGATTCTGGAACCCTGTGGCCTGGCAACTTGACTGAGCCTTGATTCTGGAACCCTGTGGCCTGGCAACATGACTGAGGCTTGATTCTGGAACCGTGTGGCCTGGGAACTTGACTGGGGTTTGATCGCAGAAACCTGTTGACTGTCCACATGACTGAGGTTTGATGGTGGGACCCTGTGCACTGGGAACATAACTGAGGTTTGATGGTTGAACCCTGTGGCATGGCAACATGATTGAGGTTTGATTGTGGAACCCTCAGGCTTGGGAACATGACTGAGGCTTGATGGTGGAACACTGTGGCCTGGAAACAGGAATGAGGTTTGATGGTGGAACCCTTTGGCCTCGCAACATGACTGAGGTTTGATTCTGGAAAATTGTGGCCTGGGAACTTGACATCTGTTTAGATTGTGGAATAGTGTGCCCTGGGAACCTGACTGAGCCTTGGTTCTGGAACTCTGTGAACTGGGAACATGACTGAGGTTTATTCTAGAACCCTGTAGCCTGGGAACATAACTGAGGATTGATTCTGGAACCCTGTGTCCTGGGAACATGACATCGGTGGATTCTGGAACCCTGTGGCCTGGGAACATGAGAAGGTTGGATTCTGGAACCCTGTGGCCTGGCAACATGAGTGAGGCTTGATTCTGGAACCCTGTGGCCTGGCAACATGACTGAGGCTTGATTCTGGAACCGTGTGGCCTGGGAACTTGACTGGGGTTTGTTCGCAGAAACCTGTGGACTGTCCACATGACTGAGGTTTGATGGTGGAACCCTGTGCACTGGGAACATGACTGAGGCCTGATACTGGAACCCCGTGGCGTGGGAACATGATTGAGGTTTGATTGTGGAACCCTCAGGCTTGGGAACATGACTGAGGCTTGATGGAGGAACACTGTGGCCTGGAAAGAGGAATGAGGTTTGATGGTGGAACCCTGTTGCCTGGCAACATGACTGAGGTTTGATTCTGGAAAACTGTGGCCTGGGAACATGACATCTGTTTAGATTGTGGAATAGTGTACCCTGGGAACCTGACTGAGCCTTGGTTCTGGAACTCTGTGGACTGGGAACATGACTGAGGTTTATTCTAGAACCCTGTAGCCTGGGAACATAACTGAGGATTGATTCTGGAACCCTGTGGCCTGGGAACATGACATCGGTGGATTCTGGAACCCTGTGGCCTGGCAACATGACTGAGGCTTGATTCTGGAACCCTGTGGCCTGGCAACATGATTGAGGCTTGATTTTGGAACCGTGTGGCCTGGGAAATTGACTGGGGTTTGATCGCAGAAACCTGTGGACTGTCCCCATGACTGAGGTTTGATGGTTGAACCCTGTGGCATGGCAACATGATTGAGGTTTGATTGTGGAACCCTCAGGTTTGGGAACATGACTGAGGCTTGATGGTGGGACACTCTGGCCTGGAAACAGGAATGAGGTTTGATGGTGGAACCCTGCGCCCTGGCAACATGACTGAGGTTTGATTCTGGAAAACAGGCCTGGGAACATGACATCTGTTTAGATTGTGGAATAGTGTGCCCTGGGAACCTGACTGAGCCTTGGTTCTGGAACTCTGTGGACTGGGAACATGACTGAGGTTTATTCTAGAACCCTGTAGCCTGGGAACATAACTGAGGATTGATTCTGGAACCCTGTGGCCTGGAAACATGACATCGGTGGATTCTGGAACCCTGTGGCCTGGGAACATGAGAACGGTTTGATTCTGGAACCCTGTGGCCTGGCAACATGACTGAGGCTTGATTCTGGAACCCTTAGGCCTGGCAACATGACTGAGGTTTGATTCTGGATCCCTGTGGCCTGGGAACATGACTGAGGCGTGATTCTGGAAAACTGTCGCCTGGGAAAATGACATCTGTTTAGATTGTGGAATAGTGTGCCCTGGGAACCTGACTGAGCCTTGGTTCTGGAACTCTGTGGACTGGGAACATGACTGAGGTTTATTCTAGAACCCTGTAGCCTGGGAACATAACTGAGGATTGATTCTGGAACCCTGTGGCCTGGGAACATGACATCGGTGGATTCTGGATACCTGTGGCCTGGGAACATGAGAACGGTTTGATTCTGGAACCCTGTGGCCTGGCAACATGACTGAGGCTTGATTCTGGAACCCTGTGGCCTGGCAACATGACTGAGGTTTGATTCTGTATCCCTGTGGCCTGGGAACATGACTGAGGCGTGATTCTGGAAAACAGTGGCCTGGAAACATGACATCTGTTTAGATTGTGGAATAGTGTGCCCTGGGAACCTGACTGAGCCTTGGATCTGCAACTCTGTGGACTGGGAACATGACTGAGGTTTATTCTAGAACCCTGTAGCCTGGGAACATAACTGAGGATTGATTCTGGAACCCTGTGGCCTGGGAACATGACATCGGTGGATTCTGGAAACCTGTGGCCTGGGAACATGAGAACGGTTTGATTCTGGAACCCTGTGGCCTGGCAACATGACTGAGGCTTGATTCTGGAACCCTGTGGCCTGGCAACATGACTGAGGTTTGATTCTGGATCCCTGTGGCCTGGGAACATGACTGAGGCGTGATTCTGGAAAACTGTGGCCTGGAAACATGACATCTGTATAGATTGTGGAATAGTGTGCCCTGGGAACCTGACTGAGCCTTGGTTCTGGAACTCTGTGGACTGGGAACATGACTGAGTTTTATTCTAGAAGCCTGTAGCCTGGGAACATAACTAAGGATTGATTCTGGAACCCTGTGGCCTGGGAACATGACATCGGTGGATTCTCGAACCCTGTGGCCTGGGAACATGAGAACGGTTTGATTCTGGAACCCTGTGGCCTGGCAACTTGACTGAGCCTTGATTCTGGAACCCTGTGGCCTGGCAACATGACTGAGGCTTGATTCTGGAACCGTGTGGCCTGGGAACTTGACTGGGGTTTGATCGCAGAAACCTGTTGACTGTCCACATGACTGAGGTTTGATGGTGGGACCCTGTGCACTGGGAACATAACTGAGGTTTGATGGTTGAACCCTGTGGCATGGCAACATGATTGAGGTTTGATTGTGGAACCCTCAGGCTTGGGAACATGACTGAGGCTTGATGGTGGAACACTGTGGCCTGGAAACAGGAATGAGGTTTGATGGTGGAACCCTTTGGCCTCGCAACATGACTGAGGTTTGATTCTGGAAAATTGTGGCCTGGGAACTTGACATCTGTTTAGATTGTGGAATAGTGTGCCCTGGGAACCTGACTGAGCCTTGGTTCTGGAACTCTGTGAACTGGGAACATGACTGAGGTTTATTCTAGAACCCTGTAGCCTGGGAACATAACTGAGGATTGATTCTGGAACCCTGTGGCCTGGGAACATGACATCGGTGGATTCTGGAACCCTGTGGCCTGGGAACATGAGAAGGTTGGATTCTGGAACCCTGTGGCCTGGAAACATGAGTGAGGCTTGATTCTGGAACCCTGTGTCCTGGCAACATGACTGAGGCTTGATTCTGGAACTGTGTGGCCTGGGAACTTGACTGGGGTTTGTTCGCAGAAACCTGTGGACTGTCCACATGACTGAGGTTTGATGGTGGAACCCTGTGCACTGGGAACATGACTGAGGCCTGATACTGGAACCCCGTGGCGTGGGAACATGATTGAGGTTTGATTGTGGAACCCTCAGGCTTGGGAACATGACTGAGGCTTGATGGAGGAACACTGTGGCCTGGAAAGAGGAATGAGGTTTGATGGTGGAACCCTGTTGCCTGGCAACATGACTGAGGTTTGATTCTGGAAAACTGTGGCCTGGGAACATGACATCTGTTTAGATTGTGGAATAGTGTACCCAGGGAACCTGACTGAGCCTTGGTTCTGGAACTCTGTGGACTGGGAACATGACTGAGGTTTATTCTAGAACCCTGTAGCCTGGGAACATAACTGAGGATTGATTCTGGAACCCTGTGGCCTGGGAACATGACATCGGTGGATTCTGGAACCCTGTGGCCTGGCAACATGACTGAGGCTTGATTCTGGAACCCTGTGGCCTGGCAACATGACTGATGCTTGATTTTGGAACCGTGTGGCCTGGGAAATTGACTGGGGTTTGATCGCAGAAACCTGTTGACTGTCCACATGACTGAGGTTTGATGGTGGAACCCTGTGCACTGGGAACATAACTGAGGTTTGATGGTTGAACCCTGTGGCATGGCAACATGATTGAGGTTTGATTGTGGAACCCTCAGGCTTGGGAACATGACTGAGGCTTGATGGTGGAACACTGTGGCCTGGAAACAGGAATGAGGTTTGATGGTGGAACCCTGTGGCCTGGCAACATGACTGAGGTTTGATTCTGGAAAATTGTGGCCTGGGAACATGACATCTGTTTAGATTGTGGAATAGTGTGCCCTGGGAACCTGACTGAGCCTTGGTTCTGGAACTCTGTGGACTGGGAACATGACTGAGGTTTATTCTAGAACCCTGTAGCCTGGGAACATAACTGAGGATTGATTCTGGAACCCTGTGGCCTGGGAACATGACATCGGTGGATTCTGGAACCCTGTGGCCTGGGAACATGAGAACGGTTTGATTCTGGAACCCTGTGGCCTGGCAACATGACTGAGGCTTGATTCTGGAACCCTGTGGCCTGGCAACATGACTGAGGTTTGATTCTGGATCCCTGTGGCCTGGGAACATGACTGAGGCGTGATTCGGGAAAACTGTGGCCTGGGAAAATGACATCTATTTAGATTGTGGAATAGTGTGCCCTGGGAACCTGACTGAGCCTTGGTTCTGGAACTCTGTGGACTGGGAACATGACTGAGGTTTATTCTAGAACCCTGTAGCCTGGGAACATAACTGAGGATTGATTCTGGAACCCTGTGTCCTGGGAACATGACATCGGTGGATTCTGGAACCCTGTGGCCTGGGAACATGAGAAGGTTGGATTCTGGAACCCTGTGGCCTGGCAACATGAGTGAGGCTTGATTCTGGAACCCTGTGGCCTGGCAACATGACTGAGGCTTGATTCTGGAACCGTGTGGCCTGGGAACTTGACTGGGGTTTGTTCGCAGAAACCTGTGGACTGTCCACATGACTGAGGTTTGATGGTGGAACCCTGTGCACTGGGAACATGACTGAGGCCTGATACTGGAACCCCGTGGCGTGGGAACATGATTGAGGTTTGATGGAGGAACACTGTGGCCTGGAAAGAGGAATGAGGTTTGATGGTGGAACCCTGTTGCCTGGCAACATGACTGAGGTTTGATTCTGGAAAACTGTGGCCTGGGAACATGACATCTGTTTAGATTGTGGAATAGTGTACCCTGGGAACCTGACTGAGCCTTGGTTCTGGAACTCTGTGGACTGGGAACATGACTGAGGTTTATTCTAGAACCCTGTAGCCTGGGAACATAACTGAGGATTGATTCTGGAACCCTGTGGCCTGGGAACATGACATCGGTGGATTCTGGAACCCTGTGGCCTGGCAACATGACTGAGGCTTGATTCTGGAACCCTGTGGCCTGGCAACATGATTGAGGCTTGATTTTGGAACAGTGTGGCCTGGGAAATTGACTGGGGTTTGATCGCAGAAACCTGTGGACTGTCCCCATGACTGAGGTTTCATGGTTGAACCCTGTGGCATGGCAACATGATTGAGGTTTGATTGTGGAACCCTCAGGTTTGGGAACATGACTGAGGCTTGATGGTGGGACACTCTGGCCTGGAAACAGGAATGAGGTTTGATGGTGGAACCCTGCGCCCTGGCAACATGACTGAGGTTTGATTCTGGAAAACAGGCCTGGGAACATGACATCTGTTTAGATTGTGGAATAGTGTGCACTGGGAACCTGACTGAGCCTTGGTTCTGGAACTCTGTGGACTGGGAATATGACTGAGGTTTATTCTAGAACCCTGTAGCCTGGGAACATAACTGAGGATTGATTCTGGAACCCTGTGGCCTGGAAACATGACATCGGTGGATTCTGGAACCCTGTGGCCTGGGAACATGAGAACGGTTTGATTCTGGAACCCTGTGGCCTGGCAACATGACTGAGGCTTGATTCTGGAACCCTGTGGCCTGGCAACATGACTGAGGTTTGATTCTGGATCCCTGTGGCCTGGGAACATGACTGAGGCGTGATTCTGGAAAACTGTCGCCTGGGAAAATGACATCTGTTTAGATTGTGGAATAGTGTGCCCTGGGAACCTGACTGAGCCTTGTTTCTGGAACTCTGTGGACTGGGAACATGACTGAGGTTTATTCTAGAACCCTGTAGCCTGGGAACATAACTGAGGATTGATTCTGGAACCCTGTGGCCTGGGAACATGACATCGGTGGATTCTGGATACCTGTGGCCTGGGAATATGAGAACGGTTTGATTCTGGAACCCTGTGTCCTGGCAACATGACTGAGGCTTGATTCTGGAACCCTGTGGCCTGGCAACATGACTGAGGCTTGATTCTGGAACCCTGTGGCCTGGGAACTTGACTGGGGTTTGATCGCAGAAACCTGTGGACTGGCCACATGACTGAGGTTTGATGGTGGAACCCTGTGCACTGGGAACATGACTGAGGCCTGATACTGGAACCCCGTGGCGTTGGAACATGCCATTGGTTTGATTCTGGAACCCTGTTTCCTGAGAACATGACTGAGGTTTGATGGTTGAACCCTGTGGCATGGCAACATGATTGAGGTTTGATTGTGAAACCCTCAGGCTTGGGAACATGACTGAGGCTTAATGGTGGAACAGTGTGGCCTGAAAAGAGGAATGAGGTTTGATGGTGGAACCCTGTGGCCTGGCAAAATGACTGAGGTTTGATTCTGGAAAACTGTGGCCTGGGAACATGACATCTGTTTAGATTGTGGAATAGTGTGCCCTGGGAACCTGACTGAGCTTTGGTTCTGGAACTCTGTGGACTGGGAACATGACTGAGGTTTATTCTAGAACCCTGTAGCCTGGGAACATAACTGAGGATTGATTCTGGAACCCTGTGGCCTGGGAACATGACATCGGTGGATTCTGGAACTCTGTGGCCTGGGAACATGAGAACGGTTTGATTCTGGAACCCTGTGGCCTTGCAACATGATTGAGGCTTGATTCTGGAACCCTGTGGCCGGGCAACATGACTGAGGTTTGATTCTGGATCCCTGTGGCCTGGGAACATGACTGAGGCGTGATTCTGGAAAACTGTGTCTTGGGAACATGACATCTGTTTAGATTGTGGAATAGTGTGCCCTGGGAACCTGACTGAGCCTTCTTCTGGAACTCTGTGGACTGGGAACATGACTGAGGTTTATTCAAGAACCCTGTAGCCTGGGAACATAACTGAGGATTGATTCTGGAACCCTGTGGCCTGGGAACATGACATCGGTGGAATCTGGAACCCTGTGGCCTGGCAACATGACTGAGGCTTGATTCTGGAACCCTGTGGCCTGGCAACATGAATGAGGCTTGATTCTGGAACCCTGTGGCCTGGCAACATGACTGAGGCTTGATTCTGGAACCCTGTGGCCTGGCAACATGACTGAGGCTTGATTCTGGAACCGTGTGGCCTGGGAACTTGACTGGGGTTTGATCGCAGAAACCTGTGGACTGTCCACATGACTGAGGTTTCATGGTTGAACGCTGTGGCATGGCAACATGATTGAGGTTTGATTGTGGAACCCTCAGGCTTGGGAACATGACCTAGGCTTGATGGTGGAACCCTGTGGCCTGGAAACAGGAATGACGTTTGATGGTGGAACCCTGCGGCCTGGCAACATGATTGAGGTTTGATTCTGGAAAACTGTGGCCTGGGAACATGACATCTATTTAGATTGTGGAATAGTGTGCCCTGGGAACCTGACTGAGCCTTGGTTCTGGAACTCTGTGGACTGGGAACATGACTGAGGTTTATTCTAGAACCCTGTAGCCTGGGAACATAACTGAGGATTGATTCTGGAACCCTGTGGCCTGGGAACATGACATCGGTGGATTCTGGAAACCTGTGGCCTGGGAACATGAGAACGGTTTGATTCTGGCACCCTGTGGCCTGGCAACATGACTGAGGCTTGATTCTGGAACCCTGTGGCCTGGCAACATGACTGAGGTTTGATTCTGGATCCCTGTGGCCTGGGAACATGACTGAGGCGTGATTCTGGAAAACTGTGGCCTGGGAAAATGACATCTGTTTAGATTGTGGAATAGTGTGCCCTGGGAACATGACTGAGCCTTGGTTCTGGAACTCTGTGGACTGGGAACATGACTGAGGTTTATTCTAGAACCCTGTAGCCTGGGAACATAACTGAGGATTGATTCTGGAACCCTGTGGCCTGGGAACATGACATCGGTGGATTCTGGAACCCTGTGGCCTGGGAACATGAGAACGGTTTGATTCTGGAACCCTGTGGCCTGGGCACATGACTGAGGCTTGATTCTGGAACCCTGTGGCCTGGCAACATGACTGAGGCTTGATTCTGGAACCGTGTGGCCTGGGAACTTGACTGGGGTTTGATCGCAGAAACCTGTGGACTGGCCACATGACTGAGGTTTGATGGTGGAACCCTGTGCACTGGGAACATAACTGAGGTTTGATGGTTGAACCCTGTGGCCTGGCAACATGATTGAGGTTTGATTGTGGAACCCTTAGGTTTGGGAACATGACTGAGGCTTGATGGTGGTACACTGTGGCCTGGAAACAGGAATGAGGTTTGATGGTGGAACCCTGTGGCCTGGCAACATGACTGAGGTTTGATTCTGGAAACCTTTGGCCTGGGAACATGACATCTGTTTAGATTGTGGAATAGTGTGCCCTGGGAACCTGACTGAGCCTTGGTTCTGGAACTCTGTGGACTGGGAACATGACTGAGGTTTATTCTAGAACCCTGTAGCCTGGGAACATAACTGAGGATTGATTCTGGAACCCTGTGGCCTGGGAACATGACATCGGTGGATTCTGGAACCCTGTGGCCTGGCAACATGACTGAGGCTTGATTCTGGAACCCTGTGGCCTGGCAACATGATTGAGGCTTGATTTTGGAACCGTGTGGCCTGGGAAATTGACTGGGGTTTGATCGCAGAAACCTGTGGACTGTCCCCATGACTGAGGTTTGATGGTTGAACCCTGTGGCATGGCAACATGATTGAGGTTTGATTGTGGAACCCTCAGGTTTGGGAACATGACTGAGGCTTGATGGTGGGACACTCTGGCCTGGAAACAGGAATGAGGTTTGATGGTGGAACCCTGCGCCCTGGCAACATGACTGAGGTTTGATTCTGGAAAACAGGCCTGGGAACATGACATCTGTTTAGATTGTGGAATAGTGTGCACTGGGAACCTGACTGAGCCTTGGTTCTGGAACTCTGTGGACTGGGAATATGACTGAGGTTTATTCTAGAACCCTATAGCCTGGGAACATAACTGAGGATTGATTCTGGAACCCTGTGGCCTGGAAACATGACATCGGTTGATTCTGGAACCCTGTGGCCTGGGAACATGAGAACGGTTTGATTCTGGAACCCTGTGGCCTGGCAACATGACTGAGGCTTGATTCTGGAACCCTGTGGCCTGGCAACATGACTGAGGTTTGATTCTGGATCCCTGTGGCCTGGGAACATGACTGAGGCGTGATTCTGGAAAACTGTCGCCTGGGAAAATGACATCTGTTTAGATTGTGGAATAGTGTGCCCTGGGAACCTGACTGAGCCTTGGTTCTGGAACTCTGTGGACTGGGAACATGACTGAGGTTTATTCTAGAACCCTGTAGCCTGGGAACATAACTGAGGATTGATTCTGGAACCCTGTGGCCTGGGAACATGACATCGGTGGATTCTGGATACCTGTGGCCTGGGAACATGAGAACGGTTTGATTCTGGAACCCTGTGTCCTGGCAACATGACTGAGGCTTGATTCTGGAACCCTGTGGCCTGGCAACATGACTGAGGCTTGATTCTGGAACCCTGTGGCCTGGGAACTTGACTGGGGTTTGATCGCAGAAACCTGTGGACTGGCCACATGACTGAGGTTTGATGGTGGAACCCTGTGCACTGGGAACATGACTGAGGCCTGATACTGGAACCCCGTGGCGTTGGAACATGCCATTGGTTTGATTCTGGAACCCTGTTTCCTGAGAACATGACTGAGGTTTGATGGTTGAACCCTGTGGCATGGCAACATGATTGAGGTTTGATTGTGAAACCCTCAGGCTTGGGAACATGACTGAGGCTTAATGGTGGAACAGTGTGGCCTGAAAAGAGGAATGAGGTTTGATGGTGGAACCCTGTGGCCTGGCAAAATGACTGAGGTTTGATTCTGGAAAACTGTGGCCTGGGAACATGACATCTGTTTAGATTGTGGAATAGTGTGCCCTGGGAACCTGACTGAGCTTTGGTTCTGGAACTCTGTGGACTGGGAACATGACTGAGGTTTATTCTAGAACCCTGTAGCCTGGGAACATAACTGAGGATTGATTCTGGAACCCTGTGGCCTGGGAACATGACATCGGTGGATTCTGGAACTCTGTGGCCTGGGAACATGAGAACGGTTTGATTCTGGAACCCTGTGGCCTTGCAACATGATTGAGGCTTGATTCTGGAAACCTGTGGCCGGGCAACATGACTGAGGTTTGATTCTGGATCCCTGTGGCCTGGGAACATGACTGAGGCGTGATTCTGGAAAACTGTGTCTTGGGAACATGACATCTGTTTAGATTGTGGAATAGTGTGCCCTGGGAACCTGACTGAGCCTTCTTCTGGAACTCTGTGGACTGGGAACATGACTGAGGTTTATTCAAGAACCCTGTAGCCTGGGAACATAACTGAGGATTGATTCTGGAACCCTGTGGCCTGGGAACATGACATCGGTGGAATCTGGAACCCTGTGGCCTGGCAACATGACTGAGGCTTGATTCTGGAACCCTGTGGCCTGGCAACATGAATGAGGCTTGATTCTGGAACCCTGCGGCCTGGCAACATGACTGAGGCTTGATTCTGGAACCCTGTGGCCTGGCAACATGACTGAGGCTTGATTCTGGAACCGTGTGGCCTGGGAACTTGACTGGGGTTTGATCGCAGAAACCTGTGGACTGTCCACATGACTGAGGTTTCATGGTTGAACGCTGTGGCATGGCAACATGATTGAGGTTTGATTGTGGAACCCTCAGGCTTGGGAACATGACCTAGGCTTGATGGTGGAACCCTGTGGCCTGGAAACAGGAATGACGTTTGATGGTGGAACCCTGCGGCCTGGCAACATGATTGAGGTTTGATTCTGGAAAACTGTGGCCTGGGAACATGACATCTATTTAGATTGTGGAATAGTGTGCCCTGGGAACCTGACTGAGCCTTGGTTCTGGAACTCTGTGGACTGGGAACATGACTGAGGTTTATTCTAGAACCCTGTAGCCTGGGAACATAACTGAGGATTGATTCTGGAACCCTGTGGCCTGGGAACATGACATCGGTGGATTCTGGAAACCTGTGGCCTGGGAACATGAGAACGGTTTGATTCTGGCACCCTGTGGCCTGGCAACATGACTGAGGCTTGATTCTGGAACCCTGTGGCCTGGCAACATGACTGAGGTTTGATTCTGGATCCCTGTGGCCTGGGAACATGACTGAGGCGTGATTCTGGAAAACTGTGGCCTGGGAAAATGACATCTGTTTAGATTGTGGAATAGTGTGCCCTGGGAACATGACTGAGCCTTGGTTCTGGAACTCTGTGGACTGGGAACATGACTGAGGTTTATTCTAGAACCCTGTGGCCTGGGAACATAACTGAGGATTGATTCTGGAACCCTGTGGCCTGGGAACATGACATCGGTGGATTCTGGAACCCTGTGGCCTGGGAACATGAGAACGGTTTGATTCTGGAACCCTGTGGCCTGGGCACATGACTGAGGCTTGATTCTGGAACCCTGTGGCCTGGCAACATGACTGAGGCTTGATTCTGGAACCGTGTGGCCTGGGAACTTGACTGGGGTTTGATCGCAGAAACCTGTGGACTGGCCACATGACTGAGGTTTGATGGTGGAACCCTGTGCACTGGGAACATAACTGAGGTTTGATGGTTGAACCCTGTGGCATGGCAACATGATTGAGGTTTGATTGTGGAACCCTTAGGTTTGGGAACATGACTGAGGCTTGATGGTGGTACACTGTGGCCTGGAAACAGGAATGAGGTTTGATGGTGGAACCCTGTGGCCTGGCAACATGACTGAGGTTTGATTCTGGAAAACTGTGGCCTGGCAACATGATTGAGGCTTGATTTTGGAACCGTGTGGCCTGGGAAATTGACTGGGGTTTGATCGCAGAAACCTGTGGACTCTCCCCATGACTGAGGTTTCATGGTTGAACCCTGTGGCATGGCAACATGATTGATGTTTGATTGTGGAACCCTCAGGTTTGGGAACATGACTGAGGCTTGATGGAGGAACACTCTGGCCTGGAAACAGGAATGAGGTTTGATGGTGGAACCCTGCGCCCTGGCAACATGACTGAGGTTTGATTCTGGAAAACTGTGGCCTGGGAACATGACATCTGTTTAGATTGTGGAATAGTGTGCCCTGGGAACCTGACTGAGCCTTGGTTCTGGAACTCTGTGGACTGGGAACATGACTGAGTTTTATTCTAGAACCCTGTAGCCTGGGAACATAACTGAGGATTGATTCTGGAACCCTGTGGCCTGGGAACATGACATCGGTGGATTCTGGAACCCTGTGGCCTGGGAACATGAGACGGTTTGATTCTGGAACCCTGTGGCCTGGCAACATGACTGAGGCTTGATTCTGGAACCGTGTGGCCTGGGAACTTGACTGGGGTTTGATCGCAGAAACCTGTGGACTGGCCACATGACTGAGGTTTGATGGTGGAACCCTGTGCACTGGGAACATGACTGAGGCCTGATACTGGAACCCCGTGGCGTTGGAACATGCCATTGGTTTGATTCTGGAACCCTGTTTCCTGAGAACATGACTGAGGTTTGATGGTTGAACCCTGTGGCATGGCAACATGATTGAGGTTTGATTGTGGAACCCTCAGGCTTGGGAACATGACTGAGGCTTGATTCTGGAACCCTGTGGCCTGGCAACATGACTGAGGTTTGATTCTGGATCCCTGTGGCCTGGGAACATGACTGAGGCGTGATTCTGGAAAACTGTGGCCTGGGAAAATGACATCTGTTTAGATTGTGGAATAGTGTGCCCTGGGAACCTGACTGAGCCTTGGTTCTGGAACTCTGTGGACTGGGAACATGACTGAGGTTTATTCTAGAACCCTGTAGCCTGGGAACATAACTGAGGATTGATTCTGGAACCCTGTGGCCTGGGAATATGACATCGGTGGATTCTGGAACCCTGTGGCCTGGGAACATGAGAACGGTTTGATTCTGGAACCCTGTGGCCTGGGCACATGACTGAGGCTTGATTCTGGAACCCTGTGGCCTGGCAACATGACTGAGGCTTGATTCTGGAACCGTGTGGCCTGGGAACTTGACTGGGGTTTGATCGCAGAAACCTGTGGACTGGCCACATGACTGAGGTTTGATGGTGGAACCCTGTGCACTGGGAACATAACTGAGGTTTGATGGTTGAACCCTGTGGCATGGCAACATGATTGAGGTTTGATTGTGGAACCCTCAGGCTTGGGAACATGACTGAGGCTTGATGGTGGAACACTGTGGCCTGGAAACAGGAATGAGGTTTGATGGTGGAACCCTGTGGCCTGGCAACATGACTGAGGCGTGATTCTGGAAAACTGTTGCCTGGGAACATGACATCTGTTTAGATTGTGGAATAGTGTGCCCTGGGAACCTGACTGAGCCTTGGTTCTGGAACTCTGTGGACTGGGAACATGACTGAGGTTTATTCTAGAACCCTGTAGCCTGGGAACATAACTGAGGATTGATTCTGGAACCCTGTGGCCTGGGAACATGACATCGGTGGATTCTGGAACCCTGTGGCCTGGGAACATGAGACGGTTTGATTCTGGAACCCTGTGGCCTGGCAACATGACTGAGGCTTGATTCTGGAACCCTGTGGCCTGGCAACATGACTGAGGTTTGATTCTGGATCCCTGTGGCCTGGGAACATGACTGAGGCGTGATTCTGGAAAACTGTGGCCTGGAAACATGACATCTGTATATATTGTGGAATAGTGTGCCCTGGGAACCTGACTGAGCCTTGGTTCTGGAACTCTGTGGACTGGGAACATGACTGAGTTTTATTCTAGAACCCTGTAGCCTGGGAACATAACTGAGGATTGATTCTGGAACCCTGTGGCCTGGGAACATGACATCGGTGGATTCTGGAACCCTGTGGCCTGGGAACATGAGAACGGTTTGATTCTGGAACCCTGTGACCTGGCAACATGACTGAGGCTTGATTCTGGAACCCTGTGGCCTGGCAACATGATTGAGGCTTGATTTTGGAACCGTGTGGCCTGGGAAATTGACTGGGGTTTGATCGCAGAAACCTGTGGACTGTCCCCATGACTGAGGTTTCATGGTTGAACCCTGTGGCATGGCAACATGATTGATGTTTGATTGTGGAACCCTCAGGTTTGGGAACATGACTGAGGCTTGATGGTGGAACACTCTGGCCTGGAAACAGGAATGAGGTTTGATGGTGGAACCCTGCGCCCTGGCAACATGACTGAGGTTTGATTCTGGAAAACTGTGGCCTGGGAACATGACATCTGTTTAGATTGTGGAATAGTGTGCCCTGGGAACCTGACTGAGCCTTGGTTCTGGAACTCTGTGGACTGGGAACATGACTGAGGTTTATTCTAGAACCCTGTAGCCTGGGAACATAACTGAGGATTGATTCTGGAACCCTGTGGCCTGGGAACATGACATCGGTGGATTCTGGAACCCTGTGGCCTGGGAACATGAGAACGGTTTGATTCTGGAACCCTGTGGCCTGGCAACATGACTGAGGCTTGATTCTGGAACCCTGTGGCCTGGCAACATGACTGAGGTTTGATTCTGGATCCCTGTGGCCTGGGAACATGACTGAGGCGTGATTCTGGAAAACTGTGGCCTGGAAACATGACATCTGTATAGATTGTGGAATAGTGTGCCCTGGGAACCTGACTGAGCCTTGGTTCTGGAACTCTGTGGACTGGGAACATGACTGAGTTTTATTATAGAACCCTGTAGCCTGGGAACATAACTGAGGATTGATTCTGGAACCCTGTGGCCTGGGAACATGACATCGGTGGATTCTGGAACCCTGTGGCCTGGGAACATGAGAACGGTTTGATTCTGGAACCCTGTGTCCTGGCAACATGACTGAGGCTTGATTCTGGAACCCTGTGGCCTGGCAACATGACTGAGGCTTGATTCTGGAACCGTGTGGCCTGGGAACTTGACTGGGGTTTGATCGCAGAAACCTGTGGACTGGCCACATGACTGAGGTTTGATGGTGGAACCCTGTGCACTGGGAACATGACTGAGGCCTGATACTGGAACCCCGTGGCGTTGGAACATGCCATTGGTTTGATTCTGGAACCCTGTTTCCTGAGAACATGACTGAGGTTTGATGGTTGAACCCTGTGGCATGGCAACATGATTGAGGTTTGATTGTGGAACCCTCAGGCTTGGGAACATGACTGAGGCTTAATGGTGGAACAGTGTGGCCTGAAAAGAGGAATGAGGTTTGATGGTGGAACCCTGTGGCCTGGCAAAATGACTGAGGTTTGATTCTGGAAAACTGGGGCCTGGGAACATGACATCTGTTTAGATTGTGGAATAGTGTGCCCTGGGAACCTGAGTGAGCTTTGGTTCTGGAACTCTGTGGACTGGGAACATGACTGAGGTTTATTCTAGAACCCTGTAGCCTGGGAACATAACTGAGGATTGATTCTGGAACCCTGTGGCCTGGGAACATGACATCGGTGGATACTGGAACTCTGTGGCCTGGGAACATGAGAACGGTTTGATGCTGGAACCCTGTGGCCTGGCAACATGACTGAGGTTTGATTCTGGAAAACTGTGGCCTGGGAACATGACATCTGTTTAGATTGTGGAATAGTGTGCCCTGGGAAACTGACTGAGCTTTGGTTCTGGAACTCTGTGGACTGGGAACATGACTGAGGTTTATTCTAGAACCCTGTAGCCTGGGAACATAACTGAGGATTGATTCTGGAACCCTGTGGCCTGGAACATGACATCTGTGGATTCTGGAACTCTGTGGCCTGGGAACATGAGAACGGTTTGATTCTGGAACCCTGTGGCCTGGCAACATGACTGAGCCTTGATTCTGGAACCCTGTGGCCTGGCAACATGACTGAGGCTTGATTCTGGAACCGTGTGGCCTGGGAACTTGACTGGGGTTTGATCGCAGAAACCTGTTGACTGTCCACATGACTGAGGTTTGATGGTGGGACCCTGTGCACTGGGAACATAACTGAGGTTTGATGGTTGAACCCTGTGGCATGGCAACATGATTGAGGTTTGATTGTGGAACCCTCAGGCTTGGGAACATGACTGAGGCTTGATGGAGGAACACTGTGGCCTGGAAACAGGAATGAGGTTTGATGGTGGAACCCTGTGGCCTGGCAACATGACTGAGGTTTGATTCTGGAAAACTTTGGCCTGGGAACATGACATCTGTTTAGATTGTGGAATAGTGTGCCCTGGGAACCTGACTGAGCCTTGGTTCTGGAACTCTGTGGACTGGGAACATGACTGAGGTTTATTCTAGAACCCTGTAGCCTGGGAACATAACTGAGGATTGATTCTGGAACCCTGTGGCCTGGGAACATGACATCGGTGGATTCTGGAACCCTGTGGCCTGGGAACATGAGAACGGTTTGATTCCGGAACCCTGTTGCCTGGCAACATGACTGAGGCTTGATTCTGGTACCCTGTGGCCTGGCCACATGACTGAGGTTTGATTCTGGATTCCTGTGGCCTGGGAACATGACTGAGGCCTGATTCTGGAAAACTGTGGCCTGGGAACATGACATCTGTTTAGATTGTGGAATAGTGTGCCCTGGGAACCTGACTGAGCCTTGGTTCTGGAACTCTGTGGACTGGGAACATGACTGAGGTTTATTCTAGAACCCTGTAGCCTGGGAACATAACTGAGGATTGATTCTGGAACCCTGTGGCCTGGGAACATGACTTCGGTGGATTCTGGAACCCTGTGGCCTGGGAACATGAGAACGGTTTGATTCTGGAAACCTGTGGCCTGGCAACATGACTGAGGCTTGATTCTGGAACCCTGTGGCCTGGGAAATTGAATGGGGTTTAATCGCAGAAACCTGTGGACTGTCCACATGACTGAGGTTTGATGGTGGAACCCTGTGCACTGGGAACATGACTGAGGTTTGATTCTGGAAAACTGTGGCCTGGGAACATGACATCTGTTTAGATTGTGGAATAGTGTGCCCTGGGAACCTGACTGAGCCTTGGTTCTGGAACTCTGTGGACTGGGAACATGACTGAGGTTTATTCTAGAACCCTGTAGCCTGGGAATATAACTGAGGATTGATTCTGGAACCCTGTGGCCTGGGAACATGACATCGGTGGATTCTGGAACCCTGTGGCCTGGGAACATGAGAAGGTTGGATTCTGGAATCCTGTGGCCTGGCAACATGACTGAGGCTTGATTCTGGAACCGTGTGGCCTGGGAACTTGACTGGGGTTTGTTCGCAGAAACCTGTGGACTGTCCACATGTCTGAGGTTTGATGGTGGAACCCTGTGCACTGGGAACATGACTGAGGCCTGATACTGGAACCCCGTGGCGTGGGAACATGATTGAGGTTTGATTGTGGAACCCTCAGGCTTGGGAACATGACTGAGGCTTGATGGTGGAACACTGTGGCCTGGAAACAGGAATGAGGTTTGATGGTGGAACCCTGTGGCCTGGCAACATGACTGAGGTTTGATTCTGGAAAACTGTGGCCTGGGAACATGACATCTGTTTAGATTGTGGAATAGTGTGCCCTGGGAACCTGACTGAGCCTTGGTTCTGGAACTCTGTGGACTGGGAACATGACTGAGGTTTAATCTAGAACCCTGTAGCCTGGGAACATAACTGAGGATTGATTCTGGAACCCTGTGGCCTGGGAACATGACATCGGTGGATTCTGGAACCCTGTGGCCTGGCAACATGACTGAGGCTTGATTCTGGAACCCTGTGGCCTGGCAACATGATTGAGGCTTGATTCTGGAACCGTGTGGCCTGGGAAATTGACTGGGGTTTGATCGCAGAAACCTGTGGACTGTCGCCATGACTGAGGTTTGATGGTTGCACCCTGTGGCATGGCAACATGATTGATGTTTGATTGTGGAACCGTCAGGTTTGGGAACATGACTGAGGCTTGATGGTGGAACCCTCTGGCCTGGAAACAGGAATGAGGTTTGATGGTGGAACCCTGCGCCCTGGCAACATGACTGAGGTTTGATTCTGGAAAACTGTGGCCTGGGAACATGACATCTGTTTATATTGTGGAATAGTGTGCCCTGGGAACGTGACTGAGCCTTGGTTCTGGAACTCTGTGGACTGGGAACATGACTGAGGTTTATTCTAGAACCCTGTAGCCTGGGAACATAACTGAGGATTGATTCTGGAACCCTGTGGCCTGGGAACATGACATCGGTGGATTCTCGAACCCTGTGGCCTGGGAACATGAGAACGGTTTGATTCTGGAACCCTGTGTCCTGGCAACATGACTGAGTCTTGATTCTGGAACCCTGTGGCCTGGCAACATGACTGAGGCTTGATTCTGGAACCGTGTGGCCTGGGAACTTGACTGGGGTTTGTTCGCAGAAACCTGTTGACTGTCCAAATGACTGAGGTTTGATGGTGGAACCCTGTGCCCTGGGAACATGACTGAGGTTTGATGGTTGAACCCTGTGGCATGGCAACATGATTGAGGTTTGATTGTGGAACCCTCAGGCTTGGGAACATGACTGAGGCTTGATGGTGGAACACTGTGGCCTGGAAACAGGAATGAGGTTTGATGGTGGAACCCTGTGGCCTGGCAACATGACTGAGGTTTGATTCTGGAAAACTGTGGCCTGGGAACATGACATCTGTTTAGATTGTGGAATAGTGTGCCCTGGGAACCTGACTGAGCTTTGGTTCTGGAACTCTGTGGACTGGGAACATGACTGAGGTTTATTCTAGAACCCTGTAGCCTGGGAACATAACTGAGGATTGATTCTGGAACCCTGTGGCCTGGGAACATGACATCGGTGGATTCTGGAACCCTGTGGCCTGGGAACATGAGAACGGTTTGATTCTGGAACCCTGTGGCCTGGCAACATGACTGAGGGTTGATTCTGGAACCCTGTGGCCTGGCAACATGACTGAGGCTTGATTCTGGAACCGTGTGGCCTGGGAACTTGACTGGGGTTTGATCGCAGAAACCTGTGGACTGTCCCCATGACTGAGGTTTGATGGTTGAACCCTGTGGCATGGCAACATGATTGAGGTTTGATTGTGGAACCCTCAGGCTTGGGAACATGACTGAGGCTTGATGGTGCAACCCTCTGGCCTGGAAACAGGAATGAGGTTTGATGGTGGAACCCTGTGGCATGGCAACATGATTGAGGTTTGATTGTGGAACCCTCAGGCTTGGGAACATGACTGAGGCTTAATGGTGGAACACTGTGGGCTGAAAAGAGGAATGAGGTTTGATGGTGGAACCCTGTGGCCTGGCAAAATGACTGAGGTTTGATTCTGGAAAACTGTGGCCTGGGAACATGACATCTGTTTAGATTGTGGAATAGTGTGCCCTGGGAACCTGACTGAGCTTTGGTTCTGGAACTCTGTGGACTGGGAACATGACTGAGGTTTATTCTAGAACCCTGTAGCCTGGGAACATAACTGAGGATTGATTCTGGAACCCTGTGGCCTGGGAACATGACATCGGTGGATTCTGGAACCCTGTGGTCTGGGAACATGAGAACGGTTTGATTCTGGAACCCTGTGGCCTGGCAAAATGATTGAGGCTTGATTCTGGAACCCTGTGGCCTGGCAACATGACTGAGGTTTGATTCTGGATCCCTGTGGCCTGGGAACATGACTGAGGCGTGATTCTGGAAAACTATGTCTTGGGAACATGACATCTGTTTAGATTGTGGAATAGTGTGCCCTGGGAACCTGACTGAGCCTTCTTCTGGAACTCTGTGGACTGGGAACATGACTGAGGTTTATTCTAGAACCCTGTAGCCTGGGAACATAACTGAGGATTGATTCTGGAACTCTGTGGCCTGGGAACATGACATCGGTGGAATCTGGAACACTGTGGCCTGGCAACATGACTGAGGCTTGATTCTGGAACCCTGTGGCCTGGCAACATGACTGAGGCTTGATTCTGGAACCGTGTGGCCTGGGAACTTGACTGGGGTTTGATCGCAGAAACCTGTGGACTGTCCACATGACTGAGGTTTGATGGTGGAACCCTGTGCACTGGGAACATGACTGAGGCCTGATACTGGAACCCCGTGGCGTGGGAACATGCCATTGGTTTGATTCTGGAATCCTGTTTCCTGAGAAAATGACTGAGGTTTGATGGTTGAACCCTGTGGCATGGCAACATGATTGAGGTTTGATTGTGGAACCCTCAGGCTTGGGAACATGACTGAGGCTTGATGGTGGAACCCTCTGGCCTGGAAAGAGGAATGAGGTTTGATGGTGGAACCCTGTGGCCTGGCAACATGACTGAGGTTTGATTCTGGAAAACTGTGTCCTGAGAACATGACATCTGTTTAGATTGTGGAATAGTGTGCCCTGGGAACCTGACTGAGCCTTGGTTCTGGAACTCTGTGGACTGGGAACATGACTGAGGTTTATTCTAGAACCCTGTAGCCTGGGAACATAACTGAGGATTGATTCTGGAACCCTGTGGCCTGGGAATATGACATCGGTGGATTCTGGAACCCTGTGGCCTGGGAAAATGAGAACGGTTTGATTCTGGAACCCTGTGGCCTGGCAACATGACTGAGGCTTGATTCTGGAACCCTGTGGCCTGGCAACATGACTGAGGTTTGATTCTGGATCCCTGTGGCCTGGGAACATGACTGAGGCGTGATTCGGGAAAACTGTGGCCTTGGAAAAAGACATCTGTTTAGATTGTGGAATAGTGTGCCCTGGGAACCTGACTGAGCCTTGGTTCTGGAACTCTGTGGACTGGGAACATGACTGAGGTTTATTCTAGAACCCTGCAGCCTGGGAACATAACTGAGGATTGATTCTGGAACCCTGTGGCCTGGGAACATGACATCGGTGGATTCTGGAACCCTGTGGCCTGGGAACATGAGAAGGTTTGATTCTGGAACCCTGTGGCCTGGCAACATGAGTGAGGCTTGATTCTGAAACACTGTGGCCTGGCAACATGACTGAGGCTTGATTCTGGAACCGTGTGGCCTGGGAACTTGACTGGGGTTTGTTCGCAAAAACCTGTGGACTGTCCACATGACTGAGGTTTGATGGTGGAACCCTGTGCACTGGGAACATGACTGAGGCCTGATACTGGAACCCCGTGGCGTGGGAACATGATTGAGGTTTGATTGTGGAACCCTCATGCTTGGGAACATGACTGAGGCTTGATGGAGGAACACTGTGGCCTGGAAAGAGGAATGAGGTTTGATGGTGGAACCCTGTTGCCTGGCAACATGACTGAGGTTTGATTCTGGTAAATTGTGGCCTGGGAACATGACATCTGTTTAGATTGTGGAATAGTGTGCCCTGGGAACCTGACTGAGCCTTGGTTCTGGAACTCTGTGGACTGGGAACATGACTGAGGTTTATTCTAGAACCCTGTAGCCTGGGAACATAACTGAGGATTGATTCTGGAACCCTGTGGCCTGGGAACATGACATCGGTGGATTCTGGAACCCTGTGGCCTGGCAACATGACTGAGGCTTGATTCTGGAACCCTGTGGCCTGGCAACATGATTGAGGCTTGATTCTGGAACCGTGTGGCATGGGAAATTGACTGGGGTTTGATCGCAGAAACCTGTGGACTGTCCCCATGACTGAGGTTTGATGGTTGAACCCTGTGGCATGGCAACATGATTGAGGTTTTAGTGTGGAACCCTCAGGTTTGGGAACATGACTGAGGCTTGATGGTGGAACACTCTGGCCTGGAAACAGGAATGAGGTTTGATGGTGGAACCCTGCGCCCTGGCAACATGACTGAAGTTTGATTCTGGAAAACTGTGGCCTGGGAACATGACATCTGTTTAGATTGTGGAATAGTGTGCCCTGGGAACCTGACTGAGCCTTGGTTCTGGAACTCTGTGGATTGGGAACATGACTGAGGTTTATTCTAGAACCCTGTAGCCTGGGAACATAAGTGAGGATTGATTCTGGAACCCTGTGGCCTGGGAACATGACATCGGTGGATTCTGGAACCCTGTGGCCTGGGAACATGAGAACGGTTTGATTCTGGAACCCTGTGGCCTGGCAACATCATTGAGGCTTGATTCTGGAACCCTGTGGCCTGGCAACATGACTGAGGTTTGATTCTGGATCCCTGTGGCCTGGGAACATGACTGAGGCGTGATTCTGGAAAACTGTGTCTTGGGAACATGACATCTGTTTAGATTGTGGAATAGTGTGCCCTGGGAACCTGACTGAGCCTTCTTCTGGAACTCTGTGGACTGGGAACATGACTGAGGTTTATTCTAGAACCCTGTAGCCTGGGAACATAACTGAGGATTGATTCTGGAACCCTGTAGCCTGGGAACATGACTTCGGTGGAATCTGGAACCCTGTGGCCTGGCAACATGACTGAGGCTTGATTCTGGAACCCTGTGGCCTGGCAACATGACTGAGGTTTGATTCTGGATCCCTGTGGCCTGGGAATATGACTGAGGCGTGATTCGGGAAAACTGTGGCCTGGGAAAATGACATCTGTTTAGATTGTGGAATAGTGTGCCCTGGGAAGCTGACTGAGCCTTGGTTCTGGAACTCTGTGGACTGGGAACATGACTGAGGTTTATTCTAGAACCCTGTAGCCTGGGAACATAACTGAGGTTTGATTCTGGAACCCTGTGCCCTGGGAACATGACATCGGTGGATTCTGGAACCCTGTGGCCTGGGAACATGAGAACGGTTTGATTCTGGAACCCTGTGGCCTGACAACATGACTGAGGCTTGATTCTGGAACCCTGTGGCCTGGCAACATGACTGAGGATTGATTCTGGAACCGTGTGGCCTGGGAACTTGACTGGGGTTTGATCGCAGAAACCTGTGGACTGTCCACATGACTGAGGTTTGATGGTGGAACCCTGTGCACTGGGAACATGACTGAGGCCTGATACTGGAACCCCGTGGCGTGGGAACATGCCATTGGTTTGATTCTGGAATCCTGTTTCCTGAGAAAATGACTGAGGTTTGATGGTTGAACCCTGTGGCATGGCAACATGACTGAGGTTTGATTCTGGAAAACTGTGGCCTGGGAACATGACATCTGTTTAGATTGTGGAATAGTGTGCCCTGGGAACCTGACTGAGCCTTGGTTCTGGAACTCTGTGTACTGGGAACATGACATCGGTGGATTCTGGAAACCTGTGGCCTGGGAACATGAGAACGGTTTGATTCTGGCACCCTGTGGCCTGGCAACATGACTGAGGCTTGATTCTGGAACCCTGTGGCCTGGCAACATGACTGAGGTTTGATTCTGGATCCCTGTGGCCTGGGAACATGACTGAGGCGTGATTCTGGAAAACTGTGGCCTGGGAAAATGACATCTGTTTAGATTGTGGAATAGTGTGCCCTGGGAACCTGACTGAGCCTTGGTTCTGGAACTCTGTGGACTGGGAACATGACTGAGGTTTATTCTAGAACCCTGTAGCCTGGGAACATAACTGAGGATTGATTCTGGAACCCTGTGGCCTGGGAACATGACATCGGTGGATTCTGGAACCCTGTGGCCTGGGAACATGAGAACGGTTTGATTCTGGAACCCTGTGGCCTGGCAACATGACTGAGGCTTGATTCTGGAACCCTGTGGCCTGGCAACATGACTGAGGTTTGATTCTGGATCCCTGTGGCCTGGGAACATGACTGAGGGGTGATTCTGGAAAACTGTGGCCTGGAAACATTACATCTGTTTAGATTGTGGAATAATGTGCCCTGGGAACCTGACTGAGCCTTGGTTCTGGAACTCTGTGGACTGGGAAAATGACTGAGGTTTATTCTAGAACCCTGTAGCCTGGGAACAAAACTGAGGATTGATTCTGGAACCCTGTGGCCTGGGAACATGACATCGGTGGATTCTGGAACCCTGTGGCCTGGGAACATCAGAACGGTTTGATTCTGGAACCCTGTGGCCTGGGCACATGACTGAGGCTTGATTCTGGAACCCTGTGGCCTGGCAACATGACTGAGGCTTGATTCTGGAACCGTGTGGCCTGGGAACTTGACTGGGGTTTGATCGCAGAAACCTGTGGACTGGCCACATGACTGAGGTTTGATGGTGGAACCCTGTGCACTGGGAACATAACTGAGGTTTGATGGTTGAACCCTGTGGCATGGCAACATGATTGAGGTTTGATTGTGGAACCCTCAGGCTTGGGAACATGACTGAGGCTTGATGGTGGAACACTGAGGCCTGAAAACAGGAATGAGGTTTGATGGTGGAACCCTGTGGCCTGGCAACATGACTGAGGTTTGATTCTGGAAAACTTTGGCCTGGGAACATGACATCTGTTTAGATTGTGGAATAGTGTGCCCTGGGAACCTGACTGAGCCTTGGTTCTGGAACTCTGTGGACTGGGAACATGACTGAGGTTTATTCTAGAACCCTGTAGCCTGGGAACATAACTGAGGATTGATTCTGGAACCCTGTGGCCTGGGAACATGAGAACGGTTTGATTGTGGCACCCTGTGGCCTGGCAACATGACTGAGGCTTGATTCTGGAACCCTGTGGCCTGGCAACATGACTGAGGTTTGATTCTGGATCCCTGTGGCCTGGGAACATGACTGAGGCGTGATTCGGGAAAACTGTGGCCTGGGAAAATGACATCTGTTTAGATTGTGGAATAGTGTGCCCTGGGAACCTGACTGAGTCTTGGTTCTGGAACTCTGTGGACTGGGAACATGACTGAGGTTTATTCTAGAACCCTGTAGCCTGGGAACATAACTGAGGATTGATTCTGGAACTCTGTGGCCTGGGAACATGACATCGGTGGATTCTGGAACCCTGTGGCCTGGGAACATGAGAAGGTTGGATTCTGGAACCCTGTGGCCTGGCAACATGAGTGAGGCTTGATTCTGGAACCCTGTGGCCTGGCAACATGACTGAGGCTTGATTCTGGAACCGTGTGGCCTGGGAACTTGACTGGGGTTTGTTCGCAGAAACCTGTGGACTGTCCACATGACTGAGGTTTGATGGTGGAACCCTGTGCACTGGGAACATGACTGAGGCCTGATACTGGAACCCCGTGGCGTGGGAACATGATTGAGGTTTGATTGTGGAACCCTCAGGCTTGGGAACATGACTGAGGCTTGATGGAGGAACACTGTGGCCTGGAAAGAGGAATGAGGTTTGATGGTGGAACCCTGTTGCCTGGCAACATGACTGAGGTTTGATTCTGGAAAACTGTGGCCTGGGAACATGACATCTGTTTAGATTGTGGAATAGTGTGCCCTGGGAACCTGACTGAGCCTTGGTTCTGGAACCCTGTGCACTGGGAACATAACTGAGGTTTGATGGTTGAACCCTGTGGCATGGCAACATGATTGAGGTATGATTGTGGAACCCTTAGGCTTGGGAACATGACTGAGGCTTGATGGTGGAACACTGTGGCCTGGAAACAGGAATGAGGTTTGATGGTGGAACCCTGTGGCCTGGCAACATGACTGAGGTTTGATTCTGGAAAACTTTGGCCTGGGAACATGACATCTGTTTAGATTGTGGAATAGTGTGCCCTAGGAACCTGACTGAGCCTTGGTTCTGGAACTCTGTGGACTGGGAACATGACTGAGGTTTATTCTAGAACCCTGTAGCCTGGGAACATAACTGAGGATTGATTCTGGAACCCTGTGGCCTGGGAACATGACATCGGTGGATTCTGGAACCCTGTGGCCTGGGAACATGAGAACGGTTTGATTCTGGAACCCTGTGGCCTGGCAACATGACTGAGGCTTGATTCTGGAACCCTGTGGCCTGGCAACATGACTGAGGTTTGATTCTGGATCCCTGTGGCCTGGGAACATGACTGAGGCGTGATTCTGGAAAACTGTGGCCTGGAAACATGACATCTGTTTAGATTGTGGAATAGTGTGCCCTGGGAACCTGACTGAGCATTGGTTCTGGAACTCTGTGGACTGGGAACATGACTGAGGTTTATTCTAGAACCCTGTAGCCTGGGAACATAACTGAGGATTGATTCTGGAACCCTGTGGCCTGGGAACATGACATCGGTGGATTCTGGAACCCTGTGGCCTGGGAAGATGAGAACGGTTTGATTCTGGAACCCTCTGTCCTGGCAACATGACTGAGGCTTGATTCTGGAACCCTGTGGCCTGGCAACATGACTGAGGCTTGATTCTGGAACCGTGCGGCCTGGGAACTTGACTGGGGTTTGATCGCAGAAACCTGTGGACTGGCCACATGACTGAGGTTTGATGGTGGAACCCTGTGCACTGGGAACATGACTGAGGCCTGATACTGGAACCCCGTGGCGTTGGAACATGCCATTGGTTTGATTCTGGAACCCTGTTTCCTGAGAACATGACTGAGGTTTGATGGTTGAACCCTGTGGCATGGCAACATGATTGAGGTTTGATTCTGGATCCCTGTGGCCTGGGAACATGACTGAGGCGTGATTCTGGAAAACTGTGTCTTGGGAACATGACATCTGTTTAGATTGTGGAATAGTGTGCCCTGGGAACCTGACTGAGCCTTCTTCTGGAACTCTGTGGACTGGGAACATGACTGAGGTTTATTCTAGAACCCTGTAGCCTGGGAACATAACTGAGGATTGATTCTGGAACCCTGTGGCCTGGGAACATGACATCGGTGGAATCTGGAACCCTGTGGCCTGGCAACATGACTGAGGCTTGATTCTGGAAACCTGTGGCCTGGCAACATGAATGAGGCTTGATTCTGGAAACCTGTGGCCTGGCAACATGACTGAGGCTTGATCCTGGAACCCTGTGGCCTCGCAACATGACTGAATCTTGATTCTGGAACCGTGTGGCCTGGGAACTTGACTGGGGTTTGATCGCAGAAACCTGTGGACTGGCCACATGACTGAGGTTTGATGGTGGAACCCTCAGGCTTGGGAACATGACCTAGGCTTGATGGTGGAACCCTCTGGCCTGGAAACAGGAATGAGGTTTGATGGTGGAACCCTGCGGCCTGGCAACATGACTGAGTTTTGATTCTGGAAAACTGTGGCCTGGGAACATGACATCTGTTTAGATTGTGGAATAGTGTGCCCTGGGAACCTGACTGAGCCTTGGTTCTGGAACCCTGTGGCCTGGGAACATGACATCGGTGGATTCTGGAAACCTGTGGCCTGGGAACATGAGAACGGTTTGATTCTGGCACCCTGTGGCCTGGCAACATGACTGAGGCTTGATTCTGGAACCCTGTGGCCTGGCAACATGACTGAGGTTTGATTCTGGATCCCTGTGGCCTGGGAACATGACTGAGGCGTGATTCTGGAAAACTGTGGCCTGGGAAAATGACATCTGTTTAGATTGTGGAATAGTGTGCCCTGGGAACCTGACTGAGCCTTGGTTCTGGAACTCTGTGGACTGGGAACATGACTGAGGTTTATTCTAGAACCCTGTAGCCTGGGAACATAACTGAGGATTGATTCTGGAACCCTGTGGCCTGGGAAAATGACATCGGTGGATTCTGGAACCCTGTGGCCTGGGAACATGAGAACGGTTTGATTCTGGAGCCCTGTGGCCTGGGCACATGACTGAGGCTTGATTCTGGAACCCTGTGGCCTGGCAACATGACTGAGGCTTGATTCTGGAACCGTGTGGCCTGGGAACTTGACTGGGGTTTGATCGCAGAAACCTGTGGACTGGCCACATGACTGAGGTTTGATGGTGGAACCCTGTGCACTGGGAACATGACTGAGGCCTGATACTGGAACCCCGTGGCGTGGGAACATGCCATTGGTTTGATTCTGGAACCCTGTTTCCTGAGAACATGACTGAGGCTTGATGGTTGAACCCTGTGGCATGGCAATATGATTGAGGTTTGATTGTGGAACCCTCAGGCTTGGGAACATGACTGAGGCTTAATGGTGGAACACTGTGGCCTGGAAACAGGAATGAGGTTTGATGGTGGAACTCTGTGGCCTGGCAACATGACTGAGGTTTGATTCTGGAACACTGTGGCCTGGGAACATGACATCTGTGTAGATTGTGGAATAGTGTGCCCTGGGAACCTGACTGAGCCTTGGTTCTGGAACTCTGTGGACTGGGAACATGACTGAGGTTTATTCTAGAACCCTGTAGCCTGGGAACATAACTGAGGATTGATTCTGGAACCCTGTGGCCTGGGAACATGACATCGGTGGATTCTGGAACCCTGTGGCCTGGGAACATGAGAACGGTTTGATTCTGGAACCCTGTGGCCTGGCAACTTGACTGAGGCTTGATTCTGGAACCCTGTGGCCTGGCAACATGACTGAGATTTGATTCTGGATCCCTGTGGCCTGGGAACATGACTGAGGCATGATTCTGGAAAACTGTGGCCTGGAAACATGACATCTGTTTAGATTGTGGAATAGTGTGCCCTGGGAACATGACTGAGCCTTGGTTCTGGAACTCTGTAGACTGGGAACATGACTGAGGTTTATTCTAGAACCCTGTAGCCTGGGAACATAACTGAGGATTGATTCTGGAACCCTGTGGCCTGGGAACATGAGAACGGTTTGATTCTGGAAACCTGTGGCCTGGCAACATGACTGAGGCTTGATTCTGGAACCCTGTGGCCTGGCAACATGACTGAGGCTTGATTCTGGAACCGTGTGGCCTGGGAAATTGACTGGGGTTTGATCGCAGAAACCTGGGGACTGTCCACATGACTGAGGTTTGATGCTTGAACCCTGTGGCATGGCAACATGATTGAAGTTTGATTGTGGAACCCTCAGGCTTGGGAACATGACTGAGGCTTGATGGTGGAACCCTCTGGCCTGGAAACATGAATGAGGTTTGATGGTGGAACCCTGCAGCCTGGCAACATGAGTGAGGTTTGATTCTGGAAAACTGTGGCCTGGAAACATGACATCTGTTTAAATTGTGGAATAGTGTGCCCTGGGAACCTGACTGAGCCTTGGTTCTGGAACTCTGTGGACTGGGAACATGACTGAGGTTTATTCTAGAACCCTGTAGCCTGGGAACATAACTGAGGATTGTTTCGGGAACCCTGTGGCCTGGGAACATGACATCGGTGGATTCTGGAACCCTGTGGCCTGGGAACATGAGAACGGTTTGATTCTGGAACCCTGTGGCCTGGCAACATGACTGAGGCTTGATTCTGGATCCCTGTGGCCTGGGAACATGACTGAGGCGTGATTCGGGAAAACTGTGGCCTGGGAAAATGACATCTGTTTAGATTGTGGAATAGTGTGCCCTGGGAACCTGAATGAGCCTTGGTTCTGGAACTCTGTGGACTGGGAACATGACTGAGGTTTATTCTAGAACCCTCTAGCCTGGGAACATAACTGAGGATTGATTCTGGAACCCTGTGGCCTGGGAACATGACATCGGTGGATTCTGGAACCCTGTGGCCTGGGAACATGAGAACGGTTTGATTCTGGAACCCTGTGGCCTGGCAACATGACTGAGGCTTGATTCTGGAACCCTGTGGCCTGGCAACATGACTGAGGCTTGATTCTGGAACCGTGTGGCCTGGGAACTTGACTGGGGTTTGATCGCAGAAACCTGTGGACTGTCCATATGACTGAGGTTTCATGGTTGAACCCTGTGGCATGGCAACATGATTGAGGTTTGATTGTGGAACCCTCAGGCTTGGGAACATGACTGAGGCTTGATGGTGGAACCCTCAGGCCTGGAAACAGGAATGAGGTTTGATGGTGGAACCCTGCGGCCTGGCAACATGAGTGAGGTTTGATTCTGGAAAACTGTGGCCTGGGAACATGACACCTGTTTAGATTGTGGAATAGTGTGCCCTGGGAACCTGACTGAGCCTTGGTTCTTGAACTCTGTGGACTGGGAACATGACTGAGGTTTCTTCTAGAACCCTGTAGCCTGGGAACATAACTGAGGATTGATTCTGGAACCCTGTGGCCTGGGAACATGACATCGGTGGATTCTGGAACCCTGTGGCCTGGGAACATGAGAACGGTTTGATTCTGGAACTCTGTGGCCTGGCAACATGACTGAGGCTTGATTCTGGAACCCTGTGGCCTGGCAACATGACTGAGGTTTGATTCTGGATCCCTGTGGCCTGGGAACATTACTGGGCGTGATTCTGGAAAACTGTGGCCTGGGAAAATGACATCTGTTTAGATTGTGAAATAGTGTGCCCTGGGAACCTGACTGAGCCTTGGTTCTCGAACTCTGTGGACTGTCCACATGACTGAGGTTTGATGGTGGAACCCTGTGCACTGGGAACATGACTGAGGTTTGATGGTTGAACCCTGTGGCATGGCAACATGATTGAGGTTTGATTGTGGAATCCTCAGGCTTGGGAACATGACTGAGGCTTGATAGTGGAACCCTGTGGCCTGGAAAGAGGAATGACGTTTGATGGTGGAACCCTGCGGCCTGGCAACATGATTGAGGTTTGATTCTGGAAAACTGTGGCCTGGGAACATGACATCTGTTTAGATTGTGGAATAGTGTGCCCTGGGAACCTGACTGAGCCTTGGTTCTGGAACTCTGTGGACTGGGAACATGACTGAGGTTTATTCTAGAACCCTGTAGCCTGGGAACATAACTGAGGATTGATTCTGGAACCCTGTGGCCTGGGAACATGACATCGGTGGATTCTGGAACCCTGTGGCCTGGGAACATGAGAACGGTTTGATTCTGGAACCCTGTGGCCTGGCAACATGACTGAGGCTTGATTCTGGAAACCTGTGGCCTGGCAACATGACTGAGGTTTGATTCTGGATTCCTGTGTCCTGGGAACATGACTGAGGCGTTATTCGGGAAAACTGTGGCCTGGGAAAATGACATCTGTATAGATTGTGGAATAGTGTGCCCTGGGAACCTGACTGAGCCTTGGTTCTGGAACTCTGTAGACTGGGAACATGACTGCGGTTTATTCTAGAACCCTGTAGCCTGGGAACATAACTGAGGATTGATTCTGGAACCCTGTGGCCTGGGAACATGACATCGGTGGATTCTGGAACCCTGTGGCCTGGGAACATGAGAACGGTTTGATTCTGGAACCCTGTGGCCTGGCAACATGACTGAGCCTTGATTCTGGAACCCTGTGGCCTGGCAACATGACTGAGGCTTGATTCTGGAACCGTGTGGCCTGGGAACTTGACTGGGGTTTGTTCGCAAAAACCTGTGGACTGGCCACATGACTGAGGTTTGATGGTGGAACCCTGTGCACTGGGAACATGACTGAGGCCTGATACTGGAACCCCGTGGCGTGGGAACATGATTGAGGTTTGATTGTGGAACCCTCATGCTTGGGAACATGACTGAGGCTTGATGGAGGAACACTGTGGCCTGGAAAGAGGAATGAGGTTTGATGGTGGAACCCTGTTGCCTGGCAACATGACTGAGGTTTGATTCTGGTAAATTGTGGCCTGGGAACATGACATCTGTTTAGATTGTGGAATAGTGTGCCCTGGGAACCTGACTGAGCCTTGGTTCTGGAACTCTGTGGACTGGGAACATGACTGAGGTTTATTCTAGAACCCTGTAGCCTGGGAACATAACTGAGGATTGATTCTGGAACCCTGTGGCCTGGGAACATGACATCGGTGGATTCTGGAACCCTGTGGCCTGGCAACATGACTGAGGCTTGATTCTGGAACCCTGTGGCCTGGCAACATGATTGAGGCTTGATTCTGGAACCGTGTGGCATGGGAAATTGACTGGGGTTTGATCGCAGAAACCTGTGGACTGTCCCCATGACTGAGGTTTGATGGTTGAACCCTGTGGCATGGCAACATGATTGAGGTTTTAGTGTGGAACCCTCAGGTTTGGGAACATGACTGAGGCTTGATAGTGGAACCCTGTGGCCTGGAAAGAGGAATGACGTTTGATGGTGGAACCCTGCGGCCTGGCAACATGACTGAGGTTTGATTCTGGAAAACTGTGGCCTGGGAACATGACATCTGTTTAGATTGTGGAATAGTGTGCCCTGGGAACCTGACTGAGCCTTGGTTCTGGAACTCTGTGGACTGGGAACATGACTGAGGTTTATTCTAGAACCCTGTAGCCTGGGAACATAACTGAGGATTGATTCTGGAACCCTGTGGCCTGGGAACATGACATCGGTGGATTCTGGAACCCTGTGGCCTGGGAACATGAGAACGGTTTGATTCTGGAACCCTGTGGCCTGGCAACATGACTGAGGCTTGATTCTGGAAACCTGTGGCCTGGCAACATGACTGAGGTTTGATTCTGGATTCCTGTGTCCTGGGAACATGACTGAGGCGTTATTCGGGAAAACTGTGGCCTGGGAAAATGACATCTGTATAGATTGTGGAATAGTGTGCCCTGGGAACCTGACTGAGCCTTGGTTCTGGAACTCTGTAGACTGGGAACATGACTGCGGTTTATTCTAGAACCCTGTAGCCTGGGAACATAACTGAGGATTGATTCTGGAACCCTGTGGCCTGGGAACATGACATCGGTGGATTCTGGAACCCTGTGGCCTGGGAACATGAGAACGGTTTGATTCTGGAACCCTGTGGCCTGGCAACATGACTGAGCCTTGATTCTGGAACCCTGTGGCCTGGCAACATGACTGAGGCTTGATTCTGGAACCGTGTGGCCTGGGAACTTGACTGGGGTTTGTTCGCAAAAACCTGTGGACTGGCCACATGACTGAGGTTTGATGGTGGAACCCTGTGCACTGGGAACATGACTGAGGCCTGATACTGGAACCCCGTGGCGTGGGAACATGATTGAGGTTTGATTGTGGAACCCTCATGCTTGGGAACATGACTGAGGCTTGATGGAGGAACACTGTGGCCTGGAAAGAGGAATGAGGTTTGATGGTGGAACCCTGTTGCCTGGCAACATGACTGAGGTTTGATTCTGGTAAATTGTGGCCTGGGAACATGACATCTGTTTAGATTGTGGAATAGTGTGCCCTGGGAACCTGACTGAGCCTTGGTTCTGGAACTCTGTGGACTGGGAACATGACTGAGGTTTATTCTAGAACCCTGTAGCCTGGGAACATAACTGAGGATTGATTCTGGAACCCTGTGGCCTGGGAACATGACATCGGTGGATTCTGGAACCCTGTGGCCTGGCAACATGACTGAGGCTTGATTCTGGAACCCTGTGGCCTGGCAACATGATTGAGGCTTGATTCTGGAACCGTGTGACATGGGAAATTGACTGGGGTTTGATCGCAGAAACCTGTGGACTGTCCCCATGACTGAGGTTTGATGGTTGAACCCTGTGGCATGGCAACATGATTGAGGTTTTAGTGTGGAACCCTCAGGTTTGGGAACATGACTGAGGCTTGATGGTGGAACACTCTGGCCTGGAAACAGGAATGAGGTTTGATGGTGGAACCCTGCGCCCTGGCAACATGACTGAAGTTTGATTCTGGAAAACTGTGGCCTGGGAACATGACATCTGTTTAGATTGTGGAATAGTGTGCCCTGGGAACCTGACTGAGCCTTGGTTCTGGAACTCTGTGGATTGGGAACATGACTGAGGTTTATTCTAGAACCCTGTAGCCTGGGAACATAAGTGAGGATTGATTCTGGAACCCTGTGGCCTGGGAACATGACATCGGTGGATTCTGGAACCCTGTGGCCTGGGAACATGAGAACGGTTTGATTCTGGAACCCTGTGGCCTGGCAACATCATTGAGGCTTGATTCTGGAACCCTGTGGCCTGGCAACATGACTGAGGTTTGATTCTGGATCCCTGTGGCCTGGGAACATGACTGAGGCGTGATTCTGGAAAACTGTGTCTTGGGAACATGACATCTGTTTAGATTGTGGAATAGTGTGCCCTGGGAACCTGACTGAGCCTTCTTCTGGAACTCTGTGGACTGGGAACATGACTGAGGTTTATTCTAGAACCCTGTAGCCTGGGAACATAACTGAGGATTGATTCTGGAACCCTGTAGCCTGGGAACATGACTTCGGTGGAATCTGGAACCCTGTGGCCTGGCAACATGACTGAGGCTTGATTCTGGAACCCTGTGGCCTGGCAACATGACTGAGGTTTGATTCTGGATCCCTGTGGCCTGGGAATATGACTGAGGCGTGATTCGGGAAAACTGTGGCCTGGGAAAATGACATCTGTTTAGATTGTGGAATAGTGTGCCCTGGGAAGCTGACTGAGCCTTGGTTCTGGAACTCTGTGGACTGGGAACATGACTGAGGTTTATTCTAGAACCCTGTAGCCGGGGAACATAACTGAGGTTTGATTCTGGAACCCTGTGCCCTGGGAACATGACATCGGTGGATTCTGGAACCCTGTGGCCTGGGAACATGAGAACGGTTTGATTCTGGAACCCTGTGGCCTGACAACATGACTGAGGCTTGATTCTGGAACCCTGTGGCCTGGCAACATGACTGAGGATTGATTCTGGAACCGTGTGGCCTGGGAACTTGACTGGGGTTTGATCGCAGAAACCTGTGGACTGTCCACATGACTGAGGTTTGATGGTGGAACCCTGTGCACTGGGAACATGACTGAGGCCTGATACTGGAACCCCGTGGCGTGGGAACATGCCATTGGTTTGATTCTGGAATCCTGTTTCCTGAGAAAATGACTGAGGTTTGATGGTTGAACCCTGTGGCATGGCAACATGATTGAGGTTTGATTGTGGAACCCTCAGGCTTGGGAACATGACCTAGGCTTGATGGTGGAACCCTCTGGCCTGGAAACAGGAATGAGGTTTGATGGTGGAACCCTGCGGCCTGGCAACATGACTGAGGTTTGATTCTGGAAAACTGTGGCCTGGGAACATGACATCTGTTTAGATTGTGGAATAGTGTGCCCTGGGAACCTGACTGAGCCTTGGTTCTGGAACTCTGTGTACTGGGAACATGACATCGGTGGATTCTGGAACCCTGTGGCCTGGGAACATGAGAACGGTTTGATTCTGGAACCCTGTGGCCTGGCAACATGACTGAGGCTTGATTCTGGAACCCTGTGGCCTGGCAACATGACTGAGGTTTGATTCTGGATCCCTGTGGCCTGGGAACATGACTGAGGGGTGATTCTGGAAAACTGTGGCCTGGAAACATTACATCTGTTTAGATTGTGGAATAATGTGCCCTGGGAACCTGACTGAGCCTTGGTTCTGGAACTCTGTGGACTGGGAAAATGACTGAGGTTTATTCTAGAACCCTGTAGCCTGGGAACAAAACTGAGGATTGATTCTGGAACCCTGTGGCCTGGGAACATGACATCGGTGGATTCTGGAACCCTGTGGCCTGGGAACATCAGAACGGTTTGATTCTGGAACCCTGTGGCCTGGGCACATGACTGAGGCTTGATTCTGGAACCCTGTGGCCTGGCAACATGACTGAGGCTTGATTCTGGAACCGTGTGGCCTGGGAACTTGACTGGGGTTTGATCGCAGAAACCTGTGGACTGGCCACATGACTGAGGTTTGATGGTGGAACCCTGTGCACTGGGAACATAACTGAGGTTTGATGGTTGAACCCTGTGGCATGGCAACATGATTGAGGTTTGATTGTGGAACCCTCAGGCTTGGGAACATGACTGAGGCTTGATGGTGGAACACTGTGGCCTGGAAACAGGAATGAGGTTTGATGGTGGAACCCTGTGGCCTGGCAACATGACTGAGGTTTGATTCTGGAATACTTTGGCCTGGGAACATGACATCTGTTTAGATTGTGGAATAGTGTGCCCTGGGAACCTGACTGAGCCTTGGTTCTGGAACTCTGTGTACTGGGAACATGACATCGGTGGATTCTGGAAACCTGTGGCCTGGGAACATGAGAACGGTTTGATTCTGGCACCCTGTGGCCTGGCAACATGACTGAGGCTTGATTCTGGAACCCCGTGGCGTGGGAACATGCCATTGGTTTGATTCTGGAATCCTGTTTCCTGAGAAAATGACTGAGGTTTGATGGTTGAACCCTGTGGCATGGCAACATGATTGAGGTTTGATTGTGGAACCCTCAGGCTTGGGAACATGACCTAGGCTTGATGGTGGAACCCTCTGGCCTGGAAACAGGAATGAGGTTTGATGGTGGAACCCTGCGGCCTGGCAACATGACTGAGGTTTGATTCTGGAAAACTGTGGCCTGGGAACATGACATCTGTTTAGATTGTGGAATAGTGTGCCCTGGGAACCTGACTGAGCCTTGGTTCTGGAACCCTGTGGCCTGGGAACATGACATCGGTGGATTCTGGAAACCTGTGGCCTGGGAACATGAGAACGGTTTGATTCTGGCACCCTGTGGCCTGGCAACATGACTGAGGCTTGATTCTGGAACCCTGTGGCCTGGCAACATGACTGAGGTTTGATTCTGGATCCCTGTGGCCTGGGAACATGACTGAGGCGTGATTCTGGAAAACTGTGGCCTGGGAAAATGACATCTGTTTAGATTGTGGAATAGTGTGCCCTGGGAACCTGACTGAGCCTTGGTTCTGGAACTCTGTGGACTGGGAACATGACTGAGGTTTATTCTAGAACCCTGTAGCCTGGGAACATAACTGAGGATTGATTCTGGAACCCTGTGGCCTGGGAACATGACATCGGTGGATTCTGGAACCCTGTGGCCTGGGAACATGAGAACGGTTTGATTCTGGAACCCTGTGGCCTGGCAACATGACTGAGGCTTGATTCTGGAACCCTGTGGCCTGGCAACATGACTGAGGTTTGATTCTGGATCCCTGTGGCCTGGGAACATGACTGAGGGGTGATTCTGGAAAACTGTGGCCTGGAAACATTACATCTGTTTAGATTGTGGAATAATGTGCCCTGGGAACCTGACTGAGCCTTGGTTCTGGAACTCTGTGGACTGGGAAAATGACTGAGGTTTATTCTAGAACCCTGTAGCCTGGGAACAAAACTGAGGATTGATTCTGGAACCCTGTGGCCTGGGAACATGACATCGGTGGATTCTGGAACCCTGTGGCCTGGGAACATCAGAACGGTTTGATTCTGGAACCCTGTGGCCTGGGCACATGACTGAGGCTTGATTCTGGAACCCTGTGGCCTGGCAACATGACTGAGGCTTGATTCTGGAACCGTGTGGCCTGGGAACTTGACTGGGGTTTGATCGCAGAAACCTGTGGACTGGCCACATGACTGAGGTTTGATGGTGGAACCCTGTGCACTGGGAACATAACTGATTTTTGATGGTTGAACCCTGTGGCATGGCAACATGATTGAGGTTTGATTGTGGAACCCTCAGGCTTGGGAACATGACTGAGGCTTGATGGTGGAACACTGTGGCCTGGAAACAGGAATGAGGTTTGATGGTGGAACCCTGTGGCCTGGCAACATGACTGAGGTTTGATTCTGGAAAACTTTGGCCTGGGAACATGACATCTGTTTAGATTGTGGAATAGTGTGCCCTGGGAACCTGACTGAGCCTTGGTTCTGGAACTCTGTGGACTGGGAACATGACTGAGGTTTATTCTAGAACCCTGTAGCCTGGGAACATAACTGAGGATTGATTCTGGAACCCTGTGGCCTGGGAACATGACATCGGTGGATTCTGGAACCCTGTGGCCTGGGAACATGAGAACGGTTTGATTGTGGCACCCTGTGGCCTGGCAACATGACTGAGGCTTGATTCTGGAACCCTGTGGCCTGGCAACATGACTGAGGTTTGATTCTGGATCCCTGTGGCCTGGGAACATGACTGAGGCGTGATTCGGGAAAACTGTGGCCTGGGAAAATGACATCTGTTTAGATTGTGGAATAGTGTGCCCTGGGAACCTGACTGAGTCTTGGTTCTGGAACTCTGTGGACTGGGAACATGACTGAGGTTTATTCTAGAACCCTGTAGCCTGGGAACATAACTGAGGATTGATTCTGGAACTCTGTGGCCTGGGAACATGACATCGGTGGATTCTGGAACCCTGTGGCCTGGGAACATGAGAAGGTTGGATTCTGGAACCCTGTGGCCTGGCAACATGAGTGAGGCTTGATTCTGGAACCCTGTGGCCTGGCAACATGACTGAGGCTTGATTCTGGAACCGTGTGGCCTGGGAACTTGACTGGGGTTTGTTCGCAGAAACCTGTGGACTGTCCACATGACTGAGGTTTGATGGTGGAACCCTGTGCACTGGGAACATGACTGAGGCCTGATACTGGAACCCCGTGGCGTGGGAACATGATTGAGGTTTGATTGTGGAACCCTCAGGCTTGGGAACATGACTGAGGCTTGATGGAGGAACACTGTGGCCTGGAAAGAGGAATGAGGTTTGATGGTGGAACCCTGTTGCCTGGCAACATGACTGAGGTTTGATTCTGGAAAACTGTGGCCTGGGAACATGACATCTGTTTAGATTGTGGAATAGTGTGCCCTGGGAACCTGACTGAGCCTTGGTTCTGGAACCCTGTGCACTGGGAACATAACTGAGGTTTGATGGTTGAACCCTGTGGCATGGCAACATGATTGAGGTATGATTGTGGAACCCTTAGGCTTGGGAACATGACTGAGGCTTGATGGTGGAACACTGTGGCCTGGAAACAGGAATGAGGTTTGATGGTGGAACCCTGTGGCCTGGCAACATGACTGAGGTTTGATTCTGGAAAACTTTGGCCTGGGAACATGACATCTGTTTAGATTGTGGAATAGTGTGCCCTGGGAACCTGACTGAGCCTTGGTTCTGGAACTCTGTGGACTGGGAACATGACTGAGGTTTATTCTAGAACCCTGTAGCCTGGGAACATAACTGAGGATTGATTCTGGAACCCTGTGGCCTGGGAACATGACATCGGTGGATTCTGGAACCCTGTGGCCTGGGAACATGAGAACGGTTTGATTCTGGAACCCTGTGGCCTGGCAACATGACTGAGGCTTGATTCTGGAACCCTGTGGCCTGGCAACATGACTGAGGTTTGATTCTGGATCCCTGTGGCCTGGGAACATGACTGAGGCGTGATTCTGGAAAACTGTGGCCTGGAAACATGACATCTGTTTAGATTGTGGAATAGTGTGCCCTGGGAACCTGACTGAGCATTGGTTCTGGAACTCTGTGGACTGGGAACATGACTGAGGTTTATTCTAGAACCCTGTAGCCTGGGAACATAACTGAGGATTGATTCTGGAACCCTGTGGCCTGGGAACATGACATCGGTGGATTCTGGAACCCTGTGGCCTGGGAAGATGAGAACGGTTTGATTCTGGAACCCTCTGTCCTGGCAACATGACTGAGGCTTGATTCTGGAACCCTGTGGCCTGGCAACATGACTGAGGCTTGATTCTGGAACCGTGCGGCCTGGGAACTTGACTGGGGTTTGATCGCAGAAACCTGTGGACTGGCCACATGACTGAGGTTTGATGGTGGAACCCTGTGCACTGGGAACATGACTGAGGCCTGATACTGGAACCCCGTGGCGTTGGAACATGCCATTGGTTTGATTCTGGAACCCTGTTTCCTGAGAACATGACTGAGGTTTGATGGTTGAACCCTGTGGCATGGCAACATGATTGAGGTTTGATTCTGGATCCCTGTGGCCTGGGAACATGACTGAGGCGTGATTCTGGAAAACTGTGTCTTGGGAACATGACATCTGTTTAGATTGTGGAATAGTGTGCCCTGGGAACCTGACTGAGCCTTCTTCTGGAACTCTGTGGACTGGGAACATGACTGAGGTTTATTCTAGAACCCTGTAGCCTGGGAACATAACTGAGGATTGATTCTGGAACCCTGTGGCCTGGGAACATGACATCGGTGGAATCTGGAACCCTGTGGCCTGGCAACATGACTGAGGCTTGATTCTGGAAACCTGTGGCCTGGCAACATGAATGAGGCTTGATTCTGGAAACCTGTGGCCTGGCAACATGACTGAGGCTTGATCCTGGAACCCTGTGGCCTCGCAACATGACTGAATCTTGATTCTGGAACCGTGTGGCCTGGGAACTTGACTGGGGTTTGATCGCAGAAACCTGTGGACTGTCCACATGACTGAGGTTTCATGGTTGAACCCTGTGGCATGGCAACATGATTGAGGTTTGATTGTGGAACCCTCAGGCTTGGGAACATGACCTAGGCTTGATGGTGGAACCCTCTGGCCTGGAAACAGGAATGAGGTTTGATGGTGGAACCCTGCGGCCTGGCAACATGACTGAGTTTTGATTCTGGAAAACTGTGGCCTGGGAACATGACATCTGTTTAGATTGTGGAATAGTGTGCCCTGGGAACCTGACTGAGCCTTGGTTCTGGAACCCTGTGGCCTGGGAACATGACATCGGTGGATTCTGGAAACCTGTGGCCTGGGAACATGAGAACGGTTTGATTCTGGCACCCTGTGGCCTGGCAACATGACTGAGGCTTGATTCTGGAACCCTGTGGCCTGGCAACATGACTGAGGTTTGATTATGGATCCCTGTGGCCTGGGAACATGACTGAGGCGTGATTCTGGAAAACTGTGGCCTGGGAAAATGACATCTGTTTAGATTGTGGAATAGTGTGCCCTGGGAACCTGACTGAGCCTTGGTTCTGGAACTCTGTGGACTGGGAACATGACTGAGGTTTATTCAAGAACCCTGTAGCCTGGGAACATAACTGAGGATTGATTCTGGAACCCTGTGGCCTGGGAAAATGACATCGGTGGATTCTGGAACCCTGTGGCCTGGGAACATGAGAACGGTTTGATTCTGGAGCCCTGTGGCCTGGGCACATGACTGAGGCTTGATTCTGGAACCCTGTGGCCTGGCAACATGACTGAGGCTTGATTCTGGAACCGTGTGGCCTGGGAACTTGACTGGGGTTTGATCGCAGAAACCTGTGGACTGGCCACATGACTGAGGTTTGATGGTGGAACCCTGTGCACTGGGAACATGACTGAGGCCTGATACTGGAACCCCGTGGCGTGGGAACATGCCATTGCTTTGATTCTGGAACCCTGTTTCCTGAGAACATGACTGAGGCTTGATGGTTGAACCCTGTGGCATGGCAATATGATTGAGGTTTGATTGTGGAACCCTCAGGCTTGGGAACATGACTGAGGCTTAATGGTGGAACACTGTGGCCTGGAAACAGGAATGAGGTTTGATGGTGGAACTCTGTGGCCTGGCAACATGACTGAGGTTTGATTCTGGAACACTGTGGCCTGGGAACATGACATCTGTGTAGATTGTGGAATAGTGTGCCCTGGGAACCTGACTGAGCCTTGGTTCTGGAACTCTGTGGACTGGGAACATGACTGAGGTTTATTCTAGAACCCTGTAGCCTGGGAACATAACTGAGGATTGATTCTGGAACCCTGTGGCCTGGGAACATGACATCGGTGGATTCTGGAACCCTGTGGCCTGGGAACATGAGAACGGTTTGATTCTGGAACCCTGTGGCCTGGCAACTTGACTGAGGCTTGATTCTGGAACCCTGTGGCCTGGCAACATGACTGAGGTTTGATTCTGGATCCCTGTGGCCTGGGAACATGACTGAGGCGTGATTCTGGAAAACTGTGGCCTGGAAACATGACATCTGTTTAGATTGTGGAATAGTGTGCCCTGGGAACATGACTGAGCCTTGGTTCTGGAACTCTGTAGACTGGGAACATGACTGAGGTTTATTCTAGAACCCTGTAGCCTGGGAACATAACTGAGGATTGATTCTGGAACCCTGTGGCCTGGGAACATGACTGAGGCTTGATTCTGGAACCCTGTGGCCTGGCAACATGACTGAGGCTTGATTCTGGAACCGTGTGGCCTGGGAAATTGACTGGGGTTTGATCGCAGAAACCTGGGGACTGTCCACATGACTGAGGTTTGATGCTTGAACCCTGTGGCATGGCAACATGATTGAAGTTTGATTGTGGAACCCTCAGGCTTGGGAACATGACTGAGGCTTGATGGTGGAACCCTCTGGCCTGGAAACATGAATGAGGTTTGATGGTGGAACCCTGCAGCCTGGCAACATGAGTGAGGTTTGATTCTGGAAAACTGTGGCCTGGAAACATGACATCTGTTTAAATTGTGGAATAGTGTGCCCTGGGAACCTGACTGAGCCTTGGTTCTGGAACTCTGTGGACTGGGAACATGACTGAGGTTTATTCTAGAACCCTGTAGCCTGGGAACATAACTGAGGATTGTTTCGGGAACCCTGTGGCCTGGGAACATGACATCGGTGGATTCTGGAACCCTGTGGCCTGGGAACATGAGAACGGTTTGATTCTGGAACCCTGTGGCCTGGCAACATGACTGAGGCTTGATTCTGGATCCCTGTGGCCTGGGAACATGACTGAGGCGTGATTCGGGAAAACTGTGGCCTGGGAAAATGACATCTGTTTAGATTGTGGAATAGTGTGCCCTGGGAACCTGACTGAGCCTTGGTTCTGGAACTCTGTGGACTGGGAACATGACTGAGGTTTATTCTAGAACCCTGTAGCCTGGGAACATAACTGAGGATTGATTCTGGAACCCTGTGGCCTGGGAACATGACATCGGTGGATTCTGGAACCCTGTGGCCTGGGAACATGAGAACGGTTTGATTCTGGAACCCTGTGGCCTGGCAACATGACTGAGGCTTGATTCTGGAACCCTGTGGCCTGGCAACATGACTGAGGTTTGATTCTGGATCCCTGTGGCCTGGGAACATGACTGAGGCGTGATTCTGGAAAACTGTGGCCTGGAAACATGACATCTGTTTAGATTGTGGAATAGTGTGCCCTGGGAACCTGACTGAGCATTGGTTCTGGAACTCTGTGGACTGGGAACATGACTGAGGTTTATTCTAGAACCCTGTAGCCTGGGAACATAACTGAGGATTGATTCTGGAACCCTGTGGCCTGGGAACATGACATCGGTGGATTCTGGAACCCTGTGGCCTGGGAAGATGAGAACGGTTTGATTCTGGAACCCTCTGTCCTGGCAACATGACTGAGGCTTGATTCTGGAACCCTGTGGCCTGGCAACATGACTGAGGCTTGATTCTGGAACCGTGCGGCCTGGGAACTTGACTGGGGTTTGATCGCAGAAACCTGTGGACTGGCCACATGACTGAGGTTTGATGGTGGAACCCTGTGCACTGGGAACATGACTGAGGCCTGATACTGGAACCCCGTGGCGTTGGAACATGCCATTGGTTTGATTCTGGAACCCTGTTTCCTGAGAACATGACTGAGGTTTGATGGTTGAACCCTGTGGCATGGCAACATGATTGAGGTTTGATTCTGGATCCCTGTGGCCTGGGAACATGACTGAGGCGTGATTCTGGAAAACTGTGTCTTGGGAACATGACATCTGTTTAGATTGTGGAATAGTGTGCCCTGGGAACCTGACTGAGCCTTCTTCTGGAACTCTGTGGACTGGGAACATGACTGAGGTTTATTCTAGAACCCTGTAGCCTGGGAACATAACTGAGGATTGATTCTGGAACCCTGTGGCCTGGGAACATGACATCGGTGGAATCTGGAACCCTGTGGCCTGGCAACATGACTGAGGCTTGATTCTGGAAACCTGTGGCCTGGCAACATGAATGAGGCTTGATTCTGGAAACCTGTGGCCTGGCAACATGACTGAGGCTTGATCCTGGAACCCTGTGGCCTCGCAACATGACTGAATCTTGATTCTGGAACCGTGTGGCCTGGGAACTTGACTGGGGTTTGATCGCAGAAACCTGTGGACTGTCCACATGACTGAGGTTTCATGGTTGAACCCTGTGGCATGGCAACATGATTGAGGTTTGATTGTGGAACCCTCAGGCTTGGGAACATGACCTAGGCTTGATGGTGGAACCCTCTGGCCTGGAAACAGGAATGAGGTTTGATGGTGGAACCCTGCGGCCTGGCAACATGACTGAGTTTTGATTCTGGAAAACTGTGGCCTGGGAACATGACATCTGTTTAGATTGTGGAATAGTGTGCCCTGGGAACCTGACTGAGCCTTGGTTCTGGAACCCTGTGGCCTGGGAACATGACATCGGTGGATTCTGGAAACCTGTGGCCTGGGAACATGAGAACGGTTTGATTCTGGCACCCTGTGGCCTGGCAACATGACTGAGGCTTGATTCTGGAACCCTGTGGCCTGGCAACATGACTGAGGTTTGATTATGGATCCCTGTGGCCTGGGAACATGACTGAGGCGTGATTCTGGAAAACTGTGGCCTGGGAAAATGACATCTGTTTAGATTGTGGAATAGTGTGCCCTGGGAACCTGACTGAGCCTTGGTTCTGGAACTCTGTGGACTGGGAACATGACTGAGGTTTATTCTAGAACCCTGTAGCCTGGGAACATAACTGAGGATTGATTCTGGAACCCTGTGGCCTGGGAAAATGACATCGGTGGATTCTGGAACCCTGTGGCCTGGGAACATGAGAACGGTTTGATTCTGGAGCCCTGTGGCCTGGGCACATGACTGAGGCTTGATTCTGGAACCCTGTGGCCTGGCAACATGACTGAGGCTTGATTCTGGAACCGTGTGGCCTGGGAACTTGACTGGGGTTTGATCGCAGAAACCTGTGGACTGGCCACATGACTGAGGTTTGATGGTGGAACCCTGTGCACTGGGAACATGACTGAGGCCTGATACTGGAACCCCGTGGCGTGGGAACATGCCATTGGTTTGATTCTGGAACCCTGTTTCCTGAGAACATGACTGAGGCTTGATGGTTGAACCCTGTGGCATGGCAATATGATTGAGGTTTGATTGTGGAACCCTCAGGCTTGGGAACATGACTGAGGCTTAATGGTGGAACACTGTGGCCTGGAAACAGGAATGAGGTTTGATGGTGGAACTCTGTGGCCTGGCAACATGACTGAGGTTTGATTCTGGAACACTGTGGCCTGGGAACATGACATCTGTGTAGATTGTGGAATAGTGTGCCCTGGGAACCTGACTGAGCCTTGGTTCTGGAACTCTGTGGACTGGGAACATGACTGAGGTTTATTCTAGAACCCTGTAGCCTGGGAACATAACTGAGGATTGATTCTGGAACCCTGTGGCCTGGGAACATGACATCGGTGGATTCTGGAACCCTGTGGCCTGGGAACATGAGAACGGTTTGATTCTGGAACCCTGTGGCCTGGCAACTTGACTGAGGCTTGATTCTGGAACCCTGTGGCCTGGCAACATGACTGAGGTTTGATTCTGGATCCCTGTGGCCTGGGAACATGACTGAGGCGTGATTCTGGAAAACTGTGGCCTGGAAACATGACATCTGTTTAGATTGTGGAATAGTGTGCCCTGGGAACATGACTGAGCCTTGGTTCTGGAACTCTGTAGACTGGGAACATGACTGAGGTTTATTCTAGAACCCTGTAGCCTGGGAACATAACTGAGGATTGATTCTGGAACCCTGTGGCCTGGGAACATGAGAACGGTTTGATTCTGGAAACCTGTGGCCTGGCAACATGACTGAGGCTTGATTCTGGAACCCTGTGGCCTGGCAACATGACTGAGGCTTGATTCTGGAACCGTGTGGCCTGGGAAATTGACTGGGGTTTGATCGCAGAAACCTGGGGACTGTCCACATGACTGAGGTTTGATGCTTGAACCCTGTGGCATGGCAACATGATTGAAGTTTGATTGTGGAACCCTCAGGCTTGGGAACATGACTGAGGCTTGATGGTGGAACCCTCTGGCCTGGAAACATGAATGAGGTTTGATGGTGGAACCCTGCAGCCTGGCAACATGAGTGAGGTTTGATTCTGGAAAACTGTGGCCTGGAAACATGACATCTGTTTAAATTGTGGAATAGTGTGCCCTGGGAACCTGACTGAGCCTTGGTTCTGGAACTCTGTGGACTGGGAACATGACTGAGGTTTATTCTAGAACCCTGTAGCCTGGGAACATAACTGAGGATTGTTTCGGGAACCCTGTGGCCTGGGAACATGACATCGGTGGATTCTGGAACCCTGTGGCCTGGGAACATGAGAACGGTTTGATTCTGGAACCCTGTGGCCTGGCAACATGACTGAGGCTTGATTCTGGATCCCTGTGGCCTGGGAACATGACTGAGGCGTGATTCGGGAAAACTGTGGCCTGGGAAAATGACATCTGTTTAGATTGTGGAATAGTGTGCCCTGGGAACCTGAATGAGCCTTGGTTCTGGAACTCTGTGGACTGGGAACATGACTGAGGTTTATTCTAGAACCCTCTAGCCTGGGAACATAACTGAGGATTGATTCTGGAACCCTGTGGCCTGGGAACATGACATCGGTGGATTCTGGAACCCTGTGGCCTGGGAACATGAGAACGGTTTGATTCTGGAACCCTGTGGCCTGGCAACATGACTGAGGCTTGATTCTGGAACCCTGTGGCCTGGCAACATGACTGAGGCTTGATTCTGGAACCGTGTGGCCTGGGAACTTGACTGGGGTTTGATCGCAGAAACCTGTGGACTGTCCATATGACTGAGGTTTCATGGTTGAACCCTGTGGCATGGCAACATGATTGAGGTTTGATTGTGGAACCCTCAGGCTTGGGAACATGACTGAGGCTTGATGGTGGAACCCTCAGGCCTGGAAACAGGAATGAGGTTTGATGGTGGAACCCTGCGGCCTGGCAACATGAGTGAGGTTTGATTCTGGAAAACTGTGGCCTGGGAACATGACACCTGTTTAGATTGTGGAATAGTGTGCCCTGGGAACCTGACTGAGCCTTGGTTCTTGAACTCTGTGGACTGGGAACATGACTGAGGTTTCTTCTAGAACCCTGTAGCCTGGGAACATAACTGAGGATTGATTCTGGAACCCTGTGGCCTGGGAACATGACATCGGTGGATTCTGGAACCCTGTGGCCTGGGAACATGAGAACGGTTTGATTCTGGAACTCTGTGGCCTGGCAACATGACTGAGGCTTGATTCTGGAACCCTGTGGCCTGGCAACATGACTGAGGTTTGATTCTGGATCCCTGTGGCCTGGGAACATTACTGGGCGTGATTCTGGAAAACTGTGGCCTGGGAAAATGACATCTGTTTAGATTGTGAAATAGTGTGCCCTGGGAACCTGACTGAGCCTTGGTTCTCGAACTCTGTGGACTGTCCACATGACTGAGGTTTGATGGTGGAACCCTGTGCACTGGGAACATGACTGAGGTTTGATGGTTGAACCCTGTGGCATGGCAACATGATTGAGGTTTGATTGTGGAATCCTCAGGCTTGGGAACATGACTGAGGCTTGATAGTGGAACCCTGTGGCCTGGAAAGAGGAATGACGTTTGATGGTGGAACCCTGCGGCCTGGCAACATGACTGAGGTTTGATTCTGGAAAACTGTGGCCTGGGAACATGACATCTGTTTAGATTGTGGAATAGTGTGCCCTGGGAACCTGACTGAGCCTTGGTTCTGGAACTCTGTGGACTGGGAACATGACTGAGGTTTATTCTAGAACCCTGTAGCCTGGGAACATAACTGAGGATTGATTCTGGAACCCTGTGGCCTGGGAACATGACATCGGTGGATTCTGGAACCCTGTGGCCTGGGAACATGAGAACGGTTTGATTCTGGAACCCTGTGGCCTGGCAACATGACTGAGGCTTGATTCTGGAAACCTGTGGCCTGGCAACATGACTGAGGTTTGATTCTGGATTCCTGTGTCCTGGGAACATGACTGAGGCGTTATTCGGGAAAACTGTGGCCTGGGAAAATGACATCTGTATAGATTGTGGAATAGTGTGCCCTGGGAACCTGACTGAGCCTTGGTTCTGGAACTCTGTAGACTGGGAACATGACTGCGGTTTATTCTAGAACCCTGTAGCCTGGGAACATAACTGAGGATTGATTCTGGAACCCTGTGGCCTGGGAACATGACATCGGTGGATTCTGGAACCCTGTGGCCTGGGAACATGAGAACGGTTTGATTCTGGAACCCTGTGGCCTGGCAACATGACTGAGCCTTGATTCTGGAACCCTGTGGCCTGGCAACATGACTGAGGCTTGATTCTGGAACCGTGTGGACTGGGAACTTGACTGGGGTTTGAACGCAGAAACCTGTGGACTGGCCACATGACTGAGGTTTCATGGTTGAACCCTGTGGCATGGCAGCATGATTGAGGTTGGATTGTGGAACCCTCAGGCTTGGGAACATGACTGAGGCTTGATGGTGGAACCCTCTGGCCTGGAAACAGGAATGAGGTTTGATGGTGGAACCCTGCGGCCTGGCAACATGACTGAGGTTTGATTCTGGAAAACTGTGGCCTGGGAACATGACATCTGTTTAGATTGTGGAATAGTGTGCCCTGGGAACCTGACTGAGCCTTGGTTCTGGAACCCTGTGGCCTGGGAACATGACATCGGTGGATTCTGGAACCCTGTGGCCTGGGAACATGAGAACGGTTTGATTCTGGAACCCTGTGGCCTGGCAACATGACTGAGGCTTGATTCTGGAACCCTGTGGCCTGGCAACATGACTGAGGTTTGATTCTGGATCCCTGTGGCCTGGGAACATGACTGAGGCGAGATTCGGGAAAACTGTGGCCTGGGAAAATGACATCTGTTTAGATTCTGGAATAGTGTGCCCTGGGAACCTGACTGAGCCTTGGTTCTGGAACTCTGTGGACTGGGAACATGACTGAGGTTTATTCTAGAACCCTGTAGCCTGGGAACATAACTGAGGATTGATTCTGGAACCCTGTGGCCTGGGAACATGACATCGGTGGATTCTGGAACCCTGTGGCCTGGGAACATGAGAACGGTTTGATTCTGGAAACCTGTGGCCTGGCAACATGACTGAGGCTTGATTCTGGAACCGTGTGGACTGGGAACTTGACTGGGGTTTGATCGCAGAAACCTGTGGACTGGCCACATGACTGAGGTTTCATGGTTGAACCCTGTGGCATGGCAGCATGATTGAGGTTTGATTGTGGAACCCTCAGGCTTGGGAACATGACTGAGGCTTGATGGTGGAACCCTGTGGCCTGGAAACAGGAATGAGGTTTGATGGTGGAACCCTGCGGCCTGGCAACATGACTGAGGTTTGATTCTGGAAAACTGTGGCCTGGGAACATGACATCTGTTTAGATTGTGGAATAGTGTGCCCTGGGAACCTGACTGAGCCTTGGTTCTGGAACCCTGTGGCCTGGGAACATGACATCGGTGGATTCTGGAACCCTGTGGCCTGGGAACATGAGAACGGTTTGATTCTGGAACCCTGTGGCCTGGCAACATGACTGAGGCTTGATTCTGGAACCCTGTGGCCTGGCAAAATGACTGAGGCTTGATTCTGGAACCGTGTGGCCTGGGAACTTGACTGGGGTTTGATCGCAGAAACCTGTGGACTGTCCACATGACTGAGGTTTCATGGTTGAACCCTGTGGCATAGCAGCATGATTGAGGTTTGATTGTGGAACCCTCAGGCTTGGGAACATGACTGAGGCTTGATGGTGGAACCCTCTGGCCTGGAAACAGGAATGAGGTTTGATGGTGGAACCCTGCGGCCTGGCAACATGACTGAGGTTTGATTCTGGAAAACTGTGGCCTGGGAACATGACATCTGTTTAGATTGTGGAATAGTGTGCCCTGGGAAACTGACTGAGCCTTGGTTCTGGAACCCTGTGGCCTGGGAACATGACATCGGTGGATTCTGGAACCCTGTGGCCTGGGAACATGAGAACGGTTTGATTCTGGAAACCTGTGGCCTGGCAACATGACTGAGGCTTGATTCTGGAACCCTGTGGCCTGGCAACATAACTGAGGCGAGATTCGGGAAAACTGTGGCCTGGGAAAATGACATCTGTTTAGATTGTGGAATAGTGTGCCCTGGGAACCTGACTGAGCCTTGGTTCTGGAACTCTGTAGACTGGGAACATGACTGAGGTTTATTCTAGAACCCTGTAGCCTGGGAACATAACTGAGGATTGATTCTGGAACCCTGTGTCCTGGGAACATGACATCGGTGGATTCTGGAACCCTGTGGCCTGGGAACATGAGAACGGTTTGATTCTGTAACCCTGTGGCCTGGCAACATGACTGAGGCTTGATTCTGGAACCCTGTGGCCTGGCAACATGACTGAGGCTTGATTCTGGAACCGTGTGGCCTGGGAAATTGACTGGGGTTTGATCGCAGAAACCTGGGGACTGTCCACATGACTGAGGTTTGATGCTTGAACCCTATGGCATGGCAACATGATTGAGGTTTGATTGTGGAACCCTCAGGCTTGGGAACATGACTGAGGCTTGATGGTGGAACCCTCTGGCCTGGAAACATGAATGAGGTTTGATGGTGGAACCCTGCGGCCTGGCAACATGAGTCAGGTTTGATTCTGGAAAACTGTGGCCTGGAAACATGACATCTGTTTAAATTGTGGAATAGTGTGCCCTGGGAACCTGACTGAGCCTTGGTTCTTGAACTCTGTGGCCTGGCAACATGACTGAGGCTTGATTCTGGAACCCTGTGGCCTGGCAACATGACTGAGGTTTGATTCTGGATCCCTGTGGCCTGGGAACATGACTGGGCGTGATTCTGGAAAACTGTGGCCTGGGAAAATGACATCTGTTTAGATTGTGGAATAGTGTGCCCTGGGAACCTGACTGAGCCTTGGTTCTCGAACTCTGTGGACTGTCCACATGACTGAGGTTTGATGGTGGAACCCTGTGCACTGGGAACATGACTGAGGTTTGATGGTTGAACCCTGTGTCATGGCAACATGATTGAGGTTTGATTGTGGAACCATCAGGCTTGGGAACATGATTGAGGCTTAAGGGTGGAACACTGTGGCCTGGAAACAGGAATGAGGTTTGATGGTGGAAACCTGTGCCCTGGCAACATGACTGAGGTTTGATTCTGGAAAACTGTGTCCTGGGAACATGTCATCTGCTTAGATTGTGGAATAGTGTGCCCTGGGAATCTGAATGAGCCTTGGTTCTGGAACTCTGTTGACTGGGAACATGACTGAGGTTTATTCTAGAACCCTGTAGCCTGGGAACATAACTGAGGATTGATTCTGGAACCCTGTGTCCTGGGAACATGACATCGGTGGATTCTGGAACCCTGTGGCCTGGGAACATGAGAACGATTTGATTCTGGAACCCTGTGGCCTGGAAACATGACTGAGGCTTGATTGCGGAACCCTGCGGCCTGGCAACATGACTGAAGTTTGATTCTGGAAAACTGTGGCCTGGGAACATGACATCTGTTTAGATTGTGGAATAGTGTGCCCTGGGAAACTGACTGAGCCTTTGTTCTTGAACTCTGAGGACTGGGAACATGACTGAGATTTATTCTAGAACCCTGTAGCCTGGGAACATAACTGAGGATTGATTCTGGAACCCTGTGGCCTGGGAACATGACATCGGTGGATTCTGGAACCCTGTGGCCTGGGAACATGAGAACGGTTTGATTCTGGAACCCTGTGGCCTGGCAACATGACTGAGGCTTGATTCTGGAACCCTGTGGCCTGGCAACATGACTGAGGTTTGATTCTGGATCCCTGTGGCCTGGGAACATGAATGAGGCGTGATTCTGGAAAACTGTGGCCTGGAAACATGACATCTGTTTAGATTGTGGAATAGTGTGCCCTGGGAAACGGACTGAGCCTTGGTTCTGGAACTCTGTAGACTGGGAACATGACTGAGGTTTATTCTAGAACCCTGTAGCCTGGGAACATAACTGAGGATTGATTCTGGAACCCTGTGGCCTGGGAACATGACATCGGTGGATTCTGGAACCCTGTGGCCTGGGAACATGAGAACGGTTTGATTCTGGAACCCTGTGGCCTGGCAACATGACTGAGGCTTGATTCTGGAACCCTGTGGCCTGGCAACATGACTGAGGCTTGATTCTGGAACCGTGTGGCCTGGGAACTTGACTGGGGTTTGATCGCAGAAACCTGTGGACTGGCCACATGACTGAGGTTTGATGGTTGAACCCTGTGGCATGGCAACATGATTGAGGTTTGATTGTGGAACCCTCAGGCTTGGGAACATGACTGAGGCTTGATGGTGGAACACTGTGGCCTGGAAACAGGAATGAGGTTTGATGGTGGAACCCTGAGGCCTGGCAACATGACTGAGGTTTGATTCTGGAAAACTGTGGCCTGGGAACATGACATCTGTTTAGATTGTGGAATAGTGTGCCCTGGGAACCTGACTGATCCTTGGTTCTGGAACCCTGTGGCCTGGGAACATGACATCGGTGGATTCTGGAACCCTGTGGCCTGGGAACATGAGAACGGTTTGATTCTGGAACCCTGTGGCCTGGGAACATGACTGAGGCTTGATTCTGGAACCCTGTGTCCTGGCAACATGACTGAGGTTTGATTCTGGATCCCTGTGGCCTGGGAACATGACTGGGCGTGATTCTGGAAAACTGTGGCCTGGGAAAATGACATCTGTTTAGATTGTGGAATAGTGTGCCCTGGGAACCTGACTGAGCCTTGGTTCTCGAACTCTGTGGACTGTCCACATGACTGAGGTTTGATGGTGGAACCCTGTGCACTGGGAACATGACTGAGGTTTGATGGTTGAACCCTGTGGCATGGCAACATGATTGAGGTTTGATTGTGGAACCATCAGGCTTGGGAACATGATTGAGGCTTAAGGGTGGAACACTGTGGCCTGGAAACAGGAATGAGGTTTGATGGTGGAACCCTGTGCCCTGGCAACATGACTGAGGTTTGATTCTGGAAAACTGGGTCCTGGGAACATGTCATCTGCTTAGATTGTGGAATAGTGTGCCCTGGGAATCTAAATGAGCCTTGGTTCTGGAACTCTGTGGACTGGGAACATGACTGAGGTTTATTCTAGAACCCTGTAGCCTGGGAACATAACTGAGGATTGATTCTGGAACCCTGTGTCCTGGGAACATGACATCGGTGGATTCTGGAACCCTGTGGCCTGGGAACATGATAACGGTTTGATTCTGGAACCCTGTGGCCTGGAAACATGACTGAGGCTTGATTGTGGAACCCTGCGGCCTGGCAACATGACTGAAGTTTGATTCTGGAAAACTGTGGCCTGGGAACATGACATCTGTTTAGATTGTGGAATAGTGTGCCCTGGGAACCTGACTGAGCCTTTGTTCTTGAACTCTGAGGACTGGGAACATGACTGAGATTTATTCTAGAACCCTGTAGCCTGGGAACATAACTGAGGATTGATTCTGGAACCCTGTGGCCTGGGAACATGACATCGGTGGATTCTGGAACCCTGTGGCCTGGGAACATGAGAACGGTTTGATTCTGGAACCCTGTGGCCTGGCAACATGACTGAGGCTTGATTCTGGAACCCTGTGGCCTGGCAACATGACTGAGGCTTGATTCTGGAACCGTGTGGCCTGGGAACTTGACTGGGGTTTGATCGCAGAAACCTGTGGACTGTCCATATGACTGAGGTTTCATGGTTGAACCCTGTGGCATGGCAACATGATTGAGGTTTGATTGTGGAACCCTCAGGCTTGGGAACATGACTGAGGCTTGATGGTGGAACCCTCAGGCCTGGAAACAGGAATGAGGTTTGATGGTGGAACCCTGCGGCCTGGCAACATGAGTGAGGTTTGATTCTGGAAAACTGTGGCCTGGGAACATGACATCTGTTTAGATTGTGGAATAGTGTGCCCTGGGAACCTGACTGAGCCTTGGTTCTTGAACTCTGTGGACTGGGAACATGACTGAGGTTTATTCTAGAACCCTGTAGCCTGGGAACATAACTGAGGATTGATTCTGGAACCCTGTGGCCTGGGAACATGACATCGGTGGATTCTGGAACCCTGTGGCCTGGGAACATGAGAACGGTTTGATTCTGGAACTCTGTGGCCTGGCAACATGACTGAGGCTTGATTCTGGAACCCTGTGGCCTGGCAACATGACTGAGGTTTGATTCTGGATCCCTGTGGCCTGGGAACATGACTGGGCGTGATTCTGGAAAACTGTGGCCTGGGAAAATGACATCTGTTTAGATTGTGGAATAGTGTGCCCTGGGAACCTGACTGAGCCTTGGTTCTCGAACTCTGTGGACTGTCCACATGACTGAGGTTTGATGGTGGAACCCTGTGCACTGGGAACATGACTGAGGTTTGATGGTTGAACCCTGTGGCATGGCAACATGATTGAGGTTTGATTGTGGAATCCTCAGGCTTGGGAACATGACTGAGGCTTGATGGTGGAACCCTGTGGCCTGGAAAGAGGAATGACGTTTGATGGTGGAACCCTGCGGCCTGGCAACATGACTGAGGTTTGATTCTGGAAAACTGTGGCCTGGGAACATGACATCTGTTTAGATTGTGGAATAGTGTGCCCTGGGAACCTGACTGAGCCTTGGTTCTGGAACTCTGTGGACTGGGAACATGACTGAGGTTTATTCTAGAACCCTGTAGCCTGGGAACATAACTGAGGATTGATTCTGGAACCCTGTGGCCTGGGAACATGACATCGGTGGATTCTGGAACCCTGTGGCCTGGGAACATGAGAACGGTTTGATTCTGGAACCCTGTGGCCTGGCAACATGACTGAGGTTTGATTCTGGATCCCTGTGTCCTGGGAACATGACTGAGGCGTGATTCGGGAAAACTGTGGCCTGGGAAAATGACATCTGTATAGATTGTGGAATAGTGTGCCCTGGGAACCTGACTGAGCCTTGGTTCTGGAACTCTGTAGACTGGGAACATGACTGCGGTTTATTCTAGAACCCTGTAGCCTGGGAACATAACTGAGGATTGATTCTGGAACCCTGTGGCCTGGGAACATGACATCGGTGGATTCTGGAACCCTGCGGCCTGGCAACATGAGTGAGGTTTGATTCTGGAAAACTGTGGCCTGGGAACATGACATCTGTTTAGATTGTGGAATAGTGTGCCCTGGGAACCTGACTGAGCCTTGGTTCTTGAACTCTGTGGACTGGGAACATGACTGAGGTTTATTCTAGAACCCTGTAGCCTGGGAACATAACTGAGGATTGATTCTGGAACCCTGTGGCCTGGGAACATGACATCGATGGATTCTGGAACCCTGTGGCCTGGGAACATGAGAACGGTTTGATTCTGGAACTCTGTGGCCTGGCAACATGACTGAGGCTTGATTCTGGAACCCTGTGGCCTGGCAACATGACTGAGGTTTGATTCTGGATCCCTGTGGCCTGGGAACATGACTGGGCGTGATTCTGGAAAACTGTGGCCTGGGAAAATGACATCTGTTTAGATTGTGGAATAGTGTGCCCTGGGAACCTGACTGAGCCTTGGTTCTCGAACTCTGTGGACTGTCCACATGACTGAGGTTTGATGGTGGAACCCTGTGCACTGGGAACATGACTGAGGTTTGATGGTTGAACCCTGTGGCATGGCAACATGATTGAGGTTTGATTGTGGAATCCTCAGGCTTGGGAACATGACTGAGGCTTGATGGTGGAACCCTGTGGCCTGGAAAGAGGAATGACGTTTGATGGTGGAACCCTGCGGCCTGGCAACATGACTGAGGTTTGATTCTGGAAAACTGTGGCCTGGGAAAATGACATCTGTTTAGATTGTGGAATAGTGTGCCCTGGGAACCTGACTGAAGCTTGGTTCTGGAACTCTGTGGACTGGGAACATGACTGAGGTTTATTCTAGAACCCTGTAGCCTGGGAACATAACTGAGGATTGATTCTGGAACCCTGTGGCCTGGGAACATGACATCGGTGGATTCTGGAACCCTGTGGCCTGGGAACATGAGAACGGTTGGATTCTGGAACCCTGTGGCCTGGCAACATGACTGAGGCTTGATTCTGGAACCCTGTGGCCTGGCAACATGACTGAGGTTTGATTCTGCATCCCTGTGTCCTGGGAACATGACTGAGGCGTGATTCGGGAAAACTGTGGCCTGGGAAAATGACATCTGTATAGATTGTGGAATAGTGTGCCCTGGGAACCTGACTGAGCCTTGGTTCTGGAACTCTGTAGACTGGGAACATGACTGCGGTTTATTCTAGAACCCTGTAGCCTGGGAACATAACTGAGGATTGATTCTGGAACCCTGTGGCCTGGGAACATGACATCGGTGGATTCTGGAACCCTGTGGCCTGGGTACATGAGAACGGTTTGATTCTGGAACCCTGTGGCCTGGCAACATGACTGAGGCTTGATTCTGGAACCCTGTGGCCTGGCAACATGACTGAGGCTTGATTCTGGAACCGTGTGGACTGGGAACTTGACTGGGGTTTGATCGCAGAAACCTGTGGACTGGCCACATGACTGAGGTTTCATGGTTGAACCCTGTGGCATGGCAGCATGATTGAGGTTTGATTGTGGAACCCTCAGGCTTGGGAACATGACTGAAGCTTGATGGTGGAACCCTCTGGCCTGGAAACAGGAATGAGGTTTGATGGTGGAACCCTGCGGCCTGGCAACATGACTGAGGTTTGATTCTGGAAAACTGTGGCCTGGGAACATGACATCTGTTTAGATTGTGGAATAGTGTGCCCTGGGAACCTGACTGAGCCTTGGTTCTGGAACTCTGTGGATTGGGAACATGACTGAGGTTTATTCTAGAACCCTGTAGCCTGGGAACATAAGTGAGGATTGATTCTGGAACCCTGTGGCCTGGGAACATGACATCGGTGGATTCTGGAACCCTGTGGCCTGGGAACATGAGAACGGTTTGATTCTGGAACCCTGTGGCCTGGCAACATCATTGAGGCTTGATTCTGGAACCCTGTGGCCTGGCAACATGACTGAGGTTTGATTCTGGATCCCTGTGGCCTGGGAACATGACTGAGGCGTGATTCTGGAAAACTGTGTCTTGGGAACATGACATCTGTTTAGATTGTGGAATAGTGTGCCCTGGGAACCTGACTGAGCCTTCTTCTGGAACTCTGTGGACTGGGAACATGACTGAGGTTTATTCTAGAACCCTGTAGCCTGGGAACATAACTGAGGATTGATTCTGGAACCCTGTAGCCTGGGAACATGACTTCGGTGGAATCTGGAACCCTGTGGCCTGGCAACATGACTGAGGCTTGATTCTGGAACCCTGTGGCCTGGCAACATGACTGAGGTTTGATTCTGGATCCCTGTGGCCTGGGAATATGACTGAGGCGTGATTCGGGAAAACTGTGGCCTGGGAAAATGACATCTGTTTAGATTGTGGAATAGTGTGCCCTGGGAAGCTGACTGAGCCTTGGTTCTGGAACTCTGTGGACTGGGAACATGACTGAGGTTTATTCTAGAACCCTGTAGCCGGGGAACATAACTGAGGTTTGATTCTGGAACCCTGTGCCCTGGGAACATGACATCGGTGGATTCTGGAACCCTGTGGCCTGGGAACATGAGAACGGTTTGATTCTGGAACCCTGTGGCCTGACAACATGACTGAGGCTTGATTCTGGAACCCTGTGGCCTGGCAACATGACTGAGGATTGATTCTGGAACCGTGTGGCCTGGGAACTTGACTGGGGTTTGATCGCAGAAACCTGTGGACTGTCCACATGACTGAGGTTTGATGGTGGAACCCTGTGCACTGGGAACATGACTGAGGCCTGATACTGGAACCCCGTGGCGTGGGAACATGCCATTGGTTTGATTCTGGAATCCTGTTTCCTGAGAAAATGACTGAGGTTTGATGGTTGAACCCTGTGGCATGGCAACATGATTGAGGTTTGATTGTGGAACCCTCAGGCTTGGGAACATGACCTAGGCTTGATGGTGGAACCCTCTGGCCTGGAAACAGGAATGAGGTTTGATGGTGGAACCCTGCGGCCTGGCAACATGACTGAGGTTTGATTCTGGAAAACTGTGGCCTGGGAACATGACATCTGTTTAGATTGTGGAATAGTGTGCACTGGGAACCTGACTGAGCCTTGGTTCTGGAACTCTGTGTACTGGGAACATGACATCGGTGGATTCTGGAAACCTGTGGCCTGGGAACATGAGAACGGTTTGATTCTGGCACCCTGTGGCCTGGCAACATGACTGAGGCTTGATTCTGGAACCCTGTGGCCTGGCAACATGACTGAGGTTTGATTCTGGATCCCTGTGGCCTGGGAACATGACTGAGGCGTGATTCTGGAAAACTGTGGCCTGGGAAAATGACATCTGTTTAGATTGTGGAATAGTGTGCCCTGGGAACCTGACTGAGCCTTGGTTCTGGAACTCTGTGGACTGGGAACATGACTGAGGTTTATTCTAGAACCCTGTAGCCTGGGAACATAACTGAGGATTGATTCTGGAACCCTGTGGCCTGGGAACATGACATCGGTGGATTCTGGAACCCTGTGGCCTGGGAACATGAGAACGGTTTGATTCTGGAACCCTGTGGCCTGGCAACATGACTGAGGCTTGATTCTGGAACCCTGTGGCCTGGCAACATGACTGAGGTTTGATTCTGGATCCCTGTGGCCTGGGAACATGACTGAGGGGTGATTCTGGAAAACTGTGGCCTGGAAACATTACATCTGTTTAGATTGTGGAATAATGTGCCCTGGGAACCTGACTGAGCCTTGGTTCTGGAACTCTGTGGACTGGGAAAATGACTGAGGTTTATTCTAGAACCCTGTAGCCTGGGAACAAAACTGAGGATTGATTCTGGAACCATGTGGCCTGGGAACATGACATCGGTGGATTCTGGAACCCTGTGGCCTGGGAACATCAGAACGGTTTGATTCTGGAACCCTGTGGCCTGGGCACATGACTGAGGCTTGATTCTGGAACCCTGTGGCCTGGCAACATGACTGAGGCTTGATTCTGGAACCGTGTGGCCTGGGAACTTGACTGGGGTTTGATCGCAGAAACCTGTGGACTGGCCACATGACTGAGGTTTGATGGTGGAACCCTGTGCACTGGGAACATAACTGAGGTTTGATGGTTGAACCCTGTGGCATGGCAACATGATTGAGGTTTGATTGTGGAACCCTCAGGCTTGGGAACATGACTGATGCTTGATGGTGGAACACTGTGGCCTGGAAAAAGGAATGAGGTTTGATGGTGGAACCCTGTGGCCTGGCAACATGACTGAGGTTTGATTCTGGAAAACTTTGGCCTGGGAACATGACATCTGTTTAGATTGTGGAATAGTGTGCCCTGGGAACCTGACTGAGCCTTGGTTCTAGAACTCTGTGGACTGGGAACATGACTGAGGTTTATTCTAGAACCCTGTAGCCTGGGAACATAACTGAGGATTGATTCTGGAACCCTGTGGCCTGGGAACATGACATCGGTGGATTCTGGAACCCTGTGGCCTGGGAACATGAGAACGGTTTGATTCTGGCACCCTGTGGCCTGGCAACATGACTGAGGCTTGATTCTGGAACCCTGTGGCCTGGCAACATGACTGAGGTTTGATTCTGGATCCCTGTGGCCTGGGAACATGACTGAGGCGTGATTCGGGAAAACTGTGGCCTGGGAAAATGACATCTGTTTAGATTGTGGAATAGTGTGCCCTGGGAACCTGACTGAGTCTTGGTTCTGGAACTCTGTGGACTGGGAACATGACTGAGGTTTATTCTAGAACCCTGTAGCCTGGGAACATAACTGAGGATTGATTCTGGAACTCTGTGGCCTGGGAACATGACATCGGTGGATTCTGGAACCCTGTGGCCTGGGAACATGAGAAGGTTGGATTCTGGAACCCTGTGGCCTGGCAACATGAGTGAGGCTTGATTCTGGAACCCTGTGGCCTGGCAACATGACTGAGGCTTGATTCTGGAACCGTGTGGCCTGGGAACTTGACTGGGGTTTGTTCGCAGAAACCTGTGGACTGTCCACATGACTGAGGTTTGATGGTGGAACCCTGTGCACTGGGAACATGACTGAGGCCTGATACTGGAACCCCGTGGCGTGGGAACATGATTGAGGTTTGATTGTGGAACCCTCAGGCTTGGGAACATGACTGAGGCTTGATGGAGGAACACTGTGGCCTGGAAAGAGGAATGAGGTTTGATGGTGGAACCCTGTTGCCTGGCAACATGACTGAGGTTAGATTCTGGAAAACTGTGGCCTGGGAACATGACATCTGTTTAGATTGTGGAATAGTGTGCCCTGGGAACCTGACTGAGCCTTGGTTCTGGAACCCTGTGCACTGGGAACATGACTGAGGTTTATTCTAGAACCCTGTAGCCTGGGAACATAACTGAGGATTGATTCTGGAACCCTGTGGCCTGGGAACATGACATCGGTGGATTCTGGAACCCTGTGGCCTGGGAACATGAGAACGGTTTGATTCTGGAACCCTGTGGCCTGGCAACATGACTGAGGCTTGATTCTGGAACCCTGTGGCCTGGCAACATGACTGAGGTTTGATTCTGGATCCCTGTGGCCTGGGAACATGACTGAGGCGTGATTCTGGAAAACTGTGGCCTGGAAACATGACATCTGTTTAGATTGTGGAATAGTGTGCCCTGGGAACCTGACTGAGCATTGGTTCTGGAACTCTGTGGACTGGGAACATGACTGAGGTTTATTCTAGAACCCTGTAGCCTGGGAACATAACTGAGGATTGATTCTGGAACCCTGTGGCCTGGGAACATGACATCGGTGGATTCTGGAACCCTGTGGCCTGGGAAGATGAGAACGGTTTGATTCTGGAACCCTCTGTCCTGGCAACATGACTGAGGCTTGATTCTGGAACCCTGTGGCCTGGCAACATGACTGAGGCTTGATTCTGGAACCGTGCGGCCTGGGAACTTGACTGGGGTTTGATCGCAGAAACCTGTGGACTGGCCACATGACTGAGGTTTGATGGTGGAACCCTGTGCACTGGGAACATGACTGAGGCCTGATACTGGAACCCCGTGGCGTTGGAACATGCCATTGGTTTGATTCTGGAACCCTGTTTCCTGAGAACATGACTGAGGTTTGATGGTTGAACCCTGTGGCATGGCAACATGATTGAGGTTTGATTCTGGATCCCTGTGGCCTGGGAACATGACTGAGGCGTGATTCTGGAAAACTGTGTCTTGGGAACATGACATCTGTTTAGATTGTGGAATAGTGTGCCCTGGGAACCTGACTGAGCCTTCTTCTGGAACTCTGTGGACTGGGAACATGACTGAGGTTTATTCTAGAACCCTGTAGCCTGGGAACATAACTGAGGATTGATTCTGGAACCCTGTGGCCTGGGAACATGACATCGGTGGAATCTGGAACCCTGTGGCCTGGCAACATGACTGAGGCTTGATTCTGGAAACCTGTGGCCTGGCAACATGAATGAGGCTTGATTCTGGAAACCTGTGGCCTGGCAACATGACTGAGGCTTGATCCTGGAACCCTGTGGCCTCGCAACATGACTGAATCTTGATTCTGGAACCGTGTGGCCTGGGAACTTGACTGGGGTTTGATCGCAGAAACCTGTGGACTGTCCACATGACTGAGGTTTCATGGTTGAACCCTGTGGCATGGCAACATGATTGAGGTTTGATTGTGGAACCCTCAGGCTTGGGAACATGACCTAGGCTTGATGGTGGAACCCTCTGGCCTGGAAACAGGAATGAGGTTTGATGGTGGAACCCTGCGGCCTGGCAACATGACTGAGGTTTGATTCTGGAAAACTGTGGCCTGGGAACATGACATCTGTTTAGATTGTGGAATAGTGTGCCCTGGGAACCTGACTGAGCCTTGGTTCTGGAACCCTGTGGCCTGGGAACATGACATCGGTGGATTCTGGAAACCTGTGGCCTGGGAACATGAGAACGGTTTGATTCTGGCACCCTGTGGCCTGGCAACATGACTGAGGCTTGATTCTGGAACCCTGTGGCCTGGCAACATGACTGAGGTTTGATTCTGGATCCCTGTGGCCTGGGAACATGACTGAGGCGTGATTCTGGAAAACTGTGGCCTGGGAAAATGACATCTGTTTAGATTGTGGAATAGTGTGCCCTGGGAACCTGACTGAGCCTTGGTTCTGGAACTCTGTGGACTGGGAACATGACTGAGGTTTATTCTAGAACCCTGTAGCCTGGGAACATAACTGAGGATTGATTCTGGAACCCTGTGGCCTGGGAAAATGACATCGGTGGATTCTGGAACCCTGTGGCCTGGGAACATGAGAACGGTTTGATTCTGGAGCCCTGTGGCCTGGGCACATGACTGAGGCTTGATTCTGGAACCCTGTGGCCTGGCAACATGACTGAGGCTTGATTCTGGAACCGTGTGGCCTGGGAACTTGACTGGGGTTTGATCGCAGAAACCTGTGGACTGGCCACATGACTGAGGTTTGATGGTGGAACCCTGTGCACTGGGAACATGACTGAGGCCTGATACTGGAACCCCGTGGCGTGGGAACATGCCATTGGTTTGATTCTGGAACCCTGTTTCCTGAGAACATGACTGAGGCTTGATGGTTGAACCCTGTGGCATGGCAATATGATTGAGGTTTGATTGTGGAACCCTCAGGCTTGGGAACATGACTGAGGCTTAATGGTGGAACACTGTGGCCTGGAAACAGGAATGAGGTTTGATGGTGGAACCCTGTGGCCTGGCAACATGACTGAGGTTTGATTCTGGAACACTGTGGCCTGGGAACATGACATCTGTGTAGATTGTGGAATAGTGTGCCCTGGGAACCTGACTGAGCCTTGGTTCTGGAACTCTGTGGACTGGGAACATGACTGAGGTTTATTCTAGAACCCTGTAGCCTGGGAACATAACTGAGGATTGATTCTGGAACCCTGTGGCCTGGGAACATGACATCGGTGGATTCTGGAACCCTGTGGCCTGGGAACATGAGAACGGTTTGATTCTGGAACCCTGTGGCCTGGCAACTTGACTGAGGCTTGATTCTGGAACCCTGTGGCCTGGCAACATGACTGAGGTTTGATTCTGGATCCCTGTGGCCTGGGAACATGACTGAGGCGTGATTCTGGAAAACTGTGGCCTGGAAACATGACATCTGTTTAGATTGTGGAATAGTGTGCCCTGGGAACATGACTGAGCCTTGGTTCTGGAACTCTGTAGACTGGGAACATGACTGAGGTTTATTCTAGAACCCTGTAGCCTGGGAACATAACTGAGGATTGATTCTGGAACCCTGTGGCCTGGGAACATGAGAACGGTTTGATTCTGGAAACCTGTGGCCTGGCAACATGACTGAGGCTTGATTCTGGAACCCTGTGGCCTGGCAACATGACTGAGGCTTGATTCTGGAACCGTGTGGCCTGGGAAATTGACTGGGGTTTGATCGCAGAAACCTGGGGACTGTCCACATGACTGAGGTTTGATGCTTGAACCCTGTGGCATGGCAACATGATTGAAGTTTGATTGTGGAACCCTCAGGCTTGGGAACATGACTGAGGCTTGATGGTGGAACCCTCTGGCCTGGAAACATGAATGAGGTTTGATGGTGGAACCCTGCAGCCTGGCAACATGAGTGAGGTTTGATTCTGGAAAACTGTGGCCTGGAAACATGACATCTGTTTAAATTGTGGAATAGTGTGCCCTGGGAACCTGACTGAGCCTTGGTTCTGGAACTCTGTGGACTGGGAACATGACTGAGGTTTATTCTAGAACCCTGTAGCCTGGGAACATAACTGAGGATTGTTTCGGGAACCCTGTGGCCTGGGAACATGACATCGGTGGATTCTGGAACCCTGTGGCCTGGGAACATGAGAACGGTTTGATTCTGGAACCCTGTGGCCTGGCAACATGACTGAGGCTTGATTCTGGATCCCTGTGGCCTGGGAACATGACTGAGGCGTGATTCGGGAAAACTGTGGCCTGGGAAAATGACATCTGTTTAGATTGTGGAATAGTGTGCCCTGGGAACCTGAATGAGCCTTGGTTCTGGAACTCTGTGGACTGGGAACATGACTGAGGTTTATTCTAGAACCCTCTAGCCTCGGAACATAACTGAGGATTGATTCTGGAACCCTGTGGCCTGGGAACATGACATCGGTGGATTCTGGAACCCTGTGGCCTGGGAACATGAGAACGGTTTGATTCTGGAACCCTGTGGCCTGGCAACATGACTGAGGCTTGATTCTGGAACCCTGTGGCCTGGCAACATGACTGAGGCTTGATTCTGGAACCGTGTGGCCTGGGAACTTGACTGGGGTTTGATCGCAGAAACCTGTGGACTGTCCATATGACTGAGGTTTCATGGTTGAACCCTGTGGCATGGCAACATGATTGAGGTTTGATTGTGGAACCCTCAGGCTTGGGAACATGACTGAGGCTTGATGGTGGAACCCTCAGGCCTGGAAACAGGAATGAGGTTTGATGGTGGAACCCTGCGGCCTGGCAACATGAGTGAGGTTTGATTCTGGAAAACTGTGGCCTGGGAACATGACACCTGTTTAGATTGTGGAATAGTGTGCCCTGGGAACCTGACTGAGCCTTGGTTCTTGAACTCTGTGGACTGGGAACATGACTGAGGTTTCTTCTAGAACCCTGTAGCCTGGGAACATAACTGAGGATTGATTCTGGAACCCTGTGGCCTGGGAACATGACATCGGTGGATTCTGGAACCCTGTGGCCTGGGAACATGAGAACGGTTTGATTCTGGAACTCTGTGGCCTGGCAACATGACTGAGGCTTGATTCTGGAACCCTGTGGCCTGGCAACATGACTGAGGTTTGATTCTGGATCCCTGTGGCCTGGGAACATTACTGGGCGTGATTCTGGAAAACTGTGGCCTGGGAAAATGACATCTGTTTAGATTGTGAAATAGTGTGCCCTGGGAACCTGACTGAGCCTTGGTTCTCGAACTCTGTGGACTGTCCACATGACTGAGGTTTGATGGTGGAACCCTGTGCACTGGGAACATGACTGAGGTTTGATGGTTGAACCCTGTGGCATGGCAACATGATTGAGGTTTGATTGTGGAATCCTCAGGCTTGGGAACATGACTGAGGCTTGATGGTGGAACCCTGTGGCCTGGAAAGAGGAATGACGTTTGATGGTGGAACCCTGCGGCCTGGCAACATGACTGAGGTTTGATTCTGGAAAACTGTGGCCTGGGAACATGACATCTGTTTAGATTGTGGAATAGTGTGCCCTGGGAACCTGACTGAGCCTTGGTTCTGGAACTCTGTGGACTGGGAACATGACTGAGGTTTATTCTAGAACCCTGTAGCCTGGGAACATAACTGAGGATTGATTCTGGAACCCTGTGGCCTGGGAACATGACATCGGTGGATTCTGGAACCCTGTGGCCTGGGAACATGAGAACGGTTTGATTCTGGAACCCTGTGGCCTGGCAACATGACTGAGGCTTGATTCTGGAAACCTGTGGCCTGGCAACATGACTGAGGTTTGATTCTGGATCCCTGTGTCCTGGGAACATGACTGAGGCGTTATTCGGGAAAACTGTGGCCTGGGAAAATGACATCTGTATAGATTGTGGAATAGTGTGCCCTGGGAACCTGACTGAGCCTTGGTTCTGGAACTCTGTAGACTGGGAACATGACTGCGGTTTATTCTAGAACCCTGTAGCCTGGGAACATAACTGAGGATTGATTCTGGAACCCTGTGGCCTGGGAACATGACATCGGTGGATTCTGGAACCCTGTGGCCTGGGAACATGAGAACGGTTTGATTCTGGAACCCTGTGGCCTGGCAACATGACTGAGCCTTGATTCTGGAACCCTGTGGCCTGGCAACATGACTGAGGCTTGATTCTGGAACCGTGTGGACTGGGAACTTGACTGGGGTTTGAACGCAGAAACCTGTGGACTGGCCACATGACTGAGGTTTCATGGTTGAACCCTGTGGCATGGCAGCATGATTGAGGTTTGATTGTGGAACCCTCAGGCTTGGGAACATGACTGAGGCTTGATGGTGGAACCCTGTGGCCTGGAAACAGGAATGAGGTTTGATGGTGGAACCCTGCGGCCTGGCAACATGACTGAGGTTTGATTCTGGAAAACTGTGGCCTGGGAACATGACATCTGTTTAGATTGTGGAATAGTGTGCCCTGGGAAACTGACTGAGCCTTTGTTCTTGAACTCTGAGGACTGGGAACATGACTGAGATTTATTCTAGAACCCTGTAGCCTGGGAACATAACTGAGGATTGATTCTGGAACCCTGTGGCCTGGGAACATGACATCGGTGGATTCTGGAACCCTGTGGCCTGGGAACATGAGAACGGTTTGATTCTGGAACCCTGTGGCCTGGCAACATGACTGAGGCTTGATTCTGGAACCCTGTGGCCTGGCAACATGACTGAGGTTTGATTCTGGATCCCTGTGGCCTGGGAACATGAATGAGGCGTGATTCTGGAAAACTGTGGCCTGGAAACATGACATCTGTTTAGATTGTGGAATAGTGTGCCCTGGGAAACGGACTGAGCCTTGGTTCTGGAACTCTGTAGACTGGGAACATGACTGAGGTTTATTCTAGAACCCTGTAGCCTGGGAACATAACTGAGGATTGATTCTGGAACCCTGTGGCCTGGGAACATGACATCGGTGGATTCTGGAACCCTGTGGCCTGGGAACATGAGAACGGTTTGATTCTGGAACCCTGTGGCCTGGCAACATGACTGAGGCTTGATTCTGGAACCCTGTGGCCTGGCAACATGACTGAGGCTTGATTCTGGAACCGTGTGGCCTGGGAACTTGACTGGGGTTTGATCGCAGAAACCTGTGGACTGGCCACATGACTGAGGTTTGATGGTTGAACCCTGTGGCATGGCAACATGATTGAGGTTTGATTGTGGAACCCTCAGGCTTGGGAACATGACTGAGGCTTGATGGTGGAACACTGTGGCCTGGAAACAGGAATGAGGTTTGATGGTGGAACCCTGAGGCCTGGCAACATGACTGAGGTTTGATTCTGGAAAACTGTGGCCTGGGAACATGACATCTGTTTAGATTGTGGAATAGTGTGCCCTGGGAACCTGACTGATCCTTGGTTCTGGAACCCTGTGGCCTGGGAACATGACATCGGTGGATTCTGGAACCCTGTGGCCTGGGAACATGAGAACGGTTTGATTCTGGAACCCTGTGGCCTGGGAACATGACTGAGGCTTGATTCTGGAACCGTGTGTCCTGGCAACATGACTGAGGTTTGATTCTGGATCCCTGTGGCCTGGGAACATGACTGGGCGTGATTCTGGAAAACTGTGGCCTGGGAAAATGACATCTGTTTAGATTGTGGAATAGTGTGCCCTGGGAACCTGACTGAGCCTTGGTTCTCGAACTCTGTGGACTGTCCACATGACTGAGGTTTGATGGTGGAACCCTGTGCACTGGGAACATGACTGAGGTTTGATGGTTGAACCCTGTGGCATGGCAACATGATTGAGGTTTGATTGTGGAACCATCAGGCTTGGGAACATGATTGAGGCTTAAGGGTGGAACACTGTGGCCTGGAAACAGGAATGAGGTTTGATGGTGGAACCCTGTGCCCTGGCAACATGACTGAGGTTTGATTCTGGAAAACTGGGTCCTGGGAACATGTCATCTGCTTAGATTGTGGAATAGTGTGCCCTGGGAATCTAAATGAGCCTTGGTTCTGGAACTCTGTGGACTGGGAACATGACTGAGGTTTATTCTAGAACCCTGTAGCCTGGGAACATAACTGAGGATTGATTCTGGAACCCTGTGTCCTGGGAACATGACATCGGTGGATTCTGGAACCCTGTGGCCTGGGAACATGATAACGGTTTGATTCTGGAACCCTGTGGCCTGGAAACATGACTGAGGCTTGATTGTGGAACCCTGCGGCCTGGCAACATGACTGAAGTTTGATTCTGGAAAACTGTGGCCTGGGAACATGACATCTGTTTAGATTGTGGAATAGTGTGCCCTGGGAACCTGACTGAGCCTTTGTTCTTGAACTCTGAGGACTGGGAACATGACTGAGATTTATTCTAGAACCCTGTAGCCTGGGAACATAACTGAGGATTGATTCTGGAACCCTGTGGCCTGGGAACATGACATCGGTGGATTCTGGAACCCTGTGGCCTGGGAACATGAGAACGGTTTGATTCTGGAACCCTGTGGCCTGGCAACATGACTGAGGCTTGATTCTGGAACCCTGTGGCCTGGCAACATGACTGAGGCTTGATTCTGGAACCGTGTGGCCTGGGAACTTGACTGGGGTTTGATCGCAGAAACCTGTGGACTGTCCATATGACTGAGGTTTCATGGTTGAACCCTGTGGCATGGCAACATGATTGAGGTTTGATTGTGGAACCCTCAGGCTTGGGAACATGACTGAGGCTTGATGGTGGAACCCTCAGGCCTGGAAACAGGAATGAGGTTTGATGGTGGAACCCTGCGGCCTGGCAACATGAGTGAGGTTTGATTCTGGAAAACTGTGGCCTGGGAACATGACATCTGTTTAGATTGTGGAATAGTGTGCCCTGGGAACCTGACTGAGCCTTGGTTCTTGAACTCTGTGGACTGGGAACATGACTGAGGTTTATTCTAGAACCCTGTAGCCTGGGAACATAACTGAGGATTGATTCTGGAACCCTGTGGCCTGGGAACATGACATCGGTGGATTCTGGAACCCTGTGGCCTGGGAACATGAGAACGGTTTGATTCTGGAACTCTGTGGCCTGGCAACATGACTGAGGCTTGATTCTGGAACCCTGTGGCCTGGCAACATGACTGAGGTTTGATTCTGGATCCCTGTGGCCTGGGAACATGACTGGGCGTGATTCTGGAAAACTGTGGCCTGGGAAAATGACATCTGTTTAGATTGTGGAATAGTGTGCCCTGGGAACCTGACTGAGCCTTGGTTCTCGAACTCTGTGGACTGTCCACATGACTGAGGTTTGATGGTGGAACCCTGTGCACTGGGAACATGACTGAGGTTTGATGGTTGAACCCTGTGGCATGGCAACATGATTGAGGTTTGATTGTGGAATCCTCAGGCTTGGGAACATGACTGAGGCTTGATGGTGGAACCCTGTGGCCTGGAAAGAGGAATGACGTTTGATGGTGGAACCCTGCGGCCTGGCAACATGACTGAGGTTTGATTCTGGAAAACTGTGGCCTGGGAACATGACATCTGTTTAGATTGTGGAATAGTGTGCCCTGGGAACCTGACTGAGCCTTGGTTCTGGAACTCTGTGGACTGGGAACATGACTGAGGTTTATTCTAGAACCCTGTAGCCTGGGAACATAACTGAGGATTGATTCTGGAACCCTGTGGCCTGGGAACATGACATCGGTGGATTCTGGAACCCTGTGGCCTGGGAACATGAGAACGGTTTGATTCTGGAACCCTGTGGCCTGGCAACATGACTGAGGTTTGATTCTGGATCCCTGTGTCCTGGGAACATGACTGAGGCGTGATTCGGGAAAACTGTGGCCTGGGAAAATGACATCTGTATAGATTGTGGAATAGTGTGCCCTGGGAACCTGACTGAGCCTTGGTTCTGGAACTCTGTAGACTGGGAACATGACTGCGGTTTATTCTAGAACCCTGTAGCCTGGGAACATAACTGAGGATTGATTCTGGAACCCTGTGGCCTGGGAACATGACATCGGTGGATTCTGGAACCCTGCGGCCTGGCAACATGAGTGAGGTTTGATTCTGGAAAACTGTGGCCTGGGAACATGACATCTGTTTAGATTGTGGAATAGTGTGCCCTGGGAACCTGACTGAGCCTTGGTTCTTGAACTCTGTGGACTGGGAACATGACTGAGGTTTATTCTAGAACCCTGTAGCCTGGGAACATAACTGAGGATTGATTCTGGAACCCTGTGGCCTGGGAACATGACATCGATGGATTCTGGAACCCTGTGGCCTGGGAACATGAGAACGGTTTGATTCTGGAACTCTGTGGCCTGGCAACATGACTGAGGCTTGATTCTGGAACCCTGTGGCCTGGCAACATGACTGAGGTTTGATTCTGGATCCCTGTGGCCTGGGAACATGACTGGGCGTGATTCTGGAAAACTGTGGCCTGGGAAAATGACATCTGTTTAGATTGTGGAATAGTGTGCCCTGGGAACCTGACTGAGCCTTGGTTCTCGAACTCTGTGGACTGTCCACATGACTGAGGTTTGATGGTGGAACCCTGTGCACTGGGAACATGACTGAGGTTTGATGGTTGAACCCTGTGGCATGGCAACATGATTGAGGTTTGATTGTGGAATCCTCAGGCTTGGGAACATGACTGAGGCTTGATGGTGGAACCCTGTGGCCTGGAAAGAGGAATGACGTTTGATGGTGGAACCCTGCGGCCTGGCAACATGACTGAGGTTTGATTCTGGAAAACTGTGGCCTGGGAACATGACATCTGTTTAGATTGTGGAATAGTGTGCCCTGGGAACCTGACTGAGCCTTGGTTCTGGAACTCTGTGGACTGGGAACATGACTGAGGTTTATTCTAGAACCCTGTAGCCTGGGAACATAACTGAGGATTGATTCTGGAACCCTGTGGCCTGGGAACATGACATCGGTGGATTCTGGAACCCTGTGGCCTGGGAACATGAGAACGGTTGGATTCTGGAACCCTGTGGCCTGGCAACATGACTGAGGCTTGATTCTGGAACCCTGTGGCCTGGCAACATGACTGAGGTTTGATTCTGCATCCCTGTGTCCTGGGAACATGACTGAGGCGTGATTCGGGAAAACTGTGGCCTGGGAAAATGACATCTGTATAGATTGTGGAATAGTGTGCCCTGGGAACCTGACTGAGCCTTGGTTCTGGAACTCTGTAGACTGGGAACATGACTGCGGTTTATTCTAGAACCCTGTAGCCTGGGAACATAACTGAGGATTGATTCTGGAACCCTGTGGCCTGGGAACATGACATCGGTGGATTCTGGAACCCTGTGGCCTGGGTACATGAGAACGGTTTGATTCTGGAACCCTGTGGCCTGGCAACATGACTGAGGCTTGATTCTGGAACCCTGTGGCCTGGCAACATGACTGAGGCTTGATTCTGGAACCGTGTGGACTGGGAACTTGACTGGGGTTTGATCGCAGAAACCTGTGGACTGGCCACATGACTGAGGTTTCATGGTTGAACCCTGTGGCATGGCAGCATGATTGAGGTTTGATTGTGGAACCCTCAGGCTTGGGAACATGACTGAAGCTTGATGGTGGAACCCTCTGGCCTGGAAACAGGAATGAGGTTTGATGGTGGAACCCTGCGGCCTGGCAACATGACTGAGGTTTGATTCTGGAAAACTGTGGCCTGGGAACATGACATCTGTTTAGATTGTGGAATAGTGTGCCCTGGGAACCTGACTGAGCCTTGGTTCTGGAACTCTGTGGATTGGGAACATGACTGAGGTTTATTCTAGAACCCTGTAGCCTGGGAACATAAGTGAGGATTGATTCTGGAACCCTGTGGCCTGGGAACATGACATCGGTGGATTCTGGAACCCTGTGGCCTGGGAACATGAGAACGGTTTGATTCTGGAAACCTGTGGCCTGGCAACATCATTGAGGCTTGATTCTGGAACCCTGTGGCCTGGCAACATGACTGAGGTTTGATTCTGGATCCCTGTGGCCTGGGAACATGACTGAGGCGTGATTCTGGAAAACTGTGTCTTGGGAACATGACATCTGTTTAGATTGTGGAATAGTGTGCCCTGGGAACCTGACTGAGCCTTCTTCTGGAACTCTGTGGACTGGGAACATGACTGAGGTTTATTCTAGAACCCTGTAGCCTGGGAACATAACTGAGGATTGATTCTGGAACCCTGTAGCCTGGGAACATGACTTCGGTGGAATCTGGAACCCTGTGGCCTGGCAACATGACTGAGGCTTGATTCTGGAACCCTGTGGCCTGGCAACATGACTGAGGTTTGATTCTGGATCCCTGTGGCCTGGGAATATGACTGAGGCGTGATTCGGGAAAACTGTGGCCTGGGAAAATGACATCTGTTTAGATTGTGGAATAGTGTGCCCTGGGAAGCTGACTGAGCCTTGGTTCTGGAACTCTGTGGACTGGGAACATGACTGAGGTTTATTCTAGAACCCTGTAGCCGGGGAACATAACTGAGGTTTGATTCTGGAACCCTGTGCCCTGGGAACATGACATCGGTGGATTCTGGAACCCTGTGGCCTGGGAACATGAGAACGGTTTGATTCTGGAACCCTGTGGCCTGACAACATGACTGAGGCTTGATTCTGGAACCCTGTGGCCTGGCAACATGACTGAGGATTGATTCTGGAACCGTGTGGCCTGGGAACTTGACTGGGGTTTGATCGCAGAAACCTGTGGACTGTCCACATGACTGAGGTTTGATGGTGGAACCCTGTGCACTGGGAACATGACTGAGGCCTGATACTGGAACCCCGTGGCGTGGGAACATGCCATTGGTTTGATTCTGGAATCCTGTTTCCTGAGAAAATGACTGAGGTTTGATGGTTGAACCCTGTGGCATGGCAACATGATTGAGGTTTGATTGTGGAACCCTCAGGCTTGGGAACATGACCTAGGCTTGATGGTGGAACCCTCTGGCCTGGAAACAGGAATGAGGTTTGATGGTGGAACCCTGCGGCCTGGCAACATGACTGAGGTTTGATTCTGGAAAACTGTGGCCTGGGAACATGACATCTGTTTAGATTGTGGAATAGTGTGCCCTGGGAACCTGACTGAGCCTTGGTTCTGGAACTCTGTGTACTGGGAACATGACATCGGTGGATTCTGGAAACCTGTGGCCTGGGAACATGAGAACGGTTTGATTCTGGCACCCTGTGGCCTGGCAACATGACTGAGGCTTGATTCTGGAACCCTGTGGCCTGGCAACATGACTGAGGTTTGATTCTGGATCCCTGTGGCCTGGGAACATGACTGAGGCGTGATTCTGGAAAACTGTGGCCTGGGAAAATGACATCTGTTTAGATTGTGGAATAGTGTGCCCTGGGAACCTGACTGAGCCTTGGTTCTGGAACTCTGTGGACTGGGAACATGACTGAGGTTTATTCTAGAACCCTGTAGCCTGGGAACATAACTGAGGATTGATTCTGGAACCCTGTGGCCTGGGAACATGACATCGGTGGATTCTGGAACCCTGTGGCCTGGGAACATGAGAACGGTTTGATTCTGGAACCCTGTGGCCTGGCAACATGACTGAGGCTTGATTCTGGAACCCTGTGGCCTAGCAACATGACTGAGGTTTGATTCTGGATCCCTGTGGCCTGGGAACATGACTGAGGGGTGATTCTGGAAAACTGTGGCCTGGAAACATTACATCTGTTTAGATTGTGGAATAATGTGCCCTGGGAACCTGACTGAGCCTTGGTTCTGGAACTCTGTGGACTGGGAAAATGACTGAGGTTTATTCTAGAACCCTGTAGCCTGGGAACAAAACTGAGGATTGATTCTGGAACCCTGTGGCCTGGGAACATGACATCGGTGGATTCTGGAACCCTGTGGCCTGGGAACATCAGAACGGTTTGATTCTGGAACCCTGTGGCCTGGGCACATGACTGAGGCTTGATTCTGGAACCCTGTGGCCTGGCAACATGACGGAGGCTTGATTCTGGAACCGTGTGGCCTGGGAACTTGACTGGGGTTTGATCGCAGAAACCTGTGGACTGGCCACATGACTGAGGTTTGATGGTGGAACCCTGTGCACTGGGAACATGACTGAGGCCTGATACTGGAACCCCGTGGCGTGGGAACATGCCATTGGTTTGATTCTGGAACCCTGTTTCCTGAGAACATGACTGAGGCTTGATGGTTGAACCCTGTGGCATGGCAATATGATTGAGGTTTGATTGTGGAACCCTCAGGCTTGGGAACATGACTGAGGCTTAATGGTGGAACACTGTGGCCTGGAAACAGGAATGAGGTTTGATGGTGGAACCCTGTGGCCTGGCAACATGACTGAGGTTTGATTCTGGAACACTGTGGCCTGGGAACATGACATCTGTGTAGATTGTGGAATAGTGTGCCCTGGGAACCTGACTGAGCCTTGGTTCTGGAACTCTGTGGACTGGGAACATGACTGAGGTTTATTCTAGAACCCTGTAGCCTGGGAACATAACTGAGGATTGATTCTGGAACCCTGTGGCCTGGGAACATGACATCGGTGGATTCTGGAACCCTGTGGCCTGGGAACATGAGAACGGTTTGATTCTGGAACCCTGTGGCCTGGCAACTTGACTGAGGCTTGATTCTGGAACCCTGTGGCCTGGCAACATGACTGAGGTTTGATTCTGGATCCCTGTGGCCTGGGAACATGACTGAGGCGTGATTCTGGAAAACTGTGGCCTGGAAACATGACATCTGTTTAGATTGTGGAATAGTGTGCCCTGGGAACATGACTGAGCCTTGGTTCTGGAACTCTGTAGACTGGGAACATGACTGAGGTTTATTCTAGAACCCTGTAGCCTGGGAACATAACTGAGGATTGATTCTGGAACCCTGTGGCCTGGGAACATGAGAACGGTTTGATTCTGGAAACCTGTGGCCTGGCAACATGACTGAGGCTTGATTCTGGAACCCTGTGGCCTGGCAACATGACTGAGGCTTGATTCTGGAACCGTGTGGCCTGGGAAATTGACTGGGGTTTGATCGCAGAAACCTGGGGACTGTCCACATGACTGAGGTTTGATGCTTGAACCCTGTGGCATGGCAACATGATTGAAGTTTGATTGTGGAACCCTCAGGCTTGGGAACATGACTGAGGCTTGATGGTGGAACCCTCTGGCCTGGAAACATGAATGAGGTTTGATGGTGGAACCCTGCAGCCTGGCAACATGAGTGAGGTTTGATTCTGGAAAACTGTGGCCTGGAAACATGACATCTGTTTAAATTGTGGAATAGTGTGCCCTGGGAACCTGACTGAGCCTTGGTTCTGGAACTCTGTGGACTGGGAACATGACTGAGGTTTATTCTAGAACCCTGTAGCCTGGGAACATAACTGAGGATTGTTTCGGGAACCCTGTGGCCTGGGAACATGACATCGGTGGATTCTGGAACCCTGTGGCCTGGGAACATGAGAACGGTTTGATTCTGGAACCCTGTGGCCTGGCAACATGACTGAGGCTTGATTCTGGATCCCTGTGGCCTGGGAACATGACTGAGGCGTGATTCGGGAAAACTGTGGCCTGGGAAAATGACATCTGTTTAGATTGTGGAATAGTGTGCCCTGGGAACCTGAATGAGCCTTGGTTCTGGAACTCTGTGGACTGGGAACATGACTGAGGTTTATTCTAGAACCCTCTAGCCTGGGAACATAACTGAGGATTGATTCTGGAACCCTGTGGCCTGGGAACATGACATCGGTGGATTCTGGAACCCTGTGGCCTGGGAACATGAGAACGGTTTGATTCTGGAACCCTGTGGCCTGGCAACATGACTGAGGCTTGATTCTGGAACCCTGTGGCCTGGCAACATGACTGAGGCTTGATTCTGGAACCGTGTGGCCTGGGAACTTGACTGGGGTTTGATCGCAGAAACCTGTGGACTGTCCATATGACTGAGGTTTCATGGTTGAACCCTGTGGCATGGCAACATGATTGAGGTTTGATTGTGGAACCCTCAGGCTTGGGAACATGACTGAGGCTTGATGGTGGAACCCTCAGGCCTGGAAACAGGAATGAGGTTTGATGGTGGAACCCTGCGGCCTGGCAACATGAGTGAGGTTTGATTCTGGAAAACTGTGGCCTGGGAACATGACACCTGTTTAGATTGTGGAATAGTGTGCCCTGGGAACCTGACTGAGCCTTGGTTCTTGAACTCTGTGGACTGGGAACATGACTGAGGTTTCTTCTAGAACCCTGTAGCCTGGGAACATAACTGAGGATTGATTCTGGAACCCTGTGGCCTGGGAACATGACATCGGTGGATTCTGGAACCCTGTGGCCTGGGAACATGAGAACGGTTTGATTCTGGAACTCTGTGGCCTGGCAACATGACTGAGGCTTGATTCTGGAACCCTGTGGCCTGGCAACATGACTGAGGTTTGATTCTGGATCCCTGTGGCCTGGGAACATTACTGGGCGTGATTCTGGAAAACTGTGGCCTGGGAAAATGACATCTGTTTAGATTGTGAAATAGTGTGCCCTGGGAACCTGACTGAGCCTTGGTTCTCGAACTCTGTGGACTGTCCACATGACTGAGGTTTGATGGTGGAACCCTGTGCACTGGGAACATGACTGAGGTTTGATGGTTGAACCCTGTGGCATGGCAACATGATTGAGGTTTGATTGTGGAATCCTCAGGCTTGGGAACATGACTGAGGCTTGATGGTGGAACCCTGTGGCCTGGAAAGAGGAATGACGTTTGATGGTGGAACCCTGCGGCCTGGCAACATGACTGAGGTTTGATTCTGGAAAACTGTGGCCTGGGAACATGACATCTGTTTAGATTGTGGAATAGTGTGCCCTGGGAACCTGACTGAGCCTTGGTTCTGGAACTCTGTGGACTGGGAACATGACTGAGGTTTATTCTAGAACCCTGTAGCCTGGGAACATAACTGAGGATTGATTCTGGAACCCTGTGGCCTGGGAACATGACATCGGTGGATTCTGGAACCCTGTGGCCTGGGAACATGAGAACGGTTTGATTCTGGAACCCTGTGGCCTGGCAACATGACTGAGGCTTGATTCTGGAAACCTGTGGCCTGGCAACATGACTGAGGTTTGATTCTGGATCCCTGTGTCCTGGGAACATGACTGAGGCGTTATTCGGGAAAACTGTGGCCTGGGAAAATGACATCTGTATAGATTGTGGAATAGTGTGCCCTGGGAACCTGACTGAGCCTTGGTTCTGGAACTCTGTAGACTGGGAACATGACTGCGGTTTATTCTAGAACCCTGTAGCCTGGGAACATAACTGAGGATTGATTCTGGAACCCTGTGGCCTGGGAACATGACATCGGTGGATTCTGGAACCCTGTGGCCTGGGAACATGAGAACGGTTTGATTCTGGAACCCTGTGGCCTGGCAACATGACTGAGCCTTGATTCTGGAACCCTGTGGCCTGGCAACATGACTGAGGCTTGATTCTGGAACCGTGTGGACTGGGAACTTGACTGGGGTTTGAACGCAGAAACCTGTGGACTGGCCACATGACTGAGGTTTCATGGTTGAACCCTGTGGCATGGCAGCATGATTGAGGTTTGATTGTGGAACCCTCAGGCTTGGGAACATGACTGAGGCTTGATGGTGGAACCCTGTGGCCTGGAAACAGGAATGAGGTTTGATGGTGGAACCCTGCGGCCTGGCAACATGACTGAGGTTTGATTCTGGAAAACTGTGGCCTGGGAACATGACATCTGTTTAGATTGTGGAATAGTGTGCCCTGGGAACCTGACTGAGCCTTGGTTCTGGAACCCTGTGGCCTGGGAACATGACATCGGTGGATTCTGGAACCCTGTGGCCTGGGAACATGAGAACGGTTTGATTCTGGAACCCTGTGGCCTGGCAACATGACTGAGGCTTGATTCTGGAACCCTGTGGCCTGGCAAAATGACTGAGGCTTGATTCTGGAACCGTGTGGCCTGGGAACTTGACTGGGGTTTGATCGCAGAAACCTGTGGACTGTCCACATGACTGAGGTTTCATGGTTGAACCCTGTGGCATAGCAGCATGATTGAGGTTTGATTGTGGAACCCTCAGGCTTGGGAACATGACTGAGGCTTGATGGTGGAACCCTCTGGCCTGGAAACAGGAATGAGGTTTGATGGTGGAACCCTGCGGCCTGGCAACATGACTGAGGTTTGATTCTGGAAAACTGTGGCCTGGGAACATGACATCTGTTTAGATTGTGGAATAGTGTGCCCTGGGAACCTGACTGAGCCTTGGTTCTGGAACCCTGTGGCCTGGGAACATGACATCGGTGGATTCTGGAACCCTGTGGCCTGGGAACATGAGAACGGTTTGATTCTGGAAACCTGTGGCCTGGCAACATGACTGAGGCTTGATTCTGGAACCCTGTGGCCTGGCAACATAACTGAGGCGAGATTCGGGAAAACTGTGGCCTGGGAAAATGACATCTGTTTAGATTGTGGAATAGTGTGCCCTGGGAACCTGACTGAGCCTTGGTTCTGGAACTCTGTAGACTGGGAACATGACTGAGGTTTATTCTAGAACCCTGTAGCCTGGGAACATAACTGAGGATTGATTCTGGAACCCTGTGTCCTGGGAACATGACATCGGTGGATTCTGGAACCCTGTGGCCTGGGAACATGAGAACGGTTTGATTCTGTAACCCTGTGGCCTGGCAACATGACTGAGGCTTGATTCTGGAACCCTGTGGCCTGGCAACATGACTGAGGCTTGATTCTGGAACCGTGTGGCCTGGGAACTTGACTGGGGTTTGATCGCAGAAACCTGTGGACTGTCCACATGACTGAGGTTTCATGGTTGAACCCTGTGGCATGGCAGCATGATTGAGGTTTGATTGTGGAACCCTCAGGCTTGGGAACATGACTGAGGCTTGATGGTGGAACCCTCAGGCCTGGAAACAGGAATGAGGTTTGATGGTGGAACCCTGCGGCCTGGCAACATGAGTGAGGTTTGATTCTGGAAAACTGTGGCCTGGGAACATGACATCTGTTTAGATTGTGGAATAGTGTGCCCTGGGAACCTGACTGAGCCTTGGTTCTTGAACTCTGTGGACTGGGAACATGACTGAGGTTTATTCTAGAACCCTGTAGCCTGGGAACATAACTGAGGATTGATTCTGGAACCCTGTGGCCTGGGAACATGACATCGGTGGATTCTGGAACCCTGTGGCCTGGGAACATGAGAACGGTTTGATTCTGGAACTCTGTGGCCTGGCAACATGACTGAGGCTTGATTCTGGAACCCTGTGGCCTGGCAACATGACTGAGGTTTGATTCTGGATCCCTGTGGCCTGGGAACATGACTGGGCGTGATTCTGGAAAACTGTGGCCTGGGAAAATGACATCTGTTTAGATTGTGGAATAGTGTGCCCTGGGAACCTGACTGAGCCTTGGTTCTCGAACTCTGTGGACTGTCCACATGACTGAGGTTTGATGGTGGAACCCTGTGCACTGGGAACATGACTGAGGTTTGATGGTTGAACCCTGTGGCATGGCAACATGATTGAGGTTTGATTGTGGAATCCTCAGGCTTGGGAACATGACTGAGGCTTGATGGTGGAACCCTGTGGCCTGGAAAGAGGAATGACGTTTGATGGTGGAACCCTGCGGCCTGGCAACATGACTGAGGTTTATTCTAGAACCCTGTAGCCTGGGAACATAACTGAGGATTGATTCTGGAACCCTGTGGCCTGGGAACATGACATCGGTGGATTCTGGAACCCTGTGGCCTGGGAACATGAGAACGGTTGGATTCTGGAACCCTGTGGCCTGGCAACATGACTGAGGCTTGATTCTGGAACCCTGTGGCCTGGCAACATGACTGAGGTTTGATTCTGGATCCCTGTGTCCTGGGAACATGACTGAGGCGTGATTCGGGAAAACTGTGGCCTGGGAAAATGACATCTGTATAGATTGTGGAATAGTGTGCCCTGGGAACCTGACTGAGCCTTGGTTCTGGAACTCTGTAGACTGGGAACATGACTGCGGTTTATTCTAGAACCCTGTAGCCTGGGAACATAACTGAGGATTGATTCTGGAACCCTGTGGCCTGGGAACATGACATCGGTGGATCCTGGAACCCTGTGGCCTGGGTACATGAGAACGGTTTGATTCTGGAACCCTGTGGCCTGGCAACATGACTGAGGCTTGATTCTGGAACCCTGTGGCCTGGCAACATGACTGAGGCTTGATTCTGGAACCGTGTGGACTGGGAACTTGACTGGGGTTTGATCGCAGAAACCTGTGGACTGGCCACATGACTGAGGTTTCATGGTTGAACCCTGTGGCATGGCAGCATGATTGAGGTTTGATTGTGGAACCCTCAGGCTTGGGAACATGACTGAAGCTTGATGGTGGAACCCTCTGGCCTGGAAACAGGAATGAGGTTTGATGGTGGAACCCTGCGGCCTGGCAACATGACTGAGGTTTGATTCTGGAAAACTGTGGCCTGGGAACATGACATCTGTTTAGATTGTGGAATAGTGTGCCCTGGGAACCTGACTGAGCCTTGGTTCTGGAACTCTGTGGATTGGGAACATGACTGAGGTTTATTCTAGAACCCTGTAGCCTGGGAACATAAGTGAGGATTGATTCTGGAACCCTGTGGCCTGGGAACATGACATCGGTGGATTCTGGAACCCTGTGGCCTGGGAACATGAGAACGGTTTGATTCTGGAACCCTGTGGCCTGGCAACATCATTGAGGCTTGATTCTGGAACCCTGTGGCCTGGCAACATGACTGAGGTTTGATTCTGGATCCCTGTGGCCTGGGAACATGACTGAGGCGTGATTCTGGAAAACTGTGTCTTGGGAACATGACATCTGTTTAGATTGTGGAATAGTGTGCCCTGGGAACCTGACTGAGCCTTCTTCTGGAACTCTGTGGACTGGGAACATGACTGAGGTTTATTCTAGAACCCTGTAGCCTGGGAACATAACTGAGGATTGATTCTGGAACCCTGTAGCCTGGGAACATGACTTCGGTGGAATCTGGAACCCTGTGGCCTGGCAACATGACTGAGGCTTGATTCTGGAACCCTGTGGCCTGGCAACATGACTGAGGTTTGATTCTGGATCCCTGTGGCCTGGGAATATGACTGAGGCGTGATTCGGGAAAACTGTGGCCTGGGAAAATGACATCTGTTTAGATTGTGGAATAGTGTGCCCTGGGAAGCTGACTGAGCCTTGGTTCTGGAACTCTGTGGACTGGGAACATGACTGAGGTTTATTCTAGAACCCTGTAGCCGGGGAACATAACTGAGGTTTGATTCTGGAACCCTGTGCCCTGGGAACATGACATCGGTGGATTCTGGAACCCTGTGGCCTGGGAACATGAGAACGGTTTGATTCTGGAACCCTGTGGCCTGACAACATGACTGAGGCTTGATTCTGGAACCCTGTGGCCTGGCAACATGACTGAGGATTGATTCTGGAACCGTGTGGCCTGGGAACTTGACTGGGGTTTGATCGCAGAAACCTGTGGACTGTCCACATGACTGAGGTTTGATGGTGGAACCCTGTGCACTGGGAACATGACTGAGGCCTGATACTGGAACCCCGTGGCGTGGGAACATGCCATTGGTTTGATTCTGGAATCCTGTTTCCTGAGAAAATGACTGAGGTTTGATGGTTGAACCCTGTGGCATGGCAACATGATTGAGGTTTGATTGTGGAACCCTCAGGCTTGGGAACATGACCTAGGCTTGATGGTGGAACCCTCTGGCCTGGAAACAGGAATGAGGTTTGATGGTGGAACCCTGCGGCCTGGCAACATGACTGAGGTTTGATTCTGGAAAACTGTGGCCTGGGAACATGACATCTGTTTAGATTGTGGAATAGTGTGCCCTGGGAACCTGACTGAGCCTTGGTTCTGGAACTCTGTGTACTGGGAACATGACATCGGTGGATTCTGGAAACCTGTGGCCTGGGAACATGAGAACGGTTTGATTCTGGCACCCTGTGGCCTGGCAACATGACTGAGGCTTGATTCTGGAACCCTGTGGCCTGGCAACATGACTGAGGTTTGATTCTGGATCCCTGTGGCCTGGGAACATGACTGAGGCGTGATTCTGGAAAACTGTGGCCTGGGAAAATGACATCTGTTTAGATTGTGGAATAGTGTGCCCTGGGAACCTGACTGAGCCTTGGTTCTGGAACTCTGTGGACTGGGAACATGACTGAGGTTTATTCTAGAACCCTGTAGCCTGGGAACATAACTGAGGATTGATTCTGGAACCCTGTGGCCTGGGAACATGACATCGGTGGATTCTGGAACCCTGTGGCCTGGGAACATGAGAACGGTTTGATTCTGGAACCCTGTGGCCTGGCAACATGACTGAGGCTTGATTCTGGAACCCTGTGGCCTGGCAACATGACTGAGGTTTGATTCTGGATCCCTGTGGCCTGGGAACATGACTGAGGGGTGATTCTGGAAAACTGTGGCCTGGAAACATTACATCTGTTTAGATTGTGGAATAATGTGCCCTGGGAACCTGACTGAGCCTTGGTTCTGGAACTCTGTGGACTGGGAAAATGACTGAGGTTTATTCTAGAACCCTGTAGCCTGGGAACAAAACTGAGGATTGATTCTGGAACCCTGTGGCCTGGGAACATGACATCGGTGGATTCTGGAACCCTGTGGCCTGGGAACATCAGAACGGTTTGATTCTGGAACCCTGTGGCCTGGGCACATGACTGAGGCTTGATTATGGAACCCTGTGGCCTGGGAACTTGACTGGGGTTTGATCGCAGAAACCTGTTGACTGTCCACATGACTGAGGTTTGATGGTGGAACCCTGTGCACTGGGAACATAACTGAGGTTTGATGGTTGAACCCTGTGGCATGGCAACATGATTGAGGTTTGATTGTGGAACCCTCAGGCTTGGGAACATGACTGAGGCTTGATGGTGGAACACTGTGGCCTGGAAACAGGAATGAGGTTTGATGGTGGAACCCTGTGGCCTGGCAACATGACTGAGGTTTGATTCTGGAAAACTTTGGCCTGGGAACATGACATCTGTTTAGATTGTGGAATAGTGTGCCCTGGGAACCTGACTGAGCCTTGGTTCTGGAACTCTGTGGACTGGGAACATGACTGAGGTTTATTCTAGAACCCTGTAGCCTGGGAACATAACTGAGGATTGATTCTGGAACCCTGTGGCCTGGGAACATGACATCGGTGGATTCTGGAACCCTGTGGCCTGGGAACATGAGAACGGTTTGATTCTGGCACCCTGTGGCCTGGCAACATGACTGAGGCTTGATTCTGGAACCCTGTGGCCTGGCAACATGACTGAGGTTTGATTCTGGATCCCTGTGGCCTGGGAACATGACTGAGGCGTGATTCGGGAAAACTGTGGCCTGGGAAAATGACATCTGTTTAGATTGTGGAATAGTGTGCCCTGGGAACCTGACTGAGTCTTGGTTCTGGAACTCTGTGGACTGGGAACATGACTGAGGTTTATTCTAGAACCCTGTAGCCTGGGAACATAACTGAGGATTGATTCTGGAACTCTGTGGCCTGGGAACATGACATCGGTGGATTCTGGAACCCTGTGGCCTGGGAACATGAGAAGGTTGGATTCTGGAACCCTGTGGCCTGGCAACATGAGTGAGGCTTGATTCTGGAACCCTGTGGCCTGGCAACATGACTGAGGCTTGATTCTGGAACCGTGTGGCCTGGGAACTTGACTGGGGTTTGTTCGCAGAAACCTGTGGACTGTCCACATGACTGAGGTTTGATGGTGGAACCCTGTGCACTGGGAACATGACTGAGGCCTGATACTGGAACCCCGTGGCGTGGGAACATGATTGAGGTTTGATTGTGGAACCCTCAGGCTTGGGAACATGACTGAGGCTTGATGGAGGAACACTGTGGCCTGGAAAGAGGAATGAGGTTTGATGGTGGAACCCTGTTGCCTGGCAACATGACTGAGGTTTGATTCTGGAAAACTGTGGCCTGGGAACATGACATCTGTTTAGATTGTGGAATAGTGTGCCCTGGGAACCTGACTGAGCCTTGGTTCTGGAACCCTGTGCACTGGGAACATAACTGAGGTTTGATGGTTGAACCCTGTGGCATGGCAACATGATTGAGGTATGATTGTGGAACCCTTAGGCTTGGGAACATGACTGAGGCTTGATGGTGGAACACTGTGGCCTGGAAACAGGAATGAGGTTTGATGGTGGAACCCTGTGGCCTGGCAACATGACTGAGGTTTGATTCTGGAAAACTTTGGCCTGGGAACATGACATCTGTTTAGATTGTGGAATAGTGTGCCCTGGGAACCTGACTGAGCCTTGGTTCTGGAACTCTGTGGACTGGGAACATGACTGAGGTTTATTCTAGAACCCTGTAGCCTGGGAACATAACTGAGGATTGATTCTGGAACCCTGTGGCCTGGGAACATGACATCGGTGGATTCTGGAACCCTGTGGCCTGGGAACATGAGAACGGTTTGATTCTGGAACCCTGTGGCCTGACAACATGACTGAGGCTTGATTCTGGAACCCTGTGGCCTGGCAACATGACTGAGGTTTGATTCTGGATCCCTGTGGCCTGGGAACATGACTGAGGCGTGATTCTGGAAAACTGTGGCCTGGAAACATGACATCTGTTTAGATTGTGGAATAGTGTGCCCTGGGAACCTGACTGAGCATTGGTTCTGGAACTCTGTGGACTGGGAACATGACTGAGGTTTATTCTAGAACCCTGTAGCCTGGGAACATAACTGAGGATTGATTCTGGAACCCTGTGGCCTGGGAACATGACATCGGTGGATTCTGGAACCCTGTGGCCTGGGAAGATGAGAACGGTTTGATTCTGGAACCCTCTGTCCTGGCAACATGACTGAGGCTTGATTCTGGAACCCTGTGGCCTGGCAACATGACTGAGGCTTGATTCTGGAACCGTGCGGCCTGGGAACTTGACTGGGGTTTGATCGCAGAAACCTGTGGACTGGCCACATGACTGAGGTTTGATGGTGGAACCCTGTGCACTGGGAACATGACTGAGGCCTGATACTGGAACCCCGTGGCGTTGGAACATGCCATTGGTTTGATTCTGGAACCCTGTTTCCTGAGAACATGACTGAGGTTTGATGGTTGAACCCTGTGGCATGGCAACATGATTGAGGTTTGATTCTGGATCCCTGTGGCCTGGGAACATGACTGAGGCGTGATTCTGGAAAACTGTGTCTTGGGAACATGACATCTGTTTAGATTGTGGAATAGTGTGCCCTGGGAACCTGACTGAGCCTTCTTCTGGAACTCTGTGGACTGGGAACATGACTGAGGTTTATTCTAGAACCCTGTAGCCTGGGAACATAACTGAGGATTGATTCTGGAACCCTGTGGCCTGGGAACATGACATCGGTGGAATCTGGAACCCTGTGGCCTGGCAACATGACTGAGGCTTGATTCTGGAAACCTGTGGCCTGGCAACATGAATGAGGCTTGATTCTGGAAACCTGTGGCCTGGCAACATGACTGAGGCTTGATCCTGGAACCCTGTGGCCTCGCAACATGACTGAATCTTGATTCTGGAACCGTGTGGCCTGGGAACTTGACTGGGGTTTGATCGCAGAAACCTGTGGACTGTCCACATGACTGAGGTTTCATGGTTGAACCCTGTGGCATGGCAACATGATTGAGGTTTGATTGTGGAACCCTCAGGCTTGGGAACATGACCTAGGCTTGATGGTGGAACCCTCTGGCCTGGAAACAGGAATGAGGTTTGATGGTGGAACCCTGCGGCCTGGCAACATGACTGAGGTTTGATTCTGGAAAACTGTGGCCTGGGAACATGACATCTGTTTAGATTGTGGAATAGTGTGCCCTGGGAAGCTGACTGAGCCTTGGTTCTGGAACTCTGTGGACTGGGAACATGACTGAGGTTTATTCTAGAACCCTGTAGCCGGGGAACATAACTGAGGTTTGATTCTGGAACCCTGTGCCCTGGGAACATGACATCGGTGGATTCTGGAACCCTGTGGCCTGGGAACATGAGAACGGTTTGATTCTGGAACCCTGTGGCCTGACAACATGATTGAGGCTTGATTCTGGAACCCTGTGGCCTGGCAACATGACTGAGGATTGATTCTGGAACCGTGTGGCCTGGGAACTTGACTGGGGTTTGATCGCAGAAACCTGTGGACTGTCCACATGACTGAGGTTTGATGGTGGAACCCTGTGCACTGGGAACATGACTGAGGCCTGATACTGGAACCCCGTGGCGTGGGAACATGCCATTTGTTTGATTCTGGAATCCTGTTTCCTGAGAAAATGACTGAGGTTTGATGGTTGAACCCTGTGGCATGGCAACATGATTGAGGTTTGATTGTGGAACCCTCAGGCTTGGGAACATGACCTAGGCTTGATGGTGGAACCCTCTGGCCTGGAAACAGGAATGAGGTTTGATGGTGGAACCCTGCGGCCTGGCAACATGACTGAGGTTTGATTCTGGAAAACTGTGGCCTGGGAACATGACATCTGTTTAGATTGTGGAATAGTGTGCCCTGGGAACCTGACTGAGCCTTGGTTCTGGAACTCTGTGGACTGGGAACATGACTGAGGTTTATTCTAGAACCCTGTAGCCTGGGAACATAACTGAGGATTGATTCTGGAACCCTGTGGCCTGGGAACATGACATCGGTGGATTCTGGAACCCTGTGGCCTGGGAACATGAGAACGGTTTGATTCTGGAACCCTGTGGCCTGGCAACATGACTGAGGCTTGATTCTGGAACCCTGTGGCCTGGCAACATGACTGAGGTTTGATTCTGGATCCCTGTGGCCTGGGAACATGACTGAGGCGTGATTCTGGAAAACTGTGGCCTGGAAACATGACATCTGTTTAGATTGTGGAATAGTGTGCCCTGGGAACCTGACTGAGCATTGGTTCTGGAACTCTGTGGACTGGGAACATGACTGAGGTTTATTCTAGAACCCTGTAGCCTGGGAACATAACTGAGGATTGATTCTGGAACCCTGTGGCCTGGGAACATGACATCGGTGGATTCTGGAACCCTGTGGCCTGGGAAGATGAGAACGGTTTGATTCTGGAACCCTCTGTCCTGGCAACATGACTGAGGCTTGATTCTGGAACCCTGTGGCCTGGCAACATGACTGAGGCTTGATTCTGGAACCGTGCGGCCTGGGAACTTGACTGGGGTTTGATCGCAGAAACCTGTGGACTGGCCACATGACTGAGGTTTGATGGTGGAACCCTGTGCACTGGGAACATGACTGAGGCCTGATACTGGAACCCCGTGGCGTTGGAACATGCCATTGGTTTGATTCTGGAACCCTGTTTCCTGAGAACATGACTGAGGTTTGATGGTTGAACCCTGTGGCATGGCAACATGATTGAGGTTTGATTCTGGATCCCTGTGGCCTGGGAACATGACTGAGGCGTGATTCTGGAAAACTGTGTCTTGGGAACATGACATCTGTTTAGATTGTGGAATAGTGTGCCCTGGGAACCTGACTGAGCCTTCTTCTGGAACTCTGTGGACTGGGAACATGACTGAGGTTTATTCTAGAACCCTGTAGCCTGGGAACATAACTGAGGATTGATTCTGGAACCCTGTGGCCTGGGAACATGACATCGGTGGAATCTGGAACCCTGTGGCCTGGCAACATGACTGAGGCTTGATTCTGGAAACCTGTGGCCTGGCAACATGAATGAGGCTTGATTCTGGAAACCTGTGGCCTGGCAACATGACTGAGGCTTGATCCTGGAACCCTGTGGCCTCGCAACATGACTGAATCTTGATTCTGGAACCGTGTGGCCTGGGAACTTGACTGGGGTTTGATCGCAGAAACCTGTGGACTGTCCACATGACTGAGGTTTCATGGTTGAACCCTGTGGCATGGCAACATGATTGAGGTTTGATTGTGGAACCCTCAGGCTTGGGAACATGACCTAGGCTTGATGGTGGAACCCTCTGGCCTGGAAACAGGAATGAGGTTTGATGGTGGAACCCTGCGGCCTGGCAACATGACTGAGGTTTGATTCTGGAAAACTGTGGCCTGGGAACATGACATCTGTTTAGATTGTGGAATAGTGTGCCCTGGGAAGCTGACTGAGCCTTGGTTCTGGAACTCTGTGGACTGGGAACATGACTGAGGTTTATTCTAGAACCCTGTAGCCGGGGAACATAACTGAGGTTTGATTCTGGAACCCTGTGCCCTGGGAACATGACATCGGTGGATTCTGGAACCCTGTGGCCTGGGAACATGAGAACGGTTTGATTCTGGAACCCTGTGGCCTGACAACATGACTGAGGCTTGATTCTGGAACCCTGTGGCCTGGCAACATGACTGAGGATTGATTCTGGAACCGTGTGGCCTGGGAACTTGACTGGGGTTTGATCGCAGAAACCTGTGGACTGTCCACATGACTGAGGTTTGATGGTGGAACCCTGTGCACTGGGAACATGACTGAGGCCTGATACTGGAACCCCGTGGCGTGGGAACATGCCATTGGTTTGATTCTGGAATCCTGTTTCCTGAGAAAATGACTGAGGTTTGATGGTTGAACCCTGTGGCATGGCAACATGATTGAGGTTTGATTGTGGAACCCTCAGGCTTGGGAACATGACCTAGGCTTGATGGTGGAACCCTCTGGCCTGGAAACAGGAATGAGGTTTGATGGTGGAACCCTGCGGCCTGGCAACATGACTGAGGTTTGATTCTGGAAAACTGTGGCCTGGGAACATGACATCTGTTTAGATTGTGGAATAGTGTGCCCTGGGAACCTGACTGAGCCTTGGTTCTGGAACTCTGTGTACTGGGAACATGACATCGGTGGATTCTGGAAACCTGTGGCCTGGGAACATGAGAACGGTTTGATTCTGGCACCCTGTGGCCTGGCAACATGACTGAGGCTTGATTCTGGAACCCTGTGGCCTGGCAACATGACTGAGGTTTGATTCTGGATCCCTGTGGCCTGGGAACATGACTGAGGGGTGATTCTGGAAAACTGTGGCCTGGAAACATTACATCTGTTTAGATTGTGGAATAATGTGCCCTGGGAACCTGACTGAGCCTTGGTTCTGGAACTCTGTGGACTGGGAAAATGACTGAGGTTTATTCTAGAACCCTGTAGCCTGGGAACAAAACTGAGGATTGATTCTGGAACCCTGTGGCCTGGGAACATGACATCGGTGGATTCTGGAACCCTGTGGCCTGGGAACATCAGAACGGTTTGATTCTGGAACCCTGTGGCCTGGGCACATGACTGAGGCTTGATTATGGAACCCTGTGGCCTGGCAACATGACTGAGGCTTGATTCTGGAACCGTGTGGCCTGGGAACTTGACTGGGGTTTGATCGCAGAAACCTGTGGACTGGCCACATGACTGAGGTTTGATGGTGGAACCCTGTGCACTGGGAACATAACTGAGGTTTGATGGTTGAACCCTGTGGCATGGCAACATGATTGAGGTTTGATTGTGGAACCCTCAGGCTTGGGAACATGACTGAGGCTTGATGGTGGAACACTGTGGCCTGGAAACAGGAATGAGGTTTGATGGTGGAACCCTGTGGCCTGGCAACATGACTGAGGTTTGATTCTGGAAAACTTTGGCCTGGGAACATGACATCTGTTTAGATTGTGGAATAGTGTGCCCTGGGAACCTGACTGAGCCTTGGTTCTGGAACTCTGTGGACTGGGAACATGACTGAGGTTTATTCTAGAACCCTGTAGCCTGGGAACATAACTGAGGATTGATTCTGGAACCCTGTGGCCTGGGAACATGACATCGGTGGATTCTGGAACCCTGTGGCCTGGGAACATGAGAACGGTTTGATTCTGGCACCCTGTGGCCTGGCAACATGACTGAGGCTTGATTCTGGAACCCTGTGGCCTGGCAACATGACTGAGGTTTGATTCTGGATCCCTGTGGCCTGGGAACATGACTGAGGCGTGATTCGGGAAAACTGTGGCCTGGGAAAATGACATCTGTTTAGATTGTGGAATAGTGTGCCCTGGGAACCTGACTGAGTCTTGGTTCTGGAACTCTGTGGACTGGGAACATGACTGAGGTTTATTCTAGAACCCTGTAGCCTGGGAACATAACTGAGGATTGATTCTGGAACTCTGTGGCCTGGGAACATGACATCGGTGGATTCTGGAACCCTGTGGCCTGGGAACATGAGAAGGTTGGATTCTGGAACCCTGTGGCCTGGCAACATGAGTGAGGCTTGATTCTGGAACCCTGTGGCCTGGCAACATGACTGAGGCTTGATTCTGGAACCGTGTGGCCTGGGAACTTGACTGGGGTTTGTTCGCAGAAACCTGTGGACTGTCCACATGACTGAGGTTTGATGGTGGAACCCTGTGCACTGGGAACATGACTGAGGCCTGATACTGGAACCCCGTGGCGTGGGAACATGATTGAGGTTTGATTGTGGAACCCTCAGGCTTGGGAACATGACTGAGGCTTGATGGAGGAACACTGTGGCCTGGAAAGAGGAATGAGGTTTGATGGTGGAACCCTGTTGCCTGGCAACATGACTGAGGTTTGATTCTGGAAAACTGTGGCCTGGGAACATGACATCTGTTTAGATTGTGGAATAGTGTGCCCTGGGAACCTGACTGAGCCTTGGTTCTGGAACTCTGTGGACTGGGAACATGACTGAGGTTTATTCTAGAACCCTGTAGCCTGGGAACATAACTGAGGATTGATTCTGGAACCCTGTGGCCTGGGAACATGACATCGGTGGATTCTGGAACCCTGTGGCCTGGGAACATGAGAACGGTTTGATTCTGGAACCCTGTGGCCTGGCAACATGACTGAGGCTTGATTCTGGAACCCTGTGGCCTGGCAACATGACTGAGGTTTGATTCTGGATCCCTGTGGCCTGGGAACATGACTGAGGCGTGATTCTGGAAAACTGTGGCCTGGAAACATGACATCTGTTTAGATTGTGGAATAGTGTGCCCTGGGAACCTGACTGAGCATTGGTTCTGGAACTCTGTGGACTGGGAACATGACTGAGGTTTATTCTAGAACCCTGTAGCCTGGGAACATAACTGAGGATTGATTCTGGAACCCTGTGGCCTGGGAACATGACATCGGTGGATTCTGGAACCCTGTGGCCTGGGAAGATGAGAACGGTTTGATTCTGGAACCCTCTGTCCTGGCAACATGACTGAGGCTTGATTCTGGAACCCTGTGGCCTGGCAACATGACTGAGGCTTGATTCTGGAACCGTGCGGCCTGGGAACTTGACTGGGGTTTGATCGCAGAAACCTGTGGACTGGCCACATGACTGAGGTTTGATGGTGGAACCCTGTGCACTGGGAACATGACTGAGGCCTGATACTGGAACCCCGTGGCGTTGGAACATGCCATTGGTTTGATTCTGGAACCCTGTTTCCTGAGAACATGACTGAGGTTTGATGGTTGAACCCTGTGGCATGGCAACATGATTGAGGTTTGATTCTGGATCCCTGTGGCCTGGGAACATGACTGAGGCGTGATTCTGGAAAACTGTGTCTTGGGAACATGACATCTGTTTAGATTGTGGAATAGTGTGCCCTGGGAACCTGACTGAGCCTTCTTCTGGAACTCTGTGGACTGGGAACATGACTGAGGTTTATTCTAGAACCCTGTAGCCTGGGAACATAACTGAGGATTGATTCTGGAACCCTGTGGCCTGGGAACATGACATCGGTGGAATCTGGAACCCTGTGGCCTGGCAACATGACTGAGGCTTGATTCTGGAAACCTGTGGCATGGCAACATGAATGAGGCTTGATTCTGGAAACCTGTGGCCTGGCAACATGACTGAGGCTTGATCCTGGAACCCTGTGGCCTCGCAACATGACTGAATCTTGATTCTGGAACCGTGTGGCCTGGGAACTTGACTGGGGTTTGATCGCAGAAACCTGTGGACTGTCCACATGACTGAGGTTTCATGGTTGAACCCTGTGGCATGGCAACATGATTGAGGTTTGATTGTGGAACCCTCAGGCTTGGGAACATGACCTAGGCTTGATGGTGGAACCCTCTGGCCTGGAAACAGGAATGAGGTTTGATGGTGGAACCCTGCGGCCTGGCAACATGACTGAGGTTTGATTCTGGAAAACTGTGGCCTGGGAACATGACATCTGTTTAGATTGTGGAATAGTGTGCCCTGGGAACCTGACTGAGCCTTGGTTCTGGAACCCTGTGGCCTGGGAACATGACATCGGTGGATTCTGGAAACCTGTGGCCTGGGAACATGAGAACGGTTTGATTCTGGCACCCTGTGGCCTGGCAACATGACTGAGGCTTGATTCTGGAACCCTGTGGCCTGGCAACATGACTGAGGTTTGATTCTGGATCCCTGTGGCCTGGGAACATGACTGAGGCGTGATTCTGGAAAACTGTGGCCTGGGAAAATGACATCTGTTTAGATTGTGGAATAGTGTGCCCTGGGAACCTGACTGAGCCTTGGTTCTGGAACTCTGTGGACTGGGAACATGACTGAGGTTTATTCTAGAACCCTGTAGCCTGGGAACATAACTGAGGATTGATTCTGGAACCCTGTGGCCTGGGAAAATGACATCGGTGGATTCTGGAACCCTGTGGCCTGGGAACATGAGAACGGTTTGATTCTGGAGCCCTGTGGCCTGGGCACATGACTGAGGCTTGATTCTGGAACCCTGTGGCCTGGCAACATGACTGAGGCTTGATTCTGGAACCGTGTGGCCTGGGAACTTGACTGGGGTTTGATCGCAGAAACCTGTGGACTGGCCACATGACTGAGGTTTGATGGTGGAACCCTGTGCACTGGGAACATGACTGAGGCCTGATACTGGAACCCCGTGGCGTGGGAACATGCCATTGGTTTGATTCTGGAACCCTGTTTCCTGAGAACATGACTGAGGCTTGATGGTTGAACCCTGTGGCATGGCAATATGATTGAGGTTTGATTGTGGAACCCTCAGGCTTGGGAACATGACTGAGGCTTAATGGTGGAACACTGTGGCCTGGAAACAGGAATGAGGTTTGATGGTGGAACCCTGTGGCCTGGCAACATGACTGAGGTTTGATTCTGGAACACTGTGGCCTGGGAACATGACATCTGTGTAGATTGTGGAATAGTGTGCCCTGGGAACCTGACTGAGCCTTGGTTCTGGAACTCTGTGGACTGGGAACATGACTGAGGTTTATTCTAGAACCCTGTAGCCTGGGAACATAACTGAGGATTGATTCTGGAACCCTGTGGCCTGGGAACATGACATCGGTGGATTCTGGAACCCTGTGGCCTGGGAACATGAGAACGGTTTGATTCTGGAACCCTGTGGCCTGGCAACTTGACTGAGGCTTGATTCTGGAACCCTGTGGCCTGGCAACATGACTGAGGTTTGATTCTGGATCCCTGTGGCCTGGGAACATGACTGAGGCGTGATTCTGGAAAACTGTGGCCTGGAAACATGACATCTGTTTAGATTGTGGAATAGTGTGCCCTGGGAACATGACTGAGCCTTGGTTCTGGAACTCTGTAGACTGGGAACATGACTGAGGTTTATTCTAGAACCCTGTAGCCTGGGAACATAACTGAGGATTGATTCTGGAACCCTGTGGCCTGGGAACATGAGAACGGTTTGATTCTGGAAACCTGTGGCCTGGCAACATGACTGAGGCTTGATTCTGGAACCCTGTGGCCTGGCAACATGACTGAGGCTTGATTCTGGAACCGTGTGGCCTGGGAAATTGACTGGGGTTTGATCGCAGAAACCTGGGGACTGTCCACATGACTGAGGTTTGATGCTTGAACCCTGTGGCATGGCAACATGATTGAAGTTTGATTGTGGAACCCTCAGGCTTGGGAACATGACTGAGGCTTGATGGTGGAACCCTCTGGCCTGGAAACATGAATGAGGTTTGATGGTGGAACCCTGCAGCCTGGCAACATGAGTGAGGTTTGATTCTGGAAAACTGTGGCCTGGAAACATGACATCTGTTTAAATTGTGGAATAGTGTGCCCTGGGAACCTGACTGAGCCTTGGTTCTGGAACTCTGTGGACTGGGAACATGACTGAGGTTTATTCTAGAACCCTGTAGCCTGGGAACATAACTGAGGATTGTTTCGGGAACCCTGTGGCCTGGGAACATGACATCGGTGGATTCTGGAACCCTGTGGCCTGGGAACATGAGAACGGTTTGATTCTGGAACCCTGTGGCCTGGCAACATGACTGAGGCTTGATTCTGGATCCCTGTGGCCTGGGAACATGACTGAGGCGTGATTCGGGAAAACTGTGGCCTGGGAAAATGACATCTGTTTAGATTGTGGAATAGTGTGCCCTGGGAACCTGAATGAGCCTTGGTTCTGGAACTCTGTGGACTGGGAACATGACTGAGGTTTATTCTAGAACCCTCTAGCCTGGGAACATAACTGAGGATTGATTCTGGAACCCTGTGGCCTGGGAACATGACATCGGTGGATTCTGGAACCCTGTGGCCTGGGAACATGAGAACGGTTTGATTCTGGAACCCTGTGGCCTGGCAACATGACTGAGGCTTGATTCTGGAACCCTGTGGCCTGGCAACATGACTGAGGCTTGATTCTGGAACCGTGTGGCCTGGGAACTTGACTGGGGTTTGATCGCAGAAACCTGTGGACTGTCCATATGACTGAGGTTTCATGGTTGAACCCTGTGGCATGGCAACATGATTGAGGTTTGATTGTGGAACCCTCAGGCTTGGGAACATGACTGAGGCTTGATGGTGGAACCCTCAGGCCTGGAAACAGGAATGAGGTTTGATGGTGGAACCCTGCGGCCTGGCAACATGAGTGAGGTTTGATTCTGGAAAACTGTGGCCTGGGAACATGACACCTGTTTAGATTGTGGAATAGTGTGCCCTGGGAACCTGACTGAGCCTTGGTTCTTGAACTCTGTGGACTGGGAACATGACTGAGGTTTCTTCTAGAACCCTGTAGCCTGGGAACATAACTGAGGATTGATTCTGGAACCCTGTGGCCTGGGAACATGACATCGGTGGATTCTGGAACCCTGTGGCCTGGGAACATGAGAACGGTTTGATTCTGGAACTCTGTGGCCTGGCAACATGACTGAGGCTTGATTCTGGAACCCTGTGGCCTGGCAACATGACTGAGGTTTGATTCTGGATCCCTGTGGCCTGGGAACATTACTGGGCGTGATTCTGGAAAACTGTGGCCTGGGAAAATGACATCTGTTTAGATTGTGAAATAGTGTGCCCTGGGAACCTGACTGAGCCTTGGTTCTCGAACTCTGTGGACTGTCCACATGACTGAGGTTTGATGGTGGAACCCTGTGCACTGGGAACATGACTGAGGTTTGATGGTTGAACCCTGTGGCATGGCAACATGATTGAGGTTTGATTGTGGAATCCTCAGGCTTGGGAACATGACTGAGGCTTGATGGTGGAACCCTGTGGCCTGGAAAGAGGAATGACGTTTGATGGTGGAACCCTGCGGCCTGGCAACATGACTGAGGTTTGATTCTGGAAAACTGTGGCCTGGGAACATGACATCTGTTTAGATTGTGGAATAGTGTGCCCTGGGAACCTGACTGAGCCTTGGTTCTGGAACTCTGTGGACTGGGAACATGACTGAGGTTTATTCTAGAACCCTGTAGCCTGGGAACATAACTGAGGATTGATTCTGGAACCCTGTGGCCTGGGAACATGACATCGGTGGATTCTGGAACCCTGTGGCCTGGGAACATGAGAACGGTTTGATTCTGGAACCCTGTGGCCTGGCAACATGACTGAGGCTTGATTCTGGAAACCTGTGGCCTGGCAACATGACTGAGGTTTGATTCTGGATCCCTGTGTCCTGGGAACATGACTGAGGCGTTATTCGGGAAAACTGTGGCCTGGGAAAATGACATCTGTATAGATTGTGGAATAGTGTGCCCTGGGAACCTGACTGAGCCTTGGTTCTGGAACTCTGTAGACTGGGAACATGACTGCGGTTTATTCTAGAACCCTGTAGCCTGGGAACATAACTGAGGATTGATTCTGGAACCCTGTGGCCTGGGAACATGACATCGGTGGATTCTGGAACCCTGTGGCCTGGGAACATGAGAACGGTTTGATTCTGGAACCCTGTGGCCTGGCAACATGACTGAGCCTTGATTCTGGAACCCTGTGGCCTGGCAACATGACTGAGGCTTGATTCTGGAACCGTGTGGACTGGGAACTTGACTGGGGTTTGAACGCAGAAACCTGTGGACTGGCCACATGACTGAGATTTCATGGTTGAACCCTGTGGCATGGCAGCATGATTGAGGTTGGATTGTGGAACCCTCAGGCTTGGGAACATGACTGAGGCTTGATGGTGGAACCCTCTGGCCTGGAAACAGGAATGAGGTTTGATGGTGGAACCCTGCGGCCTGGCAACATGACTGAGGTTTGATTCTGGAAAACTGTGGCCTGGGAACATGACATCTGTTTAGATTGTGGAATAGTGTGCCCTGGGAACCTGACTGAGCCTTGGTTCTGGAACCCTGTGGCCTGGGAACATGACATCGGTGGATTCTGGAACCCTGTGGCCTGGGAACATGAGAACGGTTTGATTCTGGAACCCTGTGGCCTGGCAACATGACTGAGGCTTGATTCTGGAACCCTGTGGCCTGGCAACATGACTGAGGTTTGATTCTGGATCCCTGTGGCCTGGGAACATGACTGAGGCGAGATTCGGGAAAACTGTGGCCTGGGAAAATGACATCTGTTTAGATTCTGGAATAGTGTGCCCTGGGAACCTGACTGAGCCTTGGTTCTGGAACTCTGTGGACTGGGAACATGACTGAGGTTTATTCTAGAACCCTGTAGCCTGGGAACATAACTGAGGATTGATTCTGGAACCCTGTGGCCTGGGAACATGACATCGGTGGATTCTGGAACCCTGTGGCCTGGGAACATGAGAACGGTTTGATTCTGGAAACCTGTGGCCTGGCAACATGACTGAGGCTTGATTCTGGAACCGTGTGGACTGGGAACTTGACTGGGGTTTGATCGCAGAAACCTGTGGACTGGCCACATGACTGAGGTTTCATGGTTGAACCCTGTGGCATGGCAGCATGATTGAGGTTTGATTGTGGAACCCTCAGGCTTGGGAACATGACTGAGGCTTGATGGTGGAACCCTGTGGCCTGGAAACAGGAATGAGGTTTGATGGTGGAACCCTGCGGCCTGGCAACATGACTGAGGTTTGATTCTGGAAAACTGTGGCCTGGGAACATGACATCTGTTTAGATTGTGGAATAGTGTGCCCTGGGAACCTGACTGAGCCTTGGTTCTGGAACCCTGTGGCCTGGGAACATGACATCGGTGGATTCTGGAACCCTGTGGCCTGGGAACATGAGAACGGTTTGATTCTGGAACCCTGTGGCCTGGCAACATGACTGAGGCTTGATTCTGGAACCCTGTGGCCTGGCAAAATGACTGAGGCTTGATTCTGGAACCGTGTGGCCTGGGAACTTGACTGGGGTTTGATCGCAGAAACCTGTGGACTGTCCACATGACTGAGGTTTCATGGTTGAACCCTGTGGCATAGCAGCATGATTGAGGTTTGATTGTGGAACCCTCAGGCTTGGGAACATGACTGAGGCTTGATGGTGGAACCCTCTGGCCTGGAAACAGGAATGAGGTTTGATGGTGGAACCCTGCGGCCTGGCAACATGACTGAGGTTTGATTCTGGAAAACTGTGGCCTGGGAACATGACATCTGTTTAGATTGTGGAATAGTGTGCCCTGGGAACCTGACTGAGCCTTGGTTCTGGAACCCTGTGGCCTGGGAACATGACATCGGTGGATTCTGGAACCCTGTGGCCTGGGAACATGAGAACGGTTTGATTCTGGAAACCTGTGGCCTGGCAACATGACTGAGGCTTGATTCTGGAACCCTGTGGCCTGGCAACATAACTGAGGCGAGATTCGGGAAAACTGTGGCCTGGGAAAATGACATCTGTTTAGATTGTGGAATAGTGTGCCCTGGGAACCTGACTGAGCCTTGGTTCTGGAACTCTGTAGACTGGGAACATGACTGAGGTTTATTCTAGAACCCTGTAGCCTGGGAACATAACTGAGGATTGATTCTGGAACCCTGTGTCCTGGGAACATGACATCGGTGGATTCTGGAACCCTGTGGCCTGGGAACATGAGAACGGTTTGATTCTGTAACCCTGTGGCCTGGCAACATGACTGAGGCTTGATTCTGGAACCCTGTGGCCTGGCAACATGACTGAGGCTTGATTCTGGAACCGTGTGGCCTGGGAACTTGACTGGGGTTTGATCGCAGAAACCTGTGGACTGTCCACATGACTGAGGTTTCATGGTTGAACCCTGTGGCATAGCAGCATGATTGAGGTTTGATTGTGGAACCCTCAGGCTTGGGAACATGACTGAGGCTTGATGGTGGAACCCTCTGGCCTGGAAACATGAATGAGGTTTGATGGTGGAACCCTGCGGCCTGGCAACATGAGTCAGGTTTGATTCTGGAAAACTGTGGCCTGGAAACATGACATCTGTTTAAATTGTGGAATAGTGTGCCCTGGGAACCTGACTGAGCCTTGGTTCTTGAACTCTGTGGCCTTGCAACATGACTGAGGCTTGATTCTGGAACCCTGTGGCCTGGCAACATGACTGAGGTTTGATTCTGGATCCCTGTGGCCTGGGAACATGACTGGGCGTGATTCTGGAAAACTGTGGCCTGGGAAAATGACATCTGTTTAGATTGTGGAATAGTGTGCCCTGGGAACCTGACTGAGCCTTGGTTCTCGAACTCTGTGGACTGTCCACATGACTGAGGTTTGATGGTGGAACCCTGTGCACTGGGAACATGACTGAGGTTTGATGGTTGAACCCTGTGGCATGGCAACATGATTGAGGTTTGATTGTGGAACCATCAGGCTTGGGAACATGATTGAGGCTTAAGGGTGGAACACTGTGGCCTGGAAACAGGAATGAGGTTTGATGGTGGAACCCTGTGCCCTGGCAACATGACTGAGGTTTGATTCTGGAAAACTGGGTCCTGGGAACATGTCATCTGCTTAGATTGTGGAATAGTGTGCCCTGGGAATCTAAATGAGCCTTGGTTCTGGAACTCTGTGGACTGGGAACATGACTGAGGTTTATTCTAGAACCCTGTAGCCTGGGAACATAACTGAGGATTGATTCTGGAACCCTGTGTCCTGGGAACATGACATCGGTGGATTCTGGAACCCTGTGGCCTGGGAACATGATAACGGTTTGATTCTGGAACCCTGTGGCCTGGAAACATGACTGAGGCTTGATTGTGGAACCCTGCGGCCTGGCAACATGACTGAAGTTTGATTCTGGAAAACTGTGGCCTGGGAACATGACATCTGTTTAGATTGTGGAATAGTGTGCCCTGGGAACCTGACTGAGCCTTTGTTCTTGAACTCTGAGGACTGGGAACATGACTGAGATTTATTCTAGAACCCTGTAGCCTGGGAACATAACTGAGGATTGATTCTGGAACCCTGTGGCCTGGGAACATGACATCGGTGGATTCTGGAACCCTGTGGCCTGGGAACATGAGAACGGTTTGATTCTGGAACCCTGTGGCCTGGCAACATGACTGAGGCTTGATTCTGGAACCCTGTGGCCTGGCAACATGACTGAGGCTTGATTCTGGAACCGTGTGGCCTGGGAACTTGACTGGGGTTTGATCGCAGAAACCTGTGGACTGTCCATATGACTGAGGTTTCATGGTTGAACCCTGTGGCATGGCAACATGATTGAGGTTTGATTGTGGAACCCTCAGGCTTGGGAACATGACTGAGGCTTGATGGTGGAACCCTCAGGCCTGGAAAGAGGAATGAGGTTTGATGGTGGAACCCTGCGGCCTGGCAACATGAGTGAGGTTTGATTCTGGAAAACTGTGGCCTGGGAACATGACATCTGTTTAGATTGTGGAATAGTGTGCCCTGGGAACCTGACTGAGCCTTGGTTCTTGAACTCTGTGGACTGGGAACATGACTGAGGTTTATTCTAGAACCCTGTAGCCTGGGAACATAACTGAGGATTGATTCTGGAACCCTGTGGCCTGGGAACATGACATCGGTGGATTCTGGAACCCTGTGGCCTGGGAACATGAGAACGGTTTGATTCTGGAACTCTGTGGCCTGGCAACATGACTGAGGCTTGATTCTGGAACCCTGTGGCCTGGCAACATGACTGAGGTTTGATTCTGGATCCCTGTGGCCTGGGAACATGACTGGGCGTGATTCTGGAAAACTGTGGCCTGGGAAAATGACATCTGTTTAGATTGTGGAATAGTGTGCCCTGGGAACCTGACTGAGCCTTGGTTCTCGAACTCTGTGGACTGTCCACATGACTGAGGTTTGATGGTGGAACCCTGTGCACTGGGAACATGACTGAGGTTTGATGGTTGAACCCTGTGGCATGGCAACATGATTGAGGTTTGATTGTGGAATCCTCAGGCTTGGGAACATGACTGAGGCTTGATGGTGGAACCCTGTGGCCTGGAAAGAGGAATGACGTTTGATGGTGGAACCCTGCGGCCTGGCAACATGACTGAGGTTTGATTCTGGAAAACTGTGGCCTGGGAACATGACATCTGTTTAGATTGTGGAATAGTGTGCCCTGGGAACCTGACTGAGCCTTGGTTCTGGAACTCTGTGGACTGGGAACATGACTGAGGTTTATTCTAGAACCCTGTAGCCTGGGAACATAACTGAGGATTGATTCTGGAACCCTGTGGCCTGGGAACATGACATCGGTGGATTCTGGAACCCTGTGGCCTGGGAACATGAGAACGGTTTGATTCTGGAACCCTGTGGCCTGGCAACATGACTGAGGTTTGATTCTGGATCCCTGTGTCCTGGGAACATGACTGAGGCGTGATTCGGGAAAACTGTGGCCTGGGAAAATGACATCTGTATAGATTGTGGAATAGTGTGCCCTGGGAACCTGACTGAGCCTTGGTTCTGGAACTCTGTAGACTGGGAACATGACTGCGGTTTATTCTAGAACCCTGTAGCCTGGGAACATAACTGAGGATTGATTCTGGAACCCTGTGGCCTGGGAACATGACATCGGTGGATTCTGGAACCCTGCGGCCTGGCAACATGAGTGAGGTTTGATTCTGGAAAACTGTGGCCTGGGAACATGACATCTGTTTAGATTGTGGAATAGTGTGCCCTGGGAACCTGACTGAGCCTTGGTTCTTGAACTCTGTGGACTGGGAACATGACTGAGGTTTATTCTAGAACCCTGTAGCCTGGGAACATAACTGAGGATTGATTCTGGAACCCTGTGGCCTGGGAACATGACATCGATGGATTCTGGAACCCTGTGGCCTGGGAACATGAGAACGGTTTGATTCTGGAACTCTGTGGCCTGGCAACATGACTGAGGCTTGATTCTGGAACCCTGTGGCCTGGCAACATGACTGAGGTTTGATTCTGGATCCCTGTGGCCTGGGAACATGACTGGGCGTGATTCTGGAAAACTGTGGCCTGGGAAAATGACATCTGTTTAGATTGTGGAATAGTGTGCCCTGGGAACCTGACTGAGCCTTGGTTCTCGAACTCTGTGGACTGTCCACATGACTGAGGTTTGATGGTGGAACCCTGTGCACTGGGAACATGACTGAGGTTTGATGGTTGAACCCTGTGGCATGGCAACATGATTGAGGTTTGATTGTGGAATCCTCAGGCTTGGGAACATGACTGAGGCTTGATGGTGGAACCCTGTGGCCTGGAAAGAGGAATGACGTTTGATGGTGGAACCCTGCGGCCTGGCAACATGACTGAGGTTTGATTCTGGAAAACTGTGGCCTGGGAACATGACATCTGTTTAGATTGTGGAATAGTGTGCCCTGGGAACCTGACTGAGCCTTGGTTCTGGAACTCTGTGGACTGGGAACATGACTGAGGTTTATTCTAGAACCCTGTAGCCTGGGAACATAACTGAGGATTGATTCTGGAACCCTGTGGCCTGGGAACATGACATCGGTGGATTCTGGAACCCTGTGGCCTGGGAACATGAGAACGGTTGGATTCTGGAACCCTGTGGCCTGGCAACATGACTGAGGCTTGATTCTGGAACCCTGTGGCCTGGCAACATGACTGAGGTTTGATTCTGGATCCCTGTGTCCTGGGAACATGACTGAGGCGTGATTCGGGAAAACTGTGGCCTGGGAAAATGACATCTGTATAGATTGTGGAATAGTGTGCCCTGGGAACCTGACTGAGCCTTGGTTCTGGAACTCTGTAGACTGGGAACATGACTGCGGTTTATTCTAGAACCCTGTAGCCTGGGAACATAACTGAGGATTGATTCTGGAACCCTGTGGCCTGGGAACATGACATCGGTGGATTCTGGAACCCTGTGGCCTGGGTACATGAGAACGGTTTGATTCTGGAACCCTGTGGCCTGGCAACATGACTGAGGCTTGATTCTGGAACCCTGTGGCCTGGCAACATGACTGAGGCTTGATTCTGGAACCGTGTGGACTGGGAACTTGACTGGGGTTTGATCGCAGAAACCTGTGGACTGGCCACATGACTGAGGTTTCATGGTTGAACCCTGTGGCATGGCAGCATGATTGAGGTTTGATTGTGGAACCCTCAGGCTTGGGAACATGACTGAAGCTTGATGGTGGAACCCTCTGGCCTGGAAACAGGAATGAGGTTTGATGGTGGAACCCTGCGGCCTGGCAACATGACTGAGGTTTGATTCTGGAAAACTGTGGCCTGGGAACATGACATCTGTTTAGATTGTGGAATAGTGTGCCCTGGGAACCTGACTGAGCCTTGGTTCTGGAACCCTGTGGCCTGGGAACATGACATCGGTGGATTCTGGAACCCTGTGGCCTGGGAACATGAGAACGGTTTGATTCTGGAACCCTGTGGCCTGGCAACATGACTGAGGCTTGATTCTGGAACCCTGTGGCCTGGCAACATGACTGAGGTTTGATTCTGGATCCCTGTGGCCTGGGAACATGACTGAGGCGAGATTCGGGAAAACTGTGGCCTGGGAAAATGACATCTGTTTAGATTGTGGAATAGTGTGCCCTGGGAACCTGACTGAGCCTTGGTTCTGGAACTCTGTGGACTGGGAACATGACTGAGGTTTATTCTAGAACCCTGTAGCCTGGGAACATAACTGAGGATTGATTCTGGAACCCTGTGGCCTGGGAACATGACATCGGTGGATTCTGGAACCCTGTGGCCTGGGAACATGAGAACGGTTTGATTCTGGAAACCTGTGGCCTGGCAACATGACTGAGGCTTGATTCTGGAACCGTGTGGACTGGGAACTTGACTGGGGTTTGATCGCAGAAACCTGTGGACTGGCCACATGACTGAGGTTTCATGGTTGAACCCTGTGGCATGGCAGAATGATTGAGGTTTGATTGTGGAACCCTCAGGCTTGGGAACATGACTGAGGCTTGATGGTGGAACCCTGTGGCCTGGAAACAGGAATGAGGTTTGATGGTGGAACCCTGCGGCCTGGCAACATGACTGAGGTTTGATTCTGGAAAACTGTGGCCTGGGAACATGACATCTGTTTAGATTGTGGAATAGTGTGCCCTGGGAACCTGACTGAGCCTTGGTTCTGGAACCCTGTGGCCTGGGAACATGACATCGGTGGATTCTGGAACCCTGTGGCCTGGGAACATGAGAACGGTTTGATTCTGGAACCCTGTGGCCTGGCAACATGACTGAGGCTTGATTCTGGAACCCTGTGGCCTGGCAACATGACTGAGGTTTGATTCTGGATCCCTGTGGCCTGGGAACATGACTGAGGCGTGATTCTGGAAAACTGTGGCCTGGAAACATGACATCTGTTTAGATTGTGGAATAGTGTGCCCTGGGAACCTGACTGAGCCTTGGTTCTGGAACTCTGTAGACTGGGAACATGACTGAGGTTTATTCTAGAACCCTGTAGCCTGGGAACATAACTGAGGATTGATTCTGGAACCCTGTGGCCTGGGAACATGACATCGGTGGATTCTGGAACCCTGTGGCCTGGGAACATGAGAACGGTTTGATTCTGGAACCCTGTGGCCTGGCAACATGACTGAGGCTTGATTCTGTAACACTGTGGCCTGGCAACATGACTGAGGCTTGATTCTGGAACCGTGTGGCCTGGGAAATTGACTGGGGTTTGATCGCAGAAACCTGGGGACTGTCCACATGAGTGAGGTTTGATGCTTGAACCCTGTGGCATGGCAACATGATTGAGGTTTGATTGTGGAACCCTCAGGCTTGGGAACATGACTGAGGCTTGATGGTGGAACCCTCTGGCCTGGAAACATGAATGAGGTTTGATGGTGGAACCCTGCGGCCTGGCAACATGAGTGAGGTTTGATTCTGGAAAACTGTGGCCTGGAAACATGACATCTGTTTAGATTGTGGAATAGTGTGCCCTGGGAACCTGACTGAGCCTTGGTTCTGGAACTCTGTGGACTGGGAACATGACTGAGGTTTATTTTAGAACCCTGTAGCCTGGGAACATAACTGAGGATTGATTCTGGAACCCTGTGGCCAGGGAACATGACATCGGTGGATTCTGGAACCCTGTGGCCTGGGAACATGACTGAGGCTTGATTCTGGAACCCTGTGGCCTGGCAACATGACTGAGGCTAGATTCTGGAACCGTGTGGCCTGGGAACTTGACTGGGGTTTGATCGCAGAAACCTGTGGATTGCCCCCATGACTGAGGTTTGATGGTGGAACCCTGTGCACTGGGAACATGACTGAGGTTTGATGGTTGAACCCTGTGGCATGGCAACATGACTGAGGTTTGATTCTGGAAAACTGTGGCCTGGGAACATGACATCTGTTTAGATTGTGGAATAGTGTGCCCTGGGAAACTGACTGAGCCTTGGTTCTGGAACTCTGTGGACTGGGAACATGACTGAGGTTTATTCTAGAACCCTGTAGCCTGGGAACATAACTGAGGATTGATTCTGGAAACCTGTGCCCTGGGAACATGTAATCGGTGGATTCTGGAACCCTGTGGCCTGGGAACATGAGAACGGTTTGATTCTGGAACCCTGTGTCCTGGCAACATGACTGAGGCTTGATTCTGGAACCCTGTGGCCTGGCAACATGACTGAGGTTTGATTCTGGATCCCTGTGGCCTGGGAACATGACTGAGGCGAGATTCGGGAAAACTGTGGCCTGGGAACATGACATCTGTTTAGATTGTGGAATAGTGTGCCCTGGGAACCTGACTGAGCCTTGGTTCTGGAACTCTGTAGACTGGGAACATGACTGAGGTTTATTCTAGAACCCTGTAGCCTGGGAACATAACTGAGGATTGATTCTGGAACCCTGTGTCCTGGGAACATGACATCGGTGGATTCTGGAACCCTGTGGCCTGGGAACATGATAACGGTTTGATTCTGGAACCCTGTGGCCTGGAAACATGACTGAGGCTTGATTGTGGAACCCTGCGGCCTGGCAACATGACTGAAGTTTGATTCTGGAAAACTGTGGCCTGGGAACATGACATCTGTTTAGATTGTGGAATAGTGTGCCCTGGGAACCTGACTGAGCCTTTGTTCTTGAACTCTGAGGACTGGGAACATGACTGAGATTTATTCTAGAACCCTGTAGCCTGGGAACATAACTGAGGATTGATTCTGGAACCCTGTGGCCTGGGAACATGACATCGGTGGATTCTGGAACCCTGTGGCCTGGGAACATGAGAACGGTTTGATTCTGGAACCCTGTGGCCTGGCAACATGACTGAGGCTTGATTCTGGAACCCTGTGGCCTGGCAACATGACTGAGGCTTGATTCTGGAACCGTGTGGCCTGGGAACTTGACTGGGGTTTGATCGCAGAAACCTGTGGACTGTCCATATGACTGAGGTTTCATGGTTGAACCCTGTGGCATGGCAACATGATTGAGGTTTGATTGTGGAACCCTCAGGCTTGGGAACATGACTGAGGCTTGATGGTGGAACCCTCAGGCCTGGAAAGAGGAATGAGGTTTGATGGTGGAACCCTGCGGCCTGGCAACATGAGTGAGGTTTGATTCTGGAAAACTGTTGCCTGGGAACATGACATCTGTTTAGATTGTGGAATAGTGTGCCCTGGGAAACTGACTGAGCCTTGGTTCTTGAACTCTGTGGACTGGGAACATGACTGAGGTTTATTCTAGAACCCTGTAGCCTGGGAACATAACTGAGGATTGATTCTGGAACCCTGTGGCCTGGGAACATGACATCGGTGGATTCTGGAACCCTGTGGCCTGGGAACATGAGAACGGTTTGATTCTGGAACTCTGTGGCCTGGCAACATGACTGAGGCTTGATTCTGGAACCCTGTGGCCTGGCAACATGACTGAGGTTTGATTCTGGATCCCTGTGGCCTGGGAACATGACTGGGCGTGATTCTGGAAAACTGTGGCCTGGGAAAATGACATCTGTTTAGATTGTGGAATAGTGTGCCCTGGGAACCTGACTGAGCCTTGGTTCTCGAACTCTGTGGACTGTCCACATGACTGAGGTTTGATGGTGGAACCCTGTGCACTGGGAACATGACTGAGGTTTGATGGTTGAACCCTGTGGCATGGCAACATGATTGAGGTTTGATTGTGGAATCCTCAGGCTTGGGAACATGACTGAGGCTTGATGGTGGAACCCTGTGGCCTGGAAAGAGGAATGACGTTTGATGGTGGAACCCTGCGGCCTGGCAACATGACTGAGGTTTGATTCTGGAAAACTGTGGCCTGGGAACATGACATCTGTTTAGATTGTGGAATAGTGTGCCCTGGGAACCTGACTGAGCCTTGGTTCTGGAACTCTGTGGACTGGGAACATGACTGAGGTTTATTCTAGAACCCTGTAGCCTGGGAACATAACTGAGGATTGATTCTGGAACCCTGTGGCCTGGGAACATGACATCGGTGGATTCTGGAACCCTGTGGCCTGGGAACATGAGAACGGTTTGATTCTGGAACCCTGTGGCCTGGCAACATGACTGAGGTTTGATTCTGGATCCCTGTGTCCTGGGAACATGACTGAGGCGTGATTCGGGAAAACTGTGGCCTGGGAAAATGACATCTGTATAGATTGTGGAATAGTGTGCCCTGGGAACCTGACTGAGCCTTGGTTCTGGAACTCTGTAGACTGGGAACATGACTGCGGTTTATTCTAGAACCCTGTAGCCTGGGAACATAACTGAGGATTGATTCTGGAACCCTGTGGCCTGGGAACATGACATCGGTGGATTCTGGAACCCTGCGGCCTGGCAACATGAGTGAGGTTTGATTCTGGAAAACTGTGGCCTGGGAACATGACATCTGTTTAGATTGTGGAATAGTGTGCCCTGGGAACCTGACTGAGCCTTGGTTCTTGAACTCTGTGGACTGGGAACATGACTGAGGTTTATTCTAGAACCCTGTAGCCTGGGAACATAACTGAGGATTTATTCTGGAACCCTGTGGCCTGGGAACATGACATCGATGGATTCTGGAACCCTGTGGCCTGGGAACATGAGAACGGTTTGATTCTGGAACTCTGTGGCCTGGCAACATGACTGAGGCTTGATTCTGGAACCCTGTGGCCTGGCAACATGACTGAGGTTTGATTCTGGATCCCTGTGGCCTGGGAACATGACTGGGCGTGATTTTGGAAAACTGTGGCCTGGGAAAATGACATCTGTTTAGATTGTGGAATAGTGTGCCCTGGGAACCTGACTGAGCCTTGGTTCTCGAACTCTGTGGACTGTCCACATGACTGAGGTTTGATGGTGGAACCCTGTGCACTGGGAACATGACTGAGGTTTGATGGTTGAACCCTGTGGCATGGCAACATGATTGAGGTTTGATTGTGGAATCCTCAGGCTTGGGAACATGACTGAGGCTTGATGGTGGAACCCTGTGGCCTGGAAAGAGGAATGACGTTTGATGGTGGAACCCTGCGGCCTGGCAACATGACTGAGGTTTGATTCTGGAAAACTGTGGCCTGGGAACATGACATCTGTTTAGATTGTGGAATAGTGTGCCCTGGGAACCTGACTGAGCCTTGGTTCTGGAACTCTGTGGACTGGGAACATGACTGAGGTTTATTCTAGAACCCTGTAGCCTGGGAACATAACTGAGGATTGATTCTGGAACCCTGTGGCCTGGGAACATGACATCGGTGGATTCTGGAACCCTGTGGCCTGGGAACATGAGAACGGTTGGATTCTGGAACCCTGTGGCCTGGCAACATGACTGAGGCTTGATTCTGGAACCCTGTGGCCTGGCAACATGACTGAGGTTTGATTCTGGATCCCTGTGTCCTGGGAACATGACTGAGGCGTGATTCGGGAAAACTGTGGCCTGGGAAAATGACATCTGTATAGATTGTGGAATAGTGTGCCCTGGGAACCTGACTGAGCCTTGGTTCTGGAACTCTGTAGACTGGGAACATGACTGCGGTTTATTCTAGAACCCTGTAGCCTGGGAACATAACTGAGGATTGATTCTGGAACCCTGTGGCCTGGGAACATGACATCGGTGGATTCTGGAACCCTGTGGCCTGGGTACATGAGAACGGTTTGATTCTGGAACCCTGTGGCCTGGCAACATGACTGAGGCTTGATTCTGGAACCCTGTGGCCTGGCAACATGACTGAGGCTTGATTCTGGAACCGTGTGGACTGGGAACTTGACTGGGGTTTGATCGCAGAAACCTGTGGACTGGCCACATGACTGAGGTTTCATGGTTGAACCCTGTGGCATGGCAGCATGATTGAGGTTTGATTGTGGAACCCTCAGGCTTGGGAACATGACTGAAGCTTGATGGTGGAACCCTCTGGCCTGGAAACAGGAATGAGGTTTGATGGTGGAACCCTGCGGCCTGGCAACATGACTGAGGTTTGATTCTGGAAAACTGTGGCCTGGGAACATGACATCTGTTTAGATTGTGGAATAGTGTCCCCTGGGAACCTGACTGAGCCTTGGTTCTGGAACCCTGTGGCCTGGGAACATGACATCGGTGGATTCTGGAACCCTGTGGCCTGGGAACATGAGAACGGTTTGATTCTGGAACCCTGTGGCCTGGCAACATGACTGAGGCTTGATTCTGGAACCCTGTGGCCTGGCAACATGACTGAGGTTTGATTCTGGATCCCTGTGGCCTGGGAACATGACTGAGGCGAGATTCGGGAAAACTGTGGCCTGGGAAAATGACATCTGTTTAGATTGTGGAATAGTGTGCCCTGGGAACCTGACTGAGCCTTGGTTCTGGAACTCTGTGGACTGGGAACATGACTGAGGTTTATTCTAGAACCCTGTAGCCTGGGAACATAACTGAGGATTGATTCTGGAACCCTGTGGCCTGGGAACATGACATCGGTGGATTCTGGAACCCTGTGGCCTGGGAACATGAGAACGGTTTGATTCTGGAAACCTGTGGCCTGGCAACATGACTGAGGCTTGATTCTGGAACCGTGTGGACTGGGAACTTGACTGGGGTTTGATCGCAGAAACCTGTGGACTGGCCACATGACTGAGGTTTCATGGTTGAACCCTGTGGCATGGCAGCATGATTGAGGTTTGATTGTGGAACCCTCAGGCTTGGGAACATGACTGAGGCTTGATGGTGGAACCCTGTGGCCTGGAAACAGGAATGAGGTTTGATGGTGGAACCCTGCGGCCTGGCAACATGACTGAGGTTTGATTCTGGAAAACTGTGGCCTGGGAACATGACATCTGTTTAGATTGTGGAATAGTGTGCCCTGGGAACCTGACTGAGCCTTGGTTCTGGAACCCTGTGGCCTGGGAACATGACATCGGTGGATTCTGGAACCCTGTGGCCTGGGAACATGAGAACGGTTTGATTCTGGAACCCTGTGGCCTGGCAACATGACTGAGGCTTGATTCTGGAACCCTGTGGCCTGGCAACATGACTGAGGTTTGATTCTGGATCCCTGTGGCCTGGGAACATGACTGAGGCGTGATTCTGGAAAACTGTGGCCTGGAAACATGACATCTGTTTAGATTGTGGAATAGTGTGCCCTGGGAACCTGACTGAGCCTTGGTTCTGGAACTCTGTAGACTGGGAACATGACTGAGGTTTATTCTAGAACCCTGTAGCCTGGGAACATAACTGAGGATTGATTCTGGAACCCTGTGGCCTGGGAACATGACATCGGTGGATTCTGGAACCCTGTGGCCTGGGAACATGAGAACGGTTTGATTCTGGAACCCTGTGGCCTGGCAACATGACTGAGGCTTGATTCTGGAACACTGTGGCCTGGCAACATGACTGAGGCTTGATTCTGGAACCGTGTGGCCTGGGAAATTGACTGGGGTTTGATCGCAGAAACCTGGGGACTGTCCACATGAGTGAGGTTTGATGCTTGAACCCTGTGGCATGGCAACATGATTGAGGTTTGATTGTGGAACCCTCAGGCTTGGGAACATGACTGAGGCTTGATGGTGGAACCCTCTGGCCTGGAAACATGAATGAGGTTTGATGGTGGAACCCTGCGGCCTGGCAACATGACTGAGGTTTGATTCTGGAAAACTGTGGCCTGGAAACATGACATCTGTTTAGATTGTGGAATAGTGTGCCCTGGGAACCTGACTGAGCCTTGGTTCTGGAACTCTGTGGACTGGGAACATGACTGAGGTTTATTTTAGAACCCTGTAGCCTGGGAACATAACTGAGGATTGATTCTGGAACCCTGTGGCCAGGGAACATGACATCGGTGGATTCTGGAACCCTGTGGCCTGGGAACATGACTGAGGCTTGATTCTGGAACCCTGTGGCCTGGCAACATGACTGAGGCTAGATTCTGGAACCGTGTGGCCTGGGAACTTGACTGGGGTTTGATCGCAGAAACCTGTGGATTGCCCCCATGACTGAGGTTTGATGGTGGAACCCTGTGCACTGGGAACATGACTGAGGTTTGATGGTTGAACCCTGTGGCATGGCAACATGACTGAGGTTTGATTCTGGAAAACTGTGGCCTGGGAACATGACATCTGTTTAGATTGTGGAATAGTGTGCCCTGGGAAACTGACTGAGCCTTGGTTCTGGAACTCTGTGGACTGGGAACATGACTGAGGTTTATTCTAGAACCCTGTAGCCTGGGAACATAACTGAGGATTGATTCTGGAAACCTGTGCCCTGGGAACATGTAATCGGTGGATTCTGGAACCCTGTGGCCTGGGAACATGAGAACGGTTTGATTCTGGAACCCTGTGTCCTGGCAACATGACTGAGGCTTGATTCTGGAACCCTGTGGCCTGGCAACATGACTGAGGCTTGATTCTGGAACCGTGTGGCCTGGGAACTTGACTGGGGTTTGATCGCAGAAACCTGTGGACTGTCCACATGACTGAGGTTTCATGGTTGAACCGTGTGGCATGGCAACATCATTGAGGCTTGATTGTGGAACCCTCAGGCTTGGGAACATGACTGAGGCTTGATGGTGGAACCCTCTGGCCTGGAAACAGGAATGAGGTTTGATGGTGGAACCCTGCGGCCTGGCAACATGACTGAGGTTTGATTCTCGAAAACTGTGGCCTGGGAACATGACATCTGTTTAGATTGTGGAATAGTGTGCCCTGGGAACCTGACTGAGCCTTGGTTCTGGAACTCTGTGGACTGGGAACATGACTGAGGTTTATTCTAGAACCCTGCAGCCTGGGAACATAACTGAGGATTGATTCTGGAACCCTGTGGCCTGGGAACATGACATCGGTGGATTCTGGAACCCTGTGGCCTGGGAACATGAGAACGGTTTGATTCTGGAAACCTGTGGCCTGGCAACATGACTGAGTCTTTATTCTGGAACCCTGTCGCCTGGCAACATGACTGAGGTTTGATTCTGGATCCCTGTGGCCTGGGAACATGCCTGAGGCATGATTCGGGAAAACTGTGGCCTGGGAAAATGACATCTGTTTAGATTGTGGAATAGAGTGCCCTGGGAACCTGACTGAGCCTTGGTTCTGGAACTCTGTGGACTGGGAACATGACTGAGGTTTATTCTAGAACCCTGTAGCCTGGGAACATAACTGAGGATTGATTCTGGAACTCTGTGGCCTGGGAACATGACATCGGTGGATTCTGGAACCCTGTGGCCTGGGAACATGAGAACGGTTTGATTCTGGAACCCTGTGGCCTGGCAACATGACTGAGGCTTGATTCTGGAACCCTGTGGCCTGGCAACATGACTGAGGCTTGATTCTGGAACCGTGTGGCCTGGGAACTTGACTGGGGTTTGATCGCAGAAACCTGTGGACTGTCCACATGACTGAGGTTTGATGGTGGAACCCTGTGCACTGGGAACATGACTGAGGTTTGATGATTGAACCCTGTGGCATGGCAACATAACTGAGGCTTGATTCTTGAAAACTGTGGCCTGGGAACATGACATCTGTTTAGATTGTGGAATAGTTTGCCCTGGGAACCTGACTGAGCCTTGGTTCTGGAACTCTGTGGACTGGGAACATGACTGAGGTTTATTCTAGAACCCTGTAGCCTGGGAACATAACTGAGGATTGATTCTGGAACCCTGTGGCCTGGGAACATGACATCGGTGGATTCTGGAACCCTGTGGCCTGGGAACATGAGAACGGTTTGATTCTGGAAACCTGTGGCCTGGCAACATGACTGAGGCTTGATTCTGGAACCCTGTGGCCTGGCAATATGACTCAGGTTTGATTCTGGATCCCTGTGGCCTGGGAACATGACTGAGGCGTGATTCTGGAAAACTGTGGCCTGGGAAAATGACATCAGTTTAGATTGTGGAATAGTGTGCCCTGGGAACCTTACTGAGCCTTGGTTCTGGAACTCTGTGGACTGGGAACATGACTGAGGTTTATTCTAGAACCCTGTAGCCTGGGAACATAACTGAGGATTGATTCTGGAACCCTGTGGCCTGGGAACATGACATCGGTGGATTCTGGAACCCTGTGGCCTGGGAACATGAGAACGGTTTGATTCTGGAACCCTGTGGCCTGGCAACATGACTGAGGCTTGATTCTGGAACCCTGTGGCCTGGCAACATGACTGAGGCTTGATTCTGGAACCGTGTGGCCTGGGAACTTGACTGGGGTTTGATCGCAGAAACCTGTGGACTGTCCACATGACTGAGGTTTGATGGTGGAACCCTGTGCACTGGGAACATGAATGAGGTTTGATGGTTGAACCCTGTGGCATGGCAACATGACTGAGGTTTGATTCTGGAAAACTGTGGCCTGGGAACATGACATCTGTTTAGATTGTGGAATAGTGTGCCCTGGGAACGTGACTGAGCCTTGGTTCTGGAACTCTGTGGACTGGGAACATGACTGAGGTTTATTCTAGAACCCTGTAGCCTGGGAACATAACTGAGGATTGATTCTGGAACCCTGTGGCCTGGGAACATGACATCGGTGGATTCTGGAACCCTGTGGCCTGGGAACATGAGAACGGTTTGATTCTGGAACCCTGTGGCCTGGCAACATGACTGAGGTTTGATTCTGGATCCCTGTGTCCTGGGAACATGACTGAGGCGTGATTCGGGAAAACTGTGGCCTGGGAAAATGACATCTGTATAGATTGTGGAATAGTGTGCCCTGGGAACCTGACTGAGCCTTGGTTCTGGAACTCTGTAGACTGGGAACATGACTGCGGTTTATTCTAGAACCCTGTAGCCTGGGAACATAACTGAGGATTGATTCTGGAACCCTGTGGCCTGGGAACATGACATCGGTGGATTCTGGAACCCTGCGGCCTGGCAACATGAGTGAGGTTTGATTCTGGAAAACTGTGGCCTGGGAACATGACATCTGTTTAGATTGTGGAATAGTGTGCCCTGGGAACCTGACTGAGCCTTGGTTCTTGAACTCTGTGGACTGGGAACATGACTGAGGTTTATTCTAGAACCCTGTAGCCTGGGAACATAACTGAGGATTTATTCTGGAACCCTGTGGCCTGGGAACATGACATCGATGGATTCTGGAACCCTGTGGCCTGGGAACATGAGAACGGTTTGATTCTGGAACTCTGTGGCCTGGCAACATGACTGAGGCTTGATTCTGGAACCCTGTGGCCTGGCAACATGACTGAGGTTTGATTCTGGATCCCTGTGGCCTGGGAACATGACTGGGCGTGATTCTGGAAAACTGTGGCCTGGGAAAATGACATCTGTTTAGATTGTGGAATAGTGTGCCCTGGGAACCTGACTGAGCCTTGGTTCTCGAACTCTGTGGACTGTCCACATGACTGAGGTTTGATGGTGGAACCCTGTGCACTGGGAACATGACTGAGGTTTGATGGTTGAACCCTGTGGCATGGCAACATGATTGAGGTTTGATTGTGGAATCCTCAGGCTTGGGAACATGACTGAGGCTTGATGGTGGAACCCTGTGGCCTGGAAAGAGGAATGACGTTTGATGGTGGAACCCTGCGGCCTGGCAACATGACTGAGGTTTGATTCTGGAAAACTGTGGCCTGGGAACATGACATCTGTTTAGATTGTGGAATAGTGTGCCCTGGGAACCTGACTGAGCCTTGGTTCTGGAACTCTGTGGACTGGGAACATGACTGAGGTTTATTCTAGAACCCTGTAGCCTGGGAACATAACTGAGGATTGATTCTGGAACCCTGTGGCCTGGGAACATGACATCGGTGGATTCTGGAACCCTGTGGCCTGGGAACATGAGAACGGTTGGATTCTGGAACCCTGTGGCCTGGCAACATGACTGAGGCTTGATTCTGGAACCCTGTGGCCTGGCAACATGACTGAGGTTTGATTCTGGATCCCTGTGTCCTGGGAACATGACTGAGGCGTGATTCGGGAAAACTGTGGCCTGGGAAAATGACATCTGTATAGATTGTGGAATAGTGTGCCCTGGGAACCTGACTGAGCCTTGGTTCTGGAACTCTGTAGACTGGGAACATGACTGCGGTTTATTCTAGAACCCTGTAGCCTGGGAACATAACTGAGGATTGATTCTGGAACCCTGTGGCCTGGGAACATGACATCGGTGGATTCTGGAACCCTGTGGCCTGGGTACATGAGAACGGTTTGATTCTGGAACCCTGTGGCCTGGCAACATGACTGAGGCTTGATTCTGGAACCCTGTGGCCTGGCAACATGACTGAGGCTTGATTCTGGAACCGTGTGGACTGGGAACTTGACTGGGGTTTGATCGCAGAAACCTGTGGACTGGCCACATGACTGAGGTTTCATGGTTGAACCCTGTGGCATGGCAGCATGATTGAGGTTTGATTGTGGAACCCTCAGGCTTGGGAACATGACTGAAGCTTGATGGTGGAACCCTCTGGCCTGGAAACAGGAATGAGGTTTGATGGTGGAACCCTGCGGCCTGGCAACATGACTGAGGTTTGATTCTGGAAAACTGTGGCCTGGGAACATGACATCTGTTTAGATTGTGGAATAGTGTGCCCTGGGAACCTGACTGAGCCTTGGTTCTGGAACCCTGTGGCCTGGGAACATGACATCGGTGGATTCTGGAACCCTGTGGCCTGGGAACATGAGAACGGTTTGATTCTGGAACCCTGTGGCCTGGCAACATGACTGAGGCTTGATTCTGGAACCCTGTGGCTTGGCAACATGACTGAGGTTTGATTCTGGATCCCTGTGGCCTGGGAACATGACTGAGGCGAGATTCGGGAAAACTGTGGCCTGGGAAAATGACATCTGTTTAGATTGTGGAATAGTGTGCCCTGGGAACCTGACTGAGCCTTGGTTCTGGAACTCTGTGGACTGGGAACATGACTGAGGTTTATTCTAGAACCCTGTAGCCTGGGAACATAACTGAGGATTGATTCTGGAACCCTGTGGCCTGGGAACATGACATCGGTGGATTCTGGAACCCTGTGGCCTGGGAACATGAGAACGGTTTGATTCTGGAAACCTGTGGCCTGGCAACATGACTGAGGCTTGATTCTGGAACCGTGTGGACTGGGAACTTGACTGGGGTTTGATCGCAGAAACCTGTGGACTGGCCACATGACTGAGGTTTCATGGTTGAACCCTGTGGCATGGCAGCATGATTGAGGTTTGATTGTGGAACCCTCAGGCTTGGGAACATGACTGAGGCTTGATGGTGGAACCCTGTGGCCTGGAAACAGGAATGAGGTTTGATGGTGGAACCCTGCGGCCTGGCAACATGACTGAGGTTTGATTCTGGATCCCTGTGGCCTGGGAACATGACTGAGGCGTGATTCTGGAAAACTGTGGCCTGGAAACATGACATCTGTTTAGATTGTGGAATAGTGTGCCCTGGGAACCTGACTGAGCCTTGGTTCTGGAACTCTGTAGACTGGGAACATGACTGAGGTTTATTCTAGAACCCTGTAGCCTGGGAACATAACTGAGGATTGATTCTGGAACCCTGTGGCCTGGGAACATGACATCGGTGGATTCTGGAACCCTGTGGCCTGGGAACATGAGAACGGTTTGATTCTGGAACCCTGTGGCCTGGCAACATGACTGAGGCTTGATTCTGGAACACTGTGGCCTGGCAACATGACTGAGGCTTGATTCTGGAACCGTGTGGCCTGGGAAATTGACTGGGGTTTGATCGCAGAAACCTGGGGACTGTCCACATGAGTGAGGTTTGATGCTTGAACCCTGTGGCATGGCAACATGATTGAGGTTTGATTGTGGAACCCTCAGGCTTGGGAACATGACTGAGGCTTGATGGTGGAACCCTCTGGCCTGGAAACATGAATGAGGTTTGATGGTGGAACCCTGCGGCCTGGCAACATGAGTGAGGTTTGATTCTGGAAAACTGTGGCCTGGAAACATGACATCTGTTTAGATTGTGGAATAGTGTGCCCTGGGAACCTGACTGAGCCTTGGTTCTGGAACTCTGTGGACTGGGAACATGACTGAGGTTTATTTTAGAACCCTGTAGCCTGGGAACATAACTGAGGATTGATTCTGGAACCCTGTGGCCAGGGAACATGACATCGGTGGATTCTGGAACCCTGTGGCCTGGGAACATGACTGAGGCTTGATTCTGGAACCCTGTGGCCTGGCAACATGACTGAGGCTAGATTCTGGAACCGTGTGGCCTGGGAACTTGACTGGGGTTTGATCGCAGAAACCTGTGGATTGCCCCCATGACTGAGGTTTGATGGTGGAACCCTGTGCACTGGGAACATGACTGAGGTTTGATGGTTGAACCCTGTGGCATGGCAACATGACTGAGGTTTGATTCTTGAAAACTGTGGCCTGGGAACATGACATCTGTTTAGATTGTGGAATAGTGTGCCCTGGGAAACTGACTGAGCCTTGGTTCTGGAACTCTGTGGACTGGGAACATGACTGAGGTTTATTCTAGAACCCTGTAGCCTGGGAACATAACTGAGGATTGATTCTGGAAACCTGTGCCCTGGGAACATGTAATCGGTGGATTCTGGAACCCTGTGGCCTGGGAACATGAGAACGGTTTGATTCTGGAACCCTGTGTCCTGGCAACATGACTGAGGCTTGATTCTGGAACCCTGTGGCCTGGCAACATGACTGAGGCTTGATTCTGGAACCGTGTGGCCTGGGAAATTGACTGGGGTTTGATCGCAGAAACCTGTGGACTGTCCACATGACTGAGGTTTCATGGTTGAACCGTGTGGCATGGCAACATCATTGAGGCTTGATTGTGGAACCCTCAGGCTTGGGAACATGACTGAGGCTTGATGGTGGAACCCTCTGGCCTGGAAACAGGAATGAGGTTTGATGGTGGAACCCTGCGGCCTGGCAACATGACTGAGGTTTGATTCTCGAAAACTGTGGCCTGGGAACATGACATCTGTTTAGATTGTGGAATAGTGTGCCCTGGGAACCTGACTGAGCCTTGGTTCTGGAACTCTGTGGACTGGGAACATGACTGAGGTTTATTCTAGAACCCTGCAGCCTGGGAACATAACTGAGGATTGATTCTGGAACCCTGTGGCCTGGGAACATGACATCGGTGGATTCTGGAACCCTGTGGCCTGGGAACATGAGAACGGTTTGATTCTGGAAACCTGTGGCCTGGCAACATGACTGAGTCTTTATTCTGGAACCCTGTCGCCTGGCAACATGACTGAGGTTTGATTCTGGATCCCTGTGGCCTGGGAACATGCCTGAGGCATGATTCGGGAAAACTGTGGCCTGGGAAAATGACATCTGTTTAGATTGTGGAATAGAGTGCCCTGGGAACCTGACTGAGCCTTGGTTCTGGAACTCTGTGGACTGGGAACATGACTGAGGTTTATTCTAGAACCCTGTAGCCTGGGAACATAACTGAGGATTGATTCTGGAACTCTGTGGCCTGGGAACATGACATCGGTGGATTCTGGAACCCTGTGGCCTGGGAACATGAGAACGGTTTGATTCTGGAACCCTGTGGCCTGGCAACATGACTGAGGCTTGATTCTGGAACCCTGTGGCCTGGCAACATGACTGAGGCTTGATTCTGGAACCGTGTGGCCTGGGAACTTGACTGGGGTTTGATCGCAGAAACCTGTGGACTGTCCACATGACTGAGGTTTGATGGTGGAACCCTGTGCACTGGGAACATGACTGAGGTTTGATGATTGAACCCTGTGGCATGGCAACATAACTGAGGCTTGATTCTTGAAAACTGTGGCCTGGGAACATGACATCTGTTTAGATTGTGGAATAGTTTGCCCTGGGAACCTGACTGAGCCTTGGTTCTGGAACTCTGTGGACTGGGAACATGACTGAGGTTTATTCTAGAACCCTGTAGCCTGGGAACATAACTGAGGATTGATTCTGGAACCCTGTGGCCTGGGAACATGACATCGGTGGATTCTGGAACCCTGTGGCCTGGGAACATGAGAACGGTTTGATTCTGGAAACCTGTGGCCTGGCAACATGACTGAGGCTTGATTCTGGAACCCTGTGGCCTGGCAATATGACTCAGGTTTGATTCTGGATCCCTGTGGCCTGGGAACATGACTGAGGCGTGATTCTGGAAAACTGTGGCCTGGGAAAATGACATCAGTTTAGATTGTGGAATAGTGTGCCCTGGGAACCTTACTGAGCCTTGGTTCTGGAACTCTGTGGACTGGGAACATGACTGAGGTTTATTCTAGAACCCTGTAGCCTGGGAACATAACTGAGGATTGATTCTGGAACCCTGTGGCCTGGGAACATGACATCGGTGGATTCTGGAACCCTGTGGCCTGGGAACATGAGAACGGTTTGATTCTGGAACCCTGTGGCCTGGCAACATGACTGAGGCTTGATTCTGGAACCCTGTGGCCTGGCAACATGACTGAGGCTTGATTCTGGAACCGTGTGGCCTGGGAACTTGACTGGGGTTTGATCGCAGAAACCTGTGGACTGTCCACATGACTGAGGTTTGATGGTGGAACCCTGTGCACTGGGAACATGAATGAGGTTTGATGGTTGAACCCTGTGGCATGGCAACATGACTGAGGTTTGATTCTGGAAAACTGTGGCCTGGGAACATGACATCTGTTTAGATTGTGGAATAGTTTGCCCTGGGAACCTGACTGAGCCTTGGTTCTGGAACTCTGTGGACTGGGAACATGACTGAGGTTTATTCTAGAACCCTGTAGCCTGGGAACATAACTGAGGATTGATTCTGGAACCCTGTGGCCTGGGAACATGACATCGGTGGATTCTGGAACCCTGTGGCCTGGGAACATGAGAACGGTTTGATTCTGGAACCCTGTGGCCTGGCAACATGACTGAGGCTTGATTCTGGAACCCTGTGGCCTTGCAACATTCCTGAGGTTTGATTCTGGATCCCTGTGGCCTGGGAACATGACTGAGGCGTGATTCTGGAAAACTGTGGCCTGGAAAAATGACATCTGTTTATATCGTGGAATAGTGTGCCCTGGGAACCTGACTGAGCCTTGGTTCTGGAACTCTGTGGACTGGGAACATGACTGAGGTTTATTCTAGAACCCTGTAGCCTGGGAACATAACTGAGGATTGATTCTGGAACCCTGTGGCCTGGGAACATGACATCGGTGGATTCTGGAACCCTGTGGCCTGGGAACATGAGAACGGTTTGATTCTGGAACCCTGTGGCCTGGCAACATGACTGAGGCTTGATTCTGGAACCCTGTGGCCTGGCAACATGACTGAGACTTGATTCTGGAACCGTGTGGCCTGGGAACTTGACTGGGGTTTGATCGCAGAAACCTGTGGACTGTCCACATGACTGAGGTTTGATGGTGGAACCCTGTGCACTGGGAACATGACTGAGGTTTGATGGTTGAACCCTGTGGCATGGCAACATGACTGAGGTTTGATTCTGGAAAACTGTGGCCTGGGAACATGACATCTGTTTAGATTGTGGAATAGTTTGCCCTGGGAACCTGACTGAGCGTTGGTTCTGGAACTCTGTGGACTGGGAACATGACTGAGGTTTATTCTAGCACCCTGTAGCCTGGGAACATAACTGAGGATTGATTCTGGAACCCTGTGGCCTGGGAACATGACATCGGTGGATTCTGGAACCCTGTGGCCTGGGAACATGAGAACGGTTTGATTCTGGAACCCTGTGGCCTGGCAACATGACTGAGGCTTGATTCTGGAACCCTGTGGCCTGGCAACATGACTGAGGTTTGATTCTGGATCCCTGTGGCCTGGGAACATGACTGAGGCGTGATTCTGGAAAACTGTGGCCTGGAAAAATGACATCTGTTTTGATCGTGGAATAGTGTGCCCTGGGAACCTGACTGAGCCTTGGTTCTGGAACTCTGTGGACTGGGAACATGACTGAGGTTTATTCTAGAACCCTGTAGCCTGGGAACATAACTGAGGATTGATTCTGGAACCCTGTGGCCTGGGAACATGACATCGGTGGATTCTGGAACCCTGTGGCCTGGGAACATGAGAACGGTTTGATTCTGGATCCCTGTGGCCTGCGAACATGACTTTGGCGTGATTCTGGAAAACTGTGGCCTGGGAAAGTGACATCTGTTTAGATTGTGGAATAGTGTGCCCTGGGAACCTGACTGAGCCTTGGCTCTGGAGCTCTGTGGACTGGGAACATGACTGAGGTTTATTCTAGAACCCTGTAGCCTGGGAACATAACTGAGGATTGATTCTGGAACCCTGTGGCCTGGGAACATGACATCGGTGGATTCTGGAACCCTGTGGCCTGGGAACATGAGAACGGTTTGATTCTGGAAACGTATGGCCTGGCAACATGACTGAGGCTTGATTCTGGAACCCTGTGGCCTGGCAACATGACTGAGGTTTGATTCTGGATCCCTGTGGCCTGGGAACATGACTGAGGCGTGATTCTGGAAAACTGTGGCCTGGAAACATGACATCTGTTTAGATTGTGGAATAGTGTGCCCTGGGAACCTGACTGAGCCTTGGTTCTGGAACTCTGTAGGCTGGGAACATGACTGAGGTTTATTCTAGAACCCTGTAGCCTGGGAACATAACTGAGGATTGATTCTGGAACCCTGTGGCCGGGGAACTTGACATCGGTGGATTCTGGAACCCTGTGGCCTGGGAACATGAGAACGGTTTGATTCTGGAACCCTGTGGCCTGGCAACATGACTGAGGCTTGATTCTGGAAACCTGTGGCCTGGCAACATGACTGAGGGTTGATTCTGGAACCGTGTGGCCTGGGAACTTGACTGGGGTTTGATCGCAGAAACCTGTGGACTGTCCACATGACTGAGGTTTCATGGTTCAACCCTGTGGCATGGCAACATGATTGAGGTTTGATTGTGGAATAGTGTGCCCTGGGAACCTAACTGAGTCTTGGTTCTGGAACTCTGTGGACTGGGAACATGACTGAGGTTTATTCTAGAACCCTGTAGCCTGGGAACATAACTGAGGATTGATTCTGGAACCCTGTGGCCTGGGAACATGACATCGGTGGATTCTGGAACCCTGTGGCCTGGGAACATGAGAACGGTTTGATTCTGGAACCCTGTGGCCTGGCAACATGACTGAGGCTTGATTCTGGAACCCTGTGGCTTGGCAATATGACTCAGGTTTGATTCTGGATCCCTGTGGCCTGGGAACATGACTGAGGCGTGATTCTGGAAAACTGTGGCCTGGGAAAATGACATCTGTTTAGATTGTGGAATAGTGTGCCCTGGGAACCTGACTGAGCCTTGGTTCTGGAACTCTGTGGACTGGGAACATGACTGAGGTTTGATTCTGGAACCCTGTGGCCTGGCAATATGACTCAGGTTTGATTCTGGGTCCCTATGGCCTGGGAACATGACTGAGGCGTGATTCTGCAAAACTGTGGCCTGGGAAAATGACATCTGTTTAGATTGTGGAATTGTGTGCCCTGGGAACCTGACTGAGCCTTGGTTCTGGAACTCTGTGGACTGGGAACATGACTGAGGTTTATTCTAGAACCCTGTTGCCTGGGAACATAACTGAGGATTGATTCTGGAACCCTGTGGCCTGGGAACATGACATCGGTGGATTCTGGAACCCTGTGGCCTGGGAACATGAGAACGGTTTGATTCTGGAACCCTGTGGCCTGGCAACATGACTGAGGCTTGATTCTGGAACCCTGTGGCCTGGCAACATGACTGAGGTTTGATTCTGGATCCCTGTGGCCTGGGAACATGACTGAGGCGAGATTCGGGAAAACTGTGGCCTGGGAACATGACATCTGTTTAGATTGTGGAATAGTGTGCCCTGGGAACCTGACTGAGCCTTGGTTCTGGAACTCTGTGGACTGGGAACATGACTGAGGTTTATTCTAGAACCCTGTAGCCTGGGAACATAACTGAGGATTGATTCTGGAACCCTGTGGCCTGGGAACATGACATCGGTGGATTCTGGAACCCTGTGGCCTGGGAACATGAGAACGGTTTGATTCTGGAACCCTGTGGCCTGGCAACATGACTGAGGCTAGATTCTGGAACCCTGTGGCCTGGCAACATGACTGAGGTTTGATTCTGGATCCCTGTGGCCTGGGAACATGACTGAGGCGTGATTCTGGAAAACTGTGGCCTGGGAAAATGACATCTGTTTAGATTGTGGAATAGTGTGCCCTGGGAACCTGACTGAGCCTTGGTTCTGGAACTCTGTGGACTGGGAACATGACTGAGGTTTATTTTAGAACCCTGTAGCCTGGGAACATAACTGAGGATTGATTCTGGAACCCTGTGGACTGGGAACATGACATCGGTGGATTCTGGAACCCTGTGGCCTGGGAACATGAGAACGGTTTGATTCTGGAACCCTGTGGCCTGGCAACATGACTGAGGCTTGATTCTGGAACCCTGTGGCCTGGCAACATGAATGAGGCTTGATTCTGGAACCGTGTGGCCTGGGAACTTGACTGGGGTTTGATCGCAGAAACCTGTGGACTGTCAACATGACTGAGGTTTGATGGGGGAACCCTGTGCACTGGGAACATGACTGAGGTTTGATGGTTGAACCCTGTGGCATGGCAACATGACTGAGGTTTGATTCTGGAAAACTGTGGCCTGGGAACATGACATCTGTTTAGATTGTGGAATAGTTTGCCCTGGGAACCTGACTGAGCCTTAGTTCTGGAACTCTGTGGACTGGGAACATGACTGAGGTTTATTCTAGAACCCTGTAGCCTGGGAACATAACTGAGGATTGATTCTGGAACCCTGTGGCCTGGGAACATGACATCGGTGGATTCTGGAACCCTGTGGCCTGGGAACATGAGAACGGTTTGATTCTGGAACCCTGTGGCCTGGCAACATGACTGAGGCTTGATTCTGGAACCCTGTGGCCTGGCAACATGAGTGAGGTTTGATTCTGGAACCCTGCGGCCTGGCAACATGACTGAGGTTTGATTCTGGAAAACTGTGGCCTGGGAACATGACATCTGTTTAGATTGTGGAATAGTGTGCCCTGGGAACCTGACTGAGCCTTGGTTCTGGAACTCTGTGGACTGGGAACATGACTGAGGTTTATTCTAGAACCCTGTAGCCTGGGAACATAACTGAGGATTGATTCTGGAACCCTGTGGCCTGGGAACATGACATCGGTGGATTCTGGAACCCTGTGGCCTGGGAACATGAGAACGGTTTGATTCTGGAACCCTGTGGCCTGGCAACATGACTGAGGCTTGATTCTGGAACCGTGTGGACTGGGAACTTGACTGGGGTTTGATCGCAGAAACCTGTGGACTGGCCACATGACTGAGGTTTCATGGTTGAACCCTGTGGCATGGCAGCATGATTGAGGTTTGATTGTGGAACCCTCAGGCTTGGGAACATGACTGAGGCTTGATGGTGGAACCCTCTGGCCTGGAAACAGGAATGAGGTTTGATGGTGGAACCCTGCGGCCTGGCAACATGACTGAGGTTTGATTCTGGAAAACTGTGGCCTGGGAACATGACATCTGTTTAGATTGTGGAATAGTGTGCCCTGGGAACCTGACTGAGCCTTGGTTCTGGAACCCTGTGGCCTGGGAACATGACATCGGTGGCTTCTGGAACCCTGTGGCCTGGGAACATGAGAACGGTTTGATTCTGGAACCCTGTGGCCTGGCAACATGACTGAGGCTTGATTCTGGAACCCTGTGGCCTGGCAACATGACTGAGGTTTGATTCTGGATCCCTGTGGCCTGGGAACATGACTGAGGCGAGATTCGGGAAAACTGTGGCCTGGGAACATGACATCTGTTTAGATTGTGGAATAGTGTGCCCTGGGAACCTGACTGAGCCTTGGTTCTGGAACTCTGTGGACTGGGAACATGACTGAGGTTTATTCTAGAACCCTGTAGCCTGGGAACATAACTGAGGATTGATTCTGGAACCCTGTGTCCTGGGAACATGACATCGGTGGATTCTGGAACCCTGTGGCCTGGGAACATGAGAACGGTTTGATTCTGGAAACCTGTGGCCTGGCAACATGACTGAGGCTTGATTCTGGAACCCTGTGGCCTGGCAACATGACTGAGGTTTGATTCTGGATCCCTGTGGCCTGGGAACATGACTGAGGCGTGATTCGGGAAAACTGTGGCCTGGGAACATGACATCTGTTTAGATTGTGGAATAGTGTGCCCTGGGAACCTGACTGAGCCTTGGTTCTGGAACTCTGTGGACTGGGAACATGACTGAGGTTTATTCTAGAACCCTGTAGCCTGGGAACATAACTGAGGATTGATTCTGGAACCCTGTGCCCTGGGAACATGACATCAGTGGATTCTGGAACCCTGTGGCCTGGGAACATAAGAACGGTTTGATTCTGGAAACCTGTGGCCTGGCAACATGACTGAGGCTTGATTCTGGAACCCTGTGGCCTGGCAACATGAGTGAGGTTTGATTCTGGATCCCTTTGGCCTGGGAACATGACTAAGGCGTGATTCGGGAAAACTGTTGCCTGGGAAAATGACATCTGTTTAGATTGTGGAATAGTGTGCCCTGGGAACCTGACTGAGACTTGGTTCTGGAACTCTGTGGACTGGGAACATGACTGAGGTTTATTCTAGAACCCTGTAGCCTGGGAACATAACTGAGGATTGATTCTGGAACCCTGTGGCCTGGGAACATGACATCGGTGGATTCTGGAACCCTGTGGCCTGGGAACATGAGAACGGTTTGATTCTGGAACCCTGTGGCCTGGCAACATGACTGAGGCTTGATTCTGGAACCCTGTGGCCTGGCAACATGAATGAGGCTTGATTCTGGAACCGTGTGGCCTGGGAACTTGACTGGGGTTTGATCGCAGAAACCTGTGGACTGTCAACATGACTGAGGTTTGATGGGGGAACCCTGTGCACTGGGAACATGACTGAGGTTTGATGGTTGAACCCTGTGGCATGGCAACATGACTGAGGTTTGTTTCTGGAAAACTGTGGCCTGGGAACATGACATCTGTTTAGATTGTGGAATAGTTTGCCCTGGGAACCTGACTGAGCCTTGGTTCTGGAACTCTGTGGACTGGGAACATGACTGAGGTTTATTCTAGAACCCTGTAGCCTGGGAACATAACTGAGGATTGATTCTGGAACCCTGTGGCCTGGGAACATGACATCGGTGGATTCTGGAACCCTGTGGCCTGGGAACATGAGAACGGTTTGATTCTGGAACACTGTGGCCTGGCAACATGACTGAGGCTTGATTCTGGAACCCTGTGGCCTGGCAACATGAATGAGGCTTGATTCTGGAACCGTGTGGCCTGGGAACTTGACTGGGGTTTGATCGCAGAAACCTGTGGACTGTCAACATGACTGAGGTTTGATGGGGGAACCCTGTGCACTGGGAACATGACTGAGGTTTGATGGTTGAACCCTGTGGCATGGCAACATGACTGAGGTTTGTTTCTGGAAAACTGTGGCCTGGGAACATGACATCTGTTTAGATTGTGGAATAGTTTGCCCTGGGAACCTGACTGAGCCTTGGTTCTGGAACTCTGTGGACTGGGAACATGACTGAGGTTTATTCTAGAACCCTGTAGCCTGGGAACATAACTGAGGATTGATTCTGGAACCCTGTGGCCTGGGAACATGACATCGGTGGATTCTGGAACCCTGTGGCCTGGGAACATGAGAACGGTTTGATTCTGGAACCCTGTGGCCTGGCAACATGACTGAGGCTTGATTCTGGAACCCTGTGGCCTGGCAACATGAGTGAGGTTTGATTCTGGAACCCTGCAGCCTGGCAACATGACTGAGGTTTGATTCTGGAAAACTGTGGCCTGGGAACATGACATCTGTTTAGATTGTGGAATAGTGTGCCCTGGGAACCTGACTGAGCCTTGGTTCTGGAACTCTGTGGACTGGGAACATGATTGAGGTTTATTCTAGAACCCTGTAGCCTGGGAACATAACTTAGGATTGATTCTGGAACCCTGTGGCCTGGGAACATGACATCGGTGGATTCTGGAACCCTGTGGCCTGGGAACATGAGAACGGTTTGATTCTGGAACCCTGTGGCCTGGCAACATGACTGAGGCTTGATTCTGGAACCGTGTGGACTGGGAACTTGACTGGGGTTTGATCGCAGAAACCTGTGGACTGGCCACATGACTGAGGTTTCATGGTTGAACCCTGTGGCATGGCAGCATGATTGAGGTTTGATTGTGGAACCCTCAGGCTTGGGAACATGACTGAAGCTTGATGGTGGAACCCTCTGGCCTGGAAACAGGAATGAGGTTTGATGGTGGAACCCTGCGGCCTGGCAACATGACTGAGGTTTGATTCTGGAAAACTGTGGCCTGGGAACATGACATCTGTTTAGATTGTGGAATACTGTGCCCTGGGAACCTGACTGAGCCTTGGTTCTGGAACCCTGTGGCCTGGGAACATGACATCGGTGGATTCTGGAACCCTGTGGCCTGGGAACATGAGAACGGTTTGATTCTGGAACCCTGTGGCCTGGCAACATGACTGAGGCTTGATTCTGGAACCCTGTGGCCTGGCAACATGACTGAGGTTTGATTCTGGAACCCTGTGGCCTGGCAACATGACTGAGGTTTGATTCTGGATCCCTGTGGCCTGGGAATATGACTGAGGCGTGATTCGGGAAAACTGTGGCCTGGGAACATGACATCTGTTTAGATTGTGGAATAGTGTGCCCTGGGAACCTGACTGAGCCTTGGTTCTGGAACTCTGTGGACTGGGAACATGACTGAGGTTTATTCTAGAACCCTGTAGCCTGGGAACATAACTGAGGATTGATTCTGGAACCCTGTGGCCTGGGAACATGACATCAGTGGATTCTGGAACCCTGTGGCCTGGGAACATAAGAACGGTTTGATTCTGGAAACCTGTGGCCTGGCAACATGACTGAGGCTTGATTCTGGAACCCTGTGGCCTGGCAACATGAGTGAGGTTTGATTCTGGATCCCTTTGGCCTGGGAACATGACTAAGGCGTGATTCGGGAAAACTGTTGCCTTGGAAAATGACATCTGTTTAGATTGTGGAATAGTGTGCCCTGGGAACCTGACTGAGCCTTGGTTCTGGAACTCTGTGGACTGGGAACATGACTGAGGTTTATTCTAGAACCCTGTAGCCTGGGAACATAACTGAGGATTGATTCTGGAACCCTGTGGCCTGGGAACATGACATCGGTGGATTCTGGAACCCTGTGGCCTGGGAACATGAGAACGGTTTGATTCTGGAACCCTGTGGCCTGGCAACATGACTGAGGCTTGATTCTGGAACCCTGTGGCCTGGCAACATGAATGAGGCTTGATTCTGGAACCGTGTGGCCTGGGAACTTGACTGGGGTTTGATCGCAGAAACCTGTGGACTGTCAACATGACTGAGGTTTGATGGGGGAACCCTGTGCACTGGGAACATGACTGAGGTTTGATGGTTGAACCCTGTGGCATGGCAACATGACTGAGGTTTGATTCTGGAAAACTGTGGCCTGGGAACATGACATCTGTTTAGATTGTGGAATAGTTTGCCCTGGGAACCTGACTGAGCCTTGGTTCTGGAACTCTGTGGACTGGGAACATGACTGAGGTTTATTCTAGAACCCTGTAGCCTGGGAACATAACTGAGGATTGATTCTGGAACCCTGTGGCCTGGGAACATGAGAACGGTTTGATTCTGGATCCCTGTGGCCTGGGAACATGACTGAGGCGTGATTCTGGAAAACTGTGGCCTGGGAAAAAGACATGTGTTTAGATTGTGGAATAGTGTGCCCTGGGAACCTGACTGAGCCTTGGTTCTGGAGCTCTGTGGACTGGGAACATGACTGAGGTTTATTCTAGAACCCTGTAGCCTGGGAACATAACTGAGGATTGATTCTGGAACCCTGTGGCCTGGGAACATGACATCGGTGGATCCTGGAACCCTGTGGCCTGGGAACATGAGAACGGTTTGATTCTGGAACCCTGTGGCCTGGCAACATGACTGAGGCTTGATTCTGGAACCCTGTGGCCTGGCAACATGACTGAGGTTTGATTCTGGATCCCTGTGGCCTGGGAACATGACTGAGGCGTGATTCTGGAAAACTGTGGCCTGGAAACATGACATCTGTTTAGATTGTGGAATAGTGTGCCCTGGGAACCTGACTGAGCCTTGGTTCTGGAACTCTGTAGACTGGGAACATGACTGAGGTTTATTCTAGAACCCTGTAGCCTGGGAACATAACTGAGGATTGATTCTGGAACCCTGTGGCCTGGGAACATGACATCGGTGGATTCTGGAACCCTGTGGCCTGGGAACATGAGAACGGTTTGATTCTGGAACCCTGTGGCCTGGCAACATGACTGAGGCTTGATTCTGGAACACTGTGGCCTGGCAACATGACTGAGGCTTGATTCTGGAACCGTGTGGCCTGGGAAATTGACTGGGGTTTGATCGCAGAAACCTGGGGACTGTCCACATGAGTGAGGTTTGATGCTTGAACCCTGTGGCATGGCAACATGATTGAGGTTTGATTGTGGAACACTCAGGCTTGGGAACATGACTGAGGCTTGATGGTGGAACCCTCTGCCCTGGAAACATGAATGAGGTTTGATGGTGGAACCCTGCGGCCTGGCAGCATGAGTGAGGTTTGATTCTGGAAAACTGTGGCCTGGAAACATGACATCTGTTTAGATTGTGGAATAGTGTGCCCTGGGAACCTGACTGAGCCTTGGTTCTGGAACTCTGTGGACTGAGAACATGACTGAGGTTTATTTTAGAACCCTGTAGCCTGGGAACATAACTGAGGATTGATTCTGGAACCCTGTGGCCTGGCAACATGACTGAGGCTAGATTCTGGAACCGTGTGGCCTGGGAACTTGACTGGGGTTTGATCGCAGAAACCTGTGGATTGCCCCCATGACTGAGGTTTGATGGTGGAACCCTGTGCACTGGGAACATGACTGAGGTTTGATGGTTGAACCCTGTGGCATGGCAACATGACTGAGGTTTGATTCTGGAAAACTGTGGCCTGGGAACATGACATCTGTTTAGATTGTGGAATATTGTGCCCTGGGAAACTGACTGAGCCTTGGTTCTGGAACTCTGTGGACTGGGAACATGACTGAGGTTTATTCTAGAACCCTGTAGCCTGGGAACATAACTGAGGATTGATTCTGGAAACCTGTGGCCTGGGAACATGTAATCGGTGGATTCTGGAACCCTGTGGCCTGGGAACATGAGAACGGTTTGATTCTGGAACCCTGTGTCCTGGCAACATGACTGAGGCTTGATTCTGGAACCCTGTGGCCTGGCAACATGACTGAGGCTTGATTCTGGAACCGTGTGGCCTGGGAACTTGACTGGGGTTTGATCGCAGAAACCTGTGGACTGTCCACATGACTGAGGTTTCATGGTTGAACCGTGTGGCATGGCAACATGATTGAGGCTTGATTGTGGAACCCTCAGTCTTGGGAACATGACTGAGGCTTGATGGTGGAACCCTCTGGCCTGGAAACAGGAATGAGGTTTGATGGTGGAACCCTGCGGCCTGGCAACATGACTGAGGTTTGATTCTGGAAAACTGTGGCCTGGGAACATGACATCTGTTTAGATTGTGGAATAGTGTGCCCTGGGAACCTGACTGAGCCTTGGTTCTGGAACTCTGTGGACTGGGAACATGACTGAGGTTTATTCTAGAACCCTGCAGCCTGGGAACATAACTGAGGATTGATTCTGGAACCCTGTGGCCTGGGAACATGACATCGGTGGATTCTGGAACCCTGTGGCCTGGGAACATGAGAACGGTTTGATTCTGGAACCCTGTGGCCTGGCAACATGACTGAGGCTTTATTCTGGAACCCTGTCGCCTGGCAACATGACTGAGGTTTGATTCTGGATCCCTGTGGCCTGGGAACATGCCTGAGGCATGATTCGGGAAAACTGTGGCCTGGGAAAATGACATCTGTTTAGATTGTGGAATAGTGTGCCCTGGGAACCTGACTGAGCCTTGGTTCTGGAACTCTGTGGACTGGGAACATGACTGAGGTTTATTCTAGAACCCTGCAGCCTGGGAACATAACTGAGGATTGATTCTGGAACCCTGTGGCCTGGGAACATGACATCGGTGGATTCTGGAACCCTGTGGCCTGGGAACATGAGAACGGTTTGATTCTGGAACCCTGTGGGCTGGCAACATGACTGAGGCTTGATTCTGGAACCCTGTGGCCTGGCAACATGACTGAGGCTTGATTCTGGAACCGTGTGGCCTGGGAACTTGACTGGGGTTTGATCGCAGAAACCTGTGGACTGTCCACATGACTGATGTTTGATGGTGGAACCCTGTGCACTGGGAACATGACTGAGGTTTGATGGTTGAACCCTGTGGCATGGCAACCTGACTGAGGCTTGATTCTGGAAAACTGTGGCCTGGGAACATGACATCTGTTTAGATTGTGGAATAGTTTGCCCTGGGAACCTGACTGAGCCTTGGTTCTGGAACTCTGTGGACTGGGAACATGACTGAGGTTTATTCTAGAACCCTGTAGCCTGGGAACATAACTGAGGATTGATTCTGGAACCCTGTGGCCTGGGAACATGACATCGGTGGATTCTGGAACCCTGTGGCCTGGGAACATGAGAACGGTTTGATTCTGGAACCCTGTGGCCTGGCAACATGACTGAGGCTTGATTCTGGAACCCTGTGGCCTGGCAATATGACTCAGGTTTGATTCTGGATCCCTGTGGCCTGGGAACATGACTGAGGCGTGATTCTGGAAAACTGTGGCCTGGGAAAATGACATCTGTTTAGATTGTGGAATAGTGTGCCCTGGGAACCTGACTGAGCCTTGGTTCTGGAACTCTGTGGACTGGGAACATGACTGAGGTTTATTCTAGAACCCTGTAGCCTGGGAACATAACTGAGGATTGATTCTGGAACCCTGTGGCCTGGGAACATGACATCGGTGGATTCTGGAACCCTGTGGCCTGGGAACATGAGAACGGTTTGATTCTGGAACCCTGTGGCCTGGCAACATGACTGAGGCTTGATTCTGGAACCCTGTGGCCTGGCAACATGACTGAGGCTTGATTCTGGAACCGTGTGGCCTGGGAACTTGACTGGGGTTTGATCGCAGAAACCTGTGGACTGTCCACATGACTGAGGTTTGATGGTGGAACCCTGTGCACTGGGAACATGACTGAGGTTTGATGGTTGAACACTGTGGCATGGCAACATGACTGAGGTTTGATTCTGGAAAACTGTGGCCTGGGAACATGACATCTGTTTAGATTGTGGAATAGTTTGCCCTGGGAACCTGACTGAGCCTTGGTTCTGGAACTCTGTGGACTGGGAACATGACTGAGGTTTATTCTAGAACCCTGTAGCCTGGGAACATAACTGAGGATTGATTCTGGAACCCTGTGGCCTGGGAACATGACATCGGTGGATTCTGGAACCCTGTGGCCTGGGAACATGAGAACGGTTTGATTCTGGAACCCTGTGGCCTGGCAACATGACTGAGGCTTGATTCTGGAACCCTGTGGCCTGGCAACATGACTGAGACTTGATTCTGGAACCGTGTGGCCTGGGAACTTGACTGGGGTTTGATCGCAGAAACCTGTGGACTGTCCACATGACTGAGGTTTGATGGTGGAACCCTGTGCACTGGGAACATGACTGAGGTTTGATGGTTGAACCCTGTGGCATGGCAACATGACTGAGGTTTGATTCTGGAAAACTGTGGCCTGGGAACATGACATCTGTTTAGATTGTGGAATAGTTTGCCCTGGGAACCTGACTGAGCGTTGGTTCTGGAACTCTGTGGACTGGGAACATGACTGAGGTTTATTCTAGAACCCTGTAGCCTGGGAACATAACTGAGGATTGATTCTGGAACCCTGTGGCCTGGGAACATGACATCGGTGGATTCTGGAACCCTGTGGCCTGGGAACATGAGAACGGTTTGATTCTGGAACCCTGTGGCCTGGCAACATGACTGAGGCTTGATTCTGGAACCCTGTGGCCTGGGAACATGACTGAGGTTTGATTCTGGATCCCTGTGGCCTGGGAACATGACTGAGGCGTGATTCTGGAAAACTGTGGCCTGGAAAAATGACATCTGTTTAGATCGTGGAATAGTGTGCCCTGGGAACCTGACTGAGCCTTGGTTCTGGAACTCTGTGGACTGGGAACATGACTGAGGTGTATTCTAGAACCCTGTAGCCTTTGAACATAACTGAGGATTGATTCTGGAACCCTGTGGCCTGGGAACATGACATCGGTGGATTCTGGAACCCTGTGGCCTGGGAACATGAGAACGGTTTGATTCTGGATCCCTGTGGCCTGGGAACATGACTTTGGCATGATTCTGGAAAACTGTGGCCTGGGAAAGTGACATCTGTTTAGATTGTGGAATAGTGTGCCCTGGGAACCTGACTGAGCCTTGGTTCTGGAACTCTGTGGACTGGGAACATGACTGAGGTTTATTCTAGAACCCTGCAGCCTGGGAACATAACTGAGGATTGATTCTGGAACCCTGTGGCCTGGGAACATGACATCGGTGGATTCTGGAACCCTGTGGCCTGGGAACATGAGAACGGTTTGATTCTGGAACCCTGTGGCCTGGCAACATGACTGAGGCTTTATTCTGGAACCCTGTCGCCTGGCAACATGACTGAGGTTTGATTCTGGATCCCTGTGGCCTGGGAACATGCCTGAGGCATGATTCGGGAAAACTGTGGCCTGGGAAAATGACATCTGTTTAGATTGTGGAATAGTGTGCCCTGGGAACCTGACTGAGCCTTGGTTCTGGAACTCTGTGGACTGGGAACATGACTGAGGTTTATTCTAGAACCCTGTAGCCTGGGAACATAACTGAGGATTGATTCTGGAACCCTGTGGCCTGGGAACATGACATCGGTGGATTCTGGAACCCTGTGGCCTGGGAACATGAGAACGGTTTGATTCTGGAACCCTGTGGGCTGGCAACATGACTGAGGCTTGATTCTGGAACCCTGTGGCCTGGCAACATGACTGAGGCTTGATTCTGGAACCGTGTGGCCTGGGAACTTGACTTGGGTTTGATCGCAGAAACCTGTGGACTGTCCACATGACTGAGGTTTGATGGTTTAACCCTGTGCACTGGGAACATGACTGAGGTTTGATGGTTGAACCCTGTGGCATGGCAACCTGACTGAGGCTTGATTCTGGAAAACTGTGGCCTGGGAACATGACATCTGTTTAGATTGTGGAATAGTTTGCCCTGGGAACCTGACTGAGCCTTGGTTCTGGAACTCTGTGGACTGGGAACATGACTGAGGTTTATTCTAGAACCCTGTAGCCTGGGAACATAACTGAGGATTGATTCTGGAACCCTGTGGCCTGGGAACATGACATCGGTGGATTCTGGAACCCTGTGGCCTGGGAACATGAGAACGGTTTGATTCTGGAACCCTGTGGCCTGGCAACATGACTGAGGCTTGATTCTGGAACCCTGTGGCCTGGCAACATGACTGAGGCTTGATTCTGGAACCGTGTGGCCTGGGAACTTGACTGGGGTTTGATCGCAGAAACCTGTGGACTGTCCACATGACTGAGGTTTGATGGTGGAACCCTGTGCACTGGGAACATGACTGAGGTTTGATGGTTGAACACTGTGGCATGGCAACATGACTGAGGTTTGATTCTGGAAAACTGTGGCCTGGGAACATGACATCTGTTTAGATTGTGGAATAGTTTGCCCTGGGAACCTGACTGAGCCTTGGTTCTGGAACTCTGTGGACTGGGAACATGACTGAGGTTTATTCTAGAACCCTGTAGCCTGGGAACATAACTGAGGATTGATTCTGGAACCCTGTGGCCTGGGAACATGACATCGGTGGATTCTGGAACCCTGTGGCCTGGGAACATGAGAACGGTTTGATTCTGGAACCCTGTGGCCTGGCAACATGACTGAGGCTTGATTCTGGAACCCTTTGGCCTGGCAACATGACTGAGGTTTGATTCTGGATCCCTGTGGCCTGGGAACATGACTGAGGCGTGATTCTGGAAAACTGTGGCCTGGAAAAATGACATCTGTTTAGATCGTGGAATAGTGTGCCCTGGGAACCTGACTGAGCCTTGGTTCTGGAACTCTGTGGACTGGGAATATGAATGAGGTTTATTGTAGAACCCTGTAGCCTGGGAACATAACTGAGGATTGATTCTGGAACCCTGTGGCCTGGGAACATGACATCGGTGGATTCTGGAACCCTGTGGCCTGGGAACATGAGAACGGTTTGATTCTGGAACCCTGTGGCCTGGCAACATGACTGAGGCTTGATTCTGGAACCCTGTGGCCTGGCAACATGACTGAGACTTGATTCTGGAACCGTGTGGCCTGGGAACTTGACTGGGGTTTGATCGCAGAAACCTGTGGACTGTCCACATGACTGAGGTTTGATGGTGGAACCCTGTGCACTGGGAACATGACTGAGGTTTGATGGTTGAACCCTGTGGCATGGCAACATGACTGAGGTTTGATTCTGGAAAACTGTGGCCTGGGAACATGACATCTGTTTAGATTGTGGAATAGTTTGCCCTGGGAACCTGACTGAGCGTTGGTTCTGGAACTCTGTGGACTGGGAACATGACTGAGGTTTATTCTAGAACCCTGTAGCCTGGGAACATAACTGAGGATTGATTCTGGAACCCTGTGGCCTGGGAACATGACATCGGTGGATTCTGGAACCCTGTGGCCTGGGAACATGAGAACGGTTTGATTCTGGAACCCTGTGGCCTGGCAACATGACTGAGGCTTGATTCTGGAACCCTGTGGCCTGGGAACATGACTGAGGTTTGATTCTGGATCCCTGTGGCCTGGGAACATGACTGAGGCGTGATTCTGGAAAACTGTGGCCTGGAAAAATGACATCTGTTTAGATCGTGGAATAGTGTGCCCTGGGAACCTGACTGAGCCTTGGTTCTGGAACTCTGTGGACTGGGAACATGACTGAGGTTTATTCTAGAATCCTGTAGCCTTTGAACATAACTGAGGATTGATTCTGGAACCCTGTGGCCTGGGAACATGACATCGGTGGATTCTGGAACCCTGTGGCCTGGGAACATGAGAACGGTTTGATTCTGGATCCCTGTGGCCTGGGAACATGACTTTGGCATGATTCTGGAAAACTGTGGCCTGGGAAAGTGACATCTGTTTAGATTGTGGAATAGTGTGCCCTGGGAACCTGACTGAGCCTTGGCTCTGGAGCTCTGTGGACTGGGAACATGACTGAGGTTTATTCTAGAACCCTGTAGCCTGGGAACATAACTAAGGAATGATTCTGGAACCCTGTGGCCTGGGAACATGACATCGGTGGATTCTGGAACCCTGTGGCCTGGGAACATGAGAACGGTTTGATTCTGGAAACGTATGGCCTGGCAACATGACTGAGGCTTGATTCTGGAACCCTGTGGCCTGGCAACATGACTGAGGTTTGATTCTGGATCCCTGTGGCCTGGGAACATGACTGAGGCGTGATTCTGGAAAACTGTGGCCTGGAAACATGACATCTGTTTAGATTGTGGAATAGTGTGCCCTGGGAACCTGACTGAGCCTTGGTTCTGGAACTCTGTAGGCTGGGAACATGACTGAGGTTTATTCTAGAACCCTGTAGCCTGGGAACATAACTGAGGATTGATTCTGGAACCCTGTGGCCTGGGAACTTGACATCGGTGGATTCTGGAACCCTGTGGCCTGGGAACATGAGAACGGTTTGATTCTGGAACCCTGTGGCCTGGCAACATGACTGAGGCTTGATTCTGGAACCCTGTGGCCTGGCAACATGACTGAGGGTTGATTCTGGAACCGTGTGGCCTGGGAACTAGACTGGGGTTTGATCGCAGAAACCTGTGGACTGTCCACATGACTGAGGTTTCATGGTTCAACGCTGTGGCATGGCAACATGATTGAGGTTTGATTGTGGAATAGTGTGCCCTGGGAACCTGACTGAGTCTTGGTTCTGGAACTCTGTGGACTGGGAACATGACTGAGGTTTATTCTAGAACCCTGTAGCCTGGGAACATAACTGAGGATTGATTCTGGAACCCTGTGGCCTGGGAACATGACATCGGTGGATTCTGGAAACCTGTGGCCTGGGAACATGAGAACGGTTTGATTCTGGAACCCTGTGGCCTGGCAACATGACTGAGGCGTGATTCTGGAACCCTTTGGCCTGGCAATATGACTCAGGTTTGATTCTGGATCCCTGTGGCCTGGGAACATGACTGAGGCGTGATTCTGGAAAACTGTGGCCTGGGAAAATAACATCTGTTTAGATTGTGGAATAGTGTGCCCTGGGAACCTGACTGAGCCTTGGTTCTGGAACTCTGTGGACTGGGAACATGACTGAGGTTTGATTCTGGAACCCTGTGGCCTGGCAATATGACTCAGGTTTGATTCTGGGTCCCTGTGGCCTGGGAACATGACTGAGGCGTGATTCTGCAAAACTGTGGCCTGGGAAAATGACATCTGTTTAGATTGTGGAATAGTGTGCCCTGGGAACCTGACTGAGCCTTGGTTCTGGAACTCTGTGGACTGGGAACATGACTGAGGTTTATTCTAGAACCCTGTTGCCTGGGAACATAACTGAGGATTGATTCTGGAACCCTGTGGCCTGGGAACATGACATCGGTGGATTCTGGAACCCTGTGGCCTGGGAACATGAGAACGGTTTGATTCTGGAACCCTGTGGCCTGGCAACATGACTGAGGCTTGATTCTGGAACCCTGTGGCCTGGCAACATGACTGAGACTTGATTCTGGAACCGTGTGGCCTGGGAACTTGACTGGGGTTTGATCGCAGAAACCTGTGGACTGTCCACATGACTGAGGTTTGATGGTGGAACCCTGTGCACTGGGAACATGACTGAGGTTTGATGGTTGAACCCTGTGGCATGGCAACATGACTGAGGTTTGATTCTGGAAAACTGTGGCCTGGGAACATGACATCTGTTTAGATTGTGGAATAGTGTGCCCTGGGAACCTGACTGAGCCTTGGTTCTGGAACTCTGTGGACTGGGAACATGACTGAGGTTTATTGTAGAACCCTGTAGCCTGGGAACATAACTGAGGATTGATTCTGGAACCCTGTGGCCTGGGAACATGACATCGGTGGATTCTGGAACCCTGTGGCCTGGGAACATGAGAACGGTTTGATTCTGGAACCCTGTGGCCTGGCAACATGACTGAGGCTTGATTCTGGAACCCTGTGGCCTGGCAACATGAATGAGGCTTGATTCTGGAACCGTGTGGCCTGGGAACTTGACTGGGGTTTGATCGCAGAAACCTGTGGACTGTCCACATGACTGAGGTTTGATGGGGGAACCCTGTGCACTGGGAACATGACTGAGGTTTGATGGTTGAACCCTGTGGCATGGCAACATGACTGAGGTTTGATTCTGGAAAACTGTGGCCTGGGAACATGACATCTGTTTAGATTGTGGAATAGTGTGCCCTGGGAACCTGACTGAGCCTTGGTTCTGGAACTCTGTGGACTGGGAACATGACTGAGGTTTATTGTAGAACCCTGTAGCCTGGGAACATAACTGAGGATTGATTCTGGAACCCTGTGGCCTGGGAACATGACATCGGTGGATTCTGGAACCCTGTGGCCTGGGAACATGAGAACGGTTTGATTCTGGAACCCTGTGGCCTGGCAACATGACTGAGGCTTGATTCTGGAACCCTGTGGCCTGGCAACATGAATGAGGCTTGATTCTGGAACCGTGTGGCCTGGGAACTTGACTGGGGTTTGATCGCAGAAACCTGTGGACTGTCAACATGACTGAGGTTTGATGGGGGAACCCTGTGCACTGGGAACATGACTGAGGTTTGATGGTTGAACCCTGTGGCATGGCAACATGACTGAGGTTTGATTCTGGAAAACTGTGGCCTGGGAACATGACATCTGTTTAGATTGTGGAATAGTTTGCCCTGGGAACCTGACTGAGCCTTAGTTCTGGAACTCTGTGGACTGGGAACATGACTGAGGTTTATTCTAGAACCCTGTAGCCTGGGAACATAACTTAGGATTGATTCTGGAACCCTGTGGCCTGGGAACATGACATCGGTGGATTCTGGAACCCTGTGGCCTGGGAACATGAGAACGGTTTGATTCTGGAACCCTGTGGCCTGGCAACATGACTGAGGCTTGATTCTGGAACCCTGTGGCCTGGCAACATGAGTGAGGTTTGATTCTGGAACCCTGCGGCCTGGCAACATGACTGAGGTTTGATTCTGGAAAACTGTGGCCTGGGAACATGACATCTGTTTAGATTGTGGAATAGTGTGCCCTGGGAACCTGACTGAGCCTTGGTTCTGGAACTCTGTGGACTGGGAACATGACTGAGGTTTATTCTAGAACCCTGTAGCCTGGGAACATAACTGAGGATTGATTCTGGAACCCTGTGGCCTGGGAACATGACATCGGTGGATTCTGGAACCCTGTGGCCTGGGAACATGAGAACGGTTTGATTCTGGAACCCTGTGGCCTGGCAACATGACTGAGGCTTGATTCTGGAACCGTGTGGACTGGGAACTTGACTGGGGTTTGATCGCAGAAACCTGTGGACTGGCCACATGACTGAGGTTTCATGGTTGAACCCTGTGGCATGGCAGCATGATTGAGGTTTGATTGTGGAACCCTCAGGCTTGGGAACATGACTGAGGCTTGATGGTGGAACCCTCTGGCCTGGAAACAGGAATGAGGTTTGATGGTGGAACCCTGCGGCCTGGCAACATGACTGAGGTTTGATTCTGGAAAACTGTGGCCTGGGAACATGACATCTGTTTAGATTGTGGAATAGTGTGCCCTGGGAACCTGACTGAGCCTTGGTTCTGGAAGCCTGTGGCCTGGGAACATGACATCGGTGGCTTCTGGAACCCTGTGGCCTGGGAACATGAGAACGGTTTGATTCTGGAACCCTGTGGCCTGGCAACATGACTGAGGCTTGATTCTGGAACCCTGTGGCCTGGCAACATGACTGAGGTTTGATTCTGGATCCCTGTGGCCTGGGAACATGACTGAGGCGAGATTCGGGAAAACTGTGGCCTGGGAACATGACATCTGTTTAGATTGTGGAATAGTGTGCCCTGGGAACCTGACTGAGCCTTGGTTCTGGAACTCTGTGGACTGGGAACATGACTGAGGTTTATTCTAGAACCCTGTAGCCTGGGAACATAACTGAGGATTGATTCTGGAACCCTGTGGCCTGGGAACATGACATCGGTGGATTCTGGAACCCTGTGGCCTGGGAACATGAGAACGGTTTGATTCTGGAAACCTGTGGCCTGGCAACATGACTGAGGCTTGATTCTGGAACCCTGTGGCCTGGCAACATGACTGAGGTTTGATTCTGGATCCCTGTGGCCTGGGAACATGACTGAGGCGTGATTCGGGAAAACTGTGGCCTGGGAACATGACATCTGTTTAGATTGTGGAATAGTGTGCCCTGGGAACCTGACTGAGCCTTGGTTCTGGAACTCTGTGGACTGGGAACATGACTGAGGTTTATTCTAGAACCCTGTAGCCTGGGAACATAACTGAGGATTGATTCTGGAACCCTGTGGCCTGGGAACATGACATCAGTGGATTCTGGAACCCTGTGGCCTGGGAACATAAGAACGGTTTGATTCTGGAAACCTGTGGCCTGGCAACATGACTGAGGCTTGATTCTGGAACCCTGTGGCCTGGCAACATGAGTGAGGTTTGATTCTGGATCCCTTTGGCCTGGGAACATGACTAAGGCGTGATTCGGGAAAACTGTTGCCTGGGAAAATGACATCTGTTTAGATTGTGGAATAGTGTGCCCTGGGAACCTGACTGAGACTTGGTTCTGGAACTCTGTGGACTGGGAACATGACTGAGGTTTATTCTAGAACCCTGTAGCCTGGGAACATAACTGAGGATTGATTCTGGAACCCTGTGGCCTGGGAACATGACATCGGTGGATTCTGGAACCCTGTGGCCTGGGAACATGAGAACGGTTTGATTCTGGAACCCTGTGGCCTGGCAACATGACTGAGGCTTGATTCTGGAACCCTGTGGCCTGGCAACATGACTGAGACTTGATTCTGGAACCGTGTGGCCTGGGAACTTGACTGGGGTTTGATCGCAGAAACCTGTGGACTGTCAACATGACTGAGGTTTGATGGGGGAACCCTGTGCACTGGGAACATGACTGAGGTTTGATGGTTGAACCCTGTGGCATGGCAACATGACTGAGGTTTGATTCTGGAAAACTGTGGCCTGGGAACATGACATCTGTTTAGATTGTGGAATAGTTTGCCCTGGGAACCTGACTGAGCCTTGGTTCTGGAACTCTGTGGACTGGGAACATGACTGAGGTTTATTCTAGAACCCTGTAGCCTGGGAACATAACTGAGGATTGATTCTGGAACCCTGTGGCCTGGAAACATGACATCGGTGGATTCTGGAACCCTGTGGCCTGGGAACATGAGAACGGTTTGATTCTGGAACCCTGTGGCCTGGCAACATGACTGAGGCTTGATTCTGGAACCCTGTGGCCTGGCAACATGAATGAGGCTTGATTCTGGAACCGTGTGGCCTGGGAACTTGACTGGGGTTTGATCGCAGAAACCTGTGGACTGTCAACATGACTGAGGTTTGATGGGGGAACCCTGTGCACTGGGAACATGACTGAGGTTTGATGGTTGAACCCTGTGGCATGGCAACATGACTGAGGTTTGTTTCTGGAAAACTGTGGCCTGGGAACATGACATCTGTTTAGATTGTGGAAGAGTTTGCCCTGGGAACCTGACTGAGCCTTGGTTCTAGAACTCTGTGGACTGGGAACATGACTGAGGTTTATTCTAGAACCCTGTAGCCTGGGAACATAACTGAGGATTGATTCTGGAACCCTGTGGCCTGGGAACATGACATCGGTGGATTCTGGAACCCTGTGGCCTGGGAACATGAGAACGGTTTGATTCTGGAACCCTGTGGCCTGGCAACATGACTGAGGCTTGATTCTGGAACCCTGTGGCCTGGCAACATGAGTGAGGTTTGATTCTGGAACCCTGCAGCCTGGCAACATGACTGAGGTTTGATTCTGGAAAACTGTGGCCTGGGAACATGACATCTGTTTAGATTGTGGAATAGTGTGCCCTGGGAACCTGACTGAGCCTTGGTTCTGGAACTCTGTGGACTGGGAACATGACTGAGGTTTATTCTAGAACCCTGTAGCCTGGGAACATAACTGAGGATTGATTCTGGAACCCTGTGGCCTGGGAACATGACATCGGTGGATTCTGGAACCCTGTGGCCTGGGAACATGAGAACGGTTTGATTCTTGAACCCTGTGGCCTGGCAACATGACTGAGGCTTGATTCTGGAACCGTGTGGACTGGGAACTTGACTGGGGTTTGATCGCAGAAACCTGTGGACTGGCCACATGACTGAGGTTTCATGGTTGAACCCTGTGGCATGGCAGCATGATTGAGGTTTGATTGTGGAACCCTCAGTCTTGGGAACATGACTGAGGCTTGATGGTGGAACCCTCTGGCCTGGAAACAGGAATGAGGTTTGATGGTGGAACCCTGCGGCCTGGCAACATGACTGAGGTTTGATTCTGGAAAACTGTGGCCTGGGAACATGACATCTGTTTAGATTGTGGAATAGTGTGCCCTGGGAACCTGACTGAGCCTTGGTTCTGGAACCCTGTGGCCTGGGAACATAACATCGGTGGATTCTGGAACCCTGTGGCCTGGGAACATGAGAACGGTTTGATTCTGGAACCCTGTGGCCTGGCAACATGACTGAGGCTTGATTCTGGAACCCTGTGGCCTGGCAACATGACTGAGGTTTGATTCTGGATCCCTGTGGCCTGGGAACATGACTGAGGCGAGATTCGGGAAAACTGTGGTCTGGGAACATGACATCTGTTTAGATTGTGGAATAGTGTGCCCTGGGAACCTGACTGAGCCTTGGTTCTGGAACTCTGTGGACTGGGAACATGACTGAGGTTTATTCTAGAACCCTGTAGCCTGGGAACATAACTGAGGATTGATTCTGGAACCCTGTGGCCTGGGAACATGACATCGGTGGATTCTGGAACCCTGTGGCCTGGGAACATGAGAACGGTTTGATTCTGGAAACCTGTGGCCTGGCAACATGACTGAGGCTTGATTCTGGAACCCTGTGGCCTGGCAACATGACTGAGGTTTGATTCTGGATCCCTGTGGCCTGGGAATATGACTGAGGCGTGATTCGGGAAAACTGTGGCCTGGGAACATGACATCTGTTTAGATTGTGGAATAGTGTGCCCTGGGAACCTGACTGAGCCTTGGTTCTGGAACTCTGTGGACTGGGAACATGACTGAGGTTTATTCTAGAACCCTGTAGCCTGGGAACATAACTGAGGATTGATTCTGGAACCCTGTGGCCTGGGAACATGACATCAGTGGATTCTGGAACCCTGTGGCCTGGGAACATAAGAACGGTTTGATTCTGGAAACCTGTGGCCTGGCAACATGACTGAGGCTTGATTCTGGAACCCTGTGGCCTGGCAACATGAGTGAGGTTTGATTCTGGATCCCTTTGGCCTGGGAACATGACTAAGGCGTGATTCGGGAAAACTGTTGCCTGGGAAAATGACATCTGTTTAGATTGTGGAATAGTGTGCCCTGGGAACCTGACTGAGCCTTGGTTCTGGAACTCTGTGGACTGGGAACATGACTGAGGTTTATTCTAGAACCCTGTAGCCTGGGAACATAACTGAGGATTGATTCTGGAACCCTGTGGCCTGGGAACATGACATCGGTGGATTCTGGAACCCTGTGGCCTGGGAACATGAGAACGGTTTGATTCTGGAACCCTGTGGCCTGGCAACATGACTGAGGCTTGATTCTGGAACCCTGTGGCCTGGCAACATGAATGAGGCTTGATTCTGGAACCGTGTGGCCTGGGAACTTGACTGGGGTTTGATCGCAGAAACCTGTGGACTGTCAACATGACTGAGGTTTGATGGGGGAACCCTGTGCACTGGGAACATGACTGAGGTTTGATGGTTGAACCCTGTGGCATGGCAACATGACTGAGGTTTGATTCTGGAAAACTGTGGCCTGGGAACATGACATCTGTTTAGATTGTGGAATAGTGTGCCCTGGGAACCTGACTGAGCCTTGGTTCTGGAACTCTGTAGACTGGGAACATGACTGAGGTTTATTCTAGAACCCTGTAGCCTGGGAACATAACTGAGGATTGATTCTGGAACCCTGTGGCCTGGGAACATGACATCGGTGGATTCTGGAACCCTGTGGCCTGGGAACATGAGAACGGTTTGATTCTGGAACCCTGTGGCCTGGCAACATGACTGAGGCTTGATTCTGGAACACTGTGGCCTGGCAACATGACTGAGGCTTGATTCTGGAACCGTGTGGCCTGGGAAATTGACTGGGGTTTGATCGCAGAAACCTGGGGACTGTCCACATGAGTGAGGTTTGATGCTTGAACCCTGTGGCATGGCAACATGATTGAGGTTTGATTGTGGAACACTCAGGCTTGGGAACATGACTGAGGCTTGATGGTGGAACCCTCTGCCCTGGAAACATGAATGAGGTTTGATGGTGGAACCCTGCGGCCTGGCAGCATGAGTGAGGTTTGATTCTGGAAAACTGTGGCCTGGAAACATGACATCTGTTTAGATTGTGGAATAGTGTGCCCTGGGAACCTGACTGAGCCTTGGTTCTGGAACTCTGTGGACTGAGAACATGACTGAGGTTTATTTTAGAACCCTGTAGCCTGGGAACATAACTGAGGATTGATTCTGGAACCCTGTGGCCTGGCAACATGACTGAGGCTAGATTCTGGAACCGTGTGGCCTGGGAACTTGACTGGGGTTTGATCGCAGAAACCTGTGGATTGCCCCCATGACTGAGGTTTGATGGTGGAACCCTGTGCACTGGGAACATGACTGAGGTTTGATGGTTGAACCCTGTGGCATGGCAACATGACTGAGGTTTGATTCTGGAAAACTGTGGCCTGGGAACATGACATCTGTTTAGATTGTGGAATATTGTGCCCTGGGAAACTGACTGAGCCTTGGTTCTGGAACTCTGTGGACTGGGAACATGACTGAGGTTTATTCTAGAACCCTGTAGCCTGGGAACATAACTGAGGATTGATTCTGGAAACCTGTGGCCTGGGAACATGTAATCGGTGGATTCTGGAACCCTGTGGCCTGGGAACATGAGAACGGTTTGATTCTGGAACCCTGTGTCCTGGCAACATGACTGAGGCTTTATTCTGGAACCCTGTGGCCTGGCAACATGACTGAGGCTTGATTCTGGAACCGTGTGGCCTGGGAACTTGACTGGGGTTTGATCGCAGAAACCTGTGGACTGTCCACATGACTGAGGTTTCATGGTTGAACCGTGTGGCATGGCAACATGATTGAGGCTTGATTGTGGAACCCTCAGTCTTGGGAACATGACTGAGGCTTGATGGTGGAACCCTCTGGCCTGGAAACAGGAATGAGGTTTGATGGTGGAACCCTGCGGCCTGGCAACATGACTGAGGTTTGATTCTGGAAAACTGTGGCCTGGGAACATGACATCTGTTTAGATTGTGGAATAGTGTGCCCTGGGAACCTGACTGAGCCTTGGTTCTGGAACTCTGTGGACTGGGAACATGACTGAGGTTTATTCTAGAACCCTGCAGCCTGGGAACATAACTGAGGATTGATTCTGGAACCCTGTGGCCTGGGAACATGACATCGGTGGATTCTGGAACCCTGTGGCCTGGGAACATGAGAACGGTTTGATTCTGGAACCCTGTGGCCTGGCAACATGACTGAGGCTTTATTCTGGAACCCTGTCGCCTGGCAACATGACTGAGGTTTGATTCTGGATCCCTGTGGCCTGGGAACATGCCTGAGGCATGATTCGGGAAAACTGTGGCCTGGGAAAATGACATCTGTTTAGATTGTGGAATAGTGTGCCCTGGGAACCTGACTGAGCCTTGGTTCTGGAACTCTGTGGACTGGGAACATGACTGAGGTTTATTCTAGAACCCTGCAGCCTGGGAACATAACTGAGGATTGATTCTGGAACCCTGTGGCCTGGGAACATGACATCGGTGGATTCTGGAACCCTGTGGCCTGGGAACATGAGAACGGTTTGATTCTGGAACCCTGTGGGCTGGCAACATGACTGAGGCTTGATTCTGGAACCCTGTGGCCTGGCAACATGACTGAGGCTTGATTCTGGAGCCGTGTGGCCTGGGAACTTGACTGGGGTTTGATCGCAGAAACCTGTGGACTGTCCACATGACTGAGGTTTGATGGTGGAACCCTGTGCACTGGGAACATGACTGAGGTTTGATGGTTGAACCCTGGGGCATGGCAACCTGACTGAGGCTTGATTCTGGAAAACTGTGGCCTGGGAACATGACATCTGTTTAGATTGTGGAATAGTTTGCCCTGGGAACCTGACTGAGCCTTGGTTCTGGAACTCTGTGGACTGGGAACATGACTGAGGTTTATTCTAGAACCCTGTAGCCTGGGAACATAACTGAGGATTGATTCTGGAACCCTGTGGCCTGGGAACATGACATCGGTGGATTCTGGAACCCTGTGGCCTGGGAACATGAGAACGGTTTGATTCTGGAACCCTGTGGCCTGGCAACATGACTGAGGCTTGATTCTGGAACCCTGTGGCCTGGCAATATGACTCAGGTTTGATTCTGGATCCCTGTGGCCTGGGAACATGACTGAGGCGTGATTCTGGAAAACTGTGGCCTGGGAAAATGACATCTGTTTAGATTGTGGAATAGTGTGCCCTGGGAACCTGACTGAGCCTTGGTTCTGGAACTCTGTGGACTGGGAACATGACTGAGGTTTATTCTAGAACCCTGTAGCCTGGGAACATAACTGAGGATTGATTCTGGAACCCTGTGGCCTGGGAACATGACATCGGTGGATTCTGGAACCCTGTGGCCTGGGAACATGAGAACGGTTTGATTCTGGAACCCTGTGGCCTGGCAACATGACTGAGGCTTGATTCTGGAACCCTGTGGCCTGGCAACATGACTGAGGCTTGACTCTGGAACCGTGTGGCCTGGGAACTTGACTGGGGTTTGATCGCAGAAACCTGTGGACTGTCCACATGACTGAGGTTTGATGGTGGAACCCTGTGCACTGGGAACATGACTGAGGTTTGATGGTTGAACACTGTGGCATGGCAACATGACTGAGGTTTGATTCTGGAAAACTGTGGCCTGGGAACATGACATCTGTTTAGATTGTGGAATAGTTTGCCCTGGGAACCTGACTGAGCCTTGGTTCTGGAACTCTGTGGACTGGGAACATGACTGAGGTTTATTCTAGAACCCTGTAGCCTGGGAACATAACTGAGGATTGATTCTGGAACCCTGTGGCCTGGGAACATGACATCGGTGGATTCTGGAACCCTGTGGCCTGGGAACATGAGAACGGTTTGATTCTGGAACCCTGTGGCCTGGCAACATGACTGAGGCTTGATTCTGGAACCCTGTGGCTTGGCAACATGACTGAGGTTTGATTCTGGATCCCTGTGGCCTGGGAACATGACTGAGGCGTGATTCTGGAAAACTGTGGCCTGGAAAAATGACATCTGTTTAGATCGTGGAATAGTGTGCCCTGGGAACCTGACTGAGCCTTGGTTCTGGAACTCTGTGGACTGGGAATATGAATGAGGTTTATTGTAGAACCCTGTAGCCTGGGAACATAACTGAGGATTGATTCTGGAACCCTGTGGCCTGGGAACATGACATCGGTGGATTCTGGAACCCTGTGGCCTGGGAACATGAGAACGGTTTGATTCTGGAACCCTGTGGCCTGGCAACATGACTGAGGCTTGATTCTGGAACCCTGTGGCCTGGCAACATGACTGAGACTTGATTCTGGAACCGTGTGGCCTGGGAACTTGACTGGGGTTTGATCGCAGAAACCTGTGGACTGTCCACATGACTGAGGTTTGATGGTGGAACCCTGTGCACTGGGAACATGACTGAGGTTTGATGGTTGAACCCTGTGGCATGGCAACATGACTGAGGTTTGATTCTGGAAAACTGTGGCCTGGGAACATGACATCTGTTTAGATTGTGGAATAGTTTGCCCTGGGAACCTGACTGAGCGTTGGTTCTGGAACTCTGTGGACTGGGAACATGACTGAGGTTTATTCTAGAACCCTGTAGCCTGGGAACATAACTGAGGATTCATTCTGGAACCCTGTGGCCTGGGAACATGACATCGGTGGATTCTGGAACCCTGTGGCCTGGGAACATGAGAACGGTTTGATTCTGGAACCCTGTGGCCTGGCAACATGACTGAGGCTTGATTCTGGAACCCTGTGGCCTGGGAACATGACTGAGGTTTGATTCTGGATCCCTGTGGCCTGGGAACATGACTGAGGCGTGATTCTGGAAAACTGTGGCCTGGAAAAATGACATCTGTTTAGATCGTGGAATAGTGTGCCCTGGGAACCTGACTGAGCCTTGGTTCTGGAACTCTGTGGACTGGGAACATGACTGAGGTTTATTCTAGAACCCTGTAGCCTTTGAACATATCTGAGGATTGATTCTGGAACCCTGTGGCCTGGGAACATGACATCGGTGGATTCTGGAACCCTGTGGCCTGGGAACATGAGAACGGTTTGATTCTGGATCCCTGTGGCCTGGGAACATGACTTTGGCATGATTCTGGAAAACTGTGGCCTGGGAAAGTGACATCTGTTTAGATTGTGGAATAGTGTGCCCTGGGAACCTGACTGAGCCTTGGCTCTGGAGCTCTGTGGACTGGGAACATGACTGAGGTTTATTCTAGAACCCTGTAGCCTGGGAACATAACTGAGGAATGATTCTGGAACCCTGTGGCCTGGGAACATGACATCGGTGGATTCTGGAACCCTGTGGCCTGGGAACATGAGAACGGTTTGATTCTGGAAACGTATGGCCTGGCAACATGACTGAGGCTTGATTCTGGAACCCTGTGGCCTGGCAACATGACTGAGGTTTGATTCTGGATCCCTGTGGCCTGGGAACATGACTGAGGCGTGATTCTGGAAAACTGTGGCCTGGAAACATGACATCTGTTTAGATTGTGGAATAGTGTGCCCTGGGAACCTGACTGAGCCTTGGTTCTGGAACTCTGTAGGCTGGGAACATGACTGAGGTTTATTCTAGAACCCTGTAGCCTGGGAACATAACTGAGGATTGATTCTGGAACCCTGTGGCCTGGGAACTTGACATCGGTGGATTCTGGAACCCTGTGGCCTGGGAACATGAGAACGGTTTGATTCTGGAACCCTGTGGCCTGGCAACATGACTGAGGCTTGATTCTGGAACCCTGTGGCCTGGCAACATGACTGAGGGTTGATTCTGGAACCGTGTGGCCTGGGAACTAGACTGGGGTTTGATCGCAGAAACCTGTGGACTGTCCACATGACTGAGGTTTCATGGTTCAACGCTGTGGCATGGCAACATGATTGAGGTTTGATTGTGGAATAGTGTGCCCTGGGAACCTGACTGAGTCTTGGTTCTGGAACTCTGTGGACTGGGAACATGACTGAGGTTTATTCTAGAACCCTGTAGCCTGGGAACATAACTGAGGATTGATTCTGGAACCCTGTGGCCTGGGAACATGACATCGGTGGATTCTGGAACCCTGTGGCCTGGGAACATGAGAACGGTTTGATTCTGGAACCCTGTGGCCTGGCAACATGACTGAGGCTTGATTCTGGAACCCTTTGGCCTGGCAATATGACTCAGGTTTGATTCTGGATCCCTGTGGCCTGGGAACATGACTGAGGCGTGATTCTGGAAAACTGTGGCCTGGGAAAATGACATCTGTTTAGATTGTGGAATAGTGTGCCCTGGGAACCTGACTGAGCCTTGGTTCTGGAACTCTGTGGACTGGGAACATGACTGAGGTTTGATTCTGGAACCCTGTGGCCTGGCAATATGACTCAGGTTTGATTCTGGGTCCCTGTGGCCTGGGAACATGACTGAGGCGTGATTCTGCAAAACTGTGGCCTGGGAAAATGACATCTGTTTAGATTGTGGAATAGTGTGCCCTGGGAACCTGACTGAGCCTTGGTTCTGGAACTCTGTGGACTGGGAACATGACTGAGGTTTATTCTAGAACCCTGTTGCCTGGGAACATAACTGAGGATTGATTCTGGAACCCTGTGGCCTGGGAACATGACATCGGTGGATTCTGGAACCCTGTGGCCTGGGAACATGAGAACGGTTTGATTCTGGAACCCTGTGGCCTGGCAACATGACTGAGGCTTGATTCTGGAACCCTGTGGCCTGGCAACATGACTGAGACTTGATTCTGGAACCGTGTGGCCTGGGAACTTGACTGGGGTTTGATCGCAGTAACCTGTGGACTGTCCACATGACTGAGGTTTGATGGTGGAACCCTGTGCACTGGGAACATGACTGAGGTTTGATGGTTGAACCCTGTGGCATGGCAACATGACTGAGGTTTGATTCTGGAAAACTGTGGCCTGGGAACATGACATCTGTTTAGATTGTGGAATAGTGTGCCCTGGGAACCTGACTGAGCCTTGGTTCTGGAACTCTGTGGACTGGGAACATGACTGAGGTTTATTGTAGAACCCTGTAGCCTGGGAACATAACTGAGGATTGATTCTGGAACCCTGTGGCCTGGGAACATGACATCGGTGGATTCTGGAACCCTGTGGCCTGGGAACATGAGAACGGTTTGATTCTGGAACCCTGTGGCCTGGCAACATGACTGAGGCTTGATTCTGGAACCCTGTGGCCTGGCAACATGACTGAGGTTTGATTCTGGATCCCTGTGGCCTGGGAATATGACTGAGGCGTGATTCTGGAAAACTGTGGCCTGGAAAAATGACATCTGTTTAGATCGTGGAATAGTGTGCCCTGGGAACCTGACTGAGCCTTGGTTCTGGAACTCTGTGGACTGGGAACATGACTGAGGTTTATTCTAGAACCCTGTAGCCTGGGAACATAACTGAGGATTGATCCTGGAACCCTGTGGCCTGGGAACATGACATCGGTGGATTCTGGAACCCTGTGGCCTGGGAACATGAGAACGGTTTGATTCTGGAACCCTGTGGCCTGGCAACATGACTGAGGCTTGATTCTGGAACCCTGTGGCCTGGCAACATGACTGAGACTTGATTCTGGAACCGTGTGGCCTGGGAACTTGACTGGGGTTTGATCGCAGAAACCTGTGGACTGTCCACATGACTGAGGTTTGATGGTGGAACCCTGTGCACTGGGAACATGACTGAGGTTTGATGGTTGAACCCTGTGGCATGGCAACATGACTGAGGTTTGATTCTGGAAAACTGTGGCCTGGGAAAATGACATCTGTTTAGATTGTGGAATAGTTTGCCCTGGGAACCTGACTGAGCGTTGGTTCTGGAACTCTGTGGACTGGGAACATGACTGAGGTTTATTCTAGAACCCTGTAGCCTGGGAACATAACTGAGGATTGATTCTGGAACCCTGTGGCCTGGGAACATGACATCGGTGGATTCTGGAACCCTGTGGCCTGGGAACATGAGAACGGTTTGATTCTGGAACCCTGTGGCCTGGCAACATGACTGAGGCTTGATTCTGGAACCCTGTGGCCTGGCAACATGACTGAGGTTTGATTCTGGATCCCTGTGGCCTGGGAACATGACTGAGGCGTGATTCTGGAAAACTGTGGCCTGGAAAAATGACATCTGTTTAGATCGTGGAATAGTGTGCCCTGGGAACCTGACTGAGCCTTGGTTCTGGAACTCTGTGGACTGGGAATATGACTGAGGTTTATTCTAGAACCCTGTAGCCTGGGAACATAACTGAGGATTGATTCTGGAAACCTGTGGCCTGGGAACATGACATCGGTGGATTCTGGAACCCTGTGGCCTGGGAACATGAGAACGGTTTGATTCTGGATCCCTGTGGCCTGGGAACATGACTTTGGCGTGATTCTGGAAAACTGTGGCCTGGGAAAGTGACATCTGTTTAGATTTTGGAATAGTGTGCCCTGGGAACCTGACTGAGCCTTGGTTCTGGAACTCTGTGGACTGGGAACATGACTGAGGTTTATTCTAGAACCCTGTAGCCTGGGAACATAACTGAGGATTGATTCTGGAACCCTGTGGCCTGGGAACATGACATCGGTGGATTCTGGAACCCTGTGGCCTGGGAACATGAGAACGGTTTGATTCTGGAAACCTATGGCCTGGCAACATGACTGAGGCTTGATTCTGGAACCCTGTGGCCTGGCAACATGACTGAGGTTTGATTCTGGATCCCTTTGGCCTGGGAACATGACTGAGGCGTGATTCTGGAAAACTGTGGCCTGGAAACATGACATCTGTTTAGATTGTGGAATAGTGTGCCCTGGGAACCTGACTGAGCCTTGGTTCTGGAACTCTGTGGACTGGGAACATGACTGAGGTTTATTCTAGAACCCTGTAGCCTGGGAACATAACTGAGGATTGATTCTGGAACCCTGTGGCCTGGGAACATGACATCGGTGGATTCTGGAACCCTGTGGCCTGGGAACATGAGAACGGTTTGATTCTGGAACCCTGTGGCCTGGCAACATGACTGAGGCTTGATTCTGGAACCCTGTGGCCTGGCAACATGACTGAGGCTTGATTCTGGAACCGTGTGGCCTGGGAACTTGACTGGGGTTTGATCGCAGAAACCTGTGGACTGTCCACATGACTGAGGTTTGATGGTGGAACCCTGTGCACTGGGAATATGACTGAGGTTTGATGGTTGAACCCTGTGGCATGGCAACATGACTGAGGTTTGATTCTGGAAAACTGTGGCCTGGGAACATGACATCTGTTTAGATTGTGGAATAGTTTGCCCTGGGAACCTGACTGAGCCTTGGTTCTGGAACTCTGTGGACTGGGAACATGACTGAGGTTTATTCTAGAACCCTGTAGCCTGGGAACATAACTGAGGATTGATTCTGGAACCCTGTGGCCTGGGAACATGACATCGGTGGATTCTGGAACCCTGTGGCCTGGGAACATGAGAACGGTTTGATTCTGGAACCCTGTGGCCTGGCAACATGACTGAGGCTTGATTCTGGAACCCTGTGGCCTGGGAACATGACTGAGGTTTGATTCTGGATCCCTGTGGCCTGGGAACATGACTGAGGCGTGATTCTGGAAAACTGTGGCCTGGAAAAATGACATCTGTTTAGATCGTGGAATAGTGTGCCCTGGGAACCTGACTGAGCCTTGGTTCTGGAACTCTGTGGACTGGGAACATGACTGAGGTTTATTCTAGAACCCTGTAGCCTGGGAACATAACTGAGGATTGATTCTAGAACCCTGTAGCCTGGGAACATAACTGAGGATTGATTCTGGAACCCTGTGGCCTGGGAACATGAGAACGGTTTGATTCTGGAACCCTGTGGCCTGGCAACATGACTGAGGCTTGATTCTGGAACCCTGTGGCCTGGCAATATGACTCAGGTTTGATTCTGGATCCCTGTGGCCTAGGAACATGACTGAGGCGTGATTCTGGAAAACTGTGGCCTGGGAAAATGACATCTGTTTAGATTGTGGAATAGTGTGCCCTGGGAACCTGACTGAGCCTTGGTTCTGGAACTCTGTGGACTGGGAACATGACTGAGGTTTGATTCTGGAACCCTGTGGCCTGGCAATATGACTCAGGTTTGATTCTGGGTCCCTGTGGCCTGGGAACATGACTGAGGCGTGATTCTGCAAAACTGTGGCCTGGGAAAATGACCTCTGTTTAGATTGTGGAATAGTGTGCCCTGGGAACCTGAATGAGCCTTGGTTCTGGAACTCTGTGGACTGGGAACATGACTGAGGTTTATTCTAGAACCCTGTTGCCTGGGAACATAACTGAGGATTGATTCTGGAACCCTGTGGCCTGGGAACATGACATCGGTGGATTCTGGAACCCTGTGGCCTGGGAACATGACTGAGGCTTGATTCTGGAACCCTGTGGCCTGGCAACATGACTGAGACTTGATTCTGGAACCGTGTGGCCTGGGAACTTGACTGGGGTTTGATCGCAGAAACCTGTGGACTGTCCACATGACTGAGGTTTGATGGTGGAACCCTGTGCACTGGGAACATGACTGAGGTTTGATGGTTGAACCCTGTGGCATGGCAACATGACTGAGGTTTGATTCTGGAAAACTGTGGCCTGGGAACATGACATCTGTTTAGATTGTGGAATAGTGTGCCCTGGGAACCTGACTGAGCCTTGGTTCTGGAACTCTGTGGACTGGGAACATGACTGAGGTTTATTCTAGAACCCTGTAGCCTGGGAACATAACTGAGGATTGATTCTGGAACCCTGTGGCCTGGGAACATGACATCGGTGGATTCTGGAACCCTGTGGCCTGGGAACATGAGAACGGTTTGATTCTGGAACCCTGTGGCCTGGCAACATGACTGAGGCTAGATTCTGGAACCCTGTGGCCTGGCAACATGACTGAGGTTTGATTCTGGATCCCTGTGGCCTGGGAACATGACTGAGGCGTGATTCTGGAAAACTGTGGCCTGGGAAAATGACATCTGTTTAGATTGTGGAATAGTGTGCCCTGGGAACCTGACTGGGCCTTGGTTCTGGAACTCTGTGGACTGGGAACATGACTGAGGTTTATTCTAGAACCCTGTAGCCTGGGAACATAACTGAGGATTGATTCTGGAACCCTGTGGCCTGGGAACATGACATCGGTGGATTCTGGAACCCTGTGGCCTGGGAACATGAGAACGGTTTGATTCTGGAACCCTGTGGCCAGGCAACATGACTGAGGCTTGATTCTGGAACCCTGTGGCCTGGCAACATGACTGAGACTTGATTCTGGAACCGTGTGGCCTGGGAACTTGACTGGGGTTTGATCGCAGAAACCTGTGGACTGTCCACATGACTGAGGTTTGATGGTGGAACCCTGTGCACTGGGAACATGACTGAGGTTTGATGGTTGAACCCTGTGGCATGGCAACATGACTGAGGTTTGATTCTGGAAAACTGTGGCCTGGGAACATGACATCTGTTTAGATTGTGGAATAGTGTGCCCTGGGAACCTGACTGAGCCTTGGTTCTGGAACTCTGTGGACTGGGAACATGACTGAGGTTTATTGTAGAACCCTGTAGCCTGGGAACATAACTGAGGATTGATTCTGGAACCCTGTGGCCTGGGAACATGACATCGGTGGATTCTGGAACCCTGTGGCCTGGGAACATGAGAACGGTTTGATTCTGGAACCCTGTGGCCTGGCAACATGACTGAGGCTTGATTCTGGAACCCTGTGGCCTGGCAACATGACTGAGGTTTGATTCTGGATCCCTGTGGCCTGGGAACATGACATCTGTTTAGATTGTGGAATAGTGTGCCCTGGGAACCTGACTGAGCCTTGGTTCTGGAACTCTGTGGACTGGGAACATGACTGAGGTTTATTCTAGAACCCTGTAGCCTGGGAACATAACTGAGGATTGATTCTGGAACCCTATGGCCTGGGAACATGACATCGGTGGATTCTGGAAACCTGTGGCCTGGGAACATGAGAACGGTTTGATTCTGGAAACCTGTGGCCTGGCAACATGACTGAGGCTTGATTCTGGAACCCTGTGGCCTGGCAACATGACTGAGGATTGATTCTGGATCCCTGTGGCCTGGGAACATGACTGAGGTGTGATTCTGGAAAACTGTGGCCTGGGAAAATGACATCTGTTTAGATCGTGGAATAGTGTGCCCTGGGAACCTGACTGAGCCTTGGTTCTGGAACTCTGTGGACTGGGAACATGACTGAGGTTTATTCTAGAACCCTGTAGCCTGGGAACATAACTGAGGATTGATTCTGGAACCCTGTGGCCTGGGAACATGACATCGGTGGATTCTGGAACCCTGTGGCCTGGGAACATGAGTACGGTTTGATTCTGGATCCCTGTGGCCTGGGAACATGACTTTGGCGTGATTCTGGAAAACTGTTGCCTGGGAAAGTGACATCTGTTTAGATTGTGGAATAGTGTGCCCTGGGAACCTGACTGAGCCTTGGCTCTGGAGCTCTGTGGACTGGGAACATGACTGAGGTTTATTCTAGAACCCTGTAGCCTGGACACATAACTGAGGATTGATTCTGGAACTCTGTGGCCTGGGAACATGACATCGGTGGATTCTGGAACCCTGTGGCCTGGGACCATGAGAACGGTTTGATTCTGGAACCCTGTGGCCTGGCAACATGACTGAGGCTTGATTCTGGAACCCTGTGGCCTGGCAACATGACTGAGGCTTGATTCTGGAACCGTGTGGCCTGGGAACTTGACTGGGGTTTGATCGCAGAAACCTGTGGACTGTCCACATAACTGAGGTTTGATGGTGGAACCCTGTGCACTGGGAACATGACTGAGGTTTGATGGTTGAACCCTGTGGCATGGCAACATGACTGAGGTTTGATTCTGGAAAACTGTGGCCTGGGAACATGACATCTGTTTAGATTGTGGAATAGTTTGCCCTGGGAACCTGACTGAGCCTTGGTTCTGGAACTCTGTGGACTGGGAACATGACTGAGGTTTATTCTAGAACCCTGTAGCCTGGGAACATAACTGAGGATTGATTCTGGAACCCTGTGGCCTGGGAACATGACATCGGTGGATTCTGGAACCCTGTGGCCTGGGAACATGAGAACGGTTTGATTCTGGAACCCTGTGGCCTGGCAACATGACTGAGGCTTGATTCTGGAACCCTGTGGCCTGGCAATATGACTCAGGTTTGATTCTGGAACCCTGTTTCCTGAGAACATGACTGAGGTTTGATGGTTGAACCCTGTGGCATGGCAACATGATTGAGGTTTGATTGTGGAACCCTCAGGCTTGGGAACATGACTGAGGCTTGATGGTGGAACCCTCTGGCCTGGAAACAGGAATGAGGTTTGATGGTGGAACCCTGCGGCCTGGCAACATGACTGAGGTTTGATTCTGGAAAACTGTGGCCTGGGAACATGACATCTGTTTAGATTGTGGAATAGTGTGCCCTGGGAAACTGACTGAGCCTTGGTTCTGGAACTCTGTGGACTAGGAACATGACTGAGGTTTATTCTAGAACCCTGTAGCCTGGGAACATAACTGAGGATTGATTCTGGAACCCTGTGGCCTGGGATCATGACATCGGTGGATTCTGGAACCCTGTGGCCTGGGAACATGAGAACGGTTTGATTCTGGAACCCTGTGGCCTGGCAACATGACTGAGGCTTGATTCTGGAACCCTGTGCCCTGGCAACATGACTGAGGCTTGATTCTGGAACCATGTGGCCTGGGAACTTGACTGGGGTTTAATCGCAGAAACCTGTGGACTGTCCACATGACTGAGGTTTGATGGTGGAACCCTGTGCACTGGGAACATGACTGAGGTTTGATGGTTGAACCCTGTGGCATGGCAACATGACTGAGGTTTGATTCTGGAAAACTGTGGCCTGGGAACATAACATCTGTTTAGATTCTGGAATAGTTTGCCCTGGGAACCTGACTGAGCCTTGGTTCTGGAACTCTGTGGACTGGGAACATGACTGAGGTTTATTCTAGAACCCTGTAGCCTGGGAACATAACTGAGGATTGATTCTGGAACCCTGTGGCCTGGGAACATGACATCGGTGGATTCTGGAACCCTGTGGCCTGGGAACATGAGAACGGTTTGATTCTGGAACCCTGTGGCCTGGCAACATGACTGAGGCTTGATTCTGGAACCCTGTGGCCTGGCAACATGAATGAGGCTTGATTCTGGAACCGTGTGGCCTGGGAACTTGACTGGGGTTTGATCGCAGAAACCTGTGGACTGTCCACATGACTGAGGTTTGATGGGGGAACCCTGTGCACTGGGAACATGACTGAGGTTTGATGGTTGAACCCTGTGGCATGGCAACATGACTGAGGTTTGATTCTGGAAAACTGTGGCCTGGGAACATGACATCTGTTTAGATTGTGGAATAGTTTGCCCTGGGAACCTGACTGAGCCTTGGTTCTGGAACTCTGTGGACTGGGAACATGACTGAGGTTTATTCTAGAACCCTGTAGCCTGGGAACATAACTGAGGATTGATTCTGGAACCCTGTGGCCTGGGAACATGAGAACGGTTTGATTCTGGATCCCTGTGGCCTGGGAACATGACTGAGGCGTGATTCTGGAAAACTGTGGCCTGGGAAAAAGACATGTGTTTAGATTGTGGAATAGTATGCCCTGGGAACCTGACTGAGCCTTGGTTCTGGAGCTCTGTGTACTGGGAACATGACTGAGGTTTATTCTAGAACCCTGTAGCCTGGGAACATAACTGAGGATTGATTCTGGAACCCTGTGGCCTGGCAACATGACTGAGGCTAGATTCTGGAACCGTGTGGCCTGGGAACTTGACTGGGGTTTGATCGCAGAAACCTGTGGATTGCCCCCATGACTGAGGTTTGATGGTGGAACCCTGTGCACTGGGAACATGACTGAGGTTTGATGGTTGAACCCTGTGGCATGGCAACATGACTGAGGTTTGATTCTGGAAAACTGTGGCCTGGGAACATGACATCTGTTTAGATTGTGGAATATTGTGCCCTGGGAAACTGACTGAGCCTTGGTTCTGGAACTCTGTGGACTGGGAACATGACTGAGGTTTATTCTAGAACCCTGTAGCCTGGGAACATAACTGAGGATTGATTCTGGAAACCGGTGGCCTGGGAACATGTAATCGGTGGATTCTGGAACCCTGTGGCCTGGGAACATGAGAACGGTTTGATTCTGGAACCCTGTGTCCTGGCAACATGACTGAGGCTTGATTCTGGAACCCTGTGGCCTGGCAACATGACTGAGGCTTGATTCTGGAACCGTGTGGCCTGGGAACTTGACTGGGGTTTGATCGTAGAAACCTGTGGACTTTCCACATGACTGAGGTTTCAAGGTTGAACCGTGTGGCATGGCAACATGATTGAGGCTTGATTGTGGAACCCTCAGTCTTGGGAACATGACTGAGGCTTGATGGTGGAACCCTCTGGCCTGGAAACAGGAATGAGGTTTGATGGTGGAACCCTGCGGCCTGGCAACATGACTGAGGTTTGATTCTGGAAAACTGTGGCCTGGGAACATGACATCTGTTTAGATTGTGGAATAGTGTGCCCTGGGAACCTGACTGAGCCTTGGTTCTGGAACTCTGTGGACTGGGAACATGACTGAGGTTTATTCTAGAACCCTGCAGCCTGGGAACATAACTGAGGATTGATTCTGGAACCCTGTGGCCTGGGAACATGACATCGGTGGATTCTGGAACCCTGTGGCCTGGGAACATGAGAACGGTTTGATTCTGGAACCCTGTGGCCTGGCAACATGACTGAGGCTTTATTCTGGAACCCTGTCGCCTGGCAACATGACTGAAGTTTGATTCTGGATCCCTGTGGCCTGGGAACATGCCTGAGGCATGATTCGGGAAAACTGTGGCCTGGGAAAATGACATCTGTTTAGATTGTGGAATAGTGTGCCCTGGGAACCTGACTGAGCCTTGGTTCTGGAACTCTGTGGACTGGGAACATGACTGAGGTTTATTCTAGAACCCTGCAGCCTGGGAACATAACTGAGGATTGATTCTGGAACCCTGTGGCCTGGGAACATGACATCGGTGGATTCTGGAACCCTGTGGCCTGGGAACATGAGAACGGTTTGATTCTGGAACCCTGTGGGCTGGCAACATGACTGAGGCTTGATTCTGGAACCCTGTGGCCTGGCAACATGACTGAGGCTTGATTCTGGAACCGTGTGGCCTGGGAACTTGACTGGGGTTTGATCGCAGAAACCTGTGGACTGTCCACATGACTGAGGTTTGATGGTGGAACCCTGTGCACTGGGAACATGACTGAGGTTTGATGGTTGAACCCTGTGGCATGGCAACCTGACTGAGGCTTGATTCTGGAAAACTGTGGCCTGGGAACATGACATCTGTTTAGATTGTGGAATAGTTTGCCCTGGGAACCTGACTGAGCCTTGGTTCTGGAACTCTGTGGACTGGGAACATGACTGAGGTTTATTCTAGAACCCTGTAGCCTGGGAACATAACTGAGGATTGATTCTGGAACCCTGTGGCCTGGGAACATGACATCGGTGGATTCTGGAACCCTGTGGCCTGGGAACATGAGAACGGTTTGATTCTGGAACCCTGTGGCCTGGCAACATGACTGAGGCTTGATTCTGGAACCCTGTGGCCTGGCAATATGACTCAGGTTTGATTCTGGATCCCTGTGGCCTGGGAACATGACTGAGGCGTGATTCTGGAAAACTGTGGCCTGGGAAAATGACATCTGTTTAGATTGTGGAATAGTGTGCCCTGGGAACCTGACTGAGCCTTGGTTCTGGAACTCTGTGGACTGGGAACATGACTGAGGTTTATTCTAGAACCCTGTAGCCTGGGAACATAACTGAGGATTGATTCTGGAACCCTGTGGCCTGGGAACATGACATCGGTGGATTCTGGAACCCTGTGGCCTGGGAACATGAGAACGGTTTGATTCTGGAACCCTGTGGCCTGGCAACATGACTGAGGCTTGATTCTGGAACCCTGTGGCCTGGCAACATGACTGAGGCTTGATTCTGGAACCGTGTGGCCTGGGAACTTGACTGGGGTTTGATCGCAGAAACCTGTGGACTGTCCACATGACTGAGGTTTGATGGTGGAACCCTGTGCACTGGGAACATGACTGAGGTTTGATGGTTGAACACTGTGGCATGGCAACATGACTGAGGTTTGATTCTGGAAAACTGTGGCCTGGGAACATGACATCTGTTTAGATTGTGGAATAGTTTGCCCTGGGAACCTGACTGAGCCTTGGTTCTGGAACTCTGTGGACTGGGAACATGACTGAGGTTTATTCTAGAACCCTGTAGCCTGGGAACATAACTGAGGATTGATTCTGGAACCCTGTGGCCTGGGAACATGACATCGGTGGATTCTGGAACCCTGTGGCCTGGGAACATGAGAACGGTTTGATTCTGGAACCCTGTGGCCTGGCAACATGACTGAGGCTTGATTCTGGAACCCTGTGGCCTGGCAACATGACTGAGGTTTGATTCTGGATCCCTGTGGCCTGGGAACATGACTGAGGCGTGATTCTGGAAAACTGTGGCCTGGAAAAATGACATCTGTTTAGATCGTGGAATAGTGTGCCCTGGGAACCTGACTGAGCCTTGGTTCTGGAACTCTGTGGACTGGGAATATGAATGAGGTTTATTGTAGAACCCTGTAGCCTGGGAACATAACTGAGGATTGACTCTGGAACCCTGTGGCCTGGGAACATGACATCGGTGGATTCTGGAACCCTGTGGCCTGGGAACATGAGAACGGTTTGATTCTGGAACCCTGTGGCCTGGCAACATGACTGAGGCTTGATTCTGGAACCCTGTGGCCTGGCAACATGACTGAGACTTGATTCTGGAACCGTGTGGCCTGGGAACTTGACTGGGGTTTGATCGCAGAAACCTGTGGACTGTCCACATGACTGAGGTTTGATGGTGGAACCCTGTGCACTGGGAACATGACTGAGGTTTGATGGTTGAACCCTGTGGCATGGCAACATGACTGAGGTTTGATTCTGGAAAACTGTGGCCTGGGAACATGACATCTGTTTAGATTGTGGAATAGTTTGCCCTGGGAACCTGACTGAGCGTTGGTTCTGGAACTCTGTGGACTGGGAACATGACTGAGGTTTATTCTAGAACCCTGTAGCCTGGGAACATAACTGAGGATTGATTCTGGAACCCTGTGGCCTGGGAACATGACATCGGTGGATTCTGGAACCCTGTGGCCTGGGAACATGAGAACGGTTTGATTCTGGAACCCTGTGGCCTGGCAACATGACTGAGGCTTGATTCTGGAACCCTGTGGCCTGGGAACATGACTGAGGTTTGATTCTGGATCCCTGTGGCCTGGGAACATGACTGAGGCGTGATTCTGGAAAACTGTGGCCTGGAAAAATGACATCTGTTTAGATTGTGGAATAGTTTGCCCTGGGAACCTGACTGAGCCTTGGTTCTGGAACTCTGTGGACTGGGAACATGACTGAGGTTTATTCTAGAACCCTGTAGCCTGGGAACATAACTGAGGATTGATTCTGGAACCCTGTGGCCTGGGAACATGAGAACGGTTTGATTCTGGATCCCTGTGGCCTGGGAACATGACTGAGGCGTGATTCTGGAAAACTGTGGCCTGGGAAAAAGACATGTGTTTAGATTGTGGAATAGTGTGCCCTGGGAACCTGACTGAGCCTTGGTTCTGGAGCTCTGTGGACTGGGAACATGACTGAGGTTTATTCTAGAACCCTGTAGCCTGGGAACATAACTGAGGATTGATTCTGGAACCCTGTGGCCTGGGAACATGACATCGGTGGATCCTGGAACCCTGTGGCCTGGGAACATGAGAACGGTTTGATTCTGGAACCCTGTGGCCTGGCAACATGACTGAGGCTTGATTCTGGAACCCTGTGGCCTGGCAACATGACTGAGGTTTGATTCTGGATCCCTGTGGCCTGGGAACATGACTGAGGCGTGATTCTGGAAAACTGTGGCCTGGAAACATGACATCTGTTTAGATTGTGGAATAGTGTGCCCTGGGAACCTGACTGAGCCTTGGTTCTGGAACTCTGTAGACTGGGAACATGACTGAGGTTTATTCTAGAACCCTGTAGCCTGGGAACATAACTGAGGATTGATTCTGGAACCCTGTGGCCTGGGAACATGACATCGGTGGATTCTGGAACCCTGTGGCCTGGGAACATGAGAACGGTTTGATTCTGGAACCCTGTGGCCTGGCAACATGACTGAGGCTTGATTCTGGAACACTGTGGCCTGGCAACATGACTGAGGCTTGATTCTGGAACCGTGTGGCCTGGGAAATTGACTGGGGTTTGATCGCAGAAACCTGGGGACTGTCCACATGAGTGAGGTTTGATGCTTGAACCCTGTGGCATGGCAACATGATTGAGGTTTGATTGTGGAACACTCAGGCTTGGGAACATGACTGAGGCTTGATGGTGGAACCCTCTGCCCTGGAAACATGAATGAGGTTTGATGGTGGAACCCTGCGGCCTGGCAACATGAGTGAGGTTTGATTCTGGAAAACTGTGGCCTGGAAACATGACATCTGTTTAGATTGTGGAATAGTGTGCCCTGGGAACCTGACTGAGCCTTGGTTCTGGAACTCTGTGGACTGGGAACATGACTGAGGTTTATTTTAGAACCCTGTAGCCTGGGAACATAACTGAGGATTGATTCTGGAACCCTGTGGCCTGGCAACATGACTGAGGCTAGATTCTGGAACCGTGTGGCCTGGGAACTTGACTGGGGTTTGATCGCAGAAACCTGTGGATTGCCCCCATGACTGAGGTTTGATGGTGGAACCCTGTGCACTGGGAACATGACTGAGGTTTGATGGTTGAACCCTGTGGCATGGCAACATGACTGAGGTTTGATTCTGGAAAACTGTGGCCTGGGAACATGACATCTGTTTAGATTGTGGAATATTGTGCCCTGGGAAACTGACTGAGCCTTGGTTCTGGAACTCTGTGGACTGGGAACATGACTGAGGTTTATTCTAGAACCCTGTAGCCTGGGAACATAACTGAGGATTGATTCTGGAAACCGGTGGCCTGGGAACATGTAATCGGTGGATTCTGGAACCCTGTGGCCTGGGAACATGAGAACGGTTTGATTCTGGAACCCTGTGTCCTGGCAACATGACTGAGGCTTGATTCTGGAACCCTGTGGCCTGGCAACATGACTGAGGCTTGATTCTGGAACCGTGTGGCCTGGGAACTTGACTGGGGTTTGATCGCAGAAACCTGTGGACTGTCCACATGACTGAGGTTTCATGGTTGAACCGTGTGGCATGGCAAAATGATTGAGGCTTGATTGTGGAACCCTCAGTCTTGGGAACATGACTGAGGCTTGATGGTGGAACCCTCTGGCCTGGAAACAGGAATGAGGTTTGATGGTGGAACCCTGCGGCCTGGCAACATGACTGAGGTTTGATTCTGGAAAACTGTGGCCTGGGAACATGACATCTGTTTAGATTGTGGAATAGTGTGCCCTGGGAACCTGACTGAGCCTTGGTTCTGGAACTCTGTGGACTGGGAAGATGACTGAGGTTTATTCTAGAACCCTGCAGCCTGGGAACATAACTGAGGATTGATTCTGGAACCCTGTGGCCTGGGAACATGACATCGGTGGATTCTGGAACCCTGTGGCCTGGGAACATGAGAACGGTTTGATTCTGGAACCCTGTGGCCTGGCAACATGACTGAGGCTTTATTCTGGAACCCTGTCGCCTGGCAACATGACTGAAGTTTGATTCTGGATCCCTGTGGCCTGGGAACATGCCTGAGGCATGATTCGGGAAAACTGTGGCCTGGGAAAATGACATCTGTTTAGATTGTGGAATAGTGTGCCCTGGGAACCTGACTGAGCCTTGGTTCTGGAACTCTGTGGACTGGGAACATGACTGAGGTTTATTCTAGAACCCTGCAGCCTGGGAACATAACTGAGGATTGATTCTGGAACCCTGTGGCCTGGGAACATGACATCGGTGGATTCTGGAACCCTGTGGCCTGGGAACATGAGAACGGTTTGATTCTGGAACCCTGTGGCCTGGCAACATGACTGAGGCTTGATTCTGGAACCCTGTGGCCTGGCAACATGACTGAGGCTTGATTCTGGAACCGTGTGGCCTGGGAACTTGACTGGGGTTTGATCGCAGAAACCTGTGGACTGTCCACATGACTGAGGTTTGATGGTGGAACCCTGTGCACTGGGAACATGACTGAGGTTTGATGGTTGAACCCTGTGGCATGGCAACCTGACTGAGGCTTGATTCTGGAAAACTGTGGCCTGGGAACATGACATCTGTTTAGATTGTGGAATAGTTTGCCCTGGGAACCTGACTGAGCCTTGGTTCTGGAACTCTGTGGACTGGGAACATGACTGAGGTTTATTCTAGAACCCTGTAGCCTGGGAACATAACTGAGGATTGATTCTGGAACCCTGTGGCCTGGGAACATGACATCGGTGGATTCTGGAACCCTGTGGCCTGGGAACATGAGAACGGTTTGATTCTGGAACCCTGTGGCCTGGCAACATGACTGAGGCTTGATTCTGGAACCCTGTGGCCTGGCAACATGACTGAGGCTTGATTCTGGAACCGTGTGGCCTGGGAACTTGACTGGGGTTTGATCGCAGAAACCTGTGGACTGTCCACATGACTGAGGTTTGATGGTGGAACCCTGTGCACTGGGAACATGACTGAGGTTTGATGGTTGAACACTGTGGCATGGCAACATGACTGAGGTTTGATTCTGGAAAACTGTGGCCTGGGAACATGACATCTGTTTAGATTGTGGAATAGTTTGCCCTGGGAACCTGACTGAGCCTTGGTTCTGGAACTCTGTGGACTGGGAACATGACTGAGGTTTATTCTAGAACCCTGTAGCCTGGGAACATAACTGAGGATTGATTCTGGAACCCTGTGGCCTGGGAACATGACATCGGTGGATTCTGGAACCCTGTGGCCTGGGAACATGAGAACGGTTTGATTCTGGAACCCTGTGGCCTGGCAACATGACTGAGGCTTGATTCTGGAACCCTGTGGCCTGGCAACATGACTGAGGTTTGATTCTGGATCCCTGTGGCCTGGGAACATGACTGAGGCGTGATTCTGGAAAACTGTGGCCTGGAAAAATGACATCTGTTTAGATCGTGGAATAGTGTGCCCTGGGAACCTGACTGAGCCTTGGTTCTGGAACTCTGGACTGGGAATATGAATGAGGTTTATTGTAGAACCCTGTAGCCTGGGAACATAACTGAGGATTGATTCTGGAACCCTGTGGCCTGGGAACATGACATCGGTGGATTCTGGAACCCTGTGGCCTGGGAACATGAGAACGGTTTGATTCTGGAACCCTGTGGCCTGGCAACATGACTGAGGCTTGATTCTGGAACCCTGTGGCCTGGCAACATGACTGAGACTTGATTCTGGAACCGTGTGGCCTGGGAACTTGACTGGGGTTTGATCGCAGAAACCTGTGGACTGTCCACATGACTGAGGTTTGATGGTGGAACCCTGTGCACTGGGAACATGACTGAGGTTTGATGGTTGAACCCTGTGGCATGGCAACATGACTGAGGTTTGATTCTGGAAAACTGTGGCCTGGGAACATGACATCTGTTTAGATTGTGGAATAGTTTGCCCTGGGAACCTGACTGAGCGTTGGTTCTGGAACTCTGTGGACTGGGAACATGACTGAGGTTTATTCTAGAACCCTGTAGCCTGGGAACATAACTGAGGATTGATTCTGGAACCCTGTGGCCTGGGAACATGACATCGGTGGATTCTGGAACCCTGTGGCCTGGGAACATGAGAACGGTTTGATTCTGGAACCCTGTGGCCTGGCAACATGACTGAGGCTTGATTCTGGAACCCTGTGGCCTGGGAACATGACTGAGGTTTGATTCTGGATCCCTGTGGCCTGGGAACATGACTGAGGCGTGATTCTGGAAAACTGTGGCCTGGAAAAATGACATCTGTTTAGATCGTGGAATAGTGTGCCCTGGGAACCTGACTGAGCCTTGGTTCTGGAACTCTGTGGACTGGGAACATGACTGAGGTTTATTCTAGAACCCTGTAGCCTTTGAACATAACTGAGGATTGATTCTGGAACCCTGTGGCCTGGGAACATGACATCGGTGGATTCTGGAACCCTGTGGCCTGGGAACATGAGAACGGTTTGATTCTGGATCCCTGTGGCCTGGGAACATGACTTTGGCATGATTCTGGAAAACTGTGGCCTGGGAAAGTGACATCTGTTTAGATTGTGGAATAGTGTGCCCTGGGAACCTGACTGAGCCTTGGCTCTGGAGCTCTGTGGACTGGGAACATGACTGAGGTTTATTCTAGAACCCTGTAGCCTGGGAACATAACTGAGGATTGATTCTGGAACCCTGTGGCCTGGGAACATGACATCGGTGGATTCTGGAACCCTGTGGCCTGGGAACATGAGAACGGTTTGATTCTGGAAACGTATGGCCTGGCAACATGACTGAGGCTTGATTCTGGAACCCTGTGGCCTGGCAACATGACTGAGGTTTGATTCTGGATCCCTGTGGCCTGGGAACATGACTGAGGCGTGATTCTGGAAAACTGTGGCCTGGAAACATGACATCTGTTTAGATTGTGGAATAGTGTGCCCTGGGAACCTGACTGAGCCTTGGTTCTGGAACTCTGTAGGCTGGGAACATGACTGAGGTTTATTCTAGAACCCTGTAGCCTGGGAACATAACTGAGGATTGATTCTGGAACCCTGTGGCCTGGGAACTTGACATCGGTGGATTCTGGAACCCTGTGGCCTGGGAACATGAGAACGGTTTGATTCTGGAACCCTGTGGCCTGGCAACATGACTGAGGCTTGATTCTGGAACCCTGTGGCCTGGCAACATGACTGAGGGTTGATTCTGGAACCCTGTGGCCTGGCAACATGACTGAGGTTTGATTCTGGATCCCTGTGGCCTGGGAATATGACTGAGGCGTGATTCTGGAAAACTGTGGCCTGGAAAAATGACATCTGTTTAGATCGTGGAATAGTGTGCCCTGGGAACCTGACTGAGCCTTGGTTCTGGAACTCTGTGGACTGGGAACATGACTGAGGTTTATTCTAGAACCCTGTAGCCTGGGAACATAACTGAGGATTGATTCTGGAACCCTGTGGCCTGGGAACATGACATCGGTGGATTCTGGAACCCTGTGGCCTGGGAACATGAGAACGGTTTGATTCTGGAACCCTGTGGCCTGGCAACATGACTGAGGCTTGATTCTGGAACCCTGTGGCCTGGCAACATGACTGAGACTTGATTCTGGAACCGTGTGGCCTGGGAACTTGACTGGGGTTTGATCGCAGAAACCTGTGGACTGTCCACATGACTGAGGTTTGATGGTGGAACCCTGTGCACTGGGAACATGACTGAGGTTTGATGGTTGAACCCTGTGGCATGGCAACATGACTGAGGTTTGATTCTGGAAAACTGTGGCCTGGGAAAATGACATCTGTTTAGATTGTGGAATAGTTTGCCCTGGGAACCTGACTGAGCGTTGGTTCTGGAACTCTGTGGACTGGGAACATGACTGAGGTTTATTCTAGAACCCTGTAGCCTGGGAACATAACTGAGGATTGATTCTGGAACCCTGTGGCCTGGGAACATGACATCGGTGGATTCTGGAACCCTGTGGCCTGGGAACATGAGAACGGTTTGATTCTGGAACCCTGTGGCCTGGCAACATGACTGAGGCTTGATTCTGGAACCCTGTGGCCTGGCAACATGACTGAGGTTTGATTCTGGATCCCTGTGGCCTGGGAACATGACTGAGGCGTGATTCTGGAAAACTGTGGCCTGGAAAAATGACATCTGTTTAGATCGTGGAATAGTGTGCCCTGGGAACCTGACTGAGCCTTGGTTCTGGAACTCTGTGGACTGGGAACATGACTGAGGTTTATTCTAGAACCCTGTAGCCTGGGAACATAACTGAGGATTGATTCTGGAACCCTGTGGCCTGGGAACATGACATCGGTGGATTCTGGAACCCTGTGGCCTGGGAACATGAGAACGGTTTGATTCTGGATCCCTGTGGCCTGGGAACATGACTTTGGCGTGATTCTGGAAAACTGTGGCCTGGGAAAGTGACATCTGTTTAGATTGTGGAATAGTGTGCCCTGGGAACCTGACTGAGCCTTGGTTCTGGAACTCTGTGGACTGGGAACATGACTGAGGTTTATTCTAGAACCCTGTAGCCTGGGAACATAACTGAGGATTGATTCTGGAACCCTGTGGCCTGGGAACATGACATCGGTGGATTCTGGAACCCTGTGGCCTGGGAACATGAGAACGGTTTGATTCTGGAAACCTATGGCCTGGCAACATGACTGAGGCTTGATTCTGGAACCCTGTGGCCTGGCAACATGACTGAGGTTTGATTCTGGATCCCTGTGGCCTGGGAACATGACTGAGGCGTGATTCTGGAAAACTGTGGCCTGGAAACATGACATCTGTTTAGATTGTGGAATAGTGTGCCCTGGGAACCTGACTGAGCCTTGGTTCTGGAACTCTGTAGGCTGGGAACATGACTGAGATTTATTCTAGAACCCTGTAGCCTGGGAACATAACTGAGGATTGATTCTGGAACCCTGTGGCCTGGGAACTTGACATCGGTGGATTCTGGAACCCTGTGGCCTGGGAACATGAGAACGGTTTGATTCTGGAACCCTGTGGCCTGGCAACATGACTGAGGCTTGATTCTGGAACCCTGTGGCCTGGCAACATGACTGAGGCTTGATTCTGGAACCGTGTGGCCTGGGAACTTGACTGGGGTTTGATCGCAGAAACCTGTGGACTGTCCACATGACTGAGGTTTCATGGTTCAACCCTGTGGCATGGCAACATGATTGAGGTTTGATTGTGGAATAGTGTGCCCTGGGAACCTGACTGAGTCTTGGTTCTGGAACTCTGGGGACTGGGAACATGACTGAGGTTTATTCTAGAACCCTGTAGCCTGGGAACATAACTGAGGATTGATTCTGGAACCCTGTGGCCTGGGAACATGACATCGGTGGATTCTGGAACCCTGTGGCCTGGGAACATGAGAACGGTTTGATTCTGGAACCCTGTGGCCTGGCAACATGACTGAGGCTTGATTCTGGAACCCTGTGGCCTGGCAACATGACTGAGACTTGATTCTGGAACCGTGTGGCCTGGGAACTTGACTGGGGTTTGATCGCAGAAACCTGTGGACTGTCCACATGACTGAGGTTTGATGGTGGAACCCTGTGCACTGGGAATATGACTGAGGTTTGATGGTTGAACCCTGTGGCATGGCAACATGACTGAGGTTTGATTCTGGAAAACTGTGGCCTGGGAACATGACATCTGTTTAGATTGTGGAATAGTTTGCCCTGGGAACCTGACTGAGCCTTGGTTCTGGAACTCTGTGGACTGGGAACATGACTGAGGTTTATTCTAGAACCCTGTAGCCTGGGAACATAACTGAGGATTGATTCTGGAACCCTGTGGCCTGGGAACATGAGAACGGTTTGATTCTGGAACCCTGTGGCCTGGCAACATGACTGAGGCTTGATTCTGGAACCCTGTGGCCTGGCAATATGACTCAGGTTTGATTCTGGATCCCTGTGGCCTGGGAACATGACTGAGGCGTGATTCTGGAAAACTGTGGCCTGGGAAAATGACATCTGTTTAGATTGTGGAATAGTGTGCCCTGGGAACCTGACTGAGCCTTGGTTCTGGAACTCTGTGGACTGGGAACATGACTGAGGTTTGATTCTGGAACCCTGTGGCCTGGCAATATGACTCAGGTTTGATTCTGGGTCCCTGTGGCCTGGGAACATGACTGAGGCGTGATTCTGGAAAACTGTGGCCTGGGAAAATGACCTCTGTTTAGATTGTGGAATAGTGTGCCCTGGGAACCTGACTGAGCCTTGGTTCTGGAACTCTGTGGACTGGGAACATGACTGAGGTTTATTCTAGAACCCTGTTGCCTGGGAACATAACTGAGGATTGATTCTGGAACCCTGTGGCCTGGGAACATGACATCGGTGGATTCTGGAACCCTGTGGCCTGGGAACATGAGAACGGTTTGATTCTGGAACCCTGTGGCCTGGCAACATGACTGAGGCTTGATTCTGGAACCCTGTGGCCTGGCAACATGACTGAGACTTGATTCTGGAACCGTGTGGCCTGGGAACTTGACTGGGGTTTGATCGCAGAAACCTGTGGACTGTCCACATGACTGAGGTTTGATGGTGGAACCCTGTGCACTGGGAACATGACTGAGGTTTGATGGTTGAACCCTGTGGCATGGCAACATGACTGAGGTTTGATTCTGGAAAACTGTGGCCTGGGAACATGACATCTGTTTAGATTGTGGAATAGTGTGCCCTGGGAACCTGACTGAGCCTTGGTTCTGGAACTCTGTGGACTGGGAACATGACTGAGGTTTATTCTAGAACCCTGTAGCCTGGGAACATAACTGAGGATTGATTCTGGAACCCTGTGGCCTGGGAACATGACATCGGTGGATTCTGGAACCCTGTGGCCTGGGAACATGAGAACGGTTTGATTCTGGAACCCTGTGGCCTGGCAACATGACTGAGGCTAGATTCTGGAACCCTGTGGCCTGGCAACATGACTGAGGTTTGATTCTGGATCCCTGTGGCCTGGGAACATGACTGAGGCGTGATTCTGGAAAACTGTGGCCTGGGAAAATGACATCTGTTTAGATTGTGGAATAGTGTGCCCTGGGAACCTGACTGAGCCTTGGTTCTGGAACTCTGTGGACTGGGAACATGACTGAGGTTTATTCTAGAACCCTGTAGCCTGGGAATATAACTGAGGATTGATTCTGGAACCCTGTGGCCTGGGAACATGACATCGGTGGATTCTGGAACCCTGTGGCCTGGGAACATGAGAACGGTTTGATTCTGGAACCCTGTGGCCTGGCAACATGACTGAGGCTTGATTCTGGAACCCTGTGGCCTGGCAACATGACTGAGACTTGATTCTGGAACCGTGTGGCCTGGGAACTTGACTGGGGTTTGATCGCAGAAACCTGTGGACTGTCCACATGACTGAGGTTTGATGGTGGAACCCTGTGCACTGGGAATATGACTGAGGTTTGATGGTTGAACCCTGTGGCATGGCAACATGACTGAGGTTTGTTTCTGGAAAACTGTGGCCTGGGAACATGACATCTGTTTAGATTGTGGAATAGTTTGCCCTGGGAACCTGACTGAGCCTTGGTTCTGGAACTCTGTGGACTGGGAACATGACTGAGGTTTATTCTAGAACCCTGTAGCCTGGGAACATAACTGAGGATTGATTCTGGAACCCTGTGGCCTGGGAACATGAGAACGGTTTGATTCTGGAACCCTGTGGCCTGGCAACATGACTGAGGCTTGATTCTGGAACCCTGTGGCCTGGCAATATGACTCAGGTTTGATTCTGGATCCCTGTGGCCTGGGAACATGACTGAGGCGTGATTCTGGAAAACTGTGGCCTGGGAAAATGACATCTGTTTAGATTGTGGAATAGTGTGCCCTGGGAACCTGACTGAGCCTTGGTTCTGGAACTCTGTGGACTGGGAACATGACTGAGGTTTGATTCTGGAACCCTGTGGCCTGGCAATATGACTCAGGTTTGATTCTGGGTCCCTGTGGCCTGGGAACATGACTGAGGCGTGATTCTGCAAAACTGTGGCCTGGGAAAATGACCTCTGTTTAGATTGTGGAATAGTGTGCCCTGGGAACCTGACTGAGCCTTGGTTCTGGAACTCTGTGGACTGGGAACATGACTGAGGTTTATTCTAGAACCCTGTTGCCTGGGAACATAACTGAGGATTGATTCTGGAACCCTGTGGCCTGGGAACATGACATCGGTGGATTCTGGAACCCTGTGGCCTGGGAACATGAGAACGGTTTGATTCTGGAACCCTGTGGCCTGGCAACATGACTGAGGCTTGATTCTGGAACCCTGTGGCCTGGCAACATGACTGAGACTTGATTCTGGAACCGTGTGGCCTGGGAACTTGACTGGGGTTTGATCGCAGAAACCTGTGGACTGTCCACATGACTGAGGTTTGATGGTGGAACCCTGTGCACTGGGAACATGACTGAGGTTTGATGGTTGAACCCTGTGGCATGGCAACATGACTGAGGTTTGATTCTGGAAAACTGTGGCCTGGGAACATGACATCTGTTTAGATTGTGGAATAGTGTGCCCTGGGAACCTGACTGAGCCTTGGTTCTGGAACTCTGTGGACTGGGAACATGACTGAGGTTTATTCTAGAACCCTGTAGCCTGGGAACATAACTGAGGATTGATTCTGGAACCCTGTGGCCTGGGAACATGACATCGGTGGATTCTGGAACCCTGTGGCCTGGGAACATGAGAACGGTTTGATTCTGGAACCCTGTGGCCTGGCAACATGACTGAGGCTAGATTCTGGAACCCTGTGGCCTGGCAACATGACTGAGGTTTGATTCTGGATCCCTGTGGCCTGGGAACATGACTGAGGCGTGATTCTGGAAAACTGTGGCCTGGAAAAATGACATCTGTTTAGATCGTGGAATAGTGTGCCCTGGGAACCTGACTGAGCCTTGGTTCTGGAACTCTGGACTGGGAATATGAATGAGGTTTATTGTAGAACCCTGTAGCCTGGGAACATAACTGAGGATTGATTCTGGAACCCTGTGGCCTGGGAACATGACATCGGTGGATTCTGGAACCCTGTGGCCTGGGAACATGAGAACGGTTTGATTCTGGAACCCTGTGGCCTGGCAACATGACTGAGGCTTGATTCTGGAACCCTGTGGCCTGGCAACATGACTGAGACTTGATTCTGGAACCGTGTGGCCTGGGAACTTGACTGGGGTTTGATCGCAGAAACCTGTGGACTGTCCACATGACTGAGGTTTGATGGTGGAACCCTGTGCACTGGGAACATGACTGAGGTTTGATGGTTGAACCCTGTGGCATGGCAACATGACTGAGGTTTGATTCTGGAAAACTGTGGCCTGGGAACATGACATCTGTTTAGATTGTGGAATAGTGTGCCCTGGGAACCTGACTGAGCCTTGGTTCTGGAACTCTGTGGACTGGGAACATGACTGAGGTTTATTGTAGAACCCTGTAGCCTGGGAACATAACTGAGGATTGATTCTGGAACCCTGTGGCCTGGGAACATGACATCGGTGGATTCTGGAACCCTGTGGCCTGGGAACATGAGAACGGTTTGATTCTGGAACCCTGTGGCCTGGCAACATGACTGAGGCTTCATTCTGGAACCCTGTGGCCTGGCAACATGACTGAGGTTTGATTCTGGATCCCTGTGGCCTGGGAATATGACTGAGGCGTGATTCTGGAAAACTGTGGCCTGGAAAAATGACATCTGTTTAGATCGTGGAATAGTGTGCCCTGGGAACCTGACTGAGCCTTGGTTCTGGAACTCTGTGGACTGGGAACATGACTGAGGTTTATTCTAGAACCCTGTAGCCTGGGAACATAACTGAGGATTGATTCTGGAACCCTGTGGCCTGGGAACATGACATCGGTGGATTCTGGAACCCTGTGGCCTGGGAACATGAGAACGGTTTGATTCTGGAACCCTGTGGCCTGGCAACATGACTGAGGCTAGATTCTGGAACCCTGTGGCCTGGCAACATGACTGAGGTTTGATTCTGGATCCCTGTGGCCTGGGAACATGACATCTGTTTAGATTGTGGAATAGTGTGCCCTGGGAACCTGACTGAGCCTTGGTTCTGGAACTCTGTGGACTGGGAACATGACTGAGGTTTATTCTAGAACCCTGTAGCCTGGGAACATAACTGAGGATTGATTCTGGAACCCTGTGGCCTGGGAACATGACATCGGTGGATTCTGGAACCCTGTGGCCTGGGAACATGAGAACGGTTTGATTCTGGAACCCTGTGGCCTGGCAACATGACTGAGGCTAGATTCTGGAACCCTGTGGCCTGGCAACATGACTCAGGTTTGATTCTGGATCCCTGTGGCCTGGGAACATGACTGAGGCGTGATTCTGGAAAACTGTGGCCTGGGAAAATGACATCTGTTTAGATTGTGGAATAGTGTGCCCTGGGAACCTGACTGAGCCTTGGTTCTGGAACTCTGTGGACTGGAAACATGACTGAGGTTTATTTTAGAACCCTGTAGCCTGGGAACATAACTGAGGATTGATTCTGGAACCCTGTGGACTGGGAACATGACATCGGTGGATTCTGGAACCCTGTGGCCTGGGAACATGAGAACGGTTTGATTCTGGAAACCTGTGGCCTGGCAACATGACTGAGGCTTGATTCTGGAACCCTGTGGCCTGGCAACATGACTGAGGATTGATTCTGGATCCCTGTGGCCTGGGAACATGACTGAGGTGTGATTCTGGAAAACTGTGGCCTGGGAAAATGACATCTGTTTAGATCGTGGAATAGTGTGCCCTGGGAACCTGACTGAGCCTTGGTTCTGGAACTCTGTGGACTGGGAACATGACTGAGGTTTATTCTAGAACCCTGTAGCCTGGGAACATAACTGAGGATTGATTCTGGAACCCTGTGGCCTGGGAACATGACATCGGTGGATTCTGGAACCCTGTGGCCTGGGAACATGAGTACGGTTTGATTCTGGATCCCTGTGGCCTGGGAACATGACTTTGGCGTGATTCTGGAAAACTGTTGCCTGGGAAAGTGACATCTGTTTAGATTGTGGAATAGTGTGCCCTGGGAACCTGACTGAGCCTTGGCTCTGGAGCTCTGTGGACTGGGAACATGACTGAGGTTTATTCTAGAACCCTGTAGCCTGGACACATAACTGAGGATTGATTCTGGAACTCTGTGGCCTGGGAACATGACATCGGTGGATTCTGGAACCCTGTGGCCTGGGACCATGAGAACGGTTTGATTCTGGAACCCTGTGGCCTGGCAACATGACTGAGGCTTGATTCTGGAACCCTGTGGCCTGGCAACATGACTGAGGCTAGATTCTGGAACCCTGTGGCCTGGCAACATGACTGAGGTTTGATTCTGGATCCCTGTGGCCTGGGAACATGACTGAGGCGTGATTCTGGAAAACTGTGGCCTGGAAAAATGACATCTGTTTAGATCGTGGAATAGTGTGCCCTGGGAACCTGACTGAGCCTTGGTTCTGGAACTCTGGACTGGGAATATGAATGAGGTTTATTGTAGAACCCTGTAGCCTGGGAACATAACTGAGGATTGATTCTGGAACCCTGTGGCCTGGGAACATGACATCGGTGGATTCTGGAACCCTGTGGCCTGGGAACATGAGAACGGTTTGATTCTGGAACCCTGTGGCCTGGCAACATGACTGAGGCTTGATTCTGGAACCCTGTGGCCTGGCAACATGACTGAGACTTGATTCTGGAACCGTGTGGCCTGGGAACTTGACTGGGGTTTGATCGCAGAAACCTGTGGACTGTCCACATGACTGAGGTTTGATGGTGGAACCCTGTGCACTGGGAACATGACTGAGGTTTGATGGTTGAACCCTGTGGCATGGCAACATGACTGAGGTTTGATTCTGGAAAACTGTGGCCTGGGAACATGACATCTGTTTAGATTGTGGAATAGTGTGCCCTGGGAACCTGACTGAGCCTTGGTTCTGGAACTCTGTGGACTGGGAACATGACTGAGGTTTATTGTAGAACCCTGTAGCCTGGGAACATAACTGAGGATTGATTCTGGAACCCTGTGGCCTGGGAACATGACATCGGTGGATTCTGGAACCCTGTGGCCTGGGAACATGAGAACGGTTTGATTCTGGAACCCTGTGGCCTGGCAACATGACTGAGGCTTGATTCTGGAACCCTGTGGCCTGGCAACATGACTGAGGTTTGATTCTGGATCCCTGTGGCCTGGGAATATGACTGAGGCGTGATTCTGGAAAACTGTGGCCTGGAAAAATGACATCTGTTTAGATCGTGGAATAGTGTGCCCTGGGAACCTGACTGAGCCTTGGTTCTGGAACTCTGTGGACTGGGAACATGACTGAGGTTTATTCTAGAACCCTGTAGCCTGGGAACATAACTGAGGATTGATTCTGGAACCCTGTGGCCTGGGAACATGACATCGGTGGATTCTGGAACCCTGTGGCCTGGGAACATGAGAACGGTTTGATTCTGGAACCCTGTGGCCTGGCAACATGACTGAGGCTAGATTCTGGAACCCTGTGGCCTGGCAACATGACTGAGGTTTGATTCTGGATCCCTGTGGCCTGGGAACATGACATCTGTTTAGATTGTGGAATAGTGTGCCCTGGGAACCTGACTGAGCCTTGGTTCTGGAACTCTGTGGACTGGGAACATGACTGAGGTTTATTCTAGAACCCTGTAGCCTGGGAACATAACTGAGGATTGATTCTGGAACCCTGTGGCCTGGGAACATGACATCGGTGGATTCTGGAACCCTGTGGCCTGGGAACATGAGAACGGTTTGATTCTGGAACCCTGTGGCCTGGCAACATGACTGAGGCTAGATTCTGGAACCCTGTGGCCTGGCAACATGACTCAGGTTTGATTCTGGATCCCTGTGGCCTGGGAACATGACTGAGGCGTGATTCTGGAAAACTGTGGCCTGGGAAAATGACATCTGTTTAGATTGTGGAATAGTGTGCCCTGGGAACCTGACTGAGCCTTGGTTCTGGAACTCTGTGGACTGGAAACATGACTGAGGTTTATTTTAGAACCCTGTAGCCTGGGAACATAACTGAGGATTGATTCTGGAACCCTGTGGACTGGGAACATGACATCGGTGGATTCTGGAACCCTGTGGCCTGGGAACATGAGAACGGTTTGATTCTGGAACCCTGTGGCCTGGCAACATGACTGAGGCTTGATTCTGGAACCCTGTGGCCTGGCAACATGACTGAGGATTGATTCTGGATCCCTGTGGACTGGGAACATGACTGAGGTGTGATTCTGGAAAACTGTGGCCTGGGAAAATGACATCTGTTTAGATCGTGGAATAGTGTGCCCTGGGAACCTGACTGAGCCTTGGTTCTGGAACTCTGTGGACTGGGAACATGACTGAGGTTTATTCTAGAACCCTGTAGCCTGGGAACATAACTGAGGATTGATTCTGGAACCCTGTGGCCTGGGAACATGACATCGGTGGATTCTGGAACCCTGTGGCCTGGGAACATGAGTACGGTTTGATTCTGGATCCCTGTGGCCTGGGAACATGACTTTGGCGTGATTCTGGAAAACTGTTGCCTGGGAAAGTGACATCTGTTTAGATTGTGGAATAGTGTGCCCTGGGAACCTGACTGAGCCTTGGCTCTGGAGCTCTGTGGACTGGGAACATGACTGAGGTTTATTCTAGAACCCTGTAGCCTGGACACATAACTGAGGATTGATTCTGGAACTCTGTGGCCTGGGAACATGACATCGGTGGATTCTGGAACCCTGTGGCCTGGGACCATGAGAACGGTTTGATTCTGGAACCCTGTGGCCTGGCAACATGACTGAGGCTTGATTCTGGAACCCTGTGGCCTGGCAACATGACTGAGGCTTGATTCTGGAACCGTGTGGCCTGGGAACTTGACTGGGGTTTGATCGCAGAAACCTGTGGACTGTCCACATGACTGAGGTTTGATGGTGGAACCCTGTGCACTGGGAACATGACTGAGGTTTGATGGTTGAACCCTGTGGCATGGCAACATGACTGAGGTTTGATTCTGGAAAACTGTGGCCTGGGAACATGACATCTGTTTAGATTGTGGAATAGTTTGCCCTGGGAACCTGACTGAGCCTTGGTTCTGGAACTCTGTGGACTGGGAACATGACTGAGGTTTATTCTAGAACCCTGTAGCCTGGGAACATAACTGAGGATTGATTCTGGAACCCTGTGGCCTGGGAACATGACATCGGTGGATTCTGGAACCCTGTGGCCTGGGAACATGAGAACGGTTTGATTCTGGAACCCTGTGGCCTGGCAACATGACTGAGGCTTGATTCTGTAACCCTGTGGCCTGGCAATATGACTCAGGTTTGATTCTGGATCCCTGTGGCCTGGGAACATGACTGAGGCGTGATTCTGGAAAACTGTGGCCTGGGAAAATGACATCTGTTTAGATTGTGGAATAGTGTGCCCTGGGAACCTGACTGAGCCTTGGTTCTGGAACTCTGTGGACTGGGAACATGACTGAGGTTTATTCTAGAACCCTGTAGCCTGGGAACATAACTGAGGATTGATTCTGGAACTCTGTGGCCTGGGAACATGACATCGGTGGATTCTGGAACCCTGTGGCCTGGGAACATGAGAGCGGTTTGATTCTGGAACCCTGTGGCCTGGCAACATGACTGAGGCTTGATTCTGGAACCCTGTGGCCTGGCAACATGACTGAGGCTTGATTCTGGAACCGTGTGGCCTGGGAAGTTGACTGGGGTTTGATCGCAGAAACCTGTGGACTGTCCACATAACTGAGGTTTGATGGTGGAACCCTGTGCACTGGGAACATGACTGAGGTTTGATGGTTGAACCCTGTGGCATGGCAACATGACTGAGGTTTGATTCTGGAAAACTGTGGCCTGGGAACATGACATCTGTTTAGATTGTGGAATAGTTTGCCCTGGGAACCTGACTGAGCCTTGGTTCTGGAACTCTGTGGACTGGGAACATGACTGAGGGTTATTCTAGAACCCTGTAGCCTGGGAACATAACTGAGGATTGATTCTGGAACCCTGTGGCCTGGGAACATGACATCGGTGGATTCTGGAACCCTGTGGCCTGGGAACATGAGAACGGTTTGATTCTGGAACCCTGTTGCCTGGCAACATGACTGAGGCTTGATTCTGGAACCCTGTGGCCTGGCAATATGACTCAGGTTTGATTCTGGATCCCTGTGGCCTGGGAACATGAGTGAGGCGTGATTCTGGAAAACTGTGGCCTGGGAAAATGACATCTGTTTAGATTGTGGAATAGTGTGCCCTGGGAACCTGACTGAGCCTTCGTTCTGGAACTCTGTGGACTGGGAACATGACTGAGGTTTATTCTAGAACCCTGTAGCCTGGGAACATAACTGAGGATTGATTCTGGAACCCTGTGGCCTGGGAACATGACATCGGTGGATTCTGGAACCCTGTGGCCTGGGAACATGAGAACGGTTTGATTCTGGAACCCTGTGGCCTGGCAACATGACTGAGGCTTGATTCTGGAACCCTGTGGCCTGGCAACATGACTGAGGTTTGATTCTGGATCCCTGTGGCCTGGGAATATGACTGAGGCGTGATTCTGGAAAACTGTGGCCTGGAAAAATGACATCTGTTTAGATCGTGGAATAGTGTGCCCTGGGAACCTGACTGAGCCTTGGTTCTGGAACTCTGTGGACTGGGAACATGACTGAGGTTTATTCTAGAACCCTGTAGCCTGGGAACATAACTGAGGATTGATTCTGGAACCCTGTGGCCTGGGAACATGACATCGGTGGATTCTGGAACCCTGTGGCCTGGGAACATGAGAACGGTTTGATTCTGGAACCCTGTGGCCTGGCAACATGACTGAGGCTAGATTCTGGAACCCTGTGGCCTGGCAACATGACTGAGGTTTGATTCTGGATCCCTGTGGCCTGGGAACATGACATCTGTTTAGATTGTGGAATAGTGTGCCCTGGGAACCTGACTGAGCCTTGGTTCTGGAACTCTGTGGACTGGGAACATGACTGAGGTTTATTCTAGAACCCTGTAGCCTGGGAACATAACTGAGGATTGATTCTGGAACCCTGTGGCCTGGGAACATGACATCGGTGGATTCTGGAACCCTGTGGCCTGGGAACATGAGAACGGTTTGATTCTGGAACCCTGTGGCCTGGCAACATGACTGAGGCTAGATTCTGGAACCCTGTGGCCTGGCAACATGACTCAGGTTTGATTCTGGATCCCTGTGGCCTGGGAACATGACTGAGGCGTGATTCTGGAAAACTGTGGCCTGGGAAAATGACATCTGTTTAGATTGTGGAATAGTGTGCCCTGGGAACCTGACTGAGCCTTGGTTCTGGAACTCTGTGGACTGGAAACATGACTGAGGTTTATTTTAGAACCCTGTAGCCTGGGAACATAACTGAGGATTGATTCTGGAACCCTGTGGACTGGGAACATGACATCGGTGGATTCTGGAACCCTGTGGCCTGGGAACATGAGAACGGTTTGATTCTGGAAACCTGTGGCCTGGCAACATGACTGAGGCTTGATTCTGGAACCCTGTGGCCTGGCAACATGACTGAGGATTGATTCTGGATCCCTGTGGCCTGGGAACATGACTGAGGCGTGATTCTGGAAAACTGTGGCCTGGGAAAATGACATCTGTTTAGATCGTGGAATAGTGTGCCCTGGGAACCTGACTGAGCCTTGGTTCTGGAACTCTGTGGACTGGGAACATGACTGAGGTTTATTCTAGAACCCTGTAGCCTGGGAACATAACTGAGGATTGATTCTGGAACCCTGTGGCCTGGGAACATGACATCGGTGGATTCTGGAACCCTGTGGCCTGGGAACATGAGTACGGTTTGATTCTGGATCCCTGTGGCCTGGGAACATGACTTTGGCGTGATTCTGGAAAACTGTTGCCTGGGAAAGTGACATCTGTTTAGATTGTGGAATAGTGTGCCCTGGGAACCTGACTGAGCCTTGGCTCTGGAGCTCTGTGGACTGGGAACATGACTGAGGTTTATTCTAGAACCCTGTAGCCTGGACAGATAACTGAGGATTGATTCTGGAACTCTGTGGCCTGGGAACATGACATCGGTGGATTCTGGAACCCTGTGGCCTGGGACCATGAGAACGGTTTGATTCTGGAACCCTGTGGCCTGGCAACATGACTGAGGCTTGATTCTGGAACCCTGTGGCCTGGCAACATGACTGAGGCTTGATTCTGGAACCGTGTGGCCTGGGAACTTGACTGGGGTTTGATCGCAGAAACCTGTGGACTGTCCACATGACTGAGGTTTGATGGTGGAACCCTGTGCACTGGGAACATGACTGAGGTTTGATGGTTGAACCCTGTGGCATGGCAACATGACTGAGGTTTGATTCTGGAAAACTGTGGCCTGGGAACATGACATCTGTTTAGATTGTGGAATAGTTTGCCCTGGGAACCTGACTGAGCCTTGGTTCTGGAACTCTGTGGACTGGGAACATGACTGAGGTTTATTCTAGAACCCTGTAGCCTGGGAACATAACTGAGGATTGATTCTGGAACCCTGTGGCCTGGGAACATGACATCGGTGGATTCTGGAACCCTGTGGCCTGGGAACATGAGAACGGTTTGATTCTGGAACCCTGTGGCCTGGCAACATGACTGAGGCTTGATTCTGGAACCCTGTGGCCTGGCAATATGATTCAGGTTTGATTCTGGATCCCTGTGGCCTGGGAACATGACTGAGGCGTGATTCTGGAAAACTGTGGCCTGGGAAAATGACATCTGTTTAGATTGTGGAATAGTGTGCCCTGGGAACCTGACTGAGCCTTGGTTCTGGAACTCTGTGGACTGGGAACATGACTGAGGTTTATTCTAGAACCCTGTAGCCTGGGAACATAACTGAGGATTGATTCTGGAACTCTGTGGCCTGGGAACATGACATCGGTGGATTCTGGAACCCTGTGGCCTGGGAACATGAGAACGGTTTGATTCTGGAACCCTGTGGCCTGGCAACATGACTGAGGCTTGATTCTGGAACCCTGTGGCCTGGCAACATGACTGAGGCTTGATTCTGGAACCGTGTGGCCTGGGAAGTTGACTGGGGTTTGATCGCAGAAACCTGTGGACTGTCCACATAACTGAGGTTTGATGGTGGAACCCTGTGCACTGGGAACATGACTGAGGTTTGATGGTTGAACCCTGTGGCATGGCAACATGACTGAGGTTTGATTCTGGAAAACTGTGGCCTGGGAACATGACATCTGTTTAGATTGTGGAATAGTTTGCCCTGGGAACCTGACTGAGCCTTGGTTCTGGAACTCTGTGGACTGGGAACATGACTGAGGGTTATTCTAGAACCCTGTAGCCTGGGAACATAACTGAGGATTGATTCTGGAACCCTGTGGCCTGGGAACATGACATCGGTGGATTCTGGAACCCTGTGGCCTGGGAACATGAGAACGGTTTGATTCTGGAACCCTGTTGCCTGGCAACATGACTGAGGCTTGATTCTGGAACCCTGTGGCCTGGCAATATGACTCAGGTTTGATTCTGGATCCCTGTGGCCTGGGAACATGAGTGAGGCGTGATTCTGGAAAACTGTGGCCTGGGAAAATGACATCTGTTTAGATTGTGGAATAGTGTGCCCTGGGAACCTGACTGAGCCTTCGTTCTGGAACTCTGTGGACTGGGAACATGACTGAGGTTTATTCTAGAACCCTGTAGCCTGGGAACATAACTGAGGATTGATTCTGGAACCCTGTGGCCTGGGAACATGACATCGGTGGATTCTGGAACCCTGTGGCCTGGGAACATGAGAACGGTTTGATTCTGGAACCCTGTGGCCTGGCAACATGACTGAGGCTTGATTCTGGAACCCTGTGGCCTGGCAACATGACTGAGGTTTGATTCTGGATCCCTGTGGCCTGGGAATATGACTGAGGCGTGATTCTGGAAAACTGTGGCCTGGAAAAATGACATCTGTTTAGATCGTGGAATAGTGTGCCCTGGGAACCTGACTGAGCCTTGGTTCTGGAACTCTGTGGACTGGGAACATGACTGAGGTTTATTCTAGAACCCTGTAGCCTGGGAACATAACTGAGGATTGATTCTGGAACCCTGTGGCCTGGGAACATGACATCGGTGGATTCTGGAACCCTGTGGCCTGGGAACATGAGAACGGTTTGATTCTGGAACCCTGTGGCCTGGCAACATGACTGAGGCTAGATTCTGGAACCCTGTGGCCTGGCAACATGACTGAGGTTTGATTCTGGATCCCTGTGGCCTGGGAACATGACATCTGTTTAGATTGTGGAATAGTGTGCCCTGGGAACCTGACTGAGCCTTGGTTCTGGAACTCTGTGGACTGGGAACATGACTGAGGTTTATTCTAGAACCCTGTAGCCTGGGAACATAACTGAGGATTGATTCTGGAACCCTGTGGCCTGGGAACATGACATCGGTGGATTCTGGAACCCTGTGGCCTGGGAACATGAGAACGGTTTGATTCTGGAACCCTGTGGCCTGGCAACATGACTGAGGCTAGATTCTGGAACCCTGTGGCCTGGCAACATGACTCAGGTTTGATTCTGGATCCCTGTGGCCTGGGAACATGACTGAGGCGTGATTCTGGAAAACTGTGGCCTGGGAAAATGACATCTGTTTAGATTGTGGAATAGTGTGCCCTGGGAACCTGACTGAGCCTTGGTTCTGGAACTCTGTGGACTGGAAACATGACTGAGGTTTATTTTAGAACCCTGTAGCCTGGGAACATAACTGAGGATTGATTCTGGAACCCTGTGGACTGGGAACATGACATCGGTGGATTCTGGAACCCTGTGGCCTGGGAACATGAGAACGGTTTGATTCTGGAAACCTGTGGCCTGGCAACATGACTGAGGCTTGATTCTGGAACCCTGTGGCCTGGCAACATGACTGAGGATTGATTCTGGATCCCTGTGGCCTGGGAACATGACTGAGGTGTGATTCTGGAAAACTGTGGCCTGGGAAAATGACATCTGTTTAGATCGTGGAATAGTGTGCCCTGGGAACCTGACTGAGCCTTGGTTCTGGAACTCTGTGGACTGGGAACATGACTGAGGTTTATTCTAGAACCCTGTAGCCTGGGAACATAACTGAGGATTGATTCTGGAACCCTGTGGCCTGGGAACATGACATCGGTGGATTCTGGAACCCTGTGGCCTGGGAACATGAGTACGGTTTGATTCTGGATCCCTGTGGCCTGGGAACATGACTTTGGCGTGATTCTGGAAAACTGTTGCCTGGGAAAGTGACATCTGTTTAGATTGTGGAATAGTGTGCCCTGGGAACCTGACTGAGCCTTGGCTCTGGAGCTCTGTGGACTGGGAACATGACTGAGGTTTATTCTAGAACCCTGTAGCCTGGACACATAACTGAGGATTGATTCTGGAACTCTGTGGCCTGGGAACATGACATCGGTGGATTCTGGAACCCTGTGGCCTGGGACCATGAGAACGGTTTGATTCTGGAACCCTGTGGCCTGGCAACATGACTGAGGCTTGATTCTGGAACCCTGTGGCCTGGCAACATGACTGAGGCTTGATTCTGGAACCGTGTGGCCTGGGAACTTGACTGGGGTTTGATCGCAGAAACCTGTGGACTGTCCACATGACTGAGGTTTGATGGTGGAACCCTGTGCACTGGGAACATGACTGAGGTTTGATGGTTGAACCCTGTGGCATGGCAACATGACTGAGGTTTGATTCTGGAAAACTGTGGCCTGGGAACATGACATCTGTTTAGATTGTGGAATAGTTTGCCCTGGGAACCTGACTGAGCCTTGGTTCTGGAACTCTGTGGACTGGGAACATGACTGAGGTTTATTGTAGAACCCTGTAGCCTGGGAACATAACTGAGGATTGATTCTGGAACCCTGTGGCCTGGGAACATGACATCGGTGGATTCTGGAACCCTGTGGCCTGGGAACATGAGAACGGTTTGATTCTGGAACCCTGTGGCCTGGCAACATGACTGAGGCTTGATTCTGGAACCCTGTGGCCTGGCAACATGACTGAGACTTGATTCTGGAACCGTGTGGCCTGGGAACTTGACTGGGGTTTGATCGCAGAAACCTGTGGACTGTCCACATGACTGAGGTTTGATGGTGGAACCCTGTGCACTGGGAACATGACTGAGGTTTGATGGTTGAACCCTGTGGCATGGCAACATGACTGAGGTTTGATTCTGGAAAACTGTGGCCTGGGAACATGACATCTGTTTAGATTGTGGAATAGTGTGCCCTGGGAACCTGACTGAGCCTTGGTTCTGGAACTCTGTGGACTGGGAACATGACTGAGGTTTATTCTAGAACCCTGTAGCCTGGGAACATAACTGAGGATTGATTCTGGAACCCTGTGGCCTGGGAACATGACATCGGTGGATTCTGGAACCCTGTGGCCTGGGAACATGAGAACGGTTTGATTCTGGAACCCTGTGGCCTGGCAACATGACTGAGGCTAGATTCTGGAACCCTGTGGCCTGGCAACATGACTGAGGTTTGATTCTGGATCCCTGTGGCCTGGGAACATGACTGAGGCGTGATTCTGGAAAACTGTGGCCTGGGAAAATGACATCTGTTTAGATTGTGGAATAGTGTGCCCTGGGAACCTGACTGAGCCTTGGTTCTGGAACTCTGTGGACTGGGAACATGACTGAGGTTTATTCTAGAACCCTGTAGCCTGGGAATATAACTGAGGATTGATTCTGGAACCCTGTGGCCTGGGAACATGACATCGGTGGATTCTGGAACCCTGTGGCCTGGGAACATGAGAACGGTTTGATTCTGGAACCCTGTGGCCTGGCAACATGACTGAGGCTTGATTCTGGAACCCTGTGGCCTGGCAACATGACTGAGACTTGATTCTGGAACCGTGTGGCCTGGGAACTTGACTGGGGTTTGATCGCAGAAACCTGTGGACTGTCCACATGACTGAGGTTTGATGGTGGAACCCTGTGCACTGGGAATATGACTGAGGTTTGATGGTTGAACCCTGTGGCATGGCAACATGACTGAGGTTTGTTTCTGGAAAACTGTGGCCTGGGAACATGACATCTGTTTAGATTGTGGAATAGTTTGCCCTGGGAACCTGACTGAGCCTTGGTTCTGGAACTCTGTGGACTGGGAACATGACTGAGGTTTATTCTAGAACCCTGTAGCCTGGGAACATAACTGAGGATTGATTCTGGAACCCTGTGGCCTGGGAACATGAGAACGGTTTGATTCTGGAACCCTGTGGCCTGGCAACATGACTGAGGCTTGATTCTGGAAACCTGTGGCCTGGCAATATGACTCAGGTTTGATTCTGGATCCCTGTGGCCTGGGAACATGACTGAGGCGTGATTCTGGAAAACTGTGGCCTGGGAAAATGACATCTGTTTAGATTGTGGAATAGTGTGCCCTGGGAACCTGACTGAGCCTTGGTTCTGGAACTCTGTGGACTGGGAACATGACTGAGGTTTGATTCTGGAACCCTGTGGCCTGGCAATATGACTCAGGTTTGATTCTGGGTCCCTGTGGCCTGGGAACATGACTGAGGCGTGATTCTGCAAAACTGTGGCCTGGGAAAATGACCTCTGTTTAGATTGTGGAATAGTGTGCCCTGGGAACCTGACTGAGCCTTGGTTCTGGAACTCTGTGGACTGGGAACATGACTGAGGTTTATTCTAGAACCCTGTTGCCTGGGAACATAACTGAGGATTGATTCTGGAACCCTGTGGCCTGGGAACATGACATCGGTGGATTCTGGAACCCTGTGGCCTGGGAACATGAGAACGGTTTGATTCTGGAACCCTGTGGCCTGGCAACATGACTGAGGCTTGATTCTGGAACCCTGTGGCCTGGCAACATGACTGAGACTTGATTCTGGAACCGTGTGGCCTGGGAACTTGACTGGGGTTTGATCGCAGAAACCTGTGGACTGTCCACATGACTGAGGTTTGATGGTGGAACCCTGTGCACTGGGAACATGACTGAGGTTTGATGGTTGAACCCTGTGGCATGGCAACATGACTGAGGTTTGATTCTGGAAAACTGTGGCCTGGGAACATGACATCTGTTTAGATTGTGGAATAGTGTGCCCTGGGAACCTGACTGAGCCTTGGTTCTGGAACTCTGTGGACTGGGAACATGACTGAGGTTTATTCTAGAACCCTGTAGCCTGGGAACATAACTGAGGATTGATTCTGGAACCCTGTGGCCTGGGAACATGACATCGGTGGATTCTGGAACCCTGTGGCCTGGGAACATGAGAACGGTTTGATTCTGGAACCCTGTGGCCTGGCAACATGACTGAGGCTAGATTCTGGAACCCTGTGGCCTGGCAACATGACTGAGGTTTGATTCTGGATCCCTGTGGCCTGGGAACATGACTGAGGCGTGATTCTGGAAAACTGTGGCCTGGGAAAATGACATCTGTTTAGATTGTGGAATAGTGTGCCCTGGGAACCTGACTGAGCCTTGGTTCTGGAACTCTGTGGACTGGGAACATGACTGAGGTTTATTCTAGAACCCTGTAGCCTGGGAACATAACTGAGGATTGATTCTGGAACCCTGTGGCCTGGGAACATGACATCGGTGGATTCTGGAACCCTGTGGCCTGGGAACATGAGAACGGTTTGATTCTGGAACCCTGTGGCCTGGCAACATGACTGAGGCTTGATTCTGGAACCCTGTGGCCTGGCAACATGACTGAGACTTGATTCTGGAACCGTGTGGCCTGGGAACTTGACTGGGGTTTGATCGCAGAAACCTGTGGACTGTCCACATGACTGAGGTTTGATGGTGGAACCCTGTGCACTGGGAACATGACTGAGGTTTGATGGTTGAACCCTGTGGCCTGGCAACATGACTGAGGTTTGATTCTGGATCCCTGTGGCCTGGGAATATGACTGAGGCGTGATTCTGGAAAACTGTGGCCTGGAAAAATGACATCTGTTTAGATCGTGGAATAGTGTGCCCTGGGAACCTGACTGAGCCTTGGTTCTGGAACTCTGTGGACTGGGAACATGACTGAGGTTTATTCTAGAACCCTGTAGCCTGGGAACATAACTGAGGATTGATTCTGGAACCCTGTGGCCTGGGAACATGACATCGGTGGATTCTGGAACCCTGTGGCCTGGGAACATGAGAACGGTTTGATTCTGGAACCCTGTGGCCTGGCAACATGACTGAGGCTAGATTCTGGAACCCTGTGGCCTGGCAACATGACTGAGGTTTGATTCTGGATCCCTGTGGCCTGGGAACATGACATCTGTTTAGATTGTGGAATAGTGTGCCCTGGGAACCTGACTGAGCCTTGGTTCTGGAACTCTGTGGACTGGGAACATGACTGAGGTTTATTCTAGAACCCTGTAGCCTGGGAACATAACTGAGGATTGATTCTGGAACCCTGTGGCCTGGGAACATGACATCGGTGGATTCTGGAACCCTGTGGCCTGGGAACATGAGAACGGTTTGATTCTGGAACCCTGTGGCCTGGCAACATGACTGAGGCTAGATTCTGGAACCCTGTGGCCTGGCAACATGACTCAGGTTTGATTCTGGATCCCTGTGGCCTGGGAACATGACTGAGGCGTGATTCTGGAAAACTGTGGCCTGGGAAAATGACATCTGTTTAGATTGTGGAATAGTGTGCCCTGGGAACCTGACTGAGCCTTGGTTCTGGAACTCTGTGGACTGGAAACATGACTGAGGTTTATTTTAGAACCCTGTAGCCTGGGAACATAACTGAGGATTGATTCTGGAACCCTGTGGACTGGGAACATGACATCGGTGGATTCTGGAACCCTGTGGCCTGGGAACATGAGAACGGTTTGATTCTGGAAACCTGTGGCCTGGCAACATGACTGAGGCTTGATTCTGGAACCCTGTGGCCTGGCAACATGACTGAGGATTGATTCTGGATCCCTGTGGCCTGGGAACATGACTGAGGTGTGATTCTGGAAAACTGTGGCCTGGGAAAATGACATCTGTTTAGATCGTGGAATAGTGTGCCCTGGGAACCTGACTGAGCCTTGGTTCTGGAACTCTGTGGACTGGGAACATGACTGAGGTTTATTCTAGAACCCTGTAGCCTGGGAACATAACTGAGGATTGATTCTGGAACCCTGTGGCCTGGGAACATGACATCGGTGGATTCTGGAACCCTGTGGCCTGGGAACATGAGTACGGTTTGATTCTGGATCCCTGTGGCCTGGGAACATGACTTTGGCGTGATTCTGGAAAACTGTTGCCTGGGAAAGTGACATCTGTTTAGATTGTGGAATAGTGTGCCCTGGGAACCTGACTGAGCCTTGGCTCTGGAGCTCTGTGGACTGGGAACATGACTGAGGTTTATTCTAGAACCCTGTAGCCTGGACACATAACTGAGGATTGATTCTGGAACTCTGTGGCCTGGGAACATGACATCGGTGGATTCTGGAACCCTGTGGCCTGGGACCATGAGAACGGTTTGATTCTGGAACCCTGTGGCCTGGCAACATGACTGAGGCTTGATTCTGGAACCCTGTGGCCTGGCAACATGACTGAGGCTTGATTCTGGAACCGTGTGGCCTGGGAACTTGACTGGGGTTTGATCGCAGAAACCTGTGGACTGTCCACATGACTGAGGTTTGATGGTGGAACCCTGTGCACTGGGAACATGACTGAGGTTTGATGGTTGAACCCTGTGGCATGGCAACATGACTGAGGTTTGATTCTGGAAAACTGTGGCCTGGGAACATGACATCTGTTTAGATTGTGGAATAGTTTGCCCTGGGAACCTGACTGAGCCTTGGTTCTGGAACTCTGTGGACTGGGAACATGACTGAGGTTTATTCTAGAACCCTGTAGCCTGGGAACATAACTGAGGATTGATTCTGGAACCCTGTGGCCTGGGAACATGACATCGGTGGATTCTGGAACCCTGTGGCCTGGGAACATGAGAACGGTTTGATTCTGGAACCCTGTGGCCTGGCAACATGACTGAGGCTTGATTCTGGAACCCTGTGGCCTGGCAATATGACTCAGGTTTGATTCTGGATCCCTGTGGCCTGGGAACATGACTGAGGCGTGATTCTGGAAAACTGTGGCCTGGGAAAATGACATCTGTTTAGATTGTGGAATAGTGTGCCCTGGGAACCTGACTGAGCCTTGGTTCTGGAACTCTGTGGACTGGGAACATGACTGAGGTTTATTCTAGAACCCTGTAGCCTGGGAACATAACTGAGGATTGATTCTGGAACTCTGTGGCCTGGGAACATGACATCGGTGGATTCTGGAACCCTGTGGCCTGGGAACATGAGAACGGTTTGATTCTGGAACCCTGTGGCCTGGCAACATGACTGAGGCTTGATTCTGGAACCCTGTGGCCTGGCAACATGACTGAGGCTTGATTCTGGAACCGTGTGGCCTGGGAAGTTGACTGGGGTTTGATCGCAGAAACCTGTGGACTGTCCACATAACTGAGGTTTGATGGTGGAACCCTGTGCACTGGGAACATGACTGAGGTTTGATGGTTGAACCCTGTGGCATGGCAACATGACTGAGGTTTGATTCTGGAAAACTGTGGCCTGGGAACATGACATCTGTTTAGATTGTGGAATAGTTTGCCCTGGGAACCTGACTGAGCCTTGGTTCTGGAACTCTGTGGACTGGGAACATGACTGAGGGTTATTCTAGAACCCTGTAGCCTGGGAACATAACTGAGGATTGATTCTGGAACCCTGTGGCCTGGGAACATGACATCGGTGGATTCTGGAACCCTGTGGCCTGGGAACATGAGAACGGTTTGATTCTGGAACCCTGTTGCCTGGCAACATGACTGAGGCTTGATTCTGGAACCCTGTGGCCTGGCAATATGACTCAGGTTTGATTCTGGATCCCTGTGGCCTGGGAACATGAGTGAGGCGTGATTCTGGAAAACTGTGGCCTGGGAAAATGACATCTGTTTAGATTGTGGAATAGTGTGCCCTGGGAACCTGACTGAGCCTTCGTTCTGGAACTCTGTGGACTGGGAACATGACTGAGGTTTATTCTAGAACCCTGTAGCCTGGGAACATAACTGAGGATTGATTCTGGAACCCTGTGGCCTGGGAACATGACATCGGTGGATTCTGGAACCCTGTGGCCTGGGAACATGAGAACGGTTTGATTCTGGAACCCTGTGGCCTGGCAACATGACTGAGGCTTGATTCTGGAACCCTGTGGCCTGGCAACATGACTGAGGCTTGATTCTGGAACCGTGTGGCCTGGGAACTTGACTGGGGTTTGATCGCAGAAACCTGTGGACTGTCCACATGACTGAGGTTTCATGGTTGAACCCTGTGGCATGGCAACATGATTGAGGTTTGATTGTGGAACCCTCAGGCTTGGGAACATGACTGAGGCTTGATGGTGGAACCCTCTGGCCTGGAAACAGGAATGAGGTTTGATGGTGGAACCCTGCGGCCTGGCAACATGACTGAGGTTTGATTCTGGAAAACTGTGGCCTGGGAACATGACATCTGTTTAGATTGTGGAATAGTGTGCCCTGGGAAACTGACTGAGCCTTGGTTCTGGAACTCTGTGGACTAGGAACATGACTGAGGTTTATTCTAGAACCCTGTAGCCTGGGAACATAACTGAGGATTGATTCTGGAACCCTGTGGCCTGGGATCATGACATCGGTGGATTCTGGAAACCTGTGGCCTGGGAACATGAGAACGGTTTGATTCTGGAACCCTGTGGCCTGGCAACATGACTGAGGCTTGATTCTGGAACCCTGTGGCCTGGCAACATGACTGAGGCTTGATTCTGGAACCGTGTGGCCTGGGAAGTTGACTGGGGTTTGATCGCAGAAACCTGTGGACTGTCCACATAACTGAGGTTTGATGGTGGAACCCTGTGCACTGGGAACATGACTGAGGTTTGATGGTTGAACCCTGTGGCATGGCAACATGACTGAGGTTTGATTCTGGAAAACTGTGGCCTGGGAACATGACATCTGTTTAGATTGTGGAATAGTTTGCCCTGGGAACCTGACTGAGCCTTGGTTCTGGAACTCTGTGGACTGGGAACATGACTGAGGTTTATTCTAGAACCCTGTAGCCTGGGAACATAACTGAGGATTGATTCTGGAACCCTGTGGCCTGGGAACATGACATCGGTGGATTCTGGAACCCTGTGGCCTGGGAACATGAGAACGGTTTGATTCTGGAACCCTGTTGCCTGGCAACATGACTGAGGCTTGATTCTGGAACCCTGTGGCCTGGCAATATGACTCAGGTTTGATTCTGGATCCCTGTGGCCTGGGAACATGACTGAGGCGTGATTCTGGAAAACTGTGGCCTGGGAAAATGACATCTGTTTAGATTGTGGAATAGTGTGCCCTGGGAACCTGACTGAGCCTTCGTTCTGGAACTCTGTGGACTGGGAACATGACTGAGGTTTATTCTAGAACCCTGTAGCCTGGGAACATAACTGAGGATTGATTCTGGAAACCTGTGGCCTGGGAACATGACATCGGTGGATTCTGGAACCCTGTGGCCTGGGAACATGAGAACGGTTTGATTCTGGAACCCTGTGGCCTGGCAACATGACTGAGGCTTGATTCTGGAAACCTGTGGCCTGGCAACATGACTGAGGCTTGATTCTGGAACCGTGTGGCCTGGGAACTTGACTGGGGTTTGATCGCAGAAACCTGTGGACTGTCCACATGACTGAGGTTTCATGGTTGAACCCTGTGGCATGGCAACATGATTGAGGTTTGATTGTGGAACCCTCAGGCTTGGGAACATGACTGAGGCTTGATGGTGGAACCCTCTGGCCTGGAAACAGGAATGAGGTTTGATGGTGGAACCCTGCGGCCTGGCAACATGACTGAGGTTTGATTCTGGAAAACTGTGGCCTGGGAACATGACATCTGTTTAGATTGTGGAATAGTGTGCCCTGGGAAACTGACTGAGCCTTGGTTCTGGAACTCTGTGGACTAGGAACATGACTGAGGTTTATTCTAGAACCCTGTAGCCTGGGAACATAACTGAGGATTGATTCTGGAACCCTGTGGCCTGGGATCATGACATCGGTGGATTCTGGAACCCTGTGGCCTGGGAACATGAGAACGGTTTGATTCTGGAACCCTGTGGCCTGGCAACATGACTGAGGCTTGATTCTGGAACCCTGTGCCCTGGCAACATGACTGAGGCTTGATTCTGGAACCATGTGGCCTGGGAACTTGACTGGGGTTTAATCGCAGAAACCTGTGGACTGTCCACATGACTGAGGTTTGATGGTGGAACCCTGTGCACTGGGAACATGACTGAGGTTTGATGGTTGAACCCTGTGGCATGGCAACATGACTGAGTTTTGATTCTGGAAAACTGTGGCCTGGGAACATGACATCTGTTTAGATTGTGGAATAGTTTGCCCTGGGAACCTGACTGAGCCTTGGTTCTGGAACTCTGTGGACTGGGAACATGACTGAGGTTTATTCTAGAACCCTGTAGCCTGGGAACATAACTGAGGATTGATTCTGGAACCCTGTGGCCTGGGAACATGACATCGGTGGATTCTGGAACCCTGTGGCCTGGGAACATGAGAACGGTTTGATTCTGGAACCCTGTGGCCTGGCAACATGACTGAGGCTTGATTCTGGAACCCTGTGGCCTGGCAACGTGACTGAGGTTTGATTCTGGATCCCTGTGGCCTGGGAACATGACTGAGGCGTGATTCTGGAAAACTGTGGCCTGGGAAAATGACATCTGTTTAGATCGTGGAATAGTGTGCCCTGGGAACCTGACTGAGCCTTGGTTCTGGAACTCTGTGGACTGGGAACATGACTGAGGTTTATTCTAGAACCCTGTAGCCTGGGAACATAACTGAGGATTGATTCTGGAACCCTGTGGCCTGGGAACATGACATCGGTGGATTCTGGAACCCTGTGGCCTGGGAACATGAGAACGGTTTGATTCTGGATCCCTGTGGCCTGGGAACATGACTTTGGCGTGATTCTGGAAAACTGTGGCCTGGGAAAGTGACATCTGTTTAGATTGTGGAATAGTGTGCCCTGGGAACCTGACTGAGCCTTGGCTCTGGAGCTCTGTGGACTGGGAACATGACTGAGGTTTATTCTAGAACCCTGTAGCCTGGGAACATAACTGAGGATTGATTCTGGAACCCTGTGGCCTGGGAACATGACATCGGTGGATTCTGGAACCCTGTGGCCTGGGAACATGAGAACGGTTTGATTCTGGAAACCTATGGCCTGGCAACATCACTGAGGCTTGATTCTGGAACCCTGTGGCCTGGCAACATGACTGAGGTTTGATTCTGGAACCCTGTGGCCTGGGAACATGACTGAGGCGTGATTCTGGAAAACCGTGGCCTGGAAACATGACATCTGTTTAGATTGTGGAATAGTGTGCCCTGGGAACCTGACTGAGCCTTGGTTCTGGAACTCTGTAGACTGGGAACATGACTGAGGTTTATTCTAGAACCCTGTAGCCTGGGAACATAACTGATGATTGATTCTGGAACCCTGTCGCCTGGGAACTTGACATCGGTGGATTCTGGAACCCTGTGGCCTGGGAACATGAGAACGGTTTGATTCTGGAACCCTGTGGCCTGGCAACATGACTGAGGCTTGATTCTGGAACCCTGTGGCCTGGCAACATGACTGAGGCTTGATTCTGGAACCGTGTGGCCTGGGAACTTGACTGGGGTTTGATCGCAGAAACCTGTGGACTGTCCACATGACTGAGGTTTCATGGTTGAACCCTGTGGCATGGCAACATGATTGAGGTTTGATTGTGGAACCCTCAGGCTTGGGAACATGACTGAGGCTTGATGGTGGAACCCTCTGGCCTGGAAACAGGAATGAGGTTTGATGGTGGAACCCTGCGGCCTGGCAACATGACTGAGGTTTGATTCTGGAAAACTGTGGCCTGGGAACATGACATCTGTTTAGATTGTGGAATAGTGTGCCCTGGGAACCTGACTGAGCCTTGGTTCTGGAACTCTGTGGACTAGGAACATGACTGAGGTTTATTCTAGAACCCTGTAGCCTGGGAACATAACTGAGGATTGATTCTGGAACCCTGTGGCCTGGGATCATGACATTGGTGGATTCTGGAACCCTGTGGCCTGGGAACATGAGAACGGTTTGATTCTGGAACCCTGTGGCCTGGCAACATGACTGAGGCTTGATTCTGGAACCCTGTGCCCTGGCAACATGACTGAGGCTTGATTCTGGAACCATGTGGCCTGGGAACTTGACTGGGGTTTAATCGCAGAAACCTGTGGACTGTCCACATGACTGAGGTTTGATGGTGGAACCCTGTGCACTGGGAACATGACTGAGGTTTGATGGTTGAACCCTGTGGCATGGCAACATGACTGAGGTTTGATTCTGGAAAACTGTGGTCTGGGAACATGACATCTGTTTAGATTGTGGAATAGTTTGCCCTGGGAACCTGACTGAGCCTTGGTTCTGGAACTCTGTGGACTGGGAACATGACTGAGGTTTATTCTAGAACCCTGTAGCCTGGGAACATAACTGAGGATTGATTCTGGAACCCTGTGGCCTGGGAACATGACATTGGTGGATTCTGGAACCCTGTGGCCTGGGAACATGAGAACGGTTTGATTCTGGAACCCTGTGGCCTGGCAACATGACTGAGGCTTGATTCTGGAACCCTGTGGCCTGGCAACGTGACTGAGGTTTGATTCAGGATCCCTGTGGCCTGGGAACATGACTGAGGCGTGATTCTGGAAAACTGTGGCCTGGAAAAATGACATCTGTTTAGATCGTGGAATAGTGTGCCCTGGGAACCTGACTGAGCCTTGGTTCTGGAACTCTGTGGACTCGGAACATGACTGAGGTTTATTCTAGAACCCTGTAGCCTGGGAACATAACTGAGGATTGATTCTGGAACCCTGTGGCCTGGGAACATGACATCGGTGGATTCTGGAACCCTGTGGCCTGGGAACATGAGAACGGTTTGATTCTGGATCCCTGTGGCCTGGGAACATGACTTTGGCGTGATTCTGGAAAACTGTGGCCTGGGAAAGTGACATCTGTTTAGATTGTGGAATAGTGTGCCCTGGGAACCTGACTGAGCCTTGGCTCTGGAGCTCTGTGGACTGGGAACATGACTGAGGTTTATTCTAGAACCCTGTAGCCTGGGAACATAACTGAGGATTGATTCTGGAACCCTGTGGCCTGGGAACATGACATCGGTGGATTCTGGAACCCTGTGGCCTGGGAACATGAGAACGGTTTGATTCTGGAAACCTATGGCCTGGCAACATGACTGAGGCCTTGATTCTGGAACCCTGTGGCCTGGCAACATGACTGAGGTTTGATTCTGGATCCCTGTGGCCTGGGAACATGACTGAGGCGTGATTCTGGAAAACCGTGGCCTGGAAACATGACATCTGTTTAGATTGTGGAATAGTGTGCCCTGGGAACCTGACTGAGCCTTGGTTCTGGAACTCTGTAGACTGGGAACATGACTGAGGTTTATTCTAGAACCCTGTAGCCTGGGAACATAACTGATGATTGATTCTGGAACCCTGTGGCCTGGGAACTTGACATCGGTGGATTCTGGAACCCTGTGGCCTGGGAACATGAGAACGGTTTGATTCTGGAACCCTGTGGCCTGGCAACATGACTGAGGCTTGATTCTGGAACCGTGTGGCCTGGGAACTTGACTGGGGTTTGATCGCAGAAACCTGTGGACTGTCCACATGACTGAGGTTTGATGGTGGAACCCTGTGCACTGGGAACATGACTGAGGTTTGATGGTTGAACCCTGTGGCATGGCAACATGACTGAGGTTTGATTCTGGAAAACTGTGGCCTGGGAACATGACATCTGTTTAGATTGTGGAATAGTTTGCCCAGGGAACCTGACTGAGCCTTGGTTCTGGAACTCTGTGGACTGGGAACATGACTGAGGTTTATTCTAGAACCCTGTAGCCTGGGAACATAACTGAGGATTGTTTCTGGAACCCTGTGGCCTGGCAACATGACTGAGGTTTGATGGTGGAACCCTGTGGGCTGGGAACATGACTGAGGCGTGATTCTGGAAAACTGTGGCTTGGGAACATGACATCTGTTTAGATTGTGGAATAGTGTGCCCTGGGGACCTGACTGAGCCTTGGTTCTGGAACTCTGTGGACTGGGAACATGACTGAGGTTTATTCTAGAACCCTGTAGCCTGGGAACATAACTGAGGATTGATTCTGGAACCCTGTGGCCTGGGAACATGACATCGGTGGATTCTGGAACCCTGTGGCCTGGGAACATGAGAACGGTTTGATTCTGGAACCCTCTGGCCTGGCAACATGACTGAGGCTTGATTCTGGAACCCTGTGGCCTGGCAACATGACTCAGGTTTGATTCTGGATCCCTGTGGCCTGGGAACATGACTGAGGCGTGATTCTGGAAAACTGTGGCCTGGGAAAATGACATCTGTTTAGATTGTGGAATAGTGTGCCCTGGGAACCTGACTGAGCCTTGGTTCTGGAACTCTGTGGACTGGGAACATGACTGAGGTTTATTCTAGAACCCTGTAGCCTGGGAACATAACTGAGGATTGATTCTGGAACCCTGTGGCCTGGGAACATGACATCGGTGGATTCTGGAACCCTGTGGCCTGGGAACATGAGAACGGTTTGATTCTGGAACCCTGTGGCCTGGCAACATGACTGAGGCTTGATTCTGGAACCCTGTGGCCTGGCAACATGACTGAGGCTTGATTCTGGAACCGTGTGGCCTGGGAACTTGACTGGGGTTTGATCGCAGAAACCTGTGGACTGTCCACATGACTGAGGTTTGATGGTGGAACCCTGTGCACTGGGAACATGACTGAGGTTTGATGGTTGAACCCTGTGGCATGGCAACATGACTGAGGTTTGATTCTGGAAAACTGTGGCCTGGGAACATGACATCTGTTTAGATTGTGGAATAGTTTGCCCAGGGAACCTGACTGAGCCTTGGTTCTGGAACTCTGTGGACTGGGAACATGACTGAGGTTTATTCTAGAACCCTGTAGCCTGGGAACATAACTGAGGATTGTTTCTGGAACCCTGTGGCCTGGCAACATGACTGAGGTTTGATGGTGGAACCCTGTGGGCTGGGAACATGACTGAGGCGTGATTCTGGAAAACTGTGGCTTGGGAACATGACATCTGTTTAGATTGTGGAATAGTGTGCCCTGGGGACCTGACTGAGCCTTGGTTCTGGAACTCTGTGGACTGGGAACATGACTGAGGTTTATTCTAGAACCCTGTAGCCTGGGAACATAACTGAGGATTGATTCTGGAACCCTGTGGCCTGGGAACATGACATCGGTGGATTCTGGAACCCTGTGGCCTGGGAACATGAGAACGGTTTGATTCTGGAACCCTCTGGCCTGGCAACATGACTGAGGCTTGATTCTGGAACCCTGTGGCCTGGCAACATGACTCAGGTTTGATTCTGGATCCCTGTGGCCTGGGAACATGACTGAGGCGTGATTCTGGAAAACTGTGGCCTGGGAAAATGACATCTGTTTAGATTGTGGAATAGTGTGCCCTGGGAACCTGACTGAGCCTTGGTTCTGGAACTCTGTGGACTGGGAACATGACTGAGGTTTATTCTAGAACCCTGTAGCCTGGGAACATAACTGAGGATTGATTCTGGAACCCTGTGGCCTGGGAACATGACATCGGTGGATTCTGGAACCCTGTGGCCTGGGAACATGAGAACGGTTTGATTCTGGAACCCTGTGGCCTGGCAACATGACTGAGGCTTGATTCTGGAACCCTGTGGCCTGGCAACATGACTGAGGCTTGATTCTGGAACCGTGTGGCCTGGGAACTTGACTGGGGTTTGATCGCAGAAACCTGTGGACTGTCCACATGACTGAGGTTTGATGGTGGAACCCTGTGCACTGGGAACATGACTGAGGTTTGATGGTTGAACCCTGTGGCATGGCAACATGACTGAGGTTTGATTCTGGAAAACTGTGGCCTGGGAACATGATATCTGTTTAGATTGTGGAATAGTTTGCCCTGGGAACCTGACTGAGCCTTGGTTCTGGAACTCTGTGGACTGGGAACATGACTGAGGTTTATTCTAGAACCCTGTAGCCTGGGAACATAACTGAGGATTGATTCTGGAACCCTGTGGCCTGGGAACATGACATCGGTGGATTCTGGAACCCTGTGGCCTGGGAACATGAGAACGGTTTGATTCTGGAACCCTGTGGCCTGGCAACATGACTGAGGCTTGATTCTGGAACCCTGTGGCCTGGCAACATGACTGAGACTTGATTCTGGAACCGTGTGGCCTGGGAACTTGACTGGGGTTTGATCGCAGAAACCTGTGGACTGTCCACATGACTGAGGTTTGATGGTGGAACCCTGTGCACTGGGAACATGACTGAGGTTTGATGGTTGAACCCTGTGGCATGGCAACATGACTGAGGTTTGATTCTGGAAAACTGTGGCCTGGGAACATGACATCTGTTTAGATTGTGGAATAGTTTGCCCTGGGAACCTGACTGAGCCTTGGTTCTGGAACTCTGTGGACTGGGAACATGACTGAGGTTTATTCTAGAACCCTGTAGCCTGGGAACATAACTGAGGATTGATTCTGGAACCCTGTGGCCTGGGAACATGACATCGGTGGATTCTGGAACCCTGTGGCCTGGGAACATGAGAACGGTTTGATTCTGGAACCCTGTGGCCTGGCAACATGACTGAGGCTTGATTCTGGAACCCTGTGGCCTGGCAACGTGACTGAGGTTTGATTCTGGATCCCTGTGGCCTGGGAACATGACTGAGGCGTGATTCTGGAAAACTGTGGCCTGGAAAAATGACATCTGTTTAGATCGTGGAATAGTGTGCCCTGGGAACCTGACTGAGCCTTGGTTCTGGAACTCTGTGGACTGGGAACATGACTGAGGTTTATTCTAGAACCCTGTAGCCTGGGAACATAACTGAGGATTGATTCTGGAACCCTGTGGCCTGGGAACATGACATCGGTGGATTCTGGAACCCTGTGGCCTGGGAACATGAGAACGGTTTGATTCTGGATCCCTGTGGCCTGGGAACATGACTTTGGCGTGATTCTGGAAAACTGTGTCCTGGGAAAGTGACATCTGTTTAGATTGTGGAATAGTGTGCCCTGGGAACCTGACTGAGCCTTGGCTCTGGAGCTCTGTGGACTGGGAACATGACTGAGGTTTATTCTAGAACCCTGTAGCCTGGCAACATGACTGAGGCTTGATTCTGGAACCCTGTGGCCTGGCAATATGACTCAGGTTTGATTCTGGATCCCTGTGGCCTGGGAACATGGCTGAGGCGTGATTCTGGAAAACTGTGGCCTGGGAAAATGACATCTGTTTAGATTGTGAAATAGTGTGCCCTGGGAACCTGACTGAGCCTTGGTTCTGGAACTCTGAGGACTGGGAACATGACTGAGATTTATTCTAGAACCCTGTAGCCTGGGAACATAACTGAGAATTGATTCTGGAACCCTGTGGCCTGGGAACATGACATCGGTGGATTCTGGAACCCTGTGGCCTGGGAACATGAGAACGGTTTGATTCTGGAACCCTGTGGCCTGGCAACATGACTGAGGCTTGATTCTGGAACCCTGTGGCCTGGCAACATGACTGAGGCTTGATTCTGGAACCGTGTGGCCTGGGAACTTGACTGGGGTTTGATCGCAGAAACCTGTGGACTGTCCACATGACTGAGGTTTGATGGTGGAACCCTGTGCACTGGGAACATGACTGAGGTTTGATGGTTGAACCCTGTGGCATGGCAACATGACTGAGGTTTGATTCTGGAAAACTGTGGCCTGGGAACATGATATCTGTTTAGATTGTGGAATAGTTTGCCCTGGGAACCTGACTGAGCCTTGGTTCTGGAACTCTGTGGACTGGGAACATGACTGAGGTTTATTCTAGAACCCTGTAGCCTGGGAACATAACTGAGGATTGATTCTGGAACCCTGTGGCCTGGGAACATGACATCGGTGGATTCTGGAACCCTGTGGCCTGGGAACATGAGAACGGTTTGATTCTGGAACCCTGTGGCCTGGCAACATGACTGAGGCTTGATTCTGGAACCCTGTGGCCTGGCAACATGACTGAGACTTGATTCTGGAACCGTGTGGCCTGGGAACTTGACTGGGGTTTGATCGCAGAAACCTGTGGACTGTCCACATGACTGAGGTTTGATGGTGGAACCCTGTGCACTGGGAACATGACTGAGGTTTGATGGTTGAACCCTGTGGCATGGCAACATGACTGAGGTTTGATTCTGGAAAACTGTGGCCTGGGAACATGACATCTGTTTAGATTGTGGAATAGTTTGCCCTGGGAACCTGACTGAGCCTTGGTTCTGGAACTCTGTGGACTGGGAACATGACTGAGGTTTATTCTAGAACCCTGTAGCCTGGGAACATAACTGAGGATTGATTCTGGAACCCTGTGGCCTGGGAACATGACATCGGTGGATTCTGGAACCCTGTGGCCTGGGAACATGAGAACGGTTTGATTCTGGAACCCTGTGGCCTGGCAACATGACTGAGGCTTGATTCTGGAACCCTGTGGCCTGGCAACGTGACTGAGGTTTGATTCTGGATCCCTGTGGCCTGGGAACATGACTGAGGCGTGATTCTGGAAAACTGTGGCCTGGAAAAATGACATCTGTTTAGATCGTGGAATAGTGTGCCCTGGGAACCTGACTGAGCCTTGGTTCTGGAACTCTGTGGACTGGGAACATGACTGAGGTTTATTCTAGAACCCTGTAGCCTGGGAACATAACTGAGGATTGATTCTGGAACCCTGTGGCCTGGGAACATGACATCGGTGGATTCTGGAACCCTGTGGCCTGGGAACATGAGAACGGTTTGATTCTGGATCCCTGTGGCCTGGGAACATGACTTTGGCGTGATTCTGGAAAACTGTGTCCTGGGAAAGTGACATCTGTTTAGATTGTGGAATAGTGTGCCCTGGGAACCTGACTGAGCCTTGGCTCTGGAGCTCTGTGGACTGGGAACATGACTGAGGTTTATTCTAGAACCCTGTAGCCTGGCAACATGACTGAGGCTTGATTCTGGAACCCTGTGGCCTGGCAATATGACTCAGGTTTGATTCTGGATCCCTGTGGCCTGGGAACATGGCTGAGGCGTGATTCTGGAAAACTGTGGCCTGGGAAAATGACATCTGTTTAGATTGTGAAATAGTGTGCCCTGGGAACCTGACTGAGCCTTGGTTCTGGAACTCTGAGGACTGGGAACATGACTGAGATTTATTCTAGAACCCTGTAGCCTGGGAACATAACTGAGAATTGATTCTGGAACCCTGTGGCCTGGGAACATGACATCGGTGGATTCTGGAACCCTGTGGCCTGGGAACATGAGAACGGTTTGATTCTGGAACCCTGTGGCCTGGCAACATGACTGAGGCTTGATTCTGGAACCCTGTGGCCTGGCAACATGACTGAGGCTTGATTCTGGAACCGTGTGGCCTGGGAACTTGACTGGGGTTTGATCGCAGAAACCTGTGGACTGTCCATATGACTGAGGTTTCATGGTTGAACCCTGTGGCATGGCAACATGATTGAGGTTTGATTGTGGAACCCTCAGGCTTGGGAACATGACTGAGGCTTGATGGTGGAACCCTCAGGCCTGGAAACAGGAATGAGGTTTGATGGTGGAACCCTGCGGCCTGGCAACATGAGTGAGGTTTGATTCTGGAAAACTGTGGCCTGGGAACATGACATCTGTTTAGATTGTGGAATAGTGTGCCCTGGGAACCTGACTGAGCCTTGGTTCTTGAACTCTGTGGACTGGGAACATGACTGAGGTTTATTCTAGAACCCTGTAGCCTGGGAACATAACTGAGGATTGATTCTGGAACCCTGTGGCCTGGGAACATGACATCGGTGGATTCTGGAACCCTGTGGCCTGGGAACATGAGAACGGTTTGATTCTGGAACTCTGTGGCCTGGCAACATGACTGAGGCTTGATTCTGGAACCCTGTGGCCTGGCAACATGACTGAGGCTTGATTCTGGAACCCTGTGGCCTGGCAACATGACTGAGGCTTGATTCTGGAACCGTGTGGCCTGGGAACTTGACTGGGGTTTGATCGCAGAAACCTGTGGACTGTCCACATGACTGAGGTTTGATGGTGGAACCCTGTGCACTGGGAACATGACTGAGGTTTGATGGTTGAACCCTGTGGCATGGCAACATGACTGAGGTTTGATTCTGGAAAACTGTGGCCTGGGAACATGATATCTGTTTAGATTGTGGAATAGTTTGCCCTGGGAACCTGACTGAGCCTTGGTTCTGGAACTCTGTGGACTGGGAACATGACTGAGGTTTATTCTAGAACCCTGTAGCCTGGGAACATAACTGAGGATTGATTCTGGAACCCTGTGGCCTGGGAACATGACATCGGTGGATTCTGGAACCCTGTGGCCTGGGAACATGAGAACGGTTTGATTCTGGAACCCTGTGGCCTGGCAACATGACTGAGGCTTGATTCTGGAACCCTGTGGCCTGGCAACATGACTGAGACTTGATTCTGGAACCGTGTGGCCTGGGAACTTGACTGGGGTTTGATCGCAGAAACCTGTGGACTGTCCACATGACTGAGGTTTGATGGTGGAACCCTGTGCACTGGGAACATGACTGAGGTTTGATGGTTGAACCCTGTGGCATGGCAACATGACTGAGGTTTGATTCTGGAAAACTGTGGCCTGGGAACATGACATCTGTTTAGATTGTGGAATAGTTTGCCCTGGGAACCTGACTGAGCCTTGGTTCTGGAACTCTGTGGACTGGGAACATGACTGAGGTTTATTCTAGAACCCTGTAGCCTGGGAACATAACTGAGGATTGATTCTGGAACCCTGTGGCCTGGGAACATGACATCGGTGGATTCTGGAACCCTGTGGCCTGGGAACATGAGAACGGTTTGATTCTGGAACCCTGTGGCCTGGCAACATGACTGAGGCTTGATTCTGGAACCCTGTGGCCTGGCAACGTGACTGAGGTTTGATTCTGGATCCCTGTGGCCTGGGAACATGACTGAGGCGTGATTCTGGAAAACTGTGGCCTGGAAAAATGACATCTGTTTAGATCGTGGAATAGTGTGCCCTGGGAACCTGACTGAGCCTTGGTTCTGGAACTCTGTGGACTGGGAACATGACTGAGGTTTATTCTAGAACCCTGTAGCCTGGGAACATAACTGAGGATTGATTCTGGAACCCTGTGGCCTGGGAACATGACATCGGTGGATTCTGGAACCCTGTGGCCTGGGAACATGAGAACGGTTTGATTCTGGATCCCTGTGGCCTGGGAACATGACTTTGGCGTGATTCTGGAAAACTGTGTCCTGGGAAAGTGACATCTGTTTAGATTGTGGAATAGTGTGCCCTGGGAACCTGACTGAGCCTTGGCTCTGGAGCTCTGTGGACTGGGAACATGACTGAGGTTTATTCTAGAACCCTGTAGCCTGGCAACATGACTGAGGCTTGATTCTGGAACCCTGTGGCCTGGCAATATGACTCAGGTTTGATTCTGGATCCCTGTGGCCTGGGAACATGGCTGAGGCGTGATTCTGGAAAACTGTGGCCTGGGAAAATGACATCTGTTTAGATTGTGAAATAGTGTGCCCTGGGAACCTGACTGAGCCTTGGTTCTGGAACTCTGAGGACTGGGAACATGACTGAGATTTATTCTAGAACCCTGTAGCCTGGGAACATAACTGAGAATTGATTCTGGAACCCTGTGGCCTGGGAACATGACATCGGTGGATTCTGGAACCCTGTGGCCTGGGAACATGAGAACGGTTTGATTCTGGAACCCTGTGGCCTGGCAACATGACTGAGGCTTGATTCTGGAACCCTGTGGCCTGGCAACATGACTGAGGCTTGATTCTGGAACCGTGTGGCCTGGGAACTTGACTGGGGTTTGATCGCAGAAACCTGTGGACTGTCCATATGACTGAGGTTTCATGGTTGAACCCTGTGGCATGGCAACATGATTGAGGTTTGATTGTGGAACCCTCAGGCTTGGGAACATGACTGAGGCTTGATGGTGGAACCCTCAGGCCTGGAAACAGGAATGAGGTTTGATGGTGGAACCCTGCGGCCTGGCAACATGAGTGAGGTTTGATTCTGGAAAACTGTGGCCTGGGAACATGACATCTGTTTAGATTGTGGAATAGTGTGCCCTGGGAACCTGACTGAGCCTTGGTTCTTGAACTCTGTGGACTGGGAACATGACTGAGGTTTATTCTAGAACCCTGTAGCCTGGGAACATAACTGAGGATTGATTCTGGAACCCTGTGGCCTGGGAACATGACATCGGTGGATTCTGGAACCCTGTGGCCTGGGAACATGAGAACGGTTTGATTCTGGAACTCTGTGGCCTGGCAACATGACTGAGGCTTGATTCTGGAACCCTATGGCCTGGCAACATGACTGAGGTTTGATTCTGGATCCCTGTGGCCTGGGAACATGACTGGGCGTGATTCTGGAAAACTGTGGCCTGGGAAAATGACATCTGTTTAGATTGTGGAATAGTGTGCCCTGGGAACCTGACTGAGCCTTGGTTCTCGAACTCTGTGGACTGTCCACATGACTGAGGTTTGATGGTGGAACCCTGTGCACTGGGAACATGACTGAGGTTTGATGGTTGAACCCTGTGGCATGGCAACATGATTGAGGTTTGATTGTGGAATCCTCAGGCTTGGGAACATGACTGAGGCTTGATGGTGGAACCCTGTGGCCTGGAAAGAGGAATGACGTTTGATGGTGGAACCCTGCGGCCTGGCAACATGACTGAGGTTTGATTCTGGAAAACTGTGGCCTGGGAACATGACATCTGTTTAGATTGTGGAATAGTGTGCCCTGGGAACCTGACTGAGCCTTGGTTCTGGAACTCTGTGGACTGGGAACATGACTGAGGTTTATTCTAGAACCCTGTAGCCTGGGAACATAACTGAGGATTGATTCTGGAACCCTGTGGCCTGGGAACATGACATCGGTGGATTCTGGAACCCTGTGGCCTGGGAACATGAGAACGGTTTGATTCTGGAACCCTGTGGCCTGGCAACATGACTGAGGCTTGATTCTGGAACCCTGTGGCCTGGCAACATGACTGAGGTTTGATTCTGGATCCCTGTGGCCTGGGAACATGACTGAGGCGTGATTCGGGAAAACTGTGGCCTGGGAAAATGACATCTGTATAGATTGTGGAATAGTGTGCCCTGGGAACCTGACTGAGCCTTGGTTCTGGAACTCTGTAGACTGGGAACATGACTGCGGTTTATTCTAGAACCCTGTAGCCTGGGAACATAACTGAGGATTGATTCTGGAACCCTGTGGCCTGGGAACATGACATCGGTGGATTCTGGAACCCTGTGGCCTGGGAACATGAGAACGGTTTGATTCTGGAACCCTGTGGCCTGGCAACATGACTGAGGCTTGATTCTGGAACCCTGTGGCCTGGCAACATGACTGAGGCTTGATTCTGGAACCGTGTGGACTGGGAACTTGACTGGGGTTTGATCGCAGAAACCTGTGGACTGGCCACATGACTGAGGTTTCATGGTTGAACTCTGTGGCATGGCAGCATGATTGAGGTTTGATTGTGGAACCCTCAGGCTTGGGAACATGACTGAGGCTTGATGGTGGAACCCTCTGGCCTGGAAACAGGAATGAGGTTTGATGGTGGAACCCTGCGGCCTGGCAACATGACTGAGGTTTGATTCTGGAAAACTGTTGCCTGGGAACATGACATCTGTTTAGATTGTGGAATAGTGTGCCCTGGGAACCTGACTGAGCCTTGGTTCTGGAACCCTGTGGCCTGGGAACATGACATCGGTGGATTCTGGAACCCTGTGGCCTGGGAACATGAGAACGGTTTGATTCTGGAACCCTGTGGCCTGGCAACATGACTGAGGCTTGATTCTGGAACCCTGTGGCCTGGCAACATGACTGAGGTTTGATTCTGGATCCCTGTGGCCTGGGAACATGACTGAGGCGAGATTCGGGAAAACTGTGGCCTGGGAACATGACATCTGTTTAGATTGTGGAATAGTGTGCCCTGGGAACCTGACTGAGCCTTGGTTCTGGAACTCTGTGGACTGGGAACATGACTGAGGTTTATTCTAGAACCCTGTAGCCTGGGAACATAACTGAGGATTGATTCTGGAACCCTGTGGCCTGGGAACATGACATCGGTGGATTCTGGAACCCTGTGGCCTGGGAACATGAGAACGGTTTGATTCTGGAAACCTGTGGCCTGGCAACATGACTGAGGCTTGATTCTGGAACCCTGTGGCCTGGCAACATGACTGAGGTTTGATTCTGGATCCCTGTGGCCTGGGAACATGACTGAGGCGTGATTCGGGAAAACTGTGGCCTGGGAACATGACATCTGTTTAGATTGTGGAATAGTGTGCCCTGGGAACCTGACTGAGCCTTGGTTCTGGAACTCTGTGGACTGGGAACATGACTGAGGTTTATTCTAGAACCCTGTAGCCTGGGAACATAACTGAGGATTGATTCTGGAACCCTGTGGCCTGGGAACATGACATCGGTGGATTCTGGAACCCTGTGGCCTGGGAACATAAGAACGGTTTGATTCTGGAAACCTGTGGCCTGGCAAACATGACTGAGGCTTGATTCTGGAACCCTGTGGCCTGGCAACATGAGTGAGGTTTGATTCTGGATCCCTTTGGCCTGGGAACATGACTAAGGCGTGATTCGGAAAAACTGTTGCCTGGGAAAATGACATCTGTTTAGATTGTGGAATAGTGTGCCCTGGGAACCTGACTGAGCCTTGGTTCTGGAACTCTGTGGACTGGGAACATGACTGAGGTTTATTCTAGAACCCTGTAGCCTGGGAACATAACTGAGGATTGATTCTGGAACCCTGTGGCCTGGGAACATGACATCGGTGGATTCTGGAACCCTGTGGCCTGGGAACATGAGAACGGTTTCATTCTGGAACCCTGTGGCCTGGCAACATGACTGAGGCTTGATTCTGGAACCCTGTGGCCTGGCAACATGAATGAGGCTTGATTCTGGAACCGTGTGGCCTGGGAACTTGACTGGGGTTTGATCGCAGAAACCTGTGGACTGTCAACATGACTGAGGTTTGATGGGGGAACCCTGTGCCCTGGGAACATGACTGAGGTTTGATGGTTGAACCCTGTGGCATGGCAACATGACTGAGGTTTGATTCTGGAAAACTGTGGCCTGGGAACATGACATCTGTTTAGATTGTGGAATAGTGTGCCCTGGGAACCTGACTGAGCCTTGGTTCTCGAACTCTGTGGACTGTCCACATGACTGAGGTTTGATGGTGGAACCCTGTGCACTGGGAACATGACTGAGGTTTGATGGTTGAACCCTGTGGCATGGCAACATGATTGAGGTTTGATTGTGGAATCCTCAGGCTTGGGAACATGACTGAGGCTTGATGGTGGAACCCTGTGGCCTGGAAAGAGGAATGACGTTTGATGGTGGAACCCTGCGGCCTGGCAACATGACTGAGGTTTGATTCTGGAAAACTGTGGCCTGGGAACATGACATCTGTTTAGATTGTGGAATAGTGTGCCCTGGGAACCTGACTGAGCCTTGGTTCTGGAACTCTGTGGACTGGGAACATGACTGAGGTTTATTCTAGAACCCTGTAGCCTGGGAACATAACTGAGGATTGATTCTGGAACCCTGTGGCCTGGGAACATGACATCGGTGGATTCTGGAACCCTGTGGCCTGGGAACATGAGAACGGTTTGATTCTGGAACCCTGTGGCCTGGCAACATGACTGAGGCTTGATTCTGGAACCCTGTGGCCTGGCAACATGACTGAGGTTTGATTCTGGATCCCTGTGGCCTGGGAACATGACTGAGGCGTGATTCGGGAAAACTGTGGCCTGGGAAAATGACATCTGTATAGATTGTGGAATAGTGTGCCCTGGGAACCTGACTGAGCCTTGGTTCTGGAACTCTGTAGACTGGGAACATGACTGCGGTTTATTCTAGAACCCTGTAGCCTGGGAACATAACTGAGGATTGATTCTGGAACCCTGTGGCCTGGGAACATGACATCGGTGGATTCTGGAACCCTGTGGCCTGGGAACATGAGAACGGTTTGATTCTGGAACCCTGTGGCCTGGCAACATGACTGAGGCTTGATTCTGGAACCCTGTGGCCTGGCAACATGACTGAGGCTTGATTCTGGAACCGTGTGGACTGGGAACTTGACTGGGGTTTGATCGCAGAAACCTGTGGACTGGCCACATGACTGAGGTTTCATGGTTGAACCCTGTGGCATGGCAGCATGATTGAGGTTTGATTGTGGAACCCTCAGGCTTGGGAACATGACTGAGGCTTGATGGTGGAACCCTCTGGCCTGGAAACAGGAATGAGGTTTGATGGTGGAACCCTGCGGCCTGGCAACATGACTGAGGTTTGATTCTGGAAAACTGTGGCCTGGGAACATGACATCTGTTTAGATTGTGGAATAGTGTGCCCTGGGAACCTGACTGAGCCTTGGTTCTGGAACCCTGTGGCCTGGGAACATGACATCGGTGGATTCTGGAACCCTGTGGCCTGGGAACATGAGAACGGTTTGATTCTGGAACCCTGTGGCCTGGCAACATGACTGAGGCTTGATTCTGGAACCCTGTGGCCTGGCAACATGACTGAGGTTTGATTCTGGATCCCTGTGGCCTGGGAACATGACTGAGGCGAGATTCGGGAAAACTGTGGCCTGGGAACATGACATCTGTTTAGATTGTGGAATAGTGTGCCCTGGGAACCTGACTGAGCCTTGGTTCTGGAACTCTGTGGACTGGGAACATGACTGAGGTTTATTCTAGAACCCTGTAGCCTGGGAACATAACTGAGGATTGATTCTGGAACCCTGTGGCCTGGGAACATGACATCGGTGGATTCTGGAACCCTGTGGCCTGGGAACATGAGAACGGTTTGATTCTGGAAACCTGTGGCCTGGCAACATGACTGAGGCTTGATTCTGGAACCCTGTGGCCTGGCAACATGACTGAGGTTTGATTCTGGATCCCTGTGGCCTGGGAACATGACTGAGGCGTGATTCGGGAAAACTGTGGCCTGGGAACATGACATCTGTTTAGATTGTGGAATAGTGTGCCCTGGGAACCTGACTGAGCCTTGGTTCTGGAACTCTGTGGACTGGGAACATGACTGAGGTTTATTCTAGAACCCTGTAGCCTGGGAACATAACTGAGGATTGATTCTGGAACCCTGTGGCCTGGGAACATGACATCGGTGGATTCTGGAACCCTGTGGCCTGGGAACATAAGAACGGTTTGATTCTGGAAACCTGTGGCCTGGCAAACATGACTGAGGCTTGATTCTGGAACCCTGTGGCCTGGCAACATGAGTGAGGTTTGATTCTGGATCCCTTTGGCCTGGGAACATGACTAAGGCGTGATTCGGAAAAACTGTTGCCTGGGAAAATGACATCTGTTTAGATTGTGGAATAGTGTGCCCTGGGAACCTGACTGAGCCTTGGTTCTGGAACTCTGTGGACTGGGAACATGACTGAGGTTTATTCTAGAACCCTGTAGCCTGGGAACATAACTGAGGATTGATTCTGGAACCCTGTGGCCTGGGAACATGACATCGGTGGATTCTGGAACCCTGTGGCCTGGGAACATGAGAACGGTTTCATTCTGGAACCCTGTGGCCTGGCAACATGACTGAGGCTTGATTCTGGAACCCTGTGGCCTGGCAACATGAATGAGGCTTGATTCTGGAACCGTGTGGCCTGGGAACTTGACTGGGGTTTGATCGCAGAAACCTGTGGACTGTCAACATGACTGAGGTTTGATGGGGGAACCCTGTGCCCTGGGAACATGACTGAGGTTTGATGGTTGAACCCTGTGGCATGGCAACATGACTGAGGTTTGATTCTGGAAAACTGTGGCCTGGGAACATGACATCTGTTTAGATTGTGGAATAGTGTGCCCTGGGAACCTGACTGAGCCTTGGTTCTCGAACTCTGTGGACTGTCCACATGACTGAGGTTTGATGGTGGAACCCTGTGCACTGGGAACATGACTGAGGTTTGATGGTTGAACCCTGTGGCATGGCAACATGATTGAGGTTTGATTGTGGAATCCTCAGGCTTGGGAACATGACTGAGGCTTGATGGTGGAACCCTGTGGCCTGGAAAGAGGAATGACGTTTGATGGTGGAACCCTGCGGCCTGGCAACATGACTGAGGTTTGATTCTGGAAAACTGTGGCCTGGGAACATGACATCTGTTTAGATTGTGGAATAGTGTGCCCTGGGAACCTGACTGAGCCTTGGTTCTGGAACTCTGTGGACTGGGAACATGACTGAGGTTTATTCTAGAACCCTGTAGCCTGGGAACATAACTGAGGATTGATTCTGGAACCCTGTGGCCTGGGAACATGACATCGGTGGATTCTGGAACCCTGTGGCCTGGGAACATGAGAACGGTTTGATTCTGGAACCCTGTGGCCTGGCAACATGACTGAGGCTTGATTCTGGAACCCTGTGGCCTGGCAACATGACTGAGGTTTGATTCTGGATCCCTGTGGCCTGGGAACATGACTGAGGCGTGATTCGGGAAAACTGTGGCCTGGGAAAATGACATCTGTATAGATTGTGGAATAGTGTGCCCTGGGAACCTGACTGAGCCTTGGTTCTGGAACTCTGTAGACTGGGAACATGACTGCGGTTTATTCTAGAACCCTGTAGCCTGGGAACATAACTGAGGATTGATTCTGGAACCCTGTGGCCTGGGAACATGACATCGGTGGATTCTGGAACCCTGTGGCCTGGGAACATGAGAACGGTTTGATTCTGGAACCCTGTGGCCTGGCAACATGACTGAGGCTTGATTCTGGAACCCTGTGGCCTGGCAACATGACTGAGGCTTGATTCTGGAACCGTGTGGACTGGGAACTTGACTGGGGTTTGATCGCAGAAACCTGTGGACTGGCCACATGACTGAGGTTTCATGGTTGAACCCTGTGGCATGGCAGCATGATTGAGGTTTGATTGTGGAACCCTCAGGCTTGGGAACATGACTGAGGCTTGATGGTGGAACCCTCTGGCCTGGAAACAGGAATGAGGTTTGATGGTGGAACCCTGCGGCCTGGCAACATGACTGAGGTTTGATTCTGGAAAACTGTGGCCTGGGAACATGACATCTGTTTAGATTGTGGAATAGTGTGCCCTGGGAACCTGACTGAGCCTTGGTTCTGGAACCCTGTGGCCTGGGAACATGACATCGGTGGATTCTGGAACCCTGTGGCCTGGGAACATGAGAACGGTTTGATTCTGGAACCCTGTGGCCTGGCAACATGACTGAGGCTTGATTCTGGAACCCTGTGGCCTGGCAACATGACTGAGGTTTGATTCTGGATCCCTGTGGCCTGGGAACATGACTGAGGCGAGATTCGGGAAAACTGTGGCCTGGGAACATGACATCTGTTTAGATTGTGGAATAGTGTGCCCTGGGAACCTGACTGAGCCTTGGTTCTGGAACTCTGTGGACTGGGAACATGACTGAGGTTTATTCTAGAACCCTGTAGCCTGGGAACATAACTGAGGATTGATTCTGGAACCCTGTGGCCTGGGAACATGACATCGGTGGATTCTGGAACCCTGTGGCCTGGGAACATGAGAACGGTTTGATTCTGGAAACCTGTGGCCTGGCAACATGACTGAGGCTTGATTCTGGAACCCTGTGGCCTGGCAACATGACTGAGGTTTGATTCTGGATCCCTGTGGCCTGGGAACATGACTGAGGCGTGATTCGGGAAAACTGTGGCCTGGGAACATGACATCTGTTTAGATTGTGGAATAGTGTGCCCTGGGAACCTGACTGAGCCTTGGTTCTGGAACTCTGTGGACTGGGAACATGACTGAGGTTTATTCTAGAACCCTGTAGCCTGGGAACATAACTGAGGATTGATTCTGGAACCCTGTGGCCTGGGAACATGACATCGGTGGATTCTGGAACCCTGTGGCCTGGGAACATAAGAACGGTTTGATTCTGGAAACCTGTGGCCTGGCAAACATGACTGAGGCTTGATTCTGGAACCCTGTGGCCTGGCAACATGAGTGAGGTTTGATTCTGGATCCCTTTGGCCTGGGAACATGACTAAGGCGTGATTCGGAAAAACTGTGGCCTGGGAAAATGACATCTGTTTAGATTGTGGAATAGTGTGCCCTGGGAACCTGACTGAGCCTTGGTTCTGGAACTCTGTGGACTGGGAACATGACTGAGGTTTATTCTAGAACCCTGTAGCCTGGGAACATAACTGAGGATTGATTCTGGAACCCTGTGGCCTGGGAACATGACATCGGTGGATTCTGGAACCCTGTGGCCTGGGAACATGAGAACGGTTTGATTCTGGAACCCTGTGGCCTGGCAACATGACTGAGGCTTGATTCTGGAACCCTGTGGCCTGGCAACATGAATGAGGCTTGATTCTGGAACCGTGTGGCCTGGGAACTTGACTGGGGTTTGATCGCAGAAACCTGTGGACTGTCAACATGACTGAGGTTTGATGGGGGAACCCTGTGCCCTGGGAACATGACTGAGGTTTGATGGTTGAACCCTGTGACATGGCAACATGACTGAGGTTTGATTCTGGAAAACTGTGGCCTGGGAACATGACATCTGTTTAGATTGTGGAATAGTTTGCCCTGGGAACCTGACTGAGCCTTGGTTCTGGAACTCTGTGGACTGGGAACATGACTGAGGTTTATTCTAGAACCCTGTAGCCTGGGAACATAACTGAGGATTGATTCTGGAACCCTGTGGCCTGGGAACATGAGAACGGTTTGATTCTGGATCCCTGTGGCCTGGGAACATGACTGAGGCGTGATTCTGGAAAACTGTGGCCTGGGAAAAAGACATGTGTTTAGATTGTGGAATAGTGTGCCCTGGGAACCTGACTGAGCCTTGGTTCTGGAGCTCTGTGGACTGGGAACATGACTGAGGTTTATTCTAGAACCCTGTAGCCTGGGAACATAACTTAGGATTGATTCTGGAACCCTGTGGCCTGGGAACATGACATCGGTGGATTCTGGAACCCTGTGGCCTGGGAACATGAGAACGGTTTGATTCTGGAACCCTGTGGCCTGGCAACATGACTGAGGCTTGATTCTGGAACCCTGTGGCCTGGCAACATGACTGAGGTTTGATTCTGGATCCCTGTGGCCTGGGAACATGACTGAGGCGTGATTCTGGAAAACTGTGGCCTGGAAACATGACATCTGTTTAGATTGTGGAATAGTGTGCCCTGGGAACCTGACTGAGCCTTGGTTCTGGAACTCTGTAGACTGGGAACATGACTGAGGTTTATTCTAGAACCCTGTAGCCTGGGAACATAACTGAGGATTGATTCTGGAACCCTGTGGCCTGGGAACATGACATCGGTGGATTCTGGAACCCTGTGGCCTGGGAACATGAGAACGGTTTCATTCTGGAACCCTGTGGCCTGGCAACATGACTGAGGCTTGATTCTGGAACACTGTGGCTTGGCAACATGACTGAGGCTTGATTCTGGAACCGTGTGGCCTGGGAAATTGACTGGGGTTTGATCGCAGAAACCTGGGGACTGTCCACATGAGTGAGGTTTGATGCTTGAACCCTGTGGCATGGCAACATGATTGAGGTTTGATTGTGGAACCCTCAGGCTTGGGAACATGACTGAGGCTTGATGGTGGAACCCTCTGGCCTGGAAACATGAATGAGGTTTGATGGTGGAACACTGCGGCCTGGCAACATGAGTGAGGTTTGATTCTGGAAAACTGTGGCCTGGAAACATGACATCTGTTTAGATTGTGGAATAGTGTGCCCTGGGAACCTGACTGAGCCTTGGTTCTGGAACTCTGTGGACTGGGAACATGACTGAGGTTTATTTTAGAACCCTGTAGCCTGGGAACATAACTGAGGATTGATTCTGGAACCCTGTGGCCAGGGAACATGACATCGGTGGATTCTGGAACCCTGTGGCCTGGGAACATGACTGAGGCTTGATTCTGGAACCCTGTGGCCTGGCAACATGACTGAGGCTAGATTCTGGAACCGTGTGGCCTGGGAACTTGACTGGGATTTGATCACAGAAACCTGTGGATTGCCCCCATGACTGAGGTTTGATGGTGGAACCCTGTGCACTGGGAACATGACTGAGGTTTGATGGTTGAACCCTGTGGAATGGCAACATGACTGAGGTTTGATTCTGGAAAACTGTGGCCTGGGAACATGACATCTGTTTAGATTGTGGAATAGTGTGCCCTGGGAAACTGACTGAGCCTTGGTTCTGGAACTCTGTGGACTGGGAACATGACTGAGGTTTATTCTAGAACCCTGTAGCCTGGGAACATAACTGAGGATTGATTCTGGAACCCTGTGGCCTGGGAACATGACATCGGTGGATTCTGGAACCCTGTGGCCTGGGAACATGAGAACGGTTTGATTCTGGAACCCTGTGTCCTGGCAACATGACTAAGGCTTGATTCTGGAACCCTGTGGCCTGGCAACATGACTGAGGCTTGATTCTGGAACCGTGTGGCCTGGGAACTTGACTGGGGTTTGATCGCAGAAACCTGTGGACTGTCCACATGACTGAGGTTTCATGGTTGAACCGTGTGGCATGGCAACATCATTGAGGCTTGATTGTGGAACCCTCAGGCTTGGGAACATGACTGAGGCTTGATGGTGGAACCCTCTGGCCTGGAAACAGGAATGAGGTTTGATGGTGGAACCCTGCGGCCTGGCAACATGACTGAGGTTTGATTCTCGAAAACTGTGGCCTGGGAACATGACATCTGTTTAGATTGTGGAATAGTGTGCCCTGGGAACCTGACTGAGCCTTGGTTCTGGAACTCTGTGGACTGGGAACATGACTGAGGTTTATTCTAGAACCCTGTAGCCTGGGAACATAACTGAGGATTGATTCTGGAACCCTGTGGCCTGGGAACATGACATCGGTGGATTCTGGAACCCTGTGGCCTGGGAACATGAGAACGGTTTGATTCTGGAACCCTGTGGACTGGCAACATGACTGAGGCTTGATTCTGGAACCCTGTGGCCTGGCAATATGACTCAGGTTTGATTCTGGATCCCTGTGGCCTGGGAACATGACTGAGGCGTGATTCTGGAAAACTGTGGCCTGGGAAAATGACATCTGTTTAGATTGTGGAATAGTGTGCCCTGGGAACCTGACTGAGCCTTGGTTCTGGAACTCTGTGGACTGGGAACATGACTGAGGTTTATTCTAGAACCCTGTAGCCTGGGAACATAACTGAGGATTGATTCTGGAACCCTGTGGCCTGGGAACATGACATCGGTGGATTCTGGAACCCTGTGGCCTGGGAACATGAGAACGGTTTGATTCTGGAACCCTGTGGCCTGGCAACATGACAGAGGCTTGATTCTGGAACCCTGTGGCCTGGCAACATGACTGAGGCTTGATTCTGGAACCGTGTGGCCTGGGAAATTGACTGGGATTTGATCGCAGAAACCTGTGGACTGTCCACATGACTGAGGTTTGATGGTGGAACCCTGTGCACTGGGAACATGACTGAGGTTTGATGGTTGAACCCTGTGGCATGGCAACATGACTGAGGTTTGATTCTGGAAAACTGAGGCCTGGGAACATGACATCTGTTTAGATTGTGGAATAGTTTGCCCTGGGAACCTGACTGAGCCTTGGTTCTGGAACTCTGTGGACTGGGAACATGACTGAGGTTTATTCTAGAACCCTGTAGCCTGGGAACATAACTGAGGATTGATTCTGGAACCCTGTGGCCTGGGAACATGACATCGGTGGATTCTGGAACCCTGTGGCCTGGGAACATGAGAACGGTTTGATTCTGGAACCCTGTGGCCTGGCAACATGACTGAGGCTTGATTCTGGAACCCTGTGGCCTGGCAACATGCCTGAGGTTTGATTCTGGATCCCTGTGGCCTGGGAACATGACTGAGGCGTGATTCTGGAAAACTGTGGCCTGGAAAAATGACATCTGTTTAGATCGTGGAATAGTGTGCCCTGGGAACCTGACTGAGCCTTGGTTCTGGAACTCTGTGGACTGGGAACATGACTGAGGTTTATTCTAGAACCCTGTAGCCTGGGAACATAACTGAGGATTGATTCTGGAACCCTGTGTCCTGGGAACATGACATCGGTGGATTCTGGAACCCTGTGGCCTGGGAACATGAGAACGGTTTGATTCTGGAACCCTGTGGCCTGGCAACATGACTGAGGCTTGATTCTGGAACCCTGTGGCCTGGCAACATGACTGAGGCTTGATTCTGGAACCGTGTGGCCTGGGAACTTGACTGGGGTTTGATCGCAGAAACCTGTGGACTGTCCACATGACTGAGGTTTGATGGTGGAACCCTGTGCACTGGGAACATGACTGAGGTTTGATGGTAGAACCCTGTGGCATTGCAACATGACTGAGGTTTGATTCTGGAAAACTGTGGCCTGGGAACATGACATCTGTTTAGATTGTGGAATAGTTTGCCCTGGGAACCTGACTGAGCGTTGGTTCTGGAACTCTGTGGACTGGGAACATGACTGAGGTTTATTCTAGAACCCTGTAGCCTGGGAACATAACTGAGGATTGATTCTGGAACCCTGTGGCCTGGGAACATGACATCGGTGGATTCTGGAACCCTGTGGCCTGGGAACATGAGAACGGTTTGATTCTGGAACCCTGTGGCCTGGCAACATGACTGAGGCTTGATTCTGGAACCCTGTGGCCTGGCAACATGACTGAGGTTTGATTCTGGATCCCTGTGGCCTGGGAACATGACTGAGGCGTGATTCTGGAAAACTGTGGCCTGGAAAAATGACATCTGTTTAGATCGTGGAATAGTGTGCCCTAGGAACCTGACTGAGCCTTGGTTCTGGAACTCTATGGACTGGGAACATGACTGAGGTTTATTCTAGAACCCTGTAGCCTGGGAACATAACTGAGGATTGATTCTGGAACCCTGTGGCCTGGGAACATGACATCGGTGGATTCTGGAACCCTGTGGCCTGGGAACATGAGAACGGTTTGATTCTGGATCCCTGTGGCCTGGGAACATGACTTTGGCGTGATTCTGGAAAACTGTGGCCTGGGAAAGTGACATCTGTTTAGATTGTGGAATAGTGTGCCCTGGGAACCTGACTGAGCCTTGGCTCTGGAGCTCTGTGGACTGGGAACATGACTGAGGTTTATTCTAGAACCCTGTAGCCTGGGAACATAACTGAGGATTGATTCTGGAACCCTGTGGCCTGGGAACATGACATCGGTGGATTCTGGAACCCTGTGGCCTGGGAACATGAGAACGGTTTGATTCTGGAAACGTATGGCCTGGCAACATGACTGAGGCTTGATTCTGGAACCCTGTGGCCTGGCAACATGACTGAGGTTTGATTCTGGATCCCTGTGGCCTGGGAACATGACTGAGGCGTGATTCTGGAAAACTGTGGCCTGGAAACATGACATCTGTTTAGATTGTGGAATAGTGTGCCCTGGGAACCTGACTGAGCCTTGGTTCTGGAACTCTGTAGGCTGGGAACATGACTGAGGTTTATTCTAGAACCCTGTAGCCTGGGAACATAACTGAGGATTGATTCTGGAACCCTGTGGCCTGGGAACTTGACATCGGTGGATTCTGGAACCCTGGGGCCTGGGAACATGAGAACGGTTTGATTCTGGAACCCTGTGGCCTGGCAACATGACTGAGGCTTGATTCTGGAACCCTGTGGCCTGGCAACATGACTGAGGGTTGATTCTGGAACCGTGTGGCCTGGGAACATGACTGAGGCGTGATTCTGGAAAACTGTGGCCTGGGAACATGACATCTGTTTAGATCGTGGAATAGTGTGCCCTGGGAACCTGACTGAGCCTTGGTTCTGGAACTCTATGGACTGGGAACATGACTGAGGTTTATTCTAGAACCCTGTAGCCTGGGAACATAACTGAGGATTGATTCTGGAACCCTGTGGCCTGGGAACATGACATCGGTGGATTCTGGAACCCTGTGGCCTGGGAACATGAGAACGGTTTGATTCTGGATCCCTGTGGCCTGGGAACATGACTTTGGCGTGATTCTGGAAAACTGTGGCCTGGGAAAGTGACATCTGTTTAGATTGTGGAATAGTGTGCCCTGGGAACCTGACTGAGCCTTGGCTCTGGAGCCCTGTGGACTGGGAACATGACTGAGGTTTATTCTAGAACCCTGTAGCCTGGGAACATAACTGAGGATTGATTCTGGAACCCTGTGGCCTGGGAACATGACATCGGTGGATTCTGGAACCCTGTGGCCTGGGAACATGAGAACGGTTTGATTCTGGAAACGTATGGCCTGGCAACATGACTGAGGCTTGATTCTGGAACCCTGTGGCCTGGCAACATGACTGAGGTTTGATTCTGGATCCCTGTGGCCTGGGAACATGACTGAGGCGTGATTCTGGAAAACTGTGGCCTGGAAACATGACATCTGTTTAGATTGTGGAATAGTGTGCCCTGGGAACCTGACTGAGCCTTGGTTCTGGAACTCTGTAGGCTGGGAACATGACTGAGGTTTATTCTAGAACCCTGTAGCCTGGGAACATAACTGAGGATTGATTCTGGAACCCTGTGGCCTGGGAACTTGACATCGGTGGATTCTGGAACCCTGTGGCCTGGGAACATGAGAACGGTTTGATTCTGGAACCCTGTGGCCTGGCAACATGACTGAGGCTTGATTCTGGAACCCTGTGGCCTGGCAACATGACTGAGGGTTGATTCTGGAACCGTGTGGCCTGGGAACTTGACTGGGGTTTGATCGCAGAAACCTGTGGACTGTCCACATGACTGAGGTTTCATGGTTCAACCCTGTGGCATGGCAACATGATTGAGGTTTGATTGTGGAATAGTGTGCCCTGGGAACCTAACTGAGTCTTGGTTCTGGAACTCTATGGACTGGGAACATGACTGAGGTTTATTCTAGAACCCTGTAGCCTGGGAACATAACTGAGGATTGATTCTGGAACCCTGTGGCCTGGGAACATGACATCGGTGGATTCTGGAACCCTGTGGCCTGGGAACATGAGAACGGTTTGATTCTGGATCCCTGTGGCCTGGGAACATGACTTTGGCGTGATTCTGGAAAACTGTGTCCTGGGAAAGTGACATCTGTTTAGATTGTGGAATAGTGTGCCCTGGGAACCTGACTGAGCCTTGGCTCTGGAGCTCTGTGGACTGGGAACATGACTGAGGTTTATTCTAGAACCCTGTAGCCTGGCAACATGACTGAGGCTTGATTCTGGAACCCTGTGGCCTGGCAATATGACTCAGGTTTGATTCTGGATCCCTGTGGCCTGGGAACATGACTGAGGCGTGATTCTGGAAAACTGTGGCCTGGAAAAATGACATCTGTTTAGATCGTGGAATAGTGTGCCCTGGGAACCTGACTGAGCCTTGGTTCTGGAACTCTGTGGACTGGGAACATGACTGAGGTTTGATTCTGGAACCCTGTGGCCTGGCAATATGACTCAGGTTTGATTCTGGATCCCTGTGGCCTGGGAACATGACTGAGGCGTGATTCTGGAAAACTGTGGCCTGGGAAAATGACATCTGTTTAGATTGTGGAATAGTGTGCCCTGGGAACCTGACTGAGCCTTGGTTCTGGAACTCTGAGGACTGGGAACATGACTGAGATTTATTCTAGAACCCTGTAGCCTGGGAACATAACTGAGGATTGATTCTGGAACCCTGTGGCCTGGGAACATGACATCGGTGGATTCTGGAACCCTGTGGCCTGGGAACATAAGAACGGTTTGATTCTGGAACCCTGTGGCCTGGCAACATGACTGAGGCTTGATTCTGGAACCCTGTGGCCTGGCAACATGACTGAGGCTTGATTCTGGAACCGTGTGGCCTGGGAACTTGACTGGGGTTTGATCGCAGAAACCTGTGGACTGTCCATATGACTGAGGTTTCATGGTTGAACCCTGTGGCATGGCAACATGATTGAGGTTTGATTGTGGAACCCTCAGGCTTGGGAACATGACTGAGGCTTGATGGTGGAACCCTCAGGCCTGGAAACAGGAATGAGGTTTGATGGTGGAACCCTGCGGCCTGGCAACATGAGTGAGGTTTGATTCTGGAAAACTGTGGCCTGGGAACATGACATCTGTTTAGATTGTGGAATAGTGTGCCCTGGGAACCTGACTGAGCCTTGGTTCTTAAACTCTGTGGACTGGGAACATGACTGAGGTTTATTCTAGAACCCTGTAGCCTGGGAACATAACTGAGGATTGATTCTGGAACCCTGTGGCCTGGGAACATGACATCGGTGGATTCTGGAACCCTGTGGCCTGGGAACATGAGAACGGTTTGATTCTGGAACTCTGTGGCCTGGCAACATGACTGAGGCTTGATTCTGGAACCCTGTGGCCTGGCAACATGACTGAGGTTTGATTCTGGATCCCTGTGGCCTGGGAACATGACTGGGCGTGATTCTGGAAAACTGTGGCCTGGGAAAATGACATCTGTTTAGATTGTGGAATAGTGTGCCCTGGGAACCTGACTGAGCCTTGGTTCTCGAACTCTGTGGACTGTCCACATGACTGAGGTTTGATGGTGGAACCCTGTGCACTGGGAACATGACTGAGGTTTGATGGTTGAACCCTGTGGCATGGCAACATGATTGAGGTTTGATTGTGGAATTCTCAGGCTTGGGAACATGACTGAGGCTTGATGGTGGAACCCTGTGGCCTGGAAAGAGGAATGACGTTTGATGGTGGAACCCTGCGGCCTGGCAACATGACTGAGGTTTGATTCTGGAAAACTGTGGCCTGGGAACATGACATCTGTTTAGATTGTGGAATAGTGTGCCCTGGGAACCTGACTGAGCCTTGGTTCTGGAACTCTGTGGACTGGGAACATGACTGAGGTTTATTCTAGAACCCTGTAGCCTGGGAACATAACTGAGGATTGATTCTGGAACCCTGTGGCCTGGGAACATGACATCGGTGGATTCTGGAACCCTGTGGCCTGGGAACATGAGAACGGTTTGATTCTGGAACCCTGTGGCCTGGCAACATGACTGAGGCTTGATTCTGGAACCCTGTGGCCTGGCAACATGACTGAGGTTTGATTCTGGATCCCTGTGTCCTGGGAACATGACTGAGGCGTGATTCGGGAAAACTGTGGCCTGGGAAAATGACATCTGTATAGATTGTGGAATAGTGTGCCCTGGGAAACTGACTGAGCCTTGGTTCTGGAACTCTGTAGACTGGGAACATGACTGCGGTTTATTCTAGAACCCTGTAGCCTGGGAACATAACTGAGGATTGATTCTGGAACCCTGTGGCCTGGGAACATGACATCGGTGGATTCTGGAACCCTGTGGCCTGGGAACATGAGAACGGTTTGATTCTGGAACCCTGTGGCCTGGCAACATGACTGAGGCTTGATTCTGGAACCCTGTGGCCTGGCAACATGACTGAGGCTTGATTCTGGAACCGTGTGGACTGGGAACTTGACTGGGGTTTGATCGCAGAAACCTGTGGACTGGCCACATGACTGAGGTTTCATGGTTGAACCCTGTGGCATGGCAGCATGATTGAGGTTTGATTGTGGAACCCTCAGGCTTGGGAACATGACTGAGGCTTGATGGTGGAACCCTCTGGCCTGGAAACAGGAATGAGGTTTGATGGTGGAACCCTGCGGCCTGGCAACATGACTGAGGTTTGATTCTGGAAAACTGTGGCCTGGGAACATGACATCTGTTTAGATTGTGGAATAGTGTGCCCTGGGAACCTGACTGAGCCTTGGTTCTGGAACCCTGTGGCCTGGGAACATGACATCGGTGGATTCTGGAACCCTGTGGCCTGGGAACATGAGAACGGTTTGATTCTGGAACCCTGTGGCCTGGCAACATGACTGAGGCTTGATTCTGGAACCCTGTGGCCTGGCAACATGACTGAGGTTTGATTCTGGATCCCTGTGGCCTGGGAACATGTCTGAGGCGAGATTCGGGAAAACTGTGGCCTGGGAAAATGACATCTGTTTAGATTGTGGAATAGTGTGCCCTGGGAACCTGACTGAGCCTTGGTTCTGGAACTCTGTGGACTGGGAACATGACTGAGGTTTATTCTAGAACCCTGTAGCCTGGGAACATAACTGAGGATTGATTCTGGAACCCTGTGGCCTGGGAACATGACATCGGTGGATTCTGGAACCCTGTGGCCTGGGAACATGAGAACGGTTTGATTCTGGAAACCTGTGGCCTGGCAACATGACTGAGGCTTGATTCTGGAACCGTGTGGACTGGGAACTTGACTGGGGTTTGATCGCAGAAACCTGTGGACTGGCCACATGACTGAGGTTTCATGGTTGAACCCTGTGGCATGGCAGCATGATTGAGGTTTGATTGTGGAACCCTCAGGCTTGGGAACATGACTGAGGCTTGATGGTGGAACCCTCTGGCCTGGAAACAGGAATGAGGTTTGATGGTGGAACCCTGCGGCCTGGCAACATGACTGAGGTTTGATTCTGGAAAACTGTGGCCTGGGAACATGACATCTGTTTAGATTGTGGAATAGTGTGCCCTGGGAACCTGACTGAGCCTTGGTTCTGGAACCCTGTGGCCTGGGAACATGACATCGGTGGATTCTGGAACCCTGTGGCCTGGGAACATGAGAACGGTTTGATTCTGGAACCCTGTGGCCTGGCAACATGACTGAGGCTTGATTCTGGAACCCTGTGGCCTGGCAACATGAATGAGGCTTGATTCTGGAACCGTGTGGCCTGGGAACTTGACTGGGGTTTGATCGCAGAAACCTGTGGACTGTCAACATGACTGAGGTTTGATGGGGGAACCCTGTGCCCTGGGAACATGACTGAGGTTTGATGGTTGAACCCTGTGGCATGGCAACATGACTGAGGTTTGATTCTGGAAAACTGTGGCCTGGGAACATGACATCTGTTTAGATTGTGGAATAGTTTGCCCTGGGAACCTGACTGAGCCTTGGTTCTGGAACTCTGTGGACTGGGAACATGACTGAGGTTTATTCTAGAACCCTGTAGCCTGGGAACATAACTGAGGATTGATTCTGGAACCCTGTGGCCTGGGAACATGAGAACGGTTTGATTCTGGATCCCTGTGGCCTGGGAACATGACTGAGGCGTGATTCTGGAAAACTGTGGCCTGGGAAAAAGACATGTGTTTAGATTGTGGAATAGTGTGCCCTGGGAACCTGACTGAGCCTTGGTTCTGGAGCTCTGTGGACTGGGAACATGACTGAGGTTTATTCTAGAACCCTGTAGCCTGGGAACATAACTTAGGATTGATTCTGGAACCCTGTGGCCTGGGAACATGACATCGGTGGATTCTGGAACCCTGTGGCCTGGGAACATGAGAACGGTTTGATTCTGGAACCCTGTGGCCTGGCAACATGACTGAGGCTTGATTCTGGAACCCTGTGGCCTGGCAACATGACTGAGGTTTGATTCTGGATCCCTGTGGCCTGGGAACATGACTGAGGCGTGATTCTGGAAAACTATGGCCTGGAAACATGACATCTGTTTAGATTGTGGAATAGTGTGCCCTGGGAACCTGACTGAGCCTTGGTTCTGGATCTCTGTAGACTGGGAACATGACTGAGGTTTATTCTAGAACCCTGTAGCCTGGGAACATAACTGAGGATTGATTCTGGAACCCTGTGGCCTGGGAACATGACATCGGTGGATTCTGGAACCCTGTGGCCTGGGAACATGAGAACGGTTTCATTCTGGAACCCTGAGGCCTGGCAACATGACTGAGGCTTGATTCTGGAACACTGTGGCCTGGCAACATGACTGAGGCTTGATTCTGGAACTGTGTGGCCTGGGAAATTGACTGGGGTTTGATCGCAGAAACCTGGGGACTGTCCACATGAGTGAGGTTTGATGCTTGAACCCTGTGGCATGGGAACATGATTGAGGTTTGATTGTGGAACCCTCAGGCTTGGGAACATGACTGAGGCTTGATGGTGGAACCCTCTGGCCTGGAAACATGAATGAGGTTTGATGGTGGAACCCTGCGGCCTGGCAACATGAGTGAGGTTTGATTCTGGAAAACTGTGGCCTGGAAACATGACATCTGTTTAGATTGTGGAATAGTGTGCCCTGGGAACCTGACTGAGCCTTGGTTCTGGAACTCTGTGGACTGGGAACATGACTGAGGTTTATTTTAGAACCCTGTAGCCTGGGAACATAAGTGAGGATTGATTCTGGAACCCTGTGGCCAGGGAACATGACATCGGTGGATTCTGGAACCCTGTGGCCTGGGAACATGACTGAGGCTTGATTCTGGAACCCTGTGGCCTGGCAATATGACTGAGGCTAGATTCTGGAAACGTGTGGCCTGGGAACTTGACTGGGGTTTGATCGCAGAAACCTGTGGATTGCCCCCATGACTGAGGTTTGATGGTGGAACCCTGTGCACTGGGAACATGACTGAGGTTTGATGGTTGAACCCTGTGGCATGGCAACATGACTGAGGTTTGATTCTGGAAAACTGTGGCCTGGGAACATGACATCTGTTTAGATTGTGGAATAGTGTGCCCTGGGAAACTGACTGAGCCTTGGTTCTGGAACTCTGTGGACTGGGAACATGACTGAGGTTTATTCTAGAACCCTGTAGCCTGGGAACATAACTGAGGATTGATTCTGGAAACCTGTGGCCTGGGAACATGTAATCGGTGGATTCTGGAACCCTGTGGCCTGGGAACATGAGAACGGTTTGATTCTGGAACCCTGTGTCCTGGCAACATGACTGAGGCTTGATTCTGGAACCCTGTGGCCTGGCAACATGACTGAGGCTTGATTCTGGAACCGTGTGGCCTGGGAACTTGACTGGGGTTTGATCGCAGAAACCTGTGGACTGTCCACATGACTGAGGTTTCATGGTTGAACCGTGTGGCATGGCAACATCATTGAGGCTTGATTGTGGAACCCTCAGGCTTGGGAACATGACTGAGGCTTGATGGTGGAACCCTCTGGCCTGGAAACAGGAATGAGGTTTGATGGTGGAACCCTGCGGCCTGGCAACATGACTGAGGTTTGATTCTCGAAAACTGTGGCCTGGGAACATGACATCTGTTTAGATTGTGGAATAGTGTGCCCTGGGAAACTGACTGAGCCTTGGTTCTGGAACTCTGTGGACTGGGAACATGACTGAGGTTTATTCTAGAACCCTGTAGCCTGGGAACATAACTGAGGATTGATTCTGGAACCCTGTGGCCTGGGAACATGACATCGGTGGATTCTGGAACCCTGTGGCCTGGGAACATGAGAACGGTTTGATTCTGGAACCCTGTGGCCTGGCAACATGACTGAGGCTTGATTCTGGAACCCTGTGGCCTGGCAATATGACTCAGGTTTGATTCTGGATCCCTGTGGCCTGGGAACATGACTGAGGCGTGATTCTGGAAAACTGTGGCCTGGGAAAATGACATCTGTTTAGATTGTGGAATAGTGTGCCCTGGGAACCTGACTGAGCCTTGGTTCTGGAACTCTGTGGACTGGGAACATGACTGAGGTTTATTCTAGAACCTTGTAGCCTGGGAACATAACTGAGGATTGATTCTGGAACCCTGTGGCCTGGGAACATGACATCGGTGGATTCTGGAACCCTGTGGCCTGGGAACATGAGAACGGTTTGATTCTGGAACCCTGTGGCCAGGCAACATGACTGAGGCTTGATTCTGGAACCCTGTGGCCTGGCAACATGACTGAGGCTTGATTCTGGAACCGTGTGGCCTGGGAACTTGACTGGGGTTTGATCGCAGAAACCTGTGGACTGTCCACATGACTGAGGTTTGATGGTGGAACCCTGTGCACTGGGAACATGACTGAGGTTTGATGGTTGAACCCTGTGGCATGGCAACATGACTGAGGTTTGATTCTGGAAAACTGTGGCCTGGGAACATGACATCTGTTTAGATTGTGGAATAGTTTGCCCTGGGAACCTGACTGAGCCTTGGTTCTGGAACTCTGTGGACTGGGAACATGACTGAGGTTTATTCTAGAACCCTGTAGCCTGGGAACATAACTGAGGATTGATTCTGGAACCCTGTGGCCTGGGAACATGACATCGGTGGATTCTGGAACCCTGTGGCCTGGGAACATGAGAACGGTTTGATTCTGGAACCCTGTGGCCTGGCAACATGACTGAGGCTTGATTCTGGAACCCTGTGGCCTGGCAACATGACTGAGGTTTGATTCTGGATCCCTGTGGCCTGGGAACATGACTGAGGCGTGATTCTGGAAAACTGTGGCCTGGAAAAATGACATCTGTTTAGATCGTGGAATAGTGTGCCCTGGGAACCTGACTGAGCCTTGGTTCTGGAACTCTGTGGACTGGGAACATGACTGAGGTTTATTCTAGAACCCTGTAGCCTGGGAACATAACTGAGGATTGATTCTGGAACCCTGTGGCCTGGGAACATGACATCGGTGGATTCTGGAACCCTGTGGCCTGGGAACATGAGAACGGTTTGATTCTGGATCCCTGTGGCCTGGGAACATGACTTTGGCGTGATTCTGGAAAACTGTGGCCTGGGAAAGTGACATCTGTTTAGATTGTGGAATAGTGTGCCCTGGGAACCTGACTGAGCCTTGGCTCTGGAGCTCTGTGGACTGGGAACATGACTGAGGTTTATTCTAGAACCCTGTAGCCTGGGAACATAACTGAGGATTGATTCTGGAACCCTGTGGCCTGGGAACATGACATCGGTGGATTCTGGAACCCTGTGGCCTGGGAACATGAGAACGGTTTGATTCTGGAAACGTATGGCCTGGCAACATGACTGAGGCTTGATTCTGGAACCCTGTGGCCTGGCAACATGACTGAGGTTTGATTCTGGATCCCTGTGGCCTGGGAACATGACTGAGGCGTGATTCTGGAAAACTGTGGCCTGGAAACATGACATCTGTTTAGATTGTGGAATAGTGTGCCCTGGGAACCTGACTGAGCCTTGGTTCTGGAACTCTGTAGGCTGGGAACATGACTGAGGTTTATTCTAGAACCCTGTAGCCTGGGAACATAACTGAGGATTGATTCTGGAACCCTGTGGCCTGGGAACTTGACATCGGTGGATTCTGGAACCCTGTGGCCTGGGAACATGAGAACGGTTTGATTCTGGAACCCTGTGGCCTGGCAACATGACTGAGGCTTGATTCTGGAACCCTGTGGCCTGGCAACATGACTGAGGGTTGATTCTGGAACCGTGTGGCCTGGGAACTTGACTGGGGTTTGATCGCAGAAACCTGTGGACTGTCCACATGACTGAGGTTTCATGGTTCAACCCTGTGGCATGGCAACATGATTGAGGTTTGATTGTGGAATAGTGTGCCCTGGGAACCTAACTGAGTCTTGGTTCTGGAACTCTGTGGACTGGGAACATGACTGAGGTTTATTCTAGAACCCTGTAGCCTGGGAACATAACTGAGGATTGATTCTGGAACCCTGTGGCCTGGGAACATGACATCGGTGGATTCTGGAACCCTGTGGCCTGGGAACATGAGAACGGTTTGATTCTGGAACCCTGTGGCCTGGCAACATGACTGAGGCTTGATTCTGGAACCCTGTGGCTTGGCAATATGACTCAGGTTTGATTCTGGATCCCTGTGGCCTGGGAACATGACTGAGGCGTGATTCTGGAAAACTGTGGCCTGGGAAAATGACATCTGTTTAGATTGTGGAATAGTGTGCCCTGGGAACCTGACTGAGCCTTGGTTCTGGAACTCTGTGGACTGGGAACATGACTGAGGTTTATTCTAGAACCCTGTAGCCTGGGAACATAACTGAGGATTGATTCTGGAACCCTGTGGCCTGGGAACATGACATCGGTGGATTCTGGAACCCTGTGGCCTGGGAACATGAGAACGGTTTGATTCTGGAACCCTGTGGCCTGGCAACATGACTGAGGCTTGATTCTGGAACCCTGTGGCCTGGCAACATGACTGAGGCTTGATTCTGGAACCGTGTGGCCTGGGAACTTGACTGGGGTTTGATCGCAGAAACCTGTGGACTGTCCACATGACTGAGGTTTGATGGTGGAACCCTGTGCACTGGGAACATGACTGAGGTTTGATGGTTGAACCCTGTGGCATGGCAACATGACTGAGGTTTGATTCTGGAAAACTGTGGCCTGGGAACATGACATCTGTTTAGATTGTGGAATAGTTTGCCCTGGGAACCTGACTGAGCCTTGGTTCTGGAACTCTGTGGACTGGGAACATGACTGAGGTTTATTCTAGAACCCTGTAGCCTGGGAACATAACTGAGGATTGATTCTGGAACCCTGTGGCCTGGGAACATGACATCGGTGGATTCTGGAACCCTGTGGCCTGGGAACATGAGAACGGTTTGATTCTGGAACCCTGTGGCCTGGCAACATGACTGAGGCTTGATTCTGGAACCCTGTGGCCTGGCAACATGAGTGAGGTTTGATTCTGGAACCCTGCGGCCTGGCAACATGACTGAGGTTTGATTCTGGAAAACTGTGGCCTGGGAACATGACATCTGTTTAGATTGTGGAATAGTGTGCCCTGGGAACCTGACTGAGCCTTGGTTCTGGAACTCTGTGGACTGGGAACATGACTGAGGTTTATTCTAGAACCCTGTTGCCTGGGAACATAACTGAGGATTGATTCTGGAACCCTGTGGCCTGGGAACATGACATCGGTGGATTCTGGAACCCTGTGGCCTGGGAACATGAGAACGGTTTGATTCTGGAACCCTGTGGCCTGGCAACATGACTGAGGCTTGATTCTGGAACCGTGTGGACTGGGAACTTGACTGGGGTTTGATCGCAGAAACCTGTGGACTGGCCACATGACTGAGGTTTCATGGTTGAACCCTGTGGCATGGCAGCATGATTGAGGTTTGATTGTGGAACCCTCAGGCTTGGGAACATGACTGAGGCTTGATGGTGGAACCCTCTGGCCTGGAAACAGGAATGAGGTTTGATGGTGGAACCCTGCGGCCTGGCAACATGACTGAGTTTTGATTCTGGAAAACTGTGGCCTGGGAACATGACATCTGTTTAGATTGTGGAATAGTGTGCCCTGGGAACCTGACTGAGCCTTGGTTCTGGAACCCTGTGGCCTGGGAACATGACATCGGTGGATTCTGGAACCCTGTGGCCTGGGAACATGAGAACGGTTTGATTCTGGAACCCTGTGGCCTGGCAACATGACTGAGGCTTGATTCTGGAACCCTGTGGCCTGGCAACATGACTGAGGTTTGATTCTGGATCCCTGTGGCCTGGGAACATGACTGAGGCGAGATTCGGGAAAACTGTGGCCTGGGAACATGACATCTGTTTAGATTGTGGAATAGTGTGCCCTGGGAACCTGACTGAGCCTTGGTTCTGGAACTCTGTGGACTGGGAACATGACTGAGGTTTATTCTAGAACCCTGTAGCCTGGGAACATAACTGAGGATTGATTCTGGAACCCTGTGGCCTGGGAACATGACATCGGTGGATTCTGGAACCCTGTGGCCTGGGAACATGAGAACGGTTTGATTCAGGAAACCTGTGGCCTGGCAACATGACTGAGGCTTGATTCTGGAACCCTGTGGCCTGGCAACATGACTGAGGTTTGATTCTGGATCCCTGTGGCCTGGGAACATGACTGAGGCGTGATTCGGGAAAACTGTGGCCTGGGAACATGACATCTGTTTAGATTGTGGAATTGTGTGCCCTGGGAACCTGACTGAGCCTTGGTTCTGGAACTCTGTGGACTGGGAACATGACTGAGGTTTATTCTAGAACCCTGTAGCCTGGGAACATAACTGAGGATTGATTCTGGAACCCTGTGGCCTGGGAACATGACATCGGTGGATTCTGGAACCCTGTGGCCTGGGAACATAAGAACGGTTTGATTCTGGAAACCTGTGGCCTGGCAACATGACTGAGGCTTGATTCTGGAACCCTGTGGCCTGGCAACATGAGTGAGGTTTGATTCTGGATCCCTTTGGCCTGGGAACATGACTAAGGCGTGATTCGGGAAAACTGTTGCCTGGGAAAATGACATCTGTTTAGATTGTGGAATAGTGTGCCCTGGGAACCTGACTGAGCCTTGGTTCTGGAACTCTGTGGACTGGGAACATGACTGAGGTTTATTCTAGAACCCTGTAGCCTGGGAACATAACTGAGGATTGATTTTGGAACCCTGTGGCCTGGGAACATGACATCGGTGGATTCTGGAACCCTGTGGCCTGGGAACATGAGAACGGTTTGATTCTGGAACCCTGTGGCCTGGCAACATGACTGAGGCTTGATTCTGGAACCCTGTGGCCTGGCAACATGAATGAGGCTTGATTCTGGAACCGTGTGGCCTGGGAACTTGACTGGGGTTTGATCGCAGAAACCTGTGGACTGTCAACATGACTGAGGTTTGATGGGGGAACCCTGTGCCCTGGGATCATGACTGAGGTTTGATGGTTGAACCCTGTGGCATGGCAACATGACTGAGGTTTGATTCTGGAAAACTGTGGCCTGGGAACATGACATCTGTTTAGATTGTGGAATAGTTTGCCCTGGGAACCTGACTGAGCCTTGGTTCTGGAACTCTGTGGACTGGGAACATGACTGAGGTTTATTCTAGAACCCTGTAGCCTGGGAACATAACTGATGATTGATTCTGGAACCCTGTGGCCTGGGAACATGAGAACGGTTTGATTCTGGATCCCTGTGGCCTGGGAACATGACTGAGGCGTGATTCTGGAAAACTGTGGCCTGGGAAAAAGACATGTGTTTAGATTGTGGAATAGTGTGCCCTGGGAACCTGACTGAGCCTTGGTTCTGGAGCTCTGTGGACTGGGAACATGACTGAGGTTTATTCTAGAACCCTGTAGCCTGGGAACATAACTGAGGATTGATTCTGGAACCCTGTGGCCTGGGAACATGACATCGGTGGATTCTGGAACCCTGTGGCCTGGGAACATGAGAACGGTTTGATTCTGGAACCCTGTGGCCTGGCAACATGACTGAGGCTTGATTCTGGAACCCTGTGGCCTGGCAACATGACTGAGGTTTGATTCTGGATCCCTGTGGCCTGGGAACATGACTGAGGCGTGATTCTGGAAAACTGTGGCCTGGAAACATGACATCTGTTTAGATTGTGGAATAGTGTGCCCTGGGAACCTGACTGAGCCTTGGTTCTGGAACTCTGTAGACTGGGAACATGACTGAGGTTTATTCTAGAACCCTGTAGCCTGGGAACATAACTGAGGATTGATTCTGGAACCCTGTGGCCTGGGAACATGACATCGGTGGATTCTGGAACCCTGTGGCCTGGGAACATGAGAACGGTTTGATTCTGGAACCCTGTGGCCTGGCAACATGACTGAGGCTTGATTCTGGAACACTGTGGCCTGGCAACATGACTGAGGCTTGATTCTGGAACCGTGTGGCCTGGGAAATTGAATGGGGTTTGATCGCAGAAACCTGGGGACTGTCCACATGAGTGAGGTTTGATGCTTGAACCCTGTGGCATGGCAACATGATTGAGGTTTGATTGTGGAACACTCAGGCTTGGGAACATGACTGAGGCTTGATGGTGGAACCCTCTGCCCTGGAAACATGAATGAGATTTGATGGTGGAACCCTGCGGCCTGGCAACATGAGTGAGGTTTGATTCTGGAAAACTGTGGCCTGGAAACATGACATCTGTTTAGATTGTGGAATAGTGTGCCCTGGGAACCTGACTGAGCCTTGGTTCTGGAACTCTGTGGACTGGGAACATGACTGAGGTTTATTTTAGAACCCTGTAGCCTGGGAACATAACTGAGGATTGATTCTGGAACCCTGTGGCCAGGGAACATGACATCAGTGGATTCTGGAACCCTGTGGCCTGGGAACATGACTGAGGCTTGATTCTGGAACCCTGTGGCCTGGCAACATGACTGAGGCTAGATTCTGGAACCGTGTGGCCTGGGAACTTGACTGGGGTTTGATCGCAGAAACCTGTGGATTGCCCCCATGACTGAGGTTTGATGGTGGAACCCTGTGCACTGGGAACATGACTGAGGTTTGATGGTTGAACCCTGTGGCATGGCAACATGACTGAGGTTTGAATCTGGAAAACTGTGGCCTGGGAACATGACATCTGTTTAGATTGTGGAATAGTGTGCCCTGGGAAACTGACTGAGCCTTGGTTCTGGAACTCTGTGGACTGGGAACATGACTGAGGTTTATTCTAGAACCCTGTAGCCTGGGAACATAACTGAGGATTGATTCTGGAAACCTGTGGCCTGGGAACATGTAATCGGTGGATTCTGGAATCCTGTGGCCTGGGAACATGAGAACGGTTTGATTCTGGAACCCTGTGTCCTGGCAACATGACTGAGGCTTGATTCTGGAACCCTGTGGCCTGGCAACATGACTGAGGCTTGATTCTGGAACCGTGTGGCCTGGGAACTTGACTGGGGTTTGATCGCAGAAACCTGTGGACTGTCCACATGACTGAGGTTTCATGGTTGAACCGTGTGGCATGGCAACATGATTGAGGCTTGATTGTGGAACCCTCAGGCTTGGGAACATGACTGAGGCTTGATGGTGGAACCCTCTGGCCTGGAAACAGGAATGAGGTTTGATGGTGGAACCCTGCGGCCTGGCAACATGACTGAGGTTTGATTCTGGAAAACTGTGGCCTGGGAACATGACATCTGTTTAGATTGTGGAATAGTGTGCCCTGGGAACCTGACTGAGCCTTGGTTCTGGAACTCTGTGGACTGGGAACATGACTGAGGTTTATTCTAGAACCCTGCAGCCTGGGAACATAACTGAGGATTGATTCTGGAACCCTGTGTCCTGGGAACATGACATCGGTGGATTCTGGAACCCTGTGGCCTGGGAACATGAGAACGGTTTGATTCTGGAAACCTGTGTCCTGGCAACATGACTGAGGCTTTATTCTGGAACCCTGTCGCCTGGCAACATGACTGAGGTTTGATTCTGGATCCCTGTGGCCTGGGAACATGCCTGAGGCATGATTCGGGAAAACTGTGGCCTGGGAAAATGACATCTGTTTAGATTGTGGAATAGAGTGCCCTGGGAACCTGACTGAGCCTTGGTTCTGGAACTCTGTGGACTGGGAACATGACTGAGGTTTATTCTAGAACCCTGTAGCCTGGGAACATAACTGAGGATTGATTCTGGAACTCTGTGGCCTGGGAACCTGACATCGGTGGATTCTGGAACCCTGTGGCCTGGGAACATGAGAACGGTTTGATTCTGGAACCCTGTGGCCTGGCAACATGACTGAGGCTTGATTCTGGAACCCTGTGGCCTGGCAACATGACTGAGGCTTGATTCTGGAACCGTGTGGCCTGGGAACTTGACTGGGGTTTGATCGCAGAAACCTGTGGACTGTCCACATGACTGAGGTTTGATGGTGGAACCCTGTGCACTGGGAACATGACTGAGGTTTGATGGTTGAACCCTGTGGCATGGCAACATGACTGAGGCTTGATTCTGGAAAACTGTGGCCTGGGAACATGACATCTGTTTAGATTGTGGAATAGTTTGCCCTGGGAACCTGACTGAGCCTTGGTTCTGGAACTCTGTGGACTGGGAACATGACTGAGGTTTATTCTAGAACCCTGTAGCCTGGGAACATAACTGAGGATTGATTCTGGAACCCTGTGGCCTGGGAACATGACATCGGTGGATTCTGGAACCCTGTGGCCTGGGAACATGAGAACGGTTTGATTCTGGAACCCTGTGGCCTGGCAACATGACTGAGGCTTGATTCTGGAACCCTGTGGCCTGGCAACATGACTGAGGTTTGATTCTGGATCCCTGTGGCCTGGGAACATGACTGAGGCGTGATTCTGGAAAACTGTGGCCTGGGAAAATGACATCTGTTTAGATCGTGGAATAGTGTGCCCTGGGAACGTGACTGAGCCTTGGTTCTGGAACTCTGTGGACTGGGAACATGACTGAGGTTTATTCTAGAACCCTGTAGCCTGGGAACATAACTGAGGATTGATTCTGGAACCCTGTGGCCTGGGAACATGACATCGGTGGATTCTGGAACCCTGTGGCCTGGGAACATGAGAACGGTTTGATTCTGGAACCCTGTGGCCTGGCAACATGACTGAGGCTTGATTCTGGAACCCTGTGGCCTGGCAACATGACTGAGGCTTGATTCTGGAACCGTGTGGCCTGGGAACTTGACTGGGGTTTGATCGCAGAAACCTGTGGACTGTCCACATGACTGAGGTTTGATGGTGGAACCCTGTGCACTGGGAACATGACTGAGGTTTGATGGTTGAACCCTGTGGCATGGCAACATGACTGAGGTTTGATTCTGGAAAACTGTGGCCTGGGAACATGACATCTGTTTAGATTGTGGAATAGTGTGCCCTGGGAACCTGACTGAGCCTTGGTTCTGGAACTCTGTGGACTGGGAACATGACTGAGGTTTATTCTAGAACCCTGTAGCCTGGGAACATAACTGAGGATTGATTCTGGAACCCTGTGGCCTGGGAACATGACATCGGTGGATTCTGGAACCCTGTGGCCTGGGAACATGAGAACGGTTTGATTCTGGAACCCTGTGGCCTGGCAACATGACTGAGGCTTGATTCTGGAACCCTGTGGCCTGGCAACATGAGTGAGGTTTGATTCTGGAACCCTGCGGCCTGGCAACATGACTGAGGTTTGATTCTGGAAAACTGTGGCCTGGGAACATGACATCTGTTTAGATTGTGGAATAGTGTGCCCTGGGAACCTGACTGAGCCTTGGTTCTGGAACTCTGTGGACTGGGAACATGACTGAGGTTTATTCTAGAACCCTGTTGCCTGGGAACATAACTGAGGATTGATTCTGGAACCCTGTGGCCTGGCAACATGACTGAGGCTTGATTCTGGAACCGTGTGGACTGGGAACTTGACTGGGGTTTGATCGCAGAAACCTGTGGACTGGCCACATGACTGAGTTTTCATGGTTGAACCCTGTGGCATGGCAGCATTATTGAGGTTTGATTGTGGAACCCTCAGGCTTGGGAACATGACTGAGGCTTGATGGTGGAACCCTCTGGCCTGGAAACAGGAATGAGGTTTGATGGTGGAACCCTGCGGCCTGGCAACATGACTGAGGTTTGATTCTGGAAAACTGTGGCCTGGGAACATGACATCTGTTTAGATTGTGGAATAGTGTGCCCTGGGAACCTGACTGAGCCTTCGTTCTGGAACCCTGTGGCCTGGGAACATGACATTGGTGGATTCTGGAACCCTGTGGCCTGGGAACATGAGAACGGTTTGATTCTGGAACCCTGTGGCCTGGCAACATGACTGAGGCTTTATTCTGGAACCCTGTGGCCTGGCAACATGACTGAGGTTTGATTCTGGATCCCTGTGGCCTGGGAACATGACTGAGGCGAGATTCGGGAAAACTGTGGCCTGGGAACATGACATCTGTTTAGATTGTGGAATAGTGTGCCCTGGGAACCTGACTGAGCCTTGGTTCTGGAGCTCTGTGGACTGGGAACATGACTGAGGTTTATTCTAGAACCCTGTAGCCTGGGAACATAACTGAGGATTGATTCTGGAACCCTGTGGCCTGGGAACATGACATCGGTGGATTCTGGAACCCTGTGGCCTGGGAACATGAGAACGGTTTGATTCTGGAACCCTGTGGCCTGGCAACATGACTGAGGCTTGATTCTGGAACCCTGTGGCCTGGCAACATGACTGAGGTTTGATTCTGGATCCCTGTGGCCTGGGAACATGACTGAGGCGTGATTCTGGAAAACTGTGGCCTGGAAACATGACATCTGTTTAGATTGTGGAATAGTGTGCCCTGGGAACCTGACTGAGCCTTGGTTCTGGAACTCTGTAGACTGGGAACATGACTGAGGTTTATTCTAGAACCCTGTAGCCTGGGAACATAACTGAGGATTGATTCTGGAACCCTGTGGCCTGGGAATATGACATCGGTGGATTCTGGAACCCTGTGGCCTGGGAACATGAGAACGGTTTGATTCTGGAACCCTGTGGCCTGGCAACATGACTGAGGCTTGATTCTGGAACCCTGTGGCCTGGCAACATGACTGAGGCTTGATTCTGGAACCGTGTGGCCTGGGAAATTGACTGGGGTTTGATCGCAGAAACCTGGGGACTGTCCACATGAGTGAGGTTTGATGCTTGAACCCTGTGGCATGGCAACATGATTGAGGTTTGATTGTGGAACACTCAGGCTTGGGAACATGACTGAGGCTTGATGGTGGAACCCTCTGCCCTGGAAACATGAATGAGATTTGATGGTGGAACCCTGCGGCCTGGCAACATGTGTGAGGTTTGATTCTGGAAAACTGTGGCCTGGAAACATGACATCTGTTTAGATTGTGGAATAGTGTGCCCTGGGAACCTGACTGAGCCTTGGTTCTGGAACTCTGTGGACTGGGAACATGACTGAGGTTTATTTTAGAACCCTGTAGCCTGGGAACATAACTGAGGATTGATTCTGGAACCCTGTGGCCAGGGAACATGACATCGGTGGATTCTGGAACCCTGTGGCCTGGGAACATGACTGAGGCTTGATTCTGGAACCCTGTGGCCTGGCAACATGACTGAGGCTAGATTCTGGAACCGTGTGGCCTGGGAACTTGACTGCGGTTTGATCGCAGAAACCTGTGGATTGCCCCCATGACTGAGGTTTGATGGTGGAACCCTGTGCACTGGGAACATGACTGAGGTTTGATGGTTGAACCCTGTGGCATGGCAACATGACTGAGGTTTGAATCTGGAAAACTGTGGCCTGGGAACATGACATCTGTTTAGATTGTGGAATAGTGTGCCCTGGGAAACTGACTGAGCCTTGGTTCTGGAACTCTGTGGACTGGGAACATGACTGAGGTTTATTCTAGAACCCTGTAGCCTGGGAACATAACTGAGGATTGATTCTGGAAACCTGTGGCCTGGGAACATGTAATCGGTGGATTCTGGAATCCTGTGGCCTGGGAACATGAGAACGGTTTGATTCTGGAACCCTGTGTCCTGGCAACATGACTGAGGCTTGATTCTGGAACCCTGTGGCCTGGCAACATGACTGAGGCTTGATTCTGGAACCGTGTGGCCTGGGAACTTGACTGGGGTTTGATCGCAGAAACCTGTGGACTGTCCACATGACTGAGGTTTCATGGTTGAACCGTGTGGCATGGCAACATGATTGAGGCTTGATTGTGGAACCCTCAGGCTTGGGAACATGACTGAGGCTTGATGGTGGAACCCTCTGGCCTGGAAACAGGAATGAGGTTTGATGGTGGAACCCTGCGGCCTGGCAACATGACTGAGGTTTGATTCTGGAAAACTGTGGCCTGGGAACATGACATCTGTTTAGATTGTGGAATAGTTTGCCCTGGGAACCTGACTGAGCCTTGGTTCTGGAACTCTGTGGACTGGGAACATGACTGAGGTTTTTTCTAGAACCCTGTAGCCTGGGAACATAACTGAGGATTGATTCTGGAACCCTGTGGCCTGGGAACATGACATCGGTGGATTCTGGAACCCTGTGGCCTGGGAACATGAGAACGGTTTGATTCTGGAACCCTGTGGACTGGCAACATGACTGAGGCTTGATTCTGGAACCCTGTGGCCTGGCAATATGACTCAGGTTTGATTCTGGATCCCTGTGGCCTGGGAACATGACTGAGGCGTGATTCTGGAAAACTGTGGCCTGGGAAAATGACATCTGTTTAGATTGTGGAATAGTGGGCCCTGGGAACCTGACTGAGCCTTGGTTCTGGAACTCTGTGGACTGGGAACATGACTGAGGTTTATTCTAGAACCCTGTAGCCTGGGAACATAACTGAGGATTGATTCTGGAACCCTGTGGCCTGGGAACATGACATCGGTGGATTCTGGAACCCTGTGGCCTGGGAACATGAGAACGGTTTGATTCTGGAACCCTGTGGCCTGGCAACATGACTGAGGCTTGATTCTGGAACCCTGTGGCCTGGCAACATGACTGAGGCTTGATTCTGGAACCGTGTGGCCTGGGAACTTGACTGGGGTTTGATCGCAGAAACCTGTGGACTGTCCACATGACTGAGGTTTGATGGTGGAACCCTGTGCACTGGGAACATGACTGAGGTTTGATGGTTGAACCCTGTGGCATGGCAACATGACTGAGGTTTGATTCTGGAAAACTGTGGCCTGGGAACATGACATCTGTTTAGATTGTGGAATAGTTTGCCCTGGGAACCTGACTGAGCCTTGGTTCTGGAACTCTGTGGACTGGGAACATGACTGAGGTTTATTCTAGAACCCTGTAGCCTGGGAACATAACTGAGGATTGATTCTGGAACCCTGTGGCCTGGGAACATGAGAACGGTTTGATTCTGGATCCCTGTGGCCTGGGAACATGACTGAGGCGTGATTCTGGAAAACTGTGGCCTGGGAAAAAGACATGTGTTTAGATTGTGGAATAGTGTGCCCTGGGAACCTGACTGAGCCTTGGTTCTGGAGCTCTGTGGACTGGGAACATGACTGAGGTTTATTCTAGAACCCTGTAGCCTGGGAACATAACTGAGGATTGATTCTGGAACCCTGTGGCCTGGGAACATGACATCGGTGGATTCTGGAACCCTGTGGCCTGGGAACATGAGAACGGTTTGATTCTGGAACCCTGTGGCCTGGCAACATGACTGAGGCTTGATTCTGGAACCCTGTGGCCTGGCAACATGACTGAGGTTTGATTCTGGATCCCTGTGGCCTGGGAACATGACTGAGGCGTGATTCTGGAAAACTGTGGCCTGGAAACATGACATCTGTTTAGATTGTGGAATAGTGTGCCCTGGGAACCTGACTGAGCCTTGGTTCTGGAACTCTGTAGACTGGGAACATGACTGAGGTTTATTCTAGAACCCTGTAGCCTGGGAACATAACTGAGGATTGATTCTGGAACCCTGTGGCCTGGGAATATGACATCGGTGGATTCTGGAACCCTGTGGCCTGGGAACATGAGAACGGTTTGATTCTGGAACCCTGTGGCCTGGCAACATGACTGAGGCTTGATTCTGGAACCCTGTGGCCTGGCAACATGACTGAGGCTTGATTCTGGAACCGTGTGGCCTGGGAAATTGACTGGGGTTTGATCGCAGAAACCTGGGGACTGTCCACATGAGTGAGGTTTGATGCTTGAACCCTGTGGCATGGCAACATGATTGAGGTTTGATTGTGGAACACTCAGGCTTGGGAACATGACTGAGGCTTGATGGTGGAACCCTCTGCCCTGGAAACATGAATGAGATTTGATGGTGGAACCCTGCGGCCTGGCAACATGTGTGAGGTTTGATTCTGGAAAACTGTGGCCTGGAAACATGACATCTGTTTAGATTGTGGAATAGTGTGCCCTGGGAACCTGACTGAGCCTTGGTTCTGGAACTCTGTGGACTGGGAACATGACTGAGGTTTATTTTAGAACCCTGTGGCCTGGGAACATAACTGAGGATTGATTCTGGAACCCTGTGGCCAGGGAACATGACATCGGTGGATTCTGGAACCCTGTGGCCTGGGAACATGACTGAGGCTTGATTCTGGAACCCTGTGGCCTGGCAACATGACTGAGGCTAGATTCTGGAACCGTGTGGCCTGGGAACTTGACTGCGGTTTGATCGCAGAAACCTGTGGATTGCCCCCATGACTGAGGTTTGATGGTGGAACCCTGTGCACTGGGAACATGACTGAGGTTTGATGGTTGAACCCTGTGGCATGGCAACATGACTGAGGTTTGAATCTGGAAAACTGTGGCCTGGGAACATGACATCTGTTTAGATTGTGGAATAGTGTGCCCTGGGAAACTGACTGAGCCTTGGTTCTGGAACTCTGTGGACTGGGAACATGACTGAGGTTTATTCTAGAACCCTGTAGCCTGGGAACATAACTGAGGATTGATTCTGGAAACCTGTGGCCTGGGAACATGTAATCGGTGGATTCTGGAATCCTGTGGCCTGGGAACATGAGAACGGTTTGATTCTGGAACCCTGTGTCCTGGCAACATGACTGAGGCTTGATTCTGGAACCCTGTGGCCTGGCAACATGACTGAGGCTTGATTCTGGAACCGTGTGGCCTGGGAACTTGACTGGGGTTTGATCGCAGAAACCTGTGGACTGTCCACATGACTGAGGTTTCATGGTTGAACCGTGTGGCATGGCAACATGATTGAGGCTTGATTGTGGAACCCTCAGGCTTGGGAACATGACTGAGGCTTGATGGTGGAACCCTCTGGCCTGGAAACAGGAATGAGGTTTGATGGTGGAACCCTGCGGCCTGGCAACATGACTGAGGTTTGATTCTGGAAAACTGTGGCCTGGGAACATGACATCTGTTTAGATTGTGGAATAGTTTGCCCTGGGAACCTGACTGAGCCTTGGTTCTGGAACTCTGTGGACTGGGAACATGACTGAGGTTTTTTCTAGAACCCTGTAGCCTGGGAACATAACTGAGGATTGATTCTGGAACCCTGTGGCCTGGGAACATGACATCGGTGGATTCTGGAACCCTGTGGCCTGGGAACATGAGAACGGTTTGATTCTGGAACCCTGTGGACTGGCAACATGACTGAGGCTTGATTCTGGAACCCTGTGGCCTGGCAATATGACTCAGGTTTGATTCTGGATCCCTGTGGCCTGGGAACATGACTGAGGCGTGATTCTGGAAAACTGTGGCCTGGGAAAATGACATCTGTTTAGATTGTGGAATAGTGGGCCCTGGGAACCTGACTGAGCCTTGGTTCTGGAACTCTGTGGACTGGGAACATGACTGAGGTTTATTCTAGAACCCTGTAGCCTGGGAACATAACTGAGGATTGATTCTGGAACCCTGTGGCCTGGGAACATGACATCGGTGGATTCTGGAACCCTGTGGCCTGGGAACATGAGAACGGTTTGATTCTGGAACCCTGTGGCCTGGCAACATGACTGAGGCTTGATTCTGGAACCCTGTGGCCTGGCAACATGACTGAGGCTTGATTCTGGAACCGTGTGGCCTGGGAACTTGACTGGGGTTTGATCGCAGAAACCTGTGGACTGTCCACATGACTGAGGTTTGATGGTGGAACCCTGTGCACTGGGAACATGACTGAGGTTTGATGGTTGAACCCTGTGGCATGGCAACATGACTGAGGTTTGATTCTGGAAAACTGTGGCCTGGGAACATGACATCTGTTTAGATTGTGGAATAGTTTGCCCTGGGAACCTGACTGAGCCTTGGTTCTGGAACTCTGTGGACTGGGAACATGACTGAGGTTTATTCTAGAACCCTGTAGCCTGGGAACATAACTGAGGATTGATTCTGGAACCCTGTGGCCTGGGAACATGACATCGGTGGATTCTGGAACCCTGTGGCCTGGGAACATGAGAACGGTTTGATTCTGGAACCCTGTGGCCTGGCAACATGACTGAGGCTTGATTCTGGAACCCTGTGGCCTGGCAACATGCCTGAGGTTTGATTCTGGATCCCTGTGGCCTGGGAACATGACTGAGGCGTGATTCTGGAAAACTGTGGCCTGGAAAAATGACATCTGTTTAGATCGTGGAATAGTGTGCCCTGGGAACCTGACTGAGCCTTGGTTCTGGAACTCTGTGGACTGGGAACATGACTGAGGTTTATTCTAGAACCCTGTAGCCTGGGAACATAACTGAGGATTGATTCTGGAACCCTGTGGCCTGGGAACATGACATCGGTGGATTCTGGAACCCTGTGGCCTGGGAACATGAGAACGGTTTGATTCTGGAACCCTGTGGCCTGGCAACATGACTGAGGCTTGATTCTGGAACCCTGTGGCCTGGCAACATGACTGAGACTTGATTCTGGAACCGTGTGGCCTGGGAACTTGACTGGGGTTTGATCGCAGAAACCTGTGGACTGTCCACATGACTGAGGTTTGATGGTGGAACCCTGTGCACTGGGAACATGACTGAGGTTTGATGGTTGAACCCTGTGGCATGGCAACATGACTGAGATTTGATTCTGGAAAACTGTTGCCTGGGAACATGACATCTGTTTAGATTGTGGAATAATTTGCCCTGGGAACCTGACTGAGCGTTGGTTCTGGAACTCTGTGGACTGGGAACATGACTGAGGTTTATTCTAGAACCCTGTAGCCTGGGAACATAACTGAGGATTGATTCTGGAACCCTGTGGCCTGGGAACATGACATCGGTGGATTCTGGAACCCTGTGGCCTGGGAACATGAGAACGGTTTGATTCTGGAACCCTGTGGCCTGGCAACATGACTGAGGCTTGATTCTGGAACCCTGTGGCCTGGCAACATGACTGAGGTTTGATTCTGGATCCCTGTGGCCTGGGAACATGACTGAGGCGTGATTCTGGAAAACTGTGGCCTGGAAAAATGACATCTGTTTAGATCGTGGAATAGTGTGCCCTGGGAACCTGACTGAGCCTTGGTTCTGGAACTCTGTGGACTGGGAACATGACTGAGGTTTATTCTAGAACCCTGTAGCCTGGGAACATAACTGAGGATTGATTCTGGAACCCTGTGGCCTGGGAACATGACATCGGTGGATTCTGGAACCCTGTGGCCTGGGAACATGAGAACGGTTTGATTCTGGATCCCTGTGGCCTGGGAACATGACTTTGGCGTGATTCTGGAAAACTGTGGCCTGGGAAAGTGACATCTGTTTAGATTGTGGAATAGTGTGCCCTGGGAACCTGACTGAGCCTTGGCTCTGGAGCTCTGTGGACTGGGAACATGACTGAGGTTTATTCTAGAACCCTGTAGCCTGGGAACATAACTGAGGATTGATTCTGGAACCCTGTGGCCTGGGAACATGACATAGGTGGATTCTGGAACCCTGTGGCCTGGGAACATGAGAACGGTTTGATTCTGGAAACGTATGGCCTGGCAACATGACTGAGGCTTGATTCTGGAACCCTGTGGCCTGGCAACATGACTGAGGTTTGATTCTGGATCCCTGTGGCCTGGGAACATGACTGAGGCGTGATTCTGGAAAACTGTGGCCTGGAAACATGACATCTGTTTAGATTGTGGAATAGTGTGCCCTGGGAACCTGACTGAGCCTTGGTTCTGGAACTCTGTAGGCTGGGAACATGACTGAGGTTTATTCTAGAACCCTGTAGCCTGGGAACATAACTGAGGATTGATTCTGGAACCCTGTGGCCTGGGAACTTGACATCGGTGGATTCTGGAACCCTGTGGCCTGGGAACATGAGAACGGTTTGATTCTGGAACCCTGTGGCCTGGCAACATGACTGAGGCTTGATTCTGGAACCCTGTGGCCTGGCAACATGACTGAGGGTTGATTCTGGAACCGTGTGGCCTGGGAACTTGACTGGGGTTTGATCGCAGAAACCTGTGGACTGTCCACATGACTGAGGTTTCATGGTTCAACCCTGTGGCATGGCAACATGATTGAGGTTTGATTGTGGAATAGTGTGCCCTGGGAACCTGACTGAGTCTTGGTTCTGGAACTCTGTGGACTGGGAACATGACTGAGGTTTATTCTAGAACCCTGTAGCCTGGGAACATAACTGAGGATTGATTCTGGAACCCTGTGGCCTGGGAACATGACATCGGTGGATTCTGGAACCCTGTGGCCTGGGAACATGAGAACGGTTTGATTCTGGAACCCTGTGGCCTGGCAACATGACTGAGGCTTGATTCTGGAACCCTGTGGCCTGGCAATATGTCTCAGGTTTGATTCTGGATCCCTGTGTCCTGGGAACATGACTGAGGCGTGATTCTGGAAAACTGTGGCCTGGGAAAATGACATCTGTTTAGATTGTGGAATAGTGTGCCCTGGGAACCTGACTGAGCCTTGGTTCTGGAACTCTGTGGACTGGGAACATGACTGAGGTTTGATTCTGGAACCCTGTGGCCTGGCAATATGACTCAGGTTTGATTCTGGGTCCCTGTGGCCTGGGAACATGACTGAGGCGTGATTCTGCAAAACTGTGGCCTGGGAAAATGACATCTGTTTAGATTGTGGAATAGTGTGCCCTGGGAACCTGACTGAGCCTTGGTTCTGGAACTCTGTGGACTGGGAACATGACTGAGGTTTATTCTAGAACCCTGTTGCCTGGGAACATAACTGAGGATTGATTCTGGAACCCTGTGGCCTGGGAACATGACATCGGTGGATTCTGGAACCCTGTGGCCTGGGAACATGAGAACGGTTTGATTCTGGAACCCTGTGGCCTGGCAACATGACTGAGGCTTGATTCTGGAACCCTGTGGCCTGGCAACATGACTGAGACTTGATTCTGGAACCGTGTGGCCTGGGAACTTGACTGGGGTTTGATCGCAGAAACCTGTGGACTGTCCACATGACTGAGGTTTCATGGTTCAACCCTGTGGCATGGCAACATGATTGAGGTTTGATTGTGGAATAGTGTGCCCTGGGAACCTGACTGAGTCTTGGTTCTGGAACTCTGTGGACTGGGAACATGACTGAGGTTTATTCTAGAACCCTGTAGCCTGGGAACATAACTGAGGATTGATTCTGGAACCCTGTGGCCTGGGAACATGACATCGGTGGATTCTGGAACCCTGTGGCCTGGGAACATGAGAACGGTTTGATTCTGGAACCCTGTGGCCTGGCAACATGACTGAGGCTTGATTCTGGAACCCTGTGGCCTGGCAATATGTCTCAGGTTTGATTCTGGATCCCTGTGTCCTGGGAACATGACTGAGGCGTGATTCTGGAAAACTGTGGCCTGGGAAAATGACATCTGTTTAGATTGTGGAATAGTGTGCCCTGGGAACCTGACTGAGCCTTGGTTCTGGAACTCTGTGGACTGGGAACATGACTGAGGTTTGATTCTGGAACCCTGTGGCCTGGCAATATGACTCAGGTTTGATTCTGGGTCCCTGTGGCCTGGGAACATGACTGAGGCGTGATTCTGCAAAACTGTGGCCTGGGAAAATGACATCTGTTTAGATTGTGGAATAGTGTGCCCTGGGAACCTGACTGAGCCTTGGTTCTGGAACTCTGTGGACTGGGAACATGACTGAGGTTTATTCTAGAACCCTGTTGCCTGGGAACATAACTGAGGATTGATTCTGGAACCCTGTGGCCTGGGAACATGACATCGGTGGATTCTGGAACCCTGTGGCCTGGGAACATGAGAACGGTTTGATTCTGGAACCCTGTGGCCTGGCAACATGACTGAGGCTTGATTCTGGAACCCTGTGGCCTGGCAACATGACTGAGACTTGATTCTGGAACCGTGTGGCCTGGGAACTTGACTGGGGTTTGATCGCAGAAACCTGTGGACTGTCCACATGACTGAGGTTTGATGGTGGAACCCTGTGCACTGGGAACATGACTGAGGTTTGATGGTTGAACCCTGTGGCATGGCAACATGACTGAGGTTTGATTCTGGAAAACTGTGGCCTGGGAACATGACATCTGTTTAGATTGTGGAATAGTGTGCCCTGGGAACCTGACGGAGCCTTGGTTCTGGAACTCTGTGGACTGGGAACATGACTGAGGTTTATTGTAGAACCCTGTAGCCTGGGAACATAACTGAGGATTGATTCTGGAACCCTGTGGCCTGGGAACATGACATCGGTGGATTCTGGAACCCTGTGGCCTGGGAACATGAGAACGGTTTGATTCTGGAACCCTGTGGCCTGGCAACATGACTGAGGCTAGATTCTGGAACCCTGTGGCCTGGCAACATGACTGAGGTTTGATTCAGGATCCCTGTGGCCTGGGAACATGACTGAGGCGTGATTCTGGAAAACTGTGGCCTGGGAAAATGACATCTGTTTAGATTGTGGAATAGTGTGCCCTGGGAACCTGACTGAGCCTTGGTTCTGGAACTCTGTGGACTGGGAACATGACTGAGGTTTATTTTAGAACCCTGTAGCCTGGGAACATAACTGAGGATTGATTCTGGAACCCTGTGGACTGGGAACATGACATCGGTGGATTCTGGAACCCTGTGGCCTGGGAACATGAGAACGGTTTGATTCTGGAACCCTGTGGCCTGGCAACATGACTGAGGCTTGATTCTGGAAGCCTGTGGCCTGGCAACATGACTGAGGTTTGATTCTGGATCCCTGTGGCCTGGGAACATGACTGAGGCGTGATTCTGGAAAACTGTGGCCTGGGAAAATGACATCTGTTTAGATCGTGGAATAGTGTGCCCTGGGAACCTGACTGAGCCTTGGTTCTGGAACTCTGTGGACTGGGAACATGACTGAGGTTTATTCTAGAACCCTGTAGCCTGGGAACATAACTGAGGATTGATTCTGGAACCCTGTGGCCTGGGAACATGACATCGGTGGATTCTGGAACCCTGTGGCCTGGGAACATGACTGAGGCTTGATTCTGGAACCCTGTGGCCTGGCAACATGACTGAGGCTAGATTCTGGAACCGTGTGGCCTGGGAACTTGACTGGGGTTTGATCGCAGAAACCTGTGGATTGCCCCCATGACTGAGGTTTGATGGTAGAACCCTGTGCACTGGGAACATGACTGAGGTTTGATGGTTGAACCCTGTGGCATGGCAACATGACTGAGGTTTGATTCTGGAAAACTGTGGCCTGGGAACATGACATCTGTTTAGATTGTGGAATACTGTGCCCTGGGAAACTGACTGAGCCTTGGTTCTGGAACTCTGTGGACTGGGAACATGACTGAGGTTTATTCTAGAACCCTGTAGCCTGGGAACATAACTGAGGATTGATTCTGGAAACCTGTGGCCTGGGAACATGTAATCGGTGGATTCTGGAACCCTGTGGCCTGGGAACATGAGAACGGTTTGATTCTGGAACCCTGTGTCCTGGCAACATGACTGAGGCTTGATTCTGGAACCCTGTGGCCTGGCAACATGACTGAGGCTTGATTCTGGAACCGTGTGGCCTGGGAACTTGACTGGGGTTTGATCGCAGAAACCTGTGGACTGTCCACATGAGTGAGGTTTCATGGTTGAACCGTGTGGCATGGCAACATCATTGAGGCTTGATTGTGGAACCCTCAGGCTTGGGAACATGACTGAGGCTTGATGGTGGAACCCTCTGGCCTGGAAACAGGAATGAGGTTTGATGGTGGAACCCTGCGGCCTGGCAACATGACTGAGGTTTGATTCTCGAAAACTGTGGCCTGGGAACATGACATCTGTTTAGATTGTGGAATAGTGTGCCCTGGGAACCTGACTGAGCCTTGGTTCTGGAACTCTGTGGACTGGGAACATGACCTAGGTTTATTCTAGAACCCTGCAGCCTGGGAACATAACTGAGGATTGATTCTGGATCCCTGTGGCCTGGGAACATGACTGAGGCGTGATTCTGGAAAACTGTGGCCTGGGAAAAAGACATGTGTTTAGATTGTGGAATAGTGTGCCCTGGGAACCTGACTGAGCCTTGGTTCTGGAGCTCTGTGGACTGGGAACATGACTGAGGTTTATTCTAGAACCCTGTAGCCTGGGAACATAACTGAGGATTGATTCTGGAACCCTGTGGCCTGGGAACATGACATCGGTGGATTCTGGAACCCTGTGGCCTGGGAACATGAGAACGGTTTGATTCTGGAACCCTGTGGCCTGGCAACATGACTGAGGCTTGATTCTGGAACCCTGTGGCCTGGCAACATGACTGAGGTTTGATTCTGGATCCCTGTGGCCTGGGAACATGACTGAGGCGTGATTCTGGAAAACTGTGGCCTGGAAACATGACATCTGTTTAGATTGTGGAATAGTGTGCCCTGGGAACCTGACTGAGCCTTGGTTCTGGAACTCTGTAGACTGGGAACATGACTGAGGTTTATTCTAGAACCCTGTAGCCTGGGAACATAACTGAGGATTGATTCTGGAACCCTGTGGCCTGGGAATATGACATCGGTGGATTCTGGAACCCTGTGGCCTGGGAACATGAGAACGGTTTGATTCTGGAACCCTGTGGCCTGGCAACATGACTGAGGCTTGATTCTGGAACCCTGTGGCCTGGCAACATGACTGAGGCTTGATTCTGGAACCGTGTGGCCTGGGAAATTGACTGGGGTTTGATCGCAGAAACCTGGGGACTGTCCACATGAGTGAGGTTTGATGCTTGAACCCTGTGGCATGGCAACATGATTGAGGTTTGATTGTGGAACACTCAGGCTTGGGAACATGACTGAGGCTTGATGGTGGAACCCTCTGCCCTGGAAACATGAATGAGATTTGATGGTGGAACCCTGCGGCCTGGCAACATGTGTGAGGTTTGATTCTGGAAAACTGTGGCCTGGAAACATGACATCTGTTTAGATTGTGGAATAGTGTGCCCTGGGAACCTGACTGAGCCTTGGTTCTGGAACTCTGTGGACTGGGAACATGACTGAGGTTTATTTTAGAACCCTGTAGCCTGGGAACATAACTGAGGATTGATTCTGGAACCCTGTGGCCAGGGAACATGACATCGGTGGATTCTGGAACCCTGTGGCCTGGGAACATGACTGAGGCTTGATTCTGGAACCCTGTGGCCTGGCAACATGACTGAGGCTAGATTCTGGAACCGTGTGGCCTGGGAACTTGACTGCGGTTTGATCGCAGAAACCTGTGGATTGCCCCCATGACTGAGGTTTGATGGTGGAACCCTGTGCACTGGGAACATGACTGAGGTTTGATGGTTGAACCCTGTGGCATGGCAACATGACTGAGGTTTGAATCTGGAAAACTGTGGCCTGGGAACATGACATCTGTTTAGATTGTGGAATAGTGTGCCCTGGGAAACTGACTGAGCCTTGGTTCTGGAACTCTGTGGACTGGGAACATGACTGAGGTTTATTCTAGAACCCTGTAGCCTGGGAACATAACTGAGGATTGATTCTGGAAACCTGTGGCCTGGGAACATGTAATCGGTGGATTCTGGAATCCTGTGGCCTGGGAACATGAGAACGGTTTGATTCTGGAACCCTGTGTCCTGGCAACATGACTGAGGCTTGATTCTGGAACCCTGTGGCCTGGCAACATGACTGAGGCTTGATTCTGGAACCGTGTGGCCTGGGAACTTGACTGGGGTTTGATCGCAGAAACCTGTGGACTGTCCACATGACTGAGGTTTCATGGTTGAACCGTGTGGCATGGCAACATGATTGAGGCTTGATTGTGGAACCCTCAGGCTTGGGAACATGACTGAGGCTTGATGGTGGAACCCTCTGGCCTGGAAACAGGAATGAGGTTTGATGGTGGAACCCTGCGGCCTGGCAACATGACTGAGGTTTGATTCTGGAAAACTGTGGCCTGGGAACATGACATCTGTTTAGATTGTGGAATAGTTTGCCCTGGGAACCTGACTGAGCCTTGGTTCTGGAACTCTGTGGACTGGGAACATGACTGAGGTTTTTTCTAGAACCCTGTAGCCTGGGAACATAACTGAGGATTGATTCTGGAACCCTGTGGCCTGGGAACATGACATCGGTGGATTCTGGAACCCTGTGGCCTGGGAACATGAGAACGGTTTGATTCTGGAACCCTGTGGACTGGCAACATGACTGAGGCTTGATTCTGGAACCCTGTGGCCTGGCAATATGACTCAGGTTTGATTCTGGATCCCTGTGGCCTGGGAACATGACTGAGGCGTGATTCTGGAAAACTGTGGCCTGGGAAAATGACATCTGTTTAGATTGTGGAATAGTGGGCCCTGGGAACCTGACTGAGCCTTGGTTCTGGAACTCTGTGGACTGGGAACATGACTGAGGTTTATTCTAGAACCCTGTAGCCTGGGAACATAACTGAGGATTGATTCTGGAACCCTGTGGCCTGGGAACATGACATCGGTGGATTCTGGAACCCTGTGGCCTGGGAACATGAGAACGGTTTGATTCTGGAACCCTGTGGCCTGGCAACATGACTGAGGCTTGATTCTGGAACCCTGTGGCCTGGCAACATGACTGAGGCTTGATTCTGGAACCGTGTGGCCTGGGAACTTGACTGGGGTTTGATCGCAGAAACCTGTGGACTGTCCACATGACTGAGGTTTGATGGTGGAACCCTGTGCACTGGGAACATGACTGAGGTTTGATGGTTGAACCCTGTGGCATGGCAACATGACTGAGGTTTGATTCTGGAAAACTGTGGCCTGGGAACATGACATCTGTTTAGATTGTGGAATAGTTTGCCCTGGGAACCTGACTGAGCCTTGGTTCTGGAACTCTGTGGACTGGGAACATGACTGAGGTTTATTCTAGAACCCTGTAGCCTGGGAACATAACTGAGGATTGATTCTGGAACCCTGTGGCCTGGGAACATGAGAACGGTTTGATTCTGGATCCCTGTGGCCTGGGAACATGACTGAGGCGTGATTCTGGAAAACTGTGGCCTGGGAAAAAGACATGTGTTTAGATTGTGGAATAGTGTGCCCTGGGAACCTGACTGAGCCTTGGTTCTGGAGCTCTGTGGACTGGGAACATGACTGAGGTTTATTCTAGAACCCTGTAGCCTGGGAACATAACTGAGGATTGATTCTGGAACCCTGTGGCCTGGGAACATGACATCGGTGGATTCTGGAACCCTGTGGCCTGGGAACATGAGAACGGTTTGATTCTGGAACCCTGTGGCCTGGCAACATGACTGAGGCTTGATTCTGGAACCCTGTGGCCTGGCAACATGACTGAGGTTTGATTCTGGATCCCTGTGGCCTGGGAACATGACTGAGGCGTGATTCTGGAAAACTGTGGCCTGGAAACATGACATCTGTTTAGATTGTGGAATAGTGTGCCCTGGGAACCTGACTGAGCCTTGGTTCTGGAACTCTGTAGACTGGGAACATGACTGAGGTTTATTCTAGAACCCTGTAGCCTGGGAACATAACTGAGGATTGATTCTGGAACCCTGTGGCCTGGGAATATGACATCGGTGGATTCTGGAACCCTGTGGCCTGGGAACATGAGAACGGTTTGATTCTGGAACCCTGTGGCCTGGCAACATGACTGAGGCTTGATTCTGGAACCCTGTGGCCTGGCAACATGACTGAGGCTTGATTCTGGAACCGTGTGGCCTGGGAAATTGACTGGGGTTTGATCGCAGAAACCTGGGGACTGTCCACATGAGTGAGGTTTGATGCTTGAACCCTGTGGCATGGCAACATGATTGAGGTTTGATTGTGGAACACTCAGGCTTGGGAACATGACTGAGGCTTGATGGTGGAACCCTCTGCCCTGGAAACATGAATGAGATTTGATGGTGGAACCCTGCGGCCTGGCAACATGTGTGAGGTTTGATTCTGGAAAACTGTGGCCTGGAAACATGACATCTGTTTAGATTGTGGAATAGTGTGCCCTGGGAACCTGACTGAGCCTTGGTTCTGGAACTCTGTGGACTGGGAACATGACTGAGGTTTATTTTAGAACCCTGTAGCCTGGGAACATAACTGAGGATTGATTCTGGAACCCTGTGGCCAGGGAACATGACATCGGTGGATTCTGGAACCCTGTGGCCTGGGAACATGACTGAGGCTTGATTCTGGAACCCTGTGGCCTGGCAACATGACTGAGGCTAGATTCTGGAACCGTGTGGCCTGGGAACTTGACTGCGGTTTGATCGCAGAAACCTGTGGATTGCCCCCATGACTGAGGTTTGATGGTGGAACCCTGTGCACTGGGAACATGACTGAGGTTTGATGGTTGAACCCTGTGGCATGGCAACATGACTGAGGTTTGAATCTGGAAAACTGTGGCCTGGGAACATGACATCTGTTTAGATTGTGGAATAGTGTGCCCTGGGAAACTGACTGAGCCTTGGTTCTGGAACTCTGTGGACTGGGAACATGACTGAGGTTTATTCTAGAACCCTGTAGCCTGGGAACATAACTGAGGATTGATTCTGGAAACCTGTGGCCTGGGAACATGTAATCGGTGGATTCTGGAATCCTGTGGCCTGGGAACATGAGAACGGTTTGATTCTGGAACCCTGTGTCCTGGCAACATGACTGAGGCTTGATTCTGGAACCCTGTGGCCTGGCAACATGACTGAGGCTTGATTCTGGAACCGTGTGGCCTGGGAACTTGACTGGGGTTTGATCGCAGAAACCTGTGGACTGTCCACATGACTGAGGTTTCATGGTTGAACCGTGTGGCATGGCAACATGATTGAGGCTTGATTGTGGAACCCTCAGGCTTGGGAACATGACTGAGGCTTGATGGTGGAACCCTCTGGCCTGGAAACAGGAATGAGGTTTGATGGTGGAACCCTGCGGCCTGGCAACATGACTGAGGTTTGATTCTGGAAAACTGTGGCCTGGGAACATGACATCTGTTTAGATTGTGGAATAGTTTGCCCTGGGAACCTGACTGAGCCTTGGTTCTGGAACTCTGTGGACTGGGAACATGACTGAGGTTTTTTCTAGAACCCTGTAGCCTGGGAACATAACTGAGGATTGATTCTGGAACCCTGTGGCCTGGGAACATGACATCGGTGGATTCTGGAACCCTGTGGCCTGGGAACATGAGAACGGTTTGATTCTGGAACCCTGTGGACTGGCAACATGACTGAGGCTTGATTCTGGAACCCTGTGGCCTGGCAATATGACTCAGGTTTGATTCTGGATCCCTGTGGCCTGGGAACATGACTGAGGCGTGATTCTGGAAAACTGTGGCCTGGGAAAATGACATCTGTTTAGATTGTGGAATAGTGGGCCCTGGGAACCTGACTGAGCCTTGGTTCTGGAACTCTGTGGACTGGGAACATGACTGAGGTTTATTCTAGAACCCTGTAGCCTGGGAACATAACTGAGGATTGATTCTGGAACCCTGTGGCCTGGGAACATGACATCGGTGGATTCTGGAACCCTGTGGCCTGGGAACATGAGAACGGTTTGATTCTGGAACCCTGTGGCCTGGCAACATGACTGAGGCTTGATTCTGGAACCCTGTGGCCTGGCAACATGACTGAGGCTTGATTCTGGAACCGTGTGGCCTGGGAACTTGACTGGGGTTTGATCGCAGAAACCTGTGGACTGTCCACATGACTGAGGTTTGATGGTGGAACCCTGTGCACTGGGAACATGACTGAGGTTTGATGGTTGAACCCTGTGGCATGGCAACATGACTGAGGTTTGATTCTGGAAAACTGTGGCCTGGGAACATGACATCTGTTTAGATTGTGGAATAGTTTGCCCTGGGAACCTGACTGAGCCTTGGTTCTGGAACTCTGTGGACTGGGAACATGACTGAGGTTTATTCTAGAACCCTGTAGCCTGGGAACATAACTGAGGATTGATTCTGGAACCCTGTGGCCTGGGAACATGACATCGGTGGATTCTGGAACCCTGTGGCCTGGGAACATGAGAACGGTTTGATTCTGGAACCCTGTGGCCTGGCAACATGACTGAGGCTTGATTCTGGAACCCTGTGGCCTGGCAACATGCCTGAGGTTTGATTCTGGATCCCTGTGGCCTGGGAACATGACTGAGGCGTGATTCTGGAAAACTGTGGCCTGGAAAAATGACATCTGTTTAGATCGTGGAATAGTGTGCCCTGGGAACCTGACTGAGCCTTGGTTCTGGAACTCTGTGGACTGGGAACATGACTGAGGTTTATTCTAGAACCCTGTAGCCTGGGAACATAACTGAGGATTGATTCTGGAACCCTGTGGCCTGGGAACATGACATCGGTGGATTCTGGAACCCTGTGGCCTGGGAACATGAGAACGGTTTGATTCTGGAACCCTGTGGCCTGGCAACATGACTGAGGCTTGATTCTGGAACCCTGTGGCCTGGCAACATGACTGAGACTTGATTCTGGAACCGTGTGGCCTGGGAACTTGACTGGGGTTTGATCGCAGAAACCTGTGGACTGTCCACATGACTGAGGTTTGATGGTGGAACCCTGTGCACTGGGAACATGACTGAGGTTTGATGGTTGAACCCTGTGGCATGGCAACATGACTGAGGTTTGATTCTGGAAAACTGTTGCCTGGGAACATGACATCTGTTTAGATTGTGGAATAATTTGCCCTGGGAACCTGACTGAGCGTTGGTTCTGGAACTCTGTGGACTGGGAACATGACTGAGGTTTATTCTAGAACCCTGTAGCCTGGGAACATAACTGAGGATTGATTCTGGAACCCTGTGGCCTGGGAACATGACATCGGTGGATTCTGGAACCCTGTGGCCTGGGAACATGAGAACGGTTTGATTCTGGAACCCTGTGGCCTGGCAACATGACTGAGGCTTGATTCTGGAACCCTGTGGCCTGGCAACATGACTGAGGTTTGATTCTGGATCCCTGTGGCCTGGGAACATGACTGAGGCGTGATTCTGGAAAACTGTGGCCTGGAAAAATGACATCTGTTTAGATCGTGGAATAGTGTGCCCTGGGAACCTGACTGAGCCTTGGTTCTGGAACTCTGTGGACTGGGAACATGACTGAGGTTTATTCTAGAACCCTGTAGCCTGGGAACATAACTGAGGATTGATTCTGGAACCCTGTGGCCTGGGAACATGACATCGGTGGATTCTGGAACCCTGTGGCCTGGGAACATGAGAACGGTTTGATTCTGGATCCCTGTGGCCTGGGAACATGACTTTGGCGTGATTCTGGAAAACTGTGGCCTGGGAAAGTGACATCTGTTTAGATTGTGGAATAGTGTGCCCTGGGAACCTGACTGAGCCTTGGCTCTGGAGCTCTGTGGACTGGGAACATGACTGAGGTTTATTCTAGAACCCTGTAGCCTGGGAACATAACTGAGGATTGATTCTGGAACCCTGTGGCCTGGGAACATGACATAGGTGGATTCTGGAACCCTGTGGCCTGGGAACATGAGAACGGTTTGATTCTGGAAACGTATGGCCTGGCAACATGACTGAGGCTTGATTCTGGAACCCTGTGGCCTGGCAACATGACTGAGGTTTGATTCTGGATCCCTGTGGCCTGGGAACATGACTGAGGCGTGATTCTGGAAAACTGTGGCCTGGAAACATGACATCTGTTTAGATTGTGGAATAGTGTGCCCTGGGAACCTGACTGAGCCTTGGTTCTGGAACTCTGTAGGCTGGGAACATGACTGAGGTTTATTCTAGAACCCTGTAGCCTGGGAACATAACTGAGGATTGATTCTGGAACCCTGTGGCCTGGGAACTTGACATCGGTGGATTCTGGAACCCTGTGGCCTGGGAACATGAGAACGGTTTGATTCTGGAACCCTGTGGCCTGGCAACATGACTGAGGCTTGATTCTGGAACCCTGTGGCCTGGCAACATGACTGAGGGTTGATTCTGGAACCGTGTGGCCTGGGAACTTGACTGGGGTTTGATCGCAGAAACCTGTGGACTGTCCACATGACTGAGGTTTCATGGTTCAACCCTGTGGCATGGCAACATGATTGAGGTTTGATTGTGGAATAGTGTGCCCTGGGAACCTGACTGAGTCTTGGTTCTGGAACTCTGTGGACTGGGAACATGACTGAGGTTTATTCTAGAACCCTGTAGCCTGGGAACATAACTGAGGATTGATTCTGGAACCCTGTGGCCTGGGAACATGACATCGGTGGATTCTGGAACCCTGTGGCCTGGGAACATGAGAACGGTTTGATTCTGGAACCCTGTGGCCTGGCAACATGACTGAGGCTTGATTCTGGAACCCTGTGGCCTGGCAATATGTCTCAGGTTTGATTCTGGATCCCTGTGTCCTGGGAACATGACTGAGGCGTGATTCTGGAAAACTGTGGCCTGGGAAAATGACATCTGTTTAGATTGTGGAATAGTGTGCCCTGGGAACCTGACTGAGCCTTGGTTCTGGAACTCTGTGGACTGGGAACATGACTGAGGTTTGATTCTGGAACCCTGTGGCCTGGCAATATGACTCAGGTTTGATTCTGGGTCCCTGTGGCCTGGGAACATGACTGAGGCGTGATTCTGCAAAACTGTGGCCTGGGAAAATGACATCTGTTTAGATTGTGGAATAGTGTGCCCTGGGAACCTGACTGAGCCTTGGTTCTGGAACTCTGTGGACTGGGAACATGACTGAGGTTTATTCTAGAACCCTGTTGCCTGGGAACATAACTGAGGATTGATTCTGGAACCCTGTGGCCTGGGAACATGACATCGGTGGATTCTGGAACCCTGTGGCCTGGGAACATGAGAACGGTTTGATTCTGGAACCCTGTGGCCTGGCAACATGACTGAGGCTTGATTCTGGAACCCTGTGGCCTGGCAACATGACTGAGACTTGATTCTGGAACCGTGTGGCCTGGGAACTTGACTGGGGTTTGATCGCAGAAACCTGTGGACTGTCCACATGACTGAGGTTTCATGGTTCAACCCTGTGGCATGGCAACATGATTGAGGTTTGATTGTGGAATAGTGTGCCCTGGGAACCTGACTGAGTCTTGGTTCTGGAACTCTGTGGACTGGGAACATGACTGAGGTTTATTCTAGAACCCTGTAGCCTGGGAACATAACTGAGGATTGATTCTGGAACCCTGTGGCCTGGGAACATGACATCGGTGGATTCTGGAACCCTGTGGCCTGGGAACATGAGAACGGTTTGATTCTGGAACCCTGTGGCCTGGCAACATGACTGAGGCTTGATTCTGGAACCCTGTGGCCTGGCAATATGTCTCAGGTTTGATTCTGGATCCCTGTGTCCTGGGAACATGACTGAGGCGTGATTCTGGAAAACTGTGGCCTGGGAAAATGACATCTGTTTAGATTGTGGAATAGTGTGCCCTGGGAACCTGACTGAGCCTTGGTTCTGGAACTCTGTGGACTGGGAACATGACTGAGGTTTGATTCTGGAACCCTGTGGCCTGGCAATATGACTCAGGTTTGATTCTGGGTCCCTGTGGCCTGGGAACATGACTGAGGCGTGATTCTGCAAAACTGTGGCCTGGGAAAATGACATCTGTTTAGATTGTGGAATAGTGTGCCCTGGGAACCTGACTGAGCCTTGGTTCTGGAACTCTGTGGACTGGGAACATGACTGAGGTTTATTCTAGAACCCTGTTGCCTGGGAACATAACTGAGGATTGATTCTGGAACCCTGTGGCCTGGGAACATGACATCGGTGGATTCTGGAACCCTGTGGCCTGGGAACATGAGAACGGTTTGATTCTGGAACCCTGTGGCCTGGCAACATGACTGAGGCTTGATTCTGGAACCCTGTGGCCTGGCAACATGACTGAGACTTGATTCTGGAACCGTGTGGCCTGGGAACTTGACTGGGGTTTGATCGCAGAAACCTGTGGACTGTCCACATGACTGAGGTTTGATGGTGGAACCCTGTGCACTGGGAACATGACTGAGGTTTGATGGTTGAACCCTGTGGCATGGCAACATGACTGAGGTTTGATTCTGGAAAACTGTGGCCTGGGAACATGACATCTGTTTAGATTGTGGAATAGTGTGCCCTGGGAACCTGACTGAGCCTTGGTTCTGGAACTCTGTGGACTGGGAACATGACTGAGGTTTATTGTAGAACCCTGTAGCCTGGGAACATAACTGAGGATTGATTCTGGAACCCTGTGGCCTGGGAACATGACATCGGTGGATTCTGGAACCCTGTGGCCTGGGAACATGAGAACGGTTTGATTCTGGAACCCTGTGGCCTGGCAACATGACTGAGGCTAGATTCTGGAACCCTGTGGCCTGGCAACATGACTGAGGTTTGATTCAGGATCCCTGTGGCCTGGGAACATGACTGAGGCGTGATTCTGGAAAACTGTGGCCTGGGAAAATGACATCTGTTTAGATTGTGGAATAGTGTGCCCTGGGAACCTGACTGAGCCTTGGTTCTGGAACTCTGTGGACTGGGAACATGACTGAGGTTTATTTTAGAACCCTGTAGCCTGGGAACATAACTGAGGATTGATTCTGGAACCCTGTGGACTGGGAACATGACATCGGTGGATTCTGGAACCCTGTGGCCTGGGAACATGAGAACGGTTTGATTCTGGAACCCTGTGGCCTGGCAACATGACTGAGGCTTGATTCTGGAAGCCTGTGGCCTGGCAACATGACTGAGGTTTGATTCTGGATCCCTGTGGCCTGGGAACATGACTGAGGCGTGATTCTGGAAAACTGTGGCCTGGGAAAATGACATCTGTTTAGATCGTGGAATAGTGTGCCCTGGGAACCTGACTGAGCCTTGGTTCTGGAACTCTGTGGACTGGGAACATGACTGAGGTTTATTCTAGAACCCTGTAGCCTGGGAACATAACTGAGGATTGATTCTGGAACCCTGTGGCCTGGGAACATGACATCGGTGGATTCTGGAACCCTGTGGCCTGGGAACATGACTGAGGCTTGATTCTGGAACCCTGTGGCCTGGCAACATGACTGAGGCTAGATTCTGGAACCGTGTGGCCTGGGAACTTGACTGGGGTTTGATCGCAGAAACCTGTGGATTGCCCCCATGACTGAGGTTTGATGGTAGAACCCTGTGCACTGGGAACATGACTGAGGTTTGATGGTTGAACCCTGTGGCATGGCAACATGACTGAGGTTTGATTCTGGAAAACTGTGGCCTGGGAACATGACATCTGTTTAGATTGTGGAATACTGTGCCCTGGGAAACTGACTGAGCCTTGGTTCTGGAACTCTGTGGACTGGGAACATGACTGAGGTTTATTCTAGAACCCTGTAGCCTGGGAACATAACTGAGGATTGATTCTGGAAACCTGTGGCCTGGGAACATGTAATCGGTGGATTCTGGAACCCTGTGGCCTGGGAACATGAGAACGGTTTGATTCTGGAACCCTGTGTCCTGGCAACATGACTGAGGCTTGATTCTGGAACCCTGTGGCCTGGCAACATGACTGAGGCTTGATTCTGGAACCGTGTGGCCTGGGAACTTGACTGGGGTTTGATCGCAGAAACCTGTGGACTGTCCACATGAGTGAGGTTTCATGGTTGAACCGTGTGGCATGGCAACATCATTGAGGCTTGATTGTGGAACCCTCAGGCTTGGGAACATGACTGAGGCTTGATGGTGGAACCCTCTGGCCTGGAAACAGGAATGAGGTTTGATGGTGGAACCCTGCGGCCTGGCAACATGACTGAGGTTTGATTCTCGAAAACTGTGGCCTGGGAACATGACATCTGTTTAGATTGTGGAATAGTGTGCCCTGGGAACCTGACTGAGCCTTGGTTCTGGAACTCTGTGGACTGGGAACATGACCTAGGTTTATTCTAGAACCCTGCAGCCTGGGAACATAACTGAGGATTGATTCTGGAACCCTGTGGCCTGGGAACATGACATCGGTGGATTCTGGAACCCTGTGGCCTGGGAACATGAGAACGGTTTGATTCTGGAAACCTGTGGCCTGGCAACATGACTGAGGCTTGATTCTGGAACCCTGTCGCCTGGCAACATGACTGAGGTTTGATTCTGGATCCCTGTGGCCTGGGAACATGCCTGAGGCATGATTCGGGAAAACTGTGGCCTGGGAAAATGACATCTGTTTAGATTGTGGAATAGAGTGCCCTGGGAACCTGACTGAGCCTTGGTTCTGGAACTCTGTGGACTGGGAACATGACTGAGGTTTATTCTAGAACCCTGTAGCCTGGGAACATAACTGAGGATTGATTCTGGAACCCTGTGGCCTGGGAACATGACATCGGTGGATTCTGGAACCCTGTGGCCTGGGAACATGAGAACGGTTTGATTCTGGAACCCTCTGGCCTGGCAACATGACTGAGGCTTGATTCTGGAACCCTGTGGCCTGGCAATATGACTCAGGTTTGATTCTGGATCCCTGTGGCCTGGGAACATGCCTGAGGCGTGATTCTGGAAAACTGTGGCCTGGGAAAATGACATCTGTTTAGATTGTGGAATAGTGTGCCCTGGGAACCTGACTGAGCCTTGGTTCTGGAACTCTGTGGACTTGGAACATGACTGAGGTTTATTCTAGAACCCTGTAGCCTGGGAACATAACTGAGGATTGATTCTGGAACCCTGTGGCCTGGGAACATGACATCGGTGGATTCTGGAACCCTGTGGCCTGGGAACATGAGAACGGTTTGATTCTGGAACCCTGTGGCCTGGCAACATGACTGAGGCTTGATTCTGGAACCCTGTGGCCTGGCAACATGACTGAGGCTTGATTCTGGAACCGTGTGGCCTGGGAACTTGACTGGGGTTTGATCGCAGAAACCTGTGGACTGTCCACATGACTGAGGTTTGATGGTGGAACCCTGTGCACTGGGAACATGACTGAGGTTTGATGGTTGAACCCTGTGGCATGGCAACATGACTGAGGTTTGATTCTGGAAAACTGTGGCCTGGGAACATGACATCTGTTTAGATTGTGGAATAGTTTGCCCTGGGAACCTGACTGAGCGTTGGTTCTGGAACTCTGTGGACTGGGAACATGACTGAGGTTTATTCTAGAACCCTGTAGCCTGGGAACATAACTGAGGATTGATTCTGGAACCCTGTGGCCTGGGAACATGACATCGGTGGATTCTGGAAACCTGTGGCCTGGGAACATGAGAACGGTTTGATTCTGGAACCCTGTGGCCTGGCAACATGACTGAGGCTTGATTCTGGAACCCTGTGGCCTGGCAACATGCCTGAGGTTTGATTCTGGATCCCTGTGGCCTGGGAACATGACTGAGGCGTGATTCTGGAAAACTGTGGCCTGGAAAAATGACATCTGTTTAGATCGTGGAATAGTGTGCCCTGGGAACCTGACTGAGCCTTGGTTCTGGAACTCTGTGGACTGGGAACATGACTGAGGTTTATTCTAGAACCCTGTAGCCTGGGAACATAACTGAGGATTGATTCTGGAACCCTGTGGCCTGGGAACATGACATCGGTGGATTCTGGAACCCTGTGGCCTGGGAACATGAGAACGGTTTGATTCTGGAACCCTGTGGCCTGGCAACATGACTGAGGCTTGATTCTGGAAGCCTGTGGCCTGGCAACATGACTGAGGCTTGATTCTGGAACCGTGTGGCCTGGGAACTTGACTGGGGTTTGATCGCAGAAACCTGTGGACTGTCCACATGACTGAGGTTTGATGGTGGAACCCTGTGCACTGGGAACATGACTGAGGTTTGATGGTTGAACCCTGTGGCATGGCAACATGACTGAGGTTTGATTCTGGAAAACTGTGGCCTGGGAACATGACATCTGTTTAGATTGTGGAATAGTTTGCCCTGGGAACCTGACTGAGCCTTGGTTCTGGAACTCTGTGGACTGGGAACATGACTGAGGTTTATTCTAGAACCCTGTAGCCTGGGAACATAACTGAGGATTGATTCTGGAACCCTGTGGCCTGGGAACATGACATCGGTGGATTCTGGAACCCTGTGGCCTGGGAACATGAGAACGGTTTGATTCTGGAACCCTGTGGCCTGGCAACATGACTGAGGCTTGATTCTGGAACCCTGTGGCCTGGCAACATGACTGAGACTTGATTCTGGAACCGTGTGGCCTGGGAACTTGACTGGGGTTTGATCGCAGAAACCTGTGGACTGTCCACATGACTGAGGTTTGATGGTGGAACCCTGTGCACTGGGAACATGACTGAGGTTTGATGGTTGAACCCTGTGGCATGGCAACATGACTGAGGTTTGATTCTGGAAAACTGTGGCCTGGGAACATGACATCTGTTTAGATTGTGGAATAGTTTGCCCTGGGAACCTGACTGAGCGTTGGTTCTGGAACTCTGTGGACTGGGAACATGACTGAGGTTTATTCTAGAACCCTGTAGCCTGGGAACATAACTGAGGATTGATTCTGGAACCCTGTGGCCTGGGAACATGACATCGGTGGATTCTGGAACCCTGTGGCCTGGGAACATGAGAACGGTTTGATTCTGGAACCCTGTGGCCTGGCAACATGACTGAGGCTTGATTCTGGAACCCTGTGGCCTGGCAACATGACTGAGGTTTGATTCTGGATCCCTGTGGCCTGGGAACATGACTGAGGCGTGATTCTGGAAAACTGTGGCCTGGAAAAATGACATCTGTTTAGATCGTGGAATAGTGTGCCCTGGGAACCTGACTGAGCCTTGGTTCTGGAACTCTGTGGACTGGGAACATGACTGAGGTTTATTCTAGAACCCTGTAGCCTGGGAACATAACTGAGGATTGATTCTGGAACCCTGTGGCCTGGGAACATGACATCGGTGGATTCTGGAACCCTGTGGCCTGGGAACATGAGAACGGTTTGATTCTGGATCCCTGTGTCCTGGGAACATGACTTTGGCGTGATTCTGGAAAACTGTGGCCTGGGAAAGTGACATCTGTTTAGATTGTGGAATAGTGTGCCCTGGGAACCTGACTGAGCCTTGGCTCTGGAGCTCTGTGGACTGGGAACATGACTGAGGTTTATTCTAGAACCCTGTAGCCTGGGAACATAACTGAGGATTGATTCTGGAACCCTGTGGCCTGGGAACATGACATAGGTGGATTCTGGAACCCTGTGGCCTGGGAACATGAGAACGGTTTGATTCTGGAAACGTATGGCCTGGCAACATGACTGAGGCTTGATTCTGGAACCCTGTGGCCTGGCAACATGACTGAGGTTTGATTCTGGATCCCTGTGGCCTGGGAACATGACTGAGGCGTGATTCTGGAAAACTGTGGCCTGGAAACATGACATCTGTTTAGATTGTGGAATAGTGTGCCCTGGGAACCTGACTGAGCCTTGGTTCTGGAACTCTGTAGGCTGGGAACATGACTGAGGTTTATTCTAGAACCCTGTAGCCTGGGAACATAACTGAGGATTGATTCTGGAACCCTGTGGCCTGGGAACTTGACATCGGTGGATTCTGGAACCCTGTGGCCTGGGAACATGAGAACGGTTTGATTCTGGAACCCTGTGGCCTGGCAACATGACTGAGGCTTGATTCTGGAACCCTGTGGCCTGGCAACATGACTGAGGGTTGATTCTGGAACCGTGTGGCCTGGGAACTTGACTGGGGTTTGATCGCAGAAACCTGTGGACTGTCCACATGACTGAGGTTTCATGGTTCAACCCTGTGGCATGGCAACATGATTGAGGTTTGATTGTGGAATAGTGTGCCCTGGGAACCTGACTGAGTCTTGGTTCTGGAACTCTGTGGACTGGGAACATGACTGAGGTTTATTCTAGAACCCTGTAGCCTGGGAACATAACTGAGGATTGATTCTGGAACCCTGTGGCCTGGGAACATGACATCGGTGGATTCTGGAACCCTGTGGCCTGGGAACATGAGAACGGTTTGATTCTGGAACCCTGTGGCCTGGCAACATGACTGAGGCTTGATTCTGGAACCCTGTGGCCTGGCAATATGTCTCAGGTTTGATTCTGGATCCCTGTGTCCTGGGAACATGACTGAGGCGTGATTCTGGAAAACTGTGGCCTGGGAAAATGACATCTGTTTAGATTGTGGAATAGTGTGCCCTGGGAACCTGACTGAGCCTTGGTTCTGGAACTCTGTGGACTGGGAACATGACTGAGGTTTGATTCTGGATCCCTGTGGCCTGGCAATATGACTCAGGTTTGATTCTGGGTCCCTGTGGCCTGGGAACATGACTGAGGCGTGATTCTGCAAAACTGTGGCCTGGGAAAATGACATCTGTTTAGATTGTGGAATAGTGTGCCCTGGGAACCTGACTGAGCCTTGGTTCTGGAACTCTGTGGACTGGGAACATGACTGAGGTTTATTCTAGAACCCTGTTGCCTGGGAACATAACTGAGGATTGATTCTGGAACCCTGTGGCCTGGGAACATGACATCGGTGGATTCTGGAACCCTGTGGCCTGGGAACATGAGAACGGTTTGATTCTGGAACCCTGTGGCCTGGCAACATGACTGAGGCTTGATTCTGGAACCCTGTGGCCTGGCAACATGACTGAGACTTGATTCTGGAACCGTGTGGCCTGGGAACTTGACTGGGGTTTGATCGCAGAAACCTGTGGACTGTCCACATGACTGAGGTTTGATGGTGGAACCCTGTGCACTGGGAACATGACTGAGGTTTGATGGTTGAACCCTGTGGCATGGCAACATGACTGAGGTTTGATTCTGGAAAACTGTGGCCTGGGAACATGACATCTGTTTAGATTGTGGAATAGTGTGCCCTGGGAACCTGACTGAGCCTTGGTTCTGGAACTCTGTGGACTGGGAACATGACTGAGGTTTATTGTAGAACCCTGTAGCCTGGGAACATAACTGAGGATTGATTCTGGAACCCTGTGGCCTGGGAACATGACATCGGTGGATTCTGGAAACCTGTGGCCTGGGAACATGAGAACGGTTTGATTCTGGAACCCTGTGGCCTGGCAACATGACTGAGGCTAGATTCTGGAACCCTGTGGCCTGGCAACATGACTGAGGTTTGATTCTGGATCCCTGTGGCCTGGGAACATGACTGAGGCGTGATTCTGGAAAACTGTGGCCTGGGAAAATGACATCTGTTTAGATTGTGGAATAGTGTGCCCTGGGAACCTGACTGAGCCTTGGTTCTGGAACTCTGTGGACTGGGAACATGACTGAGGTTTATTTTAGAACCCTGTAGCCTGGGAACATAACTGAGGATTGATTCTGGAACCCTGTGGACTGGGAACATGACATCGGTGGATTCTGGAACCCTGTGGCCTGGGAACATGAGAACGGTTTGATTCTGGAACCCTGTGGCCTGGCAACATGACTGAGGCTTGATTCTGGAACCCTGTGGCCTGGCAACATGACTGAGGTTTGATTCTGGATCCCTGTGGCCTGGGAACATGACTGAGGCGTGATTCTGGAAAACTGTGGCCTGGGAAAATGACATCTGTTTAGATCGTGGAATAGTGTGCCCTGGGAACCTGACTGAGCCTTGGTTCTGGAACTCTGTGGACTGGGAACATGACTGAGGTTTATTCTAGAACCCTGTAGCCTGGGAACATAACTGAGGATTGATTCTGGAACCCTGTGGCCTGGGAACATGACATCGGTGGATTCTGGAACCCTGTGGCCTGGGAACATGAGAACGGTTTGATTCTGGATCCCTGTGTCCTGGGAACATGACTTTGGCGTGATTCTGGAAAACTGTGGCCTGGGAAAGTGACATCTGTTTAGATTGTGGAATAGTGTGCCCTGGGAACCTGACTGAGCCTTGGCTCTGGAGCTCTGTGGACTGGGAACATGACTGAGGTTTATTCTAGAACCCTGTAGCCTGGGAACATAACTGAGGATTGATTCTGGAACCCTGTGGCCTGGGAACATGACATAGGTGGATTCTGGAACCCTGTGGCCTGGGAACATGAGAACGGTTTGATTCTGGAAACGTATGGCCTGGCAACATGACTGAGGCTTGATTCTGGAACCCTGTGGCCTGGCAACATGACTGAGGTTTGATTCTGGATCCCTGTGGCCTGGGAACATGACTGAGGCGTGATTCTGGAAAACTGTGGCCTGGAAACATGACATCTGTTTAGATTGTGGAATAGTGTGCCCTGGGAACCTGACTGAGCCTTGGTTCTGGAACTCTGTAGGCTGGGAACATGACTGAGGTTTATTCTAGAACCCTGTAGCCTGGGAACATAACTGAGGATTGATTCTGGAACCCTGTGGCCTGGGAACTTGACATCGGTGGATTCTGGAACCCTGTGGCCTGGGAACATGAGAACGGTTTGATTCTGGAACCCTGTGGCCTGGCAACATGACTGAGGCTTGATTCTGGAACCCTGTGGCCTGGCAACATGACTGAGGGTTGATTCTGGAACCGTGTGGCCTGGGAACTTGACTGGGGTTTGATCGCAGAAACCTGTGGACTGTCCACATGACTGAGGTTTCATGGTTCAACCCTGTGGCATGGCAACATGATTGAGGTTTGATTGTGGAATAGTGTGCCCTGGGAACCTGACTGAGTCTTGGTTCTGGAACTCTGTGGACTGGGAACATGACTGAGGTTTATTCTAGAACCCTGTAGCCTGGGAACATAACTGAGGATTGATTCTGGAACCCTGTGGCCTGGGAACATGACATCGGTGGATTCTGGAACCCTGTGGCCTGGGAACATGAGAACGGTTTGATTCTGGAACCCTGTGGCCTGGCAACATGACTGAGGCTTGATTCTGGAACCCTGTGGCCTGGCAATATGTCTCAGGTTTGATTCTGGATCCCTGTGTCCTGGGAACATGACTGAGGCGTGATTCTGGAAAACTGTGGCCTGGGAAAATGACATCTGTTTAGATTGTGGAATAGTGTGCCCTGGGAACCTGACTGAGCCTTGGTTCTGGAACTCTGTGGACTGGGAACATGACTGAGGTTTGATTCTGGATCCCTGTGGCCTGGCAATATGACTCAGGTTTGATTCTGGGTCCCTGTGGCCTGGGAACATGACTGAGGCGTGATTCTGCAAAACTGTGGCCTGGGAAAATGACATCTGTTTAGATTGTGGAATAGTGTGCCCTGGGAACCTGACTGAGCCTTGGTTCTGGAACTCTGTGGACTGGGAACATGACTGAGGTTTATTCTAGAACCCTGTTGCCTGGGAACATAACTGAGGATTGATTCTGGAACCCTGTGGCCTGGGAACATGACATCGGTGGATTCTGGAACCCTGTGGCCTGGGAACATGAGAACGGTTTGATTCTGGAACCCTGTGGCCTGGCAACATGACTGAGGCTTGATTCTGGAACCCTGTGGCCTGGCAACATGACTGAGACTTGATTCTGGAACCGTGTGGCCTGGGAACTTGACTGGGGTTTGATCGCAGAAACCTGTGGACTGTCCACATGACTGAGGTTTGATGGTGGAACCCTGTGCACTGGGAACATGACTGAGGTTTGATGGTTGAACCCTGTGGCATGGCAACATGACTGAGGTTTGATTCTGGAAAACTGTGGCCTGGGAACATGACATCTGTTTAGATTGTGGAATAGTGTGCCCTGGGAACCTGACTGAGCCTTGGTTCTGGAACTCTGTGGACTGGGAACATGACTGAGGTTTATTGTAGAACCCTGTAGCCTGGGAACATAACTGAGGATTGATTCTGGAACCCTGTGGCCTGGGAACATGACATCGGTGGATTCTGGAAACCTGTGGCCTGGGAACATGAGAACGGTTTGATTCTGGAACCCTGTGGCCTGGCAACATGACTGAGGCTAGATTCTGGAACCCTGTGGCCTGGCAACATGACTGAGGTTTGATTCTGGATCCCTGTGGCCTGGGAACATGACTGAGGCGTGATTCTGGAAAACTGTGGCCTGGGAAAATGACATCTGTTTAGATTGTGGAATAGTGTGCCCTGGGAACCTGACTGAGCCTTGGTTCTGGAACTCTGTGGACTGGGAACATGACTGAGGTTTATTTTAGAACCCTGTAGCCTGGGAACATAACTGAGGATTGATTCTGGAACCCTGTGGACTGGGAACATGACATCGGTGGATTCTGGAACCCTGTGGCCTGGGAACATGAGAACGGTTTGATTCTGGAACCCTGTGGCCTGGCAACATGACTGAGGCTTGATTCTGGAACCCTGTGGCCTGGCAACATGACTGAGGTTTGATTCTGGATCCCTGTGGCCTGGGAACATGACTGAGGCGTGATTCTGGAAAACTGTGGCCTGGGAAAATGACATCTGTTTAGATCGTGGAATAGTGTGCCCTGGGAACCTGACTGAGCCTTGGTTCTGGAACTCTGTGGACTGGGAACATGACTGAGGTTTATTCTAGAACCCTGTAGCCTGGGAACATAACTGAGGATTGATTCTGGAACCCTGTGGCCTGGGAACATGACATCGGTGGATTCTGGAACCCTGTGGCCTGGGAACATGAGAACGGTTTGATTCTGGAACCCTGTGGCCTGGCAACATGACTGAGGCTTGATTCTGGAACCCTGTGGCCTGGCAACATGACTGAGGCTTGATTCTGGAACCGTGTGGCCTGGGAACTTGACTGGGGTTTGATCGCAGAAACCTGTGGACTGTCCACATGACTGAGGTTTGATGGTGGAACCCTGTGCACTGGGAACATGACTGAGGTTTGATGGTTGAACCCTGTGGCATGGCAACATGACTGAGGTTTGATTCTGGAAAACTGTGGCCTGGGAACATGACATCTGTTTAGATTGTGGAATAGTTTGCCCTGGGAACCTGACTGAGCCTTGGTTCTGGAACTCTGTGGACTGGGAACATGACTGAGGTTTATTCTAGAACCCTGTAGCCTGGGAACATAACTGAGGATTGATTCTGGAACCCTGTGGCCTGGGAACATGACATCGGTGGATTCTGGAACCCTGTGGCCTGGGAACATGAGAACGGTTTGATTCTGGAACCCTGTGGCCTGGCAACATGACGGAGGCTTGATTCTGGAACCCTGTGGCCTGGCAACATGACTGAGGCTTGATTCTGGAACCGTGTGGCCTGGGAACTTGACTGGGGTTTGATCGCAGAAACCTGTGGACTGTCCACATGACTGAGGTTTGATGGTGGAACCCTGTGCACTGGGAACATGACTGAGGTTTGATGGTTGAACCCTGTGGCATGGCAACATGACTGAGGTTTGATTCTGGAAAACTGTGGCCTGGGAACATGATATCTGTTTAGATTGTGGAATAGTTTGCCCTGGGAACCTGACTGAGCCTTGGTTCTGGAACTCTGTGGACTGGGAACATGACTGAGGTTTATTCTAGAACCCTGTAGCCTGGGAACATAACTGAGGATTGATTCTGGAACCCTGTGGCCTGGGAACATGACATCGGTGGATTCTGGAACCCTGTGGCCTGGGAACATGAGAACGGTTTGATTCTGGAACCCTGTGGCCTGGCAACATGACTGAGGCTTGATTCTGGAACCCTGTGGCCTGGCAACATGACTGAGGTTTGATTCTGGATCCCTGTGGCCTGGGAACATGACTGAGGCGTGATTCTGGAAAACTGTGGCCTGGAAAAATGACATCTGTTTAGATCGTGGAATAGTGTGCCCTGGGAACCTGACTGAGCCTTGGTTCTGGAACTCTGTGGACTGGGAACATGACTGAGGTTTATTCTAGAACCCTGTAGCCTGGGAACATAACTGAGGATTGATTCTGGAACCCTGTGGCCTGGGAACATGACATCGGTGGATTCTGGAACCCTGTGGCCTGGGAACATGAGAACGGTTTGATTCTGGATCCCTGTGGCCTGGGAACATGACTTTGGCGTGATTCTGGAAAACTGTGGCCTGGGAAAGTGACATCTGTTTAGATTGTGGAATAGTGTGCCCTGGGAACCTGACTGAGCCTTGGCTCTGGAGCTCTGTGGACTGGGAACATGACTGAGGTTTATTCTAGAACCCTGTAGCCTGGGAACATAACTGAGGATTGATTCTGGAACCCTGTGGCCTGGGAACATGACATCGGTGGATTCTGGAACCCTGTGGCCTGGGAACATGAGAACGGTTTGATTCTGGAAACGTATGGCCTGGCAACATGACTGAGGCTTGATTCTGGAACCCTGTGGCCTGGCAACATGACTGAGGTTTGATTCTGGATCCCTGTGTCCTGGGAACATGACTGAGGCGTGATTCTGGAAAACTGTGGCCTGGAAACATGACATCTGTTTAGATTGTGGAATAGTGTGCCCTGGGAACATGACTGAGCCTTGGTTCTGGAACTCTGTAGGCTGGGAACATGACTGAGGTTTATTCTAGAACCCTGTAGCCTGGGAACATAACTGAGGATTGATTCTGGAACCCTGTGGCCTGGCAACATGACTGAGGCTTGATTCTGGAACCGTGTGGCCTGGGAACTTGACTGGGGTTTGATCGCAGAAACCTGTGGACTGTCCACATGACTGAGGTTTCATGGTTCAACCCTGTGGCATGGCAACATGATTGAGGTTTGATTGTGGAATAGTGTGCCCTGGGAACCTGACTGAGCCTTGGTTCTGGAACTCTGTGGACTGGGAACATGACTGAGGTTTATTCTAGAACCCTGTAGCCTGGGAACATAACTGAGGATTGATTCTGGAACCCTGTGGCCTGGGAACATGACATCGGTGGATTCTGGAACCCTGTGGCCTGGGAACATGAGAACGGTTTGATTCTGGAACCCTGTGGCCTGGCAACATGACTGAGGCTTGATTCTGGAACCCTGTGGCCTGGCAACATGACTGAGGCTTGATTCTGGAACCGTGTGGCCTGGGAACTTGACTGGGGTTTGATCGCAGAAACCTGTGGACTGTCCACATGACTGAGGTTTGATGGTGGAACCCTGTGCACTGGGAACATGACTGAGGTTTGATGGTTGAACCCTGTGGCATGGCAACATGACTGAGGTTTGATTCTGGAAAACTGTGGCCTGGGAACATGACATCTGTTTAGATTGTGGAATAGTTTGCCCTGGGAACCTGACTGAGCCTTGGTTCTGGAACTCTGTGGACTGGGAACATGACTGAGGTTTATTCTAGAACCCTGTAGCCTGGGAACATAACTGAGGATTGATTCTGGAACCCTGTGGCCTGGGAACATGACATCGGTGGATTCTGGAACCCTGTGGCCTGGGAACATGAGAACGGTTTGATTCTGGAACCCTGTGGCCTGGCAACATGACTGAGGCTTGATTCTGGAACCCTGTGGCCTGGCAACGTGACTGAGATTTGATTCTGGATCCCTGTGGCCTGGGAACATGACTGAGGCGTGATTCTGGAAAACTGTGGCCTGGAAAAATGACATCTGTTTAGATCGTGGAATAGTGTGCCCTGGGAACCTGACTGAGCCTTGGTTCTGGAACTCTGTGGACTGGGAACATGACTGAGGTTTATTCTAGAACCCTGTAGCCTGGGAACATAACTGAGGATTGATTCTGGAACCCTGTGGCCTGGGAACATGACATCGGTGGATTCTGGAACCCTGTGGCCTGGGAACATGAGAACGGTTTGATTCTGGATCCCTGTGGCCTGGGAACATGACTTTGGCGTGATTCTGGAAAACTGTGTCCTGGGAAAGTGACATCTGTTTAGATTGTGGAATAGTGTGCCCTGGGAACCTGACTGAGCCTTGGCTCTGGAGCTCTGTGGACTGGGAACATGACTGAGGTTTATTCTAGAACCCTGTAGCCTGGCAACATGACTGAGGCTTGATTCTGGAACCCTGTGGCCTGGCAATATGACTCAGGTTTGATTCTGGATCCCTGTGGCCTGGGAACATGACTGAGGCGTGATTCTGGAAAACTGTGGCCTGGAAAAATGACATCTGTTTAGATCGTGGAATAGTGTGCCCTTGGAACCTGACTGAGCCTTGGTTCTGGAACTCTGTGGACTGGGAACATGACTGAGGTTTGATTCTGGAACCCTGTGGCCTGGCAATATGTCTCAGGTTTGATTCTGGATCCCTGTGGCCTGGGAACATGACTGAGGCGTGATTCTGGAAAACTGTGGCCTGGGAAAATGACATCCGTTTAGATTGTGGAATAGTGTGCCCTGGGAACCTGACTGAGCCTTGGTTCTGGAACTCTGTGGACTGGGAACATGACTGAGGTTTATTCTAGAACCCTGTAGCCTGGGAACATAACTGAGGATTGATTCTGGAATCCTGTGGCCTGGGAACATGACATCAGTGGATTCTGGAACCCTGTGGCCTGGGAACATGAGAACGGTTTGATTCTGGAAACCTGTGGCCTGGCAACATGAATGAGGCTTGATTCTGGAACCCTGTGGCCTGGCAACATGACTGAGACTTGATTCTGGAACCGTGTGGCCTGGGAACTTGACTGGGGTTTGATCGCAGAAACCTGTGGACTGTCCACATGACTGAGGTTTGATGGTGGAACCCTGTGCACTGGGAACATGACTGAGGTTTGATGGTTGAACCCTGTGGCATGGCAACATGACTGAGGTTTGATTCTGGAAAACTGTGGCCTGGGAACATGACATCTGTTTAGATTGTGGAATAGTTTGCCCTGGGAACCTGACTGAGCCTTGGTTCTGGAACTCTGTGGACTGGGAACATGACTGAGGTTTATTCTAGAACCCTGTAGCCTGGGAACATAACTGAGGATTGAATCTGGAACCCTGTGGCCTGGGAACATGACATCGGTGGATTCTGGAAGCCTGTGGCCTGGGAACATGAGAACGGTTTGATTCTGGAACCCTGTGGCCTGGCAACATGACTGAGGCTAGATTCTGGAACCCTGTGGCCTGGCAACATGACTGAGGTTTGATTCTGGATCCCTGTGGCCTGGGAACATGACTGAGGCGTGATTCTGGAAAACTGTGGCCTGGGAAAATGACTTCTGTTTAGATTGTGGTATAGTGTGCCCTGGGAATCTGACTGAGCCTTGGTTCTGGAACTCTGTGGACTGGGAACATGACTGAGGTTTATTTTAGAACCCTGTAGCCTGGGAACATAACTGAGGATTGATTCTGGAACCCTGTGGCCTGGCAACATGACTGAGGCTTGATTCTGGAACCGTGTGGCCTGGGAACTTGACTGGGGTTTGATCGCAGAAACCTGTGGACTGTCCACATGACTGAGGTTTGATGGTGGAACCCTGTGCACTGGGAACATGACTGAGGTTTGATGGTTGAACCCTGTGGCATGGCAACATGACTGTGGTTTGATTCTGGAAAACTGTGGCCTGGGAACATGACATCTGTTTAGATTGTGGAATAGTTTGCCCTGGGAACCTGACTGAGCCTTGGTTCTGGAACTCTGTGGACTGGGAACATGACTGAGGTTTATTCTAGAACCCTGTAGCCTGGGAACATAACTGAGGATTGATTCTGGAACCCTGTGGCCTGGGAACATGACATCGGTGGATTCTGGAACCCTGTGGCCTGGGAACATGAGAACGGTTTGATTCTGGAACCCTGTGGCCTGGCAACATGACTGAGGCTTGATTCTGGAACCCTGTGGCCTGGCAATATGACTCAGGTTTGATTCTGGATCCCTGTGGCCTGGGAACATGACTGAGGCGTGATTCTGGAAAACTGTGGCCTGGGAAATTGACATCTGTTTAGATTGTGGAATAGTGTGCCCTGGGAACCTGACTGAGCCTTGGTTCTGGAACTCTGTGGACTGGGAACATGACTGAGGTTTATTCTAGAACCCTGTAGCCTGGGAACATAACTGAGGATTGATTCTGGAACCCTGTGGCCTGGGAACATGACATCGGTGGATTCTGGAACCCTGTGGCCTGGGAACATGAGAACGGTTTGATTCTGGAACCCTGTGGCCTGGCAACATGACTGAGGCTTGATTCTGGAACCCTGTGGCCTGGCAACATGACTGAGGCTTGATTCTGGAATCGTGTGGCCTGGGAACTTGACTGGGGTTTGATCGCAGAAACCTGTGGACTGTCCACATGACTGAGGTTTCATGGTTGAACCCTGTGGCATGGCAACATGATTGAGGTTTGATTGTGGAACCCTCAGGCTTGGGAACATGACTGAGGCTTGATGGTGGAACCCTCTGGCCTGGAAACAGGAATGAGGTTTGATGGTGGAACCCTGCGGCCTGGCAACATGACTGAGGTTTGATTCTGGAAAACTGTGGCCTGGGAACATGACATCTGTTTAGATTGTGGAATAGTGTGCCCTGGGAACCTGACTGAGCCTTGGTTCTGGAACTCTGTGGACTGGGAACATGACTGAGGTTTATTCTAGAACCCTGTAGCCTGGGAACATAACTGAGGATTGATTCTGGAACCCTGTGGCCTGGGAACATGAGAACGGTTTGATTCTGGAACCCTGTGGCCTGGCAACATGACTGAGGCTTGATGCTGGAACCCTGTGCCCTGGCAACATGACTGAGGCTTGATTCTGGAACCGTGTGGCCTGGGAACTTGACTGGGGTTAGATCGCAGAAACCTGTGGACTGTCCACATGACTGAGGTTTGATGGTGGAACCCTGTGCACTGGGAACATGACTGAGGTTTGATGGTTCAACCCTGTGGCATGGCAACATGACTGAGGTTTGATTCTGGAAAACTGTGGCCTGGGAACATGACATCTGTTTAGATTGTGGAATAGTTTGCCCTGGGAACCTGACTGAGCCTTGGTTCTGGAACTCTGTGGACTGGGAACATGACTGAGGTTTATTCTAGAACCCTGTAGCCTGGGAACATAACTGAGGATTGATTCTGGAACCCTGTGGCCTGCGAACATGACATCGGTGGATTCTGGAACCCTGTGGCCTGGGAACATGAGAACGGTTTGATTCTGGAACCCTGTGGCCTGGCAACATGACTGAGGCTTGATTCTGGAACCCTATGGCCTGGCAACGTGACTGAGGTTTGATTCTGGATACCTGTGGCCTGGGAACATGACTGAGGCGTGATTCTGGAAAACTGTGGCCTGGAAAAATGACATCTGTTTAGATCGTGGAATAGTGTGCCCTGGGACCTGACTGAGCCTTGGTTCTGGAACTCTGTGGACTGGGAACATGACTGAGGTTTATTCTAGAACCCTGTAGCCTGGGAACATAACTGAGGATTGATTCTGGAACCCTGTGGCCTGCGAACATTACATCGGTGGATTCTGGAACCCTGTGGCCTGGGAACATGAGAACGGTTTGATTCTGGAAACCTATGGCCTGGCAACATGACTGAGGCTTGATTCTGGAACCCTGTGGCCGGGCAACATGACTGAGGTTTGATTCTGGATCCCTGTGGCCTGGGAACATGACTGAGGCGTGATTCTGGAAAACTGTGGCCTGGAAACATGACATCTGTTTAGATTGTGGAATAGTGTGCCCTGGGAACCTGACTGAGCCTTGGTTCTGGAACTCTGTGGACTGGGAACATGACTGAGGTTTATTCTAGAACCCTGTAGCCTGGGAACATAACTGATGATTGATTCTGGAACCCTGTGGCCTGGGAACTTGACATCAGTGGATTCTGGAACCCTGTGGCCTGGGAACATGAGAACGGTTTGATTCTGGAACCCTGTGGCCTGGCAACATGACTGAGGCTTGATTCTGGAACCCTGTGGCCTGGCAACATGGCTGAGGCTTGATTCTGGAACCGTGTGGCCTGGGAACTTGACTGGGGTTTGATCGCAGAAACCTGTGGACTGTCCACATGACTGAGGTTTCATGGTTCAACCCTGTGGCATGGCAACATGATTGAGGTTTGATTGTGGAATAGTGTGCCCTGGGAACCTGACTGAGCCTTGGTTCTGAACTCTGTGGACTGGGAACATGACTGAGGTTTATTCTAGAACCCTGTAGCCTGGGAACATAACTGAGGATTGATTCTGGAACCCTGTGGCCTGGGAACATGACATCGGTGGATTCTGGAACCCTGTGGCCTGGGAACATGAGAACGGTTTGATTCTGGAACCCTGTGGCCTGGCAACATGACTGAGGCTTGATTCTGGAACCCTGTGGCCTGGCAACATGACTGAGACTTGATTCTGGAACCGTGTGGCCTGGGAACTTGACTGGGGTTTGATCGCAGAAACCTGTGGACTGTCCACATGACTGAGGTTTGATGGTGGAACCCTGTGCACTGGGAACATGACTGAGGTTTGATGGTTGAACCCTGTGGCATGGCAACATGACTGAGGTTTGATTCTGGAAAACTGTGGCCTGGGAACATGACATCTGTTTAGATTGTGGAATAGTTTGCCCTGGGAACCTGACTGAGCCTTGGTTCTGGAACTCTGTGGACTGGGAACATGACTGAGGTTTATTCTAGAACCCTGTAGCCTGGGAACATAACTGAGGATTGATTCTGGAACCCTGTGGCCTGGGAACATGACATCGGTGGATTCTGGAACCCTGTGGCCTGGGAACATGAGAACGGTTTGATTCTGGAACCCTGTGGCCTGGCAACATGACTGAGGCTTGATTCTGGAACCCTGTGGCCTGGCAACATGACTGAGGTTTGATTCTGGACCTCTGTGGCCTGGGAACATGACTGAGGCGTGATTCTGGAAAACTGTGGCCTGGAAAAATGACATCTGTTTAGATCGTGGAATAGTGTGCCCTGGGAACCTGACTGAGCCTTGGTTCTGGAACTCTGTGGACTGGGAACATGACTGAGGTTTATTCTAGAACCCTGTAGCCTGGGAACATAACTGAGGATTGATTCTGGAACCCTGTGGCCTGGGAACATGAGAACGGTTTGATTCTGGATCCCTGTGGCCTGGGAACATGACTTTGGCGTGATTCTGGAAAACTGTGGCCTGGGAAAGTGACATCTGTTTAGATTGTGGAATAGTGTGCCCTGGGAACCTGACTGAGCCTTGGCTCTGGAGCTCTGTGGACTGGGAACATGACTGAGGTTTATTCTAGAACCCTGTAGCCTGGGAACATAACTGAGGATTGATTCTGGAACCCTGTGGCCTGGGAACATGACATCGGTGGATTCTGGAACCCTGTGGCCTGGGAACATGAGAACGGTTTGATTCTGGAACCCTGTGGCCTGGCAACATGACTGAGGCTTGATTCTGGTACCCTGTGGCCTGGCAACATGACTGAGACTTGATTCTGGAACCGTGTGGCCTGGGAACTTGACTGGGGTTTGATCGCAGAAACCTGTGGACTGTCCACATGACTGAGGTTTGATGGTGGAACCCTGTGCACTGGGAACATGACTGAGGTTTGATGGTTGAACCCTGTGGCATGGCAACATGACTGAGGTTTGATTCTGGAAAACTGTGGCCTGGGAACATGACATCTGTTTAGATTGTGGAATAGTTTGCCCTGGGAACCTGACTGAGCCTTGGTTCTGGAACTCTGTGGACTGGGAACATGACTGAGGTTTATTCTAGAACCCTGTAGCCTGGGAACATAACTGAGGATTGATTCTGGAACCCTGTGGCCTGGGAACATGACATCGGTGGTTTCTGGAACCCTGTGGCCTGGGAACATGAGAACGGTTTGATTCTGGAAACCTATGGCCTGGCAACATGACTGAGGCTTGATTCTGGAACCCTGTGGCCTGGCAAAATGACTGAGGTTTGATTCTGGATCCCTGTGGCCTGGGAACATGACTTTGGCGTGATTCTGGAAAACTGTGGCCTGGGAAAGTGACATCTGTTTAGATTGTGGAATAGTGTGCCCTGGGAACCTGACTGAGCCTTGGCTCTGGAGCTCTGTGGACTGGGAACATGACTGAGGTTTATTCTAGAACCCTGTAGCCTGGGAACATAACTGAGGATTGATTCTGGAACCCTGTGGCCTGGGAACATGACATCGGTGGATTCTGGAACCCTGTGGCCTGGGAACATGAGAACGGTTTGATTCTGGAACCCTGTGGCCTGGCAACATGACTGAGGCTTGATTCTGGAACCCTGTGGCCTGGCAACATGACTGAGGCTTGATTCTGGAACCGTGTGGCTTGGGAACTTGACTGGGGTTTGATCGCAGAAACCTGTGGACTGTCCACATGACTGAGGTTTCATGGTTCAACCCTGTGGCATGGCAACATGATTGAGGTTTGATTGTGGAATAGTGTGCCCTGGGAACCTGACTGAGCCTTGGTTCTGGAACTCTGTGGACTGGGAACATGACTGAGGTTTATTCTAGAACCCTGTAGCCTGGGAACATAACTGAGGATTGATTCTGGAACTCTGTGGCCTGGGAACATGACATCGGTGGATTCTGGAACCCTGTGGCCTGGGAACATGAGAACGGTTTGATTCTGGAACCCTGCGGCCTGGCAACATGACTGAGGCTTGATTCTGGAACCCTGTGGCCTGGCAACATGACTGAGACTTGATTCTGGAACCGTGTGGCCTGGGAACTTGACTGGGGTTTGATCGCAGAAACCTGTGGACTGTCCACATGACTGAGGTTTGATGGTGGAACCCTGTGCACTGGGAACATGACTGAGGTTTGATGGTTGAACCCTGTGGCATGGCAACATGACTGAGGTTTGATTCTGGAAAACTGTGGCCTGGGAACATGACATCTGTTTAGATTGTGGAATAGTTTGCCCTGGGAACCTGACTGAGCCTTGGTTCTGGAACTCTGTGGACTGGGAACATGACTGAGGTTTATTCTAGAACCCTGTAGCCTGGGAACATAACTGAGGATTGATTCTGGAACCCTGTGGCCTGGGAACATGACATCGGTGGATTCTGGAACCCTGTGGCCTGGGAACATGAGAACGGTTTGATTCTGGAACCCTGTGGCCTGGCAACATGACTGAGGCTTGATTCTGGAACCCTGTGGCCTGGCAACGTGACTGAGGTTTGATTCTGGATCCCTGTGGCCTGGGAACATGACTGAGGCGTGATTCTGGAAAACTGTGGCCTGGAAAAATGACATCTGTTTAGATCGTGGAATAGTGTGCCCTGGGAACCTGACTGAGCCTTGGTTCTGGAACTCTGTGGACTGGGAACATGACTGAGGTTTATTCTAGAACCCTGTAGCCTGGGAACATAACTGAGGATTGATTCTGGAACCCTGTGGCCTGGGAACATGACATCGGTGGATTCTGGAACCCTGTGGCCTGGGAACATGAGAACGGTTTGATTCTGGATCCCTGTGGCCTGGGAACATGACTTTGGCGTGATTCTGGAAAACTGTGTCCTGGGAAAGTGACATCTGTTTAGATTGTGGAATAGTGTGCCCTGGGAACCTGACTGAGCCTTGGCTCTGGAGCTCTGTGGACTGGGAACATGACTGAGGTTTATTCTAGAACCCTGTAGCCTGGCAACATGACTGAGGCTTGATTCTGGAACCCTGTGGCCTGGCAATATGACTCAGGTTTGATTCTGGATCCCTGTGGCCTGGGAACATGACTGAGGCGTGATTCTGGAAAACTGTGGCCTGGAAAAATGACATCTGTTTAGATCGTGGAATAGTGTGCCCTTGGAACCTGACTGAGCCTTGGTTCTGGAACTCTGTGGACTGGGAACATGACTGAGGTTTGATTCTGGAACCCTGTGGCCTGGCAATATGACTCAGGTTTGATTCTGGATCCCTGTGGCCTGGGAACATGACTGAGGCGTGATTCTGGAAAACTGTGGCCTGGGAAAATGACATCCGTTTAGATTGTGGAATAGTGTGCCCTGGGAACCTGACTGAGCCTTGGTTCTGGAACTCTGTGGACTGGGAACATGACTGAGGTTTATTCTAGAACCCTGTAGCCTGGGAACATAACTGAGGATTGATTCTGGAATCCTGTGGCCTGGGAACATGACATCAGTGGATTCTGGAACCCTGTGGCCTGGGAACATGAGAACGGTTTGATTCTGGAAACCTGTGGCCTGGCAACATGAATGAGGCTTGATTCTGGAACCCTGTGGCCTGGCAACATGACTGAGACTTGATTCTGGAACCGTGTGGCCTGGGAACTTGACTGGGGTTTGATCGCAGAAACCTGTGGACTGTCCACATGACTGAGGTTTGATGGTGGAACCCTGTGCACTGGGAACATGACTGAGGTTTGATGGTTGAACCCTGTGGCATGGCAACATGACTGAGGTTTGATTCTGGAAAACTGTGGCCTGGGAACATGACATCTGTTTAGATTGTGGAATAGTTTGCCCTGGGAACCTGACTGAGCCTTGGTTCTGGAACTCTGTGGACTGGGAACATGACTGAGGTTTATTCTAGAACCCTGTAGCCTGGGAACATAACTGAGGATTGAATCTGGAACCCTGTGGCCTGGGAACATGACATCGGTGGATTCTGGAAGCCTGTGGCCTGGGAACATGAGAACGGTTTGATTCTGGAACCCTGTGGCCTGGCAACATGACTGAGGCTAGATTCTGGAACCCTGTGGCCTGGCAACATGACTGAGGTTTGATTCTGGATCCCTGTGGCCTGGGAACATGACTGAGGCGTGATTCTGGAAAACTGTGGCCTGGGAAAATGACATCTGTTTAGATTGTGGTATAGTGTGCCCTGGGAACCTGACTGAGCCTTGGTTCTGGAACTCTGTGGACTGGGAACATGACTGAGGTTTATTTTAGAACCCTGTAGCCTGGGAACATAACTGAGGATTGATTCTGGAACCCTGTGGCCTGGCAACATGACTGAGGCTTGATTCTGGAACCGTGTGGCCTGGGAACTTGACTGGGGTTTGATCGCAGAAACCTGTGGACTGTCCACATGACTGAGGTTTGATGGTGGAACCCTGTGCACTGGGAACATGACTGAGGTTTGATGGTTGAACCCTGTGGCATGGCAACATGACTGTGGTTTGATTCTGGAAAACTGTGGCCTGGGAACATGACATCTGTTTAGATTGTGGAATAGTTTGCCCTGGGAACCTGACTGAGCCTTGGTTCTGGAACTCTGTGGACTGGGAACATGACTGAGGTTTATTCTAGAACCCTGTAGCCTGGGAACATAACTGAGGATTGATTCTGGAACCCTGTGGCCTGGGAACATGACATCGGTGGATTCTGGAACCCTGTGGCCTGGGAACATGAGAACGGTTTGATTCTGGAACCCTGTGGCCTGGCAACATGACTGAGGCTTGATTCTGGAACCCTGTGGCCTGGCAATATGACTCAGGTTTGATTCTGGATCCCTGTGGCCTGGGAACATGACTGAGGCGTGATTCTGGAAAACTGTGGCCTGGGAAATTGACATCTGTTTAGATTGTGGAATAGTGTGCCCTGGGAACCTGACTGAGCCTTGGTTCTGGAACTCTGTGGACTGGGAACATGACTGAGGTTTATTCTAGAACCCTGTAGCCTGGGAACATAACTGAGGATTGATTCTGGAACCCTGTGGCCTGGGAACATGACATCGGTGGATTCTGGAACCCTGTGGCCTGGGAACATGAGAACGGTTTGATTCTGGAAACCTGTGGCCTGGCAACATGACTGAGGCTTGATTCTGGAACCCTGTGGCCTGGCAACATGACTGAGGCTTGATTCTGGAACCGTGTGGCCTGGGAACTTGACTGGGGTTTGATCGCAGAAACCTGTGGACTGTCCACATGACTGAGGTTTCATGGTTGAACCCTGTGGCATGGCAACATGATTGAGGTTTGATTGTGGAACCCTCAGGCTTGGGAACATGACTGAGGCTTGATGGTGGAACCCTCTGGCCTGGAAACAGGAATGAGGTTTGATGGTGGAACCCTGCGGCCTGGCAACATGACTGAGGTTTGATTCTGGAAAACTGTGGCCTGGGAACATGACATCTGTTTAGATTGTGGAATAGTGTGCCCTGGGAACCTGACTGAGCCTTGGTTCTGGAACTCTGTGGACTGGGAACATGACTGAGGTTTATTCTAGAACCCTGTAGCCTGGGAACATAACTGAGGATTGATTCTGGAACCCTGTGGCCTGGGAACATGAGAACGGTTTGATTCTGGAACCCTGTGGCCTGGCAACATGACTGAGGCTTGATTCTGGAACCCTGTGCCCTGGCAACATGACTGAGGCTTGATTCTGGAACCGTGTGGCCTGGGAACTTGACTGGGGTTAGATCGCAGAAACCTGTGGACTGTCCACATGACTGAGGTTTGATGGTGGAACCCTGTGCACTGGGAACATGACTGAGGTTTGATGGTTCAACCCTGTGGCATGGCAACATGACTGAGGTTTGATTCTGGAAAACTGTGGCCTGGGAACATGACATCTGTTTAGATTGTGGAATAGTTTGCCCTGGGAACCTGACTGAGCCTTGGTTCTGGAACTCTGTGGACTGGGAACATGACTGAGGTTTATTCTAGAACCCTGTAGCCTGGGAACATAACTGAGGATTGATTCTGGAACCCTGTGGCCTGGGAACATGACATCGGTGGATTCTGGAACCCTGTGGCCTGGGAACATGAGAACGGTTTGATTCTGGAACCCTGTGGCCTGGCAACATGACTGAGGCTTGATTCTGGAACCCTGTGGCCTGGCAACGTGACTGAGGTTTGATTCTGGATACCTGTGGCCTGGGAACATGACTGAGGCGTGATTCTGGAAAACTGTGGCCTGGAAAAATGACATCTGTTTAGATCGTGGAATAGTGTGCCCTGGGACCTGACTGAGCCTTGGTTCTGGAACTCTGTGGACTGGGAACATGACTGAGGTTTATTCTAGAACCCTGTAGCCTGGGAACATAACTGAGGATTGATTCTGGAACCCTGTGGCCTGGGAACATGACATCGGTGGATTCTGGAACCCTGTGGCCTGGGAACATGAGAACGGTTTGATTCTGGAAACCTATGGCCTGGCAACATGACTGAGGCTTGATTCTGGAACCCTGTGGCCGGGCAACATGACTGAGGTTTGATTCTGGATCCCTGTGGCCTGGGAACATGACTGAGGCGTGATTCTGGAAAACTGTGGCCTGGAAACATGACATCTGTTTAGATTGTGGAATAGTGTGCCCTGGGAACCTGACTGAGCCTTGGTTCTGGAACTCTGTGGACTGGGAACATGACTGAGGTTTATTCTAGAACCCTGTAGCCTGGGAACATAACTGATGATTGATTCTGGAACCCTGTGGCCTGGGAACTTGACATCAGTGGATTCTGGAACCCTGTGGCCTGGGAACATGAGAACGGTTTGATTCTGGAAACCTGTGGCCTGGCAACATGACTGAGGCTTGATTCTGGAACCCTGTGGCCTGGCAACATGACTGAGGCTTGATTCTGGAACCGTGTGGCCTGGGAACTTGACTGGGGTTTGATCGCAGAAACCTGTGGACTGTCCACATGACTGAGGTTTCATGGTTCAACCCTGTGGCATGGCAACATGATTGAGGTTTGATTGTGGAATAGTGTGCCCTGGGAACCTGACTGAGCCTTGGTTCTGAACTCTGTGGACTGGGAACATGACTGAGGTTTATTCTAGAACCCTGTAGCCTGGGAACATAACTGAGGATTGATTCTGGAACCCTGTGGCCTGGGAACATAACATCGGTGGATTCTGGAACCCAGTGGCCTGGGAACATGAGAACGGTTTGATTCTGGAACCCTGTGGCCTGGCAACATGCCTGAGGCTTGATTCTGGAACCCTGTGGCCTGGCAACATGACTGAGACTTGATTCTGGAACCGTGTGGCCTGGGAACTTGACTGGGGTTTGATCGCAGAAACCTGTGGACTGTCCACATGACTGAGGTTTGATGGTGGAACCCTGTGCACTGGGAACATGACTGAGGTTTGATGGTTGAACCCTGTGGCATGGCAACATGACTGAGGTTTGATTCTGGAAAACTGTGGCCTGGGAACATGACATCTGTTTAGATTGTGGAATAGTTTGCCCTGGGAACCTGACTGAGCCTTGGTTCTGGAACTCTGTGGACTGGGAACATGACTGAGGTTTATTCTAGAACCCTGTAGCCTGGGAACATAACTGAGGATTGATTCTGGAACCCTGTGGCCTGGGAACATGACATCGGTGGATTCTGGAACCCTGTGGCCTGGGAACATGAGAACGGTTTGATTCTGGAACCCTGTGGCCTGGCAACATGACTGAGGCTTGATTCTGGAACCCTGTGGCCTGGCAACATGACTGAGGTTTGATTCTGGACCTCTGTGGCCTGGGAACATGACTGAGGCGTGATTCTGGAAAACTGTGGCCTGGAAAAATGACATCTGTTTAGATCGTGGAATAGTGTGCCCTGGGAACCTGACTGAGCCTTGGTTCTGGAACTCTGTGGACTGGGAACATGACTGAGGTTTATTCTAGAACCCTGTAGCCTGGGAACATAACTGAGGATTGATTCTGGAACCCTGTGGCCTGGGAACATGACATCGGTGGATTCTGGAACCCTGTGGCCTGGGAACATGAGAACGGTTTGATTCTGGATCCCTGTGGCCTGGGAACATGACTTTGGCGTGATTCTGGAAAACTGTGGCCTGGGAAAGTGACATCTGTTTAGATTGTGGAATAGTGTGCCCTGGGAACCTGACTGAGCCTTGGCTCTGGAGCTCTGTGGACTGGGAACATGACTGAGGTTTATTCTAGAACCCTGTAGCCTGGGAACATAACTGAGGATTGATTCTGGAACCCTGTGGCCTGGGAACATGACATCGGTGGATTCTGGAACCCTGTGGCCTGGGAACATGAGAACGGTTTGATTCTGGAACCCTGTGGCCTGGCAACATGACTGAGGCTTGATTCTGGTACCCTGTGTCCTGGCAACATGACTGAGGTTTGATTCTGGATCCCTGTGGCCTGGGAACATGACTGAGGCGTGATTCTGGAAAACTGTGGCCTGGAAAAATGACATCTGTTTAGATCGTGGAATAGTGTGCCCTGGGAACCTGACTGAGCCTTGGTTCTGGAACTCTGTGGACTGGGAACATGACTGAGGTTTATTCTAGAACCCTGTAGGCTGGGAACATAACTGAGGATTGATTCTGGAACCCTGTGGCCTGGGAACATGACATCGGTGGATTCTGGAACCCTGTGGCCTGGGAACATGAGAACGGTTTGATTCTGGATCCCTGTGGCCTGGGAACATGACTTTGGCGTGATTCTGGAAAACTGTGGCCTGGGAAAGTGACATCTGTTTAGATTGTGGAATAGTGTGCCCTGGGAACCAAACTGAGCCCTGGCTCTGGAGCTCTGTGGACTGGGAACATGACTGAGGTTTATTCTAGAACCCTGTAGCCTGGGAACATAACTGAGGATTGATTCTGGAACCCTGTGGCCTGGGAACATGACATCGGTGGATTCTGGTACCCTGTGGCCTGGGAACATGAGAACGGTTTGATTCTGGAAACCTATGGCCTGGCAACATGACTGAGGCTTGATTCTGGAACCCCGTGGCCTGGCAACATGACTGAGGTTTGATTCTGGATCCCTGTGGCCTGGGAACATGACTGAGGCGTGATTCTGGAAAACTGTGGCCTGGAAACATGACATCTGTTTAGATTGTGGAATAGTGTGCCCTGGGAACCTGACTGAGCCTTGGTTCTGGAACTCTGTAGACTGGGAACATGACTGAGGTTTATTCTAGAACCCTGTAGCCTGGGAACATAACTGATGATTGATTCTGGAACCCTGTGGCCTGGGAACTTGACATCGGTGGATTCTGGAACCCTGTGGCCTGGGAACATGAGAACGGTTTGATTCTGGAACCCTGTGGCCTGGCAACATGACTGAGGCTTGATTCTGGAACCCTGTGGCCTGGCAACATGACTGAGGCTTGATTCTGGAACCGTGTGGCCTGGGAACTTGACTGGGGTTTGATCGCAGAAACCTTTGGACTGTCCACATGACTGAGGTTTCATGGTTCAACCCTGTGGCATGGCAACATGATTGAGGTTTGATTGTGGAATAGTGTGCCCTGGGAACCTGACTGAGCCTTGGTTCTGGAACTCTGTGGACTGGGAACATGACTGATGTTTATTCTAGAACCCTGTAGCCTGGGAACATAACTGAGGATTGATTCTGGAACCCTGTGGCCTGGGAACATGACATCGGTGGATTCTGGAACCCTGTGGCCTGGGAACATGAGAACGGTTTGATTCTGGAACCCTGTGGCCTGGCAACATGACTGAGGCTTGATTCTGGAACCCTGTGGCCTGGCAACATGACTGAGACTTGATTCTGGAACCGTGTGGCCTGGGAACTTGACTGGGGTTTGATCGCAGAAACCTGTGGACTGTCCACATGACTGAGGTTTGATGGTGGAACCCTGTGCACTGGGAACATGACTGAGGTTTGATGGTTGAACCCTGTGGCATGGCAACATGACTGAGGTTTGATTCTGGAAAACTGTGGCCTGGGAACATGACATCTGTTTAGATTGTGGAATAGTTTGCCCTGGGAACCTGACTGAGCCTTGGTTCTGGAACTCTGTGGACTGGGAACATGACTGAGGTTTATTCTAGAACCCTGTAGCCTGGGAACATAACTGAGGATTGATTCTGGAACCCTGTGGCCTGGGAACATGACATCGGTGGATTCTGGAACCCTGTGGCCTGGGAACATGAGAACGGTTTGATTCTGGAACCCTGTGGCCTGGCAACATGACTGAGGCTTGATTCTGGAACCCTGTGGCCTGGCAACATGACTGAGACTTGATTCTGGAACCGTGTGGCCTGGGAACTTGACTGGGGTTTGATCGCAGAAACCTGTGGACTGTCCACATGACTGAGGTTTGATGGTGGAACCCTGTGCACTGGGAACATGACTGAGGTTTGATGGTAGAACCCTGTGGCATGGCAACATGACTGAGGTTTGATTCTGGAAAACTGTGGCCTGGGAACATGACATCTGTTTAGATTGTGGAATAGTGTGCCCTGGGAACCTGACTGAGCCTTGGTTCTGGAACTCTGTGGACTGGGAACATGACTGAGGTTTATTCTAGAACCCTGTAGCCTGGGAACATAACTGAGGTTTGATTCTGGAACCCTGTGGCCTGGGAACATGACATCGGTGGATTCTGGAACCCTGTGGCCTGGGAACATGAGAACGGTTTGATTCTGGAACCCTGTGGCCTGGCAACATGACTGAGGCTTGATTCTGGAACCCTGTGGCCTGGCAACATGACTGAGGTTTGATTCTGGATCCCTGTGGCCTGCAAACATGACTGAGGCGTGATTTTGGAAAACTGTGGCCTGGAAACATGACATCTGTTTAGATTGTGGAATAGTGTGCCCTGGGAACCTATCTGAGCCTTGGTTCTGGAAGTCTGTGGACTGGGAACATGACTGAGGTTTATTCTAGAACCCTGTAGCCTGGGAATATAACTGAGGATTGATTCTGGAACCCTGTGGCCTGGGAACATGACATCGGTGGATTCTGGAACCCTGTGGACTGGGAACATGAGAACGGTTTGATTCTGGAACCCTGTGGCCTGGCAACATGACTGAGGCTTGATTCTGGAACCCTGTGGCCTGGCAACATGACTGAGGTTTGATTCTGGATACCTTTGGACTGGGAACATGACTGAGGCGTGATTCTGGAAAACTGTGGCCTGGAAACCTGACAGCTGTTTACAGTGTGGAATAGTGTGCCCTGGGAACCTGACTGAGCCTTTGTTCTGGAACTCTGTAGACTGGGAGCATGACTGAGGTTTATTCTAGAACCCTGTAGCCTGGGAACATAACTGAGGATTGATTCTGGAACCCTGTGGCCTGGGAACATGACATCGGTGGATTCTGGAACCCTGTGGCCTGGGAACATGAGAACGGTTTGATTCTGGAAACCTGTGGCCTGGCAACATGACTGAGGCTTGATTCTGGAACCCTGTGGCCTGGCAACATGACTCAGGTTTGATTCTGGATCCCTGTGGCCTGGGAACATGACTGAGGTGTGATTCTGGAAAACTGTGGCCTGGGAAAATGACATCTGTTTAGATTGTGGAATAGTGTGCCCTGGGAACCTGACTGAGCCTTGGTTCTGGAACTCTGTGGACTGGGAACATGACTGAGGTTTATTCTAGAACCCTGTAGCCTGGGAACATAACTGAGGATTGATTCTGGAACGCTGTGGCCTGGGAACATGACATCGGTGGATTCTGGAACCCTGTGTCCTGGGAACATGAGAACGGTTTGATTCTGGAACCCTGTGGCCTGGCAACATGACTGAGGCTTGATTCTGGAACCCTGTGGCCTGGCAACATGATTGAGGCTTGATTCTGGAACCGTGTGGCCTGGGAACATGACTGGGGCTTGATCGCAGAAACCTGTGGACTGTCCACATGACTGAGGTTTGATGGTGGAACCCTGTGCACTGGGAACATGACTGAGGCCTGATAGTGGAACCCCGTGACGTGGGAACATGCCATTGGTTTGATTCTGGAACCCTGTTTCCTGAGAACATGACTGAGGTTTGATGGTTGAACCCTGTGGCATGGCAGCATGATTGAGGTTTGATTGTGGAACCCTCAGGCTTGGGAACATGACTGAGGCTTGATGGTGGAACACTGTGGCCTGGAAACAGGAATGAGGTTTGATGGTGGAATCCTGTGGCCTGGCAACATGACTGAGGTTTGATTCTGGAAAACTGTGGCCTGGGAACATGACATCTGTTTAGATTGTGGAATAGTGTGCCCTGGGAATCTGACTGAGCCTTGGTTCTGGAACTCTGTGGACTGGGAACATGACTGAGGTTTATTCTAGTACCCTGTAGCCTGGGAACATAACTGAGGATTGATTCTGGAACCCTGTGGCCTGGGAACATGACATCGGTGGATTCTGGAACCCTGTGGCCTGGGAACATGAGAACGGTTTGATTCTGGAAACCTGTGGCCTGGCAACATGACTGAGGCTTGATTCTGGAACCCTGTGGCCTGGCAACATGACTCAGGTTTGATTCTGGATCCCTTTGGCCTGGGAACATGACTGAGGTGTGATTCTGGAAAACTGTGGCCTGGGAAAATGACATCTGTTTAGATTGTGGAATAGTGTGCCCTGGGAACCTGACTGAGCCTTGGTTCTGGAACTCTGTGGACTGGGAACATGACTGAGGTTTATTCTAGAACCCTGTAGCCTGGGAACATAACTGAGGATTGATTCTGGAACCCTGTGGCCTGGGAACATGACATCGGTGGATTCTGGAACCCTGTGGCCTGGGAACATGAGAACGGTTTGATTCTGGAACCCTGTGGCCTGGCAACATGACTGAGGCTTGATTCTGGAACCCTGTGGCCTGGCAACATGACTGAGGCTTGATTCTGGAACCGTGCGGCCTAGGAACTTGACTGGGGTTTGATCGCGGAAACCTGTGGACTGTCCACATGACTGAGGTTTGATGGTGGAACCCTGTGCACTGGGAACATGACTGAGGTTTGATGGTAGAACCCTGTGGCATGGCAACATGACTGAGGTTTGATTCTGGAAAACTGTGGCCTGGGAACATGACATCTGTTTAGATTGTGGAATAGTGTGCCCTGGGAACCTGACTGAGCCTTGGTTCTGGAACTCTGTGGACTGGGAACATGACTGAGGTTTATTCTAGAACCCTGTAGCCTGGGAACATAACTGAGGTTTGATTCTGGAACCCTGTGGCCTGGGAACATGATATCGGTGGATTCTGGAACCCTGTGGCCTGGGAACATGAGAACGGTTTGATTCTGGAACCCTGTGGCCTGGCAACATGACTAAGGCTTGATTCTGGAACCCTGTGGCCTGGCAAGATGACTGAGGTTTGATTCTGGATCCCTGTGGCCTGCAAACATGACTGAGGCGTGATTTTGGAAAACTGTGGCCTGGAAACATGACATCTGTTTAGATTGTGGAATAGTGTGCCCTGGGAACCTATCTGAGCCTTGGTTCTGGAAGTCTGTGGACTGGGAACATGACTGAGGTTTATTCTAGAACCCTGTAGCCTGGGAATATAACTGAGGATTGATTCTGGAACCCTGTGGCCTGGGAACATGACATCGGTGGATTCTGGAACCCTGTGGCCTGGGAACATGAGAACGGTTTGATTCTGGAACCCTGTGGCCTGGCAACATGACTGAGGCTTGATTCTGGAACCCTGTGGCCTGGCAACATGACTGAGGTTTGATTCTGGATACCTGTGGACTGGGAACATGACTGAGGCGTGATTCTGGAAAACTGTGGCCTGGAAACCTGACAGCTGTTTACAGTGTGGAATAGTGTGCCCTGGGAACCTGACTGAGCCTTTGTTCTGGGACTCTGTAGACTGGGAGCATGACTGAGGTTTATTCTAGAACCCTGTAGCCTGGGAACATAACTGAGGATTGATTCTGGAACCCTGTGTCCTGGGAACATGTCATCGGTGGATTCTGGAACCCTGTGGCCTGGGAACATGAGAACGGTTTGATTCTGGAAACCTGTGGCCTGGCAACATGACTGAGGCTTGATTCTGGAACCCTGTGGCCTGGCAACATGACTCAGTTTTGATTCTGGATCCCTGTGGCCTGGGAACATGACTGAGGTGTGATTCTGGAAAACTGTGGCCTGGGAAAATGACATCTGTTTAGATTGTGGAATAGTGTGCCCTGGGAACCTGACTGAGCCTTGGTTCTGGAACTCTGTGGACTGGGAACATGACTGAGGTTTATTCTAGAACCCTGTAGCCTGGGAACATAACTGAGGATTGATTCTGGAACGCTGTGGCCTGGGAACATGACATCGGTGGATTCTGGAACCCTGTGTCCTGGGAACATGAGAACGGTTTGATTCTGGAACCCTGTGGCCTGGCAACATGACTGAGGCTTGATTCTGGAACCCTGTGGCCTGGCAACATGATTGAGGCTTGATTCTGGAACCGTGTGGCCTGGGAACATGACTGGGGCTTGATCGCAGAAACCTGTGGACTGTCCACATGACTGAGGTTTGATGGTGGAACCCTGTGCACTGGGAACATGACTGAGGCCTGATAGTGGAACCCCGTGACGTGGGAACATGCCATTGGTTTGATTCTGGAACCCTGTTTCCTGAGAACATGACTGAGGTTTGATGGTTGAAACCTGTGGCATGGCAGCATGATTGAGGTTTGATTGTGGAACCCTCAGGCTTGGGAACATGACTGAGGCTTGATGGTGGAACACTGTGGCCTGGAAACAGGAATGAGGTTTGATGGTGGAATCCTGTGGCCTGGCAACATGACTAAGGTGTGATTCTGGAAAACTGTGGCCTGGGAAAATGACATCTGTTTAGATTGTGGAATAGTGTGCCCTGGGAACCTGACTGAGCCTTGGTTCTGGAACTCTGTGGACTGGGAACATGACTGAGGTTTATTCTAGAACCCTGTAGCCTGGGAACATAACTGAGGATTGATTCTGGAACCCTGTGGCCTGGGAACATGACATCGGTGGATTCTGGAACCCTGTGGCCTGGGAACATGAGAACGGTTTGATTCTGGAACCCTGTGGCCTGGCAACATGACTGAGGCTTGATTCTGGAACCCTGTGGCCTGGCAACATGACTGAGGTTTAATTCTGGATCCCTGTCGCCTGGGAACATGACTGAGGGGTGATTCTGGAAAACTGTGGCCTGGAAACATTACATCTGTTTAGATTGTGGAATAATGTGCCCTGGGAACCTGACTGAGCCTTGGTTCTGGAACTCTGTGGACTGGGAAAATGACTGAGGTTTATTCTAGAACCCTGTAGCCTGGGAACATAACTGAGGATTGATTATGGAACCCTGTGGCCTGGGAACATGACATCGGTGGATTCTGGAACCCTGTGGCCTGGGAACATCAGAACGGTTTGATTCTGGAACCCTGTGTCCTGGCAACATGACTGAGGCTTGATTCTGGAACCCTGTGGCCTGGCAACATGACTGAGATTTGATTCTGGATCCCTGTGGCCTGGGAACATGCCTGAGGCGTGATTTTCGAAAACTGTGGCCTGGGAAAATGACATCTGTTTAGATTGTGGAATAGTGTGCCCTGGGAAACTGACTGAGGCTTGGTTCTGGAAGTCTGTGGACTGGGAACATGACTGAGGTTTATTCTAGAACCCTGTAGCCTGGGAACATAACTGAGGATTGATTCTGGAACCCTGTGGCCTGGGAATATGAGAACGGTTTGATTCTGGAACCCTGTGGCCTGGGAACATGAGAACGGTTTGATTCTGGAACCCTGTGGCCTGGGAACATGACTGAGGCTTGATTCTGGAACCCTGTGGCCTGGCAACATGACTGAGGTTTGATTCTGGATACCTGTGGACTGGGAACATGACTGAGGCGTGATTCTGGAAAACTGTGGCCTGGAAACCTGACAGCTGTTTAGATTGTGTAATAGTGTGCCCTGGGAACCTGACTGAGCCTTGGTTCTCGAACTCTGTAGACTGGGAGCATGACTGAGGTTTATTCTAAAACCCTGTAGCCTGGGAACATAACTGAGGATTGATTCTGGAACCCTGTGGCCTGGGAACATGACATCGGTGGATTCTGAAACCCTGTGGCCTGGGAACATGAGAACGGTTTGATTCTGGAACCCTGTGGCCTGGCAACATGACTGAGGCTTGATTCTGGAACCCTGTGGCCTGGCAACATGACTGAGGCTTGATTCTGGAACCGTGTGGCCTGGGAAATTGACTGGGGTTTGATCGCAGAAACCTGTGGACTGTCCACATGACTGAGGTTTGATGGTTGAACCCTGTAGCATGGCAACATGATTGAGGTTTGATTGTGGAACCCTCAGGCTTGGGAACATGACTGAGGCTTGATGGTGGAACCCTCTGGCCTGGAAACAGGAATGAGGTTTGATGGTGGAACCCTGCGGCCTGGCAACATGACTGAGGTTTGATTCTGGAAAACTGTGGCCTGGGAACATGACATCTGTTTAGATTGTGGAATAGTGTGCCCTGGGAAAGTGACTGAGCCTTGGTTCTGGAACTCTGTGGACTGGGAACATGACTGAGGTTTATTATAGAACCCTGTAGCCTGGGAACATAACTGAGGATTGATTCTGGAACCCTGTGGCCTGGGAACATGACATCGGTGGATTCTGGAACCCTGTGGCCTGGGAACATGAGAACGGTTTGATTCTGGAACCCTGTGGCCTGGCAACATGACTGAGGCTTGATTCTGGAACCCTGTGGCCTGGCAACATGACTGAGGCTTGATTCTGGAACCGTGTGGCCTGGGAACTTGACTGGGGTTTGATCGCAGAAACCTGTGGACTGTCCACATGACTGAGGTTTGATGGTGGAACCCTGTGCACTGGGAACATGACTGAGGTTTGATGGTAGAACCCTGTGGCATGGCAACATGACTGAGGTTTGATTCTGGAAAACTGTGGCCTGGGAACATGACATCTGTTTAGATTGTGGAATAGTGTGCCCTGGGAACCTGACTGAGCCTTGGTTCTGGAACTCTGTGGACTGGGAACATGACTGAGGTTTATTCTAGAACCCTGTAGCCTGGGAACATAACTGAGGATTGATTCTGGAACCCTGTGACCTGGGAACATGACATCGGTGGATTCTGGAACCCTGTGGCCTGGGAACATGAGAACGGTTTGATTCTGGAACCCTGTGGCCTGGCAACATGACTGAGGCTTGATTCTGGAACCCTGTGGCCTGGCAACATGACTGAGGTTTGATTCTGGATCCCTGTGGCCTGCAAACATGACTGAGGCGTGATTTTGGAAAACTGTGGCCTGGAAACATGACATCTGTTTAGATTGTGGAATAGTGTGCCCTGGGAACCTGACTGAGCCTTGGTTCTGGAACTCTGTAGACTGGGAACATGACTGAGGTTTATTCTAGAACCCTGTAGCCTGGGAATATAACTGAGGATTGATTCTGGAACCCTGTGCCCTGGGAATATGACATCGGTGGATTCTGGAACCCTGTGGCCTGGGAACATGAGAACGGTTTGATTCTGGAACCCTGTGGCCTGGCAACATGACTGAGGCTTGATTCTGGAACCCTGTGGCCTGGCAACATGACTGAGGCTTGATTCTGGAACCGTGTGGCCTGGGAACTTGACTGGGGTTTGATCGCAGAAACCTGTGGACTGCCCAAATGAGTGAGGTTTCATGGTTGAACCCTGTGGCATGGCAACATGATTGAGCTTTGATTGTGGAACCCTCAGGCTTGGGAACATGACTGAGGCTTGATGGTGGAACCCTCTGGCCTGGAAACAGGAATGAGGTTTGATGGTGGAACCCTGCGGCCTGGCAACATGACTGAGGTTTGATTCTGGAAAACTGTGGCCTGGGAACATGACATCTGTTTAGATTGTGGAATAGTGTGCCCTGGGAACCTGACTGAGCCTTGGTTCTGGAACTCTGTGGACTGGGAACATGACTGAGGTTTATTCTACAACCCTGTAGCCTGGGAACATAACTGAGGTTTGATTCTGGAACCCTGTGGCCTGGGAACATGACATCGGTGGATTTTGGAACCCTGTGGCCTGGGAACATGAGAACGGTTTGATTCTGGAACCCTGTGGCCTGGCAACATGACTGAGGCTTGATTCTGGAACCCTGTGGCCTGGCAACATGACTGAGGTTTGATTCTGGATCCCTGTGGCCTGCAAACATGACTGAGGCGTGATTTTGGAAAACTGTGGCCTGGAAACATGACATCTGTTTAGATTGTGGAATAGTGTGCCCTGGGAACCTATCTGAGCCTTGGTTCTGGAAGTCTGTGGACTGGGAACATGACTGAGGTTTATTCTAGAACCCTGTAGCCTGGGAATATAACTGAGGATTGATTCTGGAACCCTGTGGCCTGGGAACATGACATCGGTGGATTCTGGAACCCTGTGGCCTGGGAACATGAGAACGGTTTGATTCTGGAACCCTGTGGCCTGGCAACATGACTGAGGCTTGATTCTGGAACCCTGTGGCCTGGCAACATGACTGAGGTTTGATTCTGGATACCTGTGGACTGGGAACATGACTGAGGCGTGATTCTGGAAAACTGTGGCCTGGAAACCTGATAGCTGTTTACAGTGTGGAATAGTGTGCCCTGGGAACCTGACTGAGCCTTTGTTCTGGAACTCTGTAGACTGGGAGCATGACTGAGGTTTATTCTAGAACCCTGTAGCCTGGGAACATAACTGAGGATTGATTCTGGAACCCTGTGGCCTGGGAACATGACATCGGTGGATTCTGGAACCCTGTGGCCTGGGAACATGAGAACGGTTTGATTCTGGAAACCTGTGGCCTGGCAACATGACTGAGGCTTGATTCTGGAACCCTGTGGCCTGGCAACATGACTCAGGTTTGATTCTGGATCCCTGTGGCCTGGGAACATGACTGAGGTGTGATTCTGGAAAACTGTGGCCTGGGAAAATGACATCTGTTTAGATTGTGGAATAGTGTGCCCTGGGAACCTGACTGAGCCTTGGTTCTGGAACTCTGTGGACTGGGAACATGACTGAGGTTTATTCTAGAACCCTGTAGCCTGGGAACATAACTGAGGATTGATTCTGGAACCCTGTGCCCTGGGAACATGACATCGGTGGATTCTGGAACCCTGTGGCCTGGGAACATGAGAACGGTTTGATTCTGGAACCCTGTGGCCTGGCAACATGACTGAGGCTTGATTCTGGAACCCTGTGGCCTGGCAACATGATTGAGGCTTGATTCTGGAACCGTGTGGCCTTGGAACATGACTGGGGCTTGATCGCAGAAACCTGTGGACTGTCCACATGACTGAGGTTTCATGGTGGAACCCTGTGCACTGGGAACATGACTGAGGCCTGATAGTGGAACCCCGTGACGTGGGAACATGCCATTGGTTTGATTCTGGAACCCTGTTTCCTGAGAACATGACTGAGGTTTGATGGTTGAACCCTGTGGCATGGCAGCATGATTGAGGTTTGATTGTGGAACCCTCAGGCTTGGGAACATGACTGAGGCTTGATGGTGGAACACTGTGGCCTGGAAACAGGAATGAGGTTTGATGGTGGAATCCTGTGGCCTGGCAACATGACTGAGGTTTGATTCTGGAAAACTGTGGCCTGGGAACATGACATCTGTTTAGATTGTGGAATAGTGTGCCCTGGGAATCTGACTGAGCCTTGGTTCTGGAACTCTGTGGACTGGGAACATGACTGAGGTTTATTCTAGTACCCTGTAGCCTGGGAACATAACTGAGGATTGATTCTGGAACCCTGTGGCCTGGGAACATGACATCGGTGGATTCTGGAACCCTGTGGCCTGGGAACATGAGAACGGTTTGATTCTGGAAACCTGTGGCCTGGCAACATGACTGAGGCTTGATTCTGGAACCCTGTGGCCTGGCAACATGACTGAGGTTTGATTCTGGATCCCTGTGGCCTGGGAACATGACTGAGGTGTGATTCTGGAAAACTGTGGCCTGGGAAAATGACATCTGTTTAGATTGTGGAATAGTGTGCCCTGGGAACCTGACTGAGCCTTGGTTCTGGAACTCTGTGGACTGGGAACATGACTGAGGTTTATTCTAGAACCCTGTAGCCTGGGAACATAACTGAGGATTGATTCTGGAACCCTGTGGCCTGGGAACATGACATCGGTGGATTCTGGAAACCTGTGGCCTGGGAACATGAGAACGGTTTGATTCTGGAACCCTGTGGCCTGGCAACATGACTGAGGCTTGATTCTGGAACCCTGTGGCCTGGCAACATGACTGAGGCTTGATTCTGGAACCGTGCGGCCTGGGAACTTGACTGGGGTTTGATCGCAGAAACCTGTGGACTGTCCACATGACTGAGGTTTGATGGTGGAACCCTGTGCACTAGGAACATGACTGAGGTTTGATGGTAGAACCCTGTGGCATGGCAACATGACAGAGGTTTGATTCTGGAAAACTGTGGCCTGGGAACATGACATCTGTTTAGATTGTGGAATAGTGTGCCCTGGGAACCTGACTGAGCCTTGGTTCTGGAACTCTGTGGACTGGGAACATGACTGAGGTTTATTCTAGAACCCTGTAGCCTGGGAACATAACTGAGGTTTGATTCTGGAACCCTGTGGCCTGGGAACATGACATCGGTGGATTCTGGAACCCTGTGGCCTGGGAACATGAGAACGGTTTGATTCTGGAACCCTGTGGCCTGGCAACATGACTGAGGCTTGATTCTGGAACCCTGTGGCCTGGCAACATGACTGAGGCTTGATTCTGGAACCGTGCGGCCTGGCAACATGACTGAGGTGTGATTCTGGAACCCTGTGGCCTGGCAACATGATTGAGGCTTGATTCTGGAACCGTGTGGCCTGGGAACATGACTGGGGCTTGATCGCAGAAACCTGTGGACTGTCCACATGACTGAGGTTTGATGGTGGAACCCTGTGCACTGGGAACATGACTGAGGCCTGATAGTGGAACCCCGTGACGTGGGAACATGCCATTGGTTTGATTCTGGAACCCTGTTTCCTGAGAACATGACTGAGGTTTGATGGTTGAACCCTGTGGCATGGCAGCATGATTGAGGTTTGATTGTGGAACCCTCAGGCTTGGGAACATGACTGAGGCTTGATGGTGGAACACTGTGGCCTGGAAACAGGAATGAGGTTTGATGGTGGAATGCTGTGGCCTGGCAACATGACTGAGGTTTGATTCTGGAAAACTGTGGCCTGGGAACATGACATCTGTTTAGATTGTGGAATAGTGTGCCCTGGGAATCTGACTGAGCCTTGGTTCTGGAACTCTGTGGACTGGGAACATGACTGAGGTTTATTCTAGTACCCTGTAGCCTGGGAACATAACTGAGGATTGATTCTGGAACCCTGTGGCCTGGGAACATGACATCGGTGGATTCTGGAACCCTGTGGCCTGGGAACATGAGAACGGTTTGATTCTGGAAACCTGTGGCCTGGCAACATGACTGAGGCTTGATTCTGGAACCCTGTCGCCTGGCAACATGACTCAGGTTTGATTCTGGATGCCTGTGGCCTGGGAACATGACTGAGGTGTGATTCTGGAAAACTGTGGCCTGGGAAAATGACATCTGTTTAGATTGTGGAATAGTGTGCCCTGGGAACCTGACTGAGCCTTGGTTCTGGAACTCTGTGGACTGGGAACATGACTGAGGTTTATTCTAGAACCCTGTAGCCTGGGAACATAACTGAGGATTGATTCTGGAACCCTGTGGCCTGGGAACATGACATCGGTGGATTCTGGAACCCTGTGGCCTGGGAACATGAGAACGGTTTGATTCTGGAACCCTGTGGCCTGGCAACATGACTGAGGCTTGATTCTGGAACCCTGTGGCCTGGCAACATGACTGAGGTTTGATTCTGGATCCCTGTGGCCTGGGAACATGACTGAGGGGTGATTCTGGAAAACTGTGGCCTGGAAACATTACATCTGTTTAGATTGTGGAATAATGTGCCCTGGGAACCTGACTGAGCCTTGGTTCTGGAACTCTGTGGACTGGGAACATGACTGAGGTTTATTCTAGAACCCTGTAGCCTGGGAACAAAACTGAGGATTGATTCTGGAACCCTGTGGCCTGGGAACATGACATCGGTGGATTCTGGAACCCTGTGGCCTGGGAACATCAGAACGGTTTGATTCTGGAACCCTGTGTCCTGGCAACATGACTGAGGCTTGATTCTGGAACCCTGTGGCCTGGCAACATGACTGAGATTTGATTCTGGATCCCTGTGGCCTGGGAACATGACTGAGGTGTGATTCTGGAAAACTGTGGCCTGGGAAAATGACATCTGTTTAGATTGTGGAATAGTGTGCCCTGGGAACCTGACTGAGCCTTGGTTCTGGAACTCTGTGGACTGGGAACATGACTGAGGTTTATTCTAGAACCCTGTAGCCTGGGAACATAACTGAGGATTGATTCTGGAACGCTGTGGCCTGGGAACATGACATCGGTGGATTCTGGAACCCTGTGTCCTGGGAACATGAGAACGGTTTGATTCTGGAACCCTGTGGCCTGGCAACATGACTGAGGCTTGATTCTGGAACCCTGTGGCCTGGCAACATGATTGAGGCTTGATTCTGGAACCGTGTGGCCTGGGAACATGACTGGGGCTTGATCGCAGAAACCTGTGGACTGTCCACATGACTGAGGTTTGATGGTGGAACCCTGTGCACTGGGAACATGACTGAGGCCTGATAGTGGAACCCCGTGACGTGGGAACATGCCATTGGTTTGATTCTGGAACCCTGTTTCCTGAGAACATGACTGAGGTTTGATGGTTGAAACCTGTGGCATGGCAGCATGATTGAGGTTTGATTGTGGAACCCTCAGGCTTGGGAACAAGACTGAGGCTTGATGGTGGAACACTGTGGCCTGGAAACAGGAATGAGGTTTGATGGTGGAATCCTGTGGCCTGGCAACATGACTGAGGTTTGATTCTGGAAAACTGTGGCCTGGGAACATGACATCTGTTTAGATTGTGGAATAGTGTGCCCTGGGAATCTGACTGAGCCTTGGTTCTGGAACTCTGTGGACTGGGAACATGACTGAGGTTTATTCTAGAACCCTGTAGCCTGGGAACATAACTGAGGATTGATTCTGGAACCCTGTGGCCTGGGAACATGACATCGGTGGATTCTGGAACCCTGTGGCCTGGGAACATGAGAACGGTTTGATTCTGGAACCCTGTGTCCTGGCAACATGACTGAGGCTTGATTCTGGAAACCTGTGGCCTGGCAACATGACTGAGATTTGATTCTGGATCCCTGTGGCCTGGGAACATGACTGAGGTTTGATTCTGGAAAACTGTGGCCTGGGAACATGACATCTGTTTAGATTGTGGAATAGTGTGCCCTGGGAACCTGACTGAGCCTTGGTTCTGGAACTCTGTGGACTGGGAACATGACTGAGGTATATTCTAGAACCCTGTAGCCTGGGAACATAACTGAGGATTGATTCTGGAACGCTGTGGCCTGGGAACATGACATCGGTGGATTCTGGAACCCTGTGTCCTGGGAACATGAGAACGGTTTGATTCTGGAACCCTGTGGCCTGGCAACATGACTGAGGCTTGATTCTGGAACCCTGTGGCCTGGCAACATGATTGAGGCTTGATTCTGGAACCGTGTGGCCTGGGAACATGACTGGGGCTTGATCGCAGAAACCAGTGGCCTGGCAACATGACTGAGGCTTGATTCTGGAACCCTGTGGCCTGGCAACATGACTCAGGTTTGATTCTGGATCCCTGTGGCCTGGGAACATGACTGAGGTGTGATTCTGGAAAACTGTGGCCTGGGAAAATGACATCTGTATAGATTGTGGAATAGTGTGCCCTGGGAACCTGACTGAGCCTTGGTTCTGGAACTCTGTGGACTGGGAACATGACTGAGGTTTATTCTAGAACCCTGTAGCCTGGGAACATAACTGAGGATTGATTCTGGAACCCTGTGGCCTGGGAACATGACATCGGTGGATTCTGGAACCCTGTGGCCTGGGAACATGAGAACGGTTTGATTCTGGAACCCTGTGGCCTGGCAACATGACTGAGGCTTGATTCTGGAACCCTGTGGCCTGGCAACATGACTGAGGTTTGATTCTGGTTCCCTGTGGCCTGGGAACATGACTGAGGGGTGATTCTGGAAAACTGTGGCCTGGAAACATTACATCTGTTTAGATTGTGGAATAATGTGCCCTGGGACCTGACTGAGCCTTGGTTCTGGAACTCTGTGGACTGGGAAAATGACTGAGGTTTATTCTAGAACCCTGTAGCCTGGGAACAAAACTGAGGATTGATTCTGGAACCTTGTGGCCTGGGAACATGACATCGGTGGATTCTGGAACCCTGTGGCCTGGGAACATCAGAACGGTTTGATTCTGGAACCCTGTGTCCTGGCAACATGACTGAGGCTTGATTCTGGAACCCTGTGGCCTGGCAACATGACTGAGATTTGATTCTGGATCCCTGTGGCCTGGGAACATGCCTGAGGCGTGATTTTCGAAAACTGTGGCCTGGGAAAATGACATCTGTTTAGATTGTGGAATAGTGTGCCCTGGGAAACTGACTGAGCCTTGGTTCTGGAAGTCTGTGGACTGGGAACATGACTGAGGTTTATTCTAGAACCCTGTAGCCTGGGAACATAACTGAGGATTGATTCTGGAACCCTGTGGCCTGGGAATATGAGAACGGTTTGATTCTGGAACCCTGTGGCCTGGGAACATGAGAACGGTTTAATTCTGGAACCCTGTGGCCTGGGAACATGACTGAGGCTTGATTCTGGAACCCTGTGGCCTGGCAACATGACTGAGGTTTGATTCTGGATACCTGTGGACTGGGAACATGACTGAGGCGTGGTTCTGGAAAACTGTGGCCTGGAAACCTGACAGCTGTTTAGATTGTGTAATAGTGTGCCCTGGGAACCTGACTGAGCCTTGCTTCTCGAACTCTGTAGACTGGGAGCATGACTGAGGTTTATTCTAGAACCCTGTAGCCTGGGAACATAACTGAGGATTGATTCTGGAACCCTGTGGCCTGGGAACATGACATCGGTGGATTCTGAAACCCTGTGGCCTGGGAACATGAGAACGGTTTGATTCTGGAACCCTGTGGCCTGGCAACATGACTGAGGCTTGATTCTGGAACCGTGTGGCCTGGGAAATTGACTGGGGTTTGATCGCAGAAACCTGTGGACTGTCCACATGACTGAGGTTTGATGGTTGAACCCTGTAGCATGGCAACATGATTGAGGTTTGATTGTGGAACCCTCAGGCTTGGGAACATGACTGAGGCTTGATGGTGGAACCCTCTGGCCTGGAAACAGGAATGAGGTTTGATGGTGGAACCCTGCGGCCTGGCAACATGACTGAGGTTTGATTCTGGAAAACTGTGGCCTGGGAACATGACATCTGTTTAGATTGTGGAATAGTGTGCCCTGGGAACCTGACTGAGCCTTGGTTCTGGAACTCTGTAGACTGGGAGCATGACTGAGGTTTATTCTAGAACCCTGTAGCCTGGGAACATAACTGAGGATTGATTCTGGAACCCTGTGCCCTGGGAACATGACATCGGTGGATTCTGGAACCCTGTGGCCTGGGAATATGAGAACGGTTTGATTCTGGAAACCTGTGGCCTGGCAACATGACTGAGGCTTGATTCTGGAACCCTGTGGCCTGGCAACATGATTGAGGCTTGATTCTGGAACCGTGTGGCCTGGGAACATGACTGGGGCTTGATCGCAGAAACCTGTGGACTGTCCACATGACTGAGGTTTGATGGTGGGACCCTGTGCACTGGGAACATGACTGAGGCCTGATAGTGGAACCCCGTGACGTGGGAACATGCCATTGGTTTGATTCTTGAACCCTGTTTCCTGAGAACATGACTGAGGTTTGATGGTTGAAACCTGTGGCATGGCAGCATGATTGAGGTTTGATTGTGGAACCCTCAGGCTTGGGAACATGACTGAGGCTTGATGGTGGAACACTGTGGCCTGGAAACAGGAATGAGGTTTGATGGTGGAATCCTGTGGCCTGGCAACATGACTGAGGTTTGATTCTGGAAAACTGTGGCCTGGGAACATGACATCTGTTTAGATTGTGGAATAGTGTGCCCTGGGAATCTGACTGAGCCTTGGTTCTGGAACTCTGTGGACTGGGAACATGACTGAGGTTTATTCTAGAACCCTGTAGCCTGGGAACATAACTGAGGATTGATTCTGGAACCCTGTGGCCTGGGAACATGACATCGGTGGATTCTGGAACCCTGTGGCCTGGGAACATGAGAACGGTTTGATTCTGGAACCCTGTGGCCTGGCAACATGACTGAGGCTTGATTCTGGAACCCTGTGGCCTGGCAACATGACTCAGGTTTGATTCTGGATCCCTGTGGCCTGGGAACATGACTGAGGGGTGATTCTGGAAAACTGTGGCCTGGAAACATTACATCTGTTTAGATTGTGGAATAATGTGCCCTGGGAACCTGACTGAGCCTTGGTTCTGGAACTCTGTGGACTGGGAACATGACTGAGGTTTATTCTAGAACCCTGTAGCCTGGGAACATAACTGAGGATTGATTCTGGAACCCTGTGCCCTGGGAACATGACATCGGTGGATTCTGGAACCCTGTGGCCTGGGAACATGAGAACGGTTTGATTCTGGAACCCTGTGGCCTGGCAACATGACTGAGGCTTGATTCTGGAACCCTGTGGCCTGGCAACATGACTGAGGCTTGATTCTGGAACCGTGTGGCCTGGGAAATTGACTGCGGTTTGATCGCAGAAACCTGTGGACTGTCCACATGACTGAGGTTTGATGGTTGAACCCTGTAGCATGGCAACATGATTGAGGTTTGATTGTGGAAACCTCAGGCTTGGGAACATGACTGAGGCTTGATGGTGGAACCCTCTGGCCTGGAAACAGGAATGAGGTTTGATGGTGGAACCCTGCGGCCTGGCAACATGACGGAGGTTTGATTCTGGAAAACTGTGGCCTGGGAACATGACATCTGTTTAGATTGTGGAATAGTGTGCCCTGGGAAAGTGACTGAGCCTTGGTTCTGGAACTCTGTGGACTTGGAACATGACTGAGGTTTATTCTAGAACCCTGTAGCCTGGGAACATAACTGAGGATTGACTCTGGAACGCTGTGGCCTGGGAACAAGACATCGGTGGATTCTGGAAACCTGTGTCCTGGGAACATGAGAACGGTTTGATTCTGGAACCCTGTGGCCTGGCAACATGACTGAGGCTTGATTCTGGAACCCTGTGGCCTGGCAACATGACTGAGGCTTGATTCTGGAACCGTGTGGCCTGGGAAATTGACTGGGGTTTGATCGCAGAAACCTGTGGACTGTCCACATGACTGAGGTTTGATGGTGGAACCCTGTGCACTGGGAACATGACTGAGGTTTGATGGTAGAACCCTGTGGCATGGCAACATGACTGAGGTTTGATTCTGGAAAACTGTGGCCTGGGAACATGACATCTGTTTAGATTGTGGAATAGTGTGCCCTGGGAACCTGACTGAGCCTTGGTTCTGGAACTCTGTGGACTGGGAACATGACTGAGGTTTATTCTAGAACCCTGTAGCCTGGGAACATAACTGAGGATTGATTCTGGAACCCTGTGGCCTGGGAACATGACATCGGTGGATTCTGGAACCCTGTGGACTGGGAACATGAGAACGGTTTGATTCTGGAACCCTGTGGCCTGGCAACATGACTGAGGTTTGATTCTGGATCCCTGTGGCCTGCAAACATGACTGAGGCGTGATTTTGGAAAACTGTGGCCTGGAAACATGACATCTGTTTAGATTGTGGAATAGTGTGCCCTGGGAACCTAACTGAGCCTTGGTTCTGGAACTCTGTAGACTGGGAAAATGACTGAGGTTTATTCTAGAACCCTGTAGCCTGGGAATATAACTGAGGATTGATTCTGGAACCCTGTGCCCTGGGAATATGACATCGGTGGATTCTGGAACCCTGTGGCCTGGGAACATGAGAACGGTTTGATTCTGGAACCCTGTGGCCTGGCAACATGACTGAGGCTTGATTCTGGAACCCTGTGGCCTGGCAACATGACTGAGGCTTGATTCTGGAACCGTGTGGCCTGGGAACTTGACTGGGGTTTGATCGCAGAAACCTGTGGACTGTCCACATGACTGAGGTTTCATGGTTGAACCCTGTGGCATGGCAACATGATTGAGGTTTGATTGTGGAACCCTCAGGCTTGGGAACATGACTGAGGCTTGATGGTGGAACCCTCTGGCCTGGAAACAGGAATGAGGTTTGATGGTGGAACCCTGCGGCCTGGCAACATGACTGAGGTTTGATTCTGGAAAACTGTGGCCTGGGAACATGACATCTGTTTAGATTGTGGAATAGTGTGCCCTGGGAACCTGACTGAGCCTTGGTTCTGGAACTCTGTGGACTGGGAACATGACTGAGGTTTATTCTAGAACCCTGTAGCCTGGGAACATAACTGAGGATTGATTCTGGAACCCTGTGGCCTGGGAACATGAGAACGGTTTGATTCTGGAACCCTGTGGCCTGGCAACATGACTGAGGCTTGATTCTGGAACCCTGTGGCCTGGCAACATGACTGAGGCTTGATTCTGGAACCGTGTGGCCTGGGAACTTGACTGGGGTTTGATCGCAGAAACCTGTGGACTGGCCAAATGAGTGAGGTTTCATGGTTGAACCCTGTGGCATGGCAACATGATTGAGCTTTGATTGTGGAACCCTCAGGCTTGGGAACATGACTGAGGCTTGATGGTGGAACCCTCTGGCCTGGAAACAGGAATGAGGTTTGATGGTGGAACCCTGCGGCCTGGCAACATGACTGAGGTTTGATTCTGGAAAACTGTGGCCTGGGAACATGACATCTGTTTAGATTGTGGAATAGTGTGCCCTGGGAACCTGACTGAGCCTTGGTTCTGGAACTCTGTGGACTGGGAACATGACTGAGGTTTATTCTAGAACCCTGTAGCCTGGGAACATAACTGAGGATTGATTCTGGAACCCTGTGGCCTGGGAACATGACATCGGTGGTTTCTGGAACCCTGTGGCCTGGGAACATGAGAACGGTTTGATTCTGGAACCCTGTGGCCTGGCAACATGACTGAGGCTTGATTCTGGAACCCTGTGGCCTGGCAACATGACCGAGGCTTGATTCTGGAACCGTGCGGCCTGGGAACTTGACTGGGGTTTGATCGCAGAAACCTGTGGACTGTCCACATGACTGAGGTTTGATGGTGGAACCCTGTGCACTGGGAACATGACTGAGGTTTGATGGTAGAACCCTGTGGCATGGCAACATGACTGAGGTTTGATTCTGGAAAACTGTGGCCTGGGAACATGACATCTGTTTAGATTGTGGAATAGTGTTCCCTGGGAACCTGACTGAGCCTTGGTTCTGGAACTCTGTGGACTGGGAACATGACTGAGGTTTATTCTAGAACCCTGTAGCCTGGGAACATAACTGAGGTTTGATTCTGGAACCCTGTGGCCTGGGAACATGACATCGGTGGATTCTGGAACCCTGTGGCCTGGGAACATGAGAACGGTTTGATTCTGGAACCCTGTGGCCTGGCAACATGACTGAGGCTTGATTCTGGAACCCTGTGGCCTGGCAACATGACTGAGGTTTGATTCTGGATCCCTGTGGCCTGCAAACATGACTGAGGCGTGATTTTGGAAAACTGTGGCCTGGAAACATGACATCTGTTTAGATTGTGGAATAGTGTGCCCTGGGAACCTGACTGAGCATTGGTTCTGGAAGTCTGTGGACTGGGAACATGACTGAGGTTTATTCTAGAACCCTGTAGCCTGGGAATATAACTGAGGATTGATTCTGGAACCCTGTGGCCTGGGAACATGACATCGGTGGATTCTGGAACCCTGTGGCCTGGGAACATGAGAACGGTTTGATTCTGGAACCCTGTGGCCTGGCAACATGACTGAGGCTTGATTCTGGAACCCTGTGGCCTGGCAACATGACTGAGGTTTGATTCTGGATACCTGTGGACTGGGAACATGACTGAGGCGTGATTCTGGAAAACTGTGGCCTGGAAACCTGACAGCTGTTTAGAGTGTGGAATAGTGTGCCCTGGGAACCTGACTGAGCCTTTGTTCTGGAACTCTGTAGACTGGGAGCATGACTGAGGTTTATTCTAGAACCCTGTAGCCTGGGAACATAACTGAGGATTGATTCTGGAACCCTGTGGCCTGGGAACATGACATCGGTGGATTCTGGAACCCTGTGGCCTGGGAACATGAGAACGGTTTGATTCTGGAAACCTGTGGCCTGGCAACATGACTGAGGCTTGATTCTGGAACCCTGTGGCCTGGCAACATGACTCAGGTTTGATTCTGGATCCCTGTGGCCTGGGAACATGACTGAGGTGTGATTCTGGAAAACTGTGGCCTGGGAAAATGACATCTGTTTAGATTGTGGAATAGTGTGCCCTGGGAACCTGACTGAGCCTTGGTTCTGGAACTCTGTGGACTGGGAACATGACTGAGGTTTATTCTAGAACCCTGTAGCCTGGGAACATAACTGAGGATTGATTCTGGAACCCTGTGGCCTGGGAACATGACATCGGTGGATTCTGGAACCCTGTGGCCTGGGAACATGAGAACGGTTTGATTCTGGAACCCTGTGGCCTGGCAACATGACTGAGGCTTGATTCTGGAACCCTGTGGCCTGGCAACATGACTGAGGTTTGATTCTGGATCCCTGTGGCCTGGGAACATGACTGAGGGGTGATTCTGGAAAACTGTGGCCTGGAAACATTACATCTGTTTAGATTGTGGAATAATGTGCCCTGGGAACCTGACTGAGCATTGGTTCTGGAACTCTGTGGACTGGGAAAATGACTGAGGTTTATTCTAGAACCCTGTAGCCTGGGAACATAACTGAGGATTGATTCTGGAACCCTGTGCCCTGGGAACATGACATCGGTGGATTCTGGAACCCTGTGGCCTGGGAACATGAGAACGGTTTGATTCTGGAACCCTGTGGCCTGGCAACATGACTGAGGCTTGATTCTGGAACCCTGTGGCCTGGCAACATGACTGAGGCTTGATTCTGGAACCGTGTGGCCTGGGAAATTGACTGCGGTTTGATCGCAGAAACCTGTGGACTGTCCACATGACTGAGGTTTGATGGTTGAACCCTGTAGCATGGCAACATGATTGAGGTTTGATTGTGGAACCCTCAGGCTTGGGAACATGACTGAGGCTTGATGGTGGAACCCTCTGGCCTGGAAACAGGAATGAGGTTTGATGGTGGAACCCTGCGGCCTGGCAACATGACGGAGGTTTGATTCTGGAAAACTGTGGCCTGGGAACATGACATCTGTTTAGATTGTGGAATAGTGTGCCCTGGGAACCTGACTGAGCCTTGGTTCTGGAACTCTGTGGACTGGGAACATGACTGAGGTTTATTATAGAACCCTGTAGCCTGGGAACATAACTGAGGATTGATTCTGGAACCCTGTGGCCTGGGAACATGACATCGGTGGATTCTGGAACCCTGTGGCCTGGGAACATGAGAACGGTTTGATTCTGGAACCCTGTGGCCTGGCAACATGACTGAGGCTTGATTCTGGAACCCTGTGGCCTGGCAACATGACTGAGGCTTGATTCTGGAACCGTGTGGCCTGGGAACTTGACTGGGGTTTGATCGCAGAAACCTGTGGACTGTCCACATGACTGAGGTTTGATGGTGGAACCCTGTGCACTGGGAACATGACTGAGGTTTGATGGTAGAACCCTGTGGCATGGCAACATGACTGAGGTTTGATTCTGGAAAACTGTGGCCTGGGAACATGACATCTGTTTAGATTGTGGAATAGTGTGCCCTGGGAACCTGACTGAGCCTTGGTTCTGGAACTCTGTGGACTGGGAACATGACTGAGGTTTATTCTAGAACCCTGTAGCCTGGGAACATAACTGAGGATTGATTCTGGAACCCTGTGGCCTGGGAACATGACATCGGTGGATTCTGGAACCCTGTGGACTGGGAACATGAGAACGGTTTGATTCTGGAACCCTGTGGCCTGGCAACATGACTGAGGCTTGATTCTGGAACCCTGTGGCCTGGCAAAATGACTGAGGTTTGATTCTGGATCCCTGTGGCCTGCAAACATGACTGAGGCGTGATTTTGGAAAACTGTGGCCTGGAAACATGACATCTGTTTAGATTGTGGAATAGTGTGCCCTGGGAACCTAACTGAGCCTTGGTTCTGGAACTCTGTAGACTGGGAACATGACTGAGGTTTATTCTAGAACCCTGTAGCCTGGGAATATAACTGAGGATTGATTCTGGAACCCTGTGCCCTGGGAATATGACATCGGTGGATTCTGGAACCCTGTGGCCTGGGAACATGAGAACGGTTTGATTCTGGAACCCTGTGGCCTGGCAACATGACTGAGGCTTGATTCTGGAACCCTGTGGCCTGGCAACATGACTGAGGCTTGATTCTGGAACCGTGTGGCCTGGGAACTTGACTGGGGTTTGATCGCAGAAACCTGTGGACTGGCCAAATGAGTGAGGTTTCATGGTTGAACCCTGTGGCATGGCAACATGATTGAGGTTTGATTGTGGAACCCTCAGGCTTGGGAACATGACTGAGGCTTGATGGTGGAACCCTCTGGCCTGGAAACAGGAATGAGGTTTGATCGTGGAACCCTGCGGCCTGGCAACATGACTGAGGTTTGATTCTGGAAAACTGTGGCCTGGGAACATGACATCTGTTTAGATTGTGGAATAGTGTGCCCTGGGAACCTGACTGAGCCTTGGTTCTGGAACTCTGTGGACTGGGAACATGACTGAGGTTTATTCTAGAACCCTGTAGCCTGGGAACATAACTGAGGATTGATTCTGGAACCCTGTGGCCTGGGAACATGACATCGGTGGATTCTGGAACCCTGTGGCCTGGGAACATGAGAACGGTTTGATTCTGGAACCCTGTGGCCTGGCAACATGAATGAGGCTTGATTCTGGAACCCTGTGGCCTGGCAACATGACTGAGGCTTGATTCTGGAACCGTGTGGCCTGGGAAATTGACTGGGGTTTGATCGCAGAAACCTGTGGACTGTCCACATGACTGAGGTTTGATGGTGGAACCCTGTGCACTGGGAACATGACTGAGGTTTGATGGTAGAACCCTGTGGCATGGCAACATGACTGAGGTTTGATTCTGGAAAACTGTGGCCTGGGAACATGACATCTGTTTAGATTGTGGAATAGTGTGCCCTGGGAACCTGACTGAGCCTTGGTTCTGGAACTCTGTGGACTGGGAACATGACTGAGGTTTATTCTAGAACCCTGTAGCCTGGGAACATAACTGAGGATTGATTCTGGAACCCTGTGGCCTGGGAACATGACATCGGTGGATTCTGGAACCCTGTGGACTGGGAACATGAGAACGGTTTGATTCTGGAACCCTGTGGCCTGGCAACATGACTGAGGTTTGATTCTGGATCCCTGTGGCCTGCAAACATGACTGAGGCGTGATTTTGGAAAACTGTGGCCTGGAAACATGACATCTGTTTAGATTGTGGAATAGTGTGCCCTGGGAACCTAACTGAGCCTTGGTTCTGGAACTCTGTAGACTGGGAACATGACTGAGGTTTATTCTAGAACCCTGTAGCCTGGGAATATAACTGAGGATTGATTCTGGAACCCTGTGCCCTGGGAATATGACATCGGTGGATTCTGGAACCCTGTGGCCTGGGAACATGAGAACGGTTTGATTCTGGAACCCTGTGGCCTGGCAACATGACTGAGGCTTGATTCTGGAACCCTGTGGCCTGGCAACATGACTGAGGCTTGATTCTGGAACCGTGTGGCCTGGGAACTTGAGTGGGGTTTGATCGCAGAAACCTGTGGACTGGCCAAATGAGTGAGGTTTCATGGTTGAACCCTGTGGCATGGCAACATGATTGAGGTTTGATTGTGGAACCCTCAGGCTTGGGAACATGACTGAGGCTTGATGGTGGAACCCTCTGGCCTGGAAACAGGAATGAGGTTTGATGGTGGAACCCTGCGGCCTGGCAATATGACTGAGGTTTGATTCTGGAAAACTGTGGCCTGGGAACATGACATCTGTTTAGATTGTGGAATAGTGTGCCCTGGGAACCTGACTGAGCCTTGGTTCTGGAACTCTGTGGACTGGGAACATGACTGAGGTTTATTCTAGAACCCTGTAGCCTGGGAACATAACTGAGGATTGATTCTGGAACCCTGTGGCCTGGGAACATGACATCGGTGGATTCTGGAACCCTGTGGCCTGGGAACATGAGAACGGTTTGATTCTGGAACCCTGTGGCCTGGCAACATGACTGAGGCTTGATTCTGGAACCCTGTGGCCTGGCAACATGACCGAGGCTTGATTCTGGAACCGTGCGGCCTGGGAACTTGACTGGGGTTTGATCGCAGAAACCTGTGGACTGTCCACATGACTGAGGTTTGATGGTGGAACCCTGTGCACTGGGAACATGACTGAGGTTTGATGGTAGAACCCTGTGGCATGGCAACATGACTGAGGTTTGATTCTGGAAAACTGTGGCCTGGGAACATGACATCTGTTTAGATTGTGGAATAGTGTTCCCTGGGAACCTGACTGAGCCTTGGTTCTGGAACTCTGTGGACTGGGAACATGACTGCGGTTTATTCTAGAACCCTGTAGCCTGGGAACATAACTGAGGTTTGATTCTGGAACCCTGTGGCCTGGGAACATGACATCGGTGGATTCTGGAACCCTGTGGCCTGGGAACATGAGAACGGTTTGATTCTGGAACCCTGTGGCCTGGCAACATGACTGAGGCTTGATTCTGGAACCCTGTGGCCTGGCAACATGACTGAGGTTTGATTCTGGATCCCTGTGGCCTGCAAACATGACTGAGGCGTGATTTTGGAAAACTGTGGCCTGGAAACATGACATCTGTTTAGATTGTGGAATAGTGTGCCCTGGGAACCTGACTGAGCATTGGTTCTGGAAGTCTGTGGACTGGGAACATGACTGAGGTTTATTCTAGAACCCTGTAGCCTGGGAATATAACTGAGGATTGATTCTGGAACCCTGTGGCCTCGGAACATGACATCGGTGGATTCTGGAACCCTGTGGCCTGGGAACATGAGAACGGTTTGATTCTGGAACCCTGTGGCCTGGCAACATGACTGAGGCTTGATTCTGGAACCCTGTGGCCTGGCAACATGACTGAGGTTTGATTCTGGATACCTGTGGACTGGGAACATGACTGAGGCGTGATTCTGGAAAACTGTGGCCTGGAAACCTGACAGCTGTTTAGAGTGTGGAATAGTGTGCCCTGGGAACCTGACTGAGCCTTTGTTCTGGAACTCTGTAGACTGGGAGCATGACTGAGGTTTATTCTAGAACCCTGTAGCCTGGGAACATAACTGAGGATTGATTCTGGAACCCTGTGGCCTGGGAACATGACATCGGTGGATTCTGGAACCCTGTGGCCTGGGAACATGAGAACGGTTTGATTCTGGAAACCTGTGGCCTGGCAACATGACTGAGGCTTGATTCTGGAACCCTGTGGCCTGGCAACATGACTCAGGTTTGATTCTGGATCCCTGTGGCCTGGGAACATGACTGAGGTGTGATTCTGGAAAACTGTGGCCTGGGAAAATGACATCTGTTTAGATTGTGGAATAGTGTGCCCTGGGAACCTGACTGAGCCTTGGTTCTGGAACTCTGTGGACTGGGAACATGACTGAGGTTTATTCTAGAACCCTGTAGCCTGGGAACATAACTGAGGATTGATTCTGGAACCCTGTGGCCTGGGAACATGACATCGGTGGATTCTGGAACCCTGTGGCCTTGGAACATGAGAACGGTTTGATTCTGGAACCCTGTGGCCTGGCAACATGACTGAGGCTTGATTCTGGAACCCTGTGGCCTGGCAACATGACTGAGGTTTGATTCTGGATCCCTGTGGCCTGGGAACATGACTGAGGGGTGATTCTGGAAAACTGTGGCCTGGAAACATTACATCTGTTTAGATTGTGGAATAATGTGCCCTGGGAACCTGACTGAGCCTTGGTTCTGGAACTCTGTGGACTGGGAAAATGACTGAGGTTTATTCTAGAACCCTGTAGCCTGGGAACATAACTGAGGATTGATTCTGGAACCCTGTGCCCTGGGAACATGACATCGGTGGATTCTGGAACCCTGTGGCCTGGGAACATGAGAACGGTTTGATTCTGGAACCCTGTGGCCTGGCAACATGACTGAGGCTTGATTCTGGAACCCTGTGGCCTGGCAACATGACTGAGGCTTGATTCTGGAACCGTGTGGCCGGGGAAATTGACTGCGGTTTGATCGCAGAAACCTGTGGACTGTCCACATGACTGAGGTTTGATGGTTGAACCCTGTAGCATGGCAACATGATTGAGGTTTGATTGTGGAACCCTCAGGCTTGGGAACATGACTGAGGCTTGATGGTGGAACCCTCTGGCCTGGAAACAGGAATGAGGTTTGATGGTGGAACCCTGCGGCCTGGCAACATGACGGAGGTTTGATTCTGGAAAACTGTGGCCTGGGAACATGACATCTGTTTAGATTGTGGAATAGTGTGCCCTGGGAAAGTGACTGAGCCTTGGTTCTGGAACTCTGTGGACTTGGAACATGACTGAGGTTTATTCTAGAACCCTGTAGCCTGGGAACATAACTGAGGATTGACTCTGGAACGCTGTGGCCTGGGAACAAGACATCGGTGGATTCTGGAAACCTGTGTCCTGGGAACATGAGAACGGTTTGATTCTGGAACCCTGTGGCCTGGCAACATGACTGAGGCTTGATTCTGGAACCCTGTGGCCTGGCAACATGACTGAGGTTTGATTCTGGATCCCTGTGGCCTGGGAACATGACTAAGGCGTGATTCAGGAAAACTGTGGCCTAGGAAAATGACATCTGTTTAGATTGTGGAATAGTGTGCCCTGGGAACCTGACTGAGCCTTGGTTCTGGAACTCTGTGGACTGGGAACATGACTGAGGTTTATTATAGAACCCTGTAGCCTGGGAACATAACTGAGGATTGATTCTGGAACCCTGTGGCCTGGGAACATGACATCGGTGGATTCTGGAACCCTGTGGCCTGGGAACATGAGAACGGTTTGATTCTGGAACCCTGTGGCCTGGCAACATGACTGAGGCTTGATTCTGGAACCCTGTGGCCTGGCAACATGACTGAGGCTTGATTCTGGAACCGTGTGGCCTGGGAACTTGACTGGGGTTTGATCGCAGAAACCTGTGGACTGTCCACATGACTGAGGTTTGATGGTGGAACCCTGTGCACTGGGAACATGACTGAGGTTTGATGGTAGAACCCTGTGGCATGGCAACATGACTGAGGTTTGATTCTGGAAAACTGTGGCCTGGGAACATGACATCTGTTTAGATTGTGGAATAGTGTGCCCTGGGAACCTGACTGAGCCTTGGTTCTGGAACTCTGTGGACTGGGAACATGACTGAGGTTTATTCTAGAACCCTGTAGCCTGGGAACATAACTGAGGATTGATTCTGGAACCCTGTGGCCTGGGAACATGACATCGCTGGATTCTGGAACCCTGTGGACTGGGAACATGAGAACGGTTTGATTCTGGAACCCTGTGGCCTGGCAACATGACTGAGGCTTGATTCTGGAACCCTGTGGCCTGGCAAAATGACTGAGGTTTGATTCTGGATCCCTGTGGCCTGCAAACATGACTGAGGCGTGATTTTGGAAAACTGTGGCCTGGAAACATGACATCTGTTTAGATTGTGGAATAGTGTGCCCTGGGAACCTAACTGAGCCTTGGTTCTGGAACTCTGTAGACTGGGAACATGACTGAGGTTTATTCTAGAACCCTGTAGCCTGGGAATATAACTGAGGATTGATTCTGGAACCCTGTGCCCTGGGAATATGACATCGGTGGATTCTGGAACCCTGTGGCCTGGGAACATGAGAACGGTTTGATTCTGGAACCCTGTGGCCTGGCAACATGACTGAGGCTTGATTCTGGAACCCTGTGGCCTGGCAACATGACTGAGGCTTGATTCTGGAACCGTGTGGCCTGGGAACTTGACTGGGGTTTGATCGCAGAAACCTGTGGACTGGCCAAATGAGTGAGGTTTCATGGTTGAACCCTGTGGCATGGCAACATGATTGAGGTTTGATTGTGGAACCCTCAGGCTTGGGAACATGACTGAGGCTTGATGGTGGAACCCTCTGGCCTGGAAACAGGAATGAGGTTTGATCGTGGAACCCTGCGGCCTGGCAACATGACTGAGGTTTGATTCTGGAAAACTGTGGCCTGGGAACATGACATCTGTTTAGATTGTGGAATAGTGTGCCCTGGGAACCTGACTGAGCCTTGGTTCTGGAACTCTGTGGACTGGGAACATGACTGAGGTTTATTCTAGAACCCTGTAGCCTGGGAACATAACTGAGGATTGATTCTGGAACCCTGTGGCCTGGGAACATGACATCGGTGGATTCTGGAACCCTGTGGCCTGGGAACATGAGAACGGTTTGATTCTGGAACCCTGTGGCCTGGCAACATGACTGAGGCTTGATTCTGGAACCCTGTGGCCTGGCAACATGACTGAGGCTTGATTCTGGAACAGTGCGGCCTGGGAACTTGACTGGGGTTTGATCGCAGAAACCTGTGGACTGTCCACATGACTGAGGTTTGATGGTGGAACCCTGTGCACTGGGAACATGACTGAGGTTTGATGGTAGAACCCTGTGGCATGGCAACATGACTGAGGTTTGATTCTGGAAAACTGTGGCCTGGGAACATGACATCTGTTTAGATTGTGGAATAGTGTGCCCTGGGAACCTGACTGAGCCTTGGTTCTGGAACTCTGTGGACTGGGAACATGACTGAGGTTTATTCTAGAACCCTGTAGCCTGGGAACATAACTGAGGTTTGATTCTGGAACCCTGTGGCCTGGGAACATGACATCGGTGGATTCTGGAACCCTGTGGCCTGGGAACATGAGAACGGTTTGATTCTGGAACCCTGTGGCCTGGCAACATGACTGAGGCTTGATTCTGGAACCCTGTGGCCTGGCAACATGACTGAGGTTTGATTCTGGATCCCTGTGGCCTGCAAACATGACTGAGGCGTGATTTTGGAAAACTGTGGCCTGGAAACATGACATCTGTTTAGATTGTGGAATAGTGTGCCCTGGGAACCTGACTGAGCCTTGGTTCTGGAAGTCTGTGGACTGGGAACATGACTGAGGTTTATTCTAGAACCCTGTAGCCTGGGAATATAACTGAGGATTGATTCTGGAACCCTGTGGCCTGGGAACATGACATCGGTGGATTCTGGAACCCTGTGGCCTGGGAACATGAGAACGGTTTGATTCTGGAACCCTGTGGCCTGGCAACATGACTGAGGCTTGATTCTGGAACCCTGTGGCCTGGCAACATGACTGAGGTTTGATTCTGGATACCTGTGGACTGGGAACATGACTGAGGCGTGATTCTGGAAAACTGTGGCCTGGAAACCTGACAGCTGTTTAGAGTGTGGAATAGTGTGCCCTGGGAACCTGACTGAGCCTTTGTTCTGGAACTCTGTAGACTGGGAGCATGACTGAGGTTTATTCTAGAACCCTGTAGCCTGAGAACATAACTGAGGATTGATTCTGGAACCCTGTGGCCTGGGAACATGACATCGGTGGATTCTGGAACCCTGTGGCCTGGGAACATGAGAACGGTTTGATTCTGGAAACCTGTGGCCTGGCAACATGACTGAGGCTTGATTCTGGAACCCTGTGGCCTGGCAACATGACTCAGGTTTGATTCTGGATCCCTGTGGCCTGGGAACATGACTGAGGTGTGATTCTGGAAAACTGTGGCCTGGGAAAATGACATCTGTTTAGATTGTGGAATAGTGTGCCCTGGGAACCTGACTGAGCCTTGGTTCTGGAACTCTGTGGACTGGGAACATGACTGAGGTTTATTCTAGAACCCTGTAGCCTGGGAACATAACTGAGGATTGATTCTGGAACCCTGTGGCCTGGGAACATGACATCGGTGGATTCTGGAACCCTGTGGACTGGGAACATGAGAACGGTTTGATTCTGGAACCCTGTGGCCTGGCAACATGACTGAGGCTTGATTCTGGAACCCTGTGGCCTGGCAACATGACTGAGGTTTGATTCTGGATCCCTGTGGCCCTCAAACATGACTGAGGCGTGATTTTGGAAAACTGTGGCCTGGAAACATGACATCTGTTTAGATTGTGGAATAGTGTGCCCTGGGAACCTGACTGAGCCTTGGTTCTGGAACTCTGTGGACTGGGAACATGACTGAGGTTTATTCTAGAACCCTGTAGCCTGAGAACATAACTGAGGATTGATTCTGGAACCCTGTGGCCTGGGAACATGACATCGGTGGATTCTGGAACCCTGTGGCCTGGGAACATGAGAACGGTTTGATTCTGGAACCCTGTGGCCTGGCAACATGACTGAGGCTTGATTCTGGAACCCTGTGGCCTGGCAACATGACTGAGGCTTGATTCTGGAACCGTGCGGCCTGGGAACTTGACTGGGGTTTGATCGCAGAAACCTGTGGACTGTCCACATGACTGAGGTTTGATGGTGGAACCCTGTGCACTGGGAACATGACTGAGGTTTGATGGTAGAACCCTGTGGCATGGCAACATGACTGAGGTTTGATTCTGGAAAACTGTGGCCTGGGAACATGACATCTGTTTAGATTGTGGAATAGTGTGCCCTGGGAACCTGACTGAGCCTTGGTTCTGGAACTCTGTGGACTGGGAACATGACTGAGGTTTATTCTAGAACCCTGTAGCCTGGGAGCATAACTGAGGTTTGATTCTGGAACCCTGTGGCCTGGGAACATGACATCGGTGGATTCTGGAACCCTGTGGCCTGGGAACATGAGAACGGTTTGATTCTGGAACCCTGTGGCCTGGCAACATGACTGAGGCTTGATTCTGGAACCCTGTGGCCTGGCAACATGACTGAGGTTTGATTCTGGATCCCTGTGGCCTGCAAACATGACTGAGGCGTGATTTTGGAAAACTGTGGCCTGGAAACATGACATCTGTTTAGATTGTGGAATAGTGTGCCCTGGGAACCTGACTGAGCCTTGGTTCTGGAAGTCTGTGGACTGGGAACATGACTGAGGTTTATTCTAGAACCCTGTAGCCTGGGAATATAACTGAGGATTGATTCTGGAACCCTGTGGCCTGGGAACATGACATCGGTGGATTCTGGAACCCTGTGGCCTAGGAACATGAGAACGGTTTGATTCTGGAACCCTGTGGCCTGGCAACATGACTGTGGCTTGATTCTGGAACCCTGTGGCCTGGCAACATGACTGAGGTTTGATTCTGGATACCTGTGGACTGGGAACATGACTGAGGCGTGATTCTGGAAAACTGTGGCCTGGAAACCTGACAGCTGTTTAGAGTGTGGAATAGTGTGCCCTGGGAACCTGACTGAGCCTTTGTTCTGGAACTCTGTAGACTGGGAGCATGACTGAGGTTTATTCTAGAACCCTGTAGCCTGGGAACATAACTGAGGATTGATTCTGGAACCCTGTGGCCTGGGAACATGACATCGGTGGATTCTGGAACCCTGTGGCCTGGGAACATGAGAACGGTTTGATTCTGGAAACCTGTGGCCTGGCAACATGACTGAGGCTTGATTCTGGAACCCTGTGGCCTGGCAACATGACTCAGGTTTGATTCTGGATCCCTGTGGCCTGGGAACATGACTGAGGTGTGATTCTGGAAAACTGTGGCCTGGGAAAATGACATCTGTTTAGATTGTGGAATAGTGTGCCCTGGGAACCTGACTGAGCCTTGGTTCTGGAAGTCTGTGGACTGGGAACATGACTGAGGTTTATTCTAGAACCCTGTAGCCTGGGAACATAACTGAGGATTGATTCTGGAACGCTGTGGCCTGGGAACATGACATCGGTGGATTCTGGAACCCTGTGTCCTGGGAACATGAGAACGGTTTGATTCTGGAACCCTGTGGCCTGGCAACATGACTGAGGCTTGATTCTGGAACCCTGTGGCCTGGCAACATGATTGAGGCTTGATTCTGGAACCGTGTGGCCTGGGAACATGACTGGGGCTTGATCGCAGAAACCTGTGGACTGTCCACATGACTGAGGTTTGATGGTGGAACCCTGTGCACTGGGAACATGACTGAGGCCTGATAGTGGAACCCCGTGACGTGGGAACATGCCATTGGTTTGATTCTGGAACCCTGTTTCCTGAGAACATGACTGAGGTTTGATGGTTGAACCCTGTGGCATGGCAGCATGATTGAGGTTTGATTGTGGAACCCTCAGGCTTGGGAACATGACTGAGGCTTGATGGTGGAACACTGTGGCCTGGAAACAGGAATGAGGTTTGATGGTGGAATCCTGTGGCCTGGCAACATGACTGAGGTTTGATTCTGGAAAACTGTGGCCTGGGAACATGACATCTGTTTAGATTGTGGAATAGTGTGCCCTGGGAATCTGACTGAGCCTTGGTTCTGGAACTCTGTGGACTGGGAACATGACTGAGGTTTATTCTAGAACCCTGTAGACTGGGAACATAACTGAGGATTGATTCTGGAACCCTGTGGCCTGGGAACATGACATCGGTGGATTCTGGAACCCTGTGGCCTGGGAACATGAGAACGGTTTGATTCTGGAAACCTGTGGCCTGGCAACATGACTGAGGCTTGATTCTGGAACCCTGTGGCCTGGCAACATGACTCAGGTTTGATTCTGGATCCCTGTGGCCTGGGAACATGACTGAGGTGTGATTCTGGAAAACTGTGGCCTGGGAAAATGACATCTGTTTAGATTGTGGAATAGTGTGCCCTGGGAACCTGACTGAGCCTTGGTTCTGGAACTCTGTGGACTGGGAACATGACTGAGGTTTATTCTAGAACCCTGTAGCCTGGGAACATAACTGAGGATTGATTCTGGAACCCTGTGGCCTGGGAACATGACATCGGTGGATTCTGGAACCCTGTGGCCTGGGAACATGAGAACGGTTTGATTCTGGAAACCTGTGGCCTGGCAACATGACTGAGGCTTGATTCTGGAACCCTGTGGCCTGGGAACATGACTCAGGTTTGATTCTGGATCCCTGTGGCCTGGGAACATGACTGAGGTGTGATTCTGGAAAACTGTGGCCTGGGAAAATGACATCTGTTTAGATTGTGGAATAGTGTGCCCTGGGAACCTGACTGAGCCTTGGTTCTGGAACTCTGTGGACTGGGAACATGACTGAGGTTTATTCTAGAACCCTGTAGCCTGGGAACATAACTGAGGATTGATTCTGGAACCCTGTGGCCTGGGAACATGACATCGGTGGATTCTGGAACCCTGTGGCCTGGGAACATGAGAACGGTTTGATTCTGGAACCCTGTGGCCTGGCAACATGACTGAGGCTTGATTCTGGAACCCTGTGGCCTGGCAACATGACTGAGGTTTGATTCTGGATCCCTGTGGCCTGGGAACATGACTGAGGGGTGATTCTGGAAAACTGTGGCCTGGAAACATTACATCTGTTTAGATTGTGGAATAGTGTGCCCTGGGAACCTGACTGAGCCTTGGTTCTGGAACTCTGTGGACTGGGAACATGACTGAGGTTTATTCTAGAACCCTGTAGCCTGAGAACATAACTGAGGATTGATTCTGGAACCCTGTGGCCTGGGAACATGACATCGGTGGATTCTGGAACCCTGTGGCCTGGGAACATGAGAACGGTTTGATTCTGGAACCCTGTGGCCTGGCAACATGACTGAGGCTTGATTCTGGAACCCTGTGGCCTGGCAACATGACTGAGGCTTGATTCTGGAACCGTGCGGCCTGGGAACTTGACTGGGGTTTGATCGCAGAAACCTGTGGACTGTCCACATGACTGAGGTTTGATGGTGGAACCCTGTGCACTGGGAACATGACTGAGGTTTGATGGTAGAACCCTGTGGCATGGCAACATGACTGAGGTTTGATTCTGGAAAACTGTGGCCTGGGAACATGACATCTGTTTAGATTGTGGAATAGTGTGCCCTGGGAACCTGACTGAGCCTTGGTTCTGGAACTCTGTGGACTGGGAACATGACTGAGGTTTATTCTAGAACCCTGTAGCCTGGGAACATAACTGAGGTTTGATTCTGGAACCCTGTGGCCTGGGAACATGACATCGGTGGATTCTGGAACCCTGTGGCCTGGGAACATGAGAACGGTTTGATTCTGGAACCCTGTGGCCTGGCAACATGACTGAGGCTTGATTCTGGAACCCTGTGGCCTGGCAACATGACTGAGGTTTGATTCTGGATCCCTGTGGCCTGCAAACATGACTGAGGCGTGATTTTGGAAAACTGTGGCCTGGAAACATGACATCTGTTTAGATTGTGGAATAGTGTGCCCTGGGAACCTGACTGAGCCTTGGTTCTGGAAGTCTGTGGACTGGGAACATGACTGAGGTTTATTCTAGAACCCTGTAGCCTGGGAATATAACTGAGGATTGATTCTGGAACCCTGTGGCCTGGGAACATGACATCGGTGGATTCTGGAACCCTGTGGCCTAGGAACATGAGAACGGTTTGATTCTGGAACCCTGTGGCCTGGCAACATGACTGAGGCTTGATTCTGGAACCCTGTGGCCTGGCAACATGACTGAGGTTTGATTCTGGATACCTGTGGACTGGGAACATGACTGAGGCGTGATTCTGGAAAACTGTGGCCTGGAAACCTGACAGCTGTTTAGAGTGTGGAATAGTGTGCCCTGGGAACCTGACTGAGCCTTTGTTCTGGAACTCTGTAGACTGGGAGCATGACTGAGGTTTATTCTAGAACCCTGTAGCCTGGGAACATAACTGAGGATTGATTCTGGAACCCTGTGGCCTGGGAACATGACATCGGTGGATTCTGGAACCCTGTGGCCTGGGAACATGAGAACGGTTTGATTCTGGAAACCTGTGGCCTGGCAACATGACTGAGGCTTGATTCTGGAACCCTGTGGCCTGGCAACATGACTCAGGTTTGATTCTGGATCCCTGTGGCCTGGGAACATGACTGAGGTGTGATTCTGGAAAACTGTGGCCTGGGAAAATGACATCTGTTTAGATTGTGGAATAGTGTGCCCTGGGAACCTGACTGAGCCTTGGTTCTGGAACTCTGTGGACTGGGAACATGACTGAGGTTTATTCTAGAACCCTGTAGCCTGGGAACATAACTGAGGATTGATTCTGGAACGCTGTGGCCTGGGAACATGACATCGGTGGATTCTGGAACCCTGTGTCCTGGGAACATGAGAACGGTTTGATTCTGGAACCCTGTGGCCTGGCAACATGACTGAGGCTTGATTCTGGAACCCTGTGGCCTGGCAACATGATTGAGGCTTGATTCTGGAACCGTGTGGCCTGGGAACATGACTGGGGCTTGATCGCAGAAACCTGTGGACTGTCCACATGACTGAGGTTTGATGGTGGAACCCTGTGCACTGGGAACATGACTGAGGCCTGATAGTGGAACCCCGTGACGTGGGAACATGCCATTGGTTTGATTCTGGAACCCTGTTTCCTGAGAACATGACTGAGGTTTGATGGTTGAACCCTGTGGCATGGCAGCATGATTGAGGTTTGATTGTGGAACCCTCAGGCTTGGGAACATGACTGAGGCTTGATGGTGGAACACTGTGGCCTGGAAACAGGAATGAGGTTTGATGGTGGAATCCTGTGGCCTGGCAACATGACTGAGGTTTGATTCTGGAAAACTGTGGCCTGGGAACATGACATCTGTTTAGATTGTGGAATAGTGTGCCCTGGGAATCTGACTGAGCCTTGGTTCTGGAACTCTGTGGACTGGGAACATGACTGAGGTTTATTCTAGAACCCTGTAGACTGGGAACATAACTGAGGATTGATTCTGGAACCCTGTGGCCTGGGAACATGACATCGGTGGATTCTGGAACCCTGTGGCCTGGGAACATGAGAACGGTTTGATTCTGGAAACCTGTGGCCTGGCAACATGACTGAGGCTTGATTCTGGAACCCTGTGGCCTGGCAACATGACTCAGGTTTGATTCTGGATCCCTGTGGCCTGGGAACATGACTGAGGTGTGATTCTGGAAAACTGTGGCCTGGGAAAATGACATCTGTTTAGATTGTGGAATAGTGTGCCCTGGGAACCTGACTGAGCCTTGGTTCTGGAACTCTGTGGACTGGGAACATGACTGAGGTTTATTCTAGAACCCTGTAGCCTGGGAACATAACTGAGGATTGATTCTGGAACCCTGTGGCCTGGGAACATGACATCGGTGGATTCTGGAACCCTGTGGCCTGGGAACATGAGAACGGTTTGATTCTGGAAACCTGTGGCCTGGCAACATGACTGAGGCTTGATTCTGGAACCCTGTGGCCTGGGAACATGACTCAGGTTTGATTCTGGATCCCTGTGGCCTGGGAACATGACTGAGGTGTGATTCTGGAAAACTGTGGCCTGGGAAAATGACATCTGTTTAGATTGTGGAATAGTGTGCCCTGGGAACCTGACTGAGCCTTGGTTCTGGAACTCTGTGGACTGGGAACATGACTGAGGTTTATTCTAGAACCCTGTAGCCTGGGAACATAACTGAGGATTGATTCTGGAACCCTGTGGCCTGGGAACATGACATCGGTGGATTCTGGAACCCTGTGGCCTGGGAACATGAGAACGGTTTGATTCTGGAACCCTGTGGCCTGGCAACATGACTGAGGCTTGATTCTGGAACCCTGTGGCCTGGCAACATGACTGAGGTTTGATTCTGGATCCCTGTGGCCTGGGAACATGACTGAGGGGTGATTCTGGAAAACTGTGGCCTGGAAACATTACATCTGTTTAGATTGTGGAATAATGTGCCCTGGGAACCTGACTGAGCCTTGGTTCTGGAACTCTGTGGACTGGGAAAATGACTGAGGTTTATTCTAGAACCCTGTAGCCTGGGAACAAAACTGAGGATTGATTCTGGAACCCTGTGGCCTGGGAACATGACATCGGTGGATTCTTGAACCGTGTGGCCTGGGAACATCAGAACGGTTTGATTCTGGAACCCTGTGTCCTGGCAACATGACTGAGGCTTGATTCTGGAACCCTGTGGCCTGGCAACATGACTGAGATTTGATTCTGGATCCCTGTGGCCTGGGAACATGACTGAGGTGTGATTCTGGAAAACTGTGGCCTGGGAAAATGACATCTGTTTAGATTGTGGAATAGTGTGCCCTGGGAACCTGACTGAGCCTTGGTTCTGGAACTCTGTGGACTGGGAACATGACTGAGGTTTATTCTAGAACCCTGTAGCCTGGGAACATAACTGAGGATTGATTCTGGAACGCTGTGGCCTGGGAACATGACATCGGTGGATTCTGGAACCCTGTGTCCTGGGAACATGAGAACGGTTTGATTCTGGAACCCTGTGGCCTGGTAACATGACTGAGGCTTGATTCTGGAACCCTGTGGCCTGGCAACATGATTGAGGCTTGATTCTGGAACCGTGTGGCCTGGGAACATGACTGGGGCTTGATCGCAGAAACCTGTGGACTGTCCACATGACTGAGGTTTGATGGTGGAACCCTGTGCACTGGGAACATGACTGAGGCCTGATAGTGGAACCCCGTGACGTGGGAACATGCCATTGGTTTGATTCTGGAACCCTGTTTCCTGAGAACATGACTGAGGTTTGATGGTTGAAACCTGTGGCATGGCAGCATGATTGAGGTTTGATTGTGGAACCCTCAGGCTTGGGAACATGACTGAGGCTTGATGGTGGAACACTGTGGCCTGGAAACAGGAATGAGGTTTGATGGTGGAATCCTGTGGCCTGGCAACATGACTGAGGTTTGATTCTGGAAAACTGTGGCCTGGGAACATGACATCTGTTTAGATTGTGGAATAGTGTGCCCTGGGAATCTGACTGAGCCTTGGTTCTGGAACTCTGTGGACTGGGAACATGACTGAGGTTTATTCTAGAACCCTGTAGCCTGGGAACATAACTGAGGATTGATTCTGGAACCCTGTGGCCTGGGAACATGACATCGGTGGATTCTGGAACCCTGTGGCCTGGGAACATGAGAACGGTTTGATTCTGGAAACCTGTGGCCTGGCAACATGACTGAGGCTTGATTCTGGAACCCTGTGGCCTGGCAACATGACTCAGGTTTGATTCTGGATCTCTGTGGCCTGGGAACATGACTGAGGTGTGATTCTGGAAAACTGTGGCCTGGGAAAATGACATCTGTTTAGATTGTGGAATAGTGTGCCCTGGGAACCTGACTGAGCCTTGGTTCTGGAACTCTGTGGACTGGGAACATGACTGAGGTTTATTCTAGAACCCTGTAGCCTGGGAACATAACTGAGGAATGATTCTGGAACCCTGTGGCCTGGGAACATGACATCGGTGGATTCTGGAACCCTGTGGCCTGGGAACATGAGAACGGTTTGATTCTGGAAACCTGTGGCCTGGCAACATGACTGAGGCTTGATTCTGGAACCCTGTGGCCTGGCAACATGACTGAGATTTGATTCTGGATCCCTGTGGCCTGGGAACATGACTGAGGTGTGATTCTGGAAAACTGTGGCCTAGGAAAATGACATCTGTTTAGATTGTGGAATAGTGTGCCCTGGGAACCTGACTGAGCCTTGGTTCTGGAACTCTGTGGACTGGGAACATGACTGAGGTTTATTCTAGAACCCTGTAGCCTGGGAACATAACTGAGGATTGATTCTGGAACGCTGTGGCCTGGGAACATGACATCGGTGGATTCTGGAACCCTGTGTCCTGGGAACATGAGAACGGTTTGATTCTGGAACCCTGTGGCCTGGCAACATGACTGAGGCTTGATTCTGGAACCCTGTGGCCTGGCAACATGATTGAGGCTTGATTCTGGAACCGTGTGGCCTGGGAACATGACTGGGGCTTGATCGCAGAAACCTGTGGACTGTCCACATGACTGAGGTTTGATGGTGGAACCCTGTGCACTGGGAACATGACTGAGGCCTGATAGTGGAACCCCGTGACGTGGGAACATGCCATTGGTTTGATTCTGGAACCCTGTTTCCTGAGAACATGACTGAGGTTTGATGGTTGAAACCTGTGGCATGGCAGCATGATTGAGGTTTGATTGTGGAACCCTCAGGCTTGGGAACATGACTGAGGCTTGATGGTGGAACACTGTGGCCTGGAAACAGGAATGAGGTTTGATGGTGGAATCCTGTGGCCTGGCAACATGACTGAGGTTTGATTCTGGAAAACTGTGGCCTGGGAACATGACATCTGTTTAGATTGTGGAATAGTGTGCCCTGGGAATCTGAATGAGCCTTGGTTCTGGAACTCTGTGGACTGGGAACATGACTGAGGTTTATTCTAGAACCCTGTAGCCTGGGAACATAACTGAGGATTGATTCTGGAACCCTGTGGCCTGGGAACATGACATCGGTGGATTCTGGAACCCTGTGGCCTGGGAACATGAGAACGGTTTGATTCTGGAAACCTGTGGCCTGGCAACATGACTGAGGCTTGATTCTGTAACCCTGTGGCCTGGCAACATGACTCAGGTTTGATTCTGGATCTCTGTGGCCTGGGAACATGACTGAGGTGTGATTCTGGAAAACTGTGGCCTGGGAAAATGACATCTGTTTAGATTGTGGAATAGTGTGCCCTGGGAACCTGACTGAGCCTTGGTTCTGGAACTCTGTGGACTGGGAACATGACTGAGGTTTATTCTAGAACCCTGTAGCCTGGGAACATAACTGAGGATTGATTCTGGAACCCTCTGGCCTGGGAACATTACATCGGTGGATTCTGGAACCCTGTGGCCTGGGAACATGAGAACGGTTTGATTCTGGAACCCTGTGGCCTGGCAACATGATTGAGGCTTCATTCTGGAACCGTGTGGCCTGGGAACATGACTGGGGCTTGATCGCAGAATCCTGTGGCCTGGCAACATGACTGAGGCTTGATTCTGGAACCCTGTGGCCTGGCAACATGACTCAGGTTTGATTCTGGATCCCTGTGGCCTGGGAACATGACTGAGGTGTGATTCTGGAAAACTGTGGCCTGGGAAAATGACATCTGTTTAGATTGTGGAATAGTGTGCCCTGGGAACCTGACTGAGCCTTGGTTCTGGAACTCTGTGGACTGGGAACATGACTGAGGTTTATTCTAGAACCCTGTAGCCTGGGAACATAACTGAGGATTGATTCTGGAACCCTGTGGCCTGGGAACATGACATCGGTGGATTCTGGAACCCTGTGGCCTGGGAACATGAGAACGGTTTGATTCTGGAACCCTGTGGCCTGGCAACATGACTGAGGCTTGATTCTGGAACCCTGTGGCCTGGCAACATGACTGAGGTTTGATTCTGGATCCCTGTGGACTGGGAACATGACTGAGGGGTGATTCTGGAAAACTGTGGCCTGGAAACATTACATCTGTTTAGATTGTGGAATAATGTGCCCTGGGAACCTGACTGAGCCTTGGTTCTGGAACTCTGTGGACTGGGCAAATGACTGAGGTTTATTCTAGAACCCTGTAGCCTGGGAACAAAACTGAGGATTGATTCTGGAACCCTGTGGCCTGGGAACATGACATCGGTGGATTCTGGAACCCTGTGGCCTGGGAACATCAGAACGGTTTGATTCTGGAACCCTGTGTCCTGGCAACATGACTGAGGCTTGATTCTGGAACCCTGTGGCCTGGCAACATGACTGAGATTTGATTCTGGATCCCTGTGGCCTGGGAACATGCCTGAGGCGTGATTTTCGAAAACTGTGGCCTGGGAAAATGACATCTGTTTAGATTGTGGAATAGTGTGCCCTGGGAACCTGACTGAGCCTTGGTTCTAGAAGTCTGTGGACTGGGAACATGACTGAGGTTTATTCTAGAACCCTGTAGCCTGGGAACATAACTGAGGATTGATTCTGGAACCCTGTGGCCTGTGAATATGAGAACGGTTTGATTCTGGAACCCTGTGGCCAGGGAACATGAGAACGGTTTGATTCTGGAACCCTGTGGCCTGGGAACATGACTGAGGCTTGATTCTGGAACCCTGTGGCCTGGCAACATGACTGAGGTTTGATTCTGGATACCTGTGGACTGGGAACATGACTGCGGCGTGATTCTGGAAAACTGTGGCCTGGAAACCTGACAGCTGTTTAGATTGTGTAATAGTGTGCCCTGGGAACCTGACTGAGCCTTGGTTCTCGAACTCTGTAGACTGGGAGCATGACTGAGGTTTATTCTAGAACCCTGTAGCCTGGGAACATAACTGAGGATTGATTCTGGAACCCTGTGGCCTGGGAACATGACATCGGTGGATTCTGAAACCCTGTGGCCTGGGAACATGAGAACGGTTTGATTCTGGAACCCTGTGGCCTGGCAACATGACTGAGGCTTGATTCTGGAACCCTGTGGCCTGGCAACATGACTGAGGCTTTATTCTGGAACCGTGTGGCCTGGGAAATTGACTGGGGTTTGATCGCAGAAACCTGTGGACTGTCCACATGACTGAGGTTTGATGGTTGAACCCTGTAGCATGGCAACATGATTGAGGTTTGATTGTGGAACCCTCAGGCTTGGGAACATGACTGAGGCTTGATGGTGGAACCCTCTGGCCTGGAAAAAGGAATGAGGTTTGATGGTGGAATCCTGTGGCCTGGCAACATGACTGAGGTTTGATTCTGGAAAACTGTGGCCTGGGAACATGACATCTGTTTAGATTGTGGAATAGTGTGCCTTGGGAAAGTGACTGAGCCTTGGTTCTGGAACTCTGTGGACTTGGAACATGACTGAGGTTTATTCTAGAACCCTGTAGCCTGGGAACATAACTGAGGATTGACTCTGGAACGCTGTGGCCTGGGAACAACACATCGGTGGATTCTGGAATCCTGTGTCCTGGGAACATGAGAACGGTTTGATTCTGGAACCCTGTGGCCTGGCAACATGACTGAGGCTTGATTCTGGAACCCTGTGGCCTGGCAACATGACTGAGGTTTGATTCTGGATCCCTGTGGCCTGGGAACATGACTAAGGCGTGATTCGGGAAAACTGTGGCCTAGGAAAATGACATCTGTTTAGATTGTGGAATAGTGTGCCCTGGGAACCTGACTGAGCCTTGGTTCTGGAACTCTGTGGACTGGGAACATGACTGAGGTTTATTATAGAACCCTGTAGCCTGGGAACATAACTGAGGATTGATTCTGGAACCCTGTGGCCTGGGAACATGACATCGGTGGATTCTGGAACCCTGTGGCCTGGGAACATGAGAACGGTTTGATTCTGGAACCCTGTGGCCTGGCAACATGACTGAGGCTTGATTCTGGAACCCTGTGGCCTGGCAACATGACTGAGGCTTGATTCTGGAACCGTGTGGCCTGGGAACTTGACTGGGGTTTGATCGCAGAAACCTGTGGACTGTCCACATGACTGAGGTTTGATGGTGGAACCCTGTGCACTGGGAACATGACTGAGGTTTGATGGTAGAACCCTGTGGCATGGCAACATGACTGAGGTTTGATTCTGGAAAACTGTGGCCTGGGAACATGACATCTGTTTAGATTGTGGAATACTGTGCCCTGGGAACCTGACTGAGCCTTGGTTCTGGAACTCTGTGGACTGGGAACATGACTGAGGTTTATTCTAGAACCCTGTAGCCTGGGAACATAACTGAGGATTGATTCTGGAACCCTGTGGCCTGGGAACATGACATCGGTGGATTCTGGAACCCTGTGGCCTGGGAACATGAGAACAGTTTGATTCTGGAACCCTGTGGCCTGGCAACATGACTGAGGCTTGATTCTGGAACCCTGTGGCCTGGCAACATGACTGAGGTTTGATTCTGGATCCCTGTGGCCTGCAAACATGACTGAGGCGTGATTTTGGAAAACTGTGGCCTGGAAACATTACATCTGTTTAGATTGTGGAATAGTGTGCCCTGGGAACCTGACTGAGCCTTGGTTCTGGAACTCTGTAGACTGGGAACATGACTGAGGTTTATTCTAGAACCCTGTAGCCTGGGAATATTACTGAGGATTGATTCTGGATCCCTGTGGCCTGGGAATATGACATCGGTGGATTCTGGAACCCTGTGGCCTGGAAACATGAGAACGGTTTGATTCTGGAACCCTGTGGCCTGGCAACATGACTGAGGCTTGATTCTGGAACCCTGTGGCCTGGCAACATGACTGAGGCTTGATTCTGGAACCGTGTGGCCTGGGAACTTGACTGGGGTTTGATCGCTGAAACCTGTGGACTGGCCAAATGAGTGAGGTTTCATGGTTGAACCCTGTGGCATGGCAACATGATTGAGGTTTGATTGTGGAACCCTCAGGCTTGGGAACATGACTGAGGCTTGATGGTGGAACCCTGTGGCCTGGAAACAGGAATGAGGTTTGATGGTGGGACCCTGCGGCCTGGCAACATGACTGAGGTTTGATTCTGGAAAACTGTGGCCTGGGAACATGACATCTGTTTAGAATGTGGAATAGTGTGCCCTGGGAACCTGACTGAGCCTTGGTTCTGGAACTCTGTGGACTGGGAACATGACTGAGGTTTATTCTAGAACCCTGTAGCCTGGGAACATAACTGAGGATTGATTCTGGAACCCTGTGGCCTGGGAACATGACATCGGTGGATTCTGGAACCCTGTGGCCTGGGAACATGAGAACGGTTTGATTTTGGAACCCTGTGGCCTGGCAACATGACTGAGGCTTGATTCTGGAACCCTGTGGCCTGGCAACATGACTGAGGCTTGATTCTGGAACCGTGCGACCTGGGAACTTGACTGGGGTTTGATCGCAGAAACCTGTGGACTGTCCACATGACTGAGGTTTGATGGTGGAACCCTGTGCACTGGGAACATGACTGAGGTTTGATGGTAGAACCCTGTGGCATGGCAACATGACTGAGGTTTGATTCTGGAAAACTGTGGCCTGGGAACATGACATCTGTTTAGATTGTGGAATAGTGTGCCCTGGGAACCTGACTGAGCCTTGGTTCTGGAACTCTGTGGACTGGGAACATGACTGAGGTTTATTCTAGAACCCTGTAGCCTGGGAACATAACTGAGGTTTGATTCTGGAACCCTGTGGCCTGGGAACATGACATCGGTGGATTCTGGAACCCTGTGGCCTGGGAACATGAGAACGGTTTGATTCTGGAACCCTGTGGCCTGGCAACATGACTGAGGCTTGATTCTGGAACCCTGTGGCCTGGCAACATGACTGAGGTTTGATTCTGGATCCCTGTGGCCTGCAAACATGACTGAGGCGTGATTTTGGAAAACTGTGGCCTGGAAACATGACATCTGTTTAGATTGTGGAATAGTGTGCCCTGGGAACCTGACTGAGCCTTGGTTCTGGAACTCTGTAGACTGGGAACATGACTGAGGTTTATTCTAGAACCCTGTAGCCTGGGAATATAACTGAGGATTGATTCTGGAACCCTGTGGCCTGGGAATATGACATCGGTGGATTCTGGAACCCTGTGGCCTGGGAACATGAGAACGGTTTGATTCTGGAACCCTGTGGCCTGGCAACATGACTGAGGCTTGATTCTGGAACACTGTGGCCTGGCAACATGACTGAGGCTTGATTCTGGAACCGTGTGGCCTGGGAACTTGACTGGGGTTTGATCGCAGAAACCAGTGGACTGGCCAAATGAGTGAGGTTTCATGGTTGAACCCTGTGGCAAGGCAACATGATTGAGGTTTGATTGTGGAACCCTCAGGCTTGGGAACATGACTGAGGCTTGATGGTGGAACCCTCTGGCCTGGAAACAAGAATGAGGTTTGATGGTGGAACCCTGCGGCCTGGCAACATGACTGAGGTTTGATTCTGGAAAACTGCGGCCTGGGAACATGACATCTGTTTAGATTGTGGAATAGTGTGCCCTGGGAACCTGACTGAGCCTTGGTTCTGGAACTCTGTGGACTGGGAACATGACTGAGGTTTATTCTAGAACCCTGTAGCCTGGGAACAAAACTGAGGATTGATTCTGGAACCCTGTGGCCTGGGAACATGACATCGGTGGATTCTGGAACCCTGTGTCCTGGGAACATCAGAACGGTTTGATTCTGGAACCCTGTGTCCTGGCAACATGACTGAGGCTTGATTCTGGAACCCTGTGGCCTGGCAACATGACTGAGATTTGATTCTGGATCCCTGTGGCCTGGGAACATGCCTGAGGCGTGATTTTCGAAAACTGTGGCCTGGGAAAATGACATCTGTTTAGATTGTGGAATAGTGTGCCCTGGGAACCTGACTGAGCCTTGGTTCTGGAAGTCTGTGGACTGGGAACATGACTGAGGTTTATTCTAGAACCCTGTAGCCTGGGAACATAACTGAGGATTGATTCTGGAACCCTGTGGCCTGGGAATATGAGAACGGTTTGATTCTGGAACCCTCTGGCCTGGGAACATGAGAACGGTTTGATTCTGGAACCCTGTGGCCTGGGAACATGACTGAGGCTTGATTCTGGAACCCTGTGGTCTGGCAACATGACTGAGGTTTGATTCTGGATACCTGTGGACTGGGAACATGACTGCGGCGTGATTCTGGAAAACTGTGGCCTGGAAACCTGACAGCTGTTTAGATTGTGTAATAGTGTGCCCTGGGAACCTGACTGAGCCTTGGTTCTCGAACTCTGTAGACTGGGAGCATGACTGAGGTTTATTCTAGAACCCTGTAGCCTGGGAACATAACTGAGGATTGATTCTGGAACCCTATGGCCTGGGAACATGACATCGGTGGATTCTGAAACCCTGTGGCCTGGGAACATGAGAACGGTTTGATTCTGGAACCCTGTGGCCTGGCAACATGACTGAGGCTTGATTCTGGAACCCTGTGGCCTGGCAACATGACTGAGGCTTGATTCTGGAACCGTGTGGCCTGGGAAATTGACTGGGGTTTGATCGCAGAAACCTGTGGACTGTCCTCATGACTGAGGTTTGATGGTTGAACCCTGTAGCATGGCAACATGATTGAGGTTTGATTGTGGAACCCTCAGGCTTGGGAACATGACTGAGGCTTGATGGTGGAACCCTCTGGCCTGGAAACAGGAATGAGGTTTGATGGTGGAACCCTGCGGCCTGGCAACATGACTGAGGTTTGATTCTGGAAAACTGTGGCCTGGGAACATGACATCTGTTTAGATTGTGGAATAGTGTGCCCTGGGAAAGTGACTGAGCCTTGGTTCTGGAACTCTGTGGACTTGGAACATGACTGAGGTTTATTCTAGAACCCTGTAGCCTGGGAACATAACTGAGGATTGACTCTGGAACGCTGTGGCCTGGGAACAAGACATCGGTGGATTCTGGAATCCTGTGTCCTGGGAACATGAGAACGGTTTGATTCTGGAACCCTGTGGCCTGGCAACATGACTGAGGCTTGATTCTGGAACCCTGTGGCCTGGCAACATGACTGAGGTTTGATTCTGGATCCCTGTGGCCTGGGAACATGACTAAGGCGTGATTCGGGAAAACTGTGGCCTAGGAAAATGACATCTGTTTAGATTGTGGAATAGTGTGCCCTGGGAACCTGACTGAGCCTTGGTTCTGGAACTCTGTGGACTGGGAACATGACTGAGGTTTATTATAGAACCCTGTAGCCTGGGAACATAACTGAGGATTGATTCTGGAACCCTGTGGCCTGGGAACATGACATCGGTGGATTCTGGAACCCTGTGGCCTGGGAACATGAGAACGGTTTGATTCTGGAACCCTGTGGCCTGGCAACATGACTGAGGCTTGATTCTGGAACCCTGTGGCCTGGCAACATGACTGAGGCTTGATTCTGGAACCGTGTGGCCTGGGAACTTGACTGGGGTTTGATCGCAGAAACCTGTGGACTGTCCACATGACTGAGGTTTGATGGTGGAACCCTGTGCACTGGGAACATGACTGAGGTTTGATGGTAGAACCCTGTGGCATGGCAACATGACTGAGGTTTGATTCTGGAAAACTGTGTCCTGGGAACATGACATCTGTTTAGATTGTGGAATAGTGTGCCCTGGGAACCTGACTGAGCCTTGGTTCTGGAACTCTGTGGACTGGGAACATGACTGAGGTTTATTCTAGAACCCTGTAGCCTGGGAACATAACTGAGGATTGATTCTGGAACCCTGTGGCCTGGGAACATGAGAACGGTTTGATTCTGGAACCCTGTGGCCTGGCAACATGACTGGGGTTTGATTCTGGATCCCTGTGGCCTGCAAACATGACTGAGGCGTGATTTTGGAAAACTGTGGCCTGGAAACATGACATCTGTTTAGATTGTGGAATAGTGTGCACTGGGAACCTGACTGAGCCTTGGTTCTGGAACTCTGTAGACTGGGAACATGACTGAGGTTTATTCTAGAACCCTGTAGCCTGGGAATATAACTGAGGATTGATTCTGGAACCCTGTGGCCTGGGAATATGACATCGGTGGATTCTGGTACCCTGTGGCCTGGGAACATGAGAACGGTTTGATTCTGGAACCCTGTGGCCTGGCAACATGACTGAGGCTTGATTCTGGAACCCTGTGGCCTGGCAACATGACTGAGGCTTGATTCTGGAACCGTGTGGCCTGGGAACTTGACTGGGGTTTGATCGCAGAAACCTGTGGACTGGCCAAATGAGTGAGGTTTCATGGTTGAACCCTGTGGCATGGCAACATGATTGAGGTTTGATTGTGGAACCCTCAGGCTTGGGAACATGACTGAGGCTTGATGGTGGAACCCTCTGGCCTGGAAACAGGAATGAGGTTTGATGGTGGAACCCTGCGGCCTGGCAACATGACTGAGGTTTGATTCTGGAAAACTGTGGCCTGGGAACATGACATCTGTTTAGATTGTGGAATAGTGTGCCCTGGGAACCTGACTGAGCCTTGGTTCTGGAACTCTGTGGACTGGGAACATGACTGAGGTTTATTCTAGAACCCTGTAGCCTGGGAACATAACTGAGGTTTGATTCTGGAACCCTGTGGCCTGGGAACATGACATCGGTGGATTCTGGAACCCTGTGGCCTGGGAACATGAGAACGGTTTGATTCTGGAACCCTGTGGCCTGGCAACATGACTGAGGCTTGATTCTGGAACCCTGTGGCCTGGCAACATGACTGGGGTTTGATTCTGGATCCCTGTGGCCTGCAAACATGACTGAGGCGTGATTTTGGAAAACTGTGGCCTGGAAACATGACATCTGTTTAGATTGTGGAATAGTGTGCCCTGGGAACCTGACTGAGCCTTGGTTCTGGAACTCTGTAGACTGGGAACATGACTGAGGTTTATTCTAGAACCCTGTAGCCTGGGAATATAACTGAGGATTGATTCTGGAACCCTGTGGCCTGGGAATATGACATCGGTGGATTCTGGAACCCTGTGGCCTGGGAACATGAGAACGGTTTGATTCTGGAACCCTGTGTCCTGGCAACATGACTGAGGCTTGATTCTGGAACCCTGTGGCCTGGCAACATGACTGAGGCTTGATTCTGGAACCGTGTGGCCTGGGAACTTGACTGGGGTTTGATCGCAGAAACCTGTGGACTGGCCAAATGAGTGAGGTTTCATGGTTGAACCCTGTGGCAAGGCAACATGATTGAGGTTTGATTGTGGAACCCTCAGGCTTGGGAACATGACTGAGGCTTGATGGTGGAACCCTCTGGCCTGGAAACAGGAATGAGGTTTGATGGTGGAACCCTGCGGCCTGGCAACATGACTGAGGTTTGATTCTGGAAAACTGCGGCCTGGGAACATGACATCTGTTTAGATTGTGGAATAGTGTGCCCTGGGAACCTGACTGAGCCTTGGTTCTGGAACTCTGTGGACTGGGAACATGACTGAGGTTTATTCTAGAACCCTGTAGCCTGGGAACATAACTGAGGATTGATTCTGGAACCCTGTGGCCTGGGAACATGACATCGGTGGATTCTGGAACCCTGTGGCCTGGGAACATGAGAACGGTTTGATTCTGGAACCCTGTGGCCTGGCAACATGACTGAGGCTTGATTCTGGAACCCTGTGGCCTGGCAACATGACTGAGGCTTGATTCTGGAACCGTGTGGCCTGGGAACTTGACTGGGGTTTGATCGCAGAAACCTGTGGACTGTCCACATGACTGAGGTTTGATGGTGGAACCCTGTGCACTGGGAACATGACTGAGGCCTGATACTGGAACCCCGTGGCGTGGGAACATGCCATTGGTTTGATTCTGGAACCCTGTTTCCTGAGAACATGACTGAGGATTGATGGTTGAACCCTGTGGCATGGCAACATGATTGAGGTTTGATTGTGGAAACCTCAGGCTTGGGAACATGACTGAGGCTTGATGGTGGATCCCTGTGGCCTGGAAACAGGAATGACGTTTGATGGTGGAATCCTGTGGCCTGGCAACATGACTGAGGTTTGATTCTGGAAAACTGTGGCCTGGGAACATGACATCTGTTTAGATAGTGGAATAGTGTGCCCTGGGAATCTGACTGAGCCTTGGTTCTGGAACTCTGTGGACTGGGAACATGACTGAGGTTTATTCTAGAACCCTGTAGCCTGGGAACATAACTGAGGATTGATTCTGAAACCCTGTGGCCTGGGAACATGACATCGGTGGATTCTGGAACCCTGTGGCCTGGGAACATGAGAACGGTTGGATTCTGGATCCCTGTGGCCTGGCAACATGACTGAGGTTTGATTCTGGAACCCTGTGGCCTGGCAACATGACTCAGGTTTGATTCTGGATCCCTGTGGCCTGGGAACATGACTGAGGTGTGATTCTGGAAAACTGTGGCCTGGGAAAATGATATCTGTTTAGATTGTGGAATAGTGTTCCCTGGGAACCTCACTGAGCCTTGGTTCTGGAACTCTGTGGACTGGGAACATGACTGTGGTTTATTCTAGAACCCTGTAGCCTGGGAACATACCTGAGGATTGATTCTGGAACCCTGTGGCCTGGGAACATGACATCGGTGGATTCTGGAACCCTGTGGCCTGGGAACATGAGAACGGTTTGATTCTGGAACCCTGTGTCCTGGCAACATGACTGAGGCTTGATTCTGGAACCCTGTGGCCTGGCAACATGACTGAGATTTGATTCTGGATCCCTGTGGCCTGGGAACATGCCTGAGGCGTGATTCTGGAAAACTGTGGCCTGGAAACCTGACAGCTGTTTAGATTGTGTAATAGTGTGCCCTGGGAACCTGACTGAGCCTTGGTTCTCGAACTCTGTAGACTGGGAGCATGACTGAGGTTTATTCTAGAACCCTGTAGCCTGGGAACATAACTGAGGATTGATTCTGGAACCCTGTGGCCTGGGAACATGACATCGGTGGATTCTGGAACCCTGTGGCCTGGGAACATGAGAACGGTTTGATTCTGGAACCCTGTGGCCTGGCAACATGACTGAGGCTTGATTCTGGAACCCTGTGGCCTGGCAACATGACTGAGGCTTGATTCTGGAACCGTGTGGCCTGGGAAATTGACTGGGGTTTGATCGCAGAAACCTGTGGACTGTCCACATGACTGAGGTTTGATGGTTGAACCCTGTAGCATGGCAACATGATTGAGGTTTGATTGTGGAACCCTCAGGCTTGGGAACATGACTGAGGCTTGATGGTGGAACCCTCTGGCCTGGAAACAGGAATGAGGTTTGATGGTGGAACCCTGCGGCCTGGCAACATGACTGAGGTTTGATTCTGGAAAACTGTGGCCTGGGAACATGACATCTGTTTAGATTGTGGAATAGTGTGCCCTGGGAAAGTGACTGAGCCTTGGTTCTGGAACTCTGTGGACTTGGAACATGACTGAGGTTTATTCTAGAACCCTGTAGCCTGGGAACATAACTGAGGATTGACTCTGGAACGCTGTGGCCTGGGAACAAGACATCGGTGGATTCTGGAATCCTGTGTCCTGGGAACATGAGAACGGTTTGATTCTGGAACCCTGTGGCCTGGCAACATGACTGAGGCTTGATTCTGGAACCCTGTGGCCTGGCAACATGACTGAGGTTTGATTCTGGATCCCTGTGGACTGGGAACATGACTAAGGCGTGATTCGGGAAAACTGTGGCCTGGGAAAATGACATCTGTTTAGTTTGTGGAATAGTGTGCCCTGGGAACCTGACTGAGCCTTGGTTCTGGAACTCTGTGGACTGGGAACATGACTGAGGTTTATTCTAGAACCCTGTAGCCTGGGAACATAACTGAGGATTGATTCTGGAACCCTGTGGCCTGGGAACATGACATCGGTGGATTCTGGAACCCTGTGGCCTGGGAACATGAGAACGGTTTGATTCTGGAACCCTGTGGCCTGGCAACATGACTGAGGCTTGATTCTGGAACCCTGTGGCCTGGCAACATGACTGAGGCTTGATTCTGGAACCGTGTGGCCTGGGAACTTCACTGGGGTTTGATCGCAGAAACCTGTGGACTGGCCAAATGACTGAGGTTTCATGGTTGAACCCTGTGGCATGGCAACATGATTGAGGTTTGATTGTGTAACCCTCAGGCTTGGAAACATAACTGAGGCTTGATGGTGGAACACTGTGGCCTGGAAACAGGAATGAGGTTTGATGGTGGAATCCTGTGGCCTGACAACATGACTGAGGTTTGATTCTGGAAAACTGTGGCCTGGGAACATGAAATCTGTTTAGATAGTGGAATAGTGTGCCCTGGGAATCTGACTGAGCCTTGGTTCTGGAACTCTGTGGACTGGGAACATGCCTGAGGTTTATTCTAGAACCCTGTAGCCTGGGAACATAACTGAGGATTGATTCTGGAACCCTGTGGCCTGGGAACATGACATCGGTGGATTCTGGAACCCTGTGGCCTGGGAACATGAGAACGGTTGGATTCTGGAACCCTGTGGCCTGGCAACATGACTGAGGCTTGATTCTGGAACCCTGTGGCCTGGCAACATGACTCAGGTTTGATTCTGGATCCCTGTGGCCTGGGAAAATGACTGAGGTGTGATTCTGGAAAACTGTGGCCTGGGAAAATGATATCTGTTTAGATTGTGGAATAGTGTGCCCTGGGAACCTGACTGAGCCTTGGTTCTGGAACTCTGTGGACTGGGAACATGACTGTGGTTTATTCTAGAACCCTGTAGCCTGTGAACATAACTGAGGATTGATTCTGGAACCCTGTTGCCTGGGAACATGACATCGGTGGATTCTGGAACCCTGTGGCCTGGGAACATGAGAACGGTTTGATTCTGGAACCCTGTGGCCTGGCAACATGACTGAGGCTTGATTCTGGAACCCTGTGGCCTGGCAACATGACTGAGGCTTGATTCTGGTACCGTGTGGCCTGGGAAATTGACTGGGGTTTGATCGCAGAAATCTGTGGACTGTCCACATGACTAAGGTTTGATGGTTGAACCCTGTAGCATGGCAACATGATTGAGGTTTGATTGTGGAACCCTCAGGCTTGGGAACATGACTGAGGCTTGATGGTGGAACCCTCTGGCCTGGAAACAGGAATGAGGTTTGATGGTGGAACCCTGCGGCCTGGCAACATGACTGAGGTTTGATTCTGGAAAACTGTGGCCTGGGAACATGACATCTGTTTAGATTGTGGAATAGTGTGCCCTGGGAATCTGACTGAGCCTTGGTTCTGGAACTCTGTGGACTGGGAACATGACTGAGGTTTATTCTAGAACCCTGTAGCCTGGGAACATAACTGAGGATTGATTCTGGAACCCTGTGGCCTGGGAACATGACATCGGTGGATTCTGGAACCCTGTCGCCTGGGAACATGAGAACGGTTTGATTCTGGAACCCTGTGGCCTGGCAACATGACTGAGGCTTGATTCTGGAACCCTGTGGCCTGGCAACATGACTGAGGTTTGATTCTGGATCCCTGTGGCCTGCAAACATGACTGAGGCGTGATTTTGGAAAACTGTGGCCTGGAAACATGACATCTGTTTAGATTGTGGAATAGTGTGCCCTGGGAACCTGACTGAGCCTTGGTTCTGGAACTCTGTAGACTGGGAACATGACTGAGGTTTATTCTAGAACCCTGTAGCCTGGGAATATAACTGAGGATTGATTCTGGAACCCTGTGGCCTGGGAATATGACATCGGTGGATTCTGGAACCCTGTGGCCTGGGAACATGAGAACGGTTTGATTCTGGAACCCTGTGGCCTGGCAACATGACTGAGGCTTGATTCTGGAACACTGTGGCCTGGCAACATGACTGAGGCTTGATTCTGGAACCGTGTGGCCTGGGAACTTGACTGGGGTTTGATCGCAGAAACCAGTGGACTGGCCAAATGAGTGAGGTTTCATGGTTGAACCCTGTGGCAAGGCAACATGATTGAGGTTTGATTGTGGAACCCTCAGGCTTGGGAACATGACTGAGGCTTGATGGTGGAACCCTCTGGCCTGGAAACAAGAATGAGGTTTGATGGTGGAACCCTGCGGCCTGGCAACATGACTGAGGTTTGATTCTGGAAAACTGCGGCCTGGGAACATGACATCTGTTTAGATTGTGGAATAGTGTGCCCTGGGAACCTGACTGAGCCTTGGTTCTGGAACTCTGTGGACTGGGAACATGACTGAGGTTTATTCTAGAACCCTGTAGCCTGGGAACAAAACTGAGGATTGATTCTGGAACCCTGTGGCCTGGGAACATGACATCGGTGGATTCTGGAACCCTGTGTCCTGGGAACATCAGAACGGTTTGATTCTGGAACCCTGTGTCCTGGCAACATGACTGAGGCTTGATTCTGGAACCCTGTGGCCTGGCAACATGACTGAGATTTGATTCTGGATCCCTGTGGCCTGGGAACATGCCTGAGGCGTGATTTTCGAAAACTGTGGCCTGGGAAAATGACATCTGTTTAGATTGTGGAATAGTGTGCCCTGGGAACCTGACTGAGCCTTGGTTCTGGAAGTCTGTGGACTGGGAACATGACTGAGGTTTATTCTAGAACCCTGTAGCCTGGGAACATAACTGAGGATTGATTCTGGAACCCTGTGGCCTGGGAATATGAGAACGGTTTGATTCTGGAACCCTGTGGCCTGGGAACATGAGAACGGTTTGATTCTGGAACCCTGTGGCCTGGGAACATGACTGAGGCTTGATTCTGGAACCCTGTGGTCTGGCAACATGACTGAGGTTTGATTCTGGATACCTGTGGACTGGGAACATGACTGCGGCGTGATTCTGGAAAACTGTGGCCTGGAAACCTGACAGCTGTTTAGATTGTGTAATAGTGTGCCCTGGGAACCTGACTGAGCCTTGGTTCTCGAACTCTGTAGACTGGGAGCATGACTGAGGTTTATTCTAGAACCCTGTAGCCTGGGAACATAACTGAGGATTGATTCTGGAACCCTATGGCCTGGGAACATGACATCGGTGGATTCTGAAACCCTGTGGCCTGGGAACATGAGAACGGTTTGATTCTGGAACCCTGTGGCCTGGCAACATGACTGAGGCTTGATTCTGGAACCCTGTGGCCTGGCAACATGACTGAGGCTTGATTCTGGAACCGTGTGGCCTGGGAAATTGACTGGGGTTTGATCGCAGAAACCTGTGGACTGTCCACATGACTGAGGTTTGATGGTTGAACCCTGTAGCATGGCAACATGATTGAGGTTTGATTGTGGAACCCTCAGGCTTGGGAACATGACTGAGGCTTGATGGTGGAACCCTCTGGCCTGGAAACAGGAATGAGGTTTGATGGTGGAACCCTGCGGCCTGGCAACATGACTGAGGTTTGATTCTGGAAAACTGTGGCCTGGGAACATGACATCTGTTTAGATTGTGGAATAGTGTGCCCTGGGAAAGTGACTGAGCCTTGGTTCTGGAACTCTGTGGACTTGGAACATGACTGAGGTTTATTCTAGAACCCTGTAGCCTGGGAACATAACTGAGGATTGACTCTGGAACGCTGTGGCCTGGGAACAAGACATCGGTGGATTCTGGAATCCTGTGTCCTGGGAACATGAGAACGGTTTGATTCTGGAACCCTGTGGCCTGGCAACATGACTGAGGCTTGATTCTGGAACCCTGTGGCCTGGCAACATGACTGAGGTTTGATTCTGGATCCCTGTGGCCTGGGAACATGACTAAGGCGTGATTCGGGAAAACTGTGGCCTAGGAAAATGACATCTGTTTAGATTGTGGAATAGTGTGCCCTGGGAACCTGACTGAGCCTTGGTTCTGGAACTCTGTGGACTGGGAACATGACTGAGGTTTATTATAGAACCCTGTAGCCTGGGAACATAACTGAGGATTGATTCTGGAACCCTGTGGCCTGGGAACATGACATCGGTGGATTCTGGAACCCTGTGGCCTGGGAACATGAGAACGGTTTGATTCTGGAACCCTGTGGCCTGGCAACATGACTGAGGCTTGATTCTGGAACCCTGTGGCCTGGCAACATGACTGAGGCTTGATTCTGGAACCGTGTGGCCTGGGAACTTGACTGGGGTTTGATCGCAGAAACCTGTGGACTGTCCACATGACTGAGGTTTGATGGTGGAACCCTGTGCACTGGGAACATGACTGAGGTTTGATGGTAGAACCCTGTGGCATGGCAACATGACTGAGGTTTGATTCTGGAAAACTGTGTCCTGGGAACATGACATCTGTTTAGATTGTGGAATAGTGTGCCCTGGGAACCTGACTGAGCCTTGGTTCTGGAACTCTGTGGACTGGGAACATGACTGAGGTTTATTCTAGAACCCTGTAGCCTGGGAACATAACTGAGGATTGATTCTGGAACCCTGTGGCCTGGGAACATGAGAACGGTTTGATTCTGGAACCCTGTGGCCTGGCAACATGACTGGGGTTTGATTCTGGATCCCTGTGGCCTGCAAACATGACTGAGGCGTGATTTTGGAAAACTGTGGCCTGGAAACATGACATCTGTTTAGATTGTGGAATAGTGTGCACTGGGAACCTGACTGAGCCTTGGTTCTGGAACTCTGTAGACTGGGAACATGACTGAGGTTTATTCTAGAACCCTGTAGCCTGGGAATATAACTGAGGATTGATTCTGGAACCCTGTGGCCTGGGAATATGACATCGGTGGATTCTGGTATCCTGTGGCCTGGGAACATGAGAACGGTTTGATTCTGGAACCCTGTGGCCTGGCAACATGACTGAGGCTTGATTCTGGAACCCTGTGGCCTGGCAACATGACTGAGGCTTGATTCTGGAACCGTGTGGCCTGGGAACTTGACTGGGGTTTGATCGCAGAAACCTGTGGACTGGCCAAATGAGTGAGGTTTCATGGTTGAACCCTGTGGCATGGCAACATGATTGAGGTTTGATTGTGGAACCCTCAGGCTTGGGAACATGACTGAGGCTTGATGGTGGAACCCTCTGGCCTGGAAACAGGAATGAGGTTTGATGGTGGAACCCTGCGGCCTGGCAACGTGACTGAGGTTTGATTCTGGAAAACTGTGGCCTGGGAACATGACATCTGTTTAGATTGTGGAATAGTGTGCCCTGGGAACCTGACTGAGCCTTGGTTCTGGAACTCTGTGGACTGGGAACATGACTGAGGTTTATTCTAGAACCCTGTAGCCTGGGAACATAACTGAGGTTTGATTCTGGAACCCTGTGGCCTGGGAACATGACATCGGTGGATTCTGGAACCCTGTGGCCTGGGAACATGAGAACGGTTTGATTCTGGAACCCTGTGGCCTGGCAACATGACTGAGGCTTGATTCTGGAACCCTGTGGCCTGGCAACATGACTGGGGTTTGATTCTGGATCCCTGTGGCCTGCAAACATGACTGAGGCGTGATTTTGGAAAACTGTGGCCTGGAAACATGACATCTGTTTAGATTGTGGAATAGTGTGCCCTGGGAACCTGACTGAGCCTTGGTTCTGGAACTCTGTAGACTGGGAACATGACTGAGGTTTATTCTAGAACCCTGTAGCCTGGGAATATAACTGAGGATTGATTCTGGAACCCTGTGGCCTGGGAATATGACATCGGTGGATTCTGGAACCCTGTGGCCTGGGAACATGAGAACGGTTTGATTCTGGAACCCTGTGTCCTGGCAACATGACTGAGGCTTGATTCTGGAACCCTGTGGCCTGGCAACATGACTGAGGCTTGATTCTGGAACCGTGTGGCCTGGGAACTTGACTGGGGTTTGATCGCAGAAACCTGTGGACTGGCCAAATGAGTGAGGTTTCATGGTTGAACCCTGTGGCAAGGCAACATGATTGAGGTTTGATTGTGGAACCCTCAGGCTTGGGAACATGACTGAGGCTTGATGGTGGAACCCTCTGGCCTGGAAACAGGAATGAGGTTTGATGGTGGAACCCTGCGGCCTGGCAACATGACTGAGGTTTGATTCTGGAAAACTGCGGCCTGGGAACATGACATCTGTTTAGATTGTGGAATAGTGTGCCCTGGGAACCTGACTGAGCCTTGGTTCTGGAACTCTGTGGACTGGGAACATGACTGAGGTTTATTCTAGAACCCTGTAGCCTGGGAACATAACTGAGGATTGATTCTGGAACCCTGTGGCCTGGGAACATGACATCGGTGGATTCTGGAACCCTGTGGCCTGGGAACATGAGAACGGTTTGATTCTGGAACCCTGTGGCCTGGCAACATGACTGAGGCTTGATTCTGGAACCCTGTGGCCTGGCAACATGACTGAGGCTTGATTCTGGAACCGTGTGGCCTGGGAACTTGACTGGGGTTTGATCGCAGAAACCTGTGGACTGTCCACATGACTGAGGTTTGATGGTGGAACCCTGTGCACTGGGAACATGACTGAGGCCTGATACTGGAACCCCGTGGCGTGGGAACATGCCATTGGTTTGATTCTGGAACCCTGTTTCCTGAGAACATGACTGAGGATTGATGGTTGAACCCTGTGGCATGGCAACATGATTGAGGTTTGATTGTGGAAACCTCAGGCTTGGGAACATGACTGAGGCTTGATGGTGGATCCCTGTGGCCTGGAAACAGGAATGACGTTTGATGGTGGAATCCTGTGGCCTGGCAACATGACTGAGGTTTGATTCTGGAAAACTGTGGCCTGGGAACATGACATCTGTTTAGATAGTGGAATAGTGTGCCCTGGGAATCTGACTGAGCCTTGGTTCTGGAACTCTGTGGACTGGGAACATGACTGAGGTTTATTCTAGAACCCTGTAGCCTGGGAACATAACTGAGGATTGATTCTGAAACCCTGTGGCCTGGGAACATGACATCGGTGGATTCTGGAACCCTGTGGCCTGGGAACATGAGAACGGTTGGATTCTGGATCCCTGTGGCCTGGCAACATGACTGAGGCTTGATTCTGGAACCGTGTGGCCTGGGAACTTCACTGGGGTTTGATCGCAGAAACCTGTGGACTGGCCAAATGACTGAGGTTTCATGGTTGAACCCTGTGGCATGGCAACATGATTGAGGTTTGATTGTGTAACCCTCAGGCTTGGAAACATAACTGAGGCTTGATGGTGGAACACTGTGGCCTGGAAACAGGAATGAGGTTTGATGGTGGAATCCTGTGGCCTGGCAACATGACTGAGGTTTGATTCTGGAAAACTGTGGCCTGGGAACATGAAATCTGTTTAGATAGTGGAATAGTGTGCCCTGGGAATCTGACTGAGCCTTGGTTCTGGAACTCTGTGGACTGGGAACATGCCTGAGGTTTATTCTAGAACCCTGTAGCCTGGGAACATAACTGAGGATTGATTCTGGAACCCTGTGGCCTGGGAACATGACATCGGTGGATTCTGGAACCCTGTGGCCTGGGAACATGAGAACGGTTGGATTCTGGAACCCTGTGGCCTGGCAACATGACTGAGGCTTGATTCTGGAACCCTGTGGCCTGGCAACATGACTCAGGTTTGATTCTGGATTCCTGTGGCCTGGGAAAATGACTGAGGTGTGATTCTGGAAAACTGTGGCCTGGGAAAATGATATCTGTTTAGATTGTGGAATAGTGTGCCCTGGGAACCTGACTGAGCCTTGGTTCTGGAACTCTGTGGACTGGGAACATGACTGTGGTTTATTCTAGAACCCTGTAGCCTGTGAACATAACTGAGGATTGATTCTGGAACCCTGTTGCCTGGGAACATGACATCGGTGGATTCTGGAACCCTGTGGCCTGGGAACATGAGAACGGTTTGATTCTGGAACCCTGTGGCCTGGCAACATGACTGAGGCTTGATTCTGGAACCCTGTGGCCTGGCAACATGACTGAGGCTTGATTCTGGTACCGTGTGGCCTGGGAAATTGACTGGGGTTTGATCGCAGAAATCTGTGGACTGTCCACATGACTAAGGTTTGATGGTTGAACCCTGTAGCATGGCAACATGATTGAGGTTTGATTGTGGAACCCTCAGGCTTGGGAACATGACTGAGGCTTGATGGTGGAACCCTCTGGCCTGGAAACAGGAATGAGGTTTGATGGTGGAACCCTGCGGCCTGGCAACATGACTGAGGTTTGATTCTGGAAAACTGTGGCCTGGGAACATGACATCTGTTTAGATTGTGGAATAGTGTGCCCTGGGAATCTGACTGAGCCTTGGTTCTGGAACTCTGTGGACTGGGAACATGACTGAGGTTTATTCTAGAACCCTGTAGCCTGGGAACATAACTGAGGATTGATTCTGGAACCCTGTGGCCTGGGAACATGACATCGGTGGATTCTGGAACCCTGTCGCCTGGGAACATGAGAACGGTTTGATTCTGGAACCCTGTGGCCTGGCAACATGACTGAGGCTTGATTCTGGAACCCTGTGGCCTGGCAACATGACTCAGGTTTGATTCTGGATCCCTGTGGCCTGGGAACATGACTGAGGCGTGATTCTGGAAAACTGTGGCCTGGAAACATTACATCTGTTTAGATTGTGGAATGGTGTGCCCTGGGAACCTGACTGAGCCTTGGTTCTGGAACTCTGTGGACTGGGAACAAGACTGAGGTTTTTTCTAGAACCCTGTAGCCTGGGAACAAAACTGAGGATTGATTCTGGAACCCTGTGGCCTGGGAACATGACATCGGTGGATTCTGGAACCCTGTGGCCTGGGAACATGAGAACGGTTTGATTCTGGAACCCTGTGTCCTGGCAACATGACTGAGGCTTGATTCTGGAACCCTGTGGCCTGGCAACATGACTGAGATTTCATTCTGGATCCCTGTGGCCTGGCAACATGCCTGAGGCGTGATTTTCGAAAACTGTGGCCTGGGAAAATGACATCTGTTTAGATTGTGGAATAGTGTGCCCTGGGAACCTGACTGAGCCTTGGTTCTGGAAGTCTGTGGACTGGGAACATGACTGAGGTTTACTCTAGAACCCTGTAGCCTGGGAACATAACTGAGGATTGATTCAGGAACCCTGTGGCCTGGGAATATGACATCGGTGTATTCTGGAACCCTGTGGCCTGGGAACATGAGAACGGTTTGATTCTGGAACCCTGTGGCCTGGGAACATGACTGAGGCTTGATTCTGGAACCCTGTGGCCTGGCAACATGACTGAGGTTTGATTCTGGATCCCTGTGGCCTGGGAACATGACTGAGGCGTGATTCTGGAAAACTGTGGCCTGGAAACATGACATCTGTTTAGATTGTGGAATAGTGTGCCCTGGGAACCTGACTGAGCCTTGGTTCTGGAACTCTGTAGACTGGGAGCATGACTGAGGTTTATTCTAGAACCCTGTAGCCTGGGAACATAACTGAGGATTGATTCTGGAACCCTGTGGCCTGGGAACATGACATCGGTGGATTCTGGAACCCTGTGGCCTGGGAACATGAGAACGGTTTGATTCTGGAACCCTGTGGCCTGGCAACATGACTGAGGCTTGATTCTGGAACCCTGTGGCCTGGCAACATGACTGAGGCTTGATTCTGGAACCGTGTGGCCTGGGAAATTGACTGGGGTTTGATCGCAGAAACCTGTGGACTGTCCACATGACTGAGGTTTGATGGTTGAACCCTGTAGCATGGCAACATGATTGAGGTTTGATTGTGGAACCCTCAGGCTTGGGAACATGACTGAGGCTTGATGGTGGAAACCTCTGGCCTGGAAACAGGAATGAGGTTTGATGGCGGAACCCTGCGGCCTGGCAGCATGACTGAGATTTGATTCTGGAAAACTGTGGCCTGGGAACATGACATCTGTTTAGATTGTGGAATAGTGTGCCCTGGGAAAGTGACTGAGCCTTGGTTCTGGAACTCTGTGGACTGGGAACATGACTGAGGTTTATTCTAGAACCCTGTAGCCTGGGAACATAACTGAGGATTGACTCTGGAACGCTGTGGCCTGGGAACAAGACATCGGTGGATTCTGGAATCCTGTGTCCTGGGAACATGAGAACGGTTTGATTCTGGAACCCTGTGGCCTGGCAACATGACTGAGGCTTGATTCTGGAACCCTGTGGCCTGGCAACATGACTGAGGTTTGATTCTGGATCCCTGTGGCCTGGGAACATGACTAAGGCGTGATTCGGGAAAACTGTGGCCTGGGAAAATGACATCTGTTTAGTTTGTGGAATAGTGTGCCCTGGGAACCTGACTGAGCCTTGGTTCTGGAACTCTGTGGACTGGGAAAATGACTGAGGTTTATTCTAGAACCCTGTAGCCTGGGAACATAACTGAGGATTGATTCTGGAACCCTGTGGCCTGGGAACATGACATCGGTGGATTCTGGAACCCTGTGGCCTGGGAACATGAGAACGGTTTGATTCTGGAACCCTGTGGCCTGGCAACATGACTGAGGCTTGATTCTGGAACCCTGTGGCCTGGCAACATGACTGAGGTTTGATTCTGGATACCTGTGGACTTGGAACATGACTGAGGCGTGATTCTGGAAAACTGTGGCCTGGAAACCTGACAGCTGTTTAGATTGTGGAATAGTGTGCCCTGGGAACCTGACTGAGCCTTGGTTCTGGAACTCTGTAGACTGGGAGCATGACTGAGGTTTATTCTAGAACCCTGTAGCCTGGGAACATAACTGAGGATTGATTCTGGAACCCTGTGGCCTGGGAACATGACATCGGTGGATTCTGGAACCCTGTGGCCTGGGAACATGAGAACGGTTTGATTCTGGAACCCTGTGGCCTGGCAACATGACTGAGGCTTGATTCTGGAACCCTGTGGCCTGGCAACATGACTGAGGCTTGATTCTGGAACCGTGTGGCCTGGGAAATTGACTGGGGTTTGATCGCAGAAACCTGTGGACTGTCCACATGTCTGAGGTTTGATGGTTGAACCCTGTAGCATGGCAACATGATTGAGGTTTGATTGTGGAACCCTCAGGCTTGGGAACATGACTGAGGCTTGATGGTGGAACCCTCTGGCCTGGAAACAGGAATGAGGTTTGATGGTGGAACCCTGCGGCCTGGCAACATGACTGAGGTTTGATTCTGGAAAACTGTGGCCTGGGAACATGACATCTGTTTAGATTGTGGAATAGTGTGCCCTGGGAATCTGACTGAGCCTTGGTTCTGGAACTCTGTGGACTGGGAACATGCCTGAGGTTTATTCTAGAACCCTGTAGCCTGGGAACAAAACTGAGGATTGATTCTGGAACCCTGTGGCCTGGGAACATGACATCGGTGGATTCTGGAACCCTGTGGCCTGGGAACATGAGAACGGTTTGATTCTGGAACCCTGTGTCCTGGCAACATGACTGAGGCTTGATTCTGGAACCCTGTGGCCTGGCAACATGACTGAGATTTGATTCTGGATCCCTGTGGCCTGGGAACATGCCTGAGGCGTGATTTTCGAAAACTGTGGCCTGGGAAAATGACATCTGTTTAGATTGTGGAATAGTGTGCCCTGGGAACCTGACTAATCCTTGGTTCTGGAAGTTTGTGGACTGGGAACATGACTGAGGTTTATTCTAGAACCCTGTAGCCTGGGAACATAACTGAGGATTGATTCTGGAACCCTGTGGCCTGGGAATATGACATCGGTGTATTCTGGAACCCTGTGGCCTGGGAACATGAGAACGGTTTGATTCTGGAACCCTGTGGCCTGGGAACATGACTGAGGCTTGATTCTGGAACCCTGTGGCCTGGCAACATGACTGAGGTTTGATTCTGGATACCTGTGGACTGGGAACATGACTGAGGCGTGATTCTGGAAAACTGTGGCCTGGAAACCTGACAGCTGTTTAGATTGTGTAATAGTGTGCCCTGGGAACCTGACTGAGCCTTGGTTCTCGAACTCTGTAGACTGGGAGCATGACTGAGGTTTATTCTAGAACCCTGTAGCCTGGGAACATAACTGAGGATTGATTCTGGAACCCTGTGGCCTGGGAACATGACATCGGTGGATTCTGGAACCCTGTGGCCTGGGAACATGAGAACGGTTTGATTCTGGAACCCTGTGGCCTGGCAACATGACTGAGGCTTGATTCTGGAACCCTGTGGCCTGGCAACATGACTGAGGCTTGATTCTGGAACCGTGTGGCCTGGGAACTTGACTGGGGTTTGATCGCAGAAACCTGTGGACTGTCCACATGACTGAGGTTTGATGGTTGAACCCTGTAGCATGGCAACATGATTGAGGTTTGATTGTGGAACCCTCAGGCTTGGGAACATGACTGAGGCTTGATGGTGGAACCCTCTGGCCTGGAAACAGGAATGAGGTTTGATGGTGGAACCCTGCGGCCTGGCAGCATGACTGAGATTTGATTCTGGAAAACTGTGGCCTGGGAACATGACATCTGTTTAGATTGTGGAATAGTGTGCCCTGGGAAAGTGACTGAGCCTTGGTTCTGGAACTCTGTGGACTAGGAACGTGACTGAGGTTTATTCTAGAACCCTGTAGCCTGGGAACATAACTGAGGATTGACTCTGGAACGCTGTGGCCTGGGAACAAGACATCGGTGGATTCTGGAATCCTGTGTCCTGGGAACATGAGAACGGTTTGATTCTGGAACCCTGTGGCCTGGCAACATGACTGAGGTTTGAATCTGGATCCCTGTGGCCTGGGAACATGACTAAGGCGTGATTCGGGAAAACTGTGGCCTGGGAAAATGACATCTGTTTAGATTGTGGAATAGTGTGCCCTGGGAACCTGACTGAGCCTTGGTTCTGGAACTCTGTGGACTGGGAACATGACTGAGGTTTATTCTAGAACCCTGTAGCCTGGGAACATAACTGAGGATTGATTCTGGAACCCTGTGGCCTGGGAACATGACATCGGTGGATTCTGGAACCCTGTGGCCTGGGAACATGAGAACGATTTGATTCTGGAACCCTGTGGCCTGGCAACATGACTGAGGCTTGATTCTGGAACCCTGTGGCCTGGCAACATGACTGAGGTTTGATTCTGGATCCCTGTGGCCTGCGAACATGACTGAGGCGTGATTTTGGAAAACTGTGGCCTGGAAACATGACATCTGTTTAGATTGTGGAATAGTGTGCCCTGGGAACCTGACTGAGCCTTGGTTCTGGAACTCTGTAGACTGGGAACATGACTGAGGTTTATTCTAGAACCCTGTAGCCTGGGAATATAACTGAGGATTGAATCTGGAACCCTGTGGCCTGGGAATATGACATCGGTGGATTCTGGAACCCTGTGGCCTGGGAACATGAGAACGGTTTGATTCTGGAACCCTGTGGCCTGGCAACATGACTGAGGCTTGATTCTGGAACCCTGTGGCCTGGCAACATGACTGAGGCTTGATTCTGGAACCGTGTGGCCTGGGAACTTGACTGGGGTTTGATCGCAGAAACCTGTGGACTGGCCAAATGACTGAGGTTTCATGGTTGAACCCTGTGGCATGGCAACATGATTGAGGTTTGATTGTGGAACCCTCAGGCTTGGGAACATGACTGAGGCTTGATGGTGGAACCCTCTGGCCTGGAAACAGGAATGAGGTTTGATGGTGGAACCCTGCGGCCTGGCAACATGACTGAGGTTTGATTCTGGAAAACTGTGGCCTGGGAACATGACATCTGTTTAGATTGTGGAATAGTGTGCCCTGGGAACCTGACTGAGCCTTGGTTCTGGAACCCTGTGGCCTGGAAACATGACATCGGTGGATTCTGGAACCCTGTGGCCTGGGAACATGAGAACGGTTTGATTTTGGAACCCTGTGGCCTGGCAACATGACTGAGGCTTGATTCTGGAACCCTGTGGCCTGGGAACATGACTGAGGCCTGATTCTGGAAAACTGTGGCCTGGGAACATGACATCTGTTTAGATTGTGGAATAGTGTGCCCTGGGAACCTGACTGAGCCTTGGTTCTGGAAATCTGTGGACTGGGAACATGACTGAGGTTTATTCTAGAACCCTGTAGCCTGGGAACATAACTGAGGATTGATTCTGGAACCCTGTGGCCTGGGAACATGACATCGGTCGATTCTGGAACCCTGTGGTCTGGGAACAGGAGAACGGTTTGATTCTGGAACCCTGTGGCCTGGCAACATGACTGAGGCTTGATTCTGGAACCCTGTGGCCTGGGAAATTGACTGGGGTTTAATCGCAGAAACCTGTGGACTGTCCACATGACTGAGGTTTGATGGTGGAACCCTGTGCACTGGGAACATGACTGAGGCCTGATACTGGAACCCCGTGGCGTGGGAACTTGCCATTAGTTTGATTCTGGAACCCTGTTTCCTGAGAACATGACTGAGGTTTGATGGTTGAACCCTGTGGCATGGCAACATGATTGAGGTTTGATTGTGGAACCCTCAGGCTTGGGAAGATAACTGAGGCTTAATGGTGGAACACTGTGGCCTGGAAACAGGAATGAGGTTTGATGGTGGAACCCTGTGGCCTGGCAACATGAGTGAGGTTTGATTCTGGAAAACTGTGGCCTGGGAACATGACATCTGTGTAGATTGTGGAATAGTGTGCCCTGGGAACCTGACTGAGCCTTGGTTTTGGAACTCTGTGGAATGGGAACATGACTGAGGTTTATTCTAGAACCCTGTAGCCTGGGAACATAACTGAGGATTGATTCTGGAACCCTGTGGCCTGGGAACATGACATCGGTGGATTCTGGAACCCTGTGGCCTGGGAACATGAGAACGGTTTGATTCTGGAACCCTGTGGCCTGGCAACATGATTGAGGCTTGATTCTGGAACCCTGTGGCCTGGCAACATGACTGAGGCTTGATTCTGGAACCCTGTGGCCTGGCAACAGGACTGAGGTTTGATTCTGGATCCCTGTGGCCTGGGAACATGACTGAGGCGTGATTCTGGAAAACTGTGGCCTGGGAAAATGATATCTGTTTAGATCGTGGAATAGTGTGCCCTGGGAACCTGACTGAGCCTTGGTTCTGGAACTCTGTGGACTGGGAACATGACTGAGGTTTATTCTAGAACCCTGTAGCCTGGGAACATAACTGAGGATTGATTCTGGAACCCTGTGGCCTGGGAACATGACATCGGTGGATTCTGGAACCCTGTGGCCTGGGAACATGAGAACGGTTTTATTCTGGATCCCTGTGGCCTGGGAACATGACTGAGGCGTGATTCTGGAAAACTGTGGCCTGGGAAAGTGACATCTGTTTAGATTGTGGAATAGTGTGCCCTGGGAACCTGACTGAGCCTTGGCTCTGGAGCTCTGTGGACTGGGAACATGACTGAGGTTTATTCTAGAACCCTGTAGCCTGGGAACATAACTGAGGATTGATTCTGGAACCCTGTGTCCTGGGAACATGACATCGGTGGATTATGGAACCCTGTGGCCTGGGAACATGAGAACGGTTTGATTCTGGAACCCTATGGCCTGGCAACATGACTGAGGCTTGATTCTGGAACCCTGTGGCCTGGCAACATGACTGAGGTTTGATTCTGGATCCCTGTGGCCTGGGAACTTGACTGAGGCGTGATTCTGGAAAACTGTGGCCTGGAAACATGACATCTGTTTAGATTGTGGAATAGTGTGCCCTGGGAACCTGACTGAGCCTTGGTTCTGGAACTCTGTAGACTGGGAACATGACTGAGGTTTATTCTAGAACCCTGTAGCCTGGGAACATAACTGAGGATTGATTCTGGAACCCTGTGGCCTGGGAACATGACATCGGTGGATTCTGGAACCCTGTGGCCTGGGAACATGAGAACGGTTTGATTCTGGAACCCTGTGGCCTGGCAACATGACTGAGGCTTGATTCTGGAACCCTGTGGCCTGGCAACATGACTGAGTTTTGATTCTGGAAATCTGTGGCCTGGGAACATGACATCTGTTTAGATTGTGGAATAGTGTGCCCTGGGAATCTGACTGAGCCTTGGTTCTGGAACTCTGTGGACTGGGAACATGACTGAGGTTTATTCTAGAACCCTGTAGCCTGGGAACATAACTGAGGATTGATTCTGGAACCCTGTGGCCTGGGAACATGACATCGGTGGATTCTGGAACCCTGTGGCCTGGGAACATGAGAACGGTTTTATTCTGGATCCCTGTGGCCTGGGAACATGCATGAGGCGTGATTCTGGAAAACTGTGGCCTGGGAAAGTGACATCTGTTTAGATTGTGGAATAGTGTGCCCTGGGAACCTGACTGAGCCTTGGCTCTGGAGCTCTGTGGACTGGGAACATGACTGAGGTTTATTCTAGAACCCTGTAGCCTGGGAACATAACTGAGGATTGATTCTGGAACCCTGTGTCCTGGGAACATGACATCGGTGGATTATGGAACCCTGTGGCCTGGGAACATGAGAACGGTTTGATTCTGGAACCCTATGGCCTGGCAACATGACTGAGGCTTGATTCTGGAACCCTGTGGCCTGGCAACATGACTGAGGTTTGATTCTGGATCCCTGTGGCCTGGGAACTTGACTGAGGCGTGATTCTGGAAAACTGTGGCCTGGAAACATGACATCTGTTTAGATTGTGGAATAGTGTGCCCTGGGAACCTGACTGAGCCTTGGTTCTGGAACTCTGTAGACTGGGAACATGACTGAGGTTTATTCTAGAACCCTGTAGCCTGGGAACATAACTGAGGATTGATTCTGGAACCCTGTGGCCTGGGAACATGACATCGGTGGATTCTGGAACCCTGTGGCCTGGGAACATGAGAACGGTTTGATTCTGGAACCCTGTGGCCTGGCAACATGACTGAGGCTTGATTCTGGAACCCTGTGGCCTGGCAACATGACTGAGTTTTGATTCTGGAAATCTGTGGCCTGGGAACATGACATCTGTTTAGATTGTGGAATAGTGTGCCCTGGGAACCTGACTGAGCCTTGGTTCTGGAACTCTGTGGACTTGGAACATGACTGAGGTTTATTCTAGAACCCTGTAGCCTGGGAACATAACTGAGGATTGATTCTGGAACCCTGTGGCCTGGGAACATGACATCGGTGGATTCTGGAACCCTGTGGCCTGGGAACATGAGAACGGTTTGATTCTGGAACCCTGGGGCCTGGCAACATGACTGAGGCTTGATTCTGGAACTCTGTGGCCTGGCAAAATGACTGAGGCTTGATTCTGGAACCGTGTGGCCTGGGAAATTGACTGGGGTTTAATCGCAGAAACCTGTGGACTGTCCACATGACTGAGGTTTGAAGGTGGAACCCTGTGCACTGGGAACATGACTGAGGCCTGATACTGGAACTCCGTGGCGTGGGAACATGCCATTGGTTTGATTCTGGAACCCTGTTTCCCTAGAACATGACTGAGGTTTGATGGTTGAACTCTGTGGCATGGCAACATGATTGAGGTTTGATTTTGGAACCCTCAGGCTTGGGAACATGACTGAGGCTTAATGGTGGAACACTGTGGCCTGGAAACAGGAATGAGGTTTGATGGTGGAACCCTGTGGCCTGGCAACATGACTGAGGCTTGATTCTGGAACCGTGTGGCCTGGGAACTTGACTGGGGTTTAATCGCAGAAACCTGTGGACTGTCCACATGACTGAGGTTTGATGGTGGAACCCTGTTCACTGGGAACATGACTGAGGCCTGATACTAGAACCCCGTGGCGTGGGAACATGCCATTGGTTTGATTCTGGAACCCTGTTTCCTGAGAACATGACTGAGGTTTGATGGTTGAACTCTGTGGCATGGCAACATGATTGAGGTTTGATTGTGGAAACCTCAGGTTTGGGAACATGACTGAGGATTAATGGTGGAACACTGTGGCCTGGAAACAGGAATGAGGTTTGATGGTGGATCCCTGTGCCCTTGCAACATGACTGAGTTTTGATTCTGGAAAACTGTGGCCTGGGAACATGACATCTGTTTAGATTGTGGAATAGTGTGCCCTGGGAACCTGACTGAGCCTTGGTTCTGGAACTCTGTGGACTGGGAACATGACTGAGGTTTATTCTAGAACCCTGTAGCCTGGGAACATAACTGACGATTGATTCTGGAACCCTATGGCCTGGGAACATGACATCGGTGGATTCTGGAACCCTGTGGTCTGGGAACATGAGAACGGTTTGATTCTGGAACCCTGTGGCCTGGCAACATGACTGAGGCTTGATTCTGGAAACCTGTGGCCTGGCAACATGACTGAGGCTTGATTCTGGAACCGTGTGGCCTGGGAACTTGACTGGGGTTTAATCGCAGAAACCTGTGGACTGGCCACATGACTGAGGTTTGATGGTGGAACCCTGTGCACTGGGAACATGACTGAGGCCTGATACTGGAACCCCGTGGCGTGGGAACATGCCATTGGTTTGATTCTGGAAACCTGTTTCCTGAGAACATGACTGAGGTTTGATGGTTGAACCCTGTGGCATGGCAACATGATTGACGTTTGATTGTGGAACCCTCAGGCTTGGGAAGATGACTGAGGCTTAATGGTGCAACACTGTGGCCTGGAAACAGGAATGAGGTTTGATGGTGGAACCCTGTGGCCTGGCAACATGAGTGAGGATTGATTCTGGAAAACTGTGGCCTGGGAACATGACATCTGTTTAGATTGTGGAATAGTGTGCCCTGGGAACCTGACTGAGCCTTGGTTTTGGAACTCTGTGGACTGGGAACATGACTGAGGTTTATTCTAGAACCCTGTAGCCTGGGAACATAACTGAGGATTGATTCTGGAACCCTGTGGCCTGGGAACATGACATCGGTGGATTCTGGAACCCTGTGGCCTGGGAACATGAGAACGGTTTGATTCTGGAACCCTGTGGCCTGGCAACATGATTGAGGCTTGATTCTGGAACCCTGTGGCCTGGCAACATGACTGAGGCTTGATTCTGGAACCCTGTGGCCTGGCAACAGGACTGAGGTTTGATTCTGGATCCCTGTGGCCTGGGAACATGACTGAGGCGTGATTCTGGAAAACTGTGGCCTGGGAAAATGACATCTGTTTAGATCGTGGAATAGTGTGCCCTGGGAACCTGACTGAGCCTTGGTTCTGGAACTCTGTGGACTGGGAACATGACTGAGGTTTATTCTAGAACCCTGTAGCCTGGGAACATAACTGAGGATTGATTCTGGAACCCTGTGGCCTGGGAACATGACATCGGTGGATTCTGGAACCCTGTGGCCTGGGAACATGAGAACGGTTTTATTCTGGATCCCTGTGGCCTGGGAACATAACTGAGGCGTGATTCTGGAAAACTGTGGCCTGGGAAAGTGACATCTGTTTAGATTGTGGAATAGTGTGCCCTGGGAACCTGACTGAGCCTTGGCTCTGGAGCTCTGTGGACTGGGAACATGACTGAGGTTTATTCTAGAACCCTGTAGCCTGGGAACATAACTGAGGATTGATTCTGGAACCCTGTGTCCTGGGAACATGACATCGGTGGATTATGGAACCCTGTGGCCTGGGAACATGAGAACGGTTTGATTCTGGAACCCTATGGCCTGGCAACATGACTGAGGCTTGATTCTGGAACCCTGTGGCCTGGCAACATGACTGAGGTTTGATTCTGGATCCCTGTGGCCTGGGAACTTGACTGAGGCGTGATTCTGGAAAACTGTGGCCTGGAAACATGACATCTGTTTAGATTGTGGAATAGTGTGCCCTGGGAACCTGACTGAGCCTTGGTTCTGGAACTCTGTAGACTGGGAACATGACTGAGGTTTATTCTAGAACCCTGTAGCCTGGGAACATAACTGAGGATTGATTCTGGAACCCTGTGGCCTGGGAACATGACATCGGTGGATTCTGGAACCCTGTGGCCTGGGAACATGAGAACGGTTTGATTCTGGAACCCTGTGGCCTGGCAACATGACTGAGGCTTGATTCTGGAACCCTGTGGCCTGGCAACATGACTGAGTTTTGATTCTGGAAATCTGTGGCCTGGGAACATGACATCTGTTTAGATTGTGGAATAGTGTGCCCTGGGAATCTGACTGAGCCTTGGTTCTGGAACTCTGTGGACTGGGAACATGACTGAGGTTTATTCTAGAACCCTGTAGCCTGGGAACATAACTGAGGATTGATTCTGGAACCCTGTGGCCTGGGAACATGACATCGGTGGATTCTGGAACCCTGTGGCCTGGGAACATGAGAACGGTTTTATTCTGGATCCCTGTGGCCTGGGAACATGCATGAGGCGTGATTCTGGAAAACTGTGGCCTGGGAAAGTGACATCTGTTTAGATTGTGGAATAGTGTGCCCTGGGAACCTGACTGAGCCTTGGCTCTGGAGCTCTGTGGACTGGGAACATGACTGAGGTTTATTCTAGAACCCTGTAGCCTGGGAACATAACTGAGGATTGATTCTGGAACCCTGTGTCCTGGGAACATGACATCGGTGGATTATGGAACCCTGTGGCCTGGGAACATGAGAACGGTTTGATTCTGGAACCCTATGGCCTGGCAACATGACTGAGGCTTGATTCTGGAACCCTGTGGCCTGGCAACATGACTGAGGTTTGATTCTGGATCCCTGTGGCCTGGGAACTTGACTGAGGCGTGATTCTGGAAAACTGTGGCCTGGAAACATGACATCTGTTTAGATTGTGGAATAGTGTGCCCTGGGAACCTGACTGAGCCTTGGTTCTGGAACTCTGTAGACTGGGAACATGACTGAGGTTTATTCTAGAACCCTGTAGCCTGGGAACATAACTGAGGATTGATTCTGGAACCCTGTGGCCTGGGAACATGACATCGGTGGATTCTGGAACCCTGTGGCCTGGGAACATGAGAACGGTTTGATTCTGGAACCCTGTGGCCTGGCAACATGACTGAGGCTTGATTCTGGAACCCTGTGGCCTGGCAACATGACTGAGTTTTGATTCTGGAAATCTGTGGCCTGGGAACATGACATCTGTTTAGATTGTGGAATAGTGTGCCCTGGGAACCTGACTGAGCCTTGGTTCTGGAACTCTGTGGACTTGGAACATGACTGAGGTTTATTCTAGAACCCTGTAGCCTGGGAACATAACTGAGGATTGATTCTGGAACCCTGTGGCCTGGGAACATGACATCGGTGGATTCTGGAACCCTGTGGCCTGGGAACATGAGAACGGTTTGATTCTGGAACCCTGGGGCCTGGCAACATGACTGAGGCTTGATTCTGGAACTCTGTGGCCTGGCAAAATGACTGAGGCTTGATTCTGGAACCGTGTGGCCTGGGAAATTGACTGGGGTTTAATCGCAGAAACCTGTGGACTGTCCACATGACTGAGGTTTGAAGGTGGAACCCTGTGCACTGGGAACATGACTGAGGCCTGATACTGGAACTCCGTGGCGTGGGAACATGCCATTGGTTTGATTCTGGAACCCTGTTTCCCTAGAACATGACTGAGGTTTGATGGTTGAACTCTGTGGCATGGCAACATGATTGAGGTTTGATTTTGGAACCCTCAGGCTTGGGAACATGACTGAGGCTTAATGGTGGAACACTGTGGCCTGGAAACAGGAATGAGGTTTGATGGTGGAACCCTGTGGCCTGGCAACATGACTGAGGCTTGATTCTGGAACCGTGTGGCCTGGGAACTTGACTGGGGTTTAATCGCAGAAACCTGTGGACTGTCCACATGACTGAGGTTTGATGGTGGAACCCTGTTCACTGGGAACATGACTGAGGCCTGATACTAGAACCCCGTGGCGTGGGAACATGCCATTGGTTTGATTCTGGAACCCTGTTTCCTGAGAACATGACTGAGGTTTGATGGTTGAACTCTGTGGCATGGCAACATGATTGAGGTTTGATTGTGGAAACCTCAGGTTTGGGAACATGACTGAGGATTAATGGTGGAACACTGTGGCCTGGAAACAGGAATGAGGTTTGATGGTGGATCCCTGTGCCCTTGCAACATGACTGAGTTTTGATTCTGGAAAACTGTGGCCTGGGAACATGACATCTGTTTAGATTGTGGAATAGTGTGCCCTGGGAACCTGACTGAGCCTTGGTTCTGGAACTCTGTGGACTGGGAACATGACTGAGGTTTATTCTAGAACCCTGTAGCCTGGGAACATAACTGACGATTGATTCTGGAACCCTATGGCCTGGGAACATGACATCGGTGGATTCTGGAACCCTGTGGTCTGGGAACATGAGAACGGTTTGATTCTGGAACCCTGTGGCCTGGCAACATGACTGAGGCTTGATTCTGGAAACCTGTGGCCTGGCAACATGACTGAGGCTTGATTCTGGAACCGTGTGGCCTGGGAACTTGACTGGGGTTTAATCGCAGAAACCTGTGGACTGGCCACATGACTGAGGTTTGATGGTGGAACCCTGTGCACTGGGAACATGACTGAGGCCTGATACTGGAACCCCGTGGCGTGGGAACATGCCATTGGTTTGATTCTGGAAACCTGTTTCCTGAGAACATGACTGAGGTTTGATGGTTGAACCCTGTGGCATGGCAACATGATTGACGTTTGATTGTGGAACCCTCAGGCTTGGGAAGATGACTGAGGCTTAATGGTGCAACACTGTGGCCTGGAAACAGGAATGAGGTTTGATGGTGGAACCCTGTGGCCTGGCAACATGAGTGAGGATTGATTCTGGAAAACTGTGGCCTGGGAACATGACATCTGTTTAGATTGTGGAATAGTGTGCCCTGGGAACCTGACTGAGCCTTGGTTTTGGAACTCTGTGGACTGGGAACATGACTGAGGTTTATTCTAGAACCCTGTAGCCTGGGAACATAACTGAGGATTGATTCTGGAACCCTGTGGCCTGGGAACATGACATCGGTGGATTCTGGAACCCTGTGGCCTGGGAACATGAGAACGGTTTGATTCTGGAACCCTGTGGCCTGGCAACATGATTGAGGCTTGATTCTGGAACCCTGTGGCCTGGCAACATGACTGAGGCTTGATTCTGGAACCCTGTGGCCTGGCAACAGGACTGAGGTTTGATTCTGGATCCCTGTGGCCTGGGAACATGACTGAGGCGTGATTCTGGAAAACTGTGGCCTGGGAAAATGACATCTGTTTAGATCGTGGAATAGTGTGCCCTGGGAACCTGACTGAGCCTTGGTTCTGGAACTCTGTGGACTGGGAACATGACTGAGGTTTATTCTAGAACCCTGTAGCCTGGGAACATAACTGAGGATTGATTCTGGAACCCTGTGGCCTGGGAACATGACATCGGTGGATTCTGGAACCCTGTGGCCTGGGAACATGAGAACGGTTTTATTCTGGATCCCTGTGGCCTGGGAACATAACTGAGGCGTGATTCTGGAAAACTGTGGCCTGGGAAAGTGACATCTGTTTAGATTGTGGAATAGTGTGCCCTGGGAACCTGACTGAGCCTTGGCTCTGGAGCTCTGTGGACTGGGAACATGACTGAGGTTTATTCTAGAACCCTGTAGCCTGGGAACATAACTGAGGATTGATTCTGGAACCCTGTGTCCTGGGAACATGACATCGGTGGATTATGGAACCCTGTGGCCTGGGAACATGAGAACGGTTTGATTCTGGAACCCTATGGCCTGGCAACATGACTGAGGCTTGATTCTGGAACCCTGTGGCCTGGCAACATGACTGAGGTTTGATTCTGGATCCCTGTGGCCTGGGAACTTGACTGAGGCGTGATTCTGGAAAACTGTGGCCTGGAAACATGACATCTGTTTAGATTGTGGAATAGTGTGCCCTGGGAACCTGACTGAGCCTTGGTTCTGGAACTCTGTGGACTGGGAACATGACTGAGGTTTATTCTAGAACCCTGTAGCCTGGGAACATAACTGAGGATTGATTCTGGAACCCTGTGGCCTGGGAACATGACATCGGTGGATTCTGGAACCCTGTGGCCTGGGAACATGAGAACGGTTTGATTCTGGAACCCTGTGGCCTGGCAACATGACTGAGGCTTGATTCTGGAACCCTGTGGCCTGGCAACATGACTGAGTTTTGATTCTGGAAATCTGTGGCCTGGGAACATGACATCTGTTTAGATTGTGGAATAGTGTGCCCTGGGAACCTGACTGAGCCTTGGTTCTGGAACTCTGTGGACTTGGAACATGACTGAGGTTTATTCTAGAACCCTGTAGCCTGGGAACATAACTGAGGATTGATTCTGGAACCCTGTGGCCTGGGAACATGACATCGGTGGATTCTGGAAGCCTGTGGCCTGGGAACATGAGAACGGTTTGATTCTGGAACCCTGTGGCCTGGCAACATGACTGAGGCTTGATTCTGGAACTCTGTGGCCTGGCAAAATGACTGAGGCTTGATTCTGGAACCGTGTGGCCTGGGAAATTGACTGGGGTTTAATCGCAGAAACCTGTGGACTGTCCACATGACTGAGGTTTGATGGTGGAACCCTGTGCACTGGGAACATGACTGAGGCCTGATACTGGAACTCCGTGGCGTGGGAACATGCCATTGGTTTGATTCTGGAACCCTGTTTCCCTAGAACATGACTGAGGTTTGATGGTTGAACTCTGTGGCATGGCAACATGATTGAGGTTTGATTTTGGAACCCTCAGGCTTGGGAACATGACTGAGGCTTAATGGTGGAACACTGTGGCCTGGAAACAGGAATGAGGTTTGATGGTGGAACCCTGTGGCCTGGCAACATGACTGAGGCTTGATTCTGGAACCGTGTGGCCTGGGAACTTGACTGGGGTTTAATCGCAGAAACCTGTGGACTGTCCACATGACTGAGGTTTGATGGTGGAACCCTGTTCACTGGGAACATGACTGAGGCCTGATACTAGAACCCCGTGGCGTGGGAACATGCCATTGGTTTGATTCTGGAACCCTGTTTCCTGAGAACATGACTGAGGTTTGATGGTTGAACTCTGTGGCATGGCAACATGATTGAGGTTTGATTGTGGAAACCTCAGGTTTGGGAACATGACTGAGGATTAATGGTGGAACACTGTGGCCTGGAAACAGGAATGAGGTTTGATGGTGGATCCCTGTGCCCTGGCAACATGACTGAGTTTTGATTCTGGAAAACTGTGGCCTGGGAACATGACATCTGTTTAGATTGTGGAATAGTGTGCCCTGGGAACCTGACTGAGCCTTGGTTCTGGAACTCTGTGGACTGGGAACATGACTGAGGTTTATTCTAGAACCCTGTAGCCTGGGAACATAACTGACGATTGATTCTGGAACCCTATGGCCTGGGAACATGACATCGGTGGATTCTGGAACCCTGTGGTCTGGGAACATGAGAACGGTTTGATTCTGGAACCCTGTGGCCTGGCAACATGACTGAGGCTTGATTCTGGAAACCTGTGGCCTGGCAACATGACTGAGGCTTGATTCTGGAACCGTGTGGCCTGGGAACTTGACTGGGGTTTAATCGCAGAAACCTGTGGACTGGCCACATGACTGAGGTTTGATGGTGGAACCCTGTGCACTGGGAACATGACTGAGGCCTGATACTGGAACCCCGTGGCGTGGGAACATGCCATTGGTTTGATTCTGGAAACCTGTTTCCTGAGAACATGACTGAGGTTTGATGGTTGAACCCTGTGGCATGGCAACATGATTGACGTTTGATTGTGGAACCCTCAGGCTTGGGAAGATGACTGAGGCTTAATGGTGCAACACTGTGGCCTGGAAACAGGAATGAGGTTTGATGGTGGAACCCTGTGGCCTGGCAACATGAGTGAGGATTGATTCTGGAAAACTGTGGCCTGGGAACATGACATCTGTTTAGATTGTGGAATAGTGTGCCCTGGGAACCTGACTGAGCCTTGGTTTTAGAACTCTGTGGACTGGGAACATGACTGAGGTTTATTCTAGAACCCTGTAGCCTGGGAACATAACTGAGGATTGATTCTGGAACCCTGTGGCCTGGGAACATGACATCGGTGGATTCTGGAACCCTGTGGCCTGGGAACATGAGAACGGTTTGATTCTGGAACCCTGTGGCCTGGCAACATGATTGAGGCTTGATTCTGGAACCCTGTGGCCTGGCAACATGACTGAGGCTTGATTCTGGAAAACTGTGGCCTGGCAACAGGACTGAGGTTTGATTCTGGATCCCTGTGGCCTGGGAACATGACTGAGGCGTGATAATGGAAAACTGTGGCCTGGGAAAATGACATCTGTTTAGATCGTGGAATAGTGTGCCCTGGGAACCTGACTGAGCCTTGGTTCTGGAACTCTGTGGACTGGGAACATGACTGAGGTTTATTCTAGAACCCTGTAGCCTGGGAACATAACTGAGGATTGATTCTGGAACCCTGTGGCCTGGGAACATGACATCGGTGGATTCTGGAACCCTGTGGCCTGGGAACATGAGAACGGTTTTATTCTGGATCCCTGTGGCCTGGGAACATGACTGAGGCGTGATTCTGGAAAACTGTGGCCTGGGAAAGTGACATCTGTTTAGATTGTGGAATAGTGTGCCCTGGGAACCTGACTGAGCCTTGGCTCTGGAGCTCTGTGGACTGGGAACATGACTGAGGTTTATTCTAGAACCCTGTAGCCTGGGAACATAACTGAGGATTGATTCTGGAACCCTGTGTCTTGGGAACATGACATCGGTGGATTATGGAACCCTGTGGCCTGGGAACATTAGAACGGTTTGATTCTGGAACCCTATGGCCTGGCAACATGACTGAGGCTTGATTCTGGAACCCTGTGGCCTGGCAACATGACTGAGGTTTGATTCTGGATCCCTGTGGCCTGGGAACTTGACTGAGGCGTGATTCTGGAAAACTGTGGCCTGGAAACATGACATCTGTTTAGATTGTGGAATAGTGTGCCCTGGGAACCTGACTGAGCCTTGGTTCTGGAAATCTGTAGACTGGGAACATGACTGAGGTTTATTCTACAACTCTGTAGCCTGGGAACATAACTGAGGATTGATTCTGGAACCCTGTGGCCTGGGAACATGACATCGGTGGATTCTGGAACCCTGTGGCCTGGGAACATGAGAACGGTTTGATTCTGGAACCCTGTGGCCTGGCAACATGACTGAGGCTTGATTCTGGAACCCTGTGGCCTGGCAACATGACTGAGTTTTGATTCTGGAAATCTGTGGCCTGGGAACATGACATCTGTTTAGATTGTGGAATAGTGTGCCCTGGGAACCTGACTGAGCCTTGGTTCTGGAACTCTGTGGACTTGGAACATGACTGAGGTTTATTCTAGAACCCTGTAGCCTGGGAACATAACTGAGGATTGATTCTGGAACCCTGTGGCCTGGGAACATGACATCGGTGGATTCTGGAAGCCTGTGGCCTGGGAACATGAGAACGGTTTGATTCTGGAACCCTGTGGCCTGGCAACATGACTGAGGCTTGATTCTGGAACCCTGTGGCCTGGCAAAATGACTGAGGCTTGATTCTGGAACCGTGTGGCCTGGGAAATTGACTGGGGTTTAATCGCAGAAACCTGTGGACTGTCCACATGACTGAGGTTTGATGGTGGAACCCTGTGCACTGGGAACATGACTGAGGCCTGATACTGGAACTCCGTGGCGTGGGAACATGCCATTGGTTTGATTCTGGAACCCTGTTTCCCTAGAACATGACTGAGGTTTGATGGTTGAACTCTGTGGCATGGCAACATGATTGAGGTTTGATTTTGGAACCCTCAGGCTTGGGAACATGACTGAGGCTTAATGGTGGAACACTGTGGCCTGGAAACAGGAATGAGGTTTGATGGTGGAACCCTGTGGCCTGGCAACATGACTGAGGCTTGATTCTGGAACCGTGTGGCCTGGGAACTTGACTGGGGTTTAATCGCAGAAACCTGTGGACTGTCCACATGACTGAGGTTTGATGGTGGAACCCTGTTCACTGGGAACATGACTGAGGCCTGATACTAGAACCCCGTGGCGTGGGAACATGCCATTGGTTTGATTCTGGAACCCTGTTTCCTGAGAACATGACTGAGGTTTGATGGTTGAACTCTGTGGCATGGCAACATGATTGAGGTTTGATTGTGGAAACCTCAGGTTTGGGAACATGACTGAGGATTAATGGTGGAACACTGTGGCCTGGAAACAGGAATGAGGTTTGATGGTGGATCCCTGTGCCCTGGCAACATGACTGAGTTTTGATTCTGGAAAACTGTGGCCTGGGAACATGACATCTGTTTAGATTGTGGAATAGTGTGCCCTGGGAACCTGACTGAGCCTTGGTTCTGGAACTCTGTGGACTGGGAACATGACTGAGGTTTATTCTAGAACCCTGTAGCCTGGGAATATAACTGACGATTGATTCTGGAACCCTATGGCCTGGGAACATGACATCGGTGGATTCTGGAACCCTGTGGTCTGGGAACATGAGAACGGTTTGATTCTGGAACCCTGTGGCCTGGCAACATGACTGAGGCTTGATTCTGGAAACCTGTGGCCTGGCAACATGACTGAGGCTTGATTCTGGAACCGTGTGGCCTGGGAACTTGACTGGGGTTTAATCGCAGAAACCTGTGGACTGGCCACATGACTGAGGTTTGATGGTGGAACCCTGTGCACTGGGAACATGACTGAGGCCTGATACTGGAACCCCGTGGCGTGGGAACATGCCATTGGTTTGATTCTGGAAACCTGTTTCCTGAGAACATGACTGAGGTTTGATGGTTGAACCCTGTGGCATGGCAACATGATTGACGTTTGATTGTGGAACCCTCAGGCTTGGGAAGATGACTGAGGCTTAATGGTGCAACACTGTGGCCTGGAAACAGGAATGAGGTTTGATGGTGGAACCCTGTGGCCTGGCAACATGAGTGAGGATTGATTCTGGAAAACTGTGGCCTGGGAACATGACATCTGTTTAGATTGTGGAATAGTGTGCCCTGGGAACCTGACTGAGCCTTGGTTTTGGAACTCTGTGGACTGGGAACATGACTGAGGTTTATTCTAGAACCCTGTAGCCTGGGAACATAACTGAGGATTGATTCTGGAACCCTGTGGCCTGGGAACATGACATCGGTGGATTCTGGAACCCTGTGGCCTGGGAACATGAGAACGGTTTCATTCTGGAACCCTGTGGCCTGGCAACATGACTGAGGCTTGATTCTGGATCCCTGTGGTCTGGCAACATGACTGAGGCTTGATTCTGGAAAACTGTGGCCTGGCAACAGGACTGAGGTTTGATTCTGGAAATCTGTGGCCTGGGAACATGACATCTGTTTAGATTGTGGAATACTGTGCCCTGGGAACCTGACTGAGCCTTGGTTCTGGAACTCTGTGGACTGGGAACATGATTGAGGTTTATTCTTGAACCCTGTAGCCTGGGAACATAACTGAGGATTGATTCTGGAACCCTGTGGCCTGGGAACATGACATCGGTGGATTCTGGAACCCTGTGGCCTGGGAACATGAGAACGGTTTGATTCTGGAACCCTGTGGCCTGGCAACATGACTGAGGCTTGATTCTGGAACCCTGTGGCCTGGCAACATGACTGAGGCTTGATTCTGGAGCCGTGTGGCCTGGGAACTTGACTGGGGTTTGATTGCAGAAACCTGTGGACTGGCCACATGACTGAGGTTTGATGGTGGAACCCTGTGCACTGGGAACATGACTGAGGCCTGATACTGGAATCCCGTGGCGTGGGATCATGCCATTGGTTTGATTCTGGAACCCTGTTTCCTGAGAACATGACTGAGGTTTGATGGTTGAACCCTGTGGCATGGCAACATGATTGAGGTTTGATTGTGGAACCCTCAGGCTTGGGAAGATGACTGAGGCTTAATGGTGGAACACTGTGGCCTGGAAAAAGGAATGAGGTTTGATGGTGGAACCCTGTGGCCTGGCAACATGACTGAGGTTTGATTCTGGAAAACTGTGGCCTGGGAACATGACTGAGGCCTGATTCTGGAAAACTGTGGCCTGGGAACATGACATCTGTTTAGATTGTGGAATAGTGTGCCCTGGGAACCTGACTGAGCCTTGGTTCTGCAAATCTGTGGACTGGGAACATGACTGAGGTTTATTCTAGAACCCTGTAGCCTGGGAACATAACTGAGGATTGATTCTGGAACCCTGTGGCCTGGGAACATGACATCGGTCGATTCTGGAACCCTGTGGTCTGGGAACAGGAGAACGGTTTGATTCTGGAAACCTGTGGCCTGGCAACATGACTGAGGCTTGATTCTGGAACCGTGTGGCCTGGGAAATTGACTGGGGTTTAATCGCAGAAACCTGTGGACTGTCCACATGACTGAGGTTTGATGGTGGAACCCTGTGCACTGGGAACATGACTGAGTCCTGATACTGGAACCCCGTGGCGTGGGAACTTGCCATTGGTTTGATTCTGGAATCCTGTTTCCTGAGAACATGACTGAGGTTTGATGGTTGAACCCTGTGGCATGGCAACATGATTGAGGTTTGATTGTGGAACCCTCAGGCTTGGGAAGATGACTGAGGCTTAATGGTGGAACACTGTGGCCTGGAAACAGGAATGAGGTTTGATGGTGGAACCCTGTGGCCTGGCAACATGAGTGAGGTTTGATTCTGGAAAACTGTGGCCTGGGAACATGACATCTGTGTAAATTGTGGAATAGTGTGCCCTGGGAACCTGACTGAGCCTTGGTTTTGGAACTCTGTGGAATGGGAACATGACTGAGGTTTATTCTAGAACCCTGTAGCCTGGGAACATAACTGAGGATTGATTCTGGAACCCTGTGGCCTGGGAACATGACATCGGTGGATTCTGGAACCCTGTGGCCTGGGAACATGAGAACGGTTTGATTCTGGAACCCTGTGGCCTGGCAACATGATTGAGGCTTGATTCTGGAACCCTGTGGCCTGGCAACATGACGGAGGCTTGATTCTGGAACCCTGTGGCCTGGCAACAGGACTGAGGTTTGATTCTGGATCCCTGTGGCCTGGGAACATGACTGAGGCGTGATTCTGGAAAACTGTGGCCTGGGAAAATGACATCAGTTTAGATCGTGGAATAGTGTGCCCTGGGAACCTGACTGAGCCTTGGTTCTGGAACTCTGTGGACTGGGAACATGACTGAGGTTTATTCTAGAACCCTGTAGCCTGGGAACATAACTGAGGATTGATTCTGGAACCCTGTGGCCTGGGAACATGACATCGGTGGATTCTGGAACCCTGTGGCCTGGGAACATGAGAACGGTTTTATTCTGGATCCCTGTGGCCTGGGAACATGACTGAGGCGTGATTCTGGAAAACTGTGGCCTGGGAAAGTGACATCTGTTTAGATTGTGGAATAGTGTGCCCTGGGAACCTGATTGAGCCTTGGCTCTGGAGCTCTGTGGACTGGGAACATGACTGAGGTTTATTCTAGAACCCTGTAGCCTGGGAACATAACTGAGGATTGATTCTGGAACCCTGTGTCCTGGGAACATGACATCGGTGGATTATGGAATCCTGTGGCCTGGGAACATGAGAACGGTTTGATTCTGGAACCCTATGGCCTGGCAACATGACTGAGGCTTGATTCTGGAACCCTGTGGCCTGGCAACATGACTGAGGTTTGATTCTGGATCCCTGTGGCCTGGGAACATGACTGAGGCGTGATTCTGGAAAACTGTGGCCTGGAAACATGACATCTGTTTAGATTGTGGAATAGTGTGCCCTGGGAACCTGACTGAGCCTTGGTTCTGGAACTCTGTAGACTGGGAACATGACTGAGGTTTATTCTAGAACCCTGTAGCCTGGGAACATAACTGAGGATTGATTCTGGAACCCTGTGGCCTGGGAACATGACATCGGTGGATTCTGGAACCCTGTGGCCTGGGAACATGAGAACGGTTTGATTCTGGAACCCTGTGGCCTGGCAACATGACTGAGGCTTGATTCTGGAACCCTGTGGCCTGGCAACATGACTGAGGCTTGATTCTGGAGCCGTGTGGCCTGGGAACTTGACTGGGGTTTGATTGCAGAAACCTGTGGACTGGCCACATGACTGAGGTTTGATGGTGGAACCCTGTGCACTGGGAACATGACTGAGGCCTGATACTGGAATCCCGTGGCGTGGGAACATGCCATTGGTTTGATTCTGGAACCCTGTTTCCTGAGAACATGACTGAGGTTTGATGGTTGAACCCTGTGGCATGGCAACATGATTGAGGTTTGATTGTGGAACCCTCAGGCTTGGGAAGATGACTGAGGCTTAATGGTGGAACACTGTGGCCTGGAAAAAGGAATGAGGTTTGATGGTGGAACCCTGTGGCCTGGCAACATGACTGAGGTTTGATTCTGGAAAACTGTGGCCTGGGAACATGACTGAGGCCTGATTCTGGAAAACTGTGGCCTGGGAACATGACATCTGTTTAGATTGTGGAATAGTGTGCCCTGGGAACCTGACTGAGCCTTGGTTCTGGAAATCTGTGGACTGGGAACATGACTGAGGTTTATTCTAGAACCCTGTAGCCTGGGAACATAACTGAGGATTGATTCTGGAACCCTGTGGCCTGGGAACATGACATCGGTCGATTCTGGAACCCTGTGGTCTGGGAACAGGAGAACGGTTTGATTCTGGAACCCTGTGGCCTGGCAACATGAATGAGGTTTGATTCTGGAAAACTGTGGCCTGGGAACATGACATCTGTGTAGATTGTGGAATAGTGTGCCCTGGGAACCTGACTGAGCCTTGGTTTTGGAACTCTGTGGAATGGGAACATGACTGAGGTTTATTCTAGAACCCTGTAGCCTGGGAACATAACTGAGGATTGATTCTGGAACCCTGTGGCCTGGGAACATGACATCGGTGGATTCTGGAACCCTGTGGCCTGGGAACATGAGAACGGTTTGATTCTGGAACCCTGTGGCCTGGCAACATGATTGAGGCTTGATTCTGGAACCCTGTGGCCTGGCAACATGACTGAGGCTTGATTCTGGAACCCTGTGGCCTGGCAACATGACTGAGGCTTGATTCTGAAAAACTGTGGCCTGGCAACATGACATCTGTTTAGATTGTGGAATAGTGTGCCCTGGGAACCTGACTGAGCCTTGGTTCTGGAACTCTGTGGACTGGGAACATGACTGAGGTTTATTCTAGAACCCTGTAGCCTGGGAACATAACTGAGGATTGATTCTGGAACGCTGTGGCCTGGGAACATGACATCGGTGGATTCTGGAACCCTGTGGCCTGGGAACGTGAGAACGGTTTGATTCTGGAAGCCTGTGGCCTGGAAACAGGAATGAGGTTTGATGGTTGAACCCTGTGGCCTGGCAACATGACTGAGGCTTGATTCTGGAAAACTGTGGAAGGGAACATGACATCTGTTTAGATTGTGGAATAGTGTGCCCTGGGAACCTGACTGAGCCTTGGTTCTGGAACTCTGTGGACTGGGAACATGACTGAGGTTTATTCTAGAACCCTGTAGCCTGGGAACATAACTGAGGATTGATTCTGGAACCCTGTGGCCTGGGAACATGACATCGGTGGATTCTGGAACCCTGTGGCCTGGGAACATGAAAACGGTTTGATTCTGGAACCCTGCGGCCTGGCAACATGACTGAGGCTTGATTCTGGAACCCTGTGGCCTGGCAACATGACTGAGGCTTGATTCTGGAGCCGTGTGGCCTGGAAACTTGACTGGGGTTTGATTGCAGAAACCTGTGGACTGGCCACATGACTGAGGTTTGATGGTGGAACCCTGTGCACTGGGAACATGACTGAGGCCTGATACTGGAATCCCGTGGCGTGGGAACATGCCATTGGTTTGATTCTGGAACCCTGTTTCCTGAGAACATGACTGAGGTTTGATGGTTGAACCCTGTGGCATGGCAACATGATTGAGGTTTGATTGTGGAACCCTCAGGCTTGGGAAGATGACTGAGGCTTAATGGTGGAACACTGTGGCCTGGAAAATGGAATGAGGTTTGATGGTGGAACCCTGTGGCCTGGCAACATGACTGAGGTTTGATTCTGGAAAACTGTGGCCTGGGAACATGACATCTGTTTAGATTGTGGAATAGTGTGTCTTGGAACCTGACTGAGCTTTGGTTCTGGAACTCTGTGGACTGGGAACATGACTGAGGTTTATTCTAGAACCCTGTAGCCTGGGGACATAACTGAGGATTGATTTTGGAACCCTGTGGCCTGGGAACATGACATCGGTGGATTCTGGAAACCTGTGGCCTGGGAACATGAGAACGGTTTGATTTTGGAACCCTGTGGCCTGGCAACATGACTGAGGCTTGATTCTGGATCCCTGTGGTCTGGCAACATGACTGAGGCTTGATTCTGGAACCCTGTTTCCTGGCAACATGACTGAGGTTTGATTCTGGAAAACTGTGGTCTGGGAATACGACATCTGTTTAGATTGTGGAATAGTGTGCCCTGGGAACCTGACTGAGCCTTGGTTCTGGAACTCTGTGGACTGGGAACATGACTGAGGTTTCTTCTAGAACCCTGTGGCCTGGGAACATGAGAACGGTTTGATTCTGGAACCCTGTGGCCTGGCCACATGACTGAGGTTTGATTCTGGATTCCTGTGGCCTGGGAACATGACTGAGGCCTGATTCTGGAAAACTGTGGCCTGGGAACATGACATCTGTTTAGATTGTGGAATAGTGTGCCCTGGGAACCTGACTGAGCCTTGGTTCTGGAAATCTGTGGACTGGGAACATGACTGAGGTTTATTCTAGAACCCTGTAGCCTGGGAACATAACTGAGGATTGATTCTGGAACCCTGTGGCCTGGGAACATGACATCGGTCGATTCTGGAACCCTGTGGTCTGGGAACAGGAGAACGGTTTGATTCTGGAACCCTGTGGCCTGGCAACATTCCTGAGGCTTGATTCTGGAACCCTGTGGCCTGGCAAAATGACTGAGGCTTGATTCTGGAACCGTGTGGCCTGGGAAATTGACTGGGGTTTAATCGCAGAAACCTGTGGACTGTCCACATGACTGAGGTTTGATGGTGGAACCCTGTGCACTGGGAACATGACTGAGGCCTGATACTGGAACCCCGTGGCGTGGGAACATGCCATTGGTTTGATTCTGGAACCCTGTTTCCCTAGAACATGACTGAGGTTTGATGGTTGAACTCTGTGGCATGGCAACATGATTGAGGTTTGATTTTGGAACCCTCAGGCTTGGGAACATGACTGAGGCTTAATGGTGGAACACTGTGGCCTGGAAACAGGAATGAGGTTTGATGGTGGAACCCTGTGGCCTGGCAACATGACTGAGGCTTGATTCTGGAACCGTGTGGCCTGGGAACTTGACTGGGGTTTAATCGCAGAAACCTGTGGACTGTCCACATGACTGAGGTTTGATGGTGGAACCCTGTTCACTGGGAACATGACTGAGGCCTGATACTAGAACCCCGTGGCGTGGGAACATGCCATTGGTTTGATTCTGGAACCCTGTTTCCTGAGAACATGACTGAGGTTTGATGGTTGAACTCTGTGGCATGGCAACATGATTGAGGTTTGATAGTGGAAACCTCAGGCTTGGGAACATGACTAAGGATTAATGGTGGAACACTGTAGCCTGGAAACAGGAATGAGGTTTGATGGTGGATCCCTGTGCCCTGGCAACATGACTGAGTTTTGATTCTGGAAAACTGTGGCCTGGGAACATGACATCTGTTTAGATTGTGGAATAGTGTGCACTGGGAACCTGACTGAGCCTTGGTTCTGGAACTCTGTGGACTGGGAACATGACTGAGGTTTATTCTAGAACCCTGTAGCCTGGGAACATAACTGAGGATTGATTCTGGAACCCTATGGCCTGGGAACATGACATCGGTGGATTCAGGAACCCTGTGGCCTGGGAACATGAGAACGGTTTGATTCTGGAAGCCTGTGGCCTGGCAACATGACTGAGGCTTGATTCTGGAACCCTCTGGCCTGGCAACATGACTGAGGCTTGATTCTGGAACCCTGTTTCCTGGCAACATGACTGAGGTTTGATTCTGGAAAACTGTGGTCTGGGAATACGACATCTGTTTAGATTGTGGAATAGTGTGCCCTGGGAACCTGACTGAGCCTTGGTTCTGGAACTCTGTGGACTGGGAACATGACTGAGGTTTCTTCTAGAACCCTGTGGCCTGGGAACATGAGAACGGTTTGATTCTGGAACCCTGTGGCCTGGCAACATGACTGAGGCTTGATTCTGGAACCGTGTGGCCTGGGAACTTGACTGGGGTTTGATCGCAGAAACCTGTGGACTGGCCACATGACTGAGGTTTGATGGTGGAACCCTGTGGCCTGGCAACATGACTGAGGTTTGATTCTGGAAAACTGTGGCCTGGATACATGACTGAGGTCTGATTCTGGAAAACTGTGGCCTGGGAACATGACATCTGTTTAGATTGTGGAATAGTGTGCCCTGGGAACCTGACTGAGCCTTGGTTCTGGAACTCTGTGGACTGGGAACATGACTGAGGTTTATTCTAGAACCCTGTAGCCTGGGAACATAACTGAGGATTGATTCTGGAACCCTGTGGCCTGGGAACATGACATCGGTCGATTCTGGAACCCTGTGGTCTGGGAACAGGAGAACGGTTTGATTCTGGAACCCTGTGGCCTGGCAACATTCCTGAGGCTTGATTCTGGAACCCTGTGGCCTGGCAAAATGACTGAGGCTTGATTCTGGAACCGTGTGGCCTGGGAAATTGACTGGGGTTTAATCGCAGAAACCTGTGGACTGTCCACATGACTGAGGTTTCATGGTGGAACCCTGTGCACTGGGAACATGACTGAGGCCTGATACTGGAACCCCGTGGCGTGGGAACATGCCATTGGTTTGATTCTGGAACCCTGTTTCCCTAGAACATGACTGAGGTTTGATGGTTGAACTCTGTGGCATGGCAACATGATTGAGGTTTGATTTTGGAACCCTCAGGCTTGGGAACATGACTGAGGCTTAATGGTGGAACACTGTGGCCTGGAAACAGGAATGAGGTTTGATGGTGGAACCCTGTGGCCTGGCAACATGACTGAGGCTTGATTCTGGAACCGTTTGGCCTGGGAACTTGACTGGGGTTTAATCGCAGAAACCTGTGGACTGTCCACATGACTGAGGTTTGATGGTGGAACCCTGTTCACTGGGAACATGACTGAGGCCTGATACTAGAACCCCGTGGCGTGGGAACATGCCATTGGTTTGATTCTGGAACCCTGTTTCCTGAGAACATGACTGAGGTTTGATGGTTGAACTCTGTGGCATGGCAACATGATTGAGGTTTGATAGTGGAAACCTCAGGCTTGGGAACATGACTAAGGATTAATGGTGGAACACTGTAGCCTGGAAACAGGAATGAGGTTTGATGGTGGATCCCTGTGCCCTGGCAACATGACTGAGTTTTGATTCTGGAAAACTGTGGCCTGGGAACATGACATCTGTTTAGATTGTGGAATAGTGTGCACTGGGAACCTGACTGAGCCTTGGTTCTGGAACTCTGTGGACTGGGAACATGACTGAGGTTTATTCTAGAACCCTGTAGCCTGGGAACATAACTGAGGATTGATTCTGGAACCCTATGGCCTGGGAACATGACATCGGTGGATTCAGGAACCCTGTGGCCTGGGAACATGAGAACGGTTTGATTCTGGAAGCCTGTGGCCTGGCAACATGACTGAGGCTTGATTCTGGAACCCTCTGGCCTGGCAACATGACTGAGGCTTGATTCTGGAACCCTGTTTCCTGGCAACATGACTGAGGTTTGATTCTGGAAAACTGTGGTCTGGGAATACGACATCTGTTTAGATTGTGGAATAGTGTGCCCTGGGAACCTGACTGAGCCTTGGTTCTGGAACTCTGTGGACTGGGAACATGACTGAGGTTTCTTCTAGAACCCTGTGGCCTGGGAACATGAGAACGGTTTGATTCTGGAACCCTGTGGCCTGGCAACATGACTGAGGCTTGATTCTGGAACCGTGTGGCCTGGGAACTTGACTGGGGTTTGATCGCAGAAACCTGTGGACTGGCCACATGACTGAGGTTTGATGGTGGAACCCTGTGGCCTGGCAACATGACTGAGGTTTGATTCTGGAAAACTGTGGCCTGGATACATGACTGAGGTCTGATTCTGGAAAACTGTGGCCTGGGAACATGACATCTGTTTAGATTGTGGAATAGTGTGCCCTGGGAACCTGACTGAGCCTTGGTTCTGGAACTCTGTGGACTGGGAACATGACTGAGGTTTATTCTAGAACCCTGTAGCCTGGGAACATAACTGAGGATTGATTCTGGAACCCTGTGGCCTGGGAACATGACATCGGTGGATTCTGGAACCCTGTGGCCTGGGAACATGAGAACGGTTTGATTCTGGAACCCTGTGGCCTGGCAACATTCCTGAGGCTTGATTCTGGAACCCTGTGGCCTGGCCACATGACTGAGGTTTGATTCTGGATTCCTGTGGCCTGGGAACATGACTGAGGCCTGATTCTGGAAAACTGTGGCCTGGGAACATGACATCTGTTTAGATTGTGGAATAGTGTGCCCTGGGAACCTGACTGAGCCTTGGTTCCGGAAATCTGTGGACTGGGAACATGACTGAGGTTTATTCTAGAACCCTGTAGCCTGGTAACATAACTGAGGATTGATTCTGGAACCCTGTGGCCTGGGAACATGACATCGGTGGATTCTGGAAACCTGTGGTCTGGGAACATGAGAACGGTTTGATTCTGGAACCCTGTGGCCTGGCAACATGACTGAGGCTTGATTCTGGAACCCTGTGGCCTGGCAACATGACTGAGGCTTGATTCTGGAACCGTGTGGCCTGGGAACTTGACTGGGGTTTAATCGCAGAAACCTGTGGACTGTCCACATGACTGAGATTTGATGGTGGAACCCTGTGCACTGGGAACATGACTGAGGCCTGATACTGGAACTCCGTGGCGTGGGAACATGCCATTGGTTTGATTCTGGAACCCTGTTTCCTGAGAACATGACTGAGGTTTGATGGTTGAACTCTGTGGCATGGCAACATGATTGAGGTTTGATTTTGGAACCCCCAGGCTTGGGAACATGACTGAGGCTTAATGGTGGAACACTGTGGCCTGGAAACAGGAATGAGGTTTGATGGTGGAACCCTGTGGCCTGGCAACATGACTGAGGCTTGATTCTGGAACCGTGTGGCCTGGGAACTTGACTGGGGTTTAATCGCAGAAACCTGTGGACTGTCCACATGACTGAGGTTTGATGGTGGAACCCTGTTCACTGGGAACATGACTGAGGCCTGATACTAGAACCCCGTGGCGTGGGAACATGCCATTGGTTTGATTCTGGAACCCTGTTTCCTGAGAACATGACTGAGGTTTGATGGTTGAACTCTGTGGCATGGCAACATGATTGAGGTTTGATTTTGGAACCCCCAGGCTTGGGAACATGACTGAGGCTTAATGGTGGAACACTGTGGCCTGGAAACAGGAATGAGGTTTGATGGTGGAACCCTGTGGCCTGGCAACATGACTGAGGCTTGATTCTGGAACCGTGTGGCCTGGGAACTTGACTGGGGTTTAATCGCAGAAACCTGTGGACTGTCCACATGACTGAGGTTTGATGGTGGAACCCTGTTCACTGGGAACATGACTGAGGCCTGATACTAGAACCCCGTGGCGTGGGAACATGCCATTGGTTTGATTCTGGAACCCTGTTTCCTGAGAACATGACTGAGGTTTGATGGTTGAACTCTGTGGCATGGCAACATGATTGAGGTTTGATTGTGGAACCCTCAGGCTTGGGAACATGACTGAGGATTAATGGTGGAACACTGTGGCCTGGAAACTGCAATGAGGTTTGATGGTGGATCCCTGTGCCCTGGCAACATGACTGAGTTTTGATTCTGGAACCCTGTGGCCTGGCAACATTCCTGAGGCTTGATTCTGGAACCCTGTGTCCTGGCAACATGACTGAGGCTTGATTCTGGAACCCTGTGGCCTAGCAACATGACTGAGGTTTGATTCTGGAAAACTGTGTCCTGGGAACATGACATCTGTTTAGATTGTGGAATAGTGTGCCCTGGGAACCTGACTGAGCCCTGGTTCTGGAACTCTGTGGACTGGGAACATGACTGAGGTTTATTCTAGAACCCTGTAGCCTGGGAACATAACTGAGGATTGATTCTGGAACCCTGTGGCCTGGGAACATGACATCGGTGGATTCTGGAACCCTGTGGCCTGGGAACATGAGAACGGTTTGATTCTGGAACCCTGTGGCCTGGCAACATGACTGAGGCTTGATTCTGGAAACCTGTGGCCTGGCAACATGACTGAGGCTTGATTCTGGAATCCTGTGGCCTGGCAACATGACTGAGGTTTGATTCTGGAAAACTGTGGCCTGGGAACATGACATCTGTTTAGATTGTGGAATAGTGTGCCCTGGGAACCTGACTGAGCCTTGGTTCTGGAACTCTGTGCACTGGGAACATGACAGAGGTTTATTCTAGAACCCTGTAGCCTGGGAACAGAACTGAGGATTGATTCTGGAACCCTGTGGCCTGGGAACATGACATCGGTGGATTCTGGAACCCTGTGGCCTGGAAACATGAGAACGGTTTGATTCTGGAACCCTGTGGCCTGGGAACATGAGAACGGTTTGATTCTGGAACCCTGTGGCCTGGCAACACGGCTGAGGCTTGATTCTGGAACCCTGTGGCCTGGCAACATGACTGAGGCTTGATTCTGGAACCGTGTGGCCTGGGAACTTGACTGGGGTTTGATCGCAGAAACCTGTGGACTGTCCACATGACTGAGGTTTGATGGTGGAACCCTGTGCACTGGGAACATGACTGAGGCCTGATACTGGAACCCCGTGGCGTGGGAATATGTCATTGGTTTGATTCTGGAACCCTGTTTCCTGAGAACATGACTGAGGTTTGATGGTTGAACCCTGTGGCATGGCAACATGATTGAGGTTTGATTGTGGAACCCTCAGGCTTGGGAACATGAGTGAGGCTTGATGGTGGAACCCTGTGGCCTGGAAACAGGAATGACGTTTGATGGTGGAACCCTGCGGCCTGGCAACATGACTGAGGTTTGATTCTGGAAATCTGTGGCCTGGGAACATGACATCTGTTTAGATTGTGGAATAGTGTGCCCTGGGAACCTGACTGAGCCTTGGTTCTGGAACAATGTGGCCTGGGAACATGACTGAGGTTTATTCTAGAACCCTGTAGCCTGGGAACATAACTGAGGATTGATTCTGGAACCCTGTGGCCTGGGAACATGTCATCGGTGGATTCTGGAACCCTGTGGCCTGGGAACATGAGAACGGTTTGATTCTGGAAACCTGTGGCCTGGCAACATGACTGAGGCTTGATTCTGGAAACCTGTGGCCTGGCAACATGACTCAGGTTTGATTCTGGATCCCTGTGGCCTGGGAACATGACTGAGGCGTGATTCTGGAAAACTGTGGCCTGGGAAAATGACACCTGTTTAGATTCTGGAATAGTGTGCCCTGGGAACCTGACTGAGCCTTGGTTCTGGAACTCTGTGGACTGGGAACATGACTGAGGTTTATTCTAGAACCCTGTAGCCTGGGAACATAACTGAGGATTGATTCTGGAACCCTGTGGCCTGGGAACATGACATCGGTGGATTCTGGAACCCTGTGGCCTGGGAACATGAGAACGGTTTGATTCTGGAACCCTGTGGCCTGGCAACTTGACTGAGGCTTGATTCTGGAAACGTGTGGCCTGGGAACTTGACTGGGGTTTAATCGCAGAAACCTGTGGACTGTCCACATGACTGAGGTTTGATGGTGGAACCCTGTTCACTGGGAACATGACTGAGGCCTGATACTAGAACCCCGTGGCGTGGGAACATGCCATTGGTTTGATTCTGGAACCCTGTTTCCTGAGAACATGACTGAGGTTTGATGGTTGAACTCTGTGGCATGGCAACATGATTGAGGTTTGATTGTGGAACCCTCAGGCTTGGGAACATGACTGAGGATTAATGGTGGAACACTGTGGCCTGGAAACTGCAATGAGGTTTGATGGTGGATCCCTGTGCCCTGGCAACATGACTGAGTTTTGATTCTGGAACCCTGTGGCCTGGCAACATTCCTGAGGCTTGATTCTGGAACCCTGTGTCCTGGCAACATGACTGAGGCTTGATTCTGGAATCCTGTGGCCTAGCAACATGACTGAGGTTTGATTCTGGAAAACTGTGTCCTGGGAACATGACATCTGTTTAGATTGTGGAATAGTGTGCCCTGGGAACCTGACTGAGCCCTGGTTCTGGAACTCTGTGGACTGGGAACATGACTGAGGTTTATTCTAGAACCCTGTAGCCTGGGAACATAACTGAGGATTGATTCTGGAACCCTGTGGCCTGGGAACATGACATCGGTGGATTCTGGAACCCTGTGGCCTGGGAACATGAGAACGGTTTGATTCTGGAACCCTGTGGCCTGGCAACATGACTGAGGCTTGATTCTGGAAACCTGTGGCCTGGCAACATGACTGAGGCTTGATTCTGGAATCCTGTGGCCTGGCAACATGACTGAGGTTTGATTCTGGAAAACTGTGGCCTGGGAACATGACATCTGTTTAGATTGTGGAATAGTGTGCCCTGGGAACCTGACTGAGCCTTGGTTCTGGAACTCTGTGCACTGGGAACATGACAGAGGTTTATTCTAGAACCCTGTAGCCTGGGAACAGAACTGAGGATTGATTCTGGAACCCTGTGGCCTGGGAACATGACATCGGTGGATTCTGGAACCCTGTGGCCTGGGAACATGAGAACGGTTTGATTCTGGAACCCTGTGGCCTGGGAACATGAGAACGGTTTGATTCTGGAACCCTGTGGCCTGGCAACACGGCTGAGGCTTGATTCTGGAACCCTGTGGCCTGGCAACATGACTGAGGCTTGATTCTGGAACCGTGTGGCCTGGGAACTTGACTGGGGTTTGATCGCAGAAACCTGTGGACTGTCCACATGACTGAGGTTTGATGGTGGAACCCTGTGCACTGGGAACATGACTGAGGCCTGATACTGGAACCCCGTGGCGTGGGAATATGTCATTGGTTTGATTCTGGAACCCTGTTTCCTGAGAACATGACTGAGGTTTGATGGTTGAACCCTGTGGCATGGCAACATGATTGAGGTTTGATTGTGGAACCCTCAGGCTTGGGAACATGAGTGAGGCTTGATGGTGGAACCCTGTGGCCTGGAAACAGGAATGACGTTTGATGGTGGAACCCTGCGGCCTGGCAACATGACTGAGGTTTGATTCTGGAAATCTGTGGCCTGGGAACATGATATCTGTTTAGATTGTGGAATAGTGTGCCCTGGGAACCTGACTGAGCCTTGGTTCTGGAACAATGTGGCCTGGGAACATGACTGAGGTTTATTCTAGAACCCTGTAGCCTGGGAACATAACTGAGGATTGATTCTGGAACCCTGTGGCCTGGGAACATGTCATCGGTGGATTCTGGAACCCTGTGGCCTGGGAACATGAGAACGGTTTGATTCTGGAAACCTGTGGCCTGGCAACATGACTGAGGCTTGATTCTGGAAACCTGTGGCCTGGCAACATGACTCAGGTTTGATTCTGGATCCCTGTGGCCTGGGAACATGACTGAGGCGTGATTCTGGAAAACTGTGGCCTGGGAAAATGACACCTGTTTAGATTCTGGAATAGTGTGCCCTGGGAACCTGACTGAGCCTTGGTTCTGGAACTCTGTGGACTGGGAACATGACTGAGGTTTATTCTAGAACCCTGTAGCCTGGGAACATAACTGAGGATTGATTCTGGAACCCTGTGGCCTGGGAACATGACATCGGTGGATTCTGGAACCCTGTGGCCTGGGAACATGAGAACGGTTTGATTCTGGAACCCTGTGGCCTGGCAACTTGACTGAGGCTTGATTCTGGAAACGTGTGGCCTGGGAACTTGACTGGGGTTTGATCGCAGAAACCTGTGGACTGTCCACATGACTGAGGTTTGATGGTGGAACCCTGTGCACTGGGAACATGACTGAGGCCTGATACTGGAACCCCGTGGCGTGGGAACATGCCATTGGTTTGATTCTGGAACCCTGTTTCCGGAGAACATGCCTGAGGTTTGATGGTTGAACCCTGTGGCATGGCAACATGATTGAGGTTTAATTGTGGAACCCTCAGGCTTGGGAACATGACTGAGGGTTGATGGTGGAACCCTGTGGCCTGGAAACAGGAATGACATTTGATGGTGGAACCCTACGGCCTGGTAACATGACTGAGGCTTGATTCTGGAACCGTGTGGCCTGGGAAATTGACTGGGGTTTGATCGCAGAAACCTGTGGACTGTCCACATGACTGAGGTTTGATGGTTGAACCCTGTGGCATGGCAACATGATTGAGGTTTGATTGTGGAACCCTCAGGCTTGGGAACATGACTGAGGCTTGATGGTGGAACCCTGTGGCCTGGAAACAGGAATGACGTTTGATGGTGGAACCCTGCGGCCTGGCAACATGATTGAGGTTTGATTCTGGAAAACTGTGGCCTGGGAACATGACATCTATTTAGATTGTGGAATAGTGTGCCCTGGGAACCTGACTGAGCCTTGGTTCTGGAACTCTGTGGACTGGGAACATGACTGAGGTTTATTCTAGAACCCTGTAGCCTGGGAACATAACTGAGGATTGATTCTGGAACCCTGTGGCCTGGGAACATGACATCGGTGGATTCTGGAACCCTGTGGCCTGGGAACATGAGAACGGTTTGATTCTGGAACCCTGTGGCCTGGCAACATGACTGAGGCTTGATTCTGGAACCGTGTGGCCTGGGAAATTGACTGGGGTTTGATCGCAGAAACCTGTGGACTGTCCACATGACTGAGGTTTGATGGTTGAACCCTGTGGCATGGCAACATGATTGAGGTTTGATTGTGGAAACCTCAGGCTTGGGAACATGACTGAGGCTTGATGGTGGAACCCTGTGGCCTGGAAAGAGGAATGACGTTTGATGGTGGAACCCTGCGGCCTGGCAACATGACTGAGGTTTGATTCTGGAAAACTGTGGCCTGGGAACATGACATCTGTTTAGATTGTGGAATAGTGTGCCCTGGGAACCTGACTGAGCCTTGGTTCTGGAACTCTGTGGACTGGGAACATGACTGAGGTTTATTCTAGAACACTGTAGCCTGGGAACATAACTGAGGATTGATTCTGGAACCCTGTGGCCTGGGAACATGACATCGGTGGATTCTGGAACCCTGTGGCCTGGGAACATGAGAACGGTTTGATTCTGGAACCCTGTGGCCTGGCAACATGACTGAGGCTTGATTCTGGAACCGTGTGGCCTGGGAACTTGACTGGGGTTTGATCGCAGAAACCTGTGGACTGTCCACATGACTGAGGTTTGATGGTGGAACCCTGTGCACTGGGAACATGACTGAGGCCTGATACTGGAACCCCGTGGCGTGGGAACATGCCATTGGTTTGATTCTGGAACCCTGTTTCCTGAGAACATGACTGAGGTTTGATGGTTGAACCCTGTGGCATGGCAACATGATTGAGGTTTGATTGTGGAACCCTCAGGCTTGGGAACATGACTGAGGCTTGATGGTGGAACCCTGTGGCCTGGAAACAGGAATGACGTTTGATGGTGGAACCCTGCGGCCTGGCAACATGACTGAGGTTTGATTCTGGAAAACTGTGGCCTGGGAACATGACATCTGTTTAGATTGTGGAATAGTGTGCCCTGGGAACCTGACTGAGCCTTGGTTCTGGAACTCTGTGGACTGGGAACATGACTGAGGTTTATTCTAGAACCCTGTACCCAGGGAACATAACTGAGGATTGATTCTGGAACCCTGTGGCCTGGGAACATGACATCGGTGGATTCTGGAACCCTGTGGCCTGGGAACATGACATCGGTGGATTCTGGAACCGTGTGGCCTGGGAACATGAGAACGGTTTGATTCTGGAACCCTGTGGCCTGGCAACATGACTGAGGCTTGATTCTGGAACCGTGTGTCCTGGGAACTTGACTGGGGTTTGATCGCAGAAACCTGTGGACTGTCCACATGACTGAGGTTTGATGGTGGAACCCTGTGCACTGGGAACATGACTGAGGCCTGATACTGGAACCCCGTGGCGTGGGAACATGTCATTGGTTTGATTCTGGAACCCTGTTTCCTGAGAACATGACTGAGGTTTGATGGTTGAACCCTGTGTCATGGCAACATGATTGAGGTTTGATTGTGGAACCCTCAGGCTTGGGAACATGACTGAGGCTTGATGGTGGAACCCTGTGGCCTGGAAACAGGAATGACGTTTGATGGTGGAACCCTGCGGCCTGGCAACATGACTGAGGTTTGATTCTGGAAAACTGTGGCCTGGGAAAATGACACCTGTTTAGATTGTGGAATAGTGTGCCCTGGGAACCTGACTGAGCCTTGGTTCTGGAACTCTGTGGACTGGGAACATGACTGAGGTTTATTCTAGAACCCTGTAGCCTGGGAATATAACTGAGGATTGATTCTGGAACCCTGTGGCCTGGGAACATGACATCGGTGGATTCTGGAACCCTGTGGCCTGGGAAGATGAGAACGGTTTGATTCTGGAACCCTGTGGCCTGGCAACATGACTGAGGCTTGATTCTGGAACCGTGTGGCCTGGGAACTTGACTGGGGTTTGATCGCAGAAACCTGTGGACTGTCCACATGACTGAGGTTTGATGGTGGAACCCTGTGCACTGGGAACATGACTGAGGCCTGATACTGGAACCCCGTGGCGTGGGATCATGCCATTGGTTTGATTCTGGAACCCTGTTTCCGGAGAACATGACTGAGGTTTGATGGTTGAACCCTGTGGCATGGCAACATGATTGAGGTTTGATTGTGGAATCCTCAGGCTTGGGAACATGACTGAGGGTTGATGGTGGAACCCTGTGGCCTGGAAACAGGAATGACATTTGATGGTGGAACCCTACGGCCTGGTAACATGACTGAGGCTTGATTCTGGAACCGTGTGGACTGGGAAATTGACTGGGGTTTGATCGCAGAAACCTGTGGACTGTCCACATGACTGAGGTTTGATGGTTGAACCCTGTGGCATGGCAACATGATTGAGGTTTGATTGTGGAACCCTCAGGCTTGGGAACATGACTGAGGCTTGATGGTGGAACCCTGTGGCCTGGAAACAGTAATGACGTTTGATGGTGGAACCCTGCGGCCTGGCAACATAATTGAGGTTTGATTCTGGAAAACTGTGGCCTGGGAACATGACATCTGTTTAGATTGTGGAATAGTGTGCCCTGGGAACCTGACTGAGCCTTGGTTCTGGAACTCTGTGGACTGGGAACATGACTGAGGTTTATTCTAGAACCCTGTAGCCTGGGAACATAACTGAGGATTGATTCTGGAACCCTGTGGCCTGGGAACATGACATCGGTGGATTCTGGAACCCTGTGGCCTGGGAACATGAGAACGGTTTGATTCTGGAACCCTGTGGCCTGGCAACATGACTGAGGCTTGATTCTGGAACCCTGTGGCCTGGCAACATGACTGAGGCTTGATTGTGGAACCGTGTGGCCTGGGAACTTGACTGGGGTTTGATCGCAGAAACCTGTGGACTGTCCACATGACTGAGGGTTGATGGTGGAACCCTGTGCACTGGGAACATGACTGAGGCCTGATACTGGAACCCCGTGGCGTGGGAACATGCCATTGGTTTGATTCTGGAACCCTGTTTCCTGAGAACATGACTGAGGTTTGATGGTTGAACCCTGTGGCCTGGAAACAGGAATGACGTTTGATGGTGGAACCCTGCGGCCTGGCAACATGACTGAGGCTTGATTCTGGAACCGTGTGTCCTGGGAAATTGACTGGGGTTTGATCGCAGAAACCTGTGGACTGTCCATATGACTGAGGTTTGATGGTTGAAACCTGTGGCATGGCAACATGATTGAGGTTTGATTGTGGAACCCTCAGGCTTGGGAACATGACTGAGGCTTGATGGTGGAACCCTCTGGCCTGGAAACAGGAATGAGGTTTGATGGTGGAACCCTGCGGCCTGGCAACATGACTGAGGTTTGATTCTGGAAAACTGTGGCCTGGGAACATGACATCTGTTTAGATTGTGGAATAGTGTGCCCTGGGAACCTGACTGAGCCTTGGTTCTGGAACTCTGTGGACTGGGAACATGACAGAGGTTTATTCTAGAACCCTGTAGCCTGGGAACAGAACTGAGGATTGATTCTGGAACCCTGTGGCCTGGGAACATAACATCGGTGGATTCTGGAACCCTCTGGCCTGGGAACCTGAGAACGGTTTGATTCTGGAACCCTGTGGCCTGGCAATACGGCTGAGGCTTGATTCTGGAACCCTGTGGCCTGGCAACATGACTGAGGCTTGATTCTGGAACCGTGTGGCCTGGGAACTTGACTGGGGTTTGATCGCAGAAACCTGTGGACTGTCCACATGACTGAGGTTTGATGGTGGAACCCTGTGCACTGGGAACATGACTGAGGCCTGATACTGGAAACCCGTGGCGTGGGAATGTGTCATTGGTTTGATTCTGGAACCCTGTTTCCTGAGAACATGACTGAGGTTTGATGGTTGAACCCTGTGGCATGGCAACATGATTGAGGTTTGATTGTGGAACCCTCAGGCTTGGGAACATGACTGAGGCTTGATGGTGGAACCCTGTGGCCTGGAAACAGGAATGACGTTTGATGGTGGAACCCTGCGGCCTGGCAACATGACTGAGGTTTGATTCTGGAAATCTGTGGCCTGGGAACATGACATCTGTTTAGATTGTGGAATAGTGTGCCCTGGGAACCTGACTGAGCCTTGGTTCTGGAACTCTGTGGCCTGGGAACATGACTGAGGTTTATTCTAGAACCCTGTAGCCTGGGAACATAACTGAGGATTGATTCTGGAACCCTGTGGCCTGGGAACATGACATCGGTGGATTCTGGAACCCTGTGGCCTGGGAACATGAGAACGGTTTGATTCTGGAAACCTGTGGCCTGGCAACATGACTGAGGCTTGATTCTGGAAACCTGTGGCCTGGCAACATGACTCAGGTTTGATTCTGGATCCCTGTGGCCTGGGAACATGACTGAGGCGTGATTCTGGAAAACTGTGGCCTGGGAAAATGACACCTGTTTAGATTCTGGAATAGTGTGCCCTGGGAACCTGACTGAGCCTTGGTTCTGGAACTCTGTGGACTGGGAACATGACTGAGGTTTATTCTAGAACCCTGTAGCCTGGGAACATAACTGAGGATTGATTCTGGAACCCTGTGGCCTGGGAACATGACATCGGTGGATTCTGGAACCCTGTGGCCTGGGAACATGAGAACGGTTTGATTCTGGAACCCTGTGGCCTGGCAACTTGACTGAGGCTTGATTCTGGAAACGTGTGGCCTGGGAACTTGACTGGGGTTTGATCGCAGAAACCTGTGGACTGTCCACATGACTGAGGTTTGATGGTGGAACCCTGTGCACTGGGAACATGACTGAGGCCTGATACTGGAACCCCGTGGCGTGGGAACATGCCATTGGTTTGATTCTGGAACCCTGTTTCCTGAGAACATGACTGAGGTTTGATGGTTGAACTCTGTGGCATGGCAACATGATTGAGGTTTGATAGTGGAAACCTCAGGCTTGGGAACATGACTAAGGATTAATGGTGGAACACTGTAGCCTGGAAACAGGAATGAGGTTTGATGGTGGATCCCTGTGCCCTGGTAACATGACTGAGTTTTGATTCTGGAAAACTGTGGCCTGGGAACATGACATCTGTTTAGATTGTGGAATAGTGTGCACTGGGAACCTGACTGAGCCTTGGTTCTGGAACTCTGTGGACTGGGAACATGACTGAGGTTTATTCTAGAACCCTGTAGCCTGGGAACATAACTGAGGATTGATTCTGGAACCCTATGGCCTGGGAACATGACATCGGTGGATTCAGGAACCCTGTGGCCTGGGAACATGAGAACGGTTTGATTCTGGAAGCCTGTGGCCTGGCAACATGACTGAGGCTTGATTCTGGAACCCTCTGGCCTGGCAACATGACTGAGGCTTGATTCTGGAACCCTGTTTCCTGGCAACATGACTGAGGTTTGATTCTGGAAAACTGTGGTCTGGGAATACGACATCTGTTTAGATTGTGGAATAGTGTGCCCTGGGAACCTGACTGAGCCTTGGTTCTGGAACTCTGTGGACTGGGAACATGACTGAGGTTTCTTCTAGAACCCTGTGGCCTGGGAACATGAGAACGGTTTGATTCTGGAACCCTGTGGCCTGGCAACATGACTGAGGCTTGATTCTGGAACCGTGTGGCCTGGGAACTTGACTGGGGTTTGATCGCAGAAACCTGTGGACTGGCCACATGACTGAGGTTTGATGGTGGAACCCTGTGGCCTGGCAACATGACTGAGGTTTGATTCTGGAAAACTGTGGCCTGGATACATGACTGAGGTCTGATTCTGGAAAACTGTGGCCTGGGAACATGACATCTGTTTAGATTGTGGAATAGTGTGCCCTGGGAACCTGACTGAGCCTTGGTTCTGGAACTCTGTGGACTGGGAACATGACTGAGGTTTATTCTAGAACCCTGTAGCCTGGGAACATAACTGAGGATTGATTCTGGAACCCTGTGGCCTGGGAACATGACATCGGTGGATTCTGGAACCCTGTGGCCTGGGAACATGAGAACGGTTTGATTCTGGAACCCTGTGGCCTGGCAACATTCCTGAGGCTTGATTCTGGAACCCTGTGGCCTGGCCACATGACTGAGGTTTGATTCTGGATTCCTGTGGCCTGGGAACATGACTGAGGCCTGATTCTGGAAAACTGTGGCCTGGGAACATGACATCTGTTTAGATTGTGGAATAGTGTGCCCTGGGAACCTGACTGAGCCTTGGTTCCGGAAATCTGTGGACTGGGAACATGACTGAGGTTTATTCTAGAACCCTGTAGCCTGGTAACATAACTGAGGATTGATTCTGGAACCCTGTGGCCTGGGAACATGACATCGGTGCATTCTGGAAACCTGTGGTCTGGGAACATGAGAACGGTTTGATTCTGGAACCCTGTGGCCTGGCAACATGACTGAGGCTTGATTCTGGAACCCTGTGGCCTGGCAACATGACTGAGGCATGATTCTGGAACCGTGTGGCCTGGGAACTTGACTGGGGTTTAATCGCAGAAACCTGTGGACTGTCCACATGACTGAGGTTTGATGGTGGAACCCTGTGCACTGGGAACATGACTGAGGCCTGATACTGGAACTCCGTGGCGTGGGAACATGCCATTGGTTTGATTCTGGAACCCTGTTTCCTGAGAACATGACTGAGGTTTGATGGTTGAACTCTGTGGCATGGCAACATGATTGAGGTTTGATTTTGGAACCCCCAGGCTTGGGAACATGACTGAGGCTTAATGGTGGAACACTGTGGCCTGGAAACAGGAATGAGGTTTGATGGTGGAACCCTGTGGCCTGGCAACATGACTGAGGCTTGATTCTGGAACCGTGTGGCCTGGGAACTTGACTGGGGTTTAATCGCAGAAACCTGTGGACTGTCCACATGACTGAGGTTTGATGGTGGAACCCTGTTCACTGGGAACATGACTGAGGCCTGATACTAGAACCCCGTGGCGTGGGAACATGCCATTGGTTTGATTCTGGAACCCTGTTTCCTGAGAACATGACTGAGGTTTGATGGTTGAACTCTGTGGCATGGCAACATGATTGAGGTTTGATTGTGGAACCCTCAGGCTTGGGAACATGACTGAGGATTAATGGTGGAACACTGTGGCCTGGAAACTGCAATGAGGTTTGATGGTGGATCCCTGTGCCCTGGCAACATGACTGAGTTTTGATTCTGGAACCCTGTGGCCTGGCAACATGACTGAGGCTTGATTCTGGAATCCTGTGGCCTAGCAACATGACTGAGGTTTGATTCTGGAAAACTGTGTCCTGGGAACATGACATCTGTTTAGATTGTGGAATAGTGTGCCCTGGGAACCTGACTGAGCCCTGGTTCTGGAACTCTGTGGACTGGGAACATGACTGAGGTTTATTCTAGAACCCTGTAGCCTGGGAACATAACTGAGGATTGATTCTGGAACCCTGTGGCCTGGGAACATGACATCGGTGGATTCTGGAACCCTGTGGCCTGGGAACATGAGAACGGTTTGATTCTGGAACCCTGTGGCCTGGCAACATGACTGAGGCTTGATTCTGGAAACCTGTGGCCTGGCAACATGACTGAGGCTTGATTCTGGAATCCTGTGGCCTGGCAACATGACTGAGGTTTGATTCTGGAAAACTGTGGCCTGGGAACATGACATCTGTTTAAATTGTGGAATAGTGTGCCCTGGGAACCTGACTGAGCCTTGGTTCTGGAACTCTGTGGACTGGGAACATGACAGAGGTTTATTCTAGAACCCTGTAGCCTGGGAACAGAACTGAGGATTGATTCTGGAACCCTGTGGCCTGGGAACATGACATCGGTGGATTCTGGAACCCTGTGGCCTGGGAACATGAGAACGGTTTGATTCTGGAACCCTGTGGCCTGGCAACACGGCTGAGGCTTGATTCTGGAACCCTGTGGCCTGGCAACATGACTGAGGCTTGATTCTGGAACCGTGTGGCCTGGGAACTTGACTGGGGTTTGATCGCAGAAACCTGTGGACTGTCCACATGACTGAGGTTTGATGGTGGAACCCTGTGCACTGGGAACATGACTGAGGCCTGATACTGGAACCCCGTGGCGTGGGAATATGTCATTGGTTTGATTCTGGAACCCTGTTTCCTGAGAACATGACTGAGGTTTGATGGTTGAACCCTGTGGCATGGCAACATGATTGAGGTTTGATTGTGGAACCCTCAGGCTTGGGAACATGAGTGAGGCTTGATGGTGGAACCCTGTGGCCTGGAAACAGGAATGACGTTTGATGGTGGAACCCTGCGGCCTGGCAACATGACTGAGGTTTGATTCTGGAAATCTGTGGCCTGGGAACATGACATCTGTTTAGATTGTGGAATAGTGTGCCCTGGGAACCTGACTGAGCCTTGGTTCTGGAACTCTGTGGCCTGGGAACATGACTGAGGTTTATTCTAGAACCCTGTAGCCTGGGAACATAACTGAGGATTGATTCTGGAACCCTGTGGCCTGGGAACATGTCATCGGTGGATTCTGGAACCCTGTGGCCTGGGAACATGAGAACGGTTTGATTCTGGAAACCTGTGGCCTGGCAACATGACTGAGGCTTGATTCTGGAAACCTGTGGCCTGGCAACATGACTCAGGTTTGATTCTGGATCCCTGTGGCCTGGGAACATGACTGAGGCGTGATTCTGGAAAACTGTGGCCTGGGAAAATGACACCTGTTTAGATTCTGGAATAGTGTGCCCTGGGAACCTGACTGAGCCTTGGTTCTGGAACTCTGTGGACTGGGAACATGACTGAGGTTTATTCTAGAACCCTGTAGCCTGGGAACATAACTGAGGATTGATTCTGGAACCCTGTGGCCTGGGAACATGACATCGGTGGATTCTGGAACCCTGTGGCCTGGGAACATGAGAACGGTTTGATTCTGGAACCCTGTGGCCTGGCAAAATGACTGAGGCTTGATTCTGGAAACGTGTGGCCTGGGAACTTGACTGGGGTTTGATCGCAGAAACCTGTGGACTGTCCACATGACTGAGGTTTGATGGTGGAACCCTGTGCACTGGGAACATGGCTGAGGCCTGATACTGGAACCCCGTGGCGTGGGAACATGCCATTGGTTTGATTCTGGAACCCTGTTTCCGGAGAACATGACTGAGGTTTGATGATTGAACCCTGTGGCATGGCAACATGATTGAGGTTTGATTGTGGAACCCTCAGGCTTGGGAACATGACTGAGGGTTGATGGTGGAACCCTGTGGCTTGGAAACAGGAATGACATTTGAAGGTGGAACCCTACGGCCTGGTAACATGACTGAGGCTTGATTCTGGAACCGTGTGGCCTGGGAAATTGACTGGGGTTTGATCGCAGAAACCTGTGGACTGTCCACATGACTGAGGTTTGATGGTTGAACCCTGTGGCATGGCAACATGATTGAGGTTTGATTGTGGAACCCTCAGGCTTGGGAACATGACTGAGGCTTGATGGTGGAACCCTGTGGCCTGGAAACAGGAATGACGTTTGATGGTGGAACCCTGCGGCCTGGCAACATGATTGAGGTTTGATTCTGGAAAACTGTGGCCTGGGAACATGACATCTATTTAGATTGTGGAATAGTGTGCCCTGGGAACCTGACTGAGCCTTGGTTCTGGAACTCTGTGGACTGGGAACATGACTGAGGTTTATTCTAGAACCCTGTAGCCTGGGAACATAACTGAGGATTGATTCTGGAACCCTGTGGCCTGGGAACATGACATCGGTGGATTCTGGAACCCTGTGGCCTGGGAACATGAGAACGGTTTGATTCTGGAACCCTGTGGCCTGGCAACATGACTGAGGCTTGATTCTGGAACCCTGTGGCCTGGCAACATGACTGAGGCTTGATTCTGGAACCGTGTGGCCTGGGAAATTGACTGGGGTTTGATCGCAGAAACCTGTGGACTGGCCACATGACTGAGGTTTGATGGTGGAACCCTGTGCACTGGGAACATGACTGAGGCCTGATACTGGAACCCCGTGGCATGGGAACATGTCATTGGTTTGATTCTGGAACCCTGTTTCCTGAGAACATGACTGAGGTTTGATGGTTGAACCCTGTGTCATGGCAACATGATTGAGGTTTGATTGTGGAACCCTCAGGCTTGGGAACATGACTGAGGCTTGATGGTGGAACCCTGTGGCCTGGAAACAGGAATGACGTTTGATGGTGGAACCCTGCGGCCTGGCAACATGACTGAGGTTTGATTCTGGAAAACTGTGGCCTGGGAAAATGACACCTGTTTAGATTGTGGAATAGTGTGCCCTGGGAACCTGACTGAGCCTTGGTTCTGGAACTCTGTGGACTGGGAACATGACTGAGGTTTATTCTAGAACCCTGTAGCCTGGGAACATAACTGAGGATTGATTCTGGAACCCTGTGGCCTGGGAACATGACATCGGTGGATTCTGGAACCCTGTGGCCTGGGAAGATGAGAACGGTTTGATTCTGGAACCCTGTGGCCTGGCAACATGACTGAGGCTTGATTCTGGAACCGTGTGGCCTGGGAACTTGACTGGGGTTTGATCGCAGAAACCTGTGGACTGTCCACATGACTGAGGTTTGATGGTGGAACCCTGTGCACTGGGAACATGACTGAGGCCTGATACTGGAACCCCGTGGCGTGGGATCATGCCATTGGTTTGATTCTGGAACCCTGTTTCCGGAGAACATGACTGAGGTTTGATGGTTGAACCCTGTGGCATGGCAACATGATTGAGGTTTGATTGTGGAATCCTCAGGCTTGGGAACATGACTGAGGGTTGATGGTGGAACCCTGTGGCCTGGAAACAGGAATGACATTTGATGGTGGAACCCTACGGCCTGGTAACATGACTGAGGCTTGATTCTGGAACCGTGTGGACTGGGAAATTGACTGGGGTTTGATCGCAGAAACCTGTGGACTGTCCACATGACTGAGGTTTGATGGTTGAACCCTGTGGCATGGCAACATGATTGAGGTTTGATTGTGGAACCCTCAGGCTTGGGAACATGACTGAGGCTTGATGGTGGAACCCTGTGGCCTGGAAACAGTAATGACGTTTGATGGTGGAACCCTGCGGCCTGGCAACATAATTGAGGTTTGATTCTGGAAAACTGTGGCCTGGGAACATGACATCTGTTTAGATTGTGGAATAGTGTGCCCTGGGAACCTGACTGAGCCTTGGTTCTGGAACTCTTTGGACTGGGAACATGACTGAGGTTTATTCTAGAACCCTGTAGCCTGGGAACATAACTGAGGATTGATTCTGGAACCCTGTGGCCTGGGAACATGACATCGGTGGATTCTGGAACCCTGTGGCCTGGGAACATGAGAACGGTTTGATTCTGGAACCCTGTGGCCTGGCAACATGACTGAGGCTTGATTCTGGAACCCTGTGGCCTGGCAACATGACTGAGGCTTGATTCTGGAACCGTGTGGCCTGGGAACTTGACTGGGGTTTGATCGCAGAAACCTGTGGACTGTCCACATGACTGAGGGTTGATGGTGGAACCCTGTGCACTGGGAACATGACTGAGGCCTGATACTGGAACCCCGTGGCGTGGGAACATGCCATTGGTTTGATTCTGGAACCCTGTTTCCTGAGAACATGACTGAGGTTTGATGGTTGAACCCTGTGGCCTGGAAACAGGAATGACGTTTGATAGTGGAACCCTGCGGCCTGGCAACATGACTGAGGCTTGATTCTGGAACCGTGTGTCCTGGGAAATTGACTGGGGTTTGATCGCAGAAACCTGTGGACTGTCCATATGACTGAGGTTTGATGGTTGAAACCTGTGGCATGGCAAAATGATTGAGGTTTGATTGTGGAACCCTCAGGCTTGGGAACATGACTGAGGCTTGATGGTGGAACCCTCTGGCCTGGAAACAGGAATGAGGTTTGATGGTGGAACCCTACGGCCTGGCAACATGACTGAGGTTTGATTCTGGAAAACTGTGGCCTGGGAACATGACATCTGTTTAGATTGTGGAATAGTGTGCCCTGGGAACCTGACTGAGCCTTGGTTCTGGAACTCTGTGGACTGGGAACATGACAGAGGTTTATTCTAGAACCCTGTAGCCTGGGAACAGAACTGAGGATTGATTCTGGAACCCTGTGGCCTGGGAACATAACATCGGTGGATTCTGGAACCCTGTGGCCTGGGAACATGAGAACGGTTTGATTCTGGAACCCTGTGGCCTGGCAACACGGCTGAGGTTTGATTCTGGAACCCTGTGGCCTGGCAACATGACTGAGGCTTGATTCTGGAACCGTGTGGCCTGGGAACTTGACTGGGGTTTGATCGCAGAAACCTGTGGACTGTCCACATGACTGAGGTTTGATGGTGGAACCCTGTGCACTGGGAACATGACTGAGGCCTGATACTGGAAACCCGTGGCGTGGGAATATGTCATTGGTTTGATTCTGGAACCCTGTTTCCTGAGAACATGACTGAGGTTTGATGGTTGAACCCTGTGGCATGGCAACATGATTGAGGTTTGATTGTGGAACCCTCAGGCTTGGGAACATGACTGAGGCTTGATGGTGGAACCCTGTGGCCTGGAAACAGGAATGACGTTTGATGGTGGAACCCTGCGGCCTGGCAACATGACTGAGGTTTGATTCTGGAAATCTGTGGCCTGGGAACATGACATCTGTTTAGATTGTGGAATAGTGTGCCCTGGGAACCTGACTGAGCCTTGGTTCTGGAACTCTGTGGACTGGGAACATGACTGAGGTTTATTCTAGAACCCTGTAGCCTGGGAACATAACTGAGGATTGATTCTGGAACCCTGTGGCCTGGGAACATGACATCGGTGGATTCTGGAACCCTGTGGCCTGGGAACATGAGAACGGTTTGATTCTGGAAACCTGTGGCCTGGCAACATGACTGAGGCTTGATTCTGGAAACCTGTGGCCTGGCAACATGACTCAGGTTTGATTCTGGATCCCTGTGGCCTGGGAACATGACTGAGGCGTGATTCTGGAAAACTGTGGCCTGGGAAAATGACACCTGTTTAGATTCTGGAATAGTGTGCCCTGGGAACCTGACTGAGCCTTGGTTCTGGAACTCTGTGGACTGGGAACATGACTGAGGTTTATTCTAGAACCCTGTAGCCTGGGAACATAACTGAGGATTGATCCTGGAACCCTGTGGCCTGGGAACATGACATCGGTGGATTCTGGAACCCTGTGGCCTGGGAACATGAGAACGGTTTGATTCTGGAACCCTGTGGCCTGGCAACTTGACTGAGGCTTGATTCTGGAAACGTGTGGCCTGGGAACTTGACGGGGGTTTGATCGCAGAAACCTGTGGACTGTCCACATGACTGAGGTTTGATGGTGGAACCCTGTGCACTGGGAACATGACTGAGGCCTGATACTGGAACCCCGTGGCGTGGGAACATGCCATTGGTTTGATTCTGGAACCCTGTTTCCGGAGAACATGCCTGAGGTTTGATGGTTGAACCCTGTGGCATGGCAACATGATTGAGGTTTGATTGTGGAACCCTCAGGCTTGGGAACATGACTGAGGGTTGATGGTGGAACCCTGTGGCCTGGAAACAGGAATGATATTTGATGGTGGAACCCTACGGCCTGGTAACATGACTGAGGCTTGATTCTGGAACCGTGTGGCCTGGGAAATTGACTGGGGTTTGATCGCAGAAACCTGTGGACTGTCCACATGACTGAGGTTTGATGGTTGAACCCTGTGGCATGGCAACATGATTGAGGTTTGATTGTGGAACCCTCAGGCTTGGGAACATGACTGAGGCTTGATGGTGGAACCCTGTGGCCTGGAAACAGGAATGACGTTTGATGGTGGAACCCTGCGGCCTGGCAACATGATTGAGGTTTGATTCTGGAAAACTGTGGCCTGGGAACATGACATCTATTTAGATTGTGGAATAGTGTGCCCTGGGAACCTGACTGAGCCTTGGTTCTGGAACTCTGTAGACTGGGAACATGACTGAGGTTTATTCTAGAACCCTGTAGCCTGGGAACATAACTGAGGATTGATTCTGGAACCCTGTGGCCTGGGAACATGACATCGGTGGATTCTGGAACCCTGTGGCCTGGGAACATGAGAACGGTTTGATTCTGGAACCCTGTGGCCTGGCAACATGACTGAGGCTTGATTCTGGAACCGTGTGGCTTCGGAAATTGACTGGGGTTTGATCGCAGAAACCTGTGGACTGTCCAAATGACTGAGGTTTGATGGTTGAACCCTGTGGCATGGCAACATGATTGAGGTTTGATTGTGGAACCCTCAGGCTTGGGAACGTGACTGAGGCTTGATGGTGGATCCCTGTGGCCTGGAAACAGGAATGACGTTTGATTGTGGAACCCTGCGGCCTGGCAACATGACTGAGGTTTGATTCTGGAAAACTGTGGCCTGGGAACATGACATCTGTTTAGATTGTGGAATAGTGTGCCCTGGGAACCTGACTGAGCCTTGGTTCTGGAACTCTGTGGACTGGGAACATGACTGAGGTTTATTCTAGAACCCTGTAGCCTGGGAACATAACTGAGGATTGATTCTGGAACCCTGTGGCCTGGGAACATGACATCGGTGGATTCTGGAACCCTGTGGCCTGGGAACATGAGAACGGTTTGATTCTGGAACCCTGTGGCCCGGCAACATGACTGAGGCTTGATTCTGGAACCCTGTGGCCTGGCAACATGACTGAGGCTTGATTCTGGAACCGTGTGGCCTGGGAACTTGACTGCTGTTTGATCGCAGAAACCTGTGGACTGTCCACATGACTGAGGGTTGATGGTGGAACCCTGTGCACTGGGAACATGACTGAGGCCTGATACTGGAACCCCGTGGCGTGGGAACATGCCATTGGTTTGATTCTGGAACCCTGTTTCCTGAGAACATGACTGAGGTTTGATGGTTGAACCCTGTGGCCTGGAAACAGGAATGACGTTTGATGGTGGAACCCTGCGGCCTGGCAACATGACTGAGGCTTGATTCTGGAACCGTGTGTCCTGGGAAATTGACTGGGGTTTGATCGCAGAAACCTGTGGACTGTCCATATGACTGAGGTTTGATGGTTGAAACCTGTGGCATGGCAAAATGATTGAGGTTTGATTGTGGAACCCTCAGGCTTGGGAACATGACTGAGGCTTGATGGTGGAACCCTCTGGCCTGGAAACAGGAATGAGGTTTGATGGTGGAACCCTACGGCCTGGCAACATGACTGAGGTTTGATTCTGGAAAACTGTGGCCTGGGAACATGACATCTGTTTAGATTGTGGAATAGTGTGCCCTGGGAACCTGACTGAGCCTTGGTTCTGGAACTCTGTGGACTGGGAACATGACAGAGGTTTATTCTAGAACCCTGTAGCCTGGGAACAGAACTGAGGATTGATTCTGGAACCCTGTGGCCTGGGAACATAACATCGGTGGATTCTGGAACCCTGTGGCCTGGGAACATGAGAACGGTTTGATTCTGGAACCCTGTGGCCTGGCAACACGGCTGAGGCTTGATTCTGGAACCCTGTGGCCTGGCAACATGACTGAGGCTTGATTCTGGAACCGTGTGGCCTGGGAACTTGACTGGGGTTTGATCGCAGAAACCTGTGGACTGTCCACATGACTGAGGTTTGATGGTGGAACCCTGTGCACTGGGAACATGACTGAGGCCTGATACTGGAAACCCGTGGCGTGGGAATATGTCATTGGTTTGATTCTGGAACCCTGTTTCCTGAGAACATGACTGAGGTTTGATGGTTGAACCCTGTGGCATGGCAACATGATTGAGGTTTGATTGTGGAACCCTCAGGCTTGGGAACATGACTGAGGCTTGATGGTGGAACCCTGTGGCCTGGAAACAGGAATGACGTTTGATGGTGGAACCCTGCGGCCTGGCAACATGACTGAGGTTTGATTCTGGAAATCTGTGGCCTGGGAACATGACATCTGTTTAGATTGTGGAATAGTGTGCCCTGGGAACCTGACTGAGCCTTGGTTCTGGAACTCTGTGGACTGGGAACATGACTGAGGTTTATTCTAGAACCCTGTAGCCTGGGAACATAACTGAGGATTGATTCTGGAACCCTGTGGCCTGGGAACATGACATCGGTGGATTCTGGAACCCTGTGGCCTGGGAACATGAGAACGGTTTGATTCTGGAAACCTGTGGCCTGGCAACATGACTGAGGCTTGATTCTGGAAACCTGTGGCCTGGCAACATGACTCAGGTTTGATTCTGGATCCCTGTGGCCTGGGAACATGACTGTGGCGTGATTCTGGAAAACTGTGGCCTGGGAAAATGACACCTGTTTAGATTCTGGAATAGTGTGCCCTGGGAACCTGACTGAGCCTTGGTTCTGGAACTCTGTGGACTGGGAACATGACTGAGGTTTATTCTAGAACCCTGTAGCCTGGGAACATAACTGAGGATTGATTCTGGAACCCTGTGGCCTGGGAACATGACATCGGTGGATTCTGGAACCCTGTGGCCTGGGAACATGAGAACGGTTTGATTCTGGAACCCTGTGGCCTGGCAACTTGACTGAGGCTTGATTCTGGAAACGTGTGGCCTGGGAACTTGACTGGGGTTTGATCGCAGAAACCTGTGGACTGTCCACATGACTGAGGTTTGATGGTGGAACCCTGTGCACTGGGAACATGACTGAGGCCTGATACTGGAACCCCGTGGCGTGGGAACATGCCATTGGTTTGATTCTGGAACCCTGTTTCCGGAGAACATGCCTGAGGTTTGATGGTTGAACCCTGTGGCATGGCAACATGATTGAGGTTTGATTGTGGAACCCTCAGGCTTGGGAACATGACTGAGGGTTGATGGTGGAACCCTGTGGCCTGGAAACAGGAATGACATTTGATGGTGGAACCCTACGGCCTGGTAACATGACTGAGGCTTGATTCTGGAACCGTGTGGCCTGGGAAATTGACTGGGGTTTGATCGCAGAAACCTGTGGACTGTCCACATGACTGAGGTTTGATGGTTGAACCCTGTGGCATGGCAACATGATTGAGGTTTGATTGTGGAACCCTCAGGCTTGGGAACATGACTGAGGCTTGATGGTGGAACCCTGTGGCCTGGAAACAGGAATGACGTTTGATGGTGGAACCCTGCGGCCTGGCAACATGATTGAGGTTTGATTCTGGAAAACTGTGGCCTGGGAACATGACATCTATTTAGATTGTGGAATAGTGTGCCCTGGGAACCTGACTGAGCCTTGGTTCTGGAACTCTGTGGACTGGGAACATGACTGAGGTTTATTCTAGAACCCTGTAGCCTGGGAACATAACTGAGGATTGATTCTGGAACCCTGTGGCCTGGGAACATGACATCGGTGGATTCTGGAACCCTGTGGCCTGGGAACATGAGAACGGTTTGATTCTGGAACCCTGTGGCCTGGCAACATGACTGAGGCTTGATTCTGGAACCGTGTGGCCTGGGAACTTGACTGGGGTTTGATCGCAGAAACCTGTGGACTGTCCAAATGACTGAGGTTTGATGGTTGAACCCTGTGGCATGGCAACATGATTGAGGTTTGATTGTGGAAACCTCAGGCTTGGGAACGTGACTGAGGCTTGATGGTGGATCCCTGTGGCCTGGAAACAGGAATGACGTTTGATTGTGGAACCCTGCGGCCTGGCAACATGACTGAGGTTTGATTCTGGAAAACTGTGGCCTGGGAACATGACATCTGTTTAGATTGTGGAATAGTGTGCCCTGGGAACCTGACTGAGCCTTGGTTCTGGAACTCTGTGGACTGGGAACATGACTGAGGTTTATTCTAGAACCCTGTAGCCTGGGAAAATAACTGAGGATTGATTCTGGAACCCTGTGGCCTGGGAACATGACATCGGTGGATTCTGTAACCCTGTGGCCTGGCAACATGACTGAGGCTTGATTCTGGAACCCTGTGGCCTGGCAACATGACTGAGGCTTGATTCTGGAACCGTGTGGCCTGGGAAATTGACTGGGGTTTGATCGCAGAAACCTGTGGACTGTCCACATGACTGAGGTTTGATGGTTGAACCCTGTGGCATGGCAACATGATTGAGGTTTGATTGTGGAAACCTCAGGCTTGGGAACATGACTGAGGCTTGATGGTGGAACCCTGTGGCCTGGAAAGAGGAATGACGTTTGATGGTGGAACCCTGCGGCCTGGCAACATGACTGAGGTTTGATTCTGGAAAACTGTGGCCTGGGAACATGACATCTGTTTAGATTGTGGAATAGTGTGCACTGGGAACCTGACTGAGCCTTGGTTCTGGAACTCTGTGGACTGGGAACATGACTGAGGTTTATTCTAGAACCCTGTAGCCTGGGAACATAACTGAGGATTGATTCTGGAACCCTGTGGCCTGGGAACATGACATCGGTGGATTCTGGAACCCTGTGGCCTGGGAACATGAGAACGGTTTGATTCTGGAACCCTGTGGCCTGGCAACATGACTGAGGCTTGATTCTGGAACCGTGTGGCCTGGGAACTTGACTGGGGTTTGATCGCAGAAACCTGTGGACTGTCCACATGACTGAGGTTTGATGGTGGAACCCTGTGCACTGGGAACATGACTGAGGCCTGATACTGGAACCCCGTGGCGTGGGAACATGCCATTGGTTTGATTCTGGAACCCTGTTTCCTGAGAACATGACTGAGGTTTGATGGTTGAACCCTGTCGCATGGCAACATGATTGAGGTTTGATTGTGGAACCCTCAGGCTTGGGAACATGACTGTGGCTTGATGGTGGAACCCTGTGGCCTGGAAACAGGAATGACGTTTGATGGTGGAACCCTGCGGCCTGGCAACATGACTGAGGTTTGATTCTGGAAAACTGTGGCCTGGGAACATGACATCTGTTTAGATTGTGGAATAGTGTGCCCTGGGAACCTGACTGAGCCTTGGTTCTGGAACTCTGTGGACTGGGAACATGACTGAGGTTTATTCTAGAACCCTGTACCCAGGGAACATAACTGAGGATTGATTCTGGAACCCTGTGGCCTGGGAACATGACATCGGTGGATTCTGGAACCCTGTGGCCTGGGAACATGACATCGGTGGATTCTGGAACCGTGTGGCCTGGGAACATGAGAACGGTTTGATTCTGGAACCCTGTGGCCTGGCAACATGACTGAGGCTTGATTCTGGAACCGTGTGTCCTGGGAACTTGACTGGGGTTTGATCGCAGAAACCTGTGGACTGTCCACATGACTGAGGTTTGATGGTGGAACCCTGTGCACTGGGAACATGACTGAGGCCTGATACTGGAACCCCGTGGCGTGGGAACATGTCATTGGTTTGATTCTGGAACCCTGTTTCCTGAGAACATGACTGAGGTTTGATGGTTGAACCCTGTGTCATGGCAACATGATTGAGGTTTGATTGTGGAACCCTCAGGCTTGGGAACATGACTGAGGCTTGATGGTGGAACCCTGTGGCCTGGAAACAGGAATGACGTTTGATGGTGGAACCCTGCGGCCTGGCAACATGACTGAGGTTTGATTCTGGAAAACTGTGGCCTGGGAAAATGACACCTGTTTAGATTGTGGAATAGTGTGCCCTGGGAACCTGACTGAGCCTTGGTTCTGGAACTCTGTGGACTGGGAACATGACTGAGGTTTATTCTAGAACCCTGTAGCCTGGGAATATAACTGAGGATTGATTCTGGAACCCTGTGGCCTGGGAACATGACATCGGTGGATTCTGGAACCCTGTGGCCTGGGAAGATGAGAACGGTTTGATTCTGGAACCCTGTGGCCTGGCAACATGACTGAGGCTTGATTCTGGAACCGTGTGGCCTGGGAACTTGACTGGGGTTTGATCGCAGAAACCTGTGGACTGTCCACATGACTGAGGTTTGATGGTGGAACCCTGTGCACTGGGAACATGACTGAGGCCTGATACTGGAAACCCGTGGCGTGGGAATATGTCATTGGTTTGATTCTGGAACCCTGTTTCCTGAGAACATGACTGAGGTTTGATGGTTGAACCCTGTGGCATGGCAACATGATTGAGGTTTGATTGTGGAACCCTCAGGCTTGGGAACATGACTGAGGCTTGATGGTGGAACCCTGTGGCCTGGAAACAGGAATGACGTTTGATGGTGGAACCCTGCGGCCTGGCAACATGACTGAGGTTTGATTCTGGAAATCTGTGGCCTGGGAACATGACATCTGTTTAGATTGTGGAATAGTGTGCCCTGGGAACCTGACTGAGCCTTGGTTCTGGAACTCTGTGGACTGGGAACATGACTGAGGTTTATTCTAGAACCCTGTAGCCTGGGAACATAACTGAGGATTGATTCTGGAACCCTGTGGCCTGGGAACATGACATCGGTGGATTCTGGAACCCTGTGGCCTGGGAACATGAGAACGGTTTGATTCTGGAAACCTGTGGCCTGGCAACATGACTGAGGCTTGATTCTGGAAACCTGTGGCCTGGCAACATGACTCAGGTTTGATTCTGGATCCCTGTGGCCTGGGAACATGACTGTGGCGTGATTCTGGAAAACTGTGGCCTGGGAAAATGACACCTGTTTAGATTCTGGAATAGTGTGCCCTGGGAACCTGACTGAGCCTTGGTTCTGGAACTCTGTGGACTGGGAACATGACTGAGGTTTATTCTAGAACCCTGTAGCCTGGGAACATAACTGAGGATTGATTCTGGAACCCTGTGGCCTGGGAACATGACATCGGTGGATTCTGGAACCCTGTGGCCTGGGAACATGAGAACGGTTTGATTCTGGAACCCTGTGGCCTGGCAACTTGACTGAGGCTTGATTCTGGAAACGTGTGGCCTGGGAACTTGACTGGGGTTTGATCGCAGAAACCTGTGGACTGTCCACATGACTGAGGTTTGATGGTGGAACCCTGTGCACTGGGAACATGACTGAGGCCTGATACTGGAACCCCGTGGCGTGGGAACATGCCATTGGTTTGATTCTGGAACCCTGTTTCCGGAGAACATGCCTGAGGTTTGATGGTTGAACCCTGTGGCATGGCAACATGATTGAGGTTTGATTGTGGAACCCTCAGGCTTGGGAACATGACTGAGGGTTGATGGTGGAACCCTGTGGCCTGGAAACAGGAATGACATTTGATGGTGGAACCCTACGGCCTGGTAACATGACTGAGGCTTGATTCTGGAACCGTGTGGCCTGGGAAATTGACTGGGGTTTGATCGCAGAAACCTGTGGACTGTCCACATGACTGAGGTTTGATGGTTGAACCCTGTGGCATGGCAACATGATTGAGGTTTGATTGTGGAACCCTCAGGCTTGGGAACATGACTGAGGCTTGATGGTGGAACCCTGTGGCCTGGAAACAGGAATGACGTTTGATGGTGGAACCCTGCGGCCTGGCAACATGATTGAGGTTTGATTCTGGAAAACTGTGGCCTGGGAACATGACATCTATTTAGATTGTGGAATAGTGTGCCCTGGGAACCTGACTGAGCCTTGGTTCTGGAACTCTGTGGACTGGGAACATGACTGAGGTTTATTCTAGAACCCTGTAGCCTGGGAACATAACTGAGGATTGATTCTGGAACCCTGTGGCCTGGGAACATGACATCGGTGGATTCTGGAACCCTGTGGCCTGGGAACATGAGAACGGTTTGATTCTGGAACCCTGTGGCCTGGCAACATGACTGAGGCTTGATTCTGGAACCGTGTGGCCTGGGAACTTGACTGGGGTTTGATCGCAGAAACCTGTGGACTGTCCAAATGACTGAGGTTTGATGGTTGAACCCTGTGGCATGGCAACATGATTGAGGTTTGATTGTGGAAACCTCAGGCTTGGGAACGTGACTGAGGCTTGATGGTGGATCCCTGTGGCCTGGAAACAGGAATGACGTTTGATTGTGGAACCCTGCGGCCTGGCAACATGACTGAGGTTTGATTCTGGAAAACTGTGGCCTGGGAACATGACATCTGTTTAGATTGTGGAATAGTGTGCCCTGGGAACCTGACTGAGCCTTGGTTCTGGAACTCTGTGGACTGGGAACATGACTGAGGTTTATTCTAGAACCCTGTAGCCTGGGAAAATAACTGAGGATTGATTCTGGAACCCTGTGGCCTGGGAACATGACATCGGTGGATTCTGTAACCCTGTGGCCTGGCAACATGACTGAGGCTTGATTCTGGAACCCTGTGGCCTGGCAACATGACTGAGGCTTGATTCTGGAACCGTGTGGCCTGGGAAATTGACTGGGGTTTGATCGCAGAAACCTGTGGACTGTCCACATGACTGAGGTTTGATGGTTGAACCCTGTGGCATGGCAACATGATTGAGGTTTGATTGTGGAAACCTCAGGCTTGGGAACATGACTGAGGCTTGATGGTGGAACCCTGTGGCCTGGAAAGAGGAATGACGTTTGATGGTGGAACCCTGCGGCCTGGCAACATGACTGAGGTTTGATTCTGGAAAACTGTGGCCTGGGAACATGACATCTGTTTAGATTGTGGAATAGTGTGCACTGGGAACCTGACTGAGCCTTGGTTCTGGAACTCTGTGGACTGGGAACATGACTGAGGTTTATTCTAGAACCCTGTAGCCTGGGAACATAACTGAGGATTGATTCTGGAACCCTGTGGCCTGGGAACATGACATCGGTGGATTCTGGAACCCTGTGGCCTGGGAACATGAGAACGGTTTGATTCTGGAACCCTGTGGCCTGGCAACATGACTGAGGCTTGATTCTGGAACCGTGTGGCCTGGGAACTTGACTGGGGTTTGATCGCAGAAACCTGTGGACTGTCCACATGACTGAGGTTTGATGGTGGAACCCTGTGCACTGGGAACATGACTGAGGCCTGATACTGGAACCCCGTGGCGTGGGAACATGCCATTGGTTTGATTCTGGAACCCTGTTTCCTGAGAACATGACTGAGGTTTGATGGTTGAACCCTGTCGCATGGCAACATGATTGAGGTTTGATTGTGGAACCCTCAGGCTTGGGAACATGACTGTGGCTTGATGGTGGAACCCTGTGGCCTGGAAACAGGAATGACGTTTGATGGTGGAACCCTGCGGCCTGGCAACATGACTGAGGTTTGATTCTGGAAAACTGTGGCCTGGGAACATGACATCTGTTTAGATTGTGGAATAGTGTGCCCTGGGAACCTGACTGAGCCTTGGTTCTGGAACTCTGTGGACTGGGAACATGACTGAGGTTTATTCTAGAACCCTGTACCCAGGGAACATAACTGAGGATTGATTCTGGAACCCTGTGGCCTGGGAACATGACATCGGTGGATTCTGGAACCCTGTGGCCTGGGAACATGACATCGGTGGATTCTGGAACCGTGTGGCCTGGGAACATGAGAACGGTTTGATTCTGGAACCCTGTGGCCTGGCAACATGACTGAGGCTTGATTCTGGAACCGTGTGTCCTGGGAACTTGACTGGGGTTTGATCGCAGAAACCTGTGGACTGTCCACATGACTGAGGTTTGATGGTGGAACCCTGTGCACTGGGAACATGACTGAGGCCTGATACTGGAACCCCGTGGCGTGGGAACATGTCATTGGTTTGATTCTGGAACCCTGTTTCCTGAGAACATGACTGAGGTTTGATGGTTGAACCCTGTGTCATGGCAACATGATTGAGGTTTGATTGTGGAACCCTCAGGCTTGGGAACATGACTGAGGCTTGATGGTGGAACCCTGTGGCCTGGAAACAGGAATGACGTTTGATGGTGGAACCCTGCGGCCTGGCAACATGACTGAGGTTTGATTCTGGAAAACTGTGGCCTGGGAAAATGACACCTGTTTAGATTGTGGAATAGTGTGCCCTGGGAACCTGACTGAGCCTTGGTTCTGGAACTCTGTGGACTGGGAACATGACTGAGGTTTATTCTAGAACCCTGTAGCCTGGGAATATAACTGAGGATTGATTCTGGAACCCTGTGGCCTGGGAACATGACATCGGTGGATTCTGGAACCCTGTGGCCTGGGAAGATGAGAACGGTTTGATTCTGGAACCCTGTGGCCTGGCAACATGACTGAGGCTTGATTCTGGAACCGTGTGGCCTGGGAACTTGACTGGGGTTTGATCGCAGAAACCTGTGGACTGTCCACATGACTGAGGTTTGATGGTGGAACCCTGTGCACTGGGAACATGACTGAGGCCTGATACTGGAAACCCGTGGCGTGGGAATATGTCATTGGTTTGATTCTGGAACCCTGTTTCCTGAGAACATGACTGAGGTTTGATGGTTGAACCCTGTGGCATGGCAACATGATTGAGGTTTGATTGTGGAACCCTCAGGCTTGGGAACATGACTGAGGCTTGATGGTGGAACCCTGTGGCCTGGAAACAGGAATGACGTTTGATGGTGGAACCCTGCGGCCTGGCAACATGACTGAGGTTTGATTCTGGAAATCTGTGGCCTGGGAACATGACATCTGTTTAGATTGTGGAATAGTGTGCCCTGGGAACCTGACTGAGCCTTGGTTCTGGAACTCTGTGGACTGGGAACATGACTGAGGTTTATTCTAGAACCCTGTAGCCTGGGAACATAACTGAGGATTGATTCTGGAACCCTGTGGCCTGGGAACATGACATCGGTGGATTCTGGAACCCTGTGGCCTGGGAACATGAGAACGGTTTGATTCTGGAAACCTGTGGCCTGGCAACATGACTGAGGCTTGATTCTGGAAACCTGTGGCCTGGCAACATGACTCAGGTTTGATTCTGGATCCCTGTGGCCTGGGAACATGACTGTGGCGTGATTCTGGAAAACTGTGGCCTGGGAAAATGACACCTGTTTAGATTGTGGAATAGTGTGCCCTGGGAACCTGACTGAGCCTTGGTTCTGGAACTCTGTGGACTGGGAACATGACTGAGGTTTATTCTAGAACCCTGTAGCCTGGGAACATAACTGAGGATTGATTCTGGAACCCTGTGGCCTGGGAACATGACATCGGTGGATTCTGGAACCCTGTGGCCTGGGAACATGAGAACGGTTTGATTCTGGAACCCTGTGGCCTGGCAACTTGACTGAGGCTTGATTCTGGAAACGTGTGGCCTGGGAACTTGACTGGGGTTTGATCGCAGAAACCTGTGGACTGTCCACATGACTGAGGTTTGATGGTGGAACCCTGTGCACTGGGAATATGACTGAGGCCTGATACTGGAACCCCGTGGCGTGGGAACATGCCATTGGTTTGATTCTGGAACCCTGTTTCCGGAGAACATGCCTGAGGTTTGATGGTTGAACCCTGTGGCATGGCAACATGATTGAGGTTTGATTGTGGAACCCTCAGGCTTGGGAACATGACTGAGGGTTGATGGTGGAACCCTGTGGCCTGGAAACAGGAATGACATTTGATGGTGGAACCCTACGGCCTGGTAACATGACTGAGGCTTGATTCTGGAACCGTGTGGCCTGGGAAATTGACTGGGGTTTGATCGCAGAAACCTGTGGACTGTCCACATGACTGAGGTTTGATGGTTGAACCCTGTGGCATGGCAACATGATTGAGGTTTGATTGTGGAACCCTCAGGCTTGGGAACATGACTGAGGCTTGATGGTGGAACCCTGTGGCCTGGAAACAGGAATGACGTTTGATGGTGGAACCCTGCGGCCTGGCAACATGATTGAGGTTTGATTCTGGAAAACTGTGGCCTGGGAACATGACATCTATTTAGATTGTGGAATAGTGTGCCCTGGGAACCTGACTGAGCCTTGGTTCTGGAACTCTGTGGACTGGGAACATGACTGAGGTTTATTCTAGAACCCTGTAGCCTGGGAACATAACTGAGGATTGATTCTGGAACCCTGTGGCCTGGGAACATGACATCGGTGGATTCTGGAACCCTGTGGCCTGGGAACATGAGAACGGTTTGATTCTGGAACCCTGTGGCCTGGCAACATGACTGAGGCTTGATTCTGGAACCGTGTGGCCTGGGAACTTGACTGGGGTTTGATCGCAGAAACCTGTGGACTGTCCAAATGACTGAGGTTTGATGGTTGAACCCTGTGGCATGGCAACATGATTGAGGTTTGATTGTGGAAACCTCAGGCTTGGGAACGTGACTGAGGCTTGATGGTGGATCCCTGTGGCCTGGAAACAGGAATGACGTTTGATTGTGGAACCCTGCGGCCTGGCAACATGACTGAGGTTTGATTCTGGAAAACTGTGGCCTGGGAACATGACATCTGTTTAGATTGTGGAATAGTGTGCCCTGGGAACCTGACTGAGCCTTGGTTCTGGAACTCTGTGGACTGGGAACATGACTGAGGTTTATTCTAGAACCCTGTAGCCTGGGAAAATAACTGAGGATTGATTCTGGAACCCTGTGGCCTGGGAACATGACATCGGTGGATTCTGTAACCCTGTGGCCTGGCAACATGACTGAGGCTTGATTCTGGAACCCTGTGGCCTGGCAACATGACTGAGGCTTGATTCTGGAACCGTGTGGCCTGGGAAATTGACTGGGGTTTGATCGCAGAAACCTGTGGACTGTCCACATGACTGAGGTTTGATGGTTGAACCCTGTGGCATGGCAACATGATTGAGGTTTGATTGTGGAAACCTCAGGCTTGGGAACATGACTGAGGCTTGATGGTGGAACCCTGTGGCCTGGAAAGAGGAATGACGTTTGATGGTGGAACCCTGCGGCCTGGCAACATGACTGAGGTTTGATTCTGGAAAACTGTGGCCTGGGAACATGACATCTGTTTAGATTGTGGAATAGTGTGCACTGGGAACCTGACTGAGCCTTGGTTCTGGAACTCTGTGGACTGGGAACATGACTGAGGTTTATTCTAGAACCCTGTAGCCTGGGAACATAACTGAGGATTGATTCTGGAACCCTGTGGCCTGGGAACATGACATCGGTGGATTCTGGAACCCTGTGGCCTGGGAACATGAGAACGGTTTGATTCTGGAACCCTGTGGCCTGGCAACATGACTGAGGCTTGATTCTGGAACCGTGTGGCCTGGGAACTTGACTGGGGTTTGATCGCAGAAACCTGTGGACTGTCCACATGACTGAGGTTTGATGGTGGAACCCTGTGCACTGGGAACATGACTGAGGCCTGATACTGGAACCCCGTGGCGTGGGAACATGCCATTGGTTTGATTCTGGAACCCTGTTTCCTGAGAACATGACTGAGGTTTGATGGTTGAACCCTGTCGCATGGCAACATGATTGAGGTTTGATTGTGGAACCCTCAGGCTTGGGAACATGACTGTGGCTTGATGGTGGAACCCTGTGGCCTGGAAACAGGAATGACGTTTGATGGTGGAACCCTGCGGCCTGGCAACATGACTGAGGTTTGATTCTGGAAAACTGTGGCCTGGGAACATGACATCTGTTTAGATTGTGGAATAGTGTGCCCTGGGAACCTGACTGAGCCTTGGTTCTGGAACTCTGTGGACTGGGAACATGACTGAGGTTTATTCTAGAACCCTGTACCCAGGGAACATAACTGAGGATTGATTCTGGAACCCTGTGGCCTGGGAACATGACATCGGTGGATTCTGGAACCCTGTGGCCTGGGAACATGACATCGGTGGATTCTGGAACCGTGTGGCCTGGGAACATGAGAACGGTTTGATTCTGGAACCCTGTGGCCTGGCAACATGACTGAGGCTTGATTCTGGAACCGTGTGTCCTGGGAACTTGACTGGGGTTTGATCGCAGAAACCTGTGGACTGTCCACATGACTGAGGTTTGATGGTGGAACCCTGTGCACTGGGAACATGACTGAGGCCTGATACTGGAACCCCGTGGCGTGGGAACATGTCATTGGTTTGATTCTGGAACCCTGTTTCCTGAGAACATGACTGAGGTTTGATGGTTGAACCCTGTGTCATGGCAACATGATTGAGGTTTGATTGTGGAACCCTCAGGCTTGGGAACATGACTGAGGCTTGATGGTGGAACCCTGTGGCCTGGAAACAGGAATGACGTTTGATGGTGGAACCCTGCGGCCTGGCAACATGACTGAGGTTTGATTCTGGAAAACTGTGGCCTGGGAAAATGACACCTGTTTAGATTGTGGAATAGTGTGCCCTGGGAACCTGACTGAGCCTTGGTTCTGGAACTCTGTGGACTGGGAACATGACTGAGGTTTATTCTAGAACCCTGTAGCCTGGGAATATAACTGAGGATTGATTCTGGAACCCTGTGGCCTGGGAACATGACATCGGTGGATTCTGGAACCCTGTGGCCTGGGAAGATGAGAACGGTTTGATTCTGGAACCCTGTGGCCTGGCAACATGACTGAGGCTTGATTCTGGAACCGTGTGGCCTGGGAACTTGACTGGGGTTTGATCGCAGAAACCTGTGGACTGTCCACATGACTGAGGTTTGATGGTGGAACCCTGTGCACTGGGAACATGACTGAGGCCTGATACTGGAACCCCGTGGCGTGGGATCATGCCATTGGTTTGATTCTGGAACCCTGTTTCCGGAGAACATGACTGAGGTTTGATGGTTGAACCCTGTGGCATGGCAACATGATTGAGGTTTGATTGTGGAATCCTCAGGCTTGGGAACATGACTGAGGGTTGATGGTGGAACCCTGTGGCCTGGAAACAGGAATGACATTTGATGGTGGAACCCTACGGCCTGGTAACATGACTGAGGCTTGATTCTGGAACCGTGTGGACTGGGAAATTGACTGGGGTTTGATCGCAGAAACCTGTGGACTGTCCACATGACTGAGGTTTGATGGTTGAACCCTGTGGCATGGCAACATGATTGAGGTTTGATTGTGGAACCCTCAGGCTTGGGAACATGACTGAGGCTTGATGGTGGAACCCTGTGGCCTGGAAACAGTAATGACGTTTGATGGTGGAACCCTGCGGCCTGGCAACATAATTGAGGTTTGATTCTGGAAAACTGTGGCCTGGGAACATGACATCTGTTTAGATTGTGGAATAGTGTGCCCTGGGAACCTGACTGAGCCTTGGTTCTGGAACTCTGTGGACTGGGAACATGACTGAGGTTTATTCTAGAACCCTGTAGCCTGGGAACATAACTGAGGATTGATTCTGGAACCCTGTGGCCTGGGAACATGACATCGGTGGATTCTGGAACCCTGTGGCCTGGGAACATGAGAACGGTTTGATTCTGGAACCCTGTGGCCTGGCAACATGACTGAGGCTTGATTCTGGAACCCTGTGGCCTGGCAACATGACTGAGGCTTGATTCTGGAACCCTGTGGCCTGGCAACATGACTCAGGTTTGATTCTGGATCCCTGTGGCCTGGGAACATGACTGAGGCGTGATTCTGGAACCCTGTGGCCTGGGAACATGACACCTGTTTAGATTCTGGAATAGTGTGCCCTGGGAACCTGACTGAGCCTTGGTTCTGGAACTCTGTGGACTGGGAACATGACTGAGGTTTATTCTAGAACCCTGTAGCCTGGGAACATAACTGAGGATTGATTCTGGAACCCTGTGGCCTGGGAACATGACATCGGTGGATTCTGGAACCCTGTGGCCTGGGAACATGAGAACGGTTTGATTCTGGAACCCTGTGGCCTGGCAACTTGACTGAGGCTTGATTCTGGAAACGTGTGGCCTGGGAACTTGACTGGGGTTTGATCGCAGAAACCTGTGGACTGTCCACATGACTGAGGTTTGATGGTGGAACCCTGTGCACTGGGAACATGACTGAGGCCTGATACTGGAACCCCGTGGCGTGGGAACATGCCATTGGTTTGATTCTGGAACCCTGTTTCCGGAGAACATGCCTGAGGTTTGATGGTTGAACCCTGTGGCATGGCAACATGATTGAGGTTTGATTGTGGAACCCTCAGGCTTGGGAACATGACTGAGGGTTGATGGTGGAACCCTGTGGCCTGGAAACAGGAATGACATTTGATGGTGGAACCCTACGGCCTGGTAACATGACTGAGGCTTGATTCTGGAACCGTGTGGCCTGGGAAATTGACTGGGGTTTGATCGCAGAAACCTGTGGACTGTCCACATGACTGAGGTTTGATGGTTGAACCCTGTGGCATGGCAACATGATTGAGGTTTGATTGTGGAACCCTCAGGCTTGGGAACATGACTGAGGCTTGATGGTGGAACCCTGTGGCCTGGAAACAGGAATGACGTTTGATGGTGGAACCCTGCGGCCTGGCAACATGATTGAGGTTTGATTCTGGAAAACTGTGGCCTGGGAACATGACATCTGTTTAGATTGTGGAATAGTGTGCCCTGGGAACCTGACTGAGCCTTGGTTCTGGAACTCTGTGGACTGGGAACATGACTGAGGTTTATTCTAGAACCCTGTAGCCTGGGAACATAACTGAGGATTGATTCTGGAACCCTGTGGCCTGGGAACATGACATCGGTGGATTCTGGAACCCTGTGGCCTGGGAACATGAGAACGGTTTGATTCTGGAACCCTGTGGCCTGGCAACATGACTGAGGCTTGATTCTGGAACCGTGTGGCCTGGCAACATGACTGAGGCTTGATTCTGGAACCGTGTGGCCTGGGAACTTGACTGGGGTTTGATCGCAGAAACCTGTGGACTGGCCACATGACTGAGGTTTGATGGTGGAACCCTGTGCACTGGGAACATGACTGAGGCCTGATACAGGAACCCCGTGGCGTGGGAACATGCCATTGGTTTGATTCTGGAACCCTGTTTCCTGAGAACATGACTGAGGTTTGATGGTTGAACCCTGTGGCATGGCAACATGACTGAGGTTTGATTCTGGAAAACTGTGGCCTGGGAACATGACATCTGTTTAGATTGTGGAATAGTGTGCCCTGGGAACCTGACTGAGCCTTGCTTCTGGAACTCTGTGGACTGGGAACATGACTGAGGTTTATTCTAGAACCCTGTAGCCTGGGAATATAACTGAGGATTGATTCTGGAACTCTGTGGCCTGGGAACATGACATCGGTGGATTCTGGAACCCTGTGGCCTGGGAACATGAGAACGGTTTGATTCTGGAACCCTGTGGCCTGGCAACATGACTGAGGCTTGATTCTGGAACCGTGTGGCCTGGGAACTTGACTGGGGTTTGATCGCAGAAACTTGTGGACTGTCCACATGACTGATGTTTGATGGTGGAACCCTGTGCACTGGGAACATGACTGAGGCCTGATACTGGAACCCCGTGGCTTGGGAACATGCCATTGGTTTGATTCTGGAACCCTGTTTCCTGAGAACATGACTGAGGTTTGATGGTTGAACCCTGTGGCATGGCAACATGATTGAGGTTTGATTGTGGAACCCTCAGGCTTGGGAACATGACTGAGGCTTGATGGTGGAACCCTGTGGCCTGGAAACAGGAATGACGTTTGATGGTGGAACCCTGCGGCCTGGCAACATGACTGAGGTTTGATTCTGGAAAACTGTGGCCTGGGAACATGACATCTGTTTAGATTGTGGAATAGTGTGCCCTGGGAACCTGACTGAGCCTTGGTTCTGGAACTCTGTGGACTGGGAACATGACTGAGGTTTATTCTAGAACCCTGTAGCCTGGGAACATAACTGAGGATTGATTCTGGAACCGTGTGGCCTGGGAAATTGACTGGGGTTTGATCGCAGAAACCTGTGGACTGTCCACATGACTGAGGTTTGATGGTTGAACCCTGTGGCATGGCAACATGATTGAGGTGTGATTGTGGAAACCTCAGGCTTGGGAACATGACTGAGGCTTGATGGTGGAACCCTGTGGCCTGGAAAGAGGAATGACGTTTGATGGTGGAACCCTGCGGCCTGGCAACATGACTGAGGTTTGATTCTGGAAAACTGTGGCCTGGGAACATGACATCTGTTTAGATTGTGGAATAGTGTGCCCTGGGAACCTGACTGAGCCTTGGTTTTGGAACTCTGTGGACTGGGAACATGACAGAGGTTTATTCTAGAACCCTGTAGACTGGGAACATAACTGAGGATTGATTCTGGAACCCTGTGGCCTGGGAACATGACATCGGTGGATTCTGGAACCCTGTGGCCTGGGAACATGAGAACGGTTTGATTCTGGAACCCTGTGGCCTGGCAACATGACTGAGGCTTGATTCTGGAACCCTCTGGCCTGGCAACATGACTGAGGCTTGATTCTGGAACCCTGTTTCCTGGCAACATGACTGAGGTTTGATTCTGGAAAACTGTGGTCTGGGAATACGACATCTGTTTAGATTGTGGAATAGTGTGCCCTGGGAACCTGACTGAGCCTTCTTCTGGAACTCTGTGGACTGGGAACATGACTGAGGTTTATTCTAGAACCCTGTAGCCTGGGAACATAACTGAGGATTGATTCTGGAACCCTGTGGCCTGGGAACATGACATCGGTGGATTCTGGAACCCTGTGGCCTGGGAACATGAGAACGGTTTGATTCTGGAACCCTGTGGCCTGGCAACATGACTGAGGCTTGATTCTGGAACCCTGTGGCCTGGCAACATGACTGAGGCTTGATTCTGGAGCCGTGTGGCCTGGGAACTTGACTGGGGTTTGATTGCAGAAACCTGTGGACTGGCCACATGACTGAGGTTTGATGGTGGAACCCTGTGCACTGGGAACATGACTGAGGCCTGATACTGGAATCCCGTGGCGTGGGAACATGCCATTGGTTTGATTCTGGAACCCTGTTTCCTGAGAACATGACTGAGGTTTGATGGTTGAACCCTGTGGCATGGCAACATGATTGAGGTTTGATTGTGGAACCCTCAGGCTTGGGAAGATGACTGAGGCTTAATGGTGGAACACTGTGGCCTGGAAAAAGGAATGAGGTTTGATGGTGGAACCCTGTGGCCTGGCAACATGACTGAGGTTTGATTCTGGAAAACTGTGGCCTGGGAACATGACTGAGGCCTGATTCTGGAAAACTGTGGCCTGGGAACATGACATCTGTTTAGATTGTGGAATAGTGTGCCCTGGGAACCTGACTGAGCCTTGGTTCTGGAAATCTGTGGACTGGGAACATGACTGAGGTTTATTCTAGAACCCTGTAGCCTGGGAACATAACTGAGGATTGATTCTGGAACCCTGTGGCCTGGGAACATGACATCGGTCGATTCTGGAACCCTGTGGTCTGGGAACAGGAGAACGGTTTGATTCTGGAACCCTGTGGCCTGGCAACATGACTGAGGCTTGATTCTGGAACCCTGTGGCCTGGGAAATTGACTGGGGTTTAATCGCAGAAACCTGTGGACTGTCCACATGACTGAGGTTTGATGGTGGAACCCTGTGCACTGGGAACATGACTGAGGCCTGATACTGGAACCCCGTGGCGTGGGAACTTGCAATTGGTTTAATTCTGGAACCCTGTTTCCTGAAAACATGACTGAGGTTTGATGGTTGAACCCTGTGGCATGGCAACATGATTGAGGTTTGATTGTGGAACCCTCAGGTTTGGGAAGATGACTGAGGCTTAATGGTGGAACACTGTGGCCTGGAAACAGGAATGAGGTTTGATGGTGGAACCCTGTGGCCTGGCAACATGAATGAGGTTTGATTCTGGAAAACTGTGGCCTGGGAACATGACATCTGTTTAGATTGTGGAATAGTGTGCCCTGGGAACCTGACTGAGCCTTGGTTTTGGAACTCTGTGGAATGGGAACATGACTGAGGTTTATTCTAGAACCCTGTAGCCTGGGAACATAACTGAGGATTGATTCTGGAACCCTGTGGCCTGGGAACATGACATCGGTGGATTCTGGAACCCTGTGGCCTGGGAACATGAGAACGGTTTGATTCTGGAACCCTGTGGCCTGGCAACATGATTGAGGCTTGATTCTGGAACCCTGTGGCCTGGCAACATGACTGAGGCTTGATTCTGGAACCCTGTGGCCTGGCAACATGACTGAGGCTTGATTCTGAAAAACTGTGGCCTGGCAACATGACATCTGTTTAGATTGTGGAATAGTGTGCCCTGGGAACCTGACTGAGCCTTGGTTCTGGAACTCTGTGGACTGGGAACATGACTGAGGTTTATTCTAGAACCCTGTAGCCTGGGAACATAACTGAGGATTGATTCTGGAACGCTGTGGCCTGGGAACATGACATCGGTGGATTCTGGAACCCTGTGGCCTGGGAACGTGAGAACGGTTTGATTCTGGAAGCCTGTGGCCTGGAAACAGGAATGAGGTTTGATGGTTGGACCCTGTGGCCTGGCAACATGACTGAGGCTTGATTCTGGAAAACTGTGGAAGGGAACATGACATCTGTTTAGATTGTGGAATAGTGTGCCCTGGGAACCTGACTGAGCCTTGGTTCTGGAACTCTGTGGACTGGGAACATGACTGAGGTTTATTCTAGAACCCTGTAGCCTGGGAACATAACTGAGGATTGATTCTGGAACCCTGTGGCCTGGGAACATGACATCGGTGGATTCTGGAACCCTGTGGCCTGGGAACATGAAAACGGTTTGATTCTGGAACCCTGCGGCCTGGCAACATGACTGAGGCTTGATTCTGGAACCCTGTGGCCTGGCAACATGACTGAGGCTTGATTCTGGAGCCGTGTGGCCTGGAAACTTGACTGGGGTTTGATTGCAGAAACCTGTGGACTGGCCACATGACTGAGGTTTGATGGTGGAACCCTGTGCACTGGGAACATGACTGAGGCCTGATACTGGAATCCCGTGGCGTGGGAACATGCCATTGGTTTGATTCTGGAACCCTGTTTCCTGAGAACATGACTGAGGTTTGATGGTTGAACCCTGTGGCATGGCAACATGATTGAGGTTTGATTGTGGAACCCTCAGGCTTGGGAAGATGACTGAGGCTTAATGGTGGAACACTGTGGCCTGGAAAATGGAATGAGGTTTGATGGTGGAACCCTGTGGCCTGGCAACATGACTGAGGTTTGATTCTGGAAAACTGTGGCCTGGGAACATGACATCTGTTTAGATTGTGGAATAGTGTGTCTTGGAACCTGACTGAGCTTTGGTTCTGGAACTCTGTGGACTGGGAACATGACTGAGGTTTATTCTAGAACCCTGTAGCCTGGGGACATAACTGAGGATTGATTTTGGAACCCTGTGGCCTGGGAACATGACATCGGTGGATTCTGGAAACCTGTGGCCTGGGAACATGAGAACGGTTTGATTTTGGAACCCTGTGGCCTGGCAACATGACTGAGGCTTGATTCTGGAACCCTGTGGTCTGGCAACATGACTGAGGCTTGATTCTGGAACCCTGTTTCCTGGCAACATGACTGAGGTTTGATTCTGGAAAACTGTGGTCTGGGAATACGACATCTGTTTAGATTGTGGAATAGTGTGCCCTGGGAACCTGACTGAGCCTTGGTTCTGGAACTCTGTGGACTGGGAACATGACTGAGGTTTCTTCTAGAACCCTGTGGCCTGGGAACATGAGAACGGTTTGATTCTGGAACCCTGTGGCCTGGCCACATGACTGAGGTTTGATTCTGGATTCCTGTGGCCTGGGAACATGACTGAGGCCTGATTCTGGAAAACTGTGGCCTGGGAACATGACATCTGTTTAGATTGTGGAATAGTGTGCCCTGGGAACCTGACTGAGCCTTGGTTCTGGAAATCTGTGGACTGGGAACATGACTGAGGTTTATTCTAGAACCCTGTAGCCTGGGAACATAACTGAGGATTGATTCTGGAACCCTGTGGCCTGGGAACATGACATCGGTCGATTCTGGAACCCTGTGGTCTGGGAACAGGAGAACGGTTTGATTCTGGAACCCTGTGGCCTGGCAACATGACTGAGGCTTGATTCTGGAACCCTGTGGCCTGGCAAAATGACTGAGGCTTGATTCTGGAACCATGTGGCCTGGGAAATTGACTGGGGTTTAATCGCAGAAACCTGTGGACTGTCCACATGACTGAGGTTTGATGGTGGAACCCTGTGCACTGGGAACATGACTGAGGCCTGATACTGGAACCCCGTGGCGTGGGAACATGCCATTGGTTTGATTCTGGAACCCTGTTTCCCTAGAACATGACTGAGGTTTGATGGTTGAACTCTGTGGCATGGCAACATGATTGAGGTTTGATTTTGGAACCCTCAGGCTTGGGAACATGACTGAGGCTTAATGGTGGAACACTGTGGCCTGGAAACAGGAATGAGGTTTGATGGTGGAACCCTGTGGCCTGGCAACATGACTGAGGCTTGATTCTGGAACCGTGTGGCCTGGGAACTTGACTGGGGTTTAATCGCAGAAACCTGTGGACTGTCCACATGACTGAGGTTTGATGGTGGAACCCTGTTCACTGGGAACATGACTGAGGCCTGATACTAGAACCCCGTGGCGTGGGAACATGCCATTGGTTTGATTCTGGAACCCTGTTTCCTGAGAACATGACTGAGGTTTGATGGTTGAACTCTGTGGCATGGCAACATGATTGAGGTTTGATAGTGGAAACCTCAGGCTTGGGAACATGACTAAGGATTAATGGTGGAACACTGTAGCCTGGAAACAGGAATGAGGTTTGATGGTGGATCCCTGTGCCCTGGCAACATGACTGAGTTTTGATTCTGGAAAACTGTGGCCTGGGAACATGACATCTGTTTAGATTGTGGAATAGTGTGCACTGGGAACCTGACTGAGCCTTGGTTCTGGAACTCTGTGGACTGGGAACATGACTGAGGTTTATTCTAGAACCCTGTAGCCTGGGAACATAACTGAGGATTGATTCTGGAACCCTATGGCCTGGGAACATGACATCGGTGGATTCAGGAAACCTGTGGCCTGGGAACATGAGAACGGTTTGATTCTGGAAGCCTGTGGCCTGGCAACATGACTGAGGCTTGATTCTGGAACCCTCTGGCCTGGCAACATGACTGAGGCTTGATTCTGGAACCCTGTTTCCTGGCAACATGACTGAGGTTTGATTCTGGAAAACTGTGGTCTGGGAATACGACATCTGTTTAGATTGTGGAATAGTGTGCCCTGGGAACCTGACTGAGCCTTGGTTCTGGAACTCTGTGGACTGGGAACATGACTGAGGTTTCTTCTAGAACCCTGTGGCCTGGGAACATGAGAACGGTTTGATTCTGGAACCCTGTGGCCTGGCAACATGACTGAGGCTTGATTCTGGAACCGTGTGGCCTGGGAACTTGACTGGGGTTTGATCGCAGAAACCTGTGGACTGGCCACATGACTGAGGTTTGATGGTGGAACCCTGTGGCCTGGCAACATGACTGAGGTTTGATTCTGGAAAACTGTGGCCTGGATACATGACTGAGGTCTGATTCTGGAAAACTGTGGCCTGGGAACATGACATCTGTTTAGATTGTGGAATAGTGTGCCCTGGGAACCTGACTGAGCCTTGGTTCTGGAACTCTGTGGACTGGGAACATGACTGAGGTTTATTCTAGAACCCTGTAGCCTGGGAACATAACTGAGGATTGATTCTGGAACCCTGTGGCCTGGGAACATGACATCGGTGGATTCTGGAACCCTGTGGCCTGGGAACATGAGAACGGTTTGATTCTGGAACCCTGTGGCCTGGCAACATTCCTGAGGCTTGATTCTGGAACCCTGTGGCCTGGCCACATGACTGAGGTTTGATTCTGGATTCCTGTGGCCTGGGAACATGACTGAGGCCTGATTCTGGAAAACTGTGGCCTGGGAACATGACATCTGTTTAGATTGTGGAATAGTGTGCCCTGGGAACCTGACTGAGCCTTGGTTCCGGAAATCTGTGGACTGGGAACATGACTGAGGTTTATTCTAGAACCCTGTAGCCTGGTAACATAACTGAGGATTGATTCTGGAACCCTGTGGCCTGGGAACATGACATCGGTGGATTCTGGAAACCTGTGGTCTGGGAACATGAGAACGGTTTGATTCTGGAACCCTGTGGCCTGGCAACATGACTGAGGCTTGATTCTGGAACCCTGTGGCCTGGCAACATGACTGAGGCTTGATTCTGGAACCGTGTGGCCTGGGAACTTGACTGGGGTTTAATCGCAGAAACCTGTGGACTGTCCACATGACTGAGATTTGATGGTGGAACCCTGTGCACTGGGAACATGACTGAGGCCTGATACTGGAACTCCGTGGCGTGGGAACATGCCATTGGTTTGATTCTGGAACCCTGTTTCCTGAGAACATGACTGAGGTTTGATGGTTGAACTCTGTGGCATGGCAACATGATTGAGGTTTGATTTTGGAACCCCCAGGCTTGGGAACATGACTGAGGCTTAATGGTGGAACACTGTGGCCTGGAAACAGGAATGAGGTTTGATGGTGGAACCCTGTGGCCTGGCAACATGACTGAGGCTTGATTCTGGAACCGTGTGGCCTGGGAACTTGACTGGGGTTTAATCGCAGAAACCTGTGGACTGTCCACATGACTGAGGTTTGATGGTGGAACCCTGTTCACTGGGAACATGACTGAGGCCTGATACTAGAACCCCGTGGCGTGGGAACATGCCATTGGTTTGATTCTGGAACCCTGTTTCCTGAGAACATGACTGAGGTTTGATGGTTGAACTCTGTGGCATGGCAACATGATTGAGGTTTGATTGTGGAACCCCCAGGCTTGGGAACATGACTGAGGCTTAATGGTGGAACACTGTGGCCTGGAAACAGGAATGAGGTTTGATGGTGGAACCCTGTGGCCTGGCAACATGACTGAGGCTTGATTCTGGAACCGTGTGGCCTGGGAACTTGACTGGGGTTTAATCGCAGAAACCTGTGGACTGTCCACATGACTGAGGTTTGATGGTGGAACCCTGTTCACTGGGAACATGACTGAGGCCTGATACTAGAACCCCGTGGCGTGGGAACATGCCATTGGTTTGATTCTGGAACCCTGTTTCCTGAGAACATGACTGAGGTTTGATGGTTGAACTCTGTGGCATGGCAACATGATTGAGGTTTGATTGTGGAACCCTCAGGCTTGGGAACATGACTGAGGATTAATGGTGGAACACTGTGGCCTGGAAACTGCAATGAGGTTTGATGGTGGATCCCTGTGCCCTGGCAACATGACTGAGTTTTGATTCTGGAACCCTGTGGCCTGGCAACATTCCTGAGGCTTGATTCTGGAACCCTGTGTCCTGGCAACATGACTGAGGCTTGATTCTGGAATCCTGTGGCCTAGCAACATGACTGAGGTTTGATTCTGGAAAACTGTGTCCTGGGAACATGACATCTGTTTAGATTGTGGAATAGTGTGCCCTGGGAACCTGACTGAGCCCTGGTTCTGGAACTCTGTGGACTGGGAACATGACTGAGGTTTATTCTAGAACCCTGTAGCCTGGGAACATAACTGAGGATTGATTCTGGAACCCTGTGGCCTGGGAACATGACATCGGTGGATTCTGGAACCCTGTGGCCTGGGAACATGAGAACGGTTTGATTCTGGAACCCTGTGGCCTGGCAACATGACTGAGGCTTGATTCTGGAACCCTGTGGCCTGGGAACATGAGAACGGTTTGATTCTGGAACCCTGTGGCCTGGCAACACGGCTGAGGTTTGATTCTGGAACCCTGTGGCCTGGCAACATGACTGAGGTTTGATTCTGGATCCCTGTGGCCTGGGAACATGACTGAGGCGTGATTCTGGAAAACTGTGGCCTGGGAAAATGACACCTGTTTAGATTCTGGAATAGTGTGCCCTGGGAACCTGACTGAGCCTTGGTTCTGGAACTCTGTGGACTGGGAACATGACTGAGGTTTATTCTAGAACCCTGTAGCCTGGGAACATAACTGAGGATTGATTCTGGAACCCTGTGGCCTGGGAACATGACATCGGTGGATTCTGGAACCCTGTGGCCTGGGAACATGAGAACGGTTTGATTCTGGAACCCTGTGGCCTGGCAACTTGACTGAGGCTTGATTCTGGAAACGTGTGGCCTGGGAACTTGACGGGGGTTTGATCGCAGAAACCTGTGGACTGTCCACATGACTGAGGTTTGATGGTGGAACCCTGTGCACTGGGAACATGACTGAGGCCTGATACTGGAACCCCGTGGCGTGGGAACATGCCATTGGTTTGATTCTGGAACCCTGTTTCCGGAGAACATGCCTGAGGTTTGATGGTTGAACCCTGTGGCATGGCAACATGATTGAGGTTTGATTGTGGAACCCTCAGGCTTGGGAACATGACTGAGGGTTGATGGTGGAACCCTGTGGCCTGGAAACAGGAATGACATTTGATGGTGGAACCCTACGGCCTGGTAACATGACTGAGGCTTGATTCTGGAACCGTGTGGCCTGGGAAATTGACTGGGGTTTGATCGCAGAAACCTGTGGACTGTCCACATGACTGAGGTTTGATGGTTGAACCCTGTGGCATGGCAACATGATTGAGGTTTGATTGTGGAACCCTCAGGCTTGGGAACATGACTGAGGCTTGATGGTGGAACCCTGTGGCCTGGAAACAGGAATGACGTTTGATGGTGGAACCCTGCGGCCTGGCAACATGATTGAGGTTTGATTCTGGAAAACTGTGGCCTGGGAACATGACATCTATTTAGATTGTGGAATAGTGTGCCCTGGGAACCTGACTGAGCCTTGGTTCTGGAACTCTGTGGACTGGGAACATGACTGAGGTTTATTCTAGAACCCTGTAGCCTGGGAACATAACTGAGGATTGATTCTGGAACCCTGTGGCCTGGGAACATGACATCGGTGGATTCTGGAACCCTGTGGCCTGGGAACATGAGAACGGTTTGATTCTGGAACCCTGTGGCCTGGCAACATGACTGAGGCTTGATTCTGGAACCCTGTGGCCTGGCAACATGACTGAGGCTTGATTCTGGAACCGTGTGGCCTGGGAACTTGACTGCTGTTTGATCGCAGAAACCTGTGGACTGTCCACATGACTGAGGGTTGATGGTGGAACCCTGTGCACTGGGAACATGACTGAGGCCTGATACTGGAACCCCGTGGCGTGGGAACATGCCATTGGTTTGATTCTGGAACCCTGTTTCCTGAGAACATGACTGAGGTTTGATGGTTGAACCCTGTGGCCTGGAAACAGGAATGACGTTTGATGGTGGAACCCTGCGGCCTGGCAACATGACTGAGGCTTGATTCTGGAACCGTGTGTCCTGGGAAATTGACTGGGGTTTGATCGCAGAAACCTGTGGACTGTCCATATGACTGAGGTTTGATGGTTGAAACCTGTGGCATGGCAAAATGATTGAGGTTTGATTGTGGAACCCTCAGGCTTGGGAACATGACTGAGGCTTGATGGTGGAACCCTCTGGCCTGGAAACAGGAATGAGGTTTGATGGTGGAACCCTACGGCCTGGCAACATGACTGAGGTTTGATTCTGGAAAACTGTGGCCTGGGAACATGACATCTGTTTAGATTGTGGAATAGTGTGCCCTGGGAACCTGACTGAGCCTTGGTTCTGGAACTCTGTGGACTGGGAACATGACAGAGGTTTATTCTAGAACCCTGTAGCCTGGGAACATAACTGAGGATTGATTCTGGAACCCTGTGGCCTGGGAACATGACATCGGTGGATTCTGGAACCCTGTGGCCTGGGAACATGAGAACGGTTTGATTCTGGAACCCTGTGGCCTGGCAACATGACTGAGGCTTGATTCTGGAACCCTCTGGCCTGGCAACATGACTGAGGCTTGATTCTGGAACCCTGTTTCCTGGCAACATGACTGAGGTTTGATTCTGGAAAACTGTGGTCTGGGAATACGACATCTGTTTAGATTGTGGAATAGTGTGCCCTGGGAACCTGACTGAGCCTTCTTCTGGAACTCTGTGGACTGGGAACATGACTGAGGTTTATTCTAGAACCCTGTAGCCTGGGAACATAACTGAGGATTGATTCTGGAACCCTGTGGCCTGGGAACATGACATCGGTGGATTCTGGAACCCTGTGGCCTGGGAACATGAGAACGGTTTGATTCTGGAACCCTGTGGCCTGGCAACATGACTGAGGCTTGATTCTGGAACCCTGTGGCCTGGCAACATGACTGAGGCTTGATTCTGGAGCCGTGTGGCCTGGGAACTTGACTGGGGTTTGATTGCAGAAACCTGTGGACTGGCCACATGACTGAGGTTTGATGGTGGAACCCTGTGCACTGGGAACATGACTGAGGCCTGATACTGGAATCCCGTGGCGTGGGAACATGCCATTGGTTTGATTCTGGAACCCTGTTTCCTGAGAACATGACTGAGGTTTGATGGTTGAACCCTGTGGCATGGCAACATGATTGAGGTTTGATTGTGGAACCCTCAGGCTTGGGAAGATGACTGAGGCTTAATGGTGGAACACTGTGGCCTGGAAAAAGGAATGAAGTTTGATGGTGGAACCCTGTGGCCTGGCAACATGACTGAGGTTTGATTCTGGAAAACTGTGGCCTGGGAACATGACTGAGGCCTGATTCTGGAAAACTGTGGCCTGGGAACATGACATCTGTTTAGATTGTGGAATAGTGTGCCCTGGGAACCTGACTGAGCCTTGGTTCTGGAAATCTGTGGACTGGGAACATGACTGAGGTTTATTCTAGAACCCTGTAGCCTGGGAACATAACTGAGGATTGATTCTGGAACCCTGTGGCCTGGGAACATGACATCGGTCGATTCTGGAACCCTGTGGTCTGGGAACAGGAGAACGGTTTGATTCTGGAACCCTGTGGCCTGGCAACATGACTGAGGCTTGATTCTGGAACCCTGTGGCCTGGGAAATTGACTGGGGTTTAATCGCAGAAACCTGTGGACTGTCCACATGACTGAGGTTTGATGGTGGAACCCTGTGCACTGGGAACATGACTGAGGCCTGATACTGGAACCCCGTGGCGTGGGAACTTGCAATTGGTTTAATTCTGGAACCCTGTTTCCTGAAAACATGACTGAGGTTTGATGGTTGAACCCTGTGGCATGGCAACATGATTGAGGTTTGATTGTGGAACCCTCAGGTTTGGGAAGATGACTGAGGCTTAATGGTGGAACACTGTGGCCTGGAAACAGGAATGAGGTTTGATGGTGGAACCCTGTGGCCTGGCAACATGAATGAGGTTTGATTCTGGAAAACTGTGGCCTGGGAACATGACATCTGTGTAGATTGTGGAATAGTGTGCCCTGGGAACCTGACTGAGCCTTGGTTTTGGAACTCTGTGGAATGGGAACATGACTGAGGTTTATTCTAGAACCCTGTAGCCTGGGAACATAACTGAGGATTGATTCTGGAACCCTGTGGCCTGGGAACATGACATCGGTGGATTCTGGAACCCTGTGGCCTGGGAACATGAGAACGGTTTGATTCTGGAACCCTGTGGCCTGGCAACATGATTGAGGCTTGATTCTGGAACCCTGTGGCCTGGCAACATGACTGAGGCTTGATTCTGGAACCCTGTGGCCTGGCAACATGACTGAGGCTTGATTCTGAAAAACTGTGGCCTGGCAACATGACATCTGTTTAGATTGTGGAATAGTGTGCCCTGGGAACCTGACTGAGCCTTGGTTCTGGAACTCTGTGGACTGGGAACATGACTGAGGTTTATTCTAGAACCCTGTAGCCTGGGAACATAACTGAGGATTGATTCTGGAACGCTGTGGCCTGGGAACATGACATCGGTGGATTCTGGAACCCTGTGGCCTGGGAACGTGAGAACGGTTTGATTCTGGAAGCCTGTGGCCTGGAAACAGGAATGAGGTTTGATGGTTGAACCCTGTGGCCTGGCAACATGACTGAGGCTTGATTCTGGAAAACTGTGGAAGGGAACATGACATCTGTTTAGATTGTGGAATAGTGTGCCCTGGGAACCTGACTGAGCCTTGGTTCTGGAACTCTGTGGACTGGGAACATGACTGAGGTTTATTCTAGAACCCTGTAGCCTGGGAACATAACTGAGGATTGATTCTGGAACCCTGTGGCCTGGGAACATGACATCGGTGGATTCTGGAACCCTGTGGCCTGGGAACATGAAAACGGTTTGATTCTGGAACCCTGCGGCCTGGCAACATGACTGAGGCTTGATTCTGGAACCCTGTGGCCTGGCAACATGACTGAGGCTTGATTCTGGAGCCGTGTGGCCTGGAAACTTGACTGGGGTTTGATTGCAGAAACCTGTGGACTGGCCACATGACTGAGGTTTGATGGTGGAACCCTGTGCACTGGGAACATGACTGAGGCCTGATACTGGAATCCCGTGGCGTGGGAACATGCCATTGGTTTGATTCTGGAACCCTGTTTCCTGAGAACATGACTGAGGTTTGATGGTTGAACCCTGTGGCATGGCAACATGATTGAGGTTTGATTGTGGAACCCTCAGGCTTGGGAAGATGACTGAGGCTTAATGGTGGAACACTGTGGCCTGGAAAATGGAATGAGGTTTGATGGTGGAACCCTGTGGCCTGGCAACATGACTGAGGTTTGATTCTGGAAAACTGTGGCCTGGGAACATGACATCTGTTTAGATTGTGGAATAGTGTGTCTTGGAACCTGACTGAGCTTTGGTTCTGGAACTCTGTGGACTGGGAACATGACTGAGGTTTATTCTAGAACCCTGTAGCCTGGGGACATAACTGAGGATTGATTTTGGAACCCTGTGGCCTGGGAACATGACATCGGTGGATTCTGGAAACCTGTGGCCTGGGAACATGAGAACGGTTTGATTTTGGAACCCTGTGGCCTGGCAACATGACTGAGGCTTGATTCTGGATCCCTGTGGTCTGGCAACATGACTGAGGCTTGATTCTGGAACCCTGTTTCCTGGCAACATGACTGAGGTTTGATTCTGGAAAACTGTGGTCTGGGAATACGACATCTGTTTAGATTGTGGAATAGTGTGCCCTGGGAACCTGACTGAGCCTTGGTTCTGGAACTCTGTGGACTGGGAACATGACTGAGGTTTCTTCTAGAACCCTGTGGCCTGGGAACATGAGAACGGTTTGATTCTGGAACCCTGTGGCCTGGCCACATGACTGAGGTTTGATTCTGGATTCCTGTGGCCTGGGAACATGACTGAGGCCTGATTCTGGAAAACTGTGGCCTGGGAACATGACATCTGTTTAGATTGTGGAATAGTGTGCCCTGGGAACCTGACTGAGCCTTGGTTCTGGAAGTCTGTGGACTGGGAACATGACTGAGGTTTATTCTAGAACCCTGTAGCCTGGGAACATAACTGAGGATTGATTCTGGAACCCTGTGGCCTGGGAACATGACATCGGTCGATTCTGGAACCCTGTGGTCTGGGAACAGGAGAACGGTTTGATTCTGGAACCCTGTGGCCTGGCAACATGACTGAGGCTTGATTCTGGAACCCTGTGGCCTGGCAAAATGACTGAGGCTTGATTCTGGAACCGTGTGGCCTGGGAAATTGACTGGGGTTTAATCGCAGAAACCTGTGGACTGTCCACATGACTGAGGTTTGATGGTGGAACCCTGTGCACTGGGAACATGACTGAGGCCTGATACTGGAACCCCGTGGCGTGGGAACATGCCATTGGTTTGATTCTGGAACCCTGTTTCCCTAGAACATGACTGAGGTTTGATGGTTGAACTCTGTGGCATGGCAACATGATTGAGGTTTGATTTTGGAACCCTCAGGCTTGGGAACATGACTGAGGCTTAATGGTGGAACACTGTGGCCTGGAAACAGGAATGAGGTTTGATGGTGGAACCCTGTGGCCTGGCAACATGACTGAGGCTTGATTCTGGAACCGTGTGGCCTGGGAACTTGACTGGGGTTTAATCGCAGAAACCTGTGGACTGTCCACATGACTGAGGTTTGATGGTGGAACCCTGTTCACTGGGAACATGACTGAGGCCTGATACTAGAACCCCGTGGCGTGGGAACATGCCATTGGTTTGATTCTGGAACCCTGTTTCCTGAGAACATGACTGAGGTTTGATGGTTGAACTCTGTGGCATGGCAACATGATTGAGGTTTGATAGTGGAAACCTCAGGCTTGGGAACATGACTAAGGATTAATGGTGGAACACTGTAGCCTGGAAACAGGAATGAGGTTTGATGGTGGATCCCTGTGCCCTGGCAACATGACTGAGTTTTGATTCTGGAAAACTGTGGCCTGGGAACATGACATCTGTTTAGATTGTGGAATAGTGTGCACTGGGAACCTGACTGAGCCTTGGTTCTGGAACTCTGTGGACTGGGAACATGACTGAGGTTTATTCTAGAACCCTGTAGCCTGGGAACATAACTGAGGATTGATTCTGGAACCCTATGGCCTGGGAACATGACATCGGTGGATTCAGGAAACCTGTGGCCTGGGAACATGAGAACGGTTTGATTCTGGAAGCCTGTGGCCTGGCAACATGACTGAGGCTTGATTCTGGAACCCTCTGGCCTGGCAACATGACTGAGGCTTGATTCTGGAACCCTGTTTCCTGGCAACATGACTGAGGTTTGATTCTGGAAAACTGTGGTCTGGGAATACGACATCTGTTTAGATTGTGGAATAGTGTGCCCTGGGAACCTGACTGAGCCTTGGTTCTGGAACTCTGTGGACTGGGAACATGACTGAGGTTTCTTCTAGAACCCTGTGGCCTGGGAACATGAGAACGGTTTGATTCTGGAACCCTGTGGCCTGGCAACATGACTGAGGCTTGATTCTGGAACCGTGTGGCCTGGGAACTTGACTGGGGTTTGATCGCAGAAACCTGTGGACTGGCCACATGACTGAGGTTTGATGGTGGAACCCTGTGGCCTGGCAACATGACTGAGGTTTGATTCTGGAAAACTGTGGCCTGGATACATGACTGAGGTCTGATTCTGGAAAACTGTGGCCTGGGAACATGACATCTGTTTAGATTGTGGAATAGTGTGCCCTGGGAACCTGACTGAGCCTTGGTTCTGGAACTCTGTGGACTGGGAACATGACTGAGGTTTATTCTAGAACCCTGTAGCCTGGGAACATAACTGAGGATTGATTCTGGAACCCTGTGGCCTGGGAACATGACATCGGTGGATTCTGGAACCCTGTGGCCTGGGAACATGAGAACGGTTTGATTCTGGAACCCTGTGGCCTGGCAACATTCCTGAGGCTTGATTCTGGAACCCTGTGGCCTGGCCACATGACTGAGGTTTGATTCTGGATTCCTGTGGCCTGGGAACATGACTGAGGCCTGATTCTGGAAAACTGTGGCCTGGGAACATGACATCTGTTTAGATTGTGGAATAGTGTGCCCTGGGAACCTGACTGAGCCTTGGTTCCGGAAATCTGTGGACTGGGAACATGACTGAGGTTTATTCTAGAACCCTGTAGCCTGGTAACATAACTGAGGATTGATTCTGGAACCCTGTGGCCTGGGAACATGACATCGGTGGATTCTGGAAACCTGTGGTCTGGGAACATGAGAACGGTTTGATTCTGGAACCCTGTGGCCTGGCAACATGACTGAGGCTTGATTCTGGAACCCTGTGGCCTGGCAACATGACTGAGGCTTGATTCTGGAACCGTGTGGCCTGGGAACTTGACTGGGGTTTAATCGCAGAAACCTGTGGACTGTCCACATGACTGAGATTTGATGGTGGAACCCTGTGCACTGGGAACATGACTGAGGCCTGATACTGGAACTCCGTGGCGTGGGAACATGCCATTGGTTTGATTCTGGAACCCTGTTTCCTGAGAACATGACTGAGGTTTGATGGTTGAACTCTGTGGCATGGCAACATGATTGAGGTTTGATTTTGGAACCCCCAGGCTTGGGAACATGACTGAGGCTTAATGGTGGAACACTGTGGCCTGGAAACAGGAATGAGGTTTGATGGTGGAACCCTGTGGCCTGGCAACATGACTGAGGCTTGATTCTGGAACCGTGTGGCCTGGGAACTTGACTGGGGTTTAATCGCAGAAACCTGTGGACTGTCCACATGACTGAGGTTTGATGGTGGAACCCTGTTCACTGGGAACATGACTGAGGCCTGATACTAGAACCCCGTGGCGTGGGAACATGCCATTGGTTTGATTCTGGAACCCTGTTTCCTGAGAACATGACTGAGGTTTGATGGTTGAACTCTGTGGCATGGCAACATGATTGAGGTTTGATTGTGGAACCCCCAGGCTTGGGAACATGACTGAGGCTTAATGGTGGAACACTGTGGCCTGGAAACAGGAATGAGGTTTGATGGTGGAACCCTGTGGCCTGGCAACATGACTGAGGCTTGATTCTGGAACCGTGTGGCCTGGGAACTTGACTGGGGTTTAATCGCAGAAACCTGTGGACTGTCCACATGACTGAGGTTTGATGGTGGAACCCTGTTCACTGGGAACATGACTGAGGCCTGATACTAGAACCCCGTGGCGTGGGAACATGCCATTGGTTTGATTCTGGAACCCTGTTTCCTGAGAACATGACTGAGGTTTGATGGTTGAACTCTGTGGCATGGCAACATGATTGAGGTTTGATTGTGGAACCCTCAGGCTTGGGAACATGACTGAGGATTAATGGTGGAACACTGTGGCCTGGAAACTGCAATGAGGTTTGATGGTGGATCCCTGTGCCCTGGCAACATGACTGAGTTTTGATTCTGGAACCCTGTGGCCTGGCAACATTCCTGAGGCTTGATTCTGGAACCCTGTGTCCTGGCAACATGACTGAGGCTTGATTCTGGAATCCTGTGGCCTAGCAACATGACTGAGGTTTGATTCTGGAAAACTGTGTCCTGGGAACATGACATCTGTTTAGATTGTGGAATAGTGTGCCCTGGGAACCTGACTGAGCCCTGGTTCTGGAACTCTGTGGACTGGGAACATGACTGAGGTTTATTCTAGAACCCTGTAGCCTGGGAACATAACTGAGGATTGATTCTGGAACCCTGTGGCCTGGGAACATGACATCGGTGGATTCTGGAACCCTGTGGCCTGGGAACATGAGAACGGTTTGATTCTGGAACCCTGTGGCCTGGCAACATGACTGAGGCTTGATTCTGGAACCCTGTGGCCTGGGAACATGAGAACGGTTTGATTCTGGAACCCTGTGGCCTGGCAACACGGCTGAGGTTTGATTCTGGAACCCTGTGGCCTGGCAACATGACTGAGGTTTGATTCTGGATCCCTGTGGCCTGGGAACATGACTGAGGCGTGATTCTGGAAAACTGTGGCCTGGGAAAATGACACCTGTTTAGATTCTGGAATAGTGTGCCCTGGGAACCTGACTGAGCCTTGGTTCTGGAACTCTGTGGACTGGGAACATGACTGAGGTTTATTCTAGAACCCTGTAGCCTGGGAACATAACTGAGGATTGATTCTGGAACCCTGTGGCCTGGGAACATGACATCGGTGGATTCTGGAACCCTGTGGCCTGGGAACATGAGAACGGTTTGATTCTGGAACCCTGTGGCCTGGCAACTTGACTGAGGCTTGATTCTGGAAACGTGTGGCCTGGGAACTTGACGGGGGTTTGATCGCAGAAACCTGTGGACTGTCCACATGACTGAGGTTTGATGGTGGAACCCTGTGCACTGGGAACATGACTGAGGCCTGATACTGGAACCCCGTGGCGTGGGAACATGCCATTGGTTTGATTCTGGAACCCTGTTTCCGGAGAACATGCCTGAGGTTTGATGGTTGAACCCTGTGGCATGGCAACATGATTGAGGTTTGATTGTGGAACCCTCAGGCTTGGGAACATGACTGAGGGTTGATGGTGGAACCCTGTGGCCTGGAAACAGGAATGACATTTGATGGTGGAACCCTACGGCCTGGTAACATGACTGAGGCTTGATTCTGGAACCGTGTGGCCTGGGAAATTGACTGGGGTTTGATCGCAGAAACCTGTGGACTGTCCACATGACTGAGGTTTGATGGTTGAACCCTGTGGCATGGCAACATGATTGAGGTTTGATTGTGGAACCCTCAGGCTTGGGAACATGACTGAGGCTTGATGGTGGAACCCTGTGGCCTGGAAACAGGAATGACGTTTGATGGTGGAACCCTGCGGCCTGGCAACATGATTGAGGTTTGATTCTGGAAAACTGTGGCCTGGGAACATGACATCTATTTAGATTGTGGAATAGTGTGCCCTGGGAACCTGACTGAGCCTTGGTTCTGGAACTCTGTGGACTGGGAACATGACTGAGGTTTATTCTAGAACCCTGTAGCCTGGGAACATAACTGAGGATTGATTCTGGAACCCTGTGGCCTGGGAACATGACATCGGTGGATTCTGGAACCCTGTGGCCTGGGAACATGAGAACGGTTTGATTCTGGAACCCTGTGGCCTGGCAACATGACTGAGGCTTGATTCTGGAACCCTGTGGCCTGGCAACATGACTGAGGCTTGATTCTGGAACCGTGTGGCCTGGGAACTTGACTGCTGTTTGATCGCAGAAACCTGTGGACTGTCCACATGACTGAGGGTTGATGGTGGAACCCTGTGCACTGGGAACATGACTGAGGCCTGATACTGGAACCCCGTGGCGTGGGAACATGCCATTGGTTTGATTCTGGAACCCTGTTTCCTGAGAACATGACTGAGGTTTGATGGTTGAACCCTGTGGCCTGGAAACAGGAATGACGTTTGATGGTGGAACCCTGCGGCCTGGCAACATGACTGAGGCTTGATTCTGGAACCGTGTGTCCTGGGAAATTGACTGGGGTTTGATCGCAGAAACCTGTGGACTGTCCATATGACTGAGGTTTGATGGTTGAAACCTGTGGCATGGCAAAATGATTGAGGTTTGATTGTGGAACCCTCAGGCTTGGGAACATGACTGAGGCTTGATGGTGGAACCCTCTGGCCTGGAAACAGGAATGAGGTTTGATGGTGGAACCCTACGGCCTGGCAACATGACTGAGGTTTGATTCTGGAAAACTGTGGCCTGGGAACATGACATCTGTTTAGATTGTGGAATAGTGTGCCCTGGGAACCTGACTGAGCCTTGGTTCTGGAACTCTGTGGACTGGGAACATGACAGAGGTTTATTCTAGAACCCTGTAGCCTGGGAACAGAACTGAGGATTGATTCTGGAACCCTGTGGCCTGGGAACATAACATCGGTGGATTCTGGAACCCTGTGGCCTGAGAACATGAGAACGGTTTGATTCTGGAACCCTGTGGCCTGGCAACACGGCTGAGGCTTGATTCTGGAACCCTGTGGCCTGGCAACATGACTGAGGCTTGATTCTGGAACCGTGTGGCCTGTGAACTTGACTGGGGTTTGATCGCAGAAACCTGTGGACTGTCCACATGACTGAGGTTTGATGGTGGAACCCTGTGCACTGGGAACATGACTGAGGCCTGATACTGGAAACCCGTGGCGTGGGAATATGTCATTGGTTTGATTCTGGAACCCTGTTTCCTGAGAACATGACTGAGGTTTGATGGTTGAACCCTGTGGCATGGCAACATGATTGAGGTTTGATTGTGGAACCCTCAGGCTTGGGAACATGACTGAGGCTTGATGGTGGAACCCTGTGGCCTGGAAACAGGAATGACGTTTGATGGTGGAACCCTGCGGCCTGGCAACATGACTGAGGTTTGATTCTGGAAATCTGTGGCCTGGGAACATGACATCTGTTTAGATTGTGGAATAGTGTGCCCTGGGAACCTGACTGAGCCTTGGTTCTGGAACTCTGTGGACTGGGAACATGACTGAGGTTTATTCTAGAACCCTGTAGCCTGGGAACATAACTGAGGATTGATTCTGGAACCCTGTGGCCTGGGAACATGACATCGGTGGATTCTGGAACCCTGTGGCCTGGGAACATGAGAACGGTTTGATTCTGGAAACCTGTGGCCTGGCAACATGACTGAGGCTTGATTCTGGAAACCTGTGGCCTGGCAACATGACTCAGGTTTGATTCTGGATCCCTGTGGCCTGGGAACATGACTGTGGCGTGATTCTGGAAAACTGTGGCCTGGGAAAATGACACCTGTTTAGATTCTGGAATAGTGTGCCCTGGGAACCTGACTGAGCCTTGGTTCTGGAACTCTGTGGACTGGGAACATGACTGAGGTTTATTCTAGAACCCTGTAGCCTGGGAACATAACTGAGGATTGATTCTGGAACCCTGTGGCCTGGGAACATGACATCGGTGGATTCTGGAACCCTGTGGCCTGGGAACATGACATCGGTGGATTCTGGAACCCTGTGGCCTGGGAACATGAGAACGGTTTGATTCTGGAACCCTGTGGCCTGGCAACTTGACTGAGGCTTGATTCTGGAAACGTGTGGCCTGGGAACTTGACTGGGGTTTGATCGCAGAAACCTGTGGACTGTCCACATGACTGAGGTTTGATGGTGGAACCCTGTGCACTGGGAACATGACTGAGGCCTGATACTGGAACCCCGTGGCGTGGGAACATGCCATTGGTTTGATTCTGGAACCCTGTTTCCGGAGAACATGCCTGAGGTTTGATGGTTGAACCCTGTGGCATGGCAACATGATTGAGGTTTGATTGTGGAACCCTCAGGCTTGGGAACATGACTGAGGGTTGATGGTGGAACCCTGTGGCCTGGAAACTGGAATGACATTTGATGGTGGAACCCTACGGCCTGGTAACATGACTGAGGCTTGATTCTGGAACCGTGTGGCCTGGGAAATTGACTGGGGTTTGATCGCAGAAACCTGTGGACTGTCCACATGACTGAGGTTTGATGGTTGAACCCTGTGGCATGGCAACATGATTGAGGTTTGATTGTGGAACCCTCAGGCTTGGGAACATGACTGAGGCTTGATGGTGGAACCCTGTGGCCTGGAAACAGGAATGACGTTTGATGGTGGAACCCTGCGGCCTGGCAACATGATTGAGGTTTGATTCTGGAAAACTGTGGCCTGGGAACATGACATCTATTTAGATTGTGGAATAGTGTGCCCTGGGAACCTGACTGAGCCTTGGTTCTGGAACTCTGTGGACTGGGAACATGACTGAGGTTTATTCTAGAACCCTGTAGCCTGGGAACATAACTGAGGATTGATTCTGGAACCCTGTGGCCTGGGAACATGACATCGGTGGATTCTGGAACCCTGTGGCCTGGGAACATGAGAACGGTTTGATTCTGGAACCCTGTGGCCTGGCAACATGACTGAGGCTTGATTCTGGAACCGTGTGGCCTGGGAACTTGACTGGGGTTTGATCGCAGAAACCTGTGGACTGTCCAAATGACTGAGGTTTGATGGTTGAACCCTGTGGCATGGCAACATGATTGAGGTTTGATTGTGGAAACCTCAGGCTTGGGAACGTGACTGAGGCTTGATGGTGGATCCCTGTGGCCTGGAAACAGGAATGACGTTTGATTGTGGAACCCTGCGGCCTGGCAACATGACTGAGGTTTGATTCTGGAAAACTGTGGCCTGGGAACATGACATCTGTTTAGATTGTGGAATACTGTGCCCTGGGAACCTGACTGAGCCTTGGTTCTGGAACTCTGTGGACTGGGAACATGACTGAGGTTTATTCTAGAACCCTGTAGCCTGGGAAAATAACTGAGGATTGATTCTGGAACCCTGTGGCCTGGGAACATGACATCGGTGGATTCTGTAACCCTGTGGCCTGGCAACATGACTGAGGCTTGATTCTGGAACCCTGTGGCCTGGCAACATGACTGAGGCTTGATTCTGGAACCGTGTGGCCTGGGAAATTGACTGGGGTTTGATCGCAGAAACCTGTGGACTGTCCACATGACTGAGGTTTGATGGTTGAACCCTGTGGCATGGCAACATGATTGAGGTTTGATTGTGGAAACCTCAGGCTTGGGAACATGACTGAGGCTTGATGGTGGAACCCTGTGGCCTGGAAAGAGGAATGACGTTTGATGGTGGAACCCTGCGGCCTGGCAACATGACTGAGGTTTGATTCTGGAAAACTGTGGCCTGGGAACATGACATCTGTTTAGATTGTGGAATAGTGTGCCCTGGGAACCTGACTGAGCCTTGGTTCTGGAACTCTGTGGACTGGGAACATGACTGAGGTTTATTCTAGAACCCTGTAGCCTGGGAACATAACTGAGGATTGATTCTGGAACCCTGTGGCCTGGGAACATGACATCGGTGGATTCTGGAACCCTGTGGCCTGGGAACATGAGAACGGTTTGATTCTGGAACCCTGTGGCCTGGCAACATGACTGAGGCTTGATTCTGGAACCGTGTGGCCTGGGAACTTGACTGGGGTTTGATCGCAGAAACCTGTGGACTGTCCACATGACTGAGGTTTGATGGTGGAACCCTGTGCACTGGGAACATGACTGAGGCCTGATACTGGAATCCCGTGGCGTGGGAACATGCCATTGGTTTGATTCTGGAACCCTGTTTCCTGAGAACATGACTGAGGTTTGATGGTTGAACCCTGTGGCATGGCAACATGATTGAGGTTTGATTGTGGAACCCTCAGGCTTGGGAACATGACTGAGGCTTGATGGTGGAACCCTGTGGCCTGGAAACAGGAATGACGTTTGATGGTGGAACCCTGCGGCCTGGCAACATGACTGAGGTTTGATTCTGGAAAACTGTGGCCTGGGAACATGACATCTGTTTAGATTGTGGAATAGTGTGCCCTGGGAACCTGACTGAGCCTTGGTTCTGGAACTCTGTGGACTGGGAACATGACTGAGGTTTATTCTAGAACCCTGTACCCAGGGAACATAACTGAGGATTGATTCTGGAACCCTGTGGCCTGGGAACATGACATCGGTGGATTCTGGAACCCTGTGGCCTGGGAACATGACATCGGTGGATTCTGGAACCGTGTGGCCTGGGAACATGAGAACGGTTTGATTCTGGAACCCTGTGGCCTGGCAACATGACTGAGGCTTGATTCTGGAACCGTGTGTCCTGGGAACTTGACTGGGGTTTGATCGCAGAAACCTGTGGACTGTCCACATGACTGAGGTTTGATGGTGGAACCCTGTGCACTGGGAACATGACTGAGGCCTGATACTGGAACCCCGTGGCGTGGGAACATGTCATTGGTTTGATTCTGGAACCCTGTTTCCTGAGAACATGACTGAGGTTTGATGGTTGAACCCTGTGTCATGGCAACATGATTGAGGTTTGATTGTGGAACCCTCAGGCTTGGGAACATGACTGAGGCTTGATGGTGGAACCCTGTGGCCTGGAAACAGGAATGACGTTTGATGGTGGAACCCTGCGGCCTGGCAACATGACTGAGGTTTGATTCTGGAAAACTGTGGCCTGGGAAAATGACACCTGTTTAGATTGTGGAATAGTGTGCCCTGGGAACCTGACTGAGCCTTGGTTCTGGAACTCTGTGGACTGGGAACATGACTGAGGTTTATTCTAGAACCCTGTAGCCTGGGAATATACCTGAGGATTGATTCTGGAACCCTGTGGCCTGGGAACATGACATCGGTGGATTCTGGAACCCTGTGGCCTGGGCAGATGAGAACGGTTTGATTCTGGAACCCTGTGGCCTGGCAACATGACTGAGGCTTGATTCTGGAACCGTGTGGCCTGGGAACTTGACTGGGGTTTGATCGCAGAAACCTGTGGACTGTCCACATGACTGAGGTTTGATGGTGGAACCCTGTGCACTGGGAACATGACTGAGGCCTGATACTGGAACCCCGTGGCGTGGGATCATGCCATTGGTTTGATTCTGGAGCCCTGTTTCCGGAGAACATGACTGAGGTTTGATGGTTGAACCCTGTGGCATGGCAACATGATTGAGGTTTGATTGTGGAACCCTCAGGCTTGGGAACATGACTGAGGGTTGATGGTGGAACCCTGTGGCCTGGAAACAGGAATGACATTTGATGGTGGAACCCTACGGCCTGGTAACATGACTGAGGCTTGATTCTGGAACCGTGTGGCCTGGGAAATTGACTGGGGTTTGATCGCAGAAACCTGTGGACTGTCCACATGACTGAGGTTTGATGGTTGAACCCTGTGGCATGGCAACATGATTGAGGTTTGATTGTGGAACCCTCAGGCTTGGGAACATGACTGAGGCTTGATGGTGGAACCCTGTGGCCTGGAAACAGTAATGACGTTTGATGGTGGAACCCTGCGGCCTGGCAACATAATTGAGGTTTGATTCTGGAAAACTGTGGCCTGGGAACATGACATCTGTTTAGATTGTGGAATAGTGTGCCCTGGGAACCTGACTGAGCCTTGGTTCTGGAACTCTGTGGACTGGGAACATGACTGAGGTTTATTCTAGAACCCTGTAGCCTGGGAACATAACTGAGGATTGATTCTGGAACCCTGTGGCCTGGGAACATGACATCGGTGGATTCTGGAACCCTGTGGCCTGGGAACATGAGAACGGTTTGATTCTGGAACCCTGTGGCCTGGCAACATGACTGAGGCTTGATTCTGGAACCCTGTGGCCTGGCAACATGACTGAGGCTTGATTCTGGAACCGTGTGGCCTGGGAACTTGACTGGGGTTTGATCGCAGAAACCTGTGGACTGTCCACATGACTGAGGGTTGATGGTGGAACCCTGTGCACTGGGAACATGACTGAGGCCTGATACTGGAACCCCGTGGCGTGGGAACATGCCATTGGTTTGATTCTGGAACCCTGTTTCCTGAGAACATGACTGAGGTTTGATGGTTGAACCCTGTGGCCTGGAAACAGGAATGACGTTTGATGGTGGAACCCTGCGGCCTGGCAACATGACTGAGGCTTGATTCTGGAACCGTGTGTCCTGGGAAATTGACTGGGGTTTGATCGCAGAAACCTGTGGACTGTCCATATGACTGAGGTTTGATGGTTGAAACCTGTGGCATGGCAACATGATTGAGGTTTGATTGTGGAACCCTCAGGCTTGGGAACATGACTGAGGCTTGATGGTGGAACCCTCTGGCCTGGAAACAGGAATGAGGTTTGATGGTGGAACCCTGCGGCCTGGCAACATGACTGAGGTTTGATTCTGGAAAACTGTGGCCTGGGAACATGACATCTGTTTAGATTGTGGAATAGTGTGCCCTGGGAACCTGACTGAGCCTTGGTTCTGGAACTCTGTGGACTGGGAACATGACAGAGGTTTATTCTAGAACCCTGTAGCCTGGGAACAGAACTGAGGATTGATTCTGGAACCCTGTGGCCTGGGAACATAACATCGGTGGATTCTGGAACCCTGTGGCCTGGGAACCTGAGAACGGTTTGATTCTGGAACCCTGTGGCCTGGCAACACGGCTGAGGCTTGATTCTGGAACCCTGTGGCCTGGCAACATGACTGAGGCTTGATTCTGGAACCGTGTGGCCTGGGAACTTGACTGGGGTTTGATCGCAGAAACCTGTGGACTGTCCACATGACTGAGGTTTGATGGTGGAACCCTGTGCACTGGGAACATGACTGAGGCCTGATACTGGAAACCCGTGGCGTGGGAATGTGTCATTGGTTTGATTCTGGAACCCTGTTTCCTGAGAACATGACTGAGGTTTGATGGTTGAACCCTGTGGCATGGCAACATGATTGAGGTTTGATTGTGGAACCCTCAGGCTTGGGAACATGACTGAGGCTTGATGGTGGAACCCTGTGGCCTGGAAACAGGAATGACGTTTGATGGTGGAACCCTGCGGCCTGGCAACATGACTGAGGTTTGATTCTGGAAATCTGTGGCCTGGGAACATGACATCTGTTTAGATTGTGGAATAGTGTGCCCTGGGAACCTGACTGAGCCTTGGTTCTGGAACTCTGTGGCCTGGGAACATGACTGAGGTTTATTCTAGAACCCTGTAGCCTGGGAACATAACTGAGGATTGATTCTGGAACCCTGTGGCCTGGGAACATGACATCGGTGGATTCTGGAACCCTGTGGCCTGGGAACATGAGAACGGTTTGATTCTGGAAACCTGTGGCCTGGCAACATGACTGAGGCTTGATTCTGGAAACCTGTGGCCTGGCAACATGACTCAGGTTTGATTCTGGATCCCTGTGGCCTGGGAACATGACTGAGGCGTGATTCTGGAACCCTGTGGCCTGGGAACATGACACCTGTTTAGATTCTGGAATAGTGTGCCCTGGGAAGCTGACTGAGCCTTGGTTCTGGAACTCTGTGGACTGGGAACATGACTGAGGTTTATTCTAGAACCCTGTAGCCTGGGAACATAACTGAGGATTGATTCTGGAACCCTGTGGCCTGGGAACATGACATCGGTGGATTCTGGAACCCTGTGGCCTGGGAACATGAGAACGGTTTGATTCTGGAACCCTGTGGCCTGGCAACTTGACTGAGGCTTGATTCTGGAAACGTGTGGCCTGGGAACTTGACTGGGGTTTGATCGCAGAAACCTGTGGACTGTCCACATGACTGAGGTTTGATGGTGGAACCCTGTGCACTGGGAACATGACTGAGGCCTGATACTGGAACCCCGTGGCGTGGGAACATGCCATTGGTTTGATTCTGGAACCCTGTTTCCGGAGAACATGCCTGAGGTTTGATGGTTGAACCCTGTGGCATGGCAACATGATTGAGGTTTGATTGTGGAACCCTCAGGCTTGGGAACATGACTGAGGGTTGATGGTGGAACCCTGTGGCCTGGAAACAGGAATGACATTTGATGGTGGAACCCTACGGCCTGGTAACATGACTGAGGCTTGATTCTGGAACCGTGTGGCCTGGGAAATTGACTGGGGTTTGATCGCAGAAACCTGTGGACTGTCCACATGACTGAGGTTTGATGGTTGAACCCTGTGGCATGGCAACATGATTGAGGTTTGATTGTGGAACCCTCAGGCTTGGGAACATGACTGAGGCTTGATGGTGGAACCCTGTGGCCTGGAAACAGGAATGACGTTTGATGGTGGAACCCTGCGGCCTGGCAACATGACTGAGGTTTGATTCTGGAAAACTGTGTCCTGGGAACATGACATCTATTTAGATTGTGGAATAGTGTGCCCTGGGAACCTGACTGAGCCTTGGTTCTGGAACTCTGTGGACTGGGAACATGACTGAGGTTTATTCTAGAACCCTGTAGCCTGGGAACATAACTGAGGATTGATTCTGGAACCCTGTGGCCTGGGAACATGACATCGGTGGATTCTGGAACCCTGTGGCCTGGGAACATGAGAACGGTTTGATTCTGGAACCCTGTGGCCTGGCAACATGACTGAGGCTTGATTCTGGAACCGTGTGGCTTCGGAAATTGACTGGGGTTTGATCGCAGAAACCTGTGGACTGTCCAAATGACTGAGGTTTGATGGTTGAACCCTGTGGCATGGCAACATGATTGAGGTTTGATTGTGGAAACCTCAGGCTTGGGAACATGACTGAGGCTTGATGGTGGATCCCTGTGGCCTGGAAACAGGAATGACGTTTGATTGTGGAACCCTGCGGCCTGGCAACATGACTGAGGTTTGATTCTGGAAAACTGTGGCCTGGGAACATGACATCTGTTTAGATTGTGGAATAGTGTGCCCTGGGAACCTGACTGAGCCTTGGTTCTGGAACTCTGTGGACTGGGAACATGACTGAGGTTTATTCTAGAACCCTGTAGCCTGGGAACATAACTGAGGATTGATTCTGGAACCCTGTGGCCTGGGAACATGACATCGGTGGATTCTGGAACCCTGTGGCCTGGGAACATGAGAACGGTTTGATTCTGGAACCCTGTGGCCTGGCAACATGACTGAGGCTTGATTCTGGAACCCTGTGGCCTGGCAACATGACTGAGGCTTGATTCTGGAACCGTGTGGCCTGGGAACTTGACTGGGGTTTGATCGCAGAAACCTGTGGACTGTCCACATGACTGAGGGTTGATGGTGGAACCCTGTGCACTGGGAACATGACTGAGGCCTGATACTGGAACCCCGTGGCGTGGGAACATGCCATTGGTTTGATTCTGGAACCCTGTTTCCTGAGAACATGACTGAGGTTTGATGGTTGAACCCTGTGGCCTGGAAACAGGAATGACGTTTGATGGTGGAACCCTGCGGCCTGGCAACATGACTGAGGCTTGATTCTGGAACCGTGTGTCCTGGGAAATTGACTGGGGTTTGATCGCAGAAACCTGTGGACTGTCCATATGACTGAGGTTTGATGGTTGAAACCTGTGGCATGGCAACATGATTGAGGTTTGATTGTGGAACCCTCAGGCTTGGGAACATGACTGAGGCTTGATGGTGGAACCCTCTGGCCTGGAAACAGGAATGAGGTTTGATGGTGGAACCCTGCGGCCTGGCAACATGACTGAGGTTTGATTCTGGAAAACTGTGGCCTGGGAACATGACATCTGTTTAGATTGTGGAATAGTGTGCCCTGGGAACCTGACTGAGCCTTGGTTCTGGAACTCTGTGGACTGGGAACATGACAGAGGTTTATTCTAGAACCCTGTAGCCTGGGAACAGAACTGAGGATTGATTCTGGAACCCTGTGGCCTGGGAACATAACATCGGTGGATTCTGGAACCCTGTGGCCTGGGAACCTGAGAACGGTTTGATTCTGGAACCCTGTGGCCTGGCAACACGGCTGAGGCTTGATTCTGGAACCCTGTGGCCTGGCAACATGACTGAGGCTTGATTCTGGAACCGTGTGGCCTGGGAACTTGACTGGGGTTTGATCGCAGAAACCTGTGGACTGTCCACATGACTGAGGTTTGATGGTGGAACCCTGTGCACTGGGAACATGACTGAGGCCTGATACTGGAAACCCGTGGCGTGGGAATATGTCATTGGTTTGATTCTGGAACCCTGTTTCCTGAGAACATGACTGAGGTTTGATGGTTGAACCCTGTGGCATGGCAACATGATTGAGGTTTGATTGTGGAACCCTCAGGCTTGGGAACATGACTGAGGCTTGATGGTGGAACCCTGTGGCCTGGAAACAGGAATGACGTTTGATGGTGGAACCCTGCGGCCTGGCAACATGACTGAGGTTTGATTCTGGAAATCTGTGGCCTGGGAACATGACATCTGTTTAGATTGTGGAATAGTGTGCCCTGGGAACCTGACTGAGCCTTGGTTCTGGAACTCTGTGGCCTGGGAACATGACTGAGGTTTATTCTAGAACCCTGTAGCCTGGGAACATAACTGAGGATTGATTCTGGAACCCTGTGGCCTGGGAACATGACATCGGTGGATTCTGGAACCCTGTGGCCTGGGAACATGAGAACGGTTTGATTCTGGAAACCTGTGGCCTGGCAACATGACTGAGGCTTGATTCTGGAAACCTGTGGCCTGGCAACATGACTCAGGTTTGATTCTGGATCCCTGTGGCCTGGGAACATGACTGAGGCGTGATTCTGGAAAACTGTGGCCTGGGAAAATGACACCTGTTTAGATTCTGGAATAGTGTGCCCTGGGAACCTGACTGAGCCTTGGTTCTGGAACTCTGTGGACTGGGAACATGACTGAGGTTTATTCTAGAACCCTGTAGCCTGGGAACATAACTGAGGATTGATTCTGGAACCCTGTGGCCTGGGAACATGACATCGGTGGATTCTGGAACCCTGTGGCCTGGGAACATGAGAACGGTTTGATTCTGGAACCCTGTGGCCTGGCAACTTGACTGAGGCTTGATTCTGGAAACGTGTGGCCTGGGAACTTGACTGGGGTTTGATCGCAGAAACCTGTGGACTGTCCACATGACTGAGGTTTGATGGTGGAACCCTGTGCACTGGGAACATGACTGAGGCCTGATACTGGAACCCCGTGGCGTGGGAACATGCCATTGGTTTGATTCTGGAACCCTGTTTCCGGAGAACATGCCTGAGGTTTGATGGTTGAACCCTGTGGCATGGCAACATGATTGAGGTTTGATTGTGGAACCCTCAGGCTTGGGAACATGACTGAGGGTTGATGGTGGAACCCTGTGGCCTGGAAACAGGAATGACATTTGATGGTGGAACCCTACGGCCTGGTAACATGACTGAGGCTTGATTCTGGAACCGTGTGGCCTGGGAAATTGACTGGGGTTTGATCGCAGAAACCTGTGGACTGTCCACATGACTGAGGTTTGATGGTTGAACCCTGTGGCATGGCAACATGATTGAGGTTTGATTGTGGAACCCTCAGGCTTGGGAACATGACTGAGGCTTGATGGTGGAACCCTGTGGCCTGGAAACAGGAATGACGTTTGATGGTGGAACCCTGCGGCCTGGCAACATGATTGAGGTTTGATTCTGGAAAACTGTGGCCTGGGAACATGACATCTATTTAGATTGTGGAATAGTGTGCCCTGGGAACCTGACTGAGCCTTGGTTCTGGAACTCTGTGGACTGGGAACATGACTGAGGTTTATTCTAGAACCCTGTAGCCTGGGAACATAACTGAGGATTGATTCTGGAACCCTGTGGCCTGGGAACATGACATCGGTGGATTCTGGAACCCTGTGGCCTGGGAACATGAGAACGGTTTGATTCTGGAACCCTGTGGCCTGGCAACATGACTGAGGCTTGATTCTGGAACCGTGTGGCTTCGGAAATTGACTGGGGTTTGATCGCAGAAACCTGTGGACTGTCCAAATGACTGAGGTTTGATGGTTGAACCCTGTGGCATGGCAACATGATTGAGGTTTGATTGTGGAAACCTCAGGCTTGGGAACATGACTGAGGCTTGATGGTGGATCCCTGTGGCCTGGAAACAGGAATGACGTTTGATTGTGGAACCCTGCGGCCTGGCAACATGACTGAGGTTTGATTCTGGAAAACTGTGGCCTGGGAACATGACATCTGTTTAGATTGTGGAATAGTGTGCCCTGGGAACCTGACTGAGCCTTGGTTCTGGAACTCTGTGGACTGGGAACATGACTGAGGTTTATTCTAGAACCCTGTAGCCTGGGAACATAACTGAGGATTGATTCTGGAACCCTGTGGCCTGGGAACATGACATCGGTGGATTCTGGAACCCTGTGGCCTGGGAACATGAGAACGGTTTGATTCTGGAACCCTGTGGCCTGGCAACATGACTGAGGCTTGATTCTGGAACCGTGTGGCCTGGCAACATGACTGAGGCTTGATTCTGGAACCGTGTGGCCTGGGAACTTGACTGGGGTTTGATCGCAGAAACCTGTGGACTGGCCACATGACTGAGGTTTGATGGTGGAACCCTGTGCACTGGGAACATGACTGAGGCCTGATACAGGAACCCCGTGGCGTGGGAACATGCCATTGGTTTGATTCTGGAACCCTGTTTCCTGAGAACATGACTGAGGTTTGATGGTTGAACCCTGTGGCATGGCAACATGACTGAGGTTTGATTCTGGAAAACTGTGGCCTGGGAACATGACATCTGTTTAGATTGTGGAATAGTGTGCCCTGGGAACCTGACTGAGCCTTGCTTCTGGAACTCTGTGGACTGGGAACATGACTGAGGTTTATTCTAGAACCCTGTAGCCTGGGAATATAACTGAGGATTGATTCTGGAACTCTGTGGCCTGGGAACATGACATCGGTGGATTCTGGAACCCTGTGGCCTGGGAACATGAGAACGGTTTGATTCTGGAACCCTGTGGCCTGGCAACATGACTGAGGCTTGATTCTGGAACCGTGTGGCCTGGGAACTTGACTGGGGTTTGATCGCAGAAACTTGTGGACTGTCCACATGACTGAGGTTTGATGGTGGAACCCTGTGCACTGGGAACATGACTGAGGCCTGATACTGGAACCCCGTGGCTTGGGAACATGCCATTGGTTTGATTCTGGAACCCTGTTTCCTGAGAACATGACTGAGGTTTGATGGTTGAACCCTGTGGCATGGCAACATGATTGAGGTTTGATTGTGGAACCCTCAGGCTTGGGAACATGACTGAGGCTTGATGGTGGAACCCTGTGGCCTGGAAACAGGAATGACGTTTGATGGTGGAACCCTGCGGCCTGGCAACATGACTGAGGTTTGATTCTGGAAAACTGTGGCCTGGGAACATGACATCTGTTTAGATTGTGGAATAGTGTGCCCTGGGAACCTGACTGAGCCTTGGTTCTGGAACTCTGTGGACTGGGAACATGACTGAGGTTTATTCTAGAACCCTGTAGCCTGGGAACATAACTGAGGATTGATTCTGGAACCGTGTGGCCTGGGAAATTGACTGGGGTTTGATCGCAGAAACCTGTGGACTGTCCACATGACTGAGGTTTGATGGTTGAACCCTGTGGCATGGCAACATGATTGAGGTGTGATTGTGGAAACCTCAGGCTTGGGAACATGACTGAGGCTTGATGGTGGAACCCTGTGGCCTGGAAAGAGGAATGACGTTTGATGGTGGAACCCTGCGGCCTGGCAACATGACTGAGGTTTGATTCTGGAAAACTGTGGCCTGGGAACATGACATCTGTTTAGATTGTGGAATAGTGTGCCCTGGGAACCTGACTGAGCCTTGGTTTTGGAACTCTGTGGACTGGGAACATGACTGAGGTTTATTCTAGAACCCTGTAGCCTGGGAACATAACTGAGGATTGATTCTGGAACCCTGTGGCCTGGGAACATGACATCGGTGGATTCTGGAACCCTGTGGCCTGGGAACATGAGAACGGTTTGATTCTGGAACCCTGTGGCCTGGCAACATGACTGAGGCTTGATTCTGGAACCGTGTGGCCTGGGAACGTGACTGGTGTTTGATCGCAGAAACCTGTGGACTGGCCACATGACTGAGGTTTGATGGTGGAACCCTGTGCACTGGGAACATGACTGAGGCCTGATACAGGAACCCCGTGGCGTGGGAACATGCCATTGGTTTGATTCTGGAACCCTGTTTCCTGAGAACATGACTGAGGTTTGATGGTTGAACCCTGTGGCATGGCAACATGATTGAGGTTTGATTGTGGAACCCTCAGGCTTGGGAACATGACTGAGGTATGATGGTGGAACCCTCTGGCCTGGAAACAGGAATGAGGTTTGATGGTGGAACCCTGCGGCCTGGCAACATGACTGAGGTTTGATTGTGGAACCCTCAGGCTTGGGAACATGACTGAGGTTTGATTCTGGAACCAAGTGGCCTGGGAATATGACTGAGGTTTGATTCTTGAAACCATTGGCCTGGGAACATAACTGATGTTAGATTGTGGAATCCTGTGGCCTGGGAACATGACATCGGTTTGGATTCTGGTACCCTGTTGCCTGGGAATATGAAATTGGTTTGATTCTGGAAACCTGTGGCCTGGTAATATGACTGAGGTTTGATGGTGGTATCCTATGTACTGGCAACATGACTGAGGAGTGATTCTGGAAACCTGTGGCCTGGGAAAATGACATCTGCTTAGATTGTGGAAAACTGTGCCCTGGAAACCTGACTGAGCCTTGGGTCTAGAACCCTGTGGACTGGGAACACGACTGAGGTTTATTCTAGAACGCTGTAGCCTGGGAAAATAACTGAGGATTGATTCAGGAACCCTGTGGCCTGGGAACATGAGAACGGTTTGATTCTGGAACCCTGTGTCCTGGGAACATGTCTGAGGTTTGAGGGTGGAAACCTGTGGCATGGCAACATGACTGAGGTTTTTTTCTGGATCCCTGTGGCCTGGGAACATGACTGAGGCGTGATTCTGGAAAACTTTGGCCTGGGAACGTGACATCTGTTTAGATTCTGGAATACTGTGCCCTGGGAACCTGACTGAGCCTTGGTTCTGGAACCCTGTGGAATGGGAACATGACTGAGGTTTATTCTAGAACCCTGTAGCTTGGGAACATAACTGAGGATTGATTCTGGAACCCTGTGGCCTGGGAACATGACATCGGTGGATTCTGGAACCCTGTGGCCTGGGAACATGAGAACGGTTTGATTCTGGCACCCTGTGTCCTGGGAAAATGTCTGAGGTTTGAGGGTGGAAACCTGTGGCCTGGCAACATGACTGAGGTTTGCTTCTGGATCCCTGTGGCCTGGGAACATGACTGAGGCATGATTCTGGAAAACTGTGGCCTGGGAACATGACATCTGTTTAGATTGTGGAATACTGTGCCCTGGGAACCTGAGTGAGCCTTGGTTCTGGAAACCTGTGGACTGGGAACATGACTGAGGTTTTATTCTACAACCCTGTAGCCTGGGAACATAACTGAGGATTGATCCTGGAACCCTGTGGCCTAGGAACATGACATCGGTGGATTTGGAACCCTGTGGCCTGGGAACATGAGAACGGTTTGATTCTGGAACCCTGTGGCCTGGCAACATGACTGAGGCTTGATCCTGGAACCCTGTGGCCTGGGAATATGACTGAGGTTTGATTCTGGAACCATGTGGCCTGGGAATATGACTGAGGTTTGATTCTGGAACCATGTGGCCTGGGAATATGACTGAGGTTTGATTCTGGAAACCATTGGCCTGGGAACATGACTGATGTTAGATTGTGGAATCCTGTGGCCTGGGAACATGACATCGGTTTGGATTTTGGTACCCTGTTGCCTGGGAATATGAAATTGGTTTGATTCTGGAAACCTGTGGCCTGGGAATATGACTGAGGTTTGATGGTGTTATCCTATGTACTGGCAACATGACTGAGGAGTGATTCTGGAAACCTGTGGCCTGGGAAAATGACATCTGCTAAGATTGTGGAAAACTGTGCCCTGGAAACCTGACTGAGCCTTGGGTCTAGAACCCTGTGGACTGGGAACACGACTGAGGTTTATTCTAGAACGCTGTAGCCTGGGAACATAACTGAGGATTGATTCTGGAACCCTGTGGCCTAGGAACATGACATCGGTGGATTCTGGAACCCTGTGGCCTGGGAACATGACTGAGGCTTGATTCTGAAACCCTGTGGCCTGGCAACATGACTGAGGCTTGATTCTGGAACCCTGTGGCCTGGCAACATGACTGAGGCTTGATTTTGGAACCGTGTGGCCTGGGAACTTGACTGGGGTTTGATCGCAGAAACCTGTGGACTGCCCACATGACTGAGGTTTGATGGTGGAACCCTGTGCACTGGGAACATGACTGAGGCCTGATACTGGAACCCCGTGGCGTGGGAACATGCCATTGGTTTGATTCTGGAACCCTGTTTCCTGGGCACATGACTGAGGTTTGATGGTTGAACCCTGTGGCATGGCAACATGATTGAGGTTTGATTGTGGAACTCTCAGGCTTGGGAACATGACTGAGGCTTGATGGTGGAACCCTGTGGCCTGGCAACAGGACTGAGGTTTGATGGTGGAACCCTGTGGCCTGGCAAGATGACTTAGGTTTGATTGTGGAACCCTCTGTCCTGGGAATATGACTGAGGTTTAATTGTGGAACCCTGTGGCCTGGGAACATGACTGGGATTTTATTTTTGAAACCTGTGTCCAGGGAACATGACTGAGGTTTTATTCTGGAACCCTGTGTCCTGGGAACACGACTGAGGTTTGATTCTGGAAACAAGTGGCCTGGGAATATGACTCAGGTTTGATTCTGGAAACCATTGACCTGGGAATATAACTGATGTTAGATTGTGGAATCCTGTGGCCTGGGAACATGACATCGGTTTTTATTCTGTTACCCTGTTTCCTGGGAACATGAAATCGGTTTGATTCTAGAAATCTGTGGCCTGGGAATAGGACTGAGGTGTGACGGTGGTATCCTATGGCCTGGCAACATGACTGAGGTTTGATTCTGGATCCCTGTGTCCTGGGAAAATGACTGAGGCATGATTCTGGAAAACTGTGACCTGGGAACATGACATCTGTTTAGATTGTGGAATAGTGTGCCCTGGAAACCTGACTGACCCTTGGGTCTGGAACCCTGTGGACTGGAAACATGACTGAGGTTTATTCTAGAACCCTGTAGCCTGGGAACATAACTGAGGATTGATTCTGGAATCCTGTGGCCTGGGAACATGACATCGGTGGATTCTGGAACCCTGTGGCCTGGGAACATGAGAACGGTTTGATTCTGGAACCCTGTGGCCTGGCAACATGACTGAGGCTTGATTCTGGAACCGTGTGGCCTGGCAACATGACTGAGGCTTGATTCTGGAACCGTGTGGCCTGGGAACTTGACTGGGGTTTGATCGCAGAAACCTGTGGACTGGCCACATGACTGAGGTTTGATGGTGGAACCCTGTGCACTGGGAACATGACTGAGGCCTGATACAGGAACCCCGTGGCGTGGGAACATGCCATTGGTTTGATTCTGGAACCCTGTTTCCTGAGAACATGACTGAGGTTTGATGGTTGAACCCTGTGGCATGGCAACATGACTGAGGTTTGATTCTGGAAAACTGTGGCCTGGGAACATGACATCTGTTTAGATTGTGGAATAGTGTGCCCTGGGAACCTGACTGAGCCTTGCTTCTGGAACTCTGTGGACTGGGAACATGACTGAGGTTTATTCTAGAACCCTGTAGCCTGGGAATATAACTGAGGATTGATTCTGGAACCCTGTGGCCTGGGAACATGACATCGGTGGATTCTGGAACCCTGTGGCCTGGGAACATGAGAACGGTTTGATTCTGGAACCCTGTGGCCTGGCAACATGACTGAGGCTTGATTCTGGAACCGTGTGGCCTGGGAACTTGACTGGGGTTTGATCGCAGAAACTTGTGGACTGTCCACATGACTGAGGTTTGATGGTGGAACCCTGTGCACTGGGAACATGACTGAGGCCTGATACTGGAACCCCGTGGCTTGGGAACATGCCATTGGTTTGATTCTGGAACCCTGTTTCCTGAGAACATGACTGAGGTTTGATGGTTGAACCCTGTGGCATGGCAACATGATTGAGGTTTGATTGTGGAACCCTCAGGCTTGGGAACATGACTGAGGCTTGATGGTGGAACCCTGTGGCCTGGAAACAGGAATGACGTTTGATGGTGGAACCCTGCGGCCTGGCAACATGACTGAGGTTTGATTCTGGAAAACTGTGGCCTGGGAACATGACATCTGTTTAGATTGTGGAATAGTGTGCCCTGGGAACCTGACTGAGCCTTGGTTCTGGAACTCTGTGGACTGGGAACATGACTGAGGTTTATTCTAGAACCCTGTAGCCTGGGAACATAACTGAGGATTGATTCTGGAACCGTGTGGCCTGGGAAATTGACTGGGGTTTGATCGCAGAAACCTGTGGACTGTCCACATGACTGAGGTTTGATGGTTGAACCCTGTGGCATGGCAACATGATTGAGGTGTGATTGTGGAAACCTCAGGCTTGGGAACATGACTGAGGCTTGATGGTGGAACCCTGTGGCCTGGAAAGAGGAATGACGTTTGATGGTGGAACCCTGCGGCCTGGCAACATGACTGAGGTTTGATTCTGGAAAACTGTGGCCTGGGAACATGACATCTGTTTAGATTGTGGAATAGTGTGCCCTGGGAACCTGACTGAGCCTTGGTTTTGGAACTCTGTGGACTGGGAACATGACTGAGGTTTATTCTAGAACCCTGTAGCCTGGGAACATAACTGAGGATTGATTCTGGAACCCTGTGGCCTGGGAACATGACATCGGTGGATTCTGGAACCCTGTGGCCTGGGAACATGAGAACGGTTTGATTCTGGAACCGTGTGGCCTGGCAACATGACTGAGGCTTGATTCTGGAACCGTGTGGCCTGGGAACGTGACTGGTGTTTGATCGCAGAAACCTGTGGACTGGCCACATGACTGAGGTTTGATGGTGGAACCCTGTGCACTGGGAACATGACTGAGGCCTGATACAGGAACCCCGTGGCGTGGGAACATGCCATTGGTTTGATTCTGGAACCCTGTTTCCTGAGAACATGACTGAGGTTTGATGGTTGAACCCTGTGGCATGGCAACATGATTGAGGTTTGATTGTGGAACCCTCAGGCTTGGGAACATGACTGAGGTATGATGGTGGAACCCTCTGGCCTGGAAACAGGAATGAGGTTTGATGGTGGAACCCTGCGGCCTGGCAACATGACTGAGGTTTGATTGTGGAACCCTCAGGCTTGGGAACATGACTGAGGTTTGATTCTGGAACCAAGTGGCCTGGGAATATGACTGAGGTTTGATTCTTGAAACCATTGGCCTGGGAACATAACTGATGTTAGATTGTGGAATCCTGTGGCCTGGGAACATGACATCGGTTTGGATTCTGGTATCCTGTTGCCTGGGAATATGAAATTGGTTTGATTCTGGAAACCTGTGGCCTGGGAATATGACTGAGGTTTGATGGTGGTATCCTATGTACTGGCAACATGACTGAGGAGTGATTCTGGAAACCTGTGGCCTGGGAAAATGACATCTGCTTAGATTGTGGAAAACTGTGCCCTGGAAACCTGACTGAGCCTTGGGTCTAGAACCCTGTGGACTGGGAACACGACTGAGGTTTATTCTAGAACGCTGTAGCCTGGGAAAATAACTGAGGATTGATTCAGGAACCCTGTGGCCTGGGAACATGAGAACGGTTTGATTCTGGAACCCTGTGTCCTGGGAACATGTCTGAGGTTTGAGGGTGGAAACCTGTGGCATGGCAACATGACTGAGGTTTTTTTCTGGATCCCTGTGGCCTGGGAACATGACTGAGGCGTGATTCTGGAAAACTTTGGCCTGGGAACGTGACATCTGTTTAGATTGTGGAATACTGTGCCCTGGGAACCTGACTGAGCCTTGGTTCTGGAACCCTGTGGAATGGGAACATGACTGAGGTTTATTCTAGAACCCTGTAGCTTGGGAACATAACTGAGGATTGATTCTGGAACCCTGTGGCCTGGGAACATGACATCGGTGGATTCTGGAACCCTGTGGCCTGGGAACATGAGAACGGTTTGATTCTGGCACCCTGTGTCCTGGGAAAATGTCTGAGGTTTGAGGGTGGAAACCTGTGGCCTGGCAACATGACTGAGGTTTGCTTCTGGATCCCTGTGGCCTGGGAACATGACTGAGGCATGATTCTGGAAAACTGTGGCCTGGGAACATGACATCTGTTTAGATTGTGGAATACTGTGCCCTGGGAACCTGAGTGAGCCTTGGTTCTGGAAACCTGTGGACTGGGAACATGACTGAGGTTTTATTCTACAACCCTGTAGCCTGGGAACATAACTGAGGATTGATCCTGGAACCCTGTGGCCTAGGAACATGACATCGGTGGATTTGGAACCCTGTGGCCTGGGAACATGAGAACGGTTTGATTCTGGAACCCTGTGGCCTGGCAACATGACTGAGGCTTGATCCTGGAACCCTGTGGCCTGGGAATATGACTGAGGTTTGATTCTGGAACCATGTGGCCTGGGAATATGACTGAGGTTTGATTCTGGAACCATGTGGCCTGGGAATATGACTGAGGTTTGATTCTGGAAACCATTGGCCTGGGAACATGACTGATGTTAGATTGTGGAATCCTGTGGCCTGGGAACATGACATCGGTTTGGATTTTGGTACCCTGTTGCCTGGGAATATGAAATTGGTTTGATTCTGGAAACCTGTGGCCTGGGAATATGACTGAGGTTTGATGGTGTTATCCTATGTACTGGCAACATGACTGAGGAGTGATTCTGGAAACCTGTGGCCTGGGAAAATGACATCTGCTTAGATTGTGGAAAACTGTGCCCTGGAAACCTGACTGAGCCTTGGGTCTAGAACCCTGTGGACTGGGAACACGACTGAGGTTTATTCTAGAACGCTGTAGCCTGGGAACATAACTGAGGATTGATTCTGGAACCCTGTGGCCTAGGAACATGACATCGGTGGATTCTGGAACCCTGTGGCCTGGGAACATGACTGAGGCTTGATTCTGAAACCCTGTGGCCTGGCAACATGACTGAGGCTTGATTCTGGAACCCTGTGGCCTGGCAACATGACTGAGGCTTGATTTTGGAACCGTGTGGCCTGGGAACTTGACTGGGGTTTGATCGCAGAAACCTGTGGACTGCCCACATGACTGAGGTTTGATGGTGGAACCCTGTGCACTGGGAACATGACTGAGGCCTGATACTGGAACCCCGTGGCGTGGGAACATGCCATTGGTTTGATTCTGGAACCCTGTTTCCTGGGCACATGACTGAGGTTTGATGGTTGAACCCTGTGGCATGGCAACATGATTGAGGTTTGATTGTGGAACTCTCAGGCTTGGGAACATGACTGAGGCTTGATGGTGGAACCCTGTGGCCTGGCAACAGGACTGAGGTTTGATGGTGGAACCCTGTGGCCTGGCAAGATGACTTAGGTTTGATTGTGGAACCCTCTGTCCTGGGAATATGACTGAGGTTTAATTGTGGAACCCTGTGGCCTGGGAACATGACTGGGATTTTATTTTTGAAACCTGTGTCCAGGGAACATGACTGAGGTTTTATTCTGGAACCCTGTGTCCTGGGAACACGACTGAGGTTTGATTCTGGAAACAAGTGGCCTGGGAATATGACTCAGGTTTGATTCTGGAAACCATTGGCCTGGGAATATAACTGATGTTAGATTGTGGAATCCTGTGGCCTGGGAACATGACATCGGTTTTTATTCTGTTACCCTGTTTCCTGGGAACATGAAATCGGTTTGATTCTAGAAATCTGTGGCCTGGGAATAGGACTGAGGTGTGACGGTGGTATCCTATGGCCTGGCAACATGACTGAGGTTTGATTCTGGATCCCTGTGTCCTGGGAAAATGACTGAGGCATGATTCTGGAAAACTGTGACCTGGGAACATGACATCTGTTTAGATTGTGGAATAGTGTGCCCTGGAAACCTGACTGACCCTTGGGTCTGGAACCCTGTGGACTGGAAACATGACTGAGGTTTATTCTAGAACCCTGTAGCCTGGGAACATAACTGAGGATTGATTCTGGAATCCTGTGGCCTGGGAACATGACATCGGTGGATTCTGGAACTCTTGGCCTGGGAACATGAGAACGGTTTGATTCTGGAACCCTGTGGCCTGGCAACATGACTGAGGCTTGATTCTGGAACCCTGTGGCCTGGCAACATGACTGAGGCTTGATTCTGGAAAACTGTGGCCTGGGAACATGACATCTGTTTAGTTTGTGGAATACTGTGCCCTGGGAACCTGATTAAGCCTTGGTTCTGGAACCCTGTTTCCTGGGCACATGACTGAGGTTTGATGGTTGAACCCTGTGGCCTGGCAACATGACTGAGGTTTGATTGTGGAACCCTCTGGCCTCGGCACATGACTGAGGCTTGATTCTGGTCAACTGTGGCCTTGGAACTTGACTGAGGTTTGATTCTGGAACCCTGTGGCCTGGGAACATGACTGAGGTTTGATGGCAGAACCCTGTGGACTGGCAACATGACTGATGTTTTATTGTGGAACCTTTGGGCTGGGAACATGACTGAGGTTTGATTCTGGAACCCTGTGGCCCTGGAATATGACTGAGGTTTGATGGTGGAACCCTGTGGCCTGACAACACGATGAGGTTTGATTGTGGAACCCTCTGGCCTGGGAACAGAACTGAGGTTTGATTCTGGAACCCTGTGGTTGGGAATATGAGATCGGTTGGATTCTGAAATCCTGTGGCCTGGGAACATGACAACTGTTTGATTCTGGAACCCTGTGGCCTGGGAACACGTCTGAGGTTTGATGGTGGAACCCTGTGCCCTGGCAACATGACAGAGGCTTGATTCTGGAACACGGTGGTCTGGGAAAATGACTGAGGTTTGATGTCTAAACCCTGTGGCCTGGGAACGTGACTGATGTTTGATTCTGGAACACTGTGGCTTGGCAATATAACTGAGGATTAATTTGCATCCCTATTGCCTGGGAACATGACTGAGCCTTGATTCTGGAAATCTGTGGCCTGGGAACATGAATAAGTTTTGATGGCAGAACCCGGTGTCCTGGCAACATGACTGAGGTTTGATTGTGGAACCCTGTGTCCTAGAGACATAACTGAGGCTTGATTCTGGAAACCTATAGACTGGGAACTTGAAATCTGTTTGATTCTGGAACCATGTGGCCTGGGAACATGACTGAGGCTTGATTCTGGAAACCTGTTGCCTGGGAGCATGTCATCGGTTTGATCTTGGAACCCCGTGGCTTGGGAACATGACACTGGTGTGATTCTGGAAACCTTTGACCTGGGAACCTGACTGAGGCTTCATTGTGGAACACTGGGGCCTGGGATTATGACTGAGGTTTTATTCTGGAACCCTTTGCCCTGGGAAAATGACTGAGATTTGAATGTGGAACCCTGTGGCCTGGCAACATGACTGTGGTTTGATTCTGGAACTCTCTGGCCTGTGACCATGACTGAAATTTGACTGTGGAACCCTGTGGCCTGGCAACATGACTGCGGTTTGATTCTGGAACTCTCTGGCCTGGGAACATGAGTGAAGGTTGATTCTGGAGCTCTGTGGCCTGGGAACATGACTGAGGTTTAATTGTGGAATCCTGTGTCCTGTGACCATGACTGAGATTTTATTCTGGAACCATGTGGCCTAGGATCATGACTGGGGTTTGATTCTGGAACTCTGTATCCTGGGAACATGACTGAGGTTTGATTATGGAACCCTGTGGCTTGGGAACATGACTGAGGTGTGACTTTGGATCCCTCTGGCCTGAGAACATGACTGAGGTTTGATGGTGAAATTCTGTGGCCTGGGAATATGACTGAGTTTTTATTCTGGAACCCTTTGGCCTGTCAACATGACTTAGGTTTGATTCTGGAACCATGTGGCCTGGGAATATTACTGAGGTTTGATTCTGGAACTCTGTGGCCTGGCAACATGACTGAGGTTTGATTTTGGAAATGTTTGGCCTGGGAACATGACTGAGGTTTGATTCTGGAACACTTTGTCCTGGGAACATGACTGAGGTTTGATGGTGGAACCCTGTGGCCTGGCAACATGACTGAGAAATCCTTGTTCTGAGCTGCACCTGCTCTGTGGTTCAAAGGTTCTATGACTCTGCTCCTTTGGAAGCTTTTCAGTGCTGACACTATCGCTGGGCTGTGAAAGCAAAGAGGCATAGATGTCTTCCACTCTGAAGACTTGGGCTTGTTTGCCATGGAGAATGTGTACGTCTCCCCCCAGCGGTAGGCGAGCAAGTTGACACCATTTGTTCTGCGTTTGGAAAATACAAGTAGGTGTCCTCGGTTTGGGCAGCCTGGTGAAACAATTTACAGTTGCCAGCACCCTGAGTACCTTTCCTGAAGTTTGGTTCCTAGCTAGATAATTTCGGGTTTCAGAGGCTAGGTGAGGCCAAACGTGTTAAGCTTGTGGGGAAAGCCTTTGACCAATAGCCAATATGCTTGTGTATGTGGCAAGTGTTAGGCAAGAACTTTTCCACACAGGGTTTTTACTTTACGGTAAGCTGTCCCTTTCGGCTGAAGCAGGTGGCATGTTCGTATAACAGCCAGGGAAGCAGGCCGTTGGGGGAGTCTGCCACGTGAGAGGCCTCCACTATAGATAACCGGGAAAATGCATCAAGGCCTTTGGAACCCACTTAAAATTAAAGGATTCTCTTCGGATTAGAAGACTTTGCTGCGGAAGTGCAGCAGCTCCTCTCCTTCAGAGTTCTCTTGCTGTGTAGACTAGTGAAAGCCACGGGGTACCCAGGTTTTGAACGGCTCTATTCCCACTTGGTTTCATCCGTGAAAGAGCAAGAAGTCTAATCTCAGCCAATCGGGCTGCACACCGTGAATCTTTGGGGTAGGACTGAGCCAATATGCCACATAAGGAATGAAAACAAAGTTTTCTTACCACAGGAAAGCACACCGAGGCCTGGTGTTTTCTCTATGAAATTGACGTGAGCTTGAGGGTGAGGCCTATACTCCATTGTGGAGAAGCTCGGGGTTACGGCTGTCTTTCTCCCTCTCTCGGTCCCATACCCGGGGCTCAGCCGTGGGGGGATGCTGAGTGGGAGAGGCTGCCTCTCTGCCGGACTCAGAAGGCTTCTTCCCTTTAGGGCAATTCCGTTTGTGTCTTATGTCGAGGAAAAATGAGGGTGCCCGCAGATATTCTGAAATGAAATTACTTACGACAGAGGACCCGGAGGAGCTGGTTTCTCAGTGGAAGGAGCCAAAAAGCCCGCATTCTTGAGGTCTCTTTTAGAGATGCCAGACACTCTGCCGTCATAGCCCTAAGAATTGGACATTGTGACGGCAAGGCAACACTTGGAATCCTAGGACACAGTGGAAGTGCGACTCGCAAACTGGATAGAAGAAGCTTCAAAGCACAGTTTTCTTTCATGTACAAAAGAGAACCCAAGTGTCTTAGGGTAGAAGCGTTTCACTTGAGAGAATTGCTATCCTCGTGGACCTGTCGGCTACTTTCCTCTTTCCGACACTCTCAGGAAACTCTTCAAAAAAGCCTTGGGACCCGCTTAGAGGGAACAGCTGCGAAGTTGATGCACAGAACATTAACCTAGATACCAGCCCTGGGTCCCAATCATCCATCTTTCTCTGGAGGTTATGTAGCCCACAGAGGGATTCAAGCAGGGATTTTGCCTTGTACAACTTACCCAGGAACCCGGGATGAGATGTAGGTCTAATCTACTTCCTCTCACACTACGTGGCCCGGAGAAATTTTCACGGAGCAGAATTCAACACCGTTCCTCTACCACGTGTGTCCACCAAAGAAGCGCTGGGCAGTGGGTGTTCTCAGGCCAACAGAGAATTCCTTGTTCTGGCCTGCACCTGCTCTGTGGTTCAAACTTTCTCTGACCCCCTCCTTTGTAAGCTTTTCAGAGCCGACGCTAGCCCTGGGCTGCGATCCCAAAGAGGGTTAGAGGCCTTTCGCCCTGGAGGCATGCGCTGGCTTCCCATGTACATAATGTGTACGTCGTCCACCGGCTGGAGGCGTGTGGGTTGACACCATTTCTTCTGCCCATGGAAAATATAAATAAGCGCATTTGATTTGGGCAGCCTGGTGAAATAATTTGGAATCGGCAGCACCCTGAATACCTTTCATGAAGTTTGCTTCCTTGCTGGGTAAAATTGAGGATCAGAGGCTAAATGACAAAAAAATTGCTCAGCTCACGGCGAAGATCCTTTGTCCCCTGCTCAAAATGCTTGTGTTTCTGCCAAGCGTCAGAGAAGAACTTTTACACATAGGGTTCTTCCTTTACAGTAAGCTGTCCGTTGTGGTTGAAGCAGGCAGCGTGTCTGTATCACATCCTACGGAGTCTGCCAAGCGACTGCCCTTAATTATGGCTAACTCTGAAATGCGTCAAGGCCTTTGGAACCCACCTACAATGAAAGGTTTCTCTTCGGAATAGGAGATTTTGCTACCAGACGTCAGCAGCTCCTCTAACTAACAGCGCTTTCACTCTGTAGAGTAGAAAAAGCCACCTCGGTGCCCAGCTTGTGAACGGTTCATTTCCGAGTCGGTTTCATTGGTGAAAGATCCACGTGAGGCTGATCTCAATAAATCGGGCTCCAGCCCTTGAGCATTTGGGTCAGGGCAGTCCAGAGCTGATATGCTATCTATGGAATGGAACCAAAGTTTTCTTACCACAGGAAAGAACACCGAGGCCTTGTGTTCTCTCCATGAAATGAACGTGAGCTTGAAGGGTGATGCCTGTAGTGCATTTTGAAAAAGCTCGGTGGTAGGGCTGTATTTCTCCCTCTCACGGTCTCACGCTTGAGGGCTGAGCTCCGTGTTGGAATGCTGAGTGGGAGCGACTGCGTCTCTTCTGGACTCCGAAACCTTCTCCCCTAACGGTAAGTCTGTTTGTCTCTTTCGTGCAGAGGAATGCAGGTGGCCACAGATGTTCTTCAATGAAATAACTGACGACACGTGGTGCATAGGAGCTGATTCCTCGGTGGAGGGAAACAAAAAGCCCTCATTCTTAAGGTCTCTTTGAAAGCTGCCAGAAGCTCTGCGCTCAAAGGTCTAAGAAATGGACCTTGTGACGGCATGGAAACACTTGGATCCCTAGGCCGAAGAGCAAGTGCGATTGGCAAGCTGGATGGAAGCACCTACAATGTAGAGTATTCTTTCGTGTACGAAAGGAAGCCAAGTGGCTGAGGCAGGTAGCGTTTTACTTCACAGAATGTGTATCCTTGTATGCCTGTCGTCTGCTTTCCTGAATCGGACACCTTCAGGAAACTCTTTGCGAAAGCTTTCGGAACCCGCCTAGAGAGAAGCGTTATGCAGCGGACGCATGGAACCCTTAAGCAAGATACATGCCCAGAATCTCAAGTGGCGTTCTTTCCCTGGAGGGTACTTATCTGCCCACCGGGATTCAGGCAGGGACTTTTGGCTCGTACTAGTACAACTTAAACAAGAAGCTGTGATGAGATGTAGGGGGTACTCTATGTGTGCTCATTCCAAGTGGCCCGGAAAAAGTTTCTGGGAACCGAATTCATCAAGGTACTTCTTCCACATGTATACACCAAGGAAGCAACTGAGAAGTGCTTCTTGTGTGCTGCACCTGCTCTCTGGTTCAAACGTTCTGTGACACTGCTCGTTAGGAAGGTTTTCAGAGCTCGTTTCACCTCTGTGCTGTGAACGCGAAGTGGTGTAGAGGTCTTTCACACTGAAAGCAGGGGCTTGTTTCTCATGGGGAAAATGTGTATGTCGCTCACCAGCTGGAGGCGTGCAAGTTGACACCATATCTTCTGCCCGTGGAATATACAAATAGGCATACACGATTTGGGCTGCCTGGTGAAATAATTTGCAGTCGGCACACCTTCCCTGAAGTTTGATTCCTACCTGGGTAAACTCGGGCTTCAGAGGCTAGATAAGAACCAACCTGCTCAGCTTGTGGGGAAAAGCCTTTGTCCCATGCCCATTATGCTTGTGCTTGGGGCGATCGTCAGACAAGAACTTTTCACATAGAGTTTTTCCTTTACGGTCTTACGTCGGAGAGGAATGAGGGTGCCCACAGATGTTCTGAATTGAAATAAGTAACGACAGAGGATCTGGAGGAGCTGGTTCCTCTGTGGAAGGAGCCAAAAACCCCACATTCTTAAGGTCTCTTTTAGGGCTGTCAGACAGTCTGCATTCATAGGCCTAAGAATTGGACCTTGTGACGGCATGGCAACACTTGGAATCCTAGGACACAGTGGAATTGCGACTAGCAAGCTGAATGGAAGAACCTTCAATGCAGAGTGTTCTTTCATGTGGGAAACAGAACCCAAGTGGCTGAGGCTGGTAACGTTTTACTTCAGAAAGTTGTATCCTCGTGTGCCTGTTGGCTACTTTCCTGTATCTGACAGTCTCAGGAAACTCTTCAAAAATCCTTTGGAACCCGCTTAAAGAGAACAGCTGAGAACTGGATGCACACACCATTAACATAGATACAAGCCCAGTGTCTCCAACGTCGGGCTCTTCCTGCACAGTACTTACCCCACACAGGGGTTCAAGCAGGGAGTTTTGCCTCGTACTAGTACAGCTTACACAGGAACCTGGGATGAGCTGTGTGGCTAATCAACGTGCGCTCATTCCAAGTGGCCTGGAAAAGTTTTCATGGAGCAGAATTCGTCGCTGTTCCTCTACTAGGCGTGTACACCAAGGAACCGCTGTGCAGAGGGTGTTCACAGGCTGACAAAATTGTCCATGCTGTGTGATGCACCTGGTCTGTGTTTCAAACATTCTGGGACACTGCTCCTTTGGAAGCTTTTCAGAGCTGATGCCAGCTCTGGGCTGTGAGCATGAAGAGGCGTAGATGCCTTTCACACTGAACTAAGGGGCCTGGTTCCAATGGAGAAAATGTTTACGTCGCCCAACAGGTGGAGGCGTGCAAGTTGACACCATTTTTTTCTGTCCTTGAATAGTACAATTAGGCATACTCGATTTGGGCTGCCTGGTTAAATAGTTTGGAGTTGGCTGCACCCTGAGTAACTTTCCTGAAGTTTGCTTCCTGGCTGTGTAAAATCGGGGTTCAGAGGCTAGATGAAAACAATCTTGCTTTGCTTACGTGGAAAAGCTTCTGTCCCTTGCCCAAAGTCCTTGTGCTTCTGGCGTTTGAAACGGAAGAACTTTTACACCTATGGTTCTTCCTTTACGGGGAACTGTCCATGGAGGCTGAAGCAGGCGGCGTTTCCGTATCGCAGCCTGAGAAGCAGGGCGACTGTCCTCAACTGTAGCTAACTGAGAAAACGCATCAGGGCCTTCGGAACCCACCGAATATGGAAGGTTACCCTGCAGATTAAAAGAGTTTGCTGCCAAACATCAGCAACTCCGCTCCTCGATAGTGCTTATGCTGTGTATACTAGTAATAGGCACGACGGCGCCCGGCTAGTGACCGGTTCATTTCCGAGTCGAATTCATCGGTGAAATATTCCTGAGAAGCTGATCTCAAGCAAGTGGGCTCCACATCGGTAGCATTTGGGGCAGAGCAGGCCTGACTAGTTGTGCCAACTAATGAATTGAACCAAAAGTTTCTTACCACAAGAAAGCACACTGAGGTCTTGTGTTCTCTCCATGAAAAGAACGTGGGCCTTAAGTGTGATGCCTATAGTATGTTGTCGGAAACCTCGGTTGTATGGCGGGTTTTCTCCGTCTCTCGGTCCCATGCCCCTGGGCTCAGCTCCGTGGAGGAATGCTGAGTAGGAGAGACTGCCTTTCCTCTGCACTCAGAAGGCCTCTTCCCCTAATGGCAGGTGTATATATCTCTTACGTGGGGGAGGATGTGGGTGTCCACAGATGTTCTGAAATGAAATAAGTAACGACACAGGGTGCAGTGGAGCTGGTCCCTCAGTGGAGGGAGACAAAAAGCCCACATAGGTAAGGACCTTTTGAAAGCTGTCGGACGCTCTACGCTCACAGGTCTAAGAAATGAACCTTGTGGCAGCATGGAAAGCCTTGGATCCCTGGGACGCAGAACAAATGCGACTCCAAGCTAGATGGAAGAGCCTAATGCAGAGTGTCCTTGCAAATATGAAACTGAACTCAAGTGACTGAGGCAGGTAGCGTTTTACTTCACAGAATTGCTATCCTCGTACGCCTGTAGGCTGCTTTCCTGAATGGGACAACATCAGGAAACTCTTCACAATGGCCAAAAGAACACGGTTAGAGAGAGGAGCTGTGCAGTGATGCGCAGAACTGTTTATCTAGACACCAGACCAGTGTACACGTGTACACCAAAGAACCGCTGTGCAGGGGGTGTTCACAGGCTGAACAAATAGTCCATGCTGTGTGCTGCACCTGGTCTGTGGTTCAAACGTTCTGGGACACTGCTCCTGTGGAATCTTTACAGAGCTGATGCCAGCTCTTAACTGTGAGCACGAAGAGGCGTAGATGCCTTTCCCACTGAACTAAGGGGCTTGCTTCCGATGGAGAAAACGTTTACATCGCCCACCGGGTGGAAGCGTGCAAGTTGACACCATTTCTTCTGTCCGTGAAAAATACAATTAGGAATACTCGATTTGGGCTCCCTGGTGAAATAATTTGGAATCATCAGCACCCTGAGTACCTTTCCTGAAGTTTGCTTCCTAGCTGTGTAAAATCAGGGTTCAGTGGCTACATGAGAACAATCTTGCTCTGCTTGTGGGGAAGAGCCTTTGTCCCATGTCCCGAATCCTTGTGCTTCTGGTTTTTGAAACGCAAGAACGTTTACACATATGGTTCTACCTTTACCGTGAACTGTCCCTGGAGGCTGAAGCAGGCGGTGTTTCCGTATCGCAAACGGGGAAGCCCTCAATTGTAGCTAACTGAGAAAACGCGTCAAGGCCTTCGGAACCCACCGAATATGAAAGGTTACCTTTCAGATTAGGAGAGTTTGCCCGGAAACATCAGCAGCTCCACTCCTTCATAGTGCTCATGATGTGTAGGCTAGTAATAGGCACGACGGTGCCCAGCTTGTGAACGGTTTGTTTCCGAGTCGAATCCATCGGTGAAAGATTCCCGAGAAGCTGATCTCAAGCAAGTGAGCTCCACACTGGTAGCCTTTGGGGCAGAGCAGGCCTGAGCAGTTGTGCCAACTAATGAATGGAAACAAAGTTTTCTTACCACAAGAAAGTACACCGGGGCTTCCCTGGTGGCGCAGTGGTTGAGAACCTGCCTGCTAATGCAGGAGACGCAGGTTCGGGCCCTGGCCTGGGAAGATCCCACGTGCCGCGGAGCGGCTGGGCCCGTGAGCCACAGTTGCTGAGCCTGCGCGTCTGGAGCCTGTGCTCCGCAGCGGGAGAGGCCGCGATGGTGAGAGGCCTGCGCAGCGCGATGAAGAGCGGTCCCCACTTGCCACAACCAGAGAAAGCCCTCGCACAGAAACGAAGACCCAACACAGCCAAAAATAAATAAATTAATTAATTAATTAAAAAAAAAAAAAAAAAGTAACTGAAGTGAAAAACCAATTGAGGACACAAAACAAGGCAAAAATATTAAAAAAAAAAAAAAAAAAAAAAGAAAGTACACCGAGTTCTTGTATTCTCTCCATAAACTGAACGTGGGCCTTAAGCGCGACACCTATAGTATATTGTGGGAAAGCTCATTGGTATGGCGGTCTTTGTCCATCTCTCTGTCCCATACACGTGCGCTCAGATCCGTGGAGGAACGCTGAGTGGGATTGACTGACTATCTCATGGACTCAGAAGGCTTCTTCCCCTATGGACAAGTCTATATATCTCTTGTGTCGGGGCGGATGTGGGTGCCCACAGATGTTCTGAAATGAAGTAACTAACTACACAGGGGGCAGTGGAGCTGGTCCCTCAGTGGAGGGGGCCAGAAAGCGCACATTCTAAAGGCCCCTTTGAAAGCTACCTGACACTCTGCGCTCATAGGCCTAAGAAGTGGACCTTGTGACAACATAGAAACACTTGGATCCCTGGGACGCAGTGCAGGTGCGAGTCACAAGGTGGATTGAAGAACCTACAATGCAGAGTGTCCTTTCGAGTCTGAAGCTGAGCCCCAGTGGCTGAGGCAGGTGGCATTTTACTTCACAGAATTGCTATCCTCGTATGCCTGTCGGCTGCTTTCTTGAAACCGACCCCGTCAGGAAAGTCTTCGCAAAGGTCATAAGAACGCGCTCAGAGAGAGGAGCTGCACAGTGATGCACAGAACCTTTAATCTGGACCCCAGACCAGTGTCTCAAGCAGCGTTCTTTCCCTGGAGGGGCCTTAGCCGCCCACCGATATTCAAGCAGCGTGATTTGCCTGGTACTAGTACAACTTACGCTGGAAACTGGGATGACATGTAGGGCTAATGGACGTGTGCTCTTTCCAAGTTACCCCGAAAACGCTTCACAGAGCAGAATTCATCTCCGTTCCTCTCCTACACGTGTACACCAATGAACCGCTGTGCAGTGGTTGCTCTCAGGCCGACAAAGTAGTCCATGCTGAGTGCTGCACCTGGTCTGTGGTTCAAACTTTCTGTGACACTACTCATTTGGAAGCTTTTCAGAGATGATGCCATCTCTGGGCTCTGAGCACGAAGAGGCATAGATTCCTTTCCCACTGAACTAAGGGGCTTGCTTCCGATGGAGAACATGTTTATGTCACCCAGCAGCTGGAGTCGTGCAAGTTGACACCTTTTCTTCTCTCCATGGAAATTACAAATAGGCATAATCGATTTGGGCTGCCTAGGGAAGTAACTGGGAGTCAGCACCACCCTGAATACCTTTCCTGAAGTTAGCTTCCTAGATGTGTAAACAGAGGTTTCAGAGATTAGATGAGAACAAACTTGCTAAGCTTTCGGGGAAGAGTCTTTGTCACGTGCCTAAAATGGTGAGGGTCAGGCAAGATCTTTTACACATAGGGTTCTTCCTTTATGGTAAGCTGTCCCTAGTGGCTGAAGTGGGCAGAGATTCCGTAACACAACCTGGGAAGCAGGGCGTTTGGAGGGTTTACCAAGCGACTGCCCTCAATTGTAGCTAACTGAGAAAATGTGTCAATGCCTTCGGAACCTACCTACAATGAAAGATTTCTCTCTGGAACATGAGATTTTGTCACCAAAACACCGAAGTTCCTCTCCGTTACAGTGCGCTTGCCGTGTACACGAATACAGAGCAGGAGCACGGCCCCCAGCTTGTAAACGGTTCATTTCTGAGTGCGTTTCATTGGGCAAATATCCACGGGAGGGTGATCTCAGTGAAGCGGGATCCACACCGTTAGCCTTTGGGGCAGAGCAGACCTGAGCTGTTGTGCCAACTAATGAATGGAGCAAAGTTTTCTTACCACAGGAAAGCACACCGAGTTCGTGTGCTCTCTCCATGAACTGAATGTGGGCGTTAAGGGTGAGGCCTATACTATGTTGTGGGTAAAGCTCAGTGGTGGTATGGCTGTTTCTGTCCGTCTCTCGGTCCCATGCACGTGGGCTCAGCTCCGTGGCGGAACGTTGAGTGGGATCGACTGACTATCTTCTGGACTCAGCAGCCTTCTTCCCCTAATGGCAAGTCTATATGTCTCTTATGTAGGGAATGATGTGGGTGCCCACAGATGTTCTGAAATGAAATAACTAACAACACAGGGTGCAGTGGAGCTGGTCCCTCAGTGGAGAGAGCCAAAAAGCCCACATTGGTAAGGTCCCTTTGAAAGCTGCCGGATACTCTACACTCACAGGCCTAAGAACTGAACCTTGTGACGGCATGGAAAGCCTTGGATCCCTACGACGCAGTGCAAATGCAACTCACAAGCTGGATGGAAGAACCTACGATGCAGAGTGTCCTTTCGAGTATGAAAGTGAACCCCAGTGGCTGAGGCAGGTAGCGTTTTCCTTCACAGAATTGCTATCTTCGTATGCCTGTCAGCACGAATCTGACACCGTCAGGAACTCTTTGCAAAGGCCATAAGAACGCGGTTAGCGAGAAGAGCTGCTCATTGTTGCACAGAACCGTTAATCCAGACACCAGAGCAGTGTCTCATGCAGCGCTCTTTCCCAGGACTGTCCTTAGCCGCCCACCGGGATTCAAGTAGGGAGTTTTGCCTCGTACTAGTACAACTTTCACAGGAACCTGGGATGAGATGTGTGGCTAATCGACGTGCGCTCATTCCCAGTGGCCAAGAAAAGTTTTCATGGAGCAGAATTCATCACCGTTTCTCTACTACGCGTGTACACCAAGGAACCGCTGTGCAGTGGGTGTTCTCAGGCCGATAAAAAAGTCCATGTTGTGTGCTGCACCTGGTCTGTGGTTGAAACGTTTTGTGAAACTGCTTCTTTGAAGCTTTTCAGAGCTGATGCCACCTATGGGCTGTGAACGCGAAGAGCCCTAGGGGCCTTTCAAACTGAAGCAGAGGGCTTGCTTCCCATGGAGAAATGTGTACGTCACCCACTACCTTGAGGCCTGCAATTTGACATTTCTTTTGTCCATGGAAAATACAAATAGGCTTCCTGGATTTAGGCTGCCTGGTGAAGTAATTTGTGTAGGCAGCACCCGCAGTACCTTTCCTGAAGTTTGCTTGCTAGCTGTGTACACTTAGGCTTCAGAGGCTATATGAGAACAAACTTGCTCAGCTTGCGGGAATAGCCTTTGTCCATGTCCAAAATGCTTGTGCTTCTGACTTCCGTAACGCAAGAACTTTTACACATACGGTTCTTCCTTTACGGTGAGCTACCCCTAGAGGCTGAAGCAGGCGGCGTTTCCGTATCACAGCCTGGGAAGCAGGTTGTTTTGCGAGTCTACTAAGCGACGGCCCTCAATTGTAGCTAGCTGAGGAAATGTGTCAAGGCCTTCGGTACTCACATACAATGAAAGGTTTCTCTTCAGAATAGGAGATTTTCCTACTAAACCTCAGCAGCTACTCTCCTTCAGAATATTCTTACTGTGTAGACTAGTGAAAGCCACCACTGTCCCCAGCTTGTGAGCTGTTCATTTCCTAGTCATTTTCATCAGTGAATGATCAACGTGAGGCTGATCTCAACAAAGTGGGCTCCACACCGTTAGCCTTTGGAGCAGGGCAGGTCTGAGCCGATGAGCCAGATAAGGAATGGAATAAAGACTTCTTATCACAGGACAGCACACTTAGGTCAAAAAGCTCGCATCCTTAAGGTCTCTTTGAAAGCTGCTGGACTCTCTGCGCTCACAGGCCTAAGAAGTGGACCTTGTGATGGCATGGAAACACTTGGATCCCTAACGGATATTGCAGCTGTGACTCACAAGCTGAATGGAAGAACCTTATATGCAGAGTGTCTTTTTGAGTACGAAACTGAACCCAAATTTCTGAGCAAAGTAGGGTTTTAATACACAGGATTGCTATTCTCTTATGCCAGTCGGCTGCTTTCCTGAATCTGACACCGTCAGGAAACTCTTCACAAAGACTTCAGAACCTGCTTAGAGAGAAGAGCTCTGCCATGGATTCACGAACCGTTAATCTAGATACCACCCCAGTGTCTCAAGCACGGTTCTTTCCCTGGAGGGTCCTTACCTGACCACTGGGATTCAAACAGGGAGTTTTCCCTTGTACTAGTACAACTTACACAGGAAACTGGGATGAGATGTAGGGCTAATCTACGTGTGCTCATTCCATGTGGCCCGGAAAAGTTTTCACCGAGCAGAATTAATCACCATTCCTCTACTATGTGTGTACATCAAAGAACAGCTCTGCAGTGGGTGTTCTCAGGCCGACAAAGAAGTCTTTGTTGTGGGCTGCATGTGGTCTGTGGTTTAAACGTTCTGTGGCACTGCTCCTTTGGAAGATTTCAGAGCTGATGCCACCTCTGGACTGCGAACCTGAAGAGGCATAGAGGCCTTTCACACTGAACTAAGGGGCTTGCTTCCGATGGAGAAAATATGTACGCTGCCCAGCAGGTGGAGGCGTGCAAGTTGACACCATTTCTTCTGTCCATGGAAAATACAATTAGGCATACTTGATTTGGGCTGCCTGGTGAAATAATCTGGAGTCGGCAGTGCCCTCATTACCTTTCCTGAAGTTTACTTCCTACCTGTGTAAACTCGGGGTTCAGAGGCTAGATAAGAACAAACTTGCTCAGCTAGCGGGGAAGATCCTTTGTCCCATGCCCAAAATGCTTGTGTTTCTGGCGAGCTTCAGGCAAGAACTTTTACACATAGGGTTCTTCCTTTACAGTAAGCTTTCCCTAGTGGCTGAAGCAGGTGGCGTTTCCGTATATCAACCTGGCAAGCAGGGCGTTTGTGGAGTGTACCACGCAACAGCCCTCATTTGTATCTAACTGAGAAAATGCGTCAAGGCCTTCAGAACCCACCTACGATGAAAGGTTCCTCTTCGGAATAGGAGAATTTTCTACCATACCTCAGCAGCTTTTCTGCCTCAGGTGTTCTTGCTGTGGAGACTAGTAACATCCACCACAGTCCACAGCTTGTGAACTGTTCATTTCCGAGTCGTTTTCATCAGTGGGAGATCCACGGGCGGCTGATCTCAACCAAGCCCTCCCCACACCGTTAGCCTTTGGAGCAGAGCAGGCCGGAGCAGACGTGCTACCTAACGAATGGAAGCAAAGTTTCCTTACCACAGGAAAGCACACCGAGGCCTGGTGTTCTCTCCATGAACTGAACTTTGACGGGAAGGGTGATGGCTATAGTGCATTGTGGGAAATCTCAGTGACACGGCTGTCTTTCTTCCACTCTAGGTCCCACGTACCTGGGCTCAGCTCTGTGGAGGATTGCTGAGTGGGAGCAACTGCCTCTCTTCTAGACTCAGAAGGCTTCTTCCCCTAATAGCAAGCCTATATATTTCTTACGTGAGGGAGGAATGAGGGGGCCCACAGATGTTCTGAAATGAAATAACTAATGACACAGTATGACGAGAAGCTGGTCCCTTGGTGGAGGGATCCAAACAGGCCTCATTCTTAAGGTCCCTAGGAAGGCTTCCAAATGCTCTCAGTTCATATCCCTAAGAGGCGGTCCTTGTGCCGGCATGGAAACCCTTGGATCATAAAACGCAGTGTAGGTGCGACTGGCAAGCTGGATGGAAGAACCTTATTTGCAGAGTGTTCTTTCCAGTACGGAAGTGAACCCAAGTGGCTGAGGCAGGTAGCGTTTTATTTCACAGAACTGGTATCCTCGTGTGCCTGTCTGCTGCTTTCCTGAATCTGACACCGTCAGGAAACCCTTCACAAAGGCCTTCAGAACCCACTTAGAGAGAAGAGCTGTGCACTGGTGTACACAACCATTAACCTAGATACCAGCCCAGTGTCTCAAGCAGCGTTCTTTCCTTGGAGTGTCCATAACCGCCCCCTGGAGTCAAGCAGGGAGTTTTGCCTTGTACTTGTACAACTTACACAGGAAACTGGGATGAGAAATAGGGCTAATCTACGTGCGCTCGTTCCAAGTGGCCCAGAAAAATTTCCACGAGAATTCATCACTGTTCCTCTATGCCACATGTACACCAAAGAGCCGCTGTGCAGTGGGTGTTCTCCAGCCGACAAAGATGTCCTTGTTGTGTTCTGCACCTGGTCAGGGGTTCAAACGTTCTGTGACACTGCTCCTTTGGAAGATTTACTGAGCTGATGCCAGCTCTGGGCTGTGAAGGTGAAGAGGCATAGAGGCCTTTCACACTGAAGGGGGGGGGGGGGGGCTTGCTTCCCTTGGAGAAAATGTGTACATCGCCACCATGTGGAGGCATGCAAGTTGACACCATTTCTTCTCTCAGTGGAAAATACAAGTAGGCATACTCGATTTAGGCTGCCTTGTGTAATAATTTGGAGTCGGCAGTGCCCTGAGTAGCTTTTCTGAAGTTTGCCTCCTAGGTCTGTAAACTCGGGGTTCAGAGACTAGTTGAGAACAAACTTGCTCAGCTAGCGGGGAAGATCCTTTGTCCCATGCCCAAAATGCTTGTGCTTCTGGCGTGCGTCAGGCAAGAACTTTTACACATAGGGTTCTTCCTTTACAGTAAGCTGTCCCTAGTGGCTGAAGCAGGTGGCGTTTCCATATCACAGTTTGCGAAGCAGGGCTTTTGGGGAGTCTACCAAGAAACTACCCTCAATTATTGCTAACTGAGAAAATGCGTCCGGGCCTTCGGAAGCCACCTTCAATGAAATTTTTCTCTTCGGATTAGGAGATTTTGCTACCAAACATCAGGAGCTCCTCTCCCTCAGAGTGTTCTTGCTGTGTAGACTAGTAATAGACACCATGGTCCCCAGCTTGGGAACGTTTCATTTCCGAGTCGTTTCTTGGGTGAATGTTCCATGGGAGGCTGACCTCAACCTAGTGGGCTCCACACCGTTAGCCTTTGGGGCAGGGCAGGCCTGAGCCAATGTGCCCTGAGGTAGTTCTTTATCTTTGAGAAGATAAACAAAATTGATAAACCAATAACCAGACTCAACAAGAAAAAGAAGGAGAGGACTCAAATAAATAAAATTAGAAATGAAAAAGGAGAAGTTACAACAGACACCACAGAAATACAAAGCATCCTATGAGACTACTACAAGCAACTCTATGCCAATAAAATGGACAACCTGGAAGAAATGGACAAATTCTTAGAAAGGTATAAACTTCCAAGACTGAACCAGGAAGAAATAGAAAATATGCACAGACCAATCACAAGTAATGAAATTGAAACTGTGATTAAAAATCTTCCAACAAGTAAAAGTCCAGGACCTGATGGCTTCACAGGTGAATTCTATCAAACATTTAGAGAAGAGCTAACACCCATCCTTCTCAAACTCTTCCAAAAAATTGCAGAGGAAGGAACACTCCCAAACTCATTCTATGAGGCCACCATCACGCTGATACCAAAACCAGACAAAGATACTACAAAAAAAGGAAATAACAGACCAATATCACTGATGAATATAGATGCAAAAATCCTCAACAAAATACTAGCAAACAGAATCCAACAACATATTAAAAGGATCATACACCATGATCAAGTGGGATTTATCCAGGGATGCAAGGATTCTTCCATATATGCAAATCAATCAATGGGATACACCATATTAACAAATTGAAGAATAAAAACCATAAGATCATCCCAATAGATGCAGAAAAGCTTTTGACAAAATTCAACACCCATTTATGATAAAAACTCTCCAGAAAGTGGGCCTAGAGGGAACCTACCTCAACATAATAAAGGCCATATACGACAAACCCACAGCAAACATCATTCTCAACGGTGAAAAACTGAAAGCATTTCCTCTAAGATCAAGAATGAGACAAGGGTCTCCACTCTCACCACTATTATTCAACATAGGTTTGGAAGTCCTAGCCATGGCAATCAGAGAAGAAAAAGAAATAAAAGGAATACAAATTGGAAAAGAAGAAGTAAAACATTCACTGTTTGCAGATGACATGATACTAAACACAGAGAATCCTAAAAATGCCACCAGTAAACTACTAGAGCTAATCCATGAATTTGGTAGAGTTGCAGGATATGAAATTAATGCACAGAAATCTCTTGCATTCCTATATACTAATGATGAAAAATCTGAAAGAGAAATTAAGGAAACACTCCTATTTACCATTGCAACAAAAAGAATAAAATACCTAGGAATAAACCTACCTAGGGAGACAAAAGACCTGTATGCAGAAATGTATAAGACACTGATGAAAGAAATTAAAAATGATACCAACAGATGGAGAGATATACCATGTTCTTGGACTGGAAGAATCAGTATTGTGAAAATGACTATACTACCCAAAGCAATCTACAGATTCACTGCAATCTTGGATATACCATGTTCTTGGACTGGAAGAATCAGTATTGTGAAAATGACTATACTACCCAAAGCAATCTACAGATTCACTGCAATCCCTATCAAATTACCAATAGCATTTTTTACAGAACTAGAACAAATCATCTTAAAATTTGTATGGAGACACAAAAGACCCCGAATAGCCAAAGCAGTCTTGAGGGAAAAAAACAGAGCTGGAGGAATCAGACTCCCTGACTTTAGACTATACTACAAAACTACAGTAATCAAGACAATATTGTACTGGCACAAAAACAGAAACATAGATCAATGGAACAAGATAGGAAGCCCAGAGATAAACCCACGCACCTATGGTCAACTAATCTATGACAAAGGAGGCAAGGATAAACAATGGAGAAAAAGTCTCTTCAATAAGTGGTGCTGGGAAAACTGGACAGCTACATGTAAAAGAATGAAATTAGAACACTTCCTAACACCATACACAAAAATAAACTCAAAATGGATTAGAGACCTATATGTAAGACCAGACACTATAAAACTCTTAGAGGAAAACATAGGAAGAACACTCTTTGACATAAATCACAGCAAGATCTTTTTTGATCCACCTCCTAGAGTAATGGAAATAAAAACAAAAATAAACAAATGGGACCAAATGAAACTTCAAAGCTTTTGCACAGCAAAGGAAACCATAAACAATATGAAAAGACAACCCTCACTGTGGGAGAAAACATTTACCAATGAATCAACTGACAAAGCATTAGTCTCCAAAATATATAAACAGCTCATGCAGCTCAATATTAAATAAACAAAAAACCCAATCCAAAAATGGGCAGAAGACCTAAATAGACATTTCTCCAAGGAAGACATACAGATGGCCAAGAAGCACATGAAAAACTGCTCAACATCACTAATTATTAGAGAAATGCAAATCAAAACTACAATGAGGTATCACATCACAGCAGTTAGATTGGGCAACATCAGAAAATCTGCAAACAACAAATGCTGGAGAGGGTTTAGAGAAAAGGGAACCCTCTTGCACTGTTGGTGAGAATGTAAATTGATACAGCCACTATATAGAGCAGTATGGAGGTTCCTTAGAAAACTAAAAATAGAATTACCATATGATCTAGCAATCCCACTCCTGGACATATACCCAGAGAAAAGAATTTGAGGCACAGATGTAGAGAACAAACGTGAGAGAACGTGTAGAGAACGACACTAAAGGGGGAAAACCGCGGTGAGGTGGGGATGGTGGTGTGCTGAATTGGGCGATTGGGATTGACATGTATACACTGATGTGTATAAAATTGATGACTAATAAGAACCTGCAGTATAAAAAAACAAACAAACAAACAAGAAAACAACTAATATTAAACTTTCTTTGGGTTATCTGTATGGAAATATGTTAGTATAAATGTTCAGACATTAAAAAAAAAAAAAAAAAAATCCCCAGAAAATAAGAACCTAAGGGCAAGACACAAATAAAGACGCAGATCTACTAGGGAATGGACTTGAGCATACGGGGAGGGGGAAGGGTAAGGTGGGACAAAGTGAGAGAGTGGCATTGACATATATACACTACCAAATGTAAAATAGATAGCTAGTGGGAAGCAGCCGCATAACACAGGGAGATCAGCTAGGGGCTTTGTTACCACCTAGAGGGGTGTGATAGGGAGTGTGGGAGGGAGGAAGACGCAAGAGGGAAGAGATATGGGGACATATGTATATGTATAACTGATTCACTTTGTTAAGCAGAAACTGACACACCATTGTAAAGAAATTATACTCCACTAAAGATGTTAAAAAAAAAAAAAAAGGAAATAAGCAGAAATTTTTCAAAAGTGCAATAAGGGGAGGTATTTTTCTTGAGATACTAAAATTTTTATGAAGCAACAGTAATAGAAAAAAGTGTTTGGTGCAAAGATAGATGTTTAAAGCAATGGAACTGAATAGAGAATCAGAATTAGAACCATAGTTCATGGGGATTTTGTTGAGTGATAAAGGGTATAGCTCAATAAGTGAGACATCTAGCTTATAATATACACAATATAGATAAAAGGATAAAAAGCTAAATGTTAAAAAACCATTTACTTATTTAGCAAATATTTATGGAATACTGTATCTAGCAGTGTTCTAGACACTAGAGAACAGTGTACAAAACAGGTAGCTATCCTTTACTTCATGGAGCTTATATTCTAAAGAGGCAAAGGAGAGAGTACACAGTTAAGAACTATCATAAATTATCTGTTCATAAGTATGACAGATTCTCAGAAGCCTTAAAGATAAAGACCTTGCACTTTTATGTAGCCAGTTTTGTCAAACTTCTATACAACAGGAAAAGCTACCACAGAAATGTGAATACTATAGGTCCAGACAAAGCTATTCAGGAAAATAGGGATTGTCCCCACCCTACATAGTGTCTTTCTAGAAAAAGGCACTCATTGGTTATTCAAAACATCCTAGTGTCGAAAATTCACATATTCTCACTTTCTCATTTTTAACAAGGTGAGCAGGAAGAAATGGAAGGATGTCTATGGATTTGCAGATATATCAAAGCAATACCAATTTGAACCTGCTTAATTTGAACTTTTCTTGTATCTTATACTCCAGGTTTAGATTTCATTGTGTAACCTAAAGGGAAAGTGTTATTAAGCAAATGTATTTGATAATTAAGGCTGAAGAAAAAACATTTAACATATGAAAATTACATTTTAAAAATTCATTTGAGGGATAAAATTTCCTCAGGGTTTCGCTGATTATGATGTTCTCTGCTTCGATGATAATCCACCAATATGGGTACACAAAGACATGTTGGTGAAATAGACAAGACAGAAACATCCAATTCTCACCCAGGTTCTCTGTGATAAGTCTAACAGGGGTATATGACCTACAGAGGAATCTGTAGGCATTACTGGAGATATGTGGACTTACATACCCACCCTTATAGAAAACCAGTATGAGTTCTGGGAGTGGGGGTGGGAGTTGGGGTAGAACATTCCAAGAAAGATACAAAGCATATATAAAGCAGAGTATGGGGTAGCTTTGGTATGGGCAGTGAAGTTAGTTCTCACTTGGTCTCCTTTGGTCAATAAATAGCAGCAATTTAATTTTATCCCTAGGATCCAGCTTTCTCTTAAAAAGAAAGAAAAAGCTCTCTTCCATTACACAAAATATGGTCTCTTTCCACTTGTCTCTTGGTTAATGGTAAATGAGAAGAAAATGTCTGTCTGGAAAACTTGACAGAACCTGCAGTTTCTCCTCCAGTTCTTCACAGTGGTATAGATGTTTTATCAATATTTAGCAAGTGAATAAATAAATAACACTGTGTTATGCTAGGGGGGTTAGAGGAATAATTTCGGGTTGTGATAAAGACAGTAAAGAATAAAACTTTGTCATTTGCAACAACATGGATGGACCTGGAAGGTATTATGCTTAGTGAAATAAGTCAGACAGAGAAAGACAAATACTCTATGCTATCACTTATATGTGGAATCTAAAAAATAAAACAAATGAATGAATATAACAAAATAGAAACAGACTTACAGATGTAGAGAACAAACTAATGGTTACCAGTAGGGAGAGGGAAGCAGGAAGGGGCAATGTAGGAGTAGGGGATTAAAGAGTACAGACTACTATGTATAAAATAAATAAGCTACAAGGATATATTGTACAACACAGGGAATACGGCCAATATCTTATAATAACTTTAAATGGAGTATCATCTATAAAATTTTTGAATTACTATGTTGTACACCTGAAACTAATATAATATTGTAAATCAACTATACCTTAATAAAAATGAATAAATAAATAGAAATAAAGTGAATGCAATTAGATTTTCATCATTTAAAAAAAAGAAAGAAAAATATGGTTATCAGTCCTATTATAGGTCTCCTCTTCAGTAAAGTATATTATGGATTTTATGGAGATTTTATGCAAAAAGGGAAAAAGCTGCAGTGTCAGGAAAGAAAGCAGCAAGAACTTCTCTCTGCCTTCAGCTCATATCTGTGCCATGGGCAGCTATGTCTGTTCAGTCTAACAGGTGAAATTCCCAAGTCCTTCGTTTTCTATCTCCCATCCAGAAAGCCATATCTCTTGTTTTATCATATAGGTGGCCTGTTTTTAGCTACTTATCAGAAAGAAAGGTAGAATTAACAGGGCACACACCAGATGGTGGGGCCATATGGGATCTGCCTAAATATGCAGTCATTCTAGACCATGGTGAGACCACAGATGCATGAAAGTATCTGGGAAGAGGAAGTTTCCTCTGGGTTGAGCTGCAGGCCAAGCCAAAGGCACTAGTGGGCCATTTGGAGAATTCCAGGCCTCCTTTGTTTCGATGATCCAAAAGGATTAAAAAAAAAATTCTGATGTATTTTCTAACTTTCCAGTAACAGACAATACTCCCAAAAGATGGGCCTTTGGAATTGCAGGTATGAACCAAGAAAAAAAAATTGGAACAGAAGGTCTTGGTTGGTCTACTGCTATCAGAATGAAAAATACATACACAAAAGGAAAGGCAAAAACAAAATAAATAATTAGTTGGAACAAGGCCCCAGGTTTCCCCAGGTGGATTTAAATGAAGAAAAGGACAGCTAGTGTATTGAGAAACGTGTGTGTTTGTAGATAGAGAGACTTGCTGTAGTTTTCACCTTTAGAATAATAAGAATAGGACATTGCTACCTCATGCTGGTGTTTTCTACCCAGCCTGCCTACTACAGGTAGTGCACAAACAGGTCCCCTGCCTTCCAATTGCTCTGCACATGTAGCATGTGCACCTCTACCATGAGAGGCCAGGAAAGTGCCTCTTGCTGGACGTACATCTTATAATTCATGTAATTCATGACCAGCTGACTAGAGGATTTCAGGGCCAGCCATTCTCTTCTCATCAGGCAGAATAAGGAGAGCCTTCTGGGCTACGTATAAGACTTTAGTATATCTGATGCAGCTTAGCTCTAAGTTACAGGCACTGCAGAAGGAATCCCAAATCAGGGTCCAGGCTAAAGTAGAGGGAACATAGGAAAGGGAGTTTTAAAGGACTCAGGAATGGAAAAAAATCTGCCAATGACCTCTCTTTCCCTGGTATCTTAAACTTTGGATGAAATGTGAGGCTTTTACTTCTTTGCTTCTAAATATATTTCCAGGGGTTTGGAAGCTAAGTCAACCCAGAGTCTTCCCTGTTATTACCATCCATTAGAGATAAAATTATTAAAGAATCTAAACATTCTATAGAACTAACCAAATTATCCTCAATAATTTTCAGAGAATTACATTTGTCAACAAATATACCTACTGTGCCTGAGGAGGGGTTGCCCTTCAGTCTTTCCCAACCCATCAAAGGAGAATGAGTTTGAGGATTTTCTTCTCAGTCTCTAAATAACTGCCCATGAGTTCACTCTATGATTTTCTTCTCCTTTTATCAGTACACTCCTCCTGATTGCCTAGTCATCTTTATTCTGTTGACTTTGTTTTCCCAACTATCTCATGCAATCCTTTCTTATGTATACTTATTGACATTACAGGGTTGCTGAGACCTCTAGAGTGATTCCTATTGAGGGGACCATATTTCCCTCTTTTGTCTTCAAGATAATTGTGTCATTGTCAAATAACCCAGCAAGACTGACAGTATCTACACTGCAATAAAAAGAGATGCAGACACGCGAGATGACCATGTTGAGATACCCCTGTAGAAAACAAAAATACAACCATGTTTTTGTCTGCAGGATTATCAGGTGCTTTAAGATGTACCTTAAAGCACTACTTTGTTATTCTAGGCACCACAGTGAATTGTTTACTAACATCTTTCATCTTTTTGAACGACATTAACAGTTTGTGTCAAAGTGTCAAAATTAACTTAATTCAAAGCTAAGTCATATCCAAGTACCTTTGTGTACCTCCTGTCACACATTATGAGGGATTTTCAGAATCAACTTTTTTTTTTCTTGTCTGTGTCAGCTTGTGTTACTGTCATGTCATTTATAAGAATTACCCAGATGGTAGCCCATTTTCGAGTGTTCAGAAAACCAGCTCCTGGTGATGTATTTTCAACACTGAGAAAATGTCTTGAAACTTCTTATTTACCTTGCAGAGCTGCCAGCAGAAGCTGGAATCTATACAAAAGGTAGACTTCTAAAGACAGTTCTGTCAGCTTGGTAGAGCCCAACTCTCTCTAAGATCATGGATGACTCATAAATCACCTCAATTCCACTTCTCTGTATTTAGTGTCTTGAATTTAATTTTCAAGTCAATTACTGTATTTAATAAGCTCCTATTGCATGCGTAGTCCATGTCTAAAAAAAATAGATGAATGATGGTAGTGTTTGGCCAAGACACAATATCAAGCCCTCCGGAACCAGAGAATTCCAAGGAATAAGTGTTTTCAGGTTAGGAGTCAATATAGTCAGCTGGGAGCTTAGCTCTACCATCTGAGAGTGTCAGTCTCCCACAGCATTCATTCCTGGGGACAAAAGTGTCCCTAGAAAGCCTGACTGCAACTTTCCCATTTCACATAAACATGTTTAGATGACAATTTCTTATTGATTACCTCAATATTGATGCCTTTGACCAACTTGATGAATGGTAGAGGAGATTTCTGCTTTGCCTGGAACTGAGGGCTTTCTTGGGACATATTTTCAATGCTAAAATAAGAACAGTCCTGAGCAAGTTGGGACTAGAAAATATATATAGTATAATCCTTGTTCCACAGATGAGGAAACTGAGATTCAGAGAAAAAGAATGACTTGCCCAAGGTCACAGAGCTAGCAACTGGCAGAGCAAGATAGCCAATCATTTCCTCTACTCTCTGCCTTCCTACGAAAGGGAATTTCTAAAAGCCTCAAAGGTTCCCAGGCCCCAAAGAAACACACTGAGGAAAAACCTTTATCAGCAGCAAGGAGGGACTTTGTGGGCACACTTCTAAAAACTGAAAGAGCACGGGAGTTAGCAAACAGTAGCAGAATAGTTAAGAATGCAAGGAACCATTTGAGTCAGACAAGATCTGGGTTTTCTGTTTATTTTGTCTTATTAATTTATTTAATCTCCACAAAATGTCAGTTTCCATATCTGAGAAATGGGACTGGAGTAAACAAATATAAATGTGAATGTATCTTTCCATACATTCATGTATTCATTCACTCATTTATTCAACAAATATTGAGTTCCTGCCATGTACCAGATAGTGTTCTAGGTATATAGCAATAAACAGAGACAGTATGTATCAAGATATGTTTTATCTGGCTAGAATGAAAGTTTTGTTTTTTTTTTTAATTTGTTTGTTTTAATCACTTGGTTTTCAGTATTTTTAGGCAGGAAGCCAGCCATTCAATTTAATATTAATTCTGACTCACTTCTTTTCTTTGTATTATTTGCCTATTACTTGCCTGATCTATGAAGGCATTTTTGAATTTGCAACCCCTGACCTAATGTACATCTGGTCTAATGTAATGACACCTATTTCTTAGGTTTGTGTTGAAGATTTAATAAATTAGTACACCTGGCACAAAACCTGACATTAGGCAAGGGTTCATTATCCATTATTCTATTACTAGTAACAATGTTAGTTGTAGTTTTCTCTGCATCTCGCAACAGATGCAAAGAAAGCTTCTACCTCTTTGCGTCTATATCCTTGTGTCCATCTAAGCCAGTGTAGTGAGAGTTTGTAAAATCAAAGAAGAGACACAAAGTTGAAGCTTCAACATAAAATGAAACCTGCTTTGCATTCCTGAAGTCTTAGCATGACCTGTGGACTTTTCCATGTGCAAAAAATCAAGAATGGTATCACTGCTTAGAATATTATGTCAAATTGCCCTGGACAAGGTTTGAGATCACAAATCTCTGAGTAAAAAAGTGCATTAAATCATCTTCCCCACCTAAGAATGAGTGTTTACAAGGCAAGACCATAAAACTTGCAAACAGCATACAGTGCTCAGGGATGGGAGTAATTTAGCAGCATTAGAAGGATCATTAATACAGGTGCACAATAAACCAGGTAGTTTAAAGGGGGAATATATATCACATCAGTTCAAACCCATGAGGTATGCATTGCAATGCAGTATAAGCAGCTGCTCCAATGTTAATTCTTTCTTCAATGAAGCCCCCCCCCCACACACACACACACACCCTGCTTCTTGTTTCTAAGCTCATAACTCTTCTCTCAGTACGCATGACCTCTTTATCCTTTAGGAGACAACTTCAATTTCAGAGACTGCTTAACCAAACAGATATGCCTGGGTCACGCCATTCTTCTAGAAACATGCCATAGAGAAAACAGAATAGTGCGCAGTGTTTATTAGAGTGGTTGTGGCTTTGACTGAACACAACAAAGTAATTAATATAGTAACTTCATGAAGTTTACCTTGTTTCACACTTCCACACTCAAGAAAAACATTTATTTCTCTGATATACTGATAATATGATGTATTTTTGCTATTATTTAAATGTTATGTTCCAGGCCTTGTCCTAAGCACTTCACACTGATAATTATAATTCTTACAACAACCTAATGCACAAGATACCATTATTGTCCCAAGTTTTCAAACGGAGAAGCTGACCTTCCCAAGGTCACACAGCAAGTGGTTCATGCCCTACACATTCTTAACTGCTCTATCAGGAAGTCTTCCCCATTTTCTACCTTTTCCTCTGATCTTTTAGTGGCATTGCCATTGCTTCTTTCAAAAGGTCAAGAACAGATCAAATGTCACATGTTAAATTATTTAAACATCTTTCATTGAAGAAGAGAAAACTTTGATTTGTCAGATAACAAGAACATAAGTAAAAAATCTGAAGCCTTGGGCATTTTACTAATAAAATCCATCTGAAGCACTTAGAAATATGGGGTGCTAGATAAATGATTGGTGGTAATAATGGCCTTTTAAAAATCCAGTTACAATGATTGCATATAATTTAAAGGACTCTAGAACCAACTGATGGTCGTAAAGATTTAGCATAGAAATCAAAAGAAAGAAGTCAAACTGTTTTGCTTAGTAAAAGTGTGAGACATAAAGACTCCAGTCCCCCAAGGTGTTGCTTCTCTGATAAATTAGGCTACTGGGCTGTGTAACTGAGAAGGCAAGAATTATCTGGCTATACTCTGACCTATAAAGTAAATTGACACACTAGTCCACATTTTCAGACTATCGACCAATAGAAATATCAACTACAGCTTCTTTGCAGATACAAGAATGAAAGATTAAGTAAAGACAACAAAACTACTGGTGATAAGCTTTTCCATTGCATTCTGCACCTCAGTATTCAGAGTACCCCTCTGACATAAAGCATGGCCCTTGAGAAGGACTAACATGATAAAATGAGGGCTAAGAACCACTTGGAAAGAGCAAGAACACTGAAACATGAGAAATTTGTCATTTGAAGCTGTTTCCTCTGCTCTGGGACTTTCCTCCCTCTTTCTTGCACCATTTTGTCTACAGGTCTGATGGGGATCCTGCTCCTTGGGGAATTTTGTTCCACGATTCAGAGAAAATTTTGATGGGATTACTGGGTTCGAAATGCATTATTTTCAAGGCCACATGGGACAGGAGGAGCCATTTGCCTTGGAATGGAATTCTTCTGTAGAAAGAGCATCACAGGAAGGCTGGAGCTCATATGTAAGGACCTTAGTCTAATCTTCCTAGGGTCTGATATATTAGTCCAACCTTGCTAAATATAGATATCCATCTATGTCCCCTTTCAAGGTGTTTATCCAATGAATTTGGAGGTTGGGCAGTAATCATGAGGAAGACAGAATGGAATCTTTTCTCCGTTTGTAGTCACCATGAGTATGATGCAGACACTTTAGGTGGAGAAGAATTGGGGATTGACAGGTTGAAATAGGAACTACTGATGTATTGCAGTGAAATGTTGTTACAATAGCAGTCCTAATTAATATAATTTTGGGGGCACACTGTGAATATGTCTGCCCATAGTTTAAAAGACTCTGTTGTGCTGTAAAAGAAGAACTAAGCAGAAATGACAATATTCCATGCAATTAACCACCTTGAAAAGTGATGGAATAGCACAAAAATATAATAAAGTTAGTATGAAGAGAAAATAGAGAGATATACGATAAGATACAATATTCTCTCCAAATCAAGAATCTAAATGTAGAGCATACATATGTTAATAATTGAATTGCACTGTCCAGAATTTATTTTTACAACCCAGATTTTTTAAAATAAATAAACTTATTTATTTATTTATTTGTTTGTTTATTTATTTATGGCTGTGTTGGGTCTTCATTGCTGTGCACGGGCTTTCTTTGGTTGCAGCAAGCAGGGGCTACTCTTCGTTGCAGTGCGCGGGCTTCTCATTGTGGTGGTTTCTCTTGTTGCGGAGCATGGGCTCTAGGTGCACGGACTTCAATAGTTGTGGCTCGCGGGCTCTAGAGTGCAGGCTCAGTAGTTGTGGTGCACGGGCTTAGTTGCTCCGTGGCATGTGGGATCTTCCCGGACCAGGGCTCGAACCAATGTCCCCTGTCTTGGCAGGAGGACTCTTAACCGCTGCGCCACCAGGGAAACCCCAACAACCTAGATTTTTGAAAAGAGTGTGTGGGTCTTTAAGTCTGGAGTGACCTCTGCTTGTGGTTTTGGAGCTATTCACGCAGAAATAATATGAAGGTCTGAGTCACATCCTTCTTGCCCTTGCCTGACGTGATACATTACAATGCATCCACTTACTTGAAGTCCACAGCCTAGAACTGATTCTATTAAATCAGAATGACACTTATCTCCAGTGAACAGTGCTAATCAAGAATGCTTGTGACATCAGGTCACTGCACCCAGGCCTCATTCTAAGGGCAGACACCAGGGTATCCTGACTGTTGCAAAGGGGAAAATAAGGCACAATATCTGCGTACTAATGTCACCCAAGGGCCTGCATGTCCTTGGTCTTCTGGGAATACTCTTTCCTTTAATAACCAAATTTGATGAATAATATTTTCCATCCATGTCCTGTGGGCAGCCCAGAGACTTTATTTATCAGTGTAAGACTCTTTTCCTGCTTATCCCCCATGAAGCCTGCAGAAGGAGGAAACATACCTAGATCCTATTTTTTTTTCTTTTTTTTTCTTTTTTTTTTTTTTTATGAAAGACCCATCACCTGGCTTTTCAGAAGCAAGGAATCAGCTTGCCTTGAGAGGAATTCTTCTCCTACATCTGCAATTCAGAAGTAACTGTTGTTATCTTCTGTAATAGCATTTTTACTTTGTTGTTACCCAATGCTTCTAATATCTTTTATTTTCTAAACATTATGTTTTGCTGGGGCAGAGGGGATTGGGAACAGAAAGGACATGTCAGCAAGTAGACTTCTTTCTCCATATTCATAATAAACTAAGTGATTTGACACTTGCCTTGCCTGTTCTAGAAACTCAGGCCTAGTTCTCAGTCCCTCAGCCTCCTTAGCAAAACCCTATTTCTTCAGAAAAATAAAAATCTGACTGTGAAAATCCAAACCACTGTCAAGAAGATTAAGTCATTTCACAGACAATTCTTAGATTTCTTTAAGTGCCAAGGTAGCCACCTCTCTGTCCATAATGGACTCTGATTCATGCACTAGCAATCCCTTTGGAAGCCCTCAAAACACTGAATTGAACAAAGCCCATCAATTCTAAGAAACAATTAGCTTTGGACTGGCCTTCACTTGGGACACAACTTTCATGGAGATGAAGTATAACAGGAGGAGAGGGAGCGAAGTAATGTCACCATGGCAGAGGAGAAAAATGGTTTTGTTTCAGCTCACAGATATTTTAGCAAAACTACCCTACTTCCTTCTTAAGAAGAACCCATTTCCCTCACCCCTTCCCTCTACCTGCCTTACCACTTATACATCTTATTCCAGAATCTTACTGGGCAGACACCAGAACTTCAGATAAACCTTTGCAATCTCATTGAACACTATATGTTTGCCTAGCTCCTTGGAGATAATTGTGGAGCTGTATCTCACTGACAAGGGGACATTTATTCACCTCTGTTCCATGCTTGTTTTTTTTCTTCTAGGCATAAGTGGTCCTGTCACACTCGACTTTGAAGATCTGTAGATTTTTTCTGACATGGCAGTGGTAACATCAATACCAGCCCCAGCACCTCACCATAACCAATCATCACTGCTCTTCTATTTAGTGCATAAGATGAAGCTGATGTGGATTATATCCTGCGTTGTGCATCCAGAATCATTAAATTGATTTTTAAAGGAGGCAAGGGAGAGTCTTAGGGAATTTCAGGGCACTTAGCTTCCAGCTGGGATGGATAGAATTTTAAACTCTGAAACATCTTTGAGCCTAAGAAAGCCTGGACTTCACGGCAAAGACATTTGCTGCTCATGGCACGTGTACATGGGCATTATTTGAGCCACTTTCCAGCTCATTGCCAGAATTATTCTCCATTCTCGCTCTCGCTCTCCTCCCTTATTCGGTATAGCTATAAGACAGTGGTGCCCCATTAACCTGGGTCCCTGAGTTACTGTGGGAAGCAGAATGCTCCATCAATCCAAGTGGGTCATGCAGTATGAATAAAAAATATAGTTTATGTTAAACCACTAAGATTTGTGGACTATTTGTTGCTGAAGCAAGACGTGTTATATTCCTACTGACACAAAAATCTGTGCCATAGATGTGGTTCTGCCGTAATGAAAACCACAATGCACGTAATTGACTTAACTTTTTATTGGCAGGTGATCATGACACAAATATCAAAGGCTAGAAATATGATGCAGAGGCAAAACATGGTAAAACTATCACTGGTGACATCTTAGGAGACAGCATACTTAAGAGATCCTACAATGCTAGGACATGAAGCTGTTATTAGTCTGAGTTGGTTTTATACATATGGTCAAGTATTATAAGATAAACTCAGGAAAAAATGGACAATTTTCAAACAAAAAATAAAAAATAAAAAGAATAGAAAAAGTCCAAAAATCCTGAATTACTACAATGGTATACACTGCTTTCATATACCAAATTGCATGCTATGCAACTGTAAATGACTTCATGGGTAAAACACCTAGTGACAATTTTCAGGGCTAACATCAGATTAAGAGTGTGACCCTCCCACTAATTGTTCCAGATAACACTGACGTAGGCAAGAGAGATAGAAGTGTCTATGATGAAGGGAGGGACAGAGAAATGAGGATGAGAAAGAAAGACAAGGTATTGCATCTGAGCATTGCATTATGACTGGAAAAGGGATTGTGGCTGTGGAAACTGGCATAAAAATGGACTAGTATCAAATACATAGGAAACCTCCTGTGTTTTTGAGAGAGTTGTACTCCCAAGAAACAATGAACTTGGACTAAAAAAATTGTCACTATTTAAGATTTAAAAATAACCATACATTCCCGACTATCTATTTATAGGAAGAGAAAAGTGTTCATTTCCCATACAAAGCATATTTCTTTAATGAGCATTTTATATGAGACCAGGGGAAAAAAGGAGAATAAAAACCTCCAGAAGCTGAGCCAGGGGACTTGGAAAACAATGGACAAGATATTTTTTTTCTAATCATAGTCTAATCAAGAAACCCTTCCCACTCCTAGGGTGTGGGCTTCCAACAATGTCTTCCCTGTGGGATTTAAGACTTGCCATGGGCCAGTCACTACACCATGTTTCCCATCTATCTCCTTTATATGTAAAAATGTTTCAGATGGTTGTCCTGTCTCTGTTCATTATTGTACATTGAGTGTTAGAAGTAAGGACAGATAACTGTTTTTAATTGTTTTGGAGTTCATAGGTCTCTGAAAAAAGAGGAGTGATGTCTGATGGATGCTTGATGTAGAGACAATCTGAAATCATCCAGAAATTTTGACCTTTGAGCTCAAAAATTGACTGGAAAGCACTTTGAGATGCTCTCTTTGGGAAAGAGCTCAGTATGTTCTATGTCTGGAAAGGAAGAGGAGAAAAAAAAAGATATTTGATTACTAAAAGGACAGATACATAGTGTTCCTCACTATGCTTCTCATGTGCTTGCCCATATTTCCCAGCTACCTTGCTAACATTAGGTCAGACACTATAAAACTCTTAGAAGAAAACATAGGCAGAATACTCTTTGACATAAATCACAGCAAGATCTTTTTTGATCCACCACCTAGAGTAATGAAAATGAAAGCAAAAATAAACAAATGGGACCTAATTAAACTTGAAAGCTTTTGCACAACAAAGGAAACTATAAACAAAATGAAAAGACAACCCACAGAATGGGAGAAAATATTTGCAAACGGAGCAACCAACAAGGGATTAATCTCCAAAATATACAAACAGCTCATGCAGCTCAATATCAAAAAAACAAACAACCCAATCAAAAAATGGGAAGAAGATCTAAATAGACATTTCTCCATTAAGACATATGGATGGCCAAAAAGCACATGAAAAGGTATCAACATCACTAATTATTAGAGAAATTCAAATTAAAACAACAACAAGGTATCACCTCACACCAGTCAGAATGGCCATCATCAAAAAGTGTACAAAAATTAAATGATGGAGAGGGTGTGGAGAAAAGGGAACCCTCCTACACTGTTGGTGGGACTGTAAATCGTTAGAGCCACTATGAAGAACAGTATGGAGATTCCTTAAAAAACTGAAAATAGTACTACCATATGATCAAGCAATGCCACTCCTGAGCATATATCCAGAGAAAACCATAATTCAAAAAGATACATGCACCCCAATGTTCATTGCAACACTATGTACAATAGCCAGGATATGGAACCAACCTAAATGTCCATTGACAGAGGAATGGATGAACATGTGGTACATATATACAATGGAATATTAGTCATAAAAAGAATAAAATAATGCCATTTGTGGCAACATAATGGACCTAATTACTGTCATACTGAGTGAAGTAAGTCAGACAGAGAAAGACAAATATCATATGCTATCACTTATATGTGGAATCTAAAAAAAGTGATACAAATGAACTTATTTACAAAACAGATATAGAGTCACAGATGTAGAAGTCAAACTTATGGTTACCAGGGGGGAAAGTGGGCTGAGGTTGGGGAGAGATAAATTGGGAAATTAGGATTGACATATACACACTACTCTTATTTACAAAGCAGAAATAGAAACACAGATGTAGAGAGCAAATGTATGGATACAAAGGGGGAAAGGGGGGGGGTGGGATGAATTGGGAGATTGGAATTGATATATATACACTATTGATACTATGTATAAAATAGATAACTAATGAGAATCTACTGTATAGCACAGGAAACTATTCAATGTTCTTTGGTGACCTAAATGGGAAGGAAATTCAATAAAAGGGGATATATGTATATGTACAGCTGATTCACTTTGCTGTACAGTAGAAACTAACACAACATTGCAAAGCAGTTACACTCCAATACATTTTTGTTTTTAAATAGATAACTAATAAAGATCTACTGTGTAGCACAGGGAACTCTTCTCAATACTCTGTAATGACCTATATGGGAAAAGAATCTAAGAAAGAGTGGATATATGTATATGTATAACTGATTCATTTTGCCATACACTTGAAACTAACACAAAATTGTAAATCAAATATACTCCAATAAAACTTTTTTAAGAAAGAAATAAAAGTTATATGAAGAGGAAAAAGAAAACACAGTTCCGAACATTCATATATGACAAATATGAATATTTAAGCTCTGTGATCCTCTGTTGCAGTGATGTTTGACTTTCCATATTTTATGAGCTTCACTGTTTACTTCAATTTCCATGGCCCCTGTACTCCACACATGCAGGTTCTCTGTGATGAATATCCACTCACTCTTCACTTTGTTAACAGACGCAGCTCTCAGCAAAATCACCAGAGACTTCCTTGTCGGCAGTACACTGTTCTGATTTCAGCTATTTCCTTGCCCAGACTTCTGCAGTTATCCTGCTGCCTGCCCTCTTTAATATCTCCTCCCTTGGCTTCTTTGAGGTCTTCTCATTCCAGTCTTCTTCGTTGTCCCTTTATTACTGGTGTTGCATGAGTGTACCATCACTGATTCTTTTCATACCATATTGACTACATGAACTTATTTACTTTCACTCCCACTTGTCCCCGGTAATTTCCACAATTTCAAGTCTGGTCACATCTTTATCCTGAGCTTCAGATCCACACAGCCAACTACCTATTGGAACTCTTTACCAAAATGTGTTACAGAAATGTCAGACTCAAACGATGATGTCATCTTCCTCCTTAGTTCCCTGCCTCAGCAAATAAGACTACTGGCTATCTGGTCTCCCAACCCAGACACATCTTACATATACTCAACGCCTCTCTCCTAACCTCTTAATCTTGTATCACTTTCTCTTCTTCACCCCTGCCACTGTCTTAGTTTTCGCCCTCATTTTCTCTTCTCTCTCCTAGACTACCACGACAATCCTAACTTGTCTTGTTGCCTGTATTCTCTTTCGATTCTCTGTAAATCTTGAGATCATAAAACCAAGGGACCTAGCTGGAGTGTGTGAGGGGTGGATCAGGGTAGATATTCCAGAGAAAGAGTCCTTTAAATTGAGGATCAAACATTTAGTTTGGAGGAAGTGGTGGGAAAATGATGGAAAGATTGTTCCAGGCCAAGAAAATAACAGGATCAGAGACTTTAAAACATTTTCCAGGGCTTCCCTGCTGGCGCAGTGGTTGGGGGTCTGCCTGCTAATGCAGGGGACACGGGTTCATGCCCCGGTCTGGGAAGATCGCACATGCTGTGGAGCAAGTAGGCCCGTGGGCCACAACTACTGAGCCTGTGCGTCTGGAGCCTGTGCTCCGCAACAAGAGAGGCCGCGATAGTGAGAGGCCCGCGCACCGCGATGAAGAGTGGCCCCCGCTCGCCGCAACTAGAGAAAGCCCTCACACAGAAACGAAGACCCAACACAACCAAAATAAATAAAATAAATTAATTAATATTTAAAAAAAAACATTTTCCAACAGCATAACGCAGCTTAACTGTCCCTCCTCTGATTCTCCTCAGCTCTAAGAGAGCAATCAGCAATTGTTTTTCTATAAATAGCTTTATCCTCTACAAAGCGAACTCTAAGAAAACTGCTACTATGTCTTATACAACAAGGTGTCTAAACCTTGGCACCAATGACATATTGGGCCAGATTTTGTGCAGGGCTCTTCTTTGTACTATAGGAAGTTTAACGTCCCTGACCTCTGTCTATTAGATGCCAGTAGCACTCCTCTCTCATTCTAACAAACAAAGTGTCTTTAACCATTTTAAATATACCTAGCAGAGTTGCTTCTGGTTAAGAACCACTGTCTTCTTAAACCTTCAGTCCCTGGCACATTTTACTTAGTATAGGAAGTATTCATAAAAGTGAACCTCAGATGGTCCTCAGTGTAAAGGACACTTGGCTTTTTTTCTCCCTCAGGCTGTCAAGTGAAGGGTGCTCTGCCAAAATGTGAGCCTACCACATTCACTTGGGCCAGTGTCAACAAGGCTTTTATTTCTGAGCTATGGGAGATACATTAACAAGTCTTGAGAACCCACTGAGCTTTTTAGAAGATTAACAGTCACAAATAGTAAAACCGTGGTTAGCACTGTTTTGTTTTGTTTCTCTATTGCTTCAAAATGTGCCACAGCCTTTCTCCAAAAGTTCCAATTGGCATGCTAACTTGGATAAGCTGGGTGGGATGGCAGACAAGAGGAATGAATCTATTGGAGAGAAGCTTATGGGCATTGTAAAAGAGAAAACTCTTGGATACTAATCACCAGAAAGGGAGAACTCTATACACACATGATTAAAAACCTCCAACAGGGAATAGTCCAATTTTAATTACTCTGCTCATGCATGCAGAACTTTAGGGTTTGAAATACTTTTCATATTCAAAACTACAAGTGATCTTCATAGACTATAATAGTCATCCTTATTTTACAAATAAGAAAAGGTGGTATCTTAGTTCAGGCCGCTATAACAAAATGCCATAGGCCTAGTGACTTATAAACAGATTTATTTTTCACAGTTCTGAAGGCTGGGACATCCACAAGGCACTGGCAGATTTGGTGTCTGGTGAGGGCCCACTTCCTAATTCACAGACAGATGTCTTTCCACTCTGTCCTCAATGGCAGAAGGGACAAGGGACCTCTCTGGGGTCTCTTTTGTATGGGCACTAATCCCATTCATAAAGGTTCTGCCCTCATGACCTAATTGCCTCCCAAGGACCTTACTTCTGAATACTATCACATTGGGGAGTAGGTTTTAAAATATGAATTTGGGGGGAAAACTAGCATTCAGACTCTAGCAGGTGGCTTTTCTCTTGGTTCACCTAGCTAGTGGGGGTTAAAGAAGATTTTAAATTGTGGCCAATGGTCCTCTTACTCTTTAAATCAGTCCAACAAAGGAATAAGTTTGTTTGCAACTCACAATCTGTTATGAGAGTCTTCAAAAGTTGTCTGAGAAAAGAGTAAATATTTGTGTTACTAAGACCTCAGCCATTTTTAGGTTCTTTAGTTCATTATCCTTAGAACCTTGAGCAAATCACTTAATCTCTCAAAGTCTGAGTGTCCTGGCTATAAAAGAAAAGTAAGGCATACATGGAATAGAACATTCTACACATAATTATTGACTACTTATTGTTTGCTAGGCACCTGGTGGGCCACAAGTGTGCACGAGACTGGTATGGTCCTGCCTTGAGATTACAGTCACAACCTTGTGAGCTGTGTAACCTAGGAAAATTGAAATAATCTTTTAGATCACAGTTTCCTCATTTTTAAAATTAGGACGATCCCGCCTCACACATGATGGATTTGAGAGCTCCTCCCAGTGCCTGCTCCTCTGTGAAGGATTCAGAGAATGTTTGTTGCAGCCCAGCCTGTGTGGCAGGGGTGTGGAGTCAAATGATGTAATGGTTAGAAAAGCTCTTTGTAAACTGCAAAGAGCTAGAAAAAAATGCAAAGTTGTCCACAAAAGGATGTGTAACAAAAAATAACTGGGCAAGCATAAGGTGATTGGCAGTGTGTTTCCTTGGTCAGTAGGAAGTGGCTCAGCTACAGATAGAATGAAGTCTAGTGGCAAAGCACGAGCCTCATTTATGCCTCGTCTCCTTTCTCATGTCCACGTTAGCAACTAGAACAGTGACCAGCATAATAAGTATTCATGGATGAGAAACATCAGAATAGTAAAGGAATCACTTCTGCCTCTCATGGTCATCCTATTTTGCATATCTATCTTATTCTGAGTCTTGAAAAATTTAAAAAATAAGCAGAACTAGAGACTGAGGTTTAAAACATTCTAACTCCAGCTACTGTGCTGTTAATCATTAGGCTCTATGTCCTCTTTAACAGCTTTGAGGTCTGATCACAAAGGTATATCATACACAGAATCTCCCTTCAAAGGACTCACATCAGAGCAAGAGAAATATAATGTGATGTAACTAGTGGCAGAGACAAGTTTCATTGTAGAAATACAGTTATTGAAACATCCAGTTCCTAAATGAAATAATGTCAACAACAGCAACTGCCATTGCTGAGGTGGCTGTGTTCCTGGTGATAAGAGAGTTGTGTACCTTATCTCACATGGGACTTCTACCAATTCCCTGATAAAGCCATTTTATCATCTCCTTTGGCCCCAAATCATGCAGCTTATGTATGGTAAAACAAGAATTAAAACCCAGCTCTCTGAAACTCTGAAGGTCTGTTCTATAACACCATGTCAGTCTGATCCCTAAGGGAGGGAAAAAGAAAACTGATATTTAGTATATATAACAAGGGGAATGTGTGGCCCAAGGATGCACAGCAGAACAGGCATGAGAAAGCCAGACGCAAGAGATAGTGCTTTGAACTTATGGGGAGTCAGGCAATGGAGAGAATTTGGTCATCAAGGAAGAGCGCTAGAAAAAGGGATCACCAGGAGAAAAGAATGGAAGCTGGGATATGTGGAACATGTATAAAGAATAATATGAATTAATGCTGAGGACAAGAAGGAGAAAACAGTGGGAGAAATGACTGTCAAGACAAGTTGTGATGAGACTCTGGAGGGTGGGAGTAAGAAAATGTGAATAATTTCTCTCACACTTGAAATAAACAAGTGAAAGAAACAGGATTTGTTAACACATGACCCATTATCCCCCAACTTCCCAACCCCCACTAAGAAAGGTTCTATTTTTGCCAGCCTAGCCAAATTATCTCAGCCCTCAGACTCCTAGAGGTGAGGAAATAGTTAAAACATCTTTACAAACACATTGGATCTAGCAGGTACAGAAGAGGGGTAGAGGTTTTAGTTCTTTTCACTGATCTGCCTTGCTCCCCCATGCTGCTGAAACAACATCACGTTCCTTTTCTACTAAGTACCCAGCTCTGTACACAGTGGACACTCAGTGACCACTGAAGACCGAGCCACAAACTTATATTTACCATTGCCAATAACAGCACAAGCCTATTTCCTGATGCTTTATTGCTCTATTATCTTCTGTGACTAAAGTTAACCATCTTTGTTATTCTGATTCTGATAAAAAGAAATGTGTTGAGGTTGTTCCAGAGTGAAATGTGATGAGCGCAAAGGCTTTTGCTCCCGTAGCTAATATGAGGAAACAATGCACAAAATCAATTTGTATATGAGTAAGCAAAATGTTAATGTGACTAAAATTGAGGGCAGCTGGACAGAACGCTTGCATAATTAATTGTTTAATAATATTGGCATACATTCTGCATTTTAAGCCCAAATATATCCATTTATATTCATGGTATTGATTTAAATTACCAGTTCTGTCATGTCTAATATGGGCAGGCAAGTGGGGAGCAGCTTATTTTCAGCTCCTAGGCATAAGTGGTCCTGTCACACTCGACTTTGAAGATCTGTAGGTTTTTTTCTGACATGGCAGTGGTAACATCAATACCAGCCCCAGCACCTCACCATAACCAATCATCACTGCTCTTCTATTTAGTGCATAAGATGAAGCTGATGTGGATTATATCCTGCGTTGTGCATCCAGAATCATTAAAGTGATTTTTAAAGGAGGCAAGGGAGAGTCTTAGGGAATTTCAGGGCACTTAGCTTCCAGGTGGGATGGATAGAATTTTAACATGAATGCTTTTCCCTTTCCCCTGGAGAATCCTAGTTTGTTATTTATGACAAGGTGCCCACTAGCCAGAGAAAGGTGAGACTCTGAATATGTCTAAGAGCAAATGCATCATTTCCCTCTTCTCCCCAGATCAGCCGCTTCAGCTCCCCTGCCATCAGTCAGCCAGTGAAGTCCTTGTGCCTGTCATCCAGTTTCAAAACCATTTCTAACTCATTTTCTTCCTTTCTTCCCACATTTGGGCAGTTGGACTGCTTGTCCATTCTCTCCCCCTTATAAACTCTCACCCATGTCCTCTTCTCCATTCCCACTGCCTTCATCATGATCAGACTATGAGTATCAACCCATACCTGGGAGATTGTAATAGTCTCCCAGGCTGCTTTCGTCCTTTTTAGTCTATCCTGGCCTTGCCTCCAAAATAGCATCCATAAAACATCAGCAAGTCCCTCTACACTCGAACATAGTGTGTGCGTGGTGCTTCTAGATGCTTCAAAGCACCTGGACTTCCCTGCATAGGGACCCTCCTATTCTTTTGCCTCCTATGTGTGTCTGTCCTCTTAGTTATCCTACTCAATGTTTCCTTACTTGTTAAATTCTGGGGTTACATGCATTTACAGCTCAAAGAATGCAAATCAGGGTAGGCTGCTTCAGTCAGGGAAAACTTTACTGGGGAATGGGAGCTTTGAAGAGAAGCTAAAATGTGGAAAGATGGAGGAAAGCTTGAAGGGGATTACCAGTGGAGGAAGCTTCAGAAACCCAAACAGGGGAATAGGAATGATACTTGCTCAGTCTCTGAGGGGACTAGTTTGCCAGGAACAGAAGAGTTTTGAGAAGACATGGGCAAGAGTCAAGCCTTAGTGGCAGAGGCCATTGAAAAATTAAAATGTAATGCTGTTTATCATTTTTCTTGATGTTCTTGATGATAAATATGTTTATTATAGAAAATTTGGAAAATACAGAAATTAGTAAGAAAGAAGTAAATATCAAAAAATATTAAGAAAAGAGTAAGCACATTGGCATTCTGGCAGATATTCTTTGAGCATTCATTCATTCTCTCTCAGTTCTCTCTTTCAGATGGGACTGTCAGGGAGGGAATACTTCCCCCTCTACCCTTATTGAGTTCTTATGGTTGGACTAATGAAAAATTGACATAAGACAGATTAACAGGAGAAAAAGCAATAAATTTTAATTTGTGTGCATAGATGTTTCATAGAAATGGAACCTAAGAAGTGGTCAAAGCAGGTAGCTTTTATATTTTTTAAACAAAGAAACAATAAATTTTTGACAAATTGACAGGGGGAAAAAAATAGGCTTTGGGTACTTAATTAGTAAGGAAACTAAACAGAGTTTGGGCTTGGGGTAGAAAATTAAAGAAGCAACAAGGTTTGTTTATATAGGCTTCTTGGCCCAAATTTCCTATCTCTGGCAGTAATGGTTTCCTTCTACCTCCAGATGCTGGGAAGAACCTTTCACATGGGATATTTATTTCCTGCTTTCAGGGAGATAGAAAGGAGGATCAGAGTGTCCCTCTTTCATTGGCTGTCTCTTAAATACCTTTAATTCAACATAATATGCCATTGTAGCATATTTTGGAGAAACCCCCCTGAGCCCCAACAGGATTAAACAGTATATCCTATTTTACATCATTACATTTTCAAATCAGGGATAGAGAGTAGAGAGAGATATTTTTTAAACTACAGTTGGCATTGTGGGATTTATTTACCATGTACATTTTTTTCCACATCTGGTTAAATGTTCTTTGAACAAATGAATATTAATAACTGCTCAAGACTGTAGCCCTTAGCAGATCTGCAGTGTTCCAACTCCTCTAGCTACAGCTGAACCTTGCTTTCACGGAGTTGTCACTGCCCCAAATGACCTGAAGTTCATGAGTCAAAAACACATTGACAGAAGACACGCATACTGTGGTTTATCATTGGATGGAAGTGGCTATACCTGTTGGGAGTGTCCCAGAGTGGAGCAGGGAATCTATTGAATTCTGAGAATCCAATCCTAAAGCTGAGGTCATCACCACTGCTTCTACCCTCTGCTTTTTCCTTTGACAAGCACAAATAACCCTAAAATTAACCCCATTATTTTTCTTCTTTCTGGATCTAATCCATGAAAATATAATGAAAATTTGTAGTGAAGAGGTACTTCAGCATTTGGGTTTGTAAAATGAGCTCCTTATAATTTGTGGATTTTGAATTCAGGCAGATAGTCTGAAGAGTGAGTGCATAAGATCATATGGGATTCTCCATTGCAACATGTGAAGCTCTATAACCTGGCCATGTTATAAGTTAAACTAATCTCCCTTATTGGACATTTGCTTAGCTTACATGTTTCTGCTATAGATAATCCTGCAATTATTTATAGAAAATATGGGATGCATCATTTGAAGGGCAATGTTTTCTTTGGATATTTTCTTTGAATATATTCTTAGAAATGAAATTATCGGGTCAAAAGTTTTATACATTTAAATGCTCTGGAAACATATAAATATAACAGGATATCATTCCATAAAGGTTTCTCCAGTTTCTATGCCATCAAACTGTACCAGAAAGTGTTGTTTTAGCACATCTTTACCAACACTAGAAATTTATTTTTTGTTTACAGGTGAAAAATTTCCTTGCCTTAGTTTTCTTACTGATGCCAGAGAATTATTAACGCATCTATGAGACATTTATATTTCTTTTGTAAATCTTCAATTGTTGGCTTTTGGCCTATTTTGATTTCTGAGAATTTTTAGTTTTTATTGATCTCTTCCTTTCTCTCTCTCCATCTATCAACACATAGCATTATGACACCTCATCCCTTCAGCTATCTCCAGTAAATAAGGACATTTGCCAACATAATGACAATAACATATCACCTTAAAAAAACTTTAATCTTGACACAATAATATTGTCTAATATGTAACCCATATATAAGTTCCCCTAATTGTTCCATAAAAGTTCTTTTTTGACTGTTTTTCCCCAATTCAAGCTCCATTTAAGTTTCACTCATTTGCAATATCTTGTAGTAACCTATAGGGAAAAGAATCTGAAAAAGAATATGTATATATATTTAAATATTTTTTAAATAATTAAAAGGTTTAAAAATTTTCACTCATTTGGCTATCATTTATCTGTAGCCATCTTTAAAGTCCTCTGCTTTTGTATGTGTGTGTAAGAGAGAGAGACAGAGAGAAGGAGAAAGAGAAGGAGAGAGGTAGCATGAAATTGTATGTGACTTTCATGACAATGATTTTCTTTTTTTTAATCCCAGATATTTATCTAGTGGAATGTTCCATAATCTGGAGTTTTCCAGTTTTTTTTTTTTATCATTAAGTTCAGTTTAAACATTTTTAAAAGAGTCTACATAAACAATGTGTAACTTAAAAAAAAAAAATTCTATGCTGGCAAAACAAAACAGCCTTTAGGTCAGAGGATATGAGCTTCCTCTTGAGTCCTCTGCTATGGCTTTATTTGACCAGAGCTCAAACAAATATCTCCTCATGTTTTTCTCTAGTTTATTTATGAATACATTTTTACTTTATATTTAGTATTTAATTAATCTACAACTTATGTATGTAGGAAAACTTAGAGATCAAACAGATTTTTCTCCCTAATTGTTAATCAATTTTCCCTCCCATTTCCACTGGTTTGCTCTTTGATTTTTATCAAAGAGCAAATAGATGTTAATAGCTCAAGTCCACCCTGGCAGAGATTTTCATTTCTTCAATATTTTCACTTGCTTAATTTTCCAGATGAAAGTTTTAATAATATTATTGCAATAAAAAATCAACATTGCTGGGACAACATTACTAGGATTCCATTTGACCTATTAATTTGTTGAGAATCATCATCTTTACATTTTTTTACATGGTATGAACCCAGTGTTTTATGATGATTACAATCTTCTTTATAATCTTCAATAAGATTATACACTTTTCATTGTGTATATTATGCATATTTAATTTTAATTTTATTTCTAGGTGGTTTATTTTTATGTTTTTTTCTTGTGTATGGAATCTTTTTCCTTCTATGTTTTTTTAATTAACATTATCTCTTATATATAAAAGCTGTTAATTCAATTTAGTTCATAATTAGCCACCTTGCTGAACTCTCTTCATATACATTTGATTCTCTTGTAAATAGTCATACTATTGAAAATCATGATAGCTTTGTCTCCTTTGCAACCACTGCCTCCATGTCACAGGGACAGGCTAACATAGAAGGTATGTTCCCCTACAACTATCTGGTGTGAAATTAGAGGAACAGAAGGGAAACAAAGACGAAACGTAAAGCTCTTATAGATCACTTGACTTTTCAGAAGAAACATTGTTGAATAAGATTTGATTTGGAAAATGACAGTGAACTGCCACTTATTATCCACTTTAATAACAGGTATGGTATCTATATCATAAATACCATATTGTCATTGCCACAAAATTTCTATATAACAAGCCACTACTAAATAGAGTAGCTTAAAATAACACTCATTTACGCACAGATTTATGGGTTGGTTGGACTTTCCTGAGATGATTGGCTTCATGTGTTTTCTTATGCTCCTCCTCCTGAAACCAGCAGACTGTCAAGGTGTGCTCTTTTCATGGCAATTTCAGAGGTGCAAGAAAGCAAGACCATTTACACAAGCACGGTTCAACTTGTTGCTTGTATCTCATCTGCTAACATGGCATTGACACAAGCAAGTCACAGAGTCAAACAGAGTCAAGTGTATAAAATATATCCACAGCAGGAGGGCACTGCAAAGTTACAGAGTAAGGATATGGAAGTATAATTCTATTACTGGGGAAGGAGTGAAGAGTTCAAACAATAATTCATCTATTACTGTATCAAAATCTCACTCTCCTGAAACTCTTTTGCCATATTTTGGCTTTTAAGTCTTATTTCCTCATAAAACAAATTTCAAAACAATGTACATTTGACCCTTGAACAACACAGGGGTTAAGGTGCATCAACCCTTTGTGCCCTTGAAAATTCACATATAACTATTGAATTCCCCAAAACTTAACTACTGAATAGCCTACTGTTGACCAGAAGCTTTACCGATAATATAAACGGTCGGTTTGATCTTGGAGAGGCAGCAGTGAGTGGTGGTGTGAAGTGAGATCTTAATTACCTGCCCAGGAATTGAGCCTGGGTAACCTGGATGAAAACCAGGTATCCCAGCCAACAAAGCAGCAGCAAAGGCTAGAGGCTAGAAGTTACTTTTCCCTGGTTCTTGCCCCCAGTGAAAAATGTATTTCTCATGGAGGCAAAGATGGTAAAAACAGGTACAAAGTTTATTATTAGAGACATAGCACAACAACTAGTGGGAGAGCACACAGAGAAACTGTTTGTTTAGTTAAGATAGAAGCAAGGCAGAGATGCACACCCAGAGAGAAGGGGTGCATGTCCCTAATGAGGAGGACGGCTGTAAAGAGGCAGTTAAGTCATTTATATAGGTCAGTTCTTCCGGGTCTTTGTCTTCCTTCTGGCCATTCATCTTGCTTTGGTCTCCCCTAGCTAATTGGTCTAAGGACCCTCCCCTTAGGTGCACAGGTATCTCTCAGCCAAGACGGATCTCGAAGGAAAGGCGTCTGGGAAAACCAAGACTCATTATGGTCTGGAGTTGTCCCCTAACTTTTGACCCACAAGGAGCCTTTCTGAGCATGTGTAGTGTCTCCCTTGCCCCGGGGAGGGGACGGGGGTAACAGAGATTTCTTGATCCTTTACTCAAACAAGATTTTGCCCCTCTTTGTTCTTGCCATGACTGTTAATCTTAAGGTATCCATAGGAGACAAAGCCTGGCTATATACGCTGTTTCTGTTGTTACTTCCATTTCAGAGGGCAAACAGGAGGCTGATTGTAAATGCCTAACTTGGAGCCCACCTATCTCCTGTCTCAGGAAATGCTAACAGAGGCTACTTGTAAGTGTCCAGCCTGAAGCTCACTTTTTCTGTCCCATGAAATGTAAAAAGAAGGCCAGTTGTAAATGTCTAACCTGGAACCCATCTATCTCCTGCCTCAAATTAACACATATTTTGCATGTTATATGTATGATATCTGTATTCTTAAAATAAAGCAAGCTAGAGAAAAGAAAAAGTTATTAAGAAAACCATAAGGAATAGAAAATACATTTACAGTACTGTTCTGTATTTATTGATACCATAAGTTTACATTGTCTGTTTACAAGATGAATCATCTCTCTGTCAGTACCTACATCAATTTTGTCTTATATGATACAAAATACTGTAGATATTATACATATTACTGACAGTAGACATCAAAAATAAAAAGAAAATGTGAAAAAGATATTTATTTACAGTTCATGCATTGATAACAAAAAAAGCAGCAAAATGCTTGCTTTATAGTAGCCTAGTGTAATCAGTACAATTGCATCACAGTAGACTAGCCTATATACTAATGAATGAATCATTACACAATTGTTATGGCATACAGTCTTACAGTCATATTCATAATACAGTATTGTGAACATTGTTGCAGTTTTCAAAAATCCACTTACCTGTGATGATAGGCTGATAAGCATTCTCCAATTATGAAAGAGAGGCATACTGTATGGTAATATAATTCTTTGAAAGCAAAGTTATAAAACAGTAAGAAAACTAACACATTATTAATTTTATGGTAAGTATCACTCCCCTTATGCCTATATAAGGATAGACTAATATCTATCCTTATATAAAAATATTTTATATGAACAAATGTTTTATTCATTCACTACATACCTAATTTTTCTTAATTTTTCAATATTGCTAAGTGACATGGTTCATCTGTGAGTTTTTTTTTCAAATTGCTGCAAATTTCAAAAAAATTTTCCAGTATATTTATTGAAAAAAATCCATGTGTAAGTGGATCCACACTGTTCAAGCCCATGTTTTTCAAAGGTCAACTATATAATCTTGTTTTACAACAAAAATAATGTCAACAACAAGTGCATATACTTGGTTGGCAGATAGCTCAGGGCTGAGACCTCAGGGGCCAGGAGAAGGAATTAGCCTCTCACTCCATCTCCCTAATGGCATACAGCTTCTAACTTGCTTGAAGCCCATCGTTCTCAGACAATGTGTGCCTACTCTGCCGAGACTCACCCAGCCCTGCTCCATTTACTGTTTTCTAGTGGAAAGTCAACGCAATACTTGTGATCTTTTTCCATGGTAGTAACTTTGAGTTTTCTTTTTTTTTCTATCTTCATTGGCATTTCAGTGGGAAATTGAGTGAAACCACATTAAAATCAGTTTTTTTTTTAATTAATTAATTAATTAATTTTTGGCTGTGTTGGGTCTTCGTTTCTGTGCGAGGGCTTTCTCTAGTTGCGGCAAGCGGGGGCCACTCTTCATCGCGGTGCGCGGGCCTCTCACTATCGCGGCCTCTCTTGTTGTGGAGCACAGGCTCCAGGCGCGCAGGCTCAGTAATTGTGGCTCACGGGCCCAGTTGCTCCACGGAATGTGGGATCCTCCCAGACCAGGGCTCGAACCCGTGTCCCCTGCATTGGCAGGCAGATTCTCAACCACTGCACCACCAGGGAAGCCCTAAAGTCAGTTTTTGAAAGAGAAGTAATGTAGCCAAAGGGATTCATCAGGCAAATAACTCTGGTGGCAAAACGGAGATCAGGTCAGAGTTGTGAGAGCCAGGAAACAAGGAGTCCAGGGAGGGGACTGTAAGAGCCAATTGAGTGCAAGGAGCTGCGACCTTGGATAGACAAGAGGAAGACAGAAGGAAGCAATGCTAGAGGTTGGTGGAAGGAAGTGGATGGTGGTAGAAGAGGTGAGTCAACCTTCTGCAATAATAAAGCCTCCACAGACACCTTTCATGGTAACCTCATAGCAGCGTTCTTGCTGTCCAGGGGTCATGTGATTGATTTGGAAGACGATGGTGAAGAGTGGACTCAATCATCACCAAGTATCCTGCATCCAGAACTCCTGTGCTTTGACTTTCTGTTTGATTTGGTTTAATATCTGCATCCCAATTTCCCCTAAATTCTAAGAGGGCAAGAATTCTTTTTCTCCTCATCTTTACTAGCCCCCCACTTCTTGCACTTACAACCCACCTGTGCTCACAAAAGATGCCTGATAATTTATTGACCTGCTTTTGATGGATTGCATCCCTCTTTGAACCCTTTTCCTCCTCACCTTCCACACTCTCCAACTTTGTGAGAAATTGCTGCTATTACTTTGCTCATACTTTCTAAGAAAATATCACAGTGAATTCATTTGCTTTACTTAATAAAACCTCCTTTCTCAAACCATATCAAACTTCTCCCTGGAATCCTCCATATTTTTAGACTGAGGTCCCCCAACTCAAAAACTGGGAATAATCAGAAGACCCTGTAACCCATATCTTTGTCACAATGTCCTACATGGGCAGTAATGGCAATATGGTCAACGGAATGATCCAAAGCATCCTGAAACTAGAGATAAAGGAGGAAGAGAAATCACTTCTATAGCTCTTGCAGTCATTAGTAGATGTTTCTTTAGTACATATTACATATGTATTTATATATTATACATTTTCTTTATATAATAATTCTTTTCAGAGCTGTACATATATCTCTTCTTTTATATTTATACATTCATATATAAATATAAACAAAAGACATACAAAACATATATGTATGTGTACATATGTATATAAATACATGATAATACATAAATACTATATATATATATATCACTTCATTTGTACACACACACATATCTATACACACCCACATATATATATTGTGATGAGTATGTTTTGTATTTATAAAACACTAAGTGATGGGCAACAACATGACTAATTCTTTACAGAGCAGTATTTTATATTAACTAAATTAACCTAAATAATTTTCCTCCCTGGGGCCAGGTCTTCCTCTCATGTAGTTTTCTCTAGTGTTATCAAATGCATCAGGTTCTGCTGCTCACCGCTTACAAAATCAATTTTCACAGATGTTGATAGAAAGGAAAGGTGACCTTAATCAGAATGTCAGCAATCCGGGGAGATGGTGGACTCAATGTCCCCCAAAGCCACCTCCAAAGATCCTGCTCAGCCATGAAAGTTTTAAAGGCAGAATGGAAGTAACCTCAGTTAATCATTGAGATCGGGGGTCAGAGTAGGTACCTTCACACAGGCTCATCAACTTCTTATGACCTTCCTCTAGATGTTATCTTGTTCTCACAGTTTGGTCACACAGTTTGTTTGGGAGATTACTGAAGGGGAAGCTAGGGGAAGATATGGTCATTTGTTAATTACTTATTCTTCATTTCTACTTCTTTGATCTATGGGAAGAACTGACAAGTTAGGCAAGGTATTGTGTGATGAAAAGATTTGAAAGGTATGCTTGGGCCAGGGATGAGTAGAGCATGGAGGTGCCTGGTTTATAGTTTTGCTAAAGTGACAAGCAAAAGGGCTTCCTAGTGAGGGCAATTTCCTGCAAAGAGCTGCTTTCACATCCCCACTTGTCAGAACATAATTCCATTTCTATTGGATTAGGGGCAAAGGTCTATCTTTTGTAACTTCTGTATTGCTGACATAGGATACCACTTTCTCAGAGTGGAAGATGTCAATATGGGTTTGTAGCATCTTTTTGCTGACAATTGTAGTTGCCCGTTTACATGTATGGGCAGAACAAGCTATAATTATTTTGATGCCCCAAAATACATAGATTATTATAAGCAATAATGTTAATCCCATTCTCTTGAGGCCAGTTCTTGGAATTGTGCTAGCCATAGATTCAGTGTTGCTCAAGTTGGAGCAGCTTATGTCATGGCTATAGTCTAGTCATCATGCAATTAGCTTTCTTCCCCTCTGCTGGCAGTTGCAGTATCTGTAAAACAATCCAGGAATGTGCATCAAACACTGAGTCTGTGACTCTATCGTCCTAATCATTAGCTGCTGGGTTTTGTACTTGGGGTTTGTGTGTAGGGTTCTGCTTGGTTCCACTGGAACAGTTATGTTTATTACTTTTCATTAATTCTAAATTGTCACTGCCATCTTCACTTGTGCCTTTGTTTGTTAATGAATCTGCAACATTACTTGAAGATGAGCATAAACTTCAAATGTCCCCTTCCATAACATAAATTGAGAAAAATTAAGTAGTATTTAACAAATGCATTTTTAAAAATCAACTATATAAAAATAAATGACTTGGGTTTTTTTATAGTTTAATTATATTACCTGACACACTAAGTAGTAATTCAGTTCCAATGAAATACCAGTGCTTCCAGGCTGTCCGTAAATTCTTCTCTTTCTCCTTCAATGCATGGCTTACAATCCACTTGTCCCATTAGTGGGGAAAAATTAGTCTAAAAAAATTTTTTTTGCAAATGGTGTGGTATTGTACATTAAAAGCTTGCTTTCCATTCAGCAAATTTTTATTTTTACAGGTCTGGCTCCAAAGTCAGTCACTGCTTATCAGCACTCTGGTCCTGTTTATCAGACCACACTTATCAGTCTGGTCCAGTTTCCGGTGAAAGGCACAAATGAGACTCCATTGTCCTTGGCAAAGAATACTTCCTATTCCAAGACAGAGCAGTTGTGATTAAAGGTCTTTTTAAAATGCAACCATTTCCCTGAAATTTTCTTCTATGCTTCTAAGGTCTTCTGGTTGGTCTAAGGATTAAATTGACACAAGATTAAGAGGAGAAAATCAAACAAAAGTTTAGTAACATGTATACATGGGAAACACCCAAAACAACTGAGTAACTCACAAAAATGACTGAAATCTTCACCTTAAATACCATCTTCAGCTAAAGACAAAACAGGATGTTGGGGGGTAGTTGTTTGGGACTTCAAAGAGGAGAAAAGCAATTCACATGGAGATGGAAAGGCAAATGTTTTGACTCATATCTAAGAGTTCCCCACCACCATACCTAGCCCATATAGCTCTATTCCTGAAACAGATTATCTATCTAAATTCTTCAGTCAATTAGGGGGAAGATCAAAGTTTCTTCCTAAGTCTTTTGGGCCTTAATTGTTTTCAGCTCAAAATAATCCCCATGCCAAAGAGACATTTTGGGGTGGCAAATTTTGTTCACCTACAGTGCCAAACAGTGTGTGGAGAAAACTGTAGTTTAAGCAAAGTTTTTTTCTGGCTGCGCAATACGTCTGATTCCTGGTTAAGAGGTGAGCAATAATACCTACTTATACAGCCATCAAGAAGATTAATATATAGTGTAGAGCTTGGCACAGAGTAAGCATTCAAATATTAGTTGTCATTATTATTTGTTATTATCACTATCTGCCTTTGTAAACTGGACCAAGATAAATTTCACTTTCTCTTTCTGCTGCACTCCTGTGATCTGTAGCTAAATGCTTCCTTTTTTTTTTTTTTAGTTGTTTCTGAGATATACATTTTAAAGTAATAACTAGAATTATGACTTAAAACATTATACCAGAACATATAAGATTTTTAGAAATTTCATGTAATGTCTGAAACATTTATATTAACATATTTCCATACAAATAACCCAAAGAAAGTTTAGTATTAGTGTTTTTTTTGTTTGTTTGTTTGTTTTTTTATACTGCAGGTTCTTATTAAATGCTTCCTTTCATTACAATGCAAACATGCCATGGAACCTAACTTTTGAGTGTACACTCTGATGTCTTTATATCCCTGTTGCAAGCTTTTAAAAAGGGATTGGAGTGTTAGTTCACCTCTCAGACTGCACCGAGCGCTGCACAGATGTCTATAGCAAAGAGTAGCACATGTCATGCTGACATTTTAAGTAGTCAACAGTGTCTTCCCCTTGAGGTTGATGAGCAGAATGATTGATCCCAAATCCATTTCTGGTCAGCTTTGAAACCACACCTAATCACTTAATCACTTTCACCTGAGTACACATTCTGGCATCTCAGGAACGAATGGCCCTTCAAACAAATAATGAAACAAAAGGAGGCAGCCTTTTCAAGAGTTGGGAAGTGCCCAGTGGCATCTCCTGCTTACCCCATCCTCTTCTACAGAGTTTTTTTCCAGTTCCCCAGGCCATGCCAAAAATCTAGTCAGGGAGAAGTGAGGCCACCCTCACTGTGTGATCCCTCTCTATGCATTGATCCCTAAGCATCTTGATTTAAAAAGCCCTCTACCTGGTTGTGTCTTGCGTAGGAGAGAGGAGTAACCAAGGAGAGATCTCCTAAGGGTCTAAACATCTATTCTGCTAAACAAAAAGTTTGAAGTAAGCGCTGGCTCTTGCTCTTTCACTGTATCCATAGAGGAAAATAAAGTGCATTGACAATATAAAGAGAAATATAAATTAATTAATTAATTAATTTAAAATATATATATATATATATATATATATATATTTTTTTTTTTTTTTTCTGAAGGATTTGGGTTCAAGCCCTGGTTCTGCCATTACTGGCTATATGACTCTGGTAACAACATCTCTGGGTCTTGGTTTCCTCATCTATAAGATGGGGCCATTAAGTGTCCAATCATGGGATTATTGTGATGTTGAATGAGGAAATGCATTTTGGAATATCAAACATATTACCTGGTGTATAGTAAACCCTCTCTAAGGGTGAGCTTACTATTTTTATATAGCCCTGAATGGGGCAGGTAGAATTCTGCCCCAGATATGGGAGCAGATGAGCCTTTGCAACACTTCTTAGGTTAATGTGCTGTGGAGACTGGGAAGAGATCATGATTTTTTTATTAAGCATTTTCATCTCCTCCCAAGGTTTCTTACTTCTGAGGAAGGACGATGAGATTCTACATTGTATTCCCACAATTTAGGAGGCTCTACTACAAGATTCAAGCAACAAACTTCCCTTCAATAATTTCCATTTACTGGCCAGGTGTGTGGCTCTGTGAAGGCAATATGAACACACTATGTCTCTTCTCAGCAAATGTGTATGCTTAATGTGATGTGTACCTAAGTGATCATTTTTCACTGGGTGAAAATTTGTGGGAAATCCATCCCCACCTCCTCTCCAGTACATGGTCAGGCCCCAGGTAAAGTCAACAGATGCACAGACCTTCTGACTTGGTCTTTCACTCTCTAAACTGATTGCTCCTGTGACCACCCACATCATCAATCAGAAGTATTGCTTCTTAGCTAAGCAGTGACATAGGCTGATGAGCTAAGGGAGATGAATGACAGCTATAACATTATAGCCAAATGAAATTATTTATTTATAAAATACATATAAATGGGGCATCTGTTGAACAAGACAGGTAGGGGGCAGCCATCTCTGAGTTTACGGACCAATGATAGTAAATGCACATTTACTATTTTATAATTGGGCTATAATATGCAAGGCTGCAGTGCCGCCAGCTGTAGGAGGTACTTTCTCCACACACTATGATGAGAGTAGTGCCTAGGGGAGTTGTGTAACCTTCTCTTCCTGAGTGTTGGAGCACAGTGAAAGAGCACCTAAGTCAGGCAGGAAGTGTAAGGTGAGCCCCGCAGAGAAAGCAACATCTACTTTGGGACATGAAGGATTAGTAAGAGTTAGTGAGGGAATTGGGTAGGAGATAGATAGGGGATGATTGTTAGTGTAGGGGATATGTTCCTGTTAGAGGGATCAGCATGTGAAAAGCCAGATGAGAGGAGAAAGCAATATGGCCAGCCCATGAAGTTGTAGGAGATCAAGGACATCACAAAAGGTAAATTCACCACGGGGACCCAAACCTGGGAGGAAGATGCTTCCTGATCACTTAGCCTCAGCCCCACCTCGGTCTTAGGAAAAAGGATTCATAGAAATTCCAAAGGCCCCAGAGGTAGAGAAGTGTGGTGGTTAAGAGCATAAACCCTAGGGTAAAAGTCACCAGTCTTGAATCCTTGCTACACTGCTTTCTTGCTGTGTGATCTTGGGTCTGTTTCTTCCCATTTTTAAGCTTCATTTTCCTTCTCTGTAGAATGGGAACACAAATATTATCTCCCTTCTGGGATGGCTGTGAGAATTAAACAAGATAGTGCGTGAAAAATTGTTGACATGGTATTGGCCATCAACAAATGTGAGGGATTATCATCAGTATTACTATATATCAGAAAGTCTGCAATGGACTTCTTCCATCTCCTAGATTCACCAGTAGCTGCCCCTGAGAGAAAAAGGATCCTTGCCTTAATTTATGTGTGTTTAATTTAAAGCACCTGGTATTTGTCAAAGGTGTTTTACAGCTGTCCTTCAAGAGCTATACAATGGACAACTGCCCTGAACCAGCTGACTTGACCTGTACAGAGGAGATCTGGAGGTGTTCCAAAGTTACCTTTGCTTCACTACCATGTTAAGTGTCCACGCTGGGTGGAGACTTGCACTCTGCTAGGCACAATTCACACCATGTGCAAAGAAGCTTGTGTCAACTGAAAAAAAAGCACAAACTTAAAGTTAAGAATTATGTTTTATTTGGTGGATTTTCTGAGGGCTCAAGCCCAGGAGGCAGCATCTCAGGTAGCTTTGAGGGACTGCTCCAAAGGGGTAAGGGAGGAGCTAGGATATATAGGAGTTTTGCAACAAAAACCAGGTAGATGGAATATCAAAAGATTACTGTTAATTAAAGAGAACAAGACATCTCAAGTTAATGCATTTAGCACTTTTCTGTGTATGGGAAGATGCAAGAGTCTGGGCTCATTGAAATCATTCCTTTGATATGTACCTTAGCTATCTAGGGCCAGTATCCTGTTCTTTCCCATCCTGAATCCCCTCAGGGTGCACCATGGGCATGGTTGCAGCGGCTGAGGGCTTGTCAGTGAACAGCCTGTTTGTCTCCATCCTGAGTTCCCTCAAGGTTCGCCATCAGGAGTGGAGGTAGTGGCTGATGGATTAATGGCCATAGCATCCTTTGTTTGTTGATATGACAGGCAAATTTTTAAAATTACACATGGAAGACTGTGCATACTGCAGCTGCCCCTGTTAATCTCTGCCCCTTTCCTAGAGCCCTGATGATGTTCCTGCCTCCTACCCCTTAAAATTCCTCTAAATTACCCTCCCCTTAGGGAGAAGGTGTTTTTAAAGCATGAGCTCTCCCTTCTTTTTTCAAATTGAAGTATAGTTGATTTACAATGTTGTGTTGGTTTCAAGTGTACAGCAAAGTGATTCAGATATATATGTATATATATATATGTATATATATATATATCTCAAAAATAGCATATATATGTTATTTTCAGATTCTTTTTCATTATAGGTTATTATAAGATATTGAATATAATTCTCTGTGCTATACAGTAGGTCTTTCTTGGTTATCTATTTTATATATAGTAGTGTGTATCTGTTAATCCCAAACTCCTAATTTTTTTCCTTCTGCTCCCACCCTTTGGTACATATAAGTTTGTATTCTATGTCTGTGAGTCTATTTCTATTTTGTAAATAAGTTCATTTGTATCATTTTTAAAGATTCCACATATAAATGATATCATATGATATTTGTCTTTCTGTCTGACTTACTTTACTTAGTATGATAATCTCATGTCCATCAATGTTGCTGCAAATGGCATTATTTCTTTTTTTTTTATGGCTGAGTAACATTCTATTGTGTATATATACCACATCTTCTTTATCCATTCATCTGTCAATGAACATTTAGGTTGCTTCCACATCTTGGCTATTGTAAATAGTGCTGCTACGAAAATTGGAGGGCATGTATCTTTTCAAATTAGAGTTTTTGTCTTTTCTGAATATATGCCCAGGAGCGGGGTTGATGGATCATATGGTAACTCTAACTTTAGTTTTTTAAAAAGAACCTCCAGACTGTCCTCCATAGTGGCTGAACAAATTTACATTTCTACCGACAGTGTATGAAGGTTCCCTTTTCTCCACACCCTCTCCAGAGCTCTCCCTTCTTCATTCCTTGATCATTGAATAAAGTTTCTGCTCTGTTATACAGAACCTGGTTTCATTTGATTGTCACTTGTGACTCCAGGTAAAGGACCCATTGAGGGATCACCCACCCATTGGGAATTGGTAACACTAGTTTGGGACCTTTTTTTCTCCTTGAATGGAAACTCAAAAGCACCCAGGCTAAACTGCATGTAATTGATGACAGCTTTAAGTGTTGTTCCTTCAAAGGGTTTCTGTTTCAGAAGGTATCAAATTCTTAAGTTAAAGGGGGTAAATCTCCTTTGGGAGAATGGGAGACAGTTGGTAGAGGATGTTTTAGGGGAATAGAGGTCTAGTAATTAATCATTCCAGGCAGGCAGTTCAATTAGCAAGGCTGAGGCTGATATTTTGAATTAAATTCTATTGAATTAGACACAGATATTTTGTCTGGAAGATTATGGGGAACTCCTTGTTCTTAATGGCAACACGGCTGATCACTAAAATTTTTCTCCCACATATCTGAAAGGGGAGAAAAGATAGTGTTGGTCTGTAGCTATACCATTGTTTTGGTGGCTGGCCAGCTCCTAAAAAGGCCTATGAAGAGAAATTTTTAACACTGATGAGTCAGGATATTATCTAACACTCAGATCTGGGAGCAACACAGGTAGAACCCTGTTACCAAACTGAATGTGGGTCCACTTGCCCACTGCACAGGAAAAAAAAAAAAAAAAAAAGTTTACTAACACCAGGCTGTTGTGAAGGAAAGGACAGTGTTTATCTGCAGAGTGCCAAGCAAGGAATATGGGTAGCTCATGCTCAAAGACACAAACTCCCTGATGGTTTTCAGGGGGGAAATTTAAAGGCAAAATTTGGGGCCAGGGCTGCAGGGTATGAGATTATCTTCTGATTGGTTGGTGGTGAGGTAACAGGGTGATATTCCAGGTATCTTGTGCTTAGCCTGAAATTAGTATCCTCTACCTGGGTGGGAGCTTTAGTTCCTGTAGAAAAACTCAAGAGACTTGTACCAGATTTTTACCCCATAGCTGCATTGTTGTTTCTTGACTGCTATTCCTTCTTTCCTACATTCCCTTCCTTCCCTAATTAGTAACTATTTGTATCTGCCCTTTGGAACTCAGGGAAGTCTAGGAGGCTGAAGCCTTTTTCCTACAAACAAGAAATGGGGGATACGGAAAGGCTTTTCTGCCTGGGAGAGCCCCACAGGGTCCTGCTCAGTTTCAGTTCCATATGCAACCTTCTTTGTCTCACTACCATAATTTTGTTTTTCAGTAAAAATAGATAAATAAAATAATGAAACAATGCTGATTTCTCCTGCTGTGCAACTGTGAGAATAGTTAATGCCATCTTCAATGAGGTCTTTGAAAGTTTCAGAAGGAATAGATACTAGTCAGAACTGGTTGGGGAGAATCTTTGGTAAGACTGTGAACCAGCCATTGAACCAGGCATTCTCTAACATTTGCTAACATTTCCCTGAGTTGGAAAGTAAGGGCTGAGATTACTGTGTTTCTTGTCTGTGTGGGCCCTCCCAACAGCCTTGTGAAATTGACATGGCAAAGAACATCATCCCATTTTACAGGTAAGAAAACTGGGGATCAGAAAATTAAAGTGACTTATCTGTGGTGGTGTAAGGTAACGAAATTTACCACTTCAAAATACCTCTTTGGTATGTGGATTATTTCAAGCTGAAAACAATCCAGCCTCAAGAGACTCAGGAAGAAACTTTGACCTTCCTCTAATTGTCTATTAGAATGTAAATAGAGGACATATTCCAGGAAGGGACCTATCACCATAGGTAACTATAGTATGAAATAGATGTAGTAGACAGAGAGAAACCTGGCAAACTCTTGTTTGTTAAAATCCCTCTCTGTATCTCACTGTCCCTGCATGGCCCAGAAAACATTTGTTAACCAAACATTTTCTTTTCTATCTCTGTGTGAATTGCCTTCCTCCCCTTTGAAGTCCCAAACTTCTACTCCCAACATCTTCTTTAGCCTTTAGTTGAGAATGGTATTTAAGGTGAAGATATCAGGCATTTTGGTGAGTTATTCAGTTTTCCTGGTCTCTACTCTGTATACATATTATTTAAATTTTGTCCTGTTATTCTATCTCATATCAGTTTAATTCTTAGACCAGCCAGAGGAACTTATAAGGGTAGAGGATGTTGACTGAAAAAAAAAGCACAACGTGAGAGTTGTGAGTTAAGTTTTATTGGGGGTCAAATGAGGACTATAGCCCAGGAGAGAGCCTCTAAGATAACTTTGAGGAACTGCTCCAAAGAGGTAGGGGGAGGAGGTCAGTATAAATATGATTTTAGTGAAGGGGGATGTGTGCAATCAAAGGCACATTTTTGGCAGCAGGTTGCTGCTGGTCACAAGGAGCAGATGTCTCCAATAATGATTTTACTGCTTTTCTAGATATGAGAAGATACAACAAATTGGGGTCATTTCTTCTGAAAATATCTAACTATCTGAAGGCCTGTTCTGCCAGTTTTTCCCAGAGCACAGAGTGCCTCATTCCTGATCTCTGCCCTGAACTCATTTCAGGGTGTGTTGACAGGGCAGTGCCCAGTGACGTCATTCTTGTAGAACCAGATGGCAAGTGACAATTTTTATTTGGCAAGGAAAATTTGTTCCTCCCCAACAGTGGTATACAGAGAGATAGAGTGTCTTAGTTATATGGAAGAGGTCTAGATTCAGAATAAGATCTAGGCTTAAGCCCCGGTTAGTCAACTACCTCACAATCTAATCTTAAGCAAAACATGTCTTATCCTTGGGCCTCAGTTTCTTATTTTATAAAATAAAAATGTTAGTGTTTTTTTTTTTTTTATAACATCTTTATTGGAGTATAATTGCTTTACAATGGTGTGTTGGTTTCTGCTTTATAACAAAGTGAATCAGCTATACAAGTTAGGGGATGTTTTGAGGGTACATTCAGGTCTGAAATTCCTGACTCTTTGTCTAAGTGGTAGGGCTAAGGGAATCAGATCTAGGGTGTCTCATATTAAAAAAGAATATAAAACAACTGTTTATTTTGATCCAACAGACAAGAAGCCTTTGAGGTTCAAATTGCAACACATGACTTTGCAATGTGGCAAGATTGGGGGTATTTTCATGGAAATAGTTTTAAAGTGCTTTGAGGTTGTATTGCATTCTATTCTCATCCTACTCATTCTTCATGTATGAGATCAAAATTTCACCCTTAGGAAAAGAAATACCCCAAACAAACTCAGGAACTTCAGATACTATTTTAGAATGTATGTCTCAAAAATAAAATTGCATACGGTGATTTTATGGAGGTGGTGTGGATTTTCAGAGTCAGAAAGATGATGGGAAGGCATATGCATTAGTCTACTGGGAAAGGGGCATGGCTTTTTCAAAGAAATGGGTTGCCTTTTTATCCTTTTTTGGTTCTTAATGTCCAGTCATGGACACCAGAAGTTGTGTCATTTAATATGCTAATGTAGTCAAATCAGTGTATAATTAGATTCAGAGTCTGTTGGAGGTCAGATTTGTTGCCATCTTGGTCTCAGCTGGTTCCATCTGGATTTTTTTGTTTGTAGCTTCCTTTCTTATCTCTGGACCCTTTAATTTAAAGATTTATGTTAACTTCTGTTAAAGGTGGGGCGGGGGGTTGGTAGGTTTTGAGCAGGGACACTCCTGCTAAAAGTGGGGGTTGATGGGTTTTGAGCAAAGACCTGGAGCAGCTCTGGCAACAGCTCCTTTATCTAAACATTTCTTTTGTTTGGATTTTTAATAAGGAAATTGCTTTGACCCAGCACCATGGCACTGACAAGCTGCATGCTTGGTAGATCAAGGAATGTGTTTGGATGTGCTAGACACTAGTTATTACTAAGCAAATAACATAATGATGATGATCAAACATTGTGGTCCTGTGGCGGGACACACACTGAAGCAATCATCAAGAGATTGTTTTGTTTTATTTTTTGATGGGGCATCGTTGAATCAATGGGCCATTCACAGCAAGAAGCCATCATGGTCTATTCTGAGCCTACTCTTATTTTCTCCTTTTACAAGCTTATTAGTCAATTTCATGAGATTTGGCATATTCATTCTGTATGCTGATAATATCATTGTGTGCTGATACATATAATGTACTATTTATTAGCCTCTAATATCCACTTCTGAGGAATATTCTGGGCTACTTTTCTGGATAATAAATTAATTTTAAATACTAGAAGTATTCAAGCTGGGTAATTTGGGATCAGGAGGTTTATACAGGAATATGGAAGCTGTTCTTTTTATCTAACTAAAATAACCTGGTGTTCTCTGGTTGGGTAATAAATTAAGATACACAGAAGAGGTGTAATAAAATGCTATAAACTCAAATGAAACAAAGTCATGCCAGTGAGGGGGACATCTTCTTTTTTTTTTTTTAATTAATTTATTAATTTATTTATTTTCGTTGTTGTTTCATTGGGTCTTTGTTGCTGTGCAGGGGCTTTCTCTAGTTGTGGACAGTGGGGGCTACTGTTTGTTGTAGTGAATGGGCTTCTCATTGTGGTGGCTTCTCTTGTTATGGAGCATGGGCTCTAGGTGCATGGGCTTCAGTAGTTGTGGCACATGGCCTAAGTAGTTGTGGCTCGAGGGCTCTAGAGTGCAGGCTCAGTAGTTGTGGTGCATGGGTTTAGTTGCTCCACGGCATGTGGGATCTTCCCAGACCAGGGCTTGAACCCATGTCCCCTGTGTTGGCAGGTGGGCTCTTAACCACTGCGCCACCAGGAAAGCCTGAGACATCTTCTTGAAAACTTCTGGTGGCAGACACTTGGGTCCCTTGTTTCTTATTTATAGAAAAAATGTTTTAGTCTCTTAGGTCTCCCCCAGGTTCCAAAGAGCAGACTCAAGCAGTTACTAATCAGGGAAGTAAGTGAGGGGATGCAGAAACAAAGGAAAAGCAGTCAAGCAAAAACGTAATGATTGTTTGAACAATAGTTCAGCCATAAAACAGAGTCACTGGACCCCTAGTTCATCCTCAAGGGATATAGATAACAATCTGTTGTATCCTTGAGTTGTTTTACAGAAACCAGGATCCCAGCAGACAGAAGCATCTGACTATAAGTGCAAAGATCCCAGACTGATTGGAGCCAGGACATTGATGATTAAGATTCCCAAAACACCACCCTATTACCTCATCACCAACTATTTAGAAGAATGTCCACAAACTGGCCCTAACCTCTAATGTTGCCTTTAAAAACCTTTCCCTAAAAGCCATGGGGAAGTTAGGGATTTTTGAGTATTAGCTGCTCATTCTCCTTACGTGGCACCCTGCAAATAAACCCTGTACTTTCCTTTACCACAAACCAGTATCAGTAGATTGGCTTTGCTGTGCAGCCAGTTGAGTAAACCCAAGTTCAATCTGGTAACATTTCTGCCTTCAAGGTTGGTCCTTGTCCTTGTGTTGAGTGGAAAGACAGAATTAGTTTAGCCTTCCATAGTCAGTACCCTAGATCTCTTGATCCTCTACATTTAAGGTGATCAAACCATTGGATTTTTAATCTGTGAATCTAGCCCCATCTGGAAGTGCTCACATAACTAAGTAGAAGGCATCAACTATTCTCTTATGTTTCTAGCTAGATTCCCCAAATACAGGGACTTATGTAGTCCTGTACCTCAGAGTAGTTCAGGTTGGGCTTACAGGAGTATCAAAGGCATCAGTGTGTCCTTGTACTAACAATTCCAAAGGACAGCAGTTAGTCCACTTTGTAAAATGGATGAAATCTATTTATGCTCCAAATCAATAATATCTTCTTCTTTTATATAAAATGGAGTGACTTCCTTTCCCATTATCTGGTTGGATTCTCATGCCAGTTCTAAGAGGGAGTTGAAAGAATATTATCCCCATCTGAAAAGTGAAAAAAAAAAAAAAAAAAAAGAAGTCTAGAGCATTCGATTCACAGAATAAGAGGATGATGGTGATGACAATGGATGGACAATGATAATAGATGTTATTACTACTACTACTTTATTAGTTATTGAGCACTTACTATACATCAGGCGTTATGCTAAATTTTATACCTGTATTATTTTATTTAATGTTACAACAGTCTTATTAGATTGACTCCATTTTATAGATGAAAAAATTTACAGATGGAAAAAAGTAAGAAACTTGCTTTAGACTAGACCTTGCTTTAGATTAGTCTAGAATTCCTGAATTTTATCACAGTAGAGCAAGATTTTCTCACTGGACCAGACTTTTTACAGTTCCTTAAGTTCTTTGTTTTGATTTATATGAGTTAGGTTTGGTTAATGAACTGAACAAGAGGCAGTGTAGTGACAATAATAACAGCATCAATAATAGGTATCACAGCTAATAATATTTACCAGGTCCCATGGCATCAGGCAAAGAATTGTATAAATATTAGCACATTACAGTGTCAAAATAACCCCATGAGGTTAATCCCATTACCTTTTCAGTTTACTGTTGAGAAGCCTGAGGCTCAGTAATAGAAGCAATATTTAATTTCAGGTGTGGCTGCTTCTGGAATTTACTCTCCTAACTCCCAGCGACACTTCCTCTTTTCCTCCCACAACGTTGCTGTAAAAAGAGCCCAGACCTGAACTACAAGAGGGAAGAAGTCTGCTCCTCACCACTGTGTACCTGCCACCCTCTGCACCCCAGATTGTCCAACTTCACAAAAAATTGCTTGGGTTTCCTAGACGTTGCCCACATTTCTTTTTACATGGCCCACTCCATCTTTAAACCAGCAATGCTGTGTCAAGTCTTTCTCATGCTCTGAATCTCCCTGACTTCATTTTCTGCCTTCTTCTTCTAGCTTCTCTAGCCATCCAGCTAGAGAATGCTCTCTGCTGTTAAGAGCTCATATGATTGAGTCAGGTCTACTTGGATCTTCACTTTACCTTAAACTCAACTATGTCATATAACATAGCATAATTAAGGGAAAGCTAGCTTGTTCCAGAGATTAAAGCAGACCATCTTTGGGGCTATTAGAAATTCTGCCTACCAAAGGCTTGGTGGTTGCCCATATTCCTACTAATTTTCCACTTTCTTCTTTCTGCTATGTTTAAGTTATCCCTGCTATGGGTTTGATCTGCTTTTTACTGGCAATGGAAGAAAATAGACTTTAATTCCCTAGCTTGTATCAATAAAGAGAAGAACTAGCTCTGTGTCAAGATCTAACAGTTGCAGAACTGAAACTGCTATTTGGATGGGGATCAGGTGCCTATAGTTTCAGTTGAGAAATAGAATATTGCCTGCCTTATCAGTAAGGTACATAATACCCCTATGTGACATGCTATATACATGAAACACTATTAAGAACAGTTTTTCATGTATGTAGCAATACGCACAGTTACCCAACCATTTAACTTTTAAATACTAGATGTATTAAATACACTGTTTCTACATATAGCCCTAAACAACATAGTACACATGCCATGCACTTCTAAACAATGTTTTATCCATACACCACTAAATAAATTAGCATATGAAACATGCAATGATAAATAAAATATTTTACACATACATCATTATCCCCAGCAGCACACATAAATACACATTACTAAACACCGTGTTTAACACATATATCACTAAACACAGTGAGAAATAAAATACTGCCTGCCATATCTGTAAACAAAGGATGTCACAGTCATCAGCAATTGCAGCCATGTCCTAGGGTGAGCTGGTGAGCCCTGAGGGAACTCAGGAAGGAAACAAAGAATACCTGCCATCTAGCAGCCTTCAGACTGCAGCCAGTCCCAACAGTGAGCCCTGAGGAATCTCAGGATGTGAAAACACAGGATACTGGCTCCAGATAGCTGAGGTGCACATCAAAGGAATGATTTCAGTGAGCCCAGACTGTTGCATCTTCCCACACAGAAAAAAGCACTAAATTCCTTAACTTGAGATATCTAGTTTTCTTTTATTAACAGTAACCATTCTTTCCCCCCTCTTACCTGCCCTTTGTTGCAAAACTCCTTTATATCCTGAATCCCGTGTCACCTCCTCAGAGCAGTTTTCTCAGGGTTACTTGAGATGTTGTCTCCTGGGTTTGATGTCCTCAGTGTGTCCACCAAATAAAACAGAACTCTCAACTTTTAGGTTGGGAATATTTTTTTGGTCGGCAGTTATGGTGACCACAAAGGAACCAGAGCAGACCTCTCTCCTTTGCCTGAACTCTACAAGGATCTGGAGTCTTCGTACTGGCAGAGGCCTTTTGTGTTTGATCTTGGGAGGCTTCGGCTTGCAGCAGCTTGAAGCAGCGTTTCAGTTCCCAGCCAGAGATTGAAGTCAGGCCGTGGCAGTGAGAGAGCTGAAACGTAGCTACTAGACCACCAGGGACCAGTGGTCAGTGGCAAGGCACTGGACTGTCAGCTGTGTAGAAATGAATTTCCACATAAAGACAGAAAGTAGTGAAACAAAGTGTTTATTAGGAGGAAAAAGTGTACGTGTGGAGAGACACACAGGCGGACTCAGAGGGAGGGTCCCACCAGGGTCCCACCCACCCTCGTAGTTTGAATCACTTTTATGGGGCATTTCTTCCAGGTTTCCTTTGGCCAATCATCATGCTTCCTGGTTCTGAGTCCATATTTGGTATATCTTAGGGTCCTCCCATGTGTGTGTGCACATCTCTTAGCCAAGATGGATTCTAGTGAAAAGGCCTATGGGTAGGTTGACATCACCTAATATGGGGTGGAGCCCCCTCCCTTTTTGACCTTCAAGGAGCCTTTCTGCACATGTATAGTCGAGAAAGTCTCCTTGACTTCGAGAATGAGGAATATGTGGTCTTCATCTCTCACCTGGGCAGGGCTCAGCTCTTCTCCCTCCTGCTATTTTGGAGTATCTGTCCACAGGGGACGAACTTCAGCTGCTCAGCCTGGGGCCCATCTATCTCCTGCCTCATGCCCATCTGCCTCCTTGGGGAGTCTGGATGAATTTGTTGCAGGAAGGGGAACCCCTTCTGGGGCCCAAGAGTGGGCTCTTGTCTAACACTCAGAAATGAATTGTCTGAGGAGACACAGGTGCTGACAAAACAAGAGACTTTATTGGGAAGGGGCGCCCAGGCAGAGATCAGCAGGGAAAGGGAACCCAGGAGAACTGCTTTGCTACATGGCTTGCAGTCTCAGGTTTTACGGTAATTGGGTTAGTTTCAGGATGGTCTCTGGCCAATCACTCTGAGTCAGGGTCCTTCCTGTGGCACGTGCATCACTAAGCCAAGATGGATTCCAGTGAGAAGGATTCTGGGAGGTTGGTAGGACATATGAACTGGAGTCTCCTCTCTCCTTTTGACCTTTCCTGAATTCTTCCAGTTGGTGGTGGCTTGTTAGTTCTGCATTACATAGCAGGACCTCCTGTTTAAGACAACTCATGCAAGTGGTTACTGTGGTGCCTGGCCAGGGTGTGCGGTTTCAGTCAGTGTTTCCCCTAACAAATCTGAGTGATCCTCTACTGGTCCTAGAATTTCCCATTATTGGTTGATGATCCTAAGTATTATTTGAAGGAGTTAAACTCCTGTCTGGAGAAGTAGGTTATCCCTGAAACAGTTTCAAGAAGAGGTACCTGGGTTATCCTCAGTATAAGAGACACTGGGAAGATTTTTGCTCAGCTTAGACACTGAGAGCTTATCCTCAGTGACAGACACTGGGAAGAGCTTGCTCTAGTGGGTTATCCTCAATGAAAGGCACTGGGAAGATTTTACTCAGTTTAGACACTGAGTGGTTTATCATCAGTTTCAAGACTGGGAAGACTTTGCTCAGTTAAACACTCAGTAAGTTTGGACTGAGTAATTAGGGGGGAGACTGGCCTGTCATTTTTCCTTGAATTGGCTACCTTAATAGAGTTTGTCAAAATAAAACTGAAGTCTTATGAGAGCTTCTGAGCTCTGAAGAAGGGATTCTCTCCTCCTGGCCGGCAATGGCTTTCTCGGGTGACTGAGAGTCTTGCAGGAGTGGTAGAGGCAAGATCTCATGCCATGCAGCTGTCCCTATGGGGAAATCCGCTCATTTAATTAACAACCTGCTCAACCGGGGACTAGAATAAGAACTGGGCATTCCATGATCTGAGCACCTATGGTAGTCTTATACTGCCGCTGGAAGAACCTGAGACATGTAACAGGGGGCTGAAACAACCCTGGGATAAAAACCTAGAGGAGTTAAGCTCTCAAGCATCACATTGACTCATCACATGATTGTCACTAGCAATTATGTTTCAACAAACCAACCTCAGAATGGGAAATAAAGTTTTCAAAACAAAAGAAAAAGGAATGACAGATTGTCAGACTCCAACTAACACCCCAGCTGATCTCGGAGAGGCAGCAGTGAGTGGTAGCATGAAGCGAGATATTAAATCCCTGCCCAGGAATTGAACCTGGGTAGCCTGGATGAAAACAAGGAATCCTAGCCACCACACCCCCTGGCTCTTGCCCCCAGTGGAAAAAGCATTTCTCACAGAGGCAAAACTGTAAAAACAGGTACAAGATACATACCACAACAACAAGTTGGAGAGCACGCAGAGAAACTGTTCATTTAAGATAGAAGCAAGGCAGAGACACACACCTGGAGAGAAAGAATGTGGGCATCCTCCCTAGTGAGGAGGACTGCTGTAAAGGGACGGTTAAGTCATTTATATAGGGCAGTTCTCCCAGGTCTTTGTTTACCTTTGGCCAATTATCTGGTTTCTTTTTCCACACCTGACCTGCCCTAGGACCCTCCCCAACATGTGCGCACAATTTTTTTCCAAGATGGATTACAGCCCAGAGGCCTATGGGACGACCTTAGCATCACATATTGTGGGGTCGTGTCCTCTCCTTTTTGACTCCCAAGGAACCTTTCTGCACATGTGCAGTATTTCCCTTGCCCCAAGGATGAGAAATGTATGACCTCTTGATCTTTTAACAGGGTTTAGTCCCACTCTGTCTCTGCCATAAAAATATCCAATGTCCAGTTATTAATCCTATTTCTGTTGCTGGTTTTTATATCAAGGTGCAGATCTCTAAATATAGACAGGATTCCGGTCATAAATACGTAGTCCTGGAGCCCATTTGTCTCTCGCTTCAGGAAATGTAAACAAGGGGTTGGTAATGAATGTTCGACCTGGAGCCCATCTTCTTCTCACCCCTGGAAGTGTGAACAGGAGACCATTTGTAAAAGTCTAGCCTGGAGCCAATTTAACTCCTGCCTCACAGCCAGGTTTATGTACATACAAAACTTACAAGTACTTACTAAATTGGGAATTAAAGGAAATCTTGCCCTAAAAATGAGGGGACTCTTTTATTGCACATGCAGTTAAGTTTAAAAAGCCAGCTTGATAAAAATATCTTTTCAGAATTCTGACTTTAAACAAAGGCCTTCTAGGAGGAACTTGCATTTCTTTTCCTGTGTTTTTGAGATATAAATGTTCTGCCAGATCTTCTTAGGGTGTTGTGTGTATGAATGTGTGTGTGTGTGTTTTGAAAACTTGATCTCTGCCATACAATTTTTGGGAGTAAACTTTCTAATAAAGGAGGCATCCTCCTCCATTCTCTTATGGGAAAGCCTCTTGTGTCTTATGGTTTGAATCACTATTAAAATATTTCATTAATGGCCAAATGATGGATATTTTAAATTGGAGACACTACTAACTTAGTGGATTTCTAGAGCATTCTCCTTATAAATAGCTATTTTGTACCTACAAAAACAAAAATCAAATGAAAGGTGGAAAAATAAATATATCTAATGATTAACCCATGAACTTCTTTAGTTTAAAACAAATAAGAAAAACCAGTTTGGGAAGCTTTATTTGTAGTCTTTGCTTCCACTCAATGGGTCTTACAGATGCTAATAAAAACATTGGAATAATTAATGTTAACAGGAAAAAAAAAAACCTGTAAGAAAAGCATAGATACTTTTTCCAACTAGGTAGAAAATTTAAAAACGATTTTATTCTCATGAATAAAGAAATATTTAGAGAGTTATTAAAATGAGATAAATAAAATGGATATTTATGTGATTAAAACACAAGGTTTTGATATTACACAACCTAAGGTAAAATGGGCCAAAAAGGATCCCCTACTGGTCCTCAACATTAAAAGCCAAACAAGTCTGCTCTATTTACACCAGTTTAAATATATATATATATATGTTTAAATATATATTTAATCATATATATATATATAGCTGAAAAAAATTTACATTGAGATACCTGACCAATAATTATTTGTGGAAGCAGTTAGGCCCAGGGCCTGAGTTCCTTGGCTCAACCCCACTCTGGGGATCCCAGAGTCTTTTATATAAAAATAGATTAAATGTACAGGGAATAAAAAGAAAAACTTCTAAAACTCTTCCTGTAAGTTAAAAGCTTGTTGATCCCAGTGAAAACTAAAGTTAAAGGTATAAAATTTGACAGCATTGCAATGAAAATATATAAAATTGGTATATTTAAATGGGCTTTATATAAGATGATTACATCTCTTTTATTTAATTATATTGTGGGAAGGCATGTTTTACTGGGTAATGTTTCCCCTGTGTGGTATAATAAGACAAGGTATATAGGTCGGCCCCTTAGGAAATACTAAACATACTAAACATACTAAAGGAAACCTATAGGGGTACATGAGCCATATGGAAAAGTAAAAACTGGGAACTAACATTCAAGGGCTAAAAAAAATAAAATAAAAAGTAGTGATTTTTCTCTGGGTTTAACTTGTAAACTCAGAATGAAGTTTGTATAATGCTGAATGCCTTATACAAGACTTTGAAGGCATGATAAATTAAACTCTAAAGTTCTAGAGCATAGAACTCATAAACTTCAGTTTAGTTAGAAATCTTCTCACTGTTATATAGTTGGACAAATCAAACTTTTAGTATCGCTTAGGTGACAGACCTGTTCTTTGGGGAACTAAAAGCAACTGTCTTTCTCTTGCAAATCTCTACAAGCCAGAAATGTAAATACAGAACACAAGAACCTGAGATTAGCCTAATTAGCTCAATCAGACAAGACCTGAAACCAAGGAAAAAACAATGACAAAGTGGCAGTTTTAAAATTCAAACCACTGGGAATGTTCCCTCAGCAAAACTTTACAAATAGTAAAGCCTTAGTCATCTAAGCAAGCAACTTTAGTGTATTCCAACAGTTCTTTGTAAACTAGTAAGTTTACATTGTAGTACCTGATTCATAACTAAGTTTCTTTTTTAAAGTGAAGTCATGAGATCTCTAGTTTGGTCTGTTTATATTATATGTCTGTGTACACATTATACATATGTGATATCTCTACCACTGGAAAGTATTATCAAAATTGAATTTATAAAGAGCTCTGTTTAATTTAAAAGAAGGTGCTTACAAATTAAATATAAAGAAACCGACCAAAATGACTTTCAGTTTCATGTGAACTGGGAAATTTTCAATATTAAATTGATATGTGGTATTAAAGTTTGTTGATCTAATCAATATAGGCATGTCTTTAGAGTCATCAACATTAAGTATAATACTTTACTGTACTTAGGTCTAAGAGAAGTCAAATAAGATCTTGTTATATCTGTTGCAAGGAAAATTACTTGATGTGATGAAACTTTAAAGTAAATGTAAATGAGATAAGAGCTTTTGGGTAAACACTTTAAAGTATTTATATTTCAGAAACGTCTACTTAATATGACATTTGGTAACTTAAAGTTCTAGAGTTGTGTTAATTTAAGTGATGGAAATTTATTGAATAGCTAGATAGTTTCCAAAAAATAAGATACCGAGACATCAGTTACTGAAAGGATAAACTAAAGGCATTTAGGACTATTAATGAATATGTTTGGTGCCACGTTGAGATGTTCTCTATAAGAAAACAAATGTTTATATAAATCATCACTGGTATTTATGTTCACCAATTTACAGAATACTAATATAAAAGACAGTTCATAGTTGCTTACTTCTTAGCTTTCACTAGAAATTAAGGTTTTTAAGAGTTGAGGATTCTAATTTAAACATGTAATTAAAGCTAATAGGAATAATAAGCATTTCAGTGTACAGTAGGGAAGTAGAATGTGTGTTTTCAGTAAAGAAGTATGAGGAATGGAAGTACATTTTATTGAGGGAAAAGAAAAAGTGTGTTTTAGAGCTTTTTTTTTTTTATGGAAAAATAAGGGACAAACTATTATGGATACAGAAAGTGATGAAAAGTTGTAGAAAGGAACCCTGAGAAAAATGTTTTATGCATGGTCAAAATTAACTAAATTTATATTGAAGTTAAATAAGTAAATGGATTTTGTTGTTAAGAAAGCTAATACAAGATTGGAATTTTATTTCTCTCTGTTATGTAAATGAAGATTATTAGAGTACTCCTTTTTGATAACAGATTGTTTGAGTTTCTTTGCCCTTAAGTGATCTGTATTTGTTCTTTTAATCTTTTTGCAAATTTGGTTAAATGAATAAGTATTGTTTCACAGTGACCTATGATCCTGTTGTGTTTTAAAATCTTTTTCATATTTTTAATAAACTCCCCAAATATCAAAAGCTAATTAAATTTCTTTTCACCTCTAGCTAACTCTCAGATGCTTCCAATGAACCCTGAGACATCTCAGAAAGTAATGTTAAACTAATTAGGTTTATTTGGTATGTTAAATTACTTGAAAAACATTGTCAAGTGACTGCAGATGAAACAGGTTGTAGTGTATGGATAAATGTCATTAATATAGATATTCTAAAATTTACATGGAATTCCTAAAATCTGTTATGCCCTGATATAATATTATCTGTCATGATTCTAGTTGTCTTAAAATGATACATGTTACAGAAATTCAAGTTTCTTGCCAATTACATTGTACTTAAATCTTTAACAATGCTATTTTAAGTTTTGTCTTTTACAGACAATCATTATTTAACACTGATGCTTTTACAAAATGAAGGTTTTCAAGAAGACTTATAAGAACAACTTTTTAAAACAAATATAAATTTCTGATAACATTTAGATAATACCACTGAACTGGGTAAAAAATGAAAACTCTAATGGAAAACATGATGACTTCATCCAGATCAACAGCAATTAATTACATGTGACCAAATGAACTGGTAAATATAGTTTATAACTTTATGACTTTTTGGAAAATATACTAGTTTTAATCTTTGTTTCCAAAAAACCTTTCCTCTTATGCTATAACCTACAACAAGTTGATAAAATTTACCTTTGTAAACAAAGATGAAACATTTCTTTTTCTCTCTATCTGATATTGCCAGAATTTGACTTCTCCAGCTGGCTTTCCTGTAGACTTGATGGTTTATTGTAACTGGATTACAACTAGTTAAGCTAATCATTGTCTTAACTTGTTCTTTTTTCCCAAATTGTTTATAATTTGTGTCTCCCTGCTGATTTTGTCAGTGTTACTAGCTGCATTACTTATATTCTATTTTATAAGATTGTTGTCTCTTACAGTACCCAACGTGTAACCAGGCTTCCCCAAAAATTGATGACAGCTAAACATCTTGAGGAAATAGATCACATTTATGACTCTTATAGAGTAATTGTAACAGTGTGATTTTATGTATTGGAAGAAGCAAGCAGGGAAAATATTTTCTAGCTCATAATAGACTAGTAAGATAGAGGATCCACAGAATCTTTAATTATTAAGAGGGCCTACTCCAGAAATTAGCACCTGGAGTGGCATATCAACAAGAATTTTTGCCTATCTGGGATAAGACTCCTGGCACCGTGGGACAAAAGTTGGTCATGAAATGTCTCCCAAACGTTGGTCAAATTTCAGAACAAAAGGAGAAATTGAGAAATGGAATATTGCCTCCCATATTAGTAAACAAAGGATGTCACACTCATCGGTGGTTGCAGCCACCTCCTATGGTGAGCTGGTGAGCCCTGAGGGAACTCAGGATGGAAACAAAGAATACTTGCTATCAGACTGCAGCCATTCCTGATGGTGAGCCCTATGGAAACTCGGGCTGTGAAAGCACAGGATTCTGGCCACAGATAGCTGAGGTGCATATCAAAGGGATGATTTCAGTGAGCCCAGACTGTTGCATCTTCACATACATAGAAAAGTGCTAAATTTCTTAACTTGAGATATCAAGTTTTCTTTTATTAACAGTAATCTTTTGTTCCTACTACCTGCCCTTTGTTGCAAAATATCTATATATCCTAGTTACCCCCCTCGCCTCCTCAGAGCAGTTTTCTCAGGGTTACTTGAGATGCTGCCTCCTGGGCTTGAAGTCTTCAGTATGTCCCCCGAATAAAACAGAACTCTCAACTTTTAGGTTGTGAATATTTTTTTCGCTCACACAGTCAAATTCATCCTCTAAGAATTTATAGTTCCTATTCTGTTTTAGCCACCAAATACCCAGGGCTCACTTTGTTTCTGTTCAGAGGAGTTGTTAGTCCCATTCCCTAATGTTCCCAAGGTGCCAAGTCCTCCCCAGAGAGATAGATTTAATCTCCAGCGATGACATGTATTTATTCAGTTGCCTAACATGCATTTACTGATTTATATGTCTATAACTGTGGAGGATAAAGAGGATAAGGAAATGGTCCATGAACTATGGAAGATCTCATCGATAGGAATACACACACACATACACACATACACACACACTTACATATGTGCACCAACACCATTAACTCTCGGACAAAACAGTGAGTTCTGTAATGGTATAATGACTCAGGTCAAGGGAGAATAGAGGAGAACAAGAGTTTACTGTGCTGAATTTGGATGGAAAAGTGTATAGAAATTTTGCAAAGGGTGTGGACACCCAAGGAGATGAGTGGTGAGACTACTTGAGATTGCACACTAGAGTCACTGGTTCAAGTTTATATAACCTTGGACAATGTATTTATACCCTCTCCTAGGACAACTTTTAAAATATATAATTTAGAATAATAATATTTAATTATTATAAAAAATACTATGAGGTAGAACCTATATTAATAAATTTAATGAAGGTATCACGGTGCCTGTCAAATAGTAAGAACCCAATTCAAATAATATGAATAATACTTTTTCTGTAAAATAAGAGATTAAATTTGAGAAGGAGTACTGTTGCAGGCCAGGTTTCTCAGGAAACAGACCCTAAGGTGTAGGAAGTATATTGTTGAATGCTCTCAGGATCAACACCTGTGAAAGTAAAAAAAAAGAAGCAGTATCAGGCAGAAGGAGAAGTTTAGTTCAATGTAGTCTCAGTAAAGAACTCAACCCCATGGGAACTTCAGAGATGTCCCAAGTTACAGCAAAGAATTCAGGCCTTTCTACTTCTGCACAAATCACTGGGTGTAGGCTGCCCAGTGAGTGAGTATGACTTTGTACAAGGCAGCTCTCTATCACCACTGGCACTTTCTGAAGAGCTGAGCAGACCTGAAAGCCAGCAGACTTCCTAACAGCCAGGGAAATGAATCCTTTAACCCTGAAGAGGGATATGAGCAGCATATCATTGTATCCATCCCATGTACCAAGGTCAATGATCTTTATGGGGGAATGTAAATAAGTAAAGCAAATTAGATACACTTTGGATTGGGTTGCCTCTACAGGCATGTGACTGAAGCCTGACAAATCAGAGCAATGCATTCCCCTGGTCATAGTCCAACAATGGACACATAGCCTAGTCAGAGCCAAGATGGTATACTCTTGTAACAATGTGAACCCTGAGAAGGAATCCAACATGAAAGATATTTTGATGTCCATTTATATAGACAGACACCATTATATTTATTTCCATATTGTATTCTATTGTAGATACAATGGATTTATAATACTGTTTTCCATCAATACACTTTTTCATTATTATGAGAAGTTCTGCAGTGACAACCCTAGTCTTTGAGCCCTTGACGGATTAACTCCTTGAAATGAAGTGTGAACGAGGTCATACTTGTTTGCTGAATTAAACAGAATATCTCCCTTTCAAACATTTTTTGCTTATTACCCATGTCTGGCCCAGTGTAACCTTTGAGATGTGAAGAATGAAGAGTGCTCCATCCTCAAGGCATTTACATTCTATTGGAGCGAACAAACACATATTACGCATTCTGTTACTATTGCTGTATTCTAAAAGTTCTGTGACAACATGGAGAGGGAGAAACTAACTGCAGTTATGGAGGTTTGGAAAAAACTTTATGGAATAAGTAGCATTTGTTCTGAGTCTTGAAATATGAAGAGGATTTGAATAGACAAAGGGAATGAAGAAAAGCAGGAGTTGGTGGAAAGAAAGAAAACAAAGGTATGAAAGTAAGAAAATACAGATGTTAAAGCATCTGCAAATATTCAGTCTGAATACATTATAGGTTTCATGGTGGAGAGGGTGCTAGAGAAATGTAAAATATTTCTTAAAAAAACCACAAAAACTCTTTAACTATTTAAAAGAACAAAATGTATGGCCCTGAAATAGATCCTAGTTCTAGGTGCCCAGCACATGGTAGGTGTATAAATAAACACTGTTGAAATAATTAATATGTGACTATTGTGAGAAGAAAACTTGCAAATTATTAGTTTGAAGCATAGGAAGCATAATATTTGATCTTTTTGAGTCACAAACCCAGCAATTTTGTATGGTTCAGCTTAATAACTGGGAAGGGATGAACAATGCAAAAATATCCTCCATAGATTCCAGGCCTGGATTCAGAGCCTAAATTTTAAGCCTTTCTGTGAAATACTTCTCTGAATCTAGTTTCCTTTGACTTGTGAGATGCAAGCTTTCTGGCTGTGGCGAGGACAAACGTCTCTCTGCCAAGTTAGACCTAGATATTTAAACTCTGTACACTGTCTCTGAGCAGGGGATTAGAAGAGATTGAAGGTGTTTTTTTCTTTATTCTCCTCTCACCCAGCCTGGGAAGTTCACTTATTTATCTACCTTTTCCCAGAAATTGAGCTCCCAGTGTATATCAGAAGTGAAGGCACAGATAACGTCATTTAAGAAAAAGATTTCAACTTTCTTTTGGCAATTTAGCCCTTTCAATGTGTTGTTCAGATGCCTCAATCTCACCTCCAGAGTAGTGACTCCTCACTCATCCGTGCCCATGTCTTTCCATTCCACCTGCCACTCCTATTTTTTTCTTTTCTCTCCCCGTCTTTTCCTTCCCAGTCCTCTCCTTTTCTTTCCCTCCCTTTCCCTGCCAACCCACTGCTTCCCTTCCTTCCCCCTCATTCTATACTATGCAGTTAAGAAGCATTTAGGGGGAGGATAATGGCTTTATTTGGGGGGTGGTGCTTCACTAGAAATGCATCATTATTTTTGCCATTTAGAATAATGGAATTTAGACAACCACTAAAAAAAGTCAGGTCCACCACATTCTTCAAACATCCATTGAACTTCAGTGCTAGACTAAGCTATGGTTTTCCAATTACAATTCTGTGGTTCCTATCTCATGAACATCTCCATGGCCAAGTCATTCACACAGGGAGAAGGGAGAACATCTCCCTTAGGAAGCTCACAAGCTGCAGATTGGGCTGTCAACTGAAAAACATACACAACCTACAAGTTGAGAATTATGTTTTATTTGGTGGACAAAGCTGAGGACTTAAGCCCAGGATGCAGCCTCTCAGATATCTCTGGAAGATTTCTCCACAGAGATAAGGGAGGAGCCAGGATATATAGGAGTTTTTGCAACAAAGACCAAGTAGTGGGAACATCAAAAGATGATTGCTAATTAAAGAAAGCAAGATATCTCAAGTCAAGGAATTGAGTGCATTTTTATGTATGGGAAGATTCAAGTGTCTGGGCTCACTGAAATCATTTTTTGATGTGCACCTTAACTATCTAGGGCCAGTATCCTGCTTTTCTTCATCCTGAATCCCCTTAGGGTGCACAGTTGGGAGTGGCTGCAGTGGTTGAGGGCTTGGCAATGGGCAGCCCTTTTGCCTCCATCCTGAGTTCCTTCAGGGCTCACCGGCAGAGTGGCTGTAGTAGATTGATGGCTGCAATATCCTTTGTTTACTGATATAGCAGGCAACATTTTTCATTTCATAGATGATTTGTTTCAGAGTCAGGTTTTCAAATCTGAGTCCTTAGAGTTTGTTTGTTTTTTGTTCCTCAGAGGTCAGCCCTGTAACTCTAAGCTGTAGGGTAACATTAGATTTTAAGTCAGAAAAGCCTGGAGTCTTTTCCCAAGGTCCACTGGTCTTCTGCAGCCTGGCTTAGATAAGTTCTTTGTCCACCTCCGCTTCTTTTTCATTATCACACTAACATATATGTGCTGAATAATTTATATGGTTGGATTATCTCATATAATGCTTACAAAAAATCTATGAGGGATTTTGGCTTTTAGTAGTATAAATCAGATAAAAATTCTGAGCAAATTAGGAAGAAGGGAATTTGCTCCATCAGATAATGGGTATATACAACTGTAGGTGAAAAAAACTTTCCACCTCAAAATGTCTCTTTGGCATGCAGATTATTTCAAGCTCAGTTACACTAATATTATATTGTGCTATCTAGTTGTGATTCAGCTTACTCTTTTCCACTTAAAATTTTAGCATAATTTTCTGTGATCATATTGGTCTTGAAAATGATTTCTTATATGTGATACACAAAGTGCAGGCAACAAAAGCAAAACTAAACAAGAGAGACTACATCAACTAAAAGAATTCTGCACAGCAAAAGAAATAATTAATGGATTGAAAATGCAACCTATGAAATGGGAGAAAATATTTGCAAACAATATATCTGATAAAAGTTTAATCTCCAAAATATGTAAGGAACTCCTACAACTCAATAGCATAAAAAACAATTTAAAAATGGAAAAAGGACTTGAATTTCTCCGAAGAAGACATACAAATAGCTAACAGATAAATAAAAAGATATTCAACATTACTAATCATTAGGGAAAAACAAATCAAAATCACAGCAAGACATCACCTCAAACCTGTTTCAATGGCCATTATTTTAAAAAAACAAAAAATATAATGCTGTCAAACCCAAGTTCATGTGCCCTATTCAGAGTAAGGCCAAACAAACTTAAAAATCAGAGTTTGCAGCAGAAAAAGGTTTTTTAGCCTAGGAGGCACCTCTTAGGCTTGTCTTAAATCCATCTTGCTGGCTGTCTGAGGCACGAGGTTTTTAAAGGCAAAGAGAGTAAAGGGGAGGAGGTCTTTGTTATTTCAGCTATGTGTCATTGGTTATTGTGATCGATCTACACGTTCCTGTAAAGCAAACTAGTAAATCATAATCTTGTGATCCCTTAAATTCTTTCTAGGAGAGAGCAAAAGCAATGGTTGAGGCATTTTATTATTTACTTAGGGCAAATGTGAGGGGTTAAAAATTTCAATTCCTGGTTGGCCCCTGCTGTTTTTTTTCTTTTAAGACCATTTGGGCCTGCTGTTTCCTCCAAGATCATTTGGGCTTGTCCTTTGTTTCTATGTTTCCTCGCTTCCTTAATTGGTAATTGCTTGAGTCTGTTCTTTGGGACACAGGGAAGGCTTGGGAGACTAAAGCCTTTTTGCTACAAACAAGAAATGGGAGACATGGAAATACTTTTGTACCCAGGAGGGTCCTATAAGGTTCTGCTGAGTTTTAATAGCAAATGTTGGCAAAGATGTGGAGAAATAGGAATTTTTATAAGCTACTTGTGGGAATGGTAAATGGTGTAGACACTATGGAAAACCGTATGAGGTTCCTCAAAAAAATAAAACATTGAACTAACAATCTTATGATCCAGCAGTCCCACTTCCCAAATTTGTCCAAAACAATTGAAATCAGGATCTCAAGGAGATATTTGCACTCCCATGTTTATTGCAGCAGTATTCACAATAGCCAAAACATGAAAACAACTTTAATGTTCTTCAAGGGATGAATGGATAAAGAAAATGTGGAAAATACATAGAGTGGAATATTCAGTCTCACAAAAGAAGGAAGCCCTGCCATCTGATACAACATGATGAACACCGAGTGCATAGTGCTAAATGAAATAAGCCAGTCACAGAAAGACAAACACTGTATGTTTCCACTTATATGAGGCGTCTAACATAGTGAAACTCATAGAAGTAAGAGAGCAGACTGGAGGTTGCTAGGGACTGGGGGTAGGGGTGGAGGAAGTGGAGTGTTGTGATTCAGCAGGCATAAAGTTTCAGGTATGCAGGATGAAAAAGTTCAAAATCTGTTGCACAATATCATACTGATAGTACATAATACTGTATTATACACTTAAATTTTTTTTCAAAGGATAGATCTCATTGTATATGTTCTTACTACTATAACAAATGTCTTTATAAACAACACTGAAAATGTTTGTTTACTTTTAACAAGAAGTATATTTAATGAACTACTCTCTTATCGTTAAACTTTTTGCCCTTACCCCCATATTATTATTATAAAGAAAAAATATAGAGAGATCCCAAGTACCCACTACCCAGTTTCCCCAATGGTAACATCTTGCAAAAGTGTAGTATAACATCACAACCAAGACACAGATAGTGATACAATCCACTGATCTTATTCAGATTTTCCATTTTATTTGTATGCATCTATCTGTAAGTGTGTGCATATATAATTATATGGAATTTTGTCATACATATAAGCTCAAGTAGCCATCACCACAGTCAAGATATGATATAATTCCATCACCAAAAGAATACCTTGTGTTTCCTTTTTATAACCACCCCCATTTTCTTCCCCCCACTACAAACATCTTGTCCCTAACCCTTGACAACCACCAATCTGTTCTCTGCTGACACTTTAATTTTAGCCCTGGGAGACCCATTTTGACTTCTGGCTTCCAGAACTATAATAAATTTGTGTGCTTTTAAGGCACCAAGTTTGTGGTAATTTGTTACAGCAGCAATAGAAAATAAATATAACACCTTTCAATTGTGTACTCTGAAAGCACATGACAATATATTCCATTTTTACTCACTTTTATCCTCACAAGAGGCTTGTGAGGCACATAAAACATATAGAGAAAGAAATTAATGTTCTGCAGGTTTCCATGCCTTACCCAGATCATGGGGTTAGTAAATGGCAGTGTAGATGTTCCAACACTGGTCTGGAACCCTCCTGAATCCAGATGGTAACCATGGACACCTATGAGTCCGGGACCTTGAGGTTCTTCCCCAGGGATGACAACTGCTTCACACAGGGCAGTGGTGGCCTTTTCAGACCCAGCTGAGAGCCTTGCAAAGACTAGGGTTCCCCTCTAATTACACTGCCCTGCAGACAGCAGATTTAACACTATGTCCACACTGCAGCTCTAAGGACCCAGGAACATTCTTCCTCATGATGGGACTAAATAAATTGTACGATTTTCTCCCTACACCTCTATTCCTCCCTATTCCCAGGACCCCCCATGGATTCACATAATTTGGAGAAAGGCTGGAGCCGCTGGTAGAGAAAGGCCAGGAAGTCAGTGCCAAAGGACACGGGCAGGTCCCAGCTCAGACCCCTCCCACCTTTTGCAAACAAGTGCCAAGGTAGGTATTTGTGTATCGTGGACTTTCCAAGAGCATGGCCTCACCTGGATACTGCTGGGCTTTGGGTCAATTCTAGAGGCCGTCAAGGGCATTTGTGCAGTACTCATTCTGGCAACCTGACCTCTGCATGGCAGAATGTTTTGGGCTAGGCTGACCCAGAGAAGCTTTATTCCTCCTCCAAAACAAGCAAAAGTGAACTCCCCGAGGTGGACTTCCTCCCCCCACCATTGTCACCACACTGCTACCTCTCTTTCCCTCCAAGGGGTCAAAGCAGTTGCTCTGGCTGTGTTGCATAGTGCATAATAAATAATAGAAGGGCTGAGCCATTGTGAGCCAGATTTAGAGATACGTTTGCTTAAGGAAAAGGTGATTTATTATCCCCTTTTTAATTTTCTGCTGTGTTTGCATTTTGGGTAAATATTTGTACATTCATCAAAACCTCATGCATTAATTTAGCCTGTCACTGAGAAGTAAAACGTAATGCATCAAAAAAGTGTGAGCGAGGTTAAAAATTATTTGTTTTCTTTATATCAATATAGGCAGCCTCTCAACAAGGAGAATGGACAAAACTTTCTGGTCACCAAAATAATGACCTGTATTGACCAAAGAGCCAAATGACAATTAATATTAATCTAACCTTCTTTGGGCTTCACAGCTCACTTCTTTGCCCTCCCAGAGATACTGATTCATTATTTGCCAAATGGGACTAGAACAGAGATTGCAAACTGATGGTCCACAGACTATATTTGGCATAGGGGTACGTTTTTGTTGGCATGAAGTGTGTGTGTGTGTGTGTGTGTGTGTGTTTGTATGTGTGTGTGAATTAGTTGACAACACTTAGTCAGAAGACTTGTTGTAAAAGCCTTAAGTGAAGCAAAATATTCAAAGATCTGGCAATACCAGGCCTATTTTCCTCCTCAGCCTTGTTCACCACAGCCAAATACAGCTATGTGCATCACATGAGGCATGAGCTACAGTCCTTACTGTAATGACAAAACCAGCCCCAAACTGGCCCTACCCTGTTTCTAACAAGATAGTGAGTTGTTTTTCAGAGACAACAGAACAAACCCTCAAGTCACGCAGGTGAAGCATGTACAGAGGAGAAAATTTTGACCTCAAATAATATCCAGAACCAAAGTTTCTCCCTACCCTCATGGAACCGAAGGACCAAGACATGACCAGAACCTGAAGGCCAGAACATTTTTAGAAGCAAAGAGTCTGTTGGCCAGGAAGATCTGGTGCTGAAACCCCCTATCATTACTTACCATAAGTGGCCAAGTTCCAAGGCCCTCCAATCAAAACCTGCACCACCAGTGCTCCTGCACACCAACTCTTGAAACTGAGCAGGACCATGTGGGGCTCCTGGGCACAAAAGGTTTTCTGTGTCCCCCATTTCTTGTTTGTAGGAAAAAGGCTTCTTTCAGCCTCCATGACCTTCCCTGAGTCCCAAAGGGCACGTTCAAACAGTTGTTAATCAGGGTAGGGAGGGGCTGCAGACACAAGGGAGGAGCAGTGAAGAAAGAGTAGTGCAGCCTTGGGGCAGGGTCCTGGTTCCTCCTCAAGGCATATACATAGCAATATCTTTGAGCTCTTCTGCAGAACTAAAACGCCCACCAAATGGAAGATGTTAACTGCTTGATGAAGCATCTTCATTCCAGAAAGAAGGTCACAGTTTGATAACCTGGAGAGCAACAGAAGCACATCACGAAACCACTTGATGCCAGATGATCTCTGGATTGAAGAAAGGCAGGCCCTATAGACTCCCCGATCCTTATCAGCAACCCCTGCCCTTTGACTATAAAACTCACGACCCCCCTCCTAAGGTTGGGACACACAGTTCTGAGTTCATTAGCCCACTGTGGTGGCCCTCCCTTTGCCCGGCAATGCAATAAAGCTATTCTTTCCTACTTCACCTGAAACTGTCTCCAAGATTCAATTCAGTACCAGTGTACAGAGGCGAAATTTTGGCTACAAATTTGGGGGTTCATTCAGGATCTGACTTGGGGTCAAGGAATCCTGCAGGGGTCCCTGTCTTGATCAGATGCTCTGAGGTCTTTCCCCCATGCCAGCCTCTTTTGGGAGAGCAGAGAGTTGGAGGATTCCTTAGGAGACCAGATCTCCTGGGACTCCTGTCCAAGGACTGAGTCCTGGTCCTACCTGGTCTGCCATGCTGGCAGTTGGAACTCCAAAGCAGGAATGGAGGATGGAAGAGGGACAGCCCCAGCAGCTGCCAACACCACCTTTGCCTTGAGAACATTCTTCTCTTCCTCCTGCCCACATTGACATGAACTTCCTACTCCAAGGAATTATTTTGGGGAAGGAGAAAAGTCACGTCTGGGACGTGGTGGCACCTCTGCCAGCATCTGGATAAGGACCCCGGCATGCACTCTGTGGCCCTTTTGACTTAGGGCAACTTTTGGTTTCCATCTGGGGATCTTCCATTTTGGAAATCCCATCTGAAAAGCACCAGTTGGACTAAGGTCATGGGCTTAGCGGAACTTGGAAGTGACTCTAGCCTTGTGTTGTCTGGTTCTATTTTTTTCTGGGCTGAGGCTTCCATTCCTGGTGAGGATTCTGGTTTGCTTTTGGTCCGCACATGAGTGTTTTTCAATCAGATATGGGAAGTGCTTCTTCTTTGATTCCATCTGATAGACCCCTGGGGAAAATTCTGGCAGATTGGTCAACCTATAGCTATGAACATAGGACTAAGAAAAGAATGAAATTCTACTGTAATTCTCTTTGACCAATGTTCATTCTTGAAAGTGAGAAGAGGTGGTGTTTGTATGGTAGCCTAAATTATTATACTCTTCTTCAGCTAGAACAGTTTTGTCACAGGAATGGAAAAGCAGGGGAGATCCCACATGTCCAGGCATTTATGCAACTCCATAATAAGGAAAGTGAACAGCCAGATAGCAAATTGATGGTGCAAAGAGAAAAGAAAATTTCTTACCCTCCATAGGTGAAGGATTCTAGATCAATGATAATATGGTAACTTTGAGTGTTATGAATCCATTCAAACCTAATTTTGGTCCGGTACCTCTGACTCCACCTTTGCCAGTGGAGGCTCCTGCAGCAGCAACACCACCTTCTCTGCTGCCGTCACCAGCTCAAGCACCACTTTTGCCCATTTACCCTCCTCTACCAGTGGAAGATATAGGGGAGGGGACAGAATCTATTTTAGCGCCTCCAGACCACGAACGAGGAACTAGCATAGTCTCGCCCTCAAAGACCCGGCAGAGCACCCATTTTGGCCAGAGACACCCCCCCACCCCACCTTTATAGGGAAAAGCAAGGCAGCAGCAGAACAGTTTTTACTGTGCCAATTACCAATAGGGACAAATGGACAAAGATGGCCAGCTGGATATTACTGGTCTTACAGCACATTCACTATTTCAGATTTAATGAATTGGAAAAGCCAAAATCCATCTTATAGGCATGACCCTCAAAAGATGGCAGACTTGTTTGACTCCATCTTTTCAATTCAACTCTTCACCTGGGCAGATGTACAGTCAATATTAAATATGTTACTTACAAATGACGAGCACCAATTAGTGGCAAGCAAAATTAGAGAAGAAGCCAAAAGTCTATATGATGCTGGTCCACATCAGGCTGCTATCCCAATGATGCCATTCCCCAGTCAGAGCTGTGTACTAGCTGGATTAAAAAAAGGATTCCCAAAACAGAGAAGTTTAAATAAAGTGCAAGAACTCAGACACGAGATGAACAAAAACCACTTGGCATTTTTAGAACGTGAGTATCAGGCCTACAGGAAATACACTTATTTAGACCTCAAAGCCCCTGAAAATATGAAAATGGTGAATATGACTTTCATTAGCTGAAGCTCTCCAAATATCAGAAAGAAATTAAACAAAATGGATGGAGCGGTGGTGACGAGCTCAGGTCAGCTAGTAGAAATTGCCTTTAAAGTATACAATGCTAGAGAAGAGCACAGAGCCAAGCCTGAAAAAGTCTTTTGTGAATCTCCAAAAAGCAAATGGGGACACAGAAAGACTTTTGTGCCCAGGAGCCCCACAAGGTTCTGCTCAGTTTCACACTCCGCCCCTAACTCAAGAAAGTTTGACTGAACTCCAGATCAGGGAGACAGATTTGAGAGCCTTTCCTCCTGTCTCCTTGCGCACTGACCTCGGAATGAAGTTCTTTTATCTCAAAAGGCGGTACCGTTGTATTGGCCTCTATGTGCATTGGGCAGTGAGCTCTTCCTCGGTAACACCACCACTCTTTGTTTTGTGCCTGCTCTCCTAACATCATTAGCCTACTGGCTTGACCCTGTGAGCATTTTAGTTTGAAATCCCTACACTTCAAGGAAATAAATGTGCTTTAGTATTTGAGGAGCTATGAGTAAGTTACTTTTCAAGATTCTGTGAGACTTTTAATTCAGAGCATGGAGGTACCCAGAGGATTTAAAAGGCATAGTTTCTACTCTCAAGCATTCCACTGAGAACTTACCAAAGACTCAAAGCTTTAGAATCATGGAATTAGGAGGGAGATAGGAAAAAAAACAAAAACAAAAAACCTTAGTGTTATGAAAAAAAAGATATTTTAGACAAGGAAACGGGAGATATGTTTTAATTCTAACCTTTCTCTGACTCACAGTGTGATCCCAGGTAGATAACTTATCTTCACCAGCTCCCAATATATATATTTATATAACGATAGATTAGACAACATCAAGATCCCCTTTTATATGCTCTGTGGCCTCATCACAAATGTTATTTCCTCACCTAGTGCAGACATCCATGCCCCTCTGACACCTCAGACAGACTTGGCATTTCTCAGCAGGGCCACTTCTGCCTGGGGACTGCTCCTTTTTGTAGAGCTGAGTACTGCCTCTCTGTGGTTTCCAGCCTCTGCCCCTCAAAGCAACACAGACTCCTCAAATCCTTCTTCCATACAGTGGCCCTTCAAGTAAGAATTGACAGCTTCCATGTCTCCCCCAGTCTTCTCTTTTCCAAAGTAAATGAAGTAAGCATGAGAACAATTATGAAGTGGTACATTCACAAGTGGGAAATCAGGGAGAACTGTTCACAATGGATATCTCGCTGCAAGTAACAGAGGAAACAGGTGAGGTGACATTAATCATTGGTTGTTTCCTGGGTTGGATAGTCTGCTGTTCTCAAAACAGATCTGCTCTATTACCATCTTCTGCCACTGGGACACGGTCCTGAGAGTTCCTGGCAGGATTACATCCTCAGTCACCTTAAGCACACTCTTACCTTTATTATTGTAAAGCTGCAGCCTCTCTCTTTGGTGCCTCATATTGCATTTCCTTATGATGTATATCACCATCTGCCTGGTGCTGGCCTTCTCAGCACATCACTTCCCTTCTCAGATGGATGTGGTACTAATGGCCATTGAGCGGTTACTCATTGCATAATTGATCTGCATATCTCATGGAAATACTAAAGACACTCCACAAAGACTACGGCTGTTACTGTAAGACAAGTGCTTGCTCCTCACCCTTTATCTCTAAGGTGACATGTTCATCACACTGCAGTACTGGGAATGGAGCTGACTTTCTCCCAAACCTTCTTGAATCTGAACATCCTTTAATTCCTGAAGATTCTTGACTAGGAGAGACTGTCCAGGGAAACTAAAGACATATTTTTAGGACATCACTTTCCCTTTATTCCCAGTGTTTCTGGAGCTGGGTGGTATAATGTATTGAGAGTCAAGAGTTCTGGGCATAAAGTTTGGCTTCACCAGGTCTCTGCTTCACATTTGGGCTTCAGTTTCGTCATGTAAAATTGAGGTTATTGCCACTTTTAATGCCTATTTAAAGATTTAATGTGAGAATGACTAGAGAAAATGGACACTATAGAGCTTATTAAAAAAAAAGTAAAGATATGCGGTGTGTAAGAAAACAGAACAGCAACAATGATTTTAGCTGAAAATTGTCCAAAGCCACCTTTATGAGAAATTATCCCTGACTCAGAGCAAGACTTGGTGAAAAAGGGTGACAGTGGAAATTGAAAAAAGAATTAAGAAGGTTAAAAGAAGAAATATAAAAAAGAAGTGCATCTGCTCTGCAACGAGCCCCTGATGTCAGAAAGTGTCTATGCAATACCAAACAAATGAGAATTGAGAATTTCAATTAAACAGTCCACAATATCCAAAGACTTGACCATTAGTTGGATATTTCTTCAGAGTCAATGGACTACATTTCCACATTGTTTTCAGAGCCTGGTGTTCTTTTAGGGAAGAAATAATTCCTTTCATAATAAACCTGGAGGGAGATCTTCAAGATGGTGGAGGAGTAAGATGTGGAGATCAACTTTTTCCCCACAAATACATCAGAAATACATCTACATGTGGAACAACTCCTACAGAACACCTACTGAACGTTGGCAGAAGACCTCAGACTTCCCAAAGGGCAAGAAACTCCCCACGTACCTGGGTAGGGCAACAGAAAAAAGAAAAAACAGAGACAAGAGAATAGGGACAGGACCTGCACCTCTGGGAGGGAGCTGTAAAGAAGGCAAAGTTTCCACTCTCTAGGAAGCCCCTTCACTGGTGGAGACGGGGGGGTGGGTGGGGGAAGCTTCGGCGCCACAGGGGAAAGCGCAGCAACAGGGGTGCAGAGGGCAAAGCGGAGAGATTCCTGCACAGAGGATCAGTGCCAACCAGCACTCACCAGTCTGAGAGGCTTGTCTGCCCACCTGCTGGGTGGGTGGGGGTTGGGAGCTGAGACTTGGGCTTCAGAGGTCAGATCCCAGGGAGAGGACTGGAGTTGGTTGCGTGAACACAGCCTGAAGGGGGCGAGTGTGCCACAGCTAGATGGAACAGAGTCCGGGAAAAAGTCTGGAACTGCCTAAGAGGCAAGAGACCACTGTTTCAGGGTGTGCAAGGAGAGGGGATTCAGAGCACTGGCTAAATGAGTTCCAGAGATGGGAGCAAGCCACGACTATCAGCGTGGACACCAGAGACGGGCATGAAATGCTAAGGTTGCTGCTGTAGCCACCAAGAAGCCTGTGTGCAAGCACAGGTCACTATTGACACTTCTCCTGAGAGCCTGTGCAGCCTGCCACTGCCAGGGTCCCATGATCCAGGGACAACTTACCTGGGAGAACACATGGTGTGCTTCAGGCTGTTGCAATTTCATGCTGGCCTTTGCCACCGCAGGCTTGCCCTGCATTCCGTACCCCTCACTCCCCCCGGCCTGAGTGAGCCAGAACCCCTTAATCAGCTGCTCTTTAACCCCATCCTGTCTGGGGGAACAGACGCCCTCAGATGACCTACATGCAGAGGCAGGGCCAATCCAAAGCTGAACCCCAGGAGCTGTGTGAACAAAGAAGAGAAAGGGAAATTTCTCCCAGCAGCCTCAGGAGCAGCAGATTATACCTCCACAATCAACTTGATGTACCCTGCATCTGTGGAATACCTGAATATAAAGTCCGGTGGACTTTGGGAGCAACTGTAGACTTGGGGTTTGCTGTATGCGACTCACTGGTTTCTGGTTTTATTTTTATTTAGTTTAGTATTTAGAGTTTATTTTCATTGGGAGATTTGTTTATTGATTTGGTTGCTCTCTCCCTTTTTTTAAATATGTAGATATATAATTTTTTCCCTTTTTCTCTTTTTGTGGGTGTGTATGTGTATGCTTCTTTTTGTGAGTTTGTCTGTATAGCTTTGCTTTTACCATTTGTTCTAGGGTTCTGTCTGTCCGTATTTTTTTTTTTTTTTTTGTATAGTTTTTAGCTCTTGTTATCATTGGTGGATTTGTTTTTTGGTTTGGTTGCTCTCTTCTTTCTTTCTTTCTTTTTCCTTTTTTTAAAATTACTTTTAAATTTTTTAATAATTAAAAAAATTTCATTTTAATAACAATTTATTTTTATATTCTTTTTCCTTCCTTCCTTCCTTCCTTCCTTCCTTCCTTCTTTCCTTCCTTCCTTCCTTCCTTTCTTCCTTCCTTCCTTTCTCCCTTTTCTTCTGAGCCATGTGACAGACAGCATCTTGATGCTCTGGCTGGGTGTCAGCCAAATTCAGGACATTGGTCCACCAGAGACCTCCCAGCTTTATGAAATATCAAACAGTGAAAGCTCTCCCAGAGATCTCCATCTCAACGCTACGACCCAGTTTGATGCAACAACCAGCAAGCTACAGTGCTGGACATCCCATGTTAAACAACTAACAAGAGAGGAGCACAACCCTACCCATTAGCAGAGAGGCTGCCTAAAATCGTAATAAGGTCACAGACACCCCAAAGCACACCACCGGATGCGGTCCTGCTCACCAGAAAGACAAGATTCAGACTCATCCACCAGAACACAGGCACCAGTCCCTGCCATCAGGAAGCCTACACAACCCACTGAACCAACCTTAGCCACTAGGGACAGCCACCAAAAATAATGGGAACTACGGACCTCCAGCCTGTGAAAAAGAGACCCCCCAAACCCAGTAAGTTAAGCAAAATGAGAAGACAGAGAAACACACAGCAGACGAAGGAGCAAGGTAAAATCCCACCAGACCAAACAAATGAAGAGGAAATAGGCAGTCTACCTGAAAAAGAATTCAGAGTACTGACAGTAAAGATGATCCAAAATCTTGGATATAGAATGGAGAAAATGCAATAAACGTTTAACAAGGACCTAGAAGAACTAAAAAGTAAACAAACAATGATGAACAACACAATAAATGAAATTAAACATTCCCTAGAAGGAATCAATAGCAGAATAACTGAGGCAGAACAACGGATAAGTGACCTGGAAGATAAAATATTGGGAATAACTACTGCAGAGCAGAAAAAAGAAAAAATAATGAAAAGAATTGAGGATAGTCTTAGAGACCTCTGGAACAACATTAAATGCAACAACATTCAAATTATAGGGGTCCCAGAAGAAGAAGAGAAAGAGAAAGGGACTGAGAAAATATTTGAAGAGATTATAGTTGAAAACTTCCCTAATATGGGAAAGGAAATAGTCAATAAAGTCCAGGAAGCACAGAGAATCCCATACAGGATAAATCCAAGGAGAAACACAACAAGACACTTATTAATCAAATTATCAAAAATTAAATACAAAGAAAAAAATTTTAAAGCAAGGGAAAAACAACAAATAACATAAAAGGGAATCCCCACAAGGTTAATAGCTGATCTTTCAGCAGAAACTCTGCAAGCCAGAAGGGAGTGGCAAGACATATTTAAAGTGATGAAAGGGAAATACCTACAACCAAGATTACTCTACCCAGCAAGTATCTCATTCAGATTCAATGGAGAAATTCAAACCTTTGCAGACAAGCAAAAGCTAAGAGAATGCAGCACCACAAAACCAGCTTTAAAACAAATCCTAAAGGATCTTCTCTAGAAGGAAACACAAGAGAAGGAAAAGACCTGCAATAACATATGCAAAACAATTAAGAAAATGGTAGTAGGAAAATACTTATCGATAACTACCTTAAATGTAAATGGATTAAATGCTCCAACCAAAACGCATAGACTGGCTGAAAGAATACAAAAACAAAACCCATATATATGCTGTCTGCAAGAGACCCACTTCAGACCTAGGGACACACACAGACTGAAAGTGATGGGATGGAAAAAGATAGTCCATGTAAATGGAAATCAAAAGAAAGCTGGCATAACAATTCTCATATCAGACAAAATAGACTTTAAAATAAAGACTATTACAAGAGACAAAGAAGGACACTACACTATTGCTCAAGGGATCAATCCAAGAAGATATAACAATTGTAAATATTTATGCACCCAAAATAGGAGCACCTCAATATATAAGGCAAAAGCTAACAGCCATAAAAAAGGAAATCAACAGTAACACAATTATAGTAGGGGACGTTAACACCTCAGTTTCACCAAGGGACAGATCATTCAAAATGAAAATAAATAAGGAAACACAGGCTTTAAATGATACTTTAAACAAGATGGACTTAATTGATATTTATAGGACATTCCATCCAAAACAACAGAATACATTTTCTTCTCAAGTGCTCATTGAACATTCTCCAGTATAGATCATATTTTGGGTCACAAATCAAGCCTTGGTAAATTTAAGAAAATTGAAATAGTATCAGGTATCTTTTCCAAACACAGTGCTATGAGAATAGATATCAATTACAAGAAAAAATCTGTAAAAAATACAAACCCATGGAGGCTAAACAATACATTACTTAATAACCAAGAGATCACTGAAGAAATCAAAGAGGAAATCAAAAAATGCCTAGAAACAAATGACAATGAAAACACGGTGACCCAAAACCTATGGGATGCAGCAAAAGCAGTTCTAAGAGGGAAGTTTACAGCAATACAATCCTACCTCAAGAAACAAGAAACATCTCAAATAAACAATCTAACCTTACACCTAAAGCAATTAGAGAAAGAAGAACAAAAAAAAAACCCCAACGTTAGCAGAAGGAAAGAAATCATAAAGATAAGATCAGATCAGAAATAAATGCAAAAGAAATGAAGGAAACAATAGCAAAGATCAGTAAAACTAAAAGGGGTTCGTTGAGAAGATAAACAAAATTGATAAACCATTAGCCAGACTCATCAAGAAAAAAAAAGGAGAAGACTCAAATCAATAGAATTAGAAATGAAAAAGGAGAAGTAACAACTGAAAATGCAGAAATGTAAAGGATCATGAGAGATTACTACAAGCAACTCTATGCCAATAGAATGGACAACCTGGAAGAAATGGACAAATTCTTAGAAAAGCACAACCTTCCAAGACTGAAGCAGGAAGAAACTGAAAATATAAACAGACCAATCACAAGCACTGAAATTGAGACTGTGATTAAAACTCTTCAAACAAACAAAAGCTCAGAACCATATAGCTTCACAGGTGAATTCTATCAAACATTTAGAGAACAGCTAACATCTATCCTTCTCAAACTCTTCCAAAATATAGCAGAGGGAGGAACATTCCCAAACTCATTCTATGAGGCCACCATCACCCTGATAACAAAACCAGACAAAGATGTCATAGAAAAAGAAAACTACAGGCCAATAGCACTGATGAACATAGATGCAAAAATCCTCAACAAAATACTAGCAAACAGAATCCAACAGCATACTAAAAGGATCATACACCATGATCAAGTGGGGTTTATCCCAGGAATGCAAGGGTTCTTCAATATAATGCAAATCAATCAATGTGATAAACCATATTAATAAATTGAAGGAGAAAAACCATATTATCATCTCAATAGATGTAGAAAAAGCTTTCAACAAAATTCAACTCCCATTTATGATACAAACCCTCCAGAAAGTAGGCACAGAGGGAACTTACCTCAACATAATTAAGGCCATACATGACAAAACCACAGCCAACCTCATTCTCAATGGTGAAAAACTGAAAACATTTCCTCTAAGATCAGGAACAAGACAAGGTTGCCCACTCTCACCACTATTATTCAACATAGATTTGGAAGTGTTAGCCACAGCAATTAGAGAAGAAAAAGAAATAAAGGGAATCCAAATCAGAAAAGAAGAAGTAAAGCTGTCACTGTTTGCAGATGACATGATACTATACATAGAGAATCCTAAAGATGCTACCAGAAAACTACTATAGGTAATCAATGAATTTGGTAAAGTTGCAGGATACAAAATTAATGCACAGAAATCTCTTGCATTCCTATACACTAATGATGAAAAATCTGAAAGAGAAATTAAGGAAACACTCCCATTTACCACAGCAACAAAAAGAATAAAATACCTAGGAACAAACCTACCTAAGGAGACAAAAGACCTGTATGCAGAAAACTATAGGACACTGTTGAAAGAAATTAAAGATGATACCAACAGATGGAGAGATATACCATGTTCTTGCATTGGAAGAATCAATATTGTGAAAATGACTATACTACCCAAAGCAATCTACCTATTCAATGCAATCCCTATCAAGCTACCAATGGCATTTTTCACAGAACTAGAACAAAAAATTTCACAATTTGTATGGAAACACAATAGAATCAATATTGTGAAAATGACTGTACTACCCAAAGCAATCTACCTATTCAGTGCAATCCCTATCAAGCTACCAATGGCATTTTTCACAGAACTAGAACAAAAAAATTCACAATTTGTATGGAAACACAATAGACCCTGAATAGCCAAAGGAATCTTGAGAAAAAAAAATGGAGCTGAAGGAATCAGACTCTCTGACTTCAGACTATACTACAAAGCTACAGTAATCAAGACAGTATGGTATTGGCACAAAAACAGAAATATAGATCAATGGAACAGGATAGAAAGCCCAGAGATAAACCCACACACATATGGTCACCTTATTTTTGATAAAAGAGGCAAGAATATTCAATGGAGAAAAGACACCCTCTTCAATAAGTGCTGCTGGGACAGCTACATGTAAAAGAATGAAATTAGAACACTCCCTGACACCATACACAAAAATAAACTCAAAATGGATTAAAGACCTAAATATAAGCCCAGTGGCTTGATCAAAGTTACCCAGTGCATTAGCAATAAAACCAAGACTAGAATCCTGATTTTCAGTTCCTTGGGATACCCTCTGTTACTAACGGTCTCTTCTTTAAATCTTCAGAGCCAGAACACTCAGAGAGTACATTCCAGGGAAATCAAACATACCATTGCTTTCCAGATTTTATCTCCAGTTTCTATATTCTATATCCTAAATAAGTGAATCTAAGGAATGAATCCCCAACTTCTCACAGCCTGCAGTCCTTTGTTCTCTCTGGCATGTACTGCCCTGGTTATTTCAGTCTCTGCCCTTATACTTGCCATAGAGCCCTCTTCTCCATCTTCATGCCCCTTTCCTCTAGCATGCTAAGGATAGGCTTCTGGTGTAGGAGAGCTGCCCTAAAATATTTTGCTTGGGTTGAGGAGATGCCCCAGCCATTCTTCTGAGACAATACAAATGAAAGTAGAAGAAAGTTTTAAGCTGGATGATTGGGACTGATTGAGGGAAAAGGTATTTTTAATTTGAGAAGATTTCAAGTGGGTAATATTATAAAAGAGAAAAATCCAGATTTATGACTTTCAAGGACAGTGATTTGAGTGGGTATGTTGTCGAACCCAAGTTCATGTGCCTGACACACAGTGAGGCAAAACAAACTGAAACATCTGTGTTTAGAGCAGAGAGAGTTTTATGAGAGGGCCAAGCAAGGAGAAGGGGTGGCTCAGGCTCAAAAATCTTGAACTCCCCAGTGGTTTTCAGAGAAGAGTTTTTACAGGCAAATTTTGGGGTGATGGCTGCAGGGTATGTGACTTTATTCTGATTGGTTGTTGGTGAGGTAACAGTATAGTGTTCCAGGAGCCTCAGTCATCAGCCTTCTGGTTCCAACCAGTCAGGGTCCACGTGTTTGTGCTCAGCTTCAAGTCACCATCCTCCACCCGGGTAAGGGCCATTTTTCCTGTAGAAGAACTCAGAGATACATATCAGGTTGTTATGTATATCCCTTCAGGAGGAATCAGATCACTACACTATTGTTTCTTGACTGCCTTTCCTTTGTTTCTGCATTCCCTCCCTTCCCTAATTAGTAACTGCTTGAATCTGCTTTTTGGAACTCAGGGAAGGTCTAAGAGGCTGAAGCTTTTTTCCTACAAACAAGAAATGTGGGGACACAGAAAAGCTTTTGTACCTAGGAGGGCCCACATGTTCTTGCTCAGTTTTAGGTAAATGGTTTGCAATTTAATAAGTAACATAATATAATTTACAATGAACTTATGGAATCTTGTATATCAGTGAATGCTTCCAATGACCCTGTTCTCTTAAATTCATCATGAATATAGATTAAACACCTCATTGGTTCTCTGGACTTTTCTCTTGTTTCTGCTTTAAAAATCACACTCAGGAGTCTCAGGGAACTTGCAAACCAGTTAGGTAATAAATGCATGATGTCTTCAGGCAGTAGCACACTGGTTATGTTAATGATGGGCTTTCAGATCATAGTGTAAATAGTCCCACCATGGCCAATTTCAAGTTACCAACATGATATCACTGAATGCACAGTTGGAATACACCAAAATAGATGTAAGTAAATAACCTCAAGAGCATAGTGTTGAGGTCCAGGATAAGCCACTCCAAAATGTACTTCAATGGCATATTGATTATTTTGAATTAAAATTACTTAAGAAACAGCCAATGCAAAAGTAACACTGCCTCTTCTCTCTGTCTCCCTGAAAGCAGGAGACAGAACACTCATGTGAAATGTGCACTCCCTGCATCTGGAGGTAGAAGGATATTGTTATTGCCAAAGTTAGGGGATTCAGGATTGAGAAGCCTATGTAAACAAACCTTGTTACTTTTGTAATTTACTACCCCAAGACCAAACTCTGTTTGGATTCTTCACTAATTGGGCACCCCAAACCTAATTTTGTTCATCCTGTCATTTCCTCACAAATTTATTATTTCTTTGCCTATAAAGTATAAAAGCTTCCTGCTTTGTTCACTTCTTAGGTCCCATTGGACCTCCACGTGCATGAATTAAAGTGTGTTTCTTTTTCTCCTGTTAACTTGTCTTGTGTCCATTTTACTACTAGTCCAACCACAAGAAATCAAGAAGGGTAGAGGGGGAAATTTACCCCTCTCCAACAAAATTAAACAAAAGTTTAATAACATGTATACATGGTAGAAACCCAGGAAAGCTGAGTAACTCACCAAAATGACTAGCCCTCATCTTAAATACCACCTTTAGTTAAAGACAAAAGAGAACATTGAGGGGTAGTGGTTTGGGACTTCAAAGAGGAGAAAAACAATTCCATGGATACGGAAAAGCAAATTTTTGGTAAACAAATGTTTGAGGGGCCATGTAGAGACAATGAGACACAGAGTGGACCCTGATCTCTAAGAGTTTCCCCCTCACACACCTAGCCCATATTTTTTGCAGGTATCTGCTCTATTTTGAAGCAAGCCCTCCATGTAAATTCTTTTAAGCAGTTAAGGGGAAAGTCAAAGTTTCTTCGTGAGTCTTTTTGGCCTTGATGTTTTTCAGTTGGCAATAATCCATATGCCAAAGAGACATTTTAAGGTGTCAAGTTTTGCTCCCCTACAGTTTAACAACCAGCTAGCAAAATTACTAAATATTTAATAATTGGCTTTCATGAACTGGTACCAGGTGGCTCTAGTTCACCACTGCATGCAGAATACAACACGAGATAGATAGGTTATTACCAGGTACAAAATGGCTTTATTTGTAAGCAGCTTTGGCAGGAAAGAGCACTTTGCAGGAAAGAGCTCTCTGTGGGAGGCCCCTTTGGTCTTGACACTAACCTTAAACCAGGCACCCCCAAGCTCTACTCATCTCAAGCCCTAACACGCCTTTCAAATCTTTTGATCACTCCCATACCTTGCCTAATGTGTTGGTTCTTTCCATAGATCAAAGAAGTAAAAATGAAGAATAAGTAATTAACAGATGACCAGATTTCTTCCATTGCTTCCCTTTCAATAATCTTGCAAACAAACTGTGTAAACAAGATAGCTTCTAAAGAAAAATCACAGCAAGCCTGCACCCAAGACTGCACACAGTGGGAGAGGGTGATGGCTCTGACCCCCTATCCCAAAGATTAACTGAGATTTCTTTCTCCTTTTAAAAACTTTCAAGGCTGAGCAGAATCTTCAGAGATGGTTTTTGGGGGATGCCGAGTCCACCATCTCCCCAGACAGCTAGCTTTGTGATGAAAAGTCCGAGTCCACTCTGTGTCCCATTATCTCTGCCTGGCCCAGCAAACATTTGCTTTTCCATCTCCATGTGATTTGCCTTCCTCCCCTTTGAAGTTCCAAACCATTTCCCCTGCATCCTCTTTTGTCTTTAGCTGAAGATGGTATTTAAGGTAGGGGCTTAAGAGATTTAAGTGAGATACTCATTTTTTTCTGGGTCTCTCCCATGTATACATGTTATAAAATTTTTGTTTGATTTTTTTCTTGTTAATCTGTCTCATGCCAATTTACTTCTTAGGCCAGCCAGAAGAACTTACAAGGGTAGAGGAAAATTTCTTCTTCCCAAACAGCTACAAAGTAGTAGAGATAGGAGAGATTGTGAGGGTCTGAGCTACTTATGGATGGCTTCTTGCAGATGGTACAGGAGCCAAGTCTTGAAGAGTACATAAGTCACTTTGCAAGCCTGTTTATACTTTTAATTTGCTTAGTCCAGTGTTTCTCAAACCCCCAGCAACAACAGGATCACCTGAGAACTTAATAGAAATGCAAATTCTCTGGTCCTCCCCCCAGACCCTCCTAATCAGAAACTCTGGAGATGGGGTTCAGCAATATGTATTTTAACTAGTCCTTCACGTGATTTTTGAATCTCCTTGGAATTTGAGACCCATTGGCTTAAGTGAAAAGACACCCTAGCTCACTTTGTTTTCCATTTATTGAGTATTTTTAAGTGTAGGGTCTGTCTTATGAACATCTGGTCTAATTCTACTAAATATCCTATGAGATGTTGCAAGAACCATTGAGAGTCCTTCCAACTGTTTAATTGGTGTGTCTATCCTCTAGCCTCTGCTCAGCTAGTAGGTCTCCCTGCAACCTTCTCCCAAGGTTAAGAAGCCCCCTGCCCCAGAAGTATTGGGAATTACATCACACCCATTCGTCCTACAGCCTATGACCAGTGACCGGCTGTGGCAAGGATACAAAAGCTCTGTTCCATTCTGCCCACAGATTCTGAAATTTGAGTTCCATGGCTCCTTAGTGGATTGGACTGAAACTAGACTTCACTTTTAACCATGTTCTTCCCTATGCTACTTATCTCTCTCTTATCCGTTTCTCCTGAAGGCACAAACCCCTATCTCAGGATCTATTTTTAGGGAAGCTGACCTAAGACATCCATTTTACAGATTAGAACATTTAAAATCAGAGATGTTACATAACTTGCCCAAGGTTACACGCTCATAATATGATGAGAGCAGTGACTTTTAACTTCAGGCCCACATGGATTGCATCACAGCCTCACCTCAGTTCCCACAGCAGCTCTGATGATCTCAGCAGAGCAAAGCAGTGGTTGGAAAACCTGTGAAGGTGTTGCTGAAATACAGTTTGTGAGCCCAACTCACAGTGATGCCAAACAAGTCATCACATACCAAAGGTCATCTAGGTTTTCTCCTATGTTTTCTTTTAAAACTTTTTATAATTTTACATTTTACATTTAGGTCTATGATCCATTTTAGGTTAATTTTTCTGAAGGGTGAAAGGTCTCTGTCTAGATTCATTTTTTTTTGCATGTGGATGTCCAGTTGTTCTGGCATCCTTTATTGAAGAGACTATTTTGCTTCAATGTGTTGCCTTTGCTTCTTTTTGGAAGATTAGTTGACTATATTTATATGGGTCTACTTCTGGACTCCTTATTCTGTTCAACTGATCTATTTGTCTGTTCTTTCACCAATATCGCACTGTCTTGATTGCTGTAGCTTTGTAGTAAGTCTTGAAGTCTAGTAGTGTTAATCCTCGTGTTCTTTTCCTTCAGTATAGTATTAGCTATTCTGGGTCTTTTGTCTCTCCACAGAAACTTCAGAACCTGTTTGTTGACATCCACAATATAAATTGCTGGGATTTTAATTGAGATTGCTTTGAATTTATAGATCAAGTTAGTAAGAACTGACATCTTAACAATATTGAGTCTTCCTATCTATCCATGGATATGGAATATCTCTCCATTTATTTAATTCTTCTCCACCTTTTAAGGATGATTTCACAAGGTATGGAATTCTAAATTGGTGGGGGGTTTTACCCTCAGCATTTTAAATATTTCACTCCACTCTCTTCTAGCTTGCATAATTTCTGAGAGGTAATCATATGTATAATATAATTCTTATCATTGTTCCTCTATAGACAAAGGCTGTTTTCCCTCTCTGGCTTCTCTCAGTATTTTTTTCTTCATCTTTTGATTTTCTGGACTTGGAAATGCTATGCCTAAGTGTTGTTTTTGTTGTTTTGGGTGTTTTGATTTTGGATTTTGATGTTTATCCTATATGCTGTTCTCTAAGCTTCCTGAATCTGTGGCTTGGTATCTGACATTTATTTATGAAAATCTCTATCATTATTACTATGAATATTTCTTCTGTTCCTTTCTCTTTTTTTTCCTTCTAATACTCTCATTATTTTATGTTATAACTTTCTAGTTTCCTCACAGTCCTTAGACAGTCTATTCTGTTTTTTTTTTTTTTTTTCCAGTCTTTCTCTTTGCTTTTCAGTTTTGGAAGTTTTTATTGAGATATCCTCAAGCTCAGAGATTCTTTCCTCAGCTATGTGAATTCTACTATTAAGTCCATCAAAGTCATTTAAAATTTTTGTTACAGTGTTTTTTACCTCTAGCATTTCTTTGTGGTTCTTTCTTAGGATTTCCATTTTCTGCTTATACTCCTCATCTGTTCTTGCATGCTATCTACTATATCAATTAGAGTTCTGAGCATATAATCATAGTTGTTTAAATTCTCATTCAAATTATTCCAGCATCTCTTCCATGTCTGTTTCTGATGCTTGCTATGTATCTTCAAATTTTGTCTGATGACTTTCGGTATGACTTGTAATTTTTTTCTTGATATCCAGACATTATATACTGGGTAAAAGGAACTACTGTAAATAGGCCTTTAGTAAGATGTTGGTGAGGTGGGGATGGGAGGAAGCATTCTTTTTTTTTTTTTTTTTTTTAATTTATTATTTATTTATTTATTTATTTTTTTAGGGAGGAAGCATTCTATAGTCCTGTGATTAGGTATCAATCTTTTAGTGAGCCTATGCCTTTGGACTGTGAACTTCACAAGTGTTTTAAATTTTTCTCCCCCATTGGTTGGGAAAGGATGGCTAGAGTGAGCTGGAGTTGGATATTTCCTTTCCCCCAGGTCAGTTAGGCTCTGCTAATCCCCAGCAGGTTAGCTCTTCTTAACTAGTTTCACCTGAGGGTAGGCCTTGTTAAGAACAGAGTACTCTGGCATAGTTCAAAATGGTTCCTTTTTCTCCTCACCCTGCCAGAATCATGAGATTTTTTTCTCTGTGGGAACCTGCTCAAAAGCTACTGGAGGAAAAGATCAAAAGATGGGGGGAGGGGCTCCCTATGACTATGTTCCCCTGGAGTTTTTAACTCTCAGAATTGTCCATGCTGAGCCTCCAGCAATTTTTCAATTGCAGTTCTGGTTTTCTCCCCAGCACTGTTTCCTGCAGTGGTTTCCACTCATGAGTCATGAGCCTATGACTATGCTCCAGTAAGTTTTTCCCTGCATTTGCCTCTCCAATATTGGAGGCAGCAGTTTACCCTGTGTTCCCTCCTCTCTTAGAGAGCCTAGAAGAGTCGTTGATTTTTCAGTCTGTTCAGCTTTTTGACATCATCCTCGTTGTTACCTTGGAGTGGTGCTTGCTAATCTCCTTACCTGCATAACCACTATTTACATTATTTTTATCCCTGTGACAAATATGGGATTCTATATTCCCTCTGGGACCAACACTGGATCCCAGAGTGTCCACAGTTCTCTTGGCACTGAGGATGGATCTAGAGAGGACTTTCACATAGCCCACAGCCAAACTCTTGCATGGTTACTGGACAGCTCTTCCAGAAAAGCAGGGATCATAGCAGGTATCAAAGTGTTCTGACCCTTTTTATTACTTTTCCAGGGCCAAAAATTTTGGTACAACATGAAATCCACAATCATAAATTTTATCCATTTTGGGACATAAATAGTTAAATCACCCCCTAATTTACTTTTAGAGCATATATGTTGAAATAGTATGTTGAATTTTGTAGTGTGTTCATAGATCACCTGTTCAGCATGTCTTATTAATTAATTTTTAATGAAAACAAGCCAGCAGCGTTTCTAAACTAAGAAGCTTCAGACTGTGCATGTGTGGGAGTTTCCAGTCCTCTATCCTCAGTGAAGATGTGCAGCCCATCTTTCAGGAAGAAGTGGATAGACCTTATAGTGACTGATTTAAGAAATATGTATGACATTCACAATCAGTTAACCACATCTACTTCCTATGAGGAAAAAAATCCTTATGTGGAGTCTGGGAATGTGGGCCCGTATAGGAGATTTTTGCAAGGAGACCACTATAACACAAGAGAGCAGGCCATGGAAAAAGGACCAAGAGGGACATAAGATCTTTAGGGCAGATTCAAGCAAGGCTGAGATCTTCAGTATCTTTACTCAGCTGTCAAGGTCAAGTTAGCAAGCCCTGAGAGCAGAAACTGAGGAACCACAAAGAAAGGATATGAGGCTCAAATTCATATTGTTCTAAGATGCCAGTATGTCAAACTTCCCAGCTATGGCCAAAGCAACAAGGGCCATTATTTCTCAGTCAGATTTATTGAGAATTTCTGGCACCTATCTCCACAAAGTTAGATAAAAAAGAAGAGAGGAATAATTTGGGCCCTAATATATCAAAGACATTGTAGACAGAAGAGTAGATAACAATGGTTATCAGTAGAGAGGGAAAATTGGAGAACTGGAGTACAGAACAGGGATAAAGTCTTTATTTTTCACTCTATATTAGAAATTTTTACTATTTGAAGTTTTTTTCAACCATAGATTAACAATTTAAATTTTTTAATTAAATGATATAAAAGTACTAAATTATAAAGGGAAAAAAACTTGTAATGCTGAAAAAATTTACCAATGTTCAGTGAATATATAATAGAGCATCAACATGATCAATCATTAAATAAATGCAAATCAAAATTAATCACAATATGATGAGCTGACATGGGATTTACAGAAACATCCAAATTGCTCCTCAGTGGACTTTAACTTCTGACAGTTGACATTCACATTTCAGTGACAAGCCAATGCTCTGAGAGCTGAGGAGTGGGCTAAGTAGGCTATATTTTCAGTTTGCCAGTAAGACTATTTTTTAAATTAATTATAATTGACATACAATATTATATTAGTTTCAGATGTATAACAGTGATTTCATATTTTTAAACATTAAGAAATGATCACCACAATAAGTCTAGTTACCATCTATCACCATACAAAGTTATTAAAAATACTATTAACTACATTACCTATGCTGTACATTACATCCCTGTGACTTATTTATTTTATAAATAGAAGTTTGTACTTTTTAATCCTCTTCACCTATTTTCCCAATCCCCCATCCCCTTCCCCTCTGGCAACCACTAGTTTGCTTTCTATATCTAGGAGTCTCTTCTCTTTTGTAATGTTTGTTCATTTGCTTTTTTTTTTAGATTCTACATATAAGTGAAATCATACAATATTTGTCTATCTCTGTCTGACATTTCATTTAGCATAATATCTTCTAAGATCCATCCACGTTGTCACAAATGACAAGATTTCATTCTTTCTGATGGCTGAGTAATATTCCATTATAGATATTGTTTTAGCCATTCACTATTCATGGACACATAGATTTCTTTCATATCTTGGTTACTATAAATAATGAAACTATGAACATAGGGGTACATATATCTTTTTGAATTAGTGTTTTTATTCCCTTTGTATAAATATCCAGAAGTGGAATTGCTGGAGCATATTGTAATTCTATTTTTAATTTCTTGAGGAACCTCTATATTTCCCACAGTGGCTGCACCAATTTACATTCCCACCAACAGTGCACAAGGGTTCCCTTTTCTCTCCATTCTCATCAACAGTTGTTATCTCTTGCCTTTTTGATAATAGTCATGCTGACAGGTATGATGTGATATTTCATTGGGATTTGAATTTGAATTTCCCTGATGATTAAGTGATGTTGAGCACCTTTCATGTTCCTGTTGTCCATCTGTATATCTTCTTTGGAAAAACATCTGTTTAGGTCCTCTGCCCATTTCTTAATTGGCTTTATAAATATTGAGTTATATGAGTTCTTTATGTATTTTGGATATCAATCCCTTATCAGATTTGAAAGTAACTTCTCCCATCTAGTAGTTGCCTTTTCATCTTCTTAATGATTTCTTCACTGAGAAAAAGCTTTCCATTTGATATACTCCCATCTGTTTATTTTTGCTTTTGTTTCCCTTGCCTGAGGACAGATTCAAAAAATTATTGTTAAAACTGATGTCCAAGGGTATACTGCCTATGTCTTCTTCTAGGAGTTTTATGGTGTCAAGTTTTAAACTAAAGCCTTTAATCCATTTTGCGTTTATTTTTAATATGGTATAATAAACTGGTGAAAATTCATTCTGTTGCATGTAGTTGTCTAGTTTTCCCAGCACCATTTATTGAAGAGACTGTCTTTTGCCCATTGTATATGCTTGCTTCCTTTGTTGTAGATTACTTGACCATGTAAGTGTAGGTTTGTTTCTTGTTCTATAATTTGTTCCATTGATCCATGTATCTGTTTTAATGCCAATACCATCCTGTTTTTATTTTTATTTTTTGACTGCCTTATACAGTTTTTTTTTTTAACATCTTTATTGGAGTATAATTGCTTTACAATGGTGTGTTAGTTTCTGCTTAATAACAAAGTGAATCAGCTATACATATACATATATCCCCATATCCCCTCCCTCTTGCGTCTCCCTCCCACCCTCCCTATCCCGCCCCTCTAGGTGGTCACAAAACATGGAGCTGATCTCCCTGTGCTATGCAGCTGCTTCCCACTAGCTATCTATTTTACATTTGGTAGTGTATATATGGCCATGCAACTCTTTCACTTCATCCCAGCTTACCCCTCCCCCTTTCTGTGTCCTCAAGTCCATTGTCTATGTCTGCATTACTGTCCGAACCCTAGGTTCTTCAGAAACTTTTTTTTTTTTTTAAGATTCCATATATATATGTTAGCATATGTATTTTTCTCTTTCTGACTTACTTCACTCTGTATGACAGACTCTAGGTCCATCCACCTCACTACAAATAACTCAATTTCGTTTCTTTTTATGGCTGAGTAATATTCCATTGTACATATGTGCCACATCTTCTATATCCATTCATCTGTCGAGGGACACTTAGGTTACTTCCATGTCCTGGATATTGTAAATAGTGCTGCAATGAATATTGTGGTACATGGTTCTTTTTGAATTATGGTTTTCTCAGGGTATATGCCCAGTAGTGGGATTTCTGGGTGGTATGGTAGTTCTATTTTTAGTTTTTTAAGGAACCTCCATACTGTTCTCCATAGTGGCTGTATCAATTTACATTCCCACCAACAGTGCAGGAGGGTTCCCTTTTCTCCACACCCTCTCCAGCTATTATTGTTTGTAGATTTTTTGATCATAGCCATGCTGACTGGTGTGAGGTGATACCTCATTGGAGTTTTGATTTGCCTTTCTCTAATAATTAGTGATGTTGAGTATCCTTTCATGTGTTTGTTGGCAATCTGCATATCTTCTTTGGAGAAATGTCTATTTAGGTCTTCTGCTCATTTTTGGATTGGGTTGTTTGTTTTTTTTGATATTGAGCTGCATGAGCTGCTTATAAATTTTGGAGATTAATCCTTTGTCAGTTGCTTCATTAGCAAATATTTTCTCCCATTCTGAGGGTTGTCTTTTCGTTCTGTTTATGGTTTCCTTTGTTGTGCAAAAGCTTTTACGTTTCACTAGGTCCCATTTGTTTATTTTTCTTTTAATTTCCATTTCTCTAGGAGGTGGGTCAAAAAGGAACTTGCTGTGATTTATGTCATAGTGTGTTCTGCCTATGTTTTCCTTAAGAGTTTTATACTGTCTGGCCTTACATTTAGGTCTTTAATCCATTTTGAGTTAATTTTTGTGTATGGTGTTAGGGAGTGTTCTAATTTCATTCTTTTATGTGTAGCTGTCCAGTTTTCCCAGCACCACTTATTGAAGAGGCTGTCTTTTCTCCATTGTATATTCTTGCCTCTTTTATCAAAGATAAGGTGACCATATGTGTGTGGGTTTATCTCTGGGCTTTCTATCCTGTTCCATTGATCTATATTTCTTTTTTTGTGTCCGTACCATACTGTCTTGATTACTGTAGACTTGTAGTATAGTCTGAAGTCAGGGAGCCGGATTCCTCCAGCTCCGTTTTTCTTTCTCAAGATTGCTTTGTCTATTCAGGGTCTTTTGTGTTTCCATACAAATTGTGAAATTTTTTGTTCTAGTTCTGTGAAAAATGTCATTGGTAGTTTGATAGGGATTGCATTGAATCTGTAGATTGCTTTGGGTAGTACAGTCATTTTCACAATGTGGATTCTTCCAATCCAAGAACCTGATATATCTCTCAATCTGTCTGTATCACCTTTAATTTCTTTCATTAGTGTCTTATAGTTTTCTGCATACAGGTATTTTGTCTCCTTGGGTAGGTTTATTTCTAGGCATTTTATTCTTTTAGTTACAGTGGTAAATGGGAGTGTTTCTTTAATTTCTCTTTCAGATTTTTTATCTTTAGTGTATGGGAATGTAAGAGATTTCTGAGCATTAATTTTGTATCATCTTGCTACTTTACCAAATTCATTGGTTAAATCTAGTGATTTTCTGGTAGAGTCTTTAGGATTCTCTATGTGTAGTATCATGTCATCTGCAAACAGTGACAGCTTTACTTTTTCTTTTCTGATTTGAATTCCTTTTATTTATTTTTCTTCTCTGATTGCGAGGCTAAAAGTTCCAAAACTATGTTGAATAATAGTGATGAGAGTGGGCAACCTTGTCTTGTTCCAGATCTTGGTGGAAATGCTTAAATTTTTCACCATTGAGAACGATGTTAGCTGTGGGTTTGTCATATATGGCCTGTATTATTTTGAGGAAAGTTCCCTCTATGCCTACTTTCTGGAGGGTTTTTATCATAAATCGGTGTTGAATTTTATCAAAAGCTTTTTCTGCATCTATTGAGATGATCATATGGTTTTTATCCTTCAGTTTGTTAATATGGTGTATCACATTGATTTGTGTGTATTGAGGAATCCTTGCATCCCTGGGATTAATCCCACTTGATCATGGTGTATGATCCTTTTAATGTGCTGCTGGATTCTGGTTGCTAGTATTGTGTTGAGGAGTTTTACATCTATGGTCATCAGTGATATTGGTCTGTAGTTTTCTTTCTTTGAGACATCTTTGTCTGGTTTTGGTATCAAGGAGTTGGTGGTCTAATAGAATGAGTTTGGGAGTATTCCTCCCTCTGGTAAAATTTGGAAGAGTTTGAGAAGAATGAGTGTTAGCTCTTCCCTAAATGTTTGATAGAATATGCCTGTGAAGCCATCTGGTCCTAGGCTTTTGTTTGTTGGAAGATTTTTAATCACAGTCTCAATTTCAGTGCTTGTGATTGGTCTGTTTATATTTTCTATTTCTTCCTGGCTCAGTCTTGGAAGGTTGTGCTTTTCTAAGAATTTGTCCATTTCTTCCAAGTTGTCCATTTTATTGGCATATAGTTACTTGCAGTAATCTCTCATGATCATTTGTATTTCTGCAGTGTCACTTGTTACTTTTCCTTTTTCATTTCTAATTCTATTGATTTGAGTCTTCTCCCTTTTTTTTCTTGATGATTCTGGCTAATGGTTTACCAATTTTGTTTATCTTCTCAAAGAACCAGCTTTTAGTTTTATTGATCTTTGCTCTTGTTTCCTTCATTTCCTTTCTATTTATTTCTGATCTGATCTTAATGATTTCTTTCGTCTGCTGACTTCGTTGTTTTTTTTTTTTTTTTTTTTTTTTTTGTGCTACCTTCTCTAATTGCTTTAGGTGTAAAATTAGGTTGTTTATTTGAGGTGTTTCTTGTTTCTTGAGGTAGGTTTGTATTGCTATATACTTCCCTCTTAGAACTGCTTTTGCTGCATCCCATAGGTTTTGGGTCGTCATGTTTTCATTGTCATTTGTTTCCAGGTATTTTTTGATTTCCTCTTTGATTTCTTCAGTGATCTCTTGGTTATTAAGTAGTGTATTGTTTAGCTTCCATGTGTTTGTATTTTTTTACAGATTTTTTCCTATAATTTATATATAGTCTCATAGCGTTGTGGTTGGACAAGATTCTTGATACGATTTCAATTTTCTTAAATTTACCAAGAGTTGATTTGTGACTCAAGATATGATCTATCCTGGAGAATGTTCCTTTAGCACTTGATAAGAAAGTGTATTCTGTGGTTTTGGGGTGGAATGTCCTATAAATATCAATTAAGTCCATCTTGTTTAATGTATCATTGAAAGCTTGTGTTTCCTTATTTATTTTCATTTTGGATGATCTGTCCATTGGTGAAAGTGGTGTGCTAAATCCCCTACTATGATTGTGTTACTGTCGACTTCCCCTTTTATGGCTGTTAATATTTGCCTTATGTATTGAGGTTCTCCTATATTGGGTGCATAAATATTTACAATTGTTATATCTTCTTCTTGGATTGATCCCTTGATCATTATGTAGTGTACTTCTTTGTCTCTTATAATAGTCTTTATTTTAAAGTCTATTTTGTCTGATATGAGAATTGCTATGCCAGCTTTCTTTTGTTTTCTATTTGCATGGAATATCTTTTTCCATCCCCTCATTTTCAGTCTCTATGTGTCCCTCGGTCTGATGGGGGTCTCTTGTAGACAGCATATATACAGGTTTTTTTTGTATCCTTTCAGCCAGTCTATGTGTTTTGGTTGAAGCATTTAATCCATTTACATTTAAGGTAGTTATTGATATGTATGTTCCTATTACCATTTTCTTAATTGTTTGGGGTTTGTTATTGTAAGTCTTTTCCTTGTCTTCTGTTTCCTGCCTAGAGAAGTTCCTTTAGCATTTGTTGTAAAGCTAGTTTGGTGGTGCTGAATTCTCTTACCTTTTGCTTGTCTATAAAGGTTTGAATTTTCCGTTGAATCTGAATGAGATCCTTGCTGGGTAGAGTAATCTTGGTTTTAGTTTTTTCCCTTTCATCACTTTAAATATGTCCTGCCACTCCCTTCTGGCTTGCAGAGCTTCTGCTGAGAAATCAGCTCTTAACCATATGGTGATTCCCTTGTATGTTATTTGTTGCTTTGCCCTTCATGCTTTTAATATTTTTTCTTTGTATTTAATATTTGGTAGTTTGATTAATATGTGTCTTGGCGTGTTTCTCCTTGGATTTATCCTGTATGGGACTCTTTGTGCTTCCTGAACTTGATTGACTCTTTCCTTCCCATACTGGTGAAGTTTTGAACTATAATCTCTTCAAATATTTTCTCAGTCCCTTTCTTTTTCTCCTCTTCTTCTGGGGCCCATATAATTCGAACGTTGGTGCATTTAATGTTCTCCCAGAGGTCTCTGCAATGGTCCTCAATTCTTTTCATTCTTTTTTCTTTATTCTGCTCTGCAGTAGTTATTTCCACTATTTTATCTTCCAGGTCACTTATCCCTTCTTCTTCCTCAGTTATTCTGCTATTGATACCTTCTGGAGAATTCTTAATTTCATTTACTGTGTTGTTCATAATTGTTTGTTTGCTCTTTAGTTCTTCTAGGTCCTTGTTAAACGTTTCTTGTTGTTTGTCCATTCTATTTCCAAGATTTGGGATCATCTTTACTATCATTACTCTGAATTCTTTTTCAGGTAGACTGCCTATTTCCTCTTCATTTGTTTGGTCTGGTGTGTTTTTACTTTGCTCCTTCATCTGCTGTGTGTTTCTCTGTCTTATCATTTTGCTTAGCTTACTGTGTTTAGTGTCTCCTTTCTCAGGCTGCAGATTCGTAGTTCTTGTTTTTTTTGTGTGTCTGCCTCCAGTGGGTAAGGTTGGTTCAGTGTGTTGTGTAGGCTTCCTGATGGAGGGGACTGGTGCCTGTGTTCTGGTGAATAAGGCTGGATCTTGTGTTTCTGGTGGGCAGGACCATATCTGTAGTGTGTTTTGGGTTATCTGTTACCTTATTATGGTTTTAGACAGCCTCTCTGCTAATGGGTCGAGTTGTGTTCCTGTCTTGCTAGTTGTTTGGCATAGGGTGTCCAGCAATGTAGCTTGCTGTTTGTTGAGAGGAACTGGATCTTAGCACCGAGATGGAGATCTCTGGACGACCTTTCACCGTTTGATATTATGTGCAACCAGGAGGTCTCTGGTGGAGCAATGTCGTGAACTCAGCTCTTCCACCTCAGAGGCACAGGCTTGACATGCGGCTGTAGCACCAAGACCATGTCAGCCACATGGCTGGCACGGGGACCCAAGGGCAAACTGGGCTTTGGCTGGTGGAGTCCAGCCAGAATGCAGAGGCAGTGTGGTGGTGGGTGTGGCCATGGTTGGCCTAGGGGGTTGTGCCCTCCTCCGCTTGTGCTCCAGGGCAGCTCAGCAATCGCGGAGGGAAGAGATGCTGAGCAGGTAGTTAGAGCTGCATGGGGACCTGGGCTCCATGTGGGGTGGCATGGGTGGGGCCGCTTGGCCCTCAGTCACTCGGGGAGAGAGGTGGGGGCACCAGAGAGAGGGGTGGAGCAGGAGGGATGAAGCAGGGTGCGACTAGGCAGCTGGGTACCGTGGCTCTGCCAAGAGCTTCCACCTTCTGATGAACTACCATACTGTTTTGATTATTATAGCTTTGTAGTATAGTTTGAAATCAAGGGTGCATGATATCTCCAACTTTGTTCTTTCTCAAGATTGTTTTGGCTATTTGGGGTTTGTGTGATTCCACACAAATTTTGGGAATATTTGTTCTAGTTCTTTGAAAAATGCCAGTGGTATTTTGATAGGAATTTTATTGAATCTGTAGATGGTTTTGGGAAGTATGGACATTTTAACCATATTAATTCCTACAATCCATGAACACAGGATATCTTTCCATTTATTTGTGACTTCTCCAATTTTTTCATCAGCGTCTTATAGTTTTCATAGTACAGGTCTTTCACCTACTTATTAAATTTATTCCTAGATTTTTAATTCTTTTTGATGGAATTGCAAATGGGATTTTTTTCTTCTTTAGTTTCTTGATGGGTCATTATTGGTGTGTAGAAATACAACAGATTTCTGTATATTAATTTTATATCTTGCAAATTTCCTGAATTCATTTATCAGTTCTAATAATTTTTGGTGGAGTCTTTAGGGTTTATTACATATAGTATCATTTCATCTACAAATAGTGACAGTTTTACTTCTTTTCCAATTTAGGTGGCTTTGTATTCTTTTTCTTGGCTAATTGTTCTGGCTAGGACTTCAATACTATGTTGAGTAAAAGTGGAAAGAGTGAGCATCCTTGTCTTGTTTTTTATCTTAGAAGAAAAACTTTCAGCTTTTCAAAAGTTAGTATCATTTCAGCTATGGCTTTTTCATATATGGCCTTTATTATGTTGAGCTACATTCCCTATGTTCCCACTTTGTTGCAAGTGTTGATCATAAATGAATATTAAATTTTTTCAAATGCTTTTTCTGAATCTATTGAGATGATATGATTCTTTTGAATAGTTATCTTTTTCTAAATTTAAATACAGTTGATTTACAATGTTATGTTTGTTTCAAGTGTATAGCAAAGTTATTCAGTTATATATACACACATACCTACTCATACATATTCTTTTTCAGATTCTTTTCCATTATAGTTTATTACAAGATATTGAATATAGTTCCCTGTGCTATACAGTAGGTCTTTATTTGTTATCTATTTTATGTATAGTAATGTATATCTGTTAATCCCAAACCCCTAATTTATCCCCCCCTTTCCCCATTGGTAACCATAAGTTTGTTTTCTATGTCTGCGAGTCTATTTCTGTCTTGAAAATAACTTCATTTTTATCATTTTTTTAGATTCCACATATAAGTGATAGCATATGATATTTGTCTTTCTCTATCTTACTTCACTTAGTGTAATAATATTCTGTGTCCATCCATGTTGCTGCAAATGATGTTATTTCACTCTTTTTTATGCCTAAGTAATATTCCATTGTATATATGTACCACATCTTCTCATTCATTCATCTGTCAATGGACACTTACGTTGCTTACATGTCTTGGCTACTGTAAATAGTGCTGCTATGAACATTGGGGTGCATGTATCTTTGTAAATTAGAGTTTTCATCTTTTCTGGATATATGTCCAGGAGTAGGATTGCTGGATCATATGGTACCTCCATTTTTTGTTTTTTAAGGAACTTCCATACAGTTTTCCAAGTGGCTGCACCAATTTACATTCCCACTAACAGTGTAAGAGGGTTCCCTTTTCTTCACACCGTCCCCAGTTTATTATTTGTAGACTTTTTTTATGATGACCATTCTGACTGGTGTGATGTGATAGCTCATTGTAGTTTTGATTTGCATTTCTTTAATAATTGGCAATGTTGAGCATCTTTTCATGTGCCTGTTGGCCAACTGTATTTCTTTTTTTTTTTTAACATCTTATTGGAGTATAATTGCTTTACAATGGTGTACTAATTTCTGCTTTATAACAAAGTGAATCAGTTATACATACACATATGTTCCCATATCTCTTCCTTCTTGCGTCTCCCTCCCTCCCACCCTCCCTATCCCACCCCTCTAGGTGGTCACAAAGCACAGAGCTGATCTCCCTGTGCTATGCGGCTGCTTCCACCTAGCTATCTATTTTACGTTTGGTAGTGTATATATGTCCATGCCACTCTCTCACTTTGTCACAGCTTACCCTTCCCCCTCCCCATATCCTCAAGTCCATTCCCTAGTAGGTCTGTGTCTTTATTCCCGTCTTACCCCTAGATTCTTCATGACTTTTTTTTTTCTTAAATTCCATATATAGGTGTTAGCATACAGTATTTGTTTTTCTCTTTCTGACTTACTTCACTCTGTATGACAGACTCTAGGTCCATCCACCTCACTACAAATAACTCAATTTCGTTTCTTTTTATGGCTGGTAATATTCCATTGTATATATGTGCCACATCTTCTTTATCCACTCATCCATTGATGGACACTTAAGTTGCTTCCATGTCCTGGCTATTGTAAATAGAGCTGCAGTGATTTACTCTAGGATACGGATCCAAAAAATATTGCTGTGATGTATGTCAAAGAAGGTTCTGCCTGTGTTTTCCTCTAGGAGTTTTATAGTATCTTGTCTTACATTTGGGTTTTTTATCCATTTTGAGTTTACTTTTGTATATAGTGTTAGAGAATGTTCTCATTTCATTTTTTTACCTGTAGCTGTCCAGTTTTCCTAGCACAACTTATTGAAGAGACTGTCTTTTCTCCATTGTACATTATTGTCTCCTTTGTCATAGCCTAATTTACCATAAGTGCATGGGTTTATTTCTGGGCTTTTTATCCTGTTCCATTCCATTGATCTATATGTCTCTTTTTGTGCCAGTGCCATACTATTTTGATTACTGTAGTTCATATGATTTTTATCTTATATTCTGTTAATGTGGTGTATCATGTTGATTGATTTGAAGATGTTAAACCATCTATGCATCATGGAATGAATCCTACTTGGTTATAATGTATGATCCTTTTAATGTATTTTAAAATTTGGTTTGCTGATATTTTGTTGAGAGTTTTTGCATTTATGTTCCTCAAGGATATTGTCCTGTATATATATATATATATATATATATATATATATATATATATATATATATATATGTAGTGTCTTTGGTTTTTGTTATCAGGGTAAAATGAGTTTGGAAGTGTTTTTCTCTTCAAATTTTTGGAATAATTTGAGAAGGAAAGGTATTAACTCTTCTTTAAATGTTTGGTAGAATTTACCTATGAAGCCATCTGGACTTGGATTTTTGTTTGTTGGGAGTTTTGTGATTACTTATTCAATTTCATTGCTAGTAATCAGTCTACTCAGATTTTTATTTCTTCATGATTTTTTCTTGGAAGATTATGTTTCTAGGAATTTATCCATTTCCCCTAGGTTGTCTAATTTGTTGGTGTATAATTGTTCATAGTGTTTTCTTTGTTTCTTTGCATTTCTGTGTTGTCAGTCGTAATTTCTCCTCCTTCATTTCTGATTTTATTTATTTGGGTTCTCTCTCTCTCTCTCTCTCTCTCTCTCTCTCTCTCTGTCTTTTCATGGGTGTGGCTAAACCTTCGCTGATTTTGTTTAACTTTTTAAAGTTGCTGTTGTTGGTTTCTTGTCTTGGTTTCCTTTTTTATTTTTTGCATCTCTGTTTCATTTATTTCCACTCTGATCTTTTTATTTCCTTCTTTCTGCTAACTTTGGACTTTCTTTTCCTTTTCCTAGTACCTTTAAGTGTAAAGTTAGACTTTTTATTTGAGGTTTTTCTTGTTTCCTGAAATAGCCCTGTATTTCTATGGACTTCTATTTTAGAACAGCTTTTGTTGTGTACCAAAGATTTTGGAATATTGTGTTTCCATTTTTATTTTTCTCAATGTATTTTCTGAGTCTTTCTTTGATTTTCTTGTTGACTAAATGGTTGTTTAATAGAATGTTGTTTAGTCTCCACATTTTGTTTTCAGTTTTCTTGCTGTAACTGATTTCTAGTTTTATACCATTGTGGTGAGAAAAGATGTTTGATATGATTTTATTCTTTTTAAATTTACTAAGAATTGTTTTGTGGTCCAGCATATGATCTATCCTGGAAACTGTTTCATGTGCATTTGAAAAGAATGTGTATTCTGCTGTTCTGTATATATCTATTAAGTCTATCTGCACTAATGTGTCATTTAAAACCAGTGTTTCCATATTGGCTTTATGTGTGGATGATTGATTCATTGATGTAAGTGGGATATTAAAGTCTCTTAATGTTACTGTATTGTTGTCTATTTTCTCCTTTTATTTTTGTTAATATTTACTTTATATATTTAACTGGGTGCACAAATGTTTTAAAATGTTATATTCTCTTGTTGGATTGACCCCTTTATCATTATGTAATGATTTTCCTTGTCTTTTGTTACAGTGTTTGGTTTAAAGTCTATTTTGTCTGACATAATTATGGCTACTCAAGCTTTCTTTTCAAATTCATTTACATAATAAATCTTTTTCCATCTTTTAGTCTGTAAGTTTCTTTAGGTTTGAAGCGAGTATCTTGTAGGCAGCATATAGAAGAGTCTTGCTTTTTTTACCCATTCAGCCATCCTATGTCTTTTGATTGGATAATTTAATCCATTTACATTTAAAATAATTATTCATAGCTAGGTACTTTTTTACATTTTATTAATTGTTTTCTGGCAGTTTTTGTGATTCATCTCTCTTCCCTTCTTGTTCTCTTTCTGTCTTCTCTTGTGTTTTGATTGTATTATTTAGCATTATGTTTAGATCTCTTACTCATTTTTTTGAGTATTTACTATGTTTTTTCTTTGGGATTTCCATGAGTTTCACATACAACATCCTATATATATAATAGTCTCTTTTAAGTTGTTAGTAACTTAATTTTGAACACATTCTAAAACTTTATACTTTTACTCTCCCCCCATATTTTATATTTCAATGACACATTTTATATTTTCCTATTTTATAGATCCCTTAACTCATTTTACTGCTTTTGTCTTTTAACATTCATAAATGATTGATCCACCTTGTCTAGTATTTATTTACATTTCTTGTGAGTTTTTTTTATTTTTATATGTCTTCTAATATTAATTTCTGCCTTTTCTTTTTAGCTTAGAGAATTCCCTTTAAATTTTTTTTGGAAAGCTGGTTTAGTGGTGATACCTCCTTTGGCATTTGCTTATTTAGAAAACTTTAATATCTCCTTCAACTCTGAACAATAATCTTACTGGGTAGAAAATTTGGGTTAGCAGTTTTTCCTTTCAGCACTTTAAATGTCATTCCACTCCCTTGTGGCCTAAAAGTTTCTGCTGAAAAACCTGCTGATAGCCTTATGGAGTTTCCTTTGTATATAATAAGTTGGTTTTTCTTCCTGCTTTTAATATTCTCTCTTTATCCTTCACTTTTACCATTTTAATTATAATATGTCTCAGTGTGTTTCTCTTTGGGTTCATCCTATTTGGATTTCTCTGGACTTCCTGGACCTGGATGTCTTTTCCCTTCCCCAGATTTTGGAAGCTTTCAGCTATTATTTTTTCAAATATTTTTTCTGGCTCTTTCTCTCTCTCCTCTCCTTCTGGAACCCTATAATGCAAATGTTATTCCACTTGATGTTTTCCCACAGGTTCCTTAAGTTATCTTCACTTCTTTATTTCATTTTTCATTTTGCTGCTCTGTCTGGGTGTTTTCCATTGCTTTGTCTTTCAGCTCACTTATTTGTGCTTCTATTTCATCCATTCTGCTGTTGAAACACTCTAGTGTATTTTTCAGTTCCATTATAAACTTCTGCTTGGCACTTTCTTATATTTTCTATTTTGTTGACGTTCTCACTATGTTCATCCATTCTTCTCTCAAAATCAGTGAGCATCTTTATGACCATTACTTTGAATTCTTTACCAGGTAGGTTATTTATCTCCATTTAATAAAGGTCTTTTTACTGGGGATTTGCCTTGTTCTTTGGTTTGGACATATTCCCTGCCTTCTCCTTTAGCTTATCTCACTGGATTTGCCTATATGTATTAGGTAAAACACATACCTCCCTCAGTCTTGAAGCAGTGGTCTTGTATATGAGGTGTTCCTTGTGACCCAGAAGAGCAAGCTCCCCTGGCCACCAAACGTGGCACTCTATAGACATCCCTTGTGTGGGCTGCATGTGCCCACTGGCTGTGACTAGGCCATGGCTACTGCACAAGTGGGTGGGGTTCAGCCTGTGCTCAGCTGCTGTGTATGGAGGGCAGGGCTGAGGGTATTCCTCCATCCCAGCTTTGTGACATTCAGGGATTCAGGGTGATTACCCAACCCAGCTGTGGCTTAGCTGATGCACAGGGAGGACAGGGCTCAGATATTTTGGGATTTCCTTTTTCTGGTGCTGGCTCCCAGGGTTTGGGCGCCTAATGTGGGGCATAATCCCTTCACTCCTCAAGAAAGATTTTCATATTTTGAGAAATCCTCCTGATTGAGGAGTCACAGCATCTGGGGTGTGCAGGAAAGGTCATGTCTCTACCTCTCATACTCTTCTCAATGCATCTGTTTTGTCTTCTGTGGAGGCCCTGTTCATCTAGTACTCTGGTCCTTTTCTGAAGAAAATTATTCCATACATACCTGCAAATGTATTGTCTATAGGAGGAGGTGAGTTCAGGGTCTTCATATGCTGCCATCTTGAACACTTTCTCCAGTGAGACTATTTTAAGAGTTCCTTTTTTTATTCTCCTAAGAGCTAATTTGTCATTCTGAAACTACCATTTCACTTGTAGCTTCACAGCAAAACCAACACGTATGTATTTTCTGAAGGTGGAGGAAAAAAAGGGACTATGAATTCCATCTCTTAAAAAGCAAGAATCAAGGGTTGTTCCATTTCAGAAATTATCACATGAATTCATAGGGTTTGGATCAGGCTATATCTCTGGGAAACAGGGGTTCTCTGTCTCTTTCTTCACTATAAAATACAACTTAAGAAAGTAATTTATGTCCTGCTTAAAATTCCATTCATGTTGACAGTGTATAGGACTGTGAGCAGAAGAGACCCCTAGGCACCTCACATACCAAAAGCAGGACCATATTATTTTGGTGACAGGTCTTATATGTGGACTACTGCTTAGAACAAATAGGATTTAGAAAGACCCCAAAGACTTCATGTGAAATGTACGCATCTGTCTATCAACTTTCATGCCAAGGGAGAATAAACAATAGAAATAGATCAGTTAATATGATAAAAATGTCAAGAATAGACAGGCATCAACAGAAATTATAGTCTCTGAAGAAGCAGTGGCAATATAACTGCTCAGAGGACAAGAGGATATGTTTCTGTGGGTAAGACTAATAGCGTTTTCACATTGATTTCCTTCTGTTTGCATTCCTAAGGTATGTGAAATGTTAAATAGAATCAATGCTTGGAGAATAAAAAATACCTGAAAATAAAACTCAGAGATCCAAGCCTTACAAGCTGGGAGACTTTCTTCTCTTCTCAGCTTTTCCATAACTCTGCAAGGCAGCTTTAGGTAATGTTCATCTGCATTTGGTTCTGGGTGTGAGGAGAGTGTAGTCCACCAGAATCAAATATGAGTTTTATAGATCTTATCTTAAGCCCTTCAATACCTGTGCAATTTTCTTTCCTGATCTTTTTGGATTTGCTGGTTTGGCAGTCAGATTTCTCTCACATATGTTGGCCAGGAAAGTCCCTGCATCTTTCAATCCTATGAGAAGACCCTGACCTCAGTTCTTTCCCAAGCAGTGGCTAAGGAGGCCTAATCACAGTAGTTCCAAATTATTTTCCAAAAAAACGAAAAACAGTTTGTCTGATTTCCCTACCCAAAACTTTCCTCAGTCACCCCTACAGCTAAGCTTATGGGGGCAATTAGTCTATAACATTTTAGATTAGTCATTGAAAATCATGCTTACTATAGCTCATATTAACATGGAAAATTTTGTCAAAAATATTAATTGGGAAAGGAATATAAAATATCATACAAAATTTTATCTCAACATTTTAAAATAATTTTTTTCTGGATGATAAGAACTAACTAGATCTTTTCCTGTTCTCTGTACCACTCTAAATAATTTCCATATTCTCAAATGGATATACATTTTCTCATTAAAAACATAATTTAAAAGAATCTAAAAATATATATAAAAATCTATATCTTTTGGATATAAAGAAAGAAATCTATTTTAAAGTTAAATTTAAGTATTCAGAGGAAACTGTTAGGGAAACAAATTTCTAATTAGAATGAACAACTACACTAAAGAAAAATTCCCCAACTGATGTCTCTCCTCTGCCTAAATTGATCCAACAGCATGAAACATGGGACTGGGAAGAATCAGAAGTCCTGGATTACCGCCACTCATGGAGCTACTCCCTGACTCACTCTGAGGCCTTGGGCAATAACCGATCTAACATCAATAAAACTGATAAGAATTTGCCAACTGATCTAGCCAAAGAATTAACTAACAGTAAAACATCAGGTGAGGAAGGGTTTAATATGAATTATTTATTCTCTGCACATGTAGACCTGTAGCTCTGCCTTCTTTCACTTGGGCTCATGAAGGAGAAATCAGAATCAGAGCAGTCCTAGAGGAAAAAGACCCTCCCCAAGATATGTCTTTCACCAACCCATCATAAATTTCACTAGAATTTATGGAATTAAGATAGAGACATATCTCTGAGTTAATGATTTGTCCTCCTGTAAACAATACACTCATAAAGATGTTGTGACGGGTCGTCAATTTTCTTGGACATTAACCTTGATGCAGTCTAGTAGGGCAAGGTGAGGAGGTAAATTCAAAGTAAAAGGATAGAGTTGAGTGGCTAGACTTGAAAAGACAGGGCTCTTTTGAGTTTAGGAAAGAAGATGGGACATGTAGAGGGTGTTGTGCCTAAGTAGAAGGGTATTGAGTATTTAAAACCAATCATTATAGGAAATTTAGGTATTAAGTGTTGGACAGAAATTAACCATACTCTCAAGAGTTTGCAGGTGATCAGCCAGATTTGGTCACCTTATCGATATCAAAGGGTTCACTCGGTTGGAAATAAAGATAATTTAATAAAAAGACTACTTATAGAGGTAGGGATAGAGTGAAGGGAACTGTGCTTAATAAGGTCCAGTGAGGAAAAAGAAACATCAGTAATTGAGGCAGAGAAAGTTGATATAAAGAATAGTTAAATAGTAAGTGTTTACCTACTTAAAGGAGTTAAAATAGGAATCAAGAGGTATAGCTGGGACGAAGTGAGAGTGGCATGGACTTATATATACCAATCAAATGTAAAATAGATAGCTAGTGGGAAGCAGTGGCATAGCACAGGGAGATCAGCTCAGTGCTTTGTGACCACCTAGATGGGTGGGATAGGGAGGGTGGGAGGAAGACACAAGAGGGAGGAGATATGGGGATATATGTATATGTATAGCTGATTCACTTTGTTATAAAGCAGAAACTAACACACCATTGTAAAGCAATTATACTCCAATAAAGATGTTTAAAGGATAAATAAATAAATAAATAAATAAAGGAGGGAGGTAGAGACGGAGGAAAAAAAACAGTCCCCTTCCTAAATCCCAGGATGGAAAGTGAATAAAAGAGAGATGAAATGGTATAAGTAATGAAATGACGTCAATTGCATTTAAAAGTGTTGAAAATAAAATATTAAAGGACAGTCCTTTTGACATTGAAATCTTAAAAAAAAGAAGAGGTATAGGAGTAGAAAATGCAGAAAGCAGCTGCCACTTCTTTGGTGAGGGAGAGTGAGGAAGAAAGCAAGTAGAAGAGGGCTTCTGATATTGACTGAATCCATATGCTGAAGCTCCAACACCCAATGTGAATGTATTTAGAGATAGGTCTTTATGGATGTAATTAAAGTTAAATAAAGTCAAAAGTGTGGGGTCCTGATCCAATAGGGTGAGTGTCCTTACAAGCACAGACAGCAAAAAGCGTGCTCTCTCTCACTCTCTTGCTCTCTCTCTCTCTCTTATGCACAGAAGAAAGGCCACGTGAGGTCATGTGAGGACATGGCATGAAGGCAGCTGTCTACAACCCAAGGAGAGATGACTCACCATAAAATAACCCCGCTGGTACCTTGATCTTGGACTTCCCAGGCTCCAGAAATGTGAGAAAACAAACTTCTGTTGTTTAGGTCACCAGTCTATGTATGGTATTTTGTTACAGCATCCCAAACAGACTAATACAGCCTCCCAAGGCTGAGATTCAGACATCTTTGAAGAGCATGCACACAGGAAAAAAGAAGGGAAGTCCTTTCCTCCTGTTATAGCCATACAGTGTCCTTCTAATGCCCTCTATTAGCAAAGTTTCACATAGAACCAGCTGGCAATGGAGAACTGCTTGCAAGGATTTTGAGCTGAAAGGCAATAAATCAATAACTGGTGGAGGGACAAACAAGGTGTACTGAGGCATTGTGAGACTAGCAATGATGATGAAACCTATGACTCACAGCCTGAAAGAGAGATAGAGGAAACAATGTAACTCCAGTCTGGTGATTAATGGAGCCATTGAGCTGTAGTCATAAAGACAGGAAACCCTCACAAAAATCACAGTGCTGATGCAGGGAAGACACACTCAAATATCTGTTTCCTACAACCCTCTAATCTTCCTGTCAATGTCTCCATTGTCTGAATTCACCTGGAAGCAAGAGGGCAGGAGAGCTGGATGATCTCTACGCAGTTTTAGGTTAGGCATCCCCAGCATCATACCTGGAGACAAGGATTTGAGTACAAATAGTTTGAGAGAAAATCACAGAAGAAGGGGAGTAGAGAAGTGAGATTGAGAAGGGAAGGAAGCCAATAAAGTGTATGTTATCAACCAAATCAAAATTGTGGACAAGTTGGATTTCCAGAGTAATGCTGGAACACAGTGTAGACCACTGTCCTGAGGGTGGAGAGGGTATTTAGCCAACAACTTTCACCAGTCATTAATTGAGGACTACTCCCAAGAAGGCATCCATTCCTTGACTTTTCTGGCCTGCTGTATGCACAAGCCAAGTGGGCCCTCACAGTACAATAAATCTCCCCAGACAAAGTCATAGGTGCTGGTTGCTGTCAGGTCAGTATTCTTGGAAATGGCAAATGCAAGGATATATGGGTGAGACACCAAAAATATCTTCTACAGAGAGTGGCAGAAAAGGGTAGAAGATGAATTGGGGGATTCACAGAGAACAACTAACAAGCCCACCCCACTTTTTCCTGGCACTGTCCATGTGCAATTTGCACAATTTTCATGTGCAAATGAGCCAAAGTTGGCTCTGTGATTGAAGTCATTGACCTTTTACTTCTGCTATGGCTTCAAGAGCATATATAACCATCTATGATATCAAAAGTTACTTCCTTACAAACCTGCTTGCCACACTTATCACACAGGCATTTCTTATGACCTGCAGAGAAGACCACCAGGGTATATAAAGGCTCCATGAAATGACCTCCAAAAATTATGAGAAGTCAGGAATGATAATGTACTTCTTTTCCAGAGGAACAGTGAAGTGAGACCCTAGGTTTTAGTTAATCTTCAAGCTGGATAAGAATGCAGAGTCATGTAACACAAAAGACGACAGGACATAGAGAATTATAAATTAGAAGTAACTAAGAGGGACTTCCCTGATGGAGCAGCGGTTAAGAATCTGCCTGCCAATGCCGGGGATTCATTTCAAGCCACATGCTATGGAGCAACTAAGCCCATACACCACAACTACTGAGCCTGCACTCTAGAGCCTGTGAGCCACAACTACTGAGCCCGTGAGCCACAACTACTGAGCCCACATGCCACAACTACTGAAACCTGTGCGCTACAACTACTGAAACCTGCACACCTAGAGCCTGTGCTCCTCAACAAGAGAAGCCACCACAATGAGAAGCCTGTGCACTGCAACAAAGAGTAGCCCCCGCTCGCCACAACTAGAGAAAGCCTGCATACAGCAACAAAGAACTAATGCAGCCAAAAATAAATAAATTTTTAAAAAAGTAACCAAGAAAAGGAAAGTGGGAAGTTATTTATAGTAATACGGCTGAATGAGCAAACATAAGCCACCCTTTTCCATTCCCCAGCAGCAAACATATAAAATTCTGCATAAAACTTTACCATAAAAAGTACTTAAATACCTAACTGATTTCAAAAGGAAAATTCCATGTTGCTAGAAATGAGGAAGAGAATTGATATGAGAGTTGAGAATATGAGTATGGCGTCTAGATAAAAATTCTAGAGGTTCAGAGCTGAGGCTGGAGTGCCCATGTAGGGACAAAAGTCATGAGCTGGAGCCTCTGCATTATAGGATGTGGACTAAGATCCCTGCCAAATATTGCAAATCTTGATGCAGTTGCACTAAGAAAAGAGGCATAGAAAACCCTGACAGTGTACCTTGGACGAGGCATGGAAACTTGTCCTCTGTTCTGGACTCTGAGTAAGAAATAAGCAGAAAAATCAAAATTAAACTTTCTGCCATATACAGGTGTAGAGGAGTTATCAACAAATACTGCCAGATCATTCTGGAACCCCAAGCTGATAAATTTTCATAAAAAATGGTTCCAGAGCTATGAAATCTCTGGAGCCCCCAGTGGAAGGGAAAAATAGTGTTCTGTAGTGACATTTCCTCAATCCAGGGTACATGGAACTCCTAATGGGAGAGAACACTGAAATTTAGCTCATAATTAAAAGTACATTATAAAGCTCATGAAGGAATGATCTACTATGAAGTTGTGACAACAGACACATCAAAGAGGAGAATTAACTACCCCATAAGCTTGATATAAATAGAATATTTGAAATGTTATAAAAGAATGTTTTAAATTATTTAATTTTTTTAAAAAATGAAGAAATAAGAAAGAATGTAGCCCCATGGGGGGTGTGTATTTATAAAAAATTAAATAGAATTTCTAGAAATTAAATATATCCAGTTAAATGAACATTTTAAGGGATAAGTTAAATAGTAAATAAAACATAGCAGAAATGAGAAATTACTGAACTGGAAGTTAAAACTGGGTATATAGAATATAATACAGAGATAAAAATATAGAAATTATGAAAGAGGAGTTAAGAAAAGTATAAGGAGTATAATGAGAAGGTTCAATCTACATCTAATAGGAGTTCCAAAATGAGAAGACAATAAGGACAGGAGATAGACGATATTTAAAATAATGATGTCTGAAAATTTTTTATATTTAAATAAGATATAAGTATCCAAAATAAAAATGTATATTATGTCCTGAGAAGGATAAAGTTTTAAATCTGCATCTGGACACATTTTAGTGAAACTGCCAAACATTTGAAAACAAAGAGAAAAAATTTGAAAGCAATAGAGAGAAAAAATAGATTACCGTATCAGATGTACTTGGTGTCCTGATACACATTCTCTCAGTTATCCCTCTGAGTCCAGTTGTGAAATCAGTTCTGTGTGAGCTTTAACATTTCTGGTATCAGCAGAATCTTGCCTCATGTTTACATCATGCACCTACACTTTCTGCCTTGGAGCTCCTCTGATGTTGCAGACAGGGACAGTACCTCTCTTGTTCCCAGCACATATGACGTGTAAAGGAATTCATACTCCCAGGAGCAGACCTTGACCAATGGGGGATGGAAGCTAATGAATAAATGCTTCTACCTTGCATTCTTTGAACAATTCTGAGAGGCATTATATATGATTTTAAGAGTTTCCAGGGAAACTGAGACCCCCATTGTTCACTGGGTTAAATTTAATAACACACTTTTATATTGACTTTTTCTCCTCTCTGTCTCACTCTACCCAGTCTTTGCTTCTGCTTGCTGGGATTACTTTCCAAATACGTTGTCTGCATACAGTACTTGTCTCAGACTCTGCTTTTAGGGAACACAGGCTAAGAAAATTACCCCAAAAATGACACCAATGAGATTTCCCAAGAGTAAAAATCAGGACCAAATATAATGGTATAATATCTTCAAACAATTGAGGAAAAATCATTATTAACTTTGAATTCCATGCCCAGCTAAAGTCTCATTCATGTGTTAGGACAAAATAAAGCCTTTTCAGATAACAAAAATTAAGGAGATTTTACTCATGCAGAGGCTCCCAGTGAATGAACTATTAAGATATACCCTTCAAATAATAGGAAATAAAACCTGAAAGGAAAACGCTCAGTGCAAAAAGCACATGTGAGTAGATTTGGTAAGTGTGTGGATAAATCTATGTGTGTATGTGTGTGTGTGGAGGGGAAGGGTGTGTATCTAGACACATAGTAAAACTGCTAAACACTATATATCATATATATGATATATTACTGCATAAATACTATATATTGTGTATGTACATATCTACATATATATGTAGGTACCCACAGGCATATTTTGCAATAATGACTAATTTAGGGGGGACAGTTAAAAAGCTATGTAGGACTGAAACACTAGAAAACAGTAACATGAAAGTATGGAAGAGATAGGCTAAAGATTAAGTTTTCTAAAGTTCTTAAATTGTTTAAGATAAAGTTAGATATGTTTATTAATTTTATACTCTGCCATATCAAATATGCATGATAAAAACTTTAAAGTATTAAAAATATTAACAGATGCATAGCTTCTCCTTAATAAAGGAAAATAGAATAAGTGAGATTATGATGAGATTTATATTTCTTTCATTCATTCATGCACTTTTTTCTTGTTGTGTAAACTTGACAGATAAGAAGTTAAAAGGTGAGCTCTTTTCTAGGAATTGTACATTTCAGATTTATTTCTGGCTTTTCTGAGTTGGTAGTACTGGCTGAGATGAGTGGAACCCACAGGCCATTTTCACTAGCTATATCCATACTTCCCTCTAGCAAGGTACAGAAAGTGATATGATTGGAAATAATAAGATGAACGTAGTAAAGTATCTAAGGAAAGCAACCTGGGTTTCTTATTTTATTTATTTCCTATAAATGAAGTATGAAGCACTATTTACCATTGACCTTGGATGAACCAAACTTGTAATAGGAATAGAAACTTGGGAGCTAACTATGTTTCCAAACCTTTCCCTCATTTACCATCTGCAGACACCAAAATATAATAGAGTGAGAATATTCCTAGTGAGTAGGAATATTTAGCATCCCGTTGAGACAGGCTGGGACCTGGGACCTGGACAAATATCTCCTTGAGCAACAAAATACAAAAAACTATAAGGGAGTAAAATTAACCACATGCATTGCCCAGTAGGGGCAAATTCTGGACAACAAGATACAAAAAGACCAAAAAATAAAATAAAAAACCCACCTTCCACTTCTGAAGAGCTGGGAGCAAACGCAGGGTACTGTGCATACCCCCTGCCCACACCACCACCAAAGGGGTGGGCAAACCACCTAAACCACTCCTCCAGCTGGACCCCTGGCCATACCACTACCCTCACCCCATATAAGGAGCAATCTCACTCCTCCTCAGGGAGCAAGCAAGGGAACCTGTTACTTGTTTTTGCTCTCCCCACTGCAGCAGGGGCCTCGATAAAGCCTTGCCTGAATTTCTTGTCTGGCCTCTTATCAATTTCTATTGAGTAAGGAAGGCCAAGAACCCTGGTAGGTAACAACATCACACTGGGGATATTAATTACTTGAATATTTGGGTGAAAAATGACTTGAAATTCATATCCCAACCGGTATGTCATACATATTAACAAAGACAAGTTTAGAACTAATCTGAAATTTTGCATGTTTTTTCTTTTAAGAAACTTTTGAATAATATGTTTGTGTAGGAATGAAAGACAAGGAAGAGAACAAACAAACAGAAGCTTTTTTTGTAATGAAATTTTTCTCCAGTAGATATATGTACCAGCCTCATGTCAGCAGACTCAATAGTCTTTGAATGATGAGACACATAAAACCATTTTGTTGTACAATGAAATGAATTATTTGGACTTAAGACATGTTTCTTTGCGAAGTTGTTATAGACTAGGTATCACATGTCCCATAAAGGGTAATAGATGTGTTTCCCTTGCCCTGCTTAGCATATGTTGGGACTGTTTTCTCAATTCGAGGGATCTCAGTGACAAGGTTATTATGGAATCTCAGCAAAAACTCCATGCCAGCTGTATTTATGGTCAGTACCCAGCAAGTCCAGCCCCTGTGGGCTTTCTCTGCCTGCACATATGTATCTCAGTGTTTTGCACATTTTGGTGGATACTGTGATTCTACCTCAGGCTGTGCAGTGTCACGTTGCATTTAAATCATAGAACAGGGATATCTCACTCACCATAGCAGGTCTGCATCAGCTGAATCTTACAAAGCATGTCTTATCTGTCAGAACGTAAATCATCACCAGAACTCACAAAGCTGTTGTTAGTTCTTCTCCCTCCCTGTGTAGAGAAATGCAGTCCAAGAATACCCTCAAACAGATGAACTGTTCTCTCCACCCCATTCGTTGTCTTCATTCTACTTCTAATCCAAAGGAAATCAAAGGCCACAGACAAAAGCAGAACCCCTGAGTGGCTGATGGTCTTAGAAGAAAACTGGAAAAAGAAGTGGTGTGTCTTTCAAAGCAATAACTAATTAAAACGCTCACTCAATTTTCTAACAACCTGGAAAGGGTTGAGTAGGGTAACTTGGGTATAGATAAGAGGTCTTCAGAGTCCTGGGCAAGTAAGAGCCCTTATGGACTTCGGCACCAGTTGCTAGGCTTGGACAAAGGCAAGACTGTTTAGTCAGGAAAGGCTAGTTGCTTGGTTGAGGTGGTCACCATAGCACTGGCTCCTGAGGAGTCCCTGGGGCACAATGAGAAGAACCCAGAAGTGGCTTTACCCAGAAGGAGGAGGTAGTTTAAAAAAAGTGCAGACCCATTCAGTGATAAAACGGGCATTTTTTTTTGTCAGGACCCCCAGCATTCAGGGGCTTCACCATCAAGTAGGCAAATCACAGTGTCAGACAGCTCTGATCATGCAACTCAATGTCCAACATCCACTGCATTCCTACTCCACAAATGGTAAGCTCTGGTGGAAAGTTTTTTAAAAGATTAAGGCAAAAGTCCTTGTTGATATTGTAGTTTTTAGAAGGAGATATGATTCTTATCAAATGGTTGTGAAACCAAGAGAATATGTGATTAAGCACAAATAAACACGGCACAGAAAGAAAGTATGAGGAGTGTCAGAATGGGCAGTCAACATGAATAAAGCACCGATCACTCGGAAGTGGGAGCACCCTTGGAGGCAGGAATCTGACTTAAATAATTTCTTCATGTTCCCCAACCCCAGCCACTGGCCTCTGGCCTAGAATGAACACCAATACATTCTTATTGATTAAAAGTGTTAAAGGAGGTAAGATTTGAACTGGACCTTGCAGACTAAAATATTATCTAAGAGAGAACAGCATTATTGTTGGGGATCTATGAACAAGATAGAACTTTTTTTTTTTTTTTTTTTTTTAGAAATTCAACAATGTAAGCACCTAAAAGGAATCAAAAAGATTATCTTGTCTAACATATTCATTGAACAGACGGAGAAACCACCACCCAGAAAGAGGAAGTTTGCCAATGTGACACAGTCATAAAGGGGTAGTGTTGGGTCCAGGCTCAGTGTCAGTGCTCTTTTCACATCTGAAACAAACCTTTACTTTTCAATAGACAGTTCTTTGGGGGAAACATGCAAAGAATCTCCAGGAGAACACTGCAGAAGACCAGGGTTACAGGGAACTTGTCAAGATGAGCTCATTAAATGCAATGCTAAAGAGCCAGTTCAGGCAGGAACTAAGAAGCCATGCTAAAGGAACATTACATTTTTCCTAAGATACTAGGCAGGGCCAGAAATCACAGTTTGTGGTTACAGACAATTGGTTGAGGGTGGACTCATAACTCAATCAATGTATTGATTGATCAATGTCTTTTCCCAGGACTTTCAGAAATGGAGCTGTGGACAGAGATGTGATCCCTCCCAGATGCCTTGCAATGTAAGGTTTCCCTCCATGAGAATAAGTATGGCCAGTTGAAGAGAACAAAGTATTGGGTTGGCCAAAAAGCTCATTTGGGTTTTTCTGTAAGATGCTATGGAAAAACCTCAATGAACTTTTTGGCCGACCCAACAAAAGTGCAGAGAGAAGTAGAGACAAGAGAGCGTGTTGTGCTCAAGTCTCTGGCGGTCCAACACCAACACTGCCGTTTCTGTGGAATTTGATTGCAGCAGGTTTAAGTCACATGAATGCAGTTTTACTGTACTCAGTGTTTGTAACCAGATGGTTATTAAATGCAGAAAACACAGGATTTAGAGAAACCAATGGAGAACAAATCCCTATGTGTAATTAGAGAAAAGCCGAGTGTTTAGGGCCCATTCCTCATCTGGGAAATCCATTGTCATTGAACAGTGGGTAATTTCATTAATTAAATCAGAGAGTCTAAAATAAAGGAGAAGATGACTCACTTCCTTCTTGCCCTATTCAAAGCCTCATGCATCATAGCTCTAAGGCTGAACCTCTGTGCTGAATGAAATATCGCATCATTCTATGAAGCAAAGCTGGCTCCAGAAATGCATTTCAGTTCAGCATAGGAAGATTTTTCTAACAAGCACATCTTCCCAGTGGGGGCTGCCTCATGAGGAGATGAACCTCCTGCTACAGGAAATACTCAAGGACAGTTGCTGGGAAAAGGGGGTATTCTAGAAAAATTCTTAGATGCAGGATTAGAGATTGACATTGTCAGTTCCTTTTGGCTTTGAGAGTTGGTGATATTTGTCTTCAGTCACAAGGGCCACACACGTCAGTGAGACAAATCCAAAACAAATGTCAAAACCACTGTCCAGTGAGTGAGTTGGAGATTTCTCTCCTGCCTCCGTCAAATCTCCCTCCCTGCCTTTCCTAGATGGTACAGTTTACAATGGGCCTCTCTTTCCCTGGCTGTGGGAGAGGTGGCTTCCTTCTTCTTACTGCCCAGAAAAGGCTCCACCAGGATCAGCAGCCCACACTATCATCTCTGTGTGAATCCCCTATTGACCTCCAAATCCAGGAAACGCTTCACATCAGGCAGCCTTGCATAGACTGGGGTTACCATGGAGGAGGCTCTAGGTCTTTGGCTGGACACCCACTTTATGTCTTGGTCCTGAAACCTGCTCTTGTTCTGTAAGCAAATGGCCCAGCCTTTGCACATATGGGTTTTTGTGGTACTGACTTGGAGAACCTTGGAAGGCACAGAGGACCCACCCTAGTCACTGGGAGCTGGGGGGGAAGGAGTCCTATAATCCCAGCCCATGGGTACCCCGGAATAAGCCCCCTTCAGCATCTCAGATCCTCCTACCTGCAGCTATTAACACTTGAAGTACAACAGTAAATAGAAGGAATCAGCCAGGCAAGGGGAGATCACAGTGTGGAATTCTGGATGCCTTAGCTGAGAGCTCCAGGCTTTGTGAAGGAATACAAATCTTTAATAATATGTATCAGGGTGGATGTTGATAACTCATGCTACAGTTTATTTCAATAATATTTCCTTCTTGATGTCAGGGGTTCTATTTAGAACCCAGCTGAGCCTCTGATGTATCAAGCTTTATAAATGCTGTGCTCAGAGAGATTATACTCTCGCTGCCAATGCTGGCCTGATGACATAGACTCACACAACCCCCACATTTCTCAGAGGTCCCCAGCAGATCTGAGTGTCAGTTGCCTACAACAATAACCTACTCACTACTGTAACCAGTCTTGGCTTCTTTCCCTTCTCTGTCTTCCATCCTCCCTGAGATTACCTATCACATACACCACTTGTATTCAATTCTCAGGAAGAAATCCCTGCTCGTGGGAGAATCGAGCTTATTCCAAAAAGTATGAGTACTAAATGGAGTCTTGTCTGGATGACTTTTCACATCCCTTCCATTCTGGGATATTATGATTGCATTTCATTTTGTTATACTTGACCCTATACAAAAGGACTTCAGTTCAATTCAATAATTAATAGATTCTAAATCCTATGTGGAAAGAGAGCTACTAACAGGCATAATCTGAGGGACATATTAGAAATGATCCTGGCTGGGATGAGGTACAGGGTTGGAAATTTTTGAAAGGGGTGAAGAGAAAGCCAACAAGAGCACTGCATGAGGTACATACAGTCCAGGACAGAGACAGGGATAATGGGGAAAGAGTGTGGTGCTATAAAGAACAAGCTTTGCCTTCTCCTCCAGCTTGGTGAGAGCCATCTCTGAATTTTTCTCTCCATCTGGCTGTGTGTGTAAAATTGAGAATTAATAAAATCACTTTGATTTCTCTAGTAACCATTACGAAAAGCTTTCTAGAGTCATATCTAAATGAGCTTTTTCTATTGCTTTTTCACAAATGATCTCCAAGGTCAGGATGAACAAATGGCCACTTAGCCATAAAAGAAAGGACTCAGAGAACACAGGTCTTGTTGGCATTTTAGAGGCATGCCAAGTGCAGTTGGAGAAGCTTATACTTAATTTGTTGAATATTAAAACCACCACTGCTCAGCTGCACAGAAATTTCTCTTTTAGAATATTCTTCTCCAAGTTTCCCTCTTGAACCATATTATTTCAGTTCAACCTCAATTACACCATCAAAATCCTACCATTCTGAAAATGCACATGATGACATTTTTATACCATGCTATGGAATAATGTATAGTGATTTTACAAAGAGAGAGAAACATAAGCTCCATTGTACCAATAAGCCAAACAAAACTAGAACATAAGTCAAGTTTGGTAGAAACGGCTCATCACACTCAAGTTTATGAATATATTACAGAATTGCAGTGCCTTGAATTCAACCTTGTCTAGTTTGATCTTGACCACAGCATTACAAGGGCGGTAATAATAATAGTAAGTTTACTGACGTGCCCAAGCATATCACTTGGATGTTTGAAGCAGAGACAGACACCACTAAGGGCAGTTTAGAAGGTGAGTATGCACAGTGAATATGGATGGGCGCCCCTGGGTCTAGGTCCTAACTCTGGAGTCTACCAGCTCTGCGAGGTGAGGTGAGTTTTTTTTAACTTCTCTGAGACTCAATCTCTATCTATAAAATCAGAATAACTCTAACTTCTCCCTCACTGGCTTCTTTTTGTTAGGACTAAATAAGGCAATGCACACAAAGGAGTTTACACAGTGCCTGTGGCGGCTAAACACTCATAAGTGATCCTTTATTGTGGCACCCAGTGAACATGCAGAATTAGAAAAAGGGCAGATGTTACCAGGTGAATGTGGGAAATTGAGGCACAGAGAGAAAAGCCCGTGAGGTCGTATAAGCAGGTAGAGGTGGAGAAGGAGCAGCAGTATAAGAAGGTTTCTTGGGAGGCCTGCAAAGCTTTTCATGTTTTTGTGAGGGGGGAGTTAGAATAGCAGATTTGAGAGTCAAAGACCTGCCCGCCCTACTGAGCCTAAATTTGGCGCTCCTAACCCTTATATTTTCTCATCTGTAAATGCTTATGGAAATAGATTACTTACTCTAAAAGATCAAATTGTGCTTTGAAGAGAGGGGAAGGGTGGTCAAAAATATATAAATAGAAGAGAAAGAAGAGAAGAAAGAAGAGAAATAGAGGTGGGAGCACCAGTGATTTTCAGGCTCAACTGCATCCAGAGAAGCTTTGTCGCCAGACAACTGCACATTTTCTAAGGAAGAAAGAGAGGAAATGGGCCAGAGAACAGCCAGTGGGGGAGAAGAAACAGCAAAGAAATTGTTTCTGGTTTCCCCAAATTTCTTTTCAAAGTCATTTCAAAGACTAGTGATCGCGAGTGGCCTCGGCCTGCAGCACCTTGAAGCAGGGGTTCAGTTCCTAGTCAGAGACTGAAGTCAGGTTGTGACAGTGAGAGCAGAGTGCTGAATCCTAACCACTAGACCACCAGGGACCAGTGGCCAGGACAAGGCCCTGGCACGTACAACTTTGCAGAAAATAAGTTTCCACAAAGAAACAGAAAGTAGTGAAACAAGTAAAGTGTTTATTAGGAGGAGAAAGAGTACATATGAATAGGCACACATGGGTGGCTCACGCCCTCGTGGTAGTTTAAATCACTTATATGGGCATTTCTCCTGGGTTTCCTTTGACCAAGCAACTTACTTTGCCTGGTTCTGAGTCCACATTTGGTTTATCTCAGGGTCCCCCCATGTGTGCATGTGCATCTCTTAGCCAAGACGGATTCTAGAGAAGAGACTTATGGGTAGGTTGACATCACCTACTATGGGGTGGTACCCCCTCCCTTTTTGATCTTCAAAGAGCCTTTATGCATGTGTGTAGTCGGGAAGGTCTCCTTGACTTTGAGAATGAGGAATATGTGGTCTTTCATCTTTTACCTGGGCAGGACTCAGCTTCTCCTTCCTCCTGCTATTCTGGAGTATCTGTCCACAGGGGATGTGAACTCCAACTGCTCAGCCTGGGGCCCATCTATCTCCTGCCTCACTAAGACTAGAAATCGAGGCTGGGTCTATTACCCTGTGTGGACTGAGGCTTCCCAGACACTCCCTGGGGAAGACAGGGTCAAGATGATTATTCCCATTTCACAAAAAAGGAAACTTATGGCAAAGGAGGTAAAGGGATCTTACTGAGCACCTTCTAACAGTGGTAAAATCTGACATAGACCAAGTCCTCCTAAATGCCCACAAGGCCTGCTTCAGACCTCCGGGGACCACTCTCTTGCTCCACATCCTGCAACCGACCCCACTGGCTTCTTTGCTCTTCTTCCTACACTCCAGGTGTGCTCCAGCAGCAGGACTCTTCTGTATGTGACAGAAGCCTGCAGCCAAATTTAAGAGGGACACATACAAGCCATAACCCTCCTGGATCACCTTCATATGTCATCACTCTTATTTGACAAATACAGAACCCATAATGTCAGTACTTACAGCAACTTTACAACGTGTTTCTCCCTCAGTGTCTTCACTGATGTTCACAGTGGTGCAATCACGAAGTCAGAACATGTCTTGGGTAAACTAAGTGCTCCAGCCCTCACAGGCTAAACATCATTATCACCCAGATTCATTCAATAAAAAAGAAACCACACCAGCCATTGGAACAGAATCAATTCAACAGAAGGAATTGGCTAAACAGGTATAGGAGGACAAAAAAGGCCAAAAGGGAGCACCAAGGTCACACAGAGATCACAACTGCAGATGGCAGCTGCCAACCCCTGGGCTGGGTACAGAGGGAGGAGGCTGGTGTGATCAGAGTCTACAGCTTGGAGGGAGGAACAAGTGGGGGTGGGTGGGTGGCGCTAGTATCTCTGAGGGAATGTGATAAGGCTGCTTTCGGAACTACGGAAACCAGCTGGGAACTGGGACCAGCTGCTACAGCAACCAGCTCTGCCACTGAGTGAAAAAGTACTAATGGGGTGTTGTAGGGAGAAACAGCAAGTTCACGGAAAGAAGCAAGTCCTCTCCCTCCATCCGGCATCCTCTGCCAGCAGAACTAACAGGGAGACTAATGGCAGAGGAGAGTGTGTGGGCAGCTTTCCAGTCACAGCACCACAAAGCAGAGTATAAAAGGGTAGTTTACAGCTGAGAGACAATAGCTCAATAACCAGCACAACATCCAAGTGAGGCCAAATTAATATTAATGCCCCAATTTTGCTAATTCGTGGCACACAAGTGCCAAGAGAGCTATTTCCTTCCTCTGCCTACGGTCCTGTCAAGAGTCCTTCTCTCCATCCCACATCACAGCTCAACCCACCTTGGGAGCTTTTTGATCCAACCTGCCCTGAGGTTACATGTGAGGAAAGAGTTACCGCTGTCCAGCTGATCTTCCTGTATCTGGGTGGTAAATACCCAAGACTCAAGTCCAAACATGTTCTCTACTCCAACCTCACCAACAATAAAGGTGGCATTTTGAGTCCCCACTCTTATGTATATAGCATAGATATGTGGATATGTCTGTAAATTTTTTTCACAACCTGGAGAGGAAAGAGGTATAAATAATTATCTCTCTCCCAAACCCTAATGCCAGCTTGCATAAAAGTGGTGTATATCTGTATCTCCATTCCCCCTCCTCAACCTTTCCTGTTTCATATCTGAGAGGGTCTGGGATCATCCACATTCTCTTTTCAGTCTCCTACCTGAATGTCATCTCTCAGGAGCTCATCTCAGCCTTAATGAGGACATGCTTCCCTGCTCAGGGTGCTACTTCCCAATGTTCCAGAAAAAATCCTTTTACTTCTCCTGTACCAGAGCAATGTTGCATTCAAGGCAAACATGGAAAACAGCCATCTCCTCGTCTGTGTAGACCTTCCTTGTCATCAGCATGTAAACCATATAGTCTGTGGCCCAGATCTCATAAAGCCCCCAGCCCAGTCCTTGCCTCAGTATTGCTTGGGAAAGAGAATAGATGTCAAACTGTTTTCCCATCAATGAACACAAAATAGCACTTCTAACCACTGCAGAAGGGTCAGAACATTTTTATGGGCCCCCTTCCCTCCATGTCTATCAACACAAGCAAATTTGGTGCCTGGGGAAGGGATGAGGTTATCAACCCCTGAATTTCATAGATACGATGAAGCTTTGAATCCAAGTTTGGACTCAACTGGAGTTTAAACTCTATCATCCTGCACCGAAATAATCTTTTATTCCAGATTATTTCAGTTGCAAATGCTAGAAATCCAACTCAATCTTAGGCGGCAAAGAGAAGTTATTAGTTCATGAAACTGTATCATGATACTCTGATAATACCATCAGGACCTGGCCTCTGACTTTCAGCTTGGGTTCTCCTGAAACTGCTTTCATATTTAGCAAACTCACCTTATGGTGGCAAAATATCATCAGCAGATTCAGGCTTAAATTTCTACCAGCTCTACAACTCTAACTGAGAAAGAACTGCACTAACAAAAGTTCCAATAAAAATCCCAGGACTGAATATAATTGGGCCAGTCTAAGTCACATCGACATTCCTGAAACAATAACCACTGTGACCATGGGGATGGAATGGCCTAATTGGTCAGCCATGGCTCATGCCCTCAGCTCCAAATGTCAGGGATGCGATCAGCCAAGCTGAACCACAGAACAAAGCATGACCCAGGGGCAGGTTCCACAGAGGAAAATTGAAGAACTTTTACCAGTGGAAGGGGGAATAAATGCAAGGCAAGCAAAACAACAGCTGTCCCCCTCAGACCATTTATATTTATCATTTTTACTTCTTTATTTCATTATGATTTATATTTTTCTTATATTCTCTTATATATTCCCTAATAACATGTAAACTTCTTCACATTCCCCAAGCCACTTCACACAAATACTATACTCAACATATAGTAGAGACTGAATAAATGCCAGCTGATAGTATGATTGGAATGTTTTGGTATCCATTTCCCTATAAGAAATCAAACCTCTGTTGGAATTGCAAACATGCATGAACCCATCTCTGAATGGTGAATGGGACCACTGAATCCCTTGACTCTGAGGACATCTGGATGCTGAGAAGTGTTTAAAATTAACTATTTAGCCAAGATCAGTTTTGTCAAAAGCAGAGCCTAAGACAAGAACTTGGGGTCGGTGATTTATTTGGGAGGTGGTCTCAGGAAGAAACAGAAATGGGGTAGCAGGGAGAGGGAGGAAAGGAGGTCAAACCAATATAAGAGTGCACTATTGAGGTCACTCATGTAAGCAAAAGGGGCTCTGTTCTGCTGGGACCTCCTGAGAAGCATACAGAAGGCCTCCCAGAATGATGAGGCCTGGACAGGAAGTACGGATGTTTCTTCTCTTGTTCCCATCCCGCACTGTTGAGGGATGCTCCTTGGGGAGATAATTCCCCAACCTCCACTTCTGGGCTGTAGCAGAGAAGACCTGGGTCAGAAGTGGGAGCTTGATGCCAGAGGCTGTCAGCATGAGGAGAAGCTGAGCTTGTATGGGGTTGTCTGGCACCTGGGCTCTAATTAGAAGGGGGCTAACAGGACGTGGATAGACTTACCAGTGCCTGTTACAAGGTGTGCCTGGGGGAGTTTTGCCAGATCATTTCCCAGCCTGGGTAGGGGATGGACCCAGTTCAGATGGATGAAAGTGGCTGGATCAAACCTCCATTCTTAGTGAAATCATCAGGTTTTCTTAAAGATTACCAACTCTCTGCTCGTGCCAGTACCATCTCCCTCCTAGTGGCAAAACATATACTTTTCAAAACATTTGGGGATAAATGTATCATTTCACACCAGCTCTCAGCATTCCACCCACAAACCCAGCTGCTGTACTTTGAGAATGGAGGTGCTACAGGCCAGGAATGATAAAGACTCAATCACAGTACCATCCCCTGGGTGACCTCAGCATTGTTACTTTCTAGTGAAGTTGTAAGACCAGTAAAAAACAGAAATGATTTTCTCCAGGTTTGTCCACTTCTCTCTGGGCGTGAGGCACTCTAGGTGAGGTGTGTGCACCCGTGAACAGGCATTGCTATGGGCAGCTGGAGCTCAATCTTCCAGGGATATTTGAGAGATGGTATGAAACAAGCTTCTGAACTGTCCCACTTGAGGGATCTGGGGTGTTCATCTATAAACGCCTACTCATTATTGCTGAGGGTACCCTGGGTGTCAATGTCCTGAACTCCAACTTGGCCTGCATGTGAGCCAGGAGAGAACCTCCAGGTCTTACTATGTCACAGGCACTTGCAGGGGACACAGCTGTATAAGCTAGAACAGGAAGCCCCAATGGGATATGGGCAGGGCACCGACAGCATCGGTAGATATGAACCCTTCAAGCCCTCCAGCCCACCTGTTTAAGCTCTGCCAAAGCTGCCACTCCTTTAGCCTCCACAGCCCCTTGGGGTCAGGAACTGCCTCTTTGTTTCTGTCTCTCTGCTTCACCCCTCAGAAGATCCAGTTCATAGCACACGGTCAGCAAATGTTTTTAAAAAGAAACAGAAGCAATAGCATGAGGTAGTTGTTGACCTAGAGCAATCAGAAAAACATTTCCTTGGCTGAGAAACTAGGAACAGGCAACCCACAAACTGATAGTGGAGGTGAAGATTGGAGAGGATCTCCAGGACATGGCAGGCAACCTGCTCTGATGAGAAAATCAGCTGGTCTGGCCTTCCTTTGCTGCCTCGGGAACCACCCAGCGTTAGAAGGCAGACTTCTGGGACAAAGACTCTTCCTCTAGAGAGACTGCAACGATCTCCTCTCATCCCCAAAGAGCAGAGAGCAACACTGCCAGTGTGTTTTTGGTTTTGCTTTTGTTCGAGTCTTCTTTTCTTCCCGGCCATCAAAGAAGAGAGAAGCGGGTTTTCTGTAGCTTAAATTCTGGACTAAGGGGGCACTTTCTGGGTAGGTCTCTGGGGCTATGATGAGAGAAGAGGGGCTTGGTGCAGGGGGGATACATAGGTGGAGGTTGGACGAGGAGGAAGGAGGGGTCAGGCTGTGCGCTGTCCGGTGGGTGCGAGAGGGTCCCTGCAGGGCAGAGTCCTGCCTGAGGGGGGCACTTCACCACATCTGCCCCTGGGACTGCCCAGTGGGAGTGGCGCCACCATCGGTAGCCGGTGACAAACTTTCCTGCAGTCCCGGTCCCCTCCTCCATGACAACTCTAAGACCAAAGGACATCTGGCAAAGGGTGGAGAAGAGGAGCTCCCACACCTGATTGGGGGAAGATGGGGAAAGGAGTTTTTGCTTAAGGATTTACCTGGGGCTCTGGCTAAAATACAGATTCTTTCAGTGGGTCTGGGGTGGGGGTCTGTGTCTCTGCATTTATAACAAGCCCCAGGGATGCCCTTGCTGCTGGTCCACGGATCACTGTGAACAGCAAGGTGTTAAGGGTCCTGAGCTGGTACCGATTACACCCTGACACACCTGTTACAGTTAGAAAGTACGTGAGCTTACTCCTTATTTTGGTTCCCATCTGTTTTTAATTTGTTAATGTGTCAATCAGGGTGTGTACAGGGAAGTGATGGTCCACCCAAATGGGACATTTGAGGAGAGTTTATTGAAAATATTATTTGTAAAGATATGTGCAGGGCAGAGGAAAACCACAAAAGGTAGAGTATTACCCCAAAACTATTTATACAGATGGGAGAGAAATTGAGAGAGAGCGCAACAGGGAGGGAGCTGTGCAAAAAGGGCATTTGGCACTTTGCCGAGAGAGAGTACACTGTAGAGGGGTGTGTGGAGGGGCACAATTAAATGGCCACAATTTTAAGTCCTTGTTCACTTGCATAAGTTTTTTCAGAACAAGTTAAGAAACGTATAAACGAGAAGTAGGCAACTTTGTAAAGAACCAGATAGTAAATATTTTAGTCTTTGCAGGCAATACTCTTTCTGCAAGCTACACAATTCTACCTTTGTATCGAGAAAGCTATAGATAATACCTAAACGAGTGGGCATAGCTGTGTTCCAATGAAACTTTATTTACAAAAACAGGCCAGTAGGCCAACTGTATCAGCAGGCAGGCTCCTGATACACACACACACACACACACACACACACACACACACACACACACACACAATCTCCCCCTCCACCCCTTCTTCTGAGGGACAGGAAGATCTACCTAGTGAATGGTGTTGGGTAGAAAAGGAACATACCGGTGGAAATTTGTGAGGAAGAGTAGGAATCATCTTTGTGTAAGGGAGGAATGGTTAAGAAAAAAAAAAAAAAAAAAAGCTTAACTGTGAGAGCTTTGGAAATCAGGCAAAAAAATAGAGACCATCTTCAAAAGGCCATTAGGGAACCAGAGAAACAATGGGGTCCCAGCAGGAGGACAGGCCACAATGCAGAGTCTCTACACAAGCCCTGGTGAGCATTTGCAGAGAGCTGTTTACTGTTATGGATACCATGTAAAACTATTCATAAAACAGTTTAAATTTTTCTTTTCGTCAGCAAACTTGTATCCTTCCACAAACCGTTAACTCCTCAGATGAAGCAGCTTGCAGAAGAGTCCTCAGTGCAAAGCAGGGGTCAATATCACTAAGCAGCACATTCAGGAATTGACTCTGACAAACCTGCATAGAAATAAAGAGCAGATGTGGTCTGACAGCCGGCAGAACTGGAGGGTTCATTGCAAACATGGAAAGCTCCTTCCGTCAAGTCTCAAGGAATGATCAGGTGTGGCTCATGGGAAGAGGGCACCAGTGAGTGGATACCCACTAAAGCCATCCTTGTGGGCTCTTATTCTTTTCAGAATAAATTCTCTGTGGTGAGGGAGGCTAGCAGAGACAGCAGCTGTGTACACCCTCTCTGCACTCACCACCCTGAAGGTGTTCCACTGCTGCTGGTGCAGGAGATTAATGTCACTCCACTCCCCACAGCCCCAGGCAAAGACAGAGATAAGTGGAAGTCAGAGGACACAGATCCAGCTTCCTCAACCCTTGGGTAGGACAACTCTGAGAGGCCTTCCATGTCACCTCCTAAAGGTCCAAGAATCGTTGAATCCCAGTTTCCCCCTCGGTGATAGATAATTTGCTCATGAACACACCCTGCATTTTCTTCTTCCCAAGCAAACCACTTGTGCTCACATCCTTGTCTCAGGACCTTCTTCTGCAAGAGTCCAGCCACAGGCACTCATGTGTTGCCCTCCTGGGGTGAAGGAGCCCGAGCGCCAACCCCTGCTTCCCAGCTGTACTTCACACGAAGCTCAGAGGGAGGCCTGCTGACTCATAGGCCGTCTGGCATTTCCTAACCTCTGTGTGTCCAATTCTATGCTTGGCATCAGGGGACCGACAGAGGAATAAAATTTGCTCCCTTCGGGACACTGTCACATGTTAGAAGGTTTAGCTAAACACAAGTCATTGACTTGTGGCCAATATCAATCTCAGCCCATAAACCAAGGTGTGCAAGGAATGTCTCATTTCTCTTTTGCTTTTCAAGTACTATAATTTCAACTGAATCGTCATTCTTCCAGCTTCAATTATTCTCAGAACTGCTCATCCTCTTGAAATCATCCACCAACCCCACCCATGTGACATGGTTGAGACATGGGCTGTAGAGCCAGATGGTCTGAATTTCAACTCCGACTCTTGTTACAAATTATTAGCTCAATCATCTTGGGCAAGTTAGATGATCGCTCTGAGTCTTGATTGCCCTGTCTGTAGAATTAGGATAATCACTGTACCTACCTCACAGGGATGGTGAAGAGTAAATAAGATAATTGTGTAGAGCACTTGGGCCAGGGCCTGGCATGAGGAAGGTGTTACAGATGTGTTCCGCCCAGGCATACAACCCTCCCTCTGACACTCCCACAGCCGTGTGTGAGTTTTAGAAATCTCAGGGAACTTACGTGGCAATGTTCTGAAACCCACAAACATTTCCCTACTCCCAGCACCTATTCCCAGTACCAGGGAATCTCATTTGAGTATTGGAAACTCCTTCCCACTCTCTCTTTTCCTCAGTGATACCCGCTTTTCAATCTCCTCCCAAGACACCTGCTTACCTCTCTAAGGAACCTGACAGAAATCAAAGCCAGGACAAACAGGGCCCCTCCCATTGTGCCGTGTTCTACCCTTCCATCCTTCTTCAAGGCAAGAAAGAAGGAACACACTGCGCACTTGAATGCGGTTGGCAAATGGGAAAAAACTTATGTAAATATATCTCAGGGGATTGGCTGACATTAGTCGTCTGTCAAACATTTTTGTTAGCAACTTAGTATGCAGCAGGCACTGTACCAGTCACTGGAAAACAATACAGGGAAGACAGTACTAGTGTCAGTTTCCCTTTTAGAACTTCTTGTCTAGGGTCAGTGGAGTTTGAATGTGAATATGTACACAAATCACCCCATTTCACAGAGAGTTCAATTCAATAGACCATGTAAGTGGCCTAGAAAACATATCAGCTGGCTCAGATGTAGGTGGTTCCTGGGCCCTACCTTCAAGGAAAGCCTAGGCCTAAATGCTAAATACCAGAGGAAAGACAGCAGCAGGTGACTGACAGCATATGCAGAAATTGTTGCAGTTGAGAGTGTGTGTCTTAACCTCATATGTTCTCTTGGAAGATGTACAAAGAGGAGCTGCCTCATATTGAGTTACATTCAGACGAGGGGCAGTAGCAATAAGCTGCCAGATACAGGGTTCTTCATCAGATAGACCAGGGGAAGAGCCTGGCAGGAACATAAAATACAGCCATCGGCCCAGCTCCAGCTAAATTCCCTTCCTGCCTTCACTTCCTAAGAGAGTTGGGCTAACCTGAAACCAACACATTTAGCTCTGGCTAAGACGCTGGGACACAGCAACCTCTCTCTGCCTCATGCAGGATGGCCTGTGGGGATTGGACATCTGGTTTGCATGTTCCCAGGGAGATACTTAGCACAATTCTCAGCTGTAACCTTGGGTTAGACTCTCAGATTCAGAATTCTTTCTCGATTAAAAAAAAATAATAATACATGCCTTACTCAAGAGGAAATACTGAAGATAGGAAATATCAACAGAAAAAATGAGAACAAATGTATGAATTGTCTGAAAAATCATTTATGGGGTTCACTTCGCTGTAATATCCCTTTAAGTGATTTTAAATAAGAAAGGAGAAAAAGTGATGGAGGAAAAGGGAAAGGGAGTGGTGAAGAAGGAAGTGGAGAGGGCGGGGTGGGAAGAAGGGGAGGAAATGGAAGAAGGCAGCTATCTGGAGACTGGTGTGCAAGCCAAGTGTCCTTAGCCTGCCTTCCGGTATGGAATCTGAATTATTCCAAGTTCTAAGATGTTTTATAGGGAATCGTGAGACTTCAGGTTTTTGTCTCCAGTCAGAATCCAATCAGAGCAAAATATACTGCTTTCATAGTCCCCAGTGAATACAGAATTTGCTGGGAGCAGAAGAAAAAGAAAGTAAGTCTAGACAGGCCCCAACTGCAGAGGCTGCACCGCGCAGTGCCTGCCTTCTCCCACCGAAGCCCGGTGAGCAGCTCACGCCCACCCTCCCACGCAGACAGCTGAGGAATATTAGCATTCCTCTCCGACAGTAACAACCTCTGTGATGCTCTCATGATTTACAATCTCCCCTTAAGCAAAATGCCGGAGCTCATCATTACATTAGGGCAGACTATTACTGTTTATAAGGCTTGAGTTCACTGCACATTTTCACTGATTTCAAAACAAGGCAAAGCAAACATGACCCTTATGTGAAAAAGTAAATAAATAAAGTTGGGGCTCCCCCTCCTGCACTGAATATCAAAGTGCAGCTTTGTTTGGATTCCATTAGAGCACGAGTGGCTCAAGTACAAAGCTGGGATCAGGAGAATCAAAGGAGGACTTGAAAACATTCTCTCTTCTCAAAGGAAGTGTATGTCACATTGAGAACAGTTTTTTCTTAAGAATACTGATTCCAACTTGATCAGCATCTGTGCCAGGATTGAGGGGTCCAAGGGAAAGGGTTGGGAGTTACAAATATTATTCATGGCGCCCAAGAAAGGCAGACCTCCTTCTTGGCAGTACCTGGGGTTCAGGGTTCACTAGGCAACGGCTTGGTCCGATATATTTCTCTCCTCACCCATTCATTCGTATCTCTCACTATCAGAACACCCACACACCAAAATTGTATCAATTCTCCCAAATACCACTCTCTATACATACCTCCCTTGCTCATAATCCTTGCTTGGTTCTGCACTTCCAAAAGACCAGCCTTCTAGGCCCCCAGTCTGGCCTTCCTCTAGCTTCTTATGGGCTAGTCAGGCCAGGGCCCTCCCCAGACACCAAAATGACAACATTAACCCCTACTTTCAAACTTACACTTGTATTGTCCTTTCAATGTGCTCCTCCCTTATGCCTATCCAAACCCTTCCTAAACTTTAAGCCCATCCACTCAGGAAACCCTTTACCCACCTAGTCATTGAGTCCTGGTTCTGTGCCAGGCACTGTCTAGGTACTAGGGACTGTTGGTGCCTCCTTTCCCCACGCTTTCAAGCACCTGTTTGCTCCACATTCTCAGCCACTTGAATATCGTCCCAGAGTTTCCCCTCATGGATCACAGGAGGTCATTTCATGAGCCTGGACCACCAGCCGCCTGTCGGGGTATAGTTATGCTCCTCCTGAAACCCCAGGGGCCTACAAGGATGTCGGCAAAGAGTAGATTCCCAACGATGGAAGATGTCCCTAGAATACATGTTGATGAGCTGTGGTTCTCCATCCTGGATACCCAGGCCCTACTCCAGAACAACAAATTAAAAATCTCGGTGAAACTCCAGAGTCTATTTTTTTTTTACCTCTCCAGGATGCACTGTGAAAGATAAAAACAATGAATTGAGATGTCTGCTGATGAATAAGAGAGGGAAAGAAGCTACTTAAGAGAAACAAACTAGAAACAAGAAGAGGAAATCATATTCTTCTCTGAGAAACCCTCTTGGGGAGAGGGATGAAGGGTGACGTTTGTTGGGAATGTGTCTGATAAGCACCTCTCACAGTGGAAGCTGGCCAGCTCTAAGGCTGTGGGCCTGGAACAGTGGAAATGGCTCTGAGGAGACGAGAAAGGAACATGTTTGCTCTGAAAAGGGAAAGGGGGAAGAAGAGGTAAAGGGAAGAGGGAGAGAGACAAAAGAGATAAATGGTAGCAGCTGTGCAGTGTGCAAAGTTACCTTCCCTCATAATCCCAAATCTTTAGAAAATTTTACAAAAACTCATGAAATGTTTGCTGTGAGTAGATTTTTAGTGAAATCCAGAGACCCTGAGCTGGGTATACAGGGAGACGTGAGCAGGACAGAAAAAGACAGCAGAAATGGGGAACCCACTGTGAATTTGCTGAGATTTTAGGGAAGCTTAGGGTTTCCCCAAGTTATGAAATTTAAGTACTTTGGAAAGCTTCACAAGGTTAAAGGAAATATATGCAAAATTCACAAAATATCATGAAGCTGAAGTTCTTGTGCCAAACGCAGAGGTCTGTGCTCTTGGGAGCATAGAGTGTGACTGTGTCATGGAAGACGCTTGGTTACTCAGTACCAAGCATCCAAGAGGAGACAGCCTGCTAAAGAGGAAAGACCAGCCCAGGAGCTTAGACACCCGGGTTCCCCGGTGTACTTAATTATTATCACCTTCTCTTGATTAGAGCTCTTACTACATGTCATCAGAACCACGAATAACGCGAGGCCATCAGGCCTCCCTTGTGTGTAGGTACCAGTGAAATGGTCACAGGCTGTAGCCCACTTTTTCCCAAGGTGATAGACACCCCCATGAAAATGTGGGCACTTAACCTCCTCTTTTCAAGGTTCCTCCAGTGTCTCAATCAGGAGTCTGAATCAGAGTCACGTAGGGTATTTCCCTGGGTCTCACTGCACCCCCAGATCTGCATATTCCACTTCTCAACAGTTTGCTGCTGTACGACTCTAACTCACCTAAAGGCCACTGCCCCTGCCACCCATTCCAGCGAGGCTTGGGTCACCAACCAAACCAATGACACCACTGCCACTGCCATCTTGTTCAGGATGGCTGTTCATGTCCTCACTACCATATGCGTAGAGAAATGACAGCTCACCTGTATTAGGCTCATGTAAAGAGGGCTTATTACAGGATAGCTCAAGACCCCAAATGTTATTGCTCTCCCAGCTTTGAATATGTTCAACTCTCTCTCCCTGAAAGTATGCATGTGCTACCCTGGGGCTGGTTGGGAGAAGATCATGTAACAGGCCTAGAGCCCCCAACTCCCTTCAGAGCCCCAGTCCTGGTACTAAAACTGGCTCTTCCTCCCACACCCTCTTCCTTTGGGCAGCTCCTTTTCCAGGCTCTCTGCTCTCTGCATTCTCAGTTTGACGTTTATCCTGCCTCGCTCCATATGCCTGCGCATATCTCAATGCCAGTGCCTAACACTGAGTTTTTATCTTAACTCAGTCTTTACAAATAGAGAGGGTGGAAAGGAGGGCCAGAACTCTCCCGTGCCCACTTTGCCGCTTGGGCTCAGGACACTGATGGGCAGCCATCAATGCCCATCTCCTCACCCAGTGGTGAGCCCCTGGAAGACAGGGAGCACGAACTTTTGGGATCGAACACCGCTGACTATTTTCTAAATTGTTCTTGTTCCAGTTCTACCTCTTACTCACTGAATGACCTTGAGTAAATCCCTCCCTCTTTCTGAGTTTCAGTCTCCTTATCTATAAAACGGTGATGCAGTAGAGGTGCCAATAAGACACCTTGAAACTCTGAAAGCTAAATTACAAAAATAAAACACAATGGATTGAGATGGATGGATGCAAAGGCATCTGAAGGACAGACTGCCTTCCAAAGCCAGAGCAGGAAAAGCCAAAAGATTTCAAGGGCAGCCTAATGAACAGTGTCATTATCGTGTCTAAAGGAAGACCAAGTCAAAGAAAGGGGAAGAATCAGCCCTGAGGGAACCTGTCCAGTCCTCCCACAGGTCTATCCCAGGCAGAGATAAGTGAGGATGTGTCCTCACAGTGGAGGCTGATCACATTAAAACTTGGTGACGTCCCTCTAATTCCTCAGCTCCGACTGCATCCCTACCAAATAGACTTCTAATTTCTTTTTTTCTCCTTTTGGCTTGGGGTAAACAAACAAATGCTTTGTAAGCGCTTTGTAAAAATACATCACTATACACAGTTAAGAGCTCATTAATTTAACATGTAAAATGAATCCTGACATCAGGCCTTTTTTTTTTTTAGAAATGAAATTACATTTATCTAGAAATAAAGCCATGACTGGCTAACAAAAAAGAATATTGCCCCACAAACTATTGGAACCTTGGTTGAAACATCAAAAACTCCATAATTTACCTTTTTTTTTTAACACAACTATTTTTTTTAATCAGTCATCAATTTTATACACATCAGTGTATACATGTCAATCCCAATCGCCCAATTCAGCACACCACCATCCCCACCCCACCACGGTTTTCCCCCCTTGGTGACCATACGTTTGTTCTCTACATCTGTGGCTCAACTTGTGCCCTGCAAACCAGTTCATCTGTACCAGTTTTCTAGGTTCCACATACATGCGTTAATATACGATATTTGTTTTTCTCTTTCTGACTTACTTCACTCTGTATGACAGTCTCTAGATCCATACACGTCTCAACAAATGACTCAATTTTGTTCCTTTTTATGGCTGAGTAATATTCCATTGTATATATGTACCACAACTTCTTTATCCATTCGTCTGTCGATGGGCATTTAGGTTGCTTCCATGACCTGGCTATTGTAAATAGTGCAGCAATGAACATTGGGGTGCATGTGTCTTTTTGAATTACAATCAGGCCTTTAAATCATATTCATGGTCCCAAGAAGAAAAACAACCAGCTTGTAAAACTGCGGAAACATTCTCTGTCAGCTTGTATGTAAACCCACAAAAATTGAACAGTAGATATATTTTCTTTTTTGTAGTTTGTTTTTCTGTTTGTCAACTTTTTTCCCCTTTTTTATTAATTTTTATTGGAGTATAGTCGCTTTACAAAGTTGTGTTAGTTTCTGCTGTATATGAAGTATATCAGCTATATGTATACAGTATCCCCTCTTTTTTTGGATTTCCTTCCCATTTAGCTCACCACAGAGCACTGAGTAGAGTTCTCTGTGCTATACAGTGAGTTCTCATTAGTTATCTATTTTATATATAGTAGTGTATATATGTCAATCCCAATCTCCCAATGCACCCACCCTCTCTTTCCCCCTTGGTATCTATATTGTTCTCTACATCTGTTTCTCTATTTCTGCCTTGCAAATAAGTTCATCTGTACCATTTATCTAGATACCACATATAAGTGATATATGATATTTGTTTTTCTCTTTCTGACTTACTTCACTCTCTATGACACTCTCTAGGTCCATCCACATCTCTGCAAATGACACAATTTGATTCCCTTTTATGGCTGAGTAATATTCCATTCTATATATGTACCACATCTTCTTTATCCATTCTTCTGTTGATGGACATTTAGGTTGCTTCCATGTCCTGGCTATTGTAAATAGTGTTGCAATGAATATTGGGGTGCATGTATATTTTTGAATTATGTTTTTCTCTGGGTATATGACCAGGAGTGGGATTGCTGAGTCATATGGTAGTTCTATTTTAAGTTTTTTAAGAAACCTCCATACTGTTGTCCATAGTGGCTCTACCAATTTACATTCCCACAAACAGTGTAGGAGGGTTCTCTTTTCTCCACAGCTTCTCCAGCATTTATTGTTTGTAGATTTTTTGATGATGGTCATTCTGCCCTGTGTGAGGTGATACCTCATTGTAGTTTTGATTTGCATTTCTATAACAATTGGTAATGTAGAGCATCTTTTCATGTGTTTGTCACCCATCTCTATGTCTTCTTTAGAGAATTGTCCATTTCTTGATTGGGTTGTTTGTTTTTTGATATTCAGCTCCATGAGCTGCTTGTATATTTTGGAGATTAATCCCTTGTCAGCTGTTTCATTTGCAAATATTTTCTCCATTCTGAGGGTTTTTTCATCTTGTTTGTGGTTTCCTTTGCTGTGAAAAACCTTTTAAGTTTAATTAGGTCCCACTGGTTTATTTTTGTTTTTATTTTCATTATTCTAAGAGGTGCGTCAAAAAGATCTTGTTGCAATTTATGTCAAAGAGTGTTCTGCCTATGTTTTCCTGTAACCGTTTTGTAGTATCCAGCCTTATATTTAAGTATTTAATACATTTTTATTTTATTTTTGTGTATGGTGTTAAGTAGTGTTCTAATTTCATTCTTTTACATGTACCTGTCCATTTTTCCCAGCACCACTTATTGAAGAGACTGTCTTTTCTCCATTGTATATTCTTGCCTCCTTTGTCATAGATTAGGTAACCATAGGAGCATGAGTTTATCTCTGGGCTTTCTATCCTGTACCACTGATCTATATTTCCGTTTTTGTACCAGTACCATACTGTCTTTTTTTTTATTTTTTAATTTTTTTTAATACAGCAGGTTCTTATTAATTATCTATTTTATACATATTAGTGCATATATATCAATCCTAATCTCCCAATTTGTCCCACCACCACAACCCCCCCTTCCCCCCCTTGGGGTCCATATGTTTGTTCTCTACATCTATGTCTCTATTTCTGCCTTGCAAATTGGTTCATCTGCACCATTTTTCTAGATTACACATATATGCATTAATACATGATATTTGTTTTTCTCTTTCTGACTTACTTCACTCTGTATGACAGTCTCTAGGTCCATCCACGTCTCTACAAATGACCCAATTTCATTCCTTTTTTTGGCTGAATAATATTCCATTGTATATGCATACCACATCTTCTTTATCCATTCATCTGTTGATGGGCATTTAAGTTGCTTCCATGACCTGGCTATTGTAAATAGTGCTGCAATGAAGATTGGGGTGCATGTGCGTTTTTGAATTATGGTTTTCTCTGGGTATATGCCCAGTACTGGGCTTGCTGAGTTATATGGTAATTCTATTTTTAATTTTTTAAGGAACCTCCCTACTGTTCTCCATAGTGGCTGTATCAATTTACATTCCCACCAACAGTACAAGAGGGTTCCCTTTACTCAACATCCTCTCCAGCATTTGTTGTTTGTAGATTTTCTGATGATGCTAATTCTAACTGGTGTGAGGTGATACCTCATTGTAGTTTTGATTTGCATTTCTCTAATAATTAGTGATGTTGAGCAGCTTTTCATGTGCCTCTTGGCCATCTGTATGCCTTCTTTGGAGAAATGTCTATTTTAGTCTTCTCATTTTTGGATTGGGTTGTTTGTTTTCTTTAATATTGAGCTGCATGAGCTGTTTATTTTGGAGATTAATCCTTTGTCCATTCATTTGTAAATATGTTCTTCCATTCTGAAGGTTGTCTTTTCATCTTGTTATAGTTTCCTTTGCTGTGCAAAAGCTTTTAAGTTTCATTAGGTCCTATTTGTTCATTTTTGTTTTTATTTCCATTACTCTAGGAGGTGGGTAAAAAAGATCTTGCTGTGATTTATGTCAAAGAGTGTTCTTCCTATGTTTTCCTCTAAGAGTTTTATGTATAGTGTCCAGTCTTACATTTAGGTCTTTAATCCATTTTGTGTTTACTTCTGTGTATGGTATTAGGGAGTGTTCTAATTTCATTCTTTTACATGTCACTGTCCAGTTTTCCCAGCACCATTTATTGAAGAGACTGTCTTTTCTCCATTGTATATCCTTGTCTCCTTTTTCATAGATTAGTTGAGCATAGGTGCGTGGGTTTATCTTTGGGATTTCTATCCTGTTCCACTGATCTTTGTATGTGTTTTTGTGCCAGTACCATATTGCCTTGATTACTGTAGCTTTGTGTTATAATCTGAAGTCAGGGAGTCTGATTCCTCCAGCTCCGTTTTTTCCCCTCAAGACTGCTTTGGCTATTCGTTGTCTTTTGTGTCTCCATACAAATTTTAAGATATTTTTTTCTAGTTCTGTAAAAAATGCCATTGGTAATTTGATAAGGATTAAATTGAATCTGTAGATTGCTTTGGATAGTATAGTCATTTTCACAATATTGATTCTTCCCATCCAAGAACATGGTATATCTCTACATCTGTTCGTGTCAACTTTGATTTCTTTCATCAGTGTCTTATAATTTTCTGAGTAAAGGTCTTTTACCTCCTTAGGTAAGTTTATTCCTAGGTATTTTATTCTTTTTGTTGCAATGGTGAATGGGATTGTTTCCTTAATTTCTCTTTCTGAACTTTCATTGTTAGTGTATAGGAATGCAAGAGATTTCTGTGCATTAATTGTGTATTGTGACACTTTACCAAATTCTTTCATTAGCTCTAGTAGTTTTCTGGTGACACCTTTAGGATTATCTATGTATAGCATCATGTCATCTGCAAACACTGACACTTTTATTTCTTCTTTTCCAACTTATATTCCTTTTATTTCTTTTTCTTCTCTGATTGTTCTGGCTAGGACTTCCAAAACTATGTTGAATAATAATGGCAAGAGTGGACATCCTTGTCTTGTTCCTGACCTTAGAGGAAAGGCTTTCAGTTTTTCACCATTGTGAATGATGTTTGCTGTAGGTCTGTCGTATATGGCCTTTATTTTGTTGAGGTAGGTTCCCTTCCTGCTCACTTTCTGGAGAGTTTTTTTTTTTTTTTTTATCAGAAATGGGTGTTGAAATTTGTCAAAAGATTTGTCTGTATCTATTAAGATGATCATATGGTTTTTGTTCTTCAATTTGTTAATATGGTGTATCACTCTGATTGATTTGCATATATTTAAGAATCCTTGCATCCCTAGGATAAATCCCACTTGATCATGTTGTATGATCCTTTTAATGTGCTGTTGGATTCTGTTTGCTAGTATTTTGTTGAGGATTTTTGCATCTATATTCATCAGTGATATTGGTTTGTAATTTTCTTTTTGTGTAGTATTTTTGTCTGGTTTTGGTATCAGGGTGATGGTGACCTTGTAGAATGAGTTAAGGAGTGTTCCTTCCTCTGCAATTTTTTGGAAGTGTTTGAGAAGGATGGGTGTTAACTCTTCTCTAAATGTTTGATAGAATGCACCTGTGAAGTCATCTGGCCCTGGACTCTTTTCTGTTGGAAGGTTTTTAATCACAGTTTCAATTTCATTACTTGTGATTTGTCTGTTCATATTTTCTATTTCTTCCTGGTTCAGTATTGGAAGGTTATACCTTTTTAAGAATTTGTCCATTTCTTCCAGGTTGTCCATTTTACTTGGCATAAAATAAATAAAATAAAAATATTGCTTGTTAATAGTCTTTTATAATGCTTTGTATTTCTGTGGTACCTTTTGTAATTTCTCCTTTTTCATTTCTAATTTTATTGATTTGCGTCCTCTCCCTCTTTTTCTTGATGAGCCTGGCTAAAGGTTTTTCAATTTTGCTTATCTTCTCAAAGAACCAGCTTTTAGTTTTCTTGATCTTTGCTATTGTTTTCTTCATTTCTATTTCATTTATTTCAGTTCTAATCTTTATGATTTCTTTCCTTCTACTAACTTTGGGTTTTGTTTGTTCTTCTTTCTCTAGTTCCTTTAGGAGTAAGTTTAGATTGTTTATTTTAGATTTTTCTTCTTTCTTGAGGTAGGATGGTACTGCTGTAAACTTCCCTCTTAGAACTGCTTTTCCTGCATCCCATAGGTTTTGGGTAATCACATTTTCATTGTCATTTGTCTCTAGGTATTTTTTGATTTCCTCTTTCATTTCTTTGGTGATCTCTTGGTTATTTAGTAATGTATTGTTTAGGCACCATGTGTTTTTTCTTTCTCTGTAATTGATTGCTAATCTCATAGCATTGTGGTCTGAAAAGAGGCTTGGTATGATTTCAATTTTCTTAAATTTACCGAGGCTTGCTTTGTGACCCAAGATGTGATCTGTCCTGGAGTATGTCCCGTGTGCACTTGAAAGTGTAATCTGCTGTTTTCAGATGGAATGCCCTATAAATATCAATTCAATCTATCTTGTCTATTGTGTCATTTAAAGCATGTGTTTCCTTATTAATTTTCTGTCTGGATGATCTGTCCATTTGTGTAACTGAGGTGTTAAAATCCCCCATGATTGTTGTGTTACCTTTGATTTCCTCTTTTATTTGCCTTATGTATTGAGGTGCTCCTATGTTGGATGCATAAATATTTAAAATTGTTACATCTTCTTCTTGGATTGATTCCTTGATCATTATGTAGTGTCCTTCCTTGTCTCTTATAACATTCTTTATTTTAAAGTCCATTTTATCTGATATGAGTATTGCTACTCCAGCTTTCTTTTGATTTCCATTTGCATGGAATATCTTTTTCCATCCCCTCACGTACAGTCTGTATGTGTCCCTAGGTCTGAAGTGGGTCTCTTGTAAACAGCATATATATGGGTTTTGTTTTTGTATCCATTCAGTGAGCCTCTGTCTTTTGGTTGGAGCATTTAATCCATTCACATTTAAGGTAATTTTCGATATGTATGTTCCTATTATCATATTCTTAATTGTTTTTGGTTTGTTTTTGTAGGTCCTTTTCTCATTTAGAGAAGTTCCTTTAGCATTTGTTGTAGAGCTGCTTTGGTGGTGCTGAATTCTCTTAGCTTTTGCTTGTCTGTAAAGCTTTTGATTTACATCGAATCTGAATGAGATCCTTGCTGGGTAGAGTAATCTTGGTTGTAGGTTCTTTCCTTTCATCACTTTAAATATATCAGGAAGCTCCCTCTTGCTTGTAGAGTTTCTGCTGAGAATTCAGCTGTTAACCTTAAGGGAGTTTCCTTGTATGTTATTTGTCATTTCTCCCTTGTTGCTTTTAGTAATTTTTCTTTGCCTTTAATTTTTGTCAATTTTATTACTACGTGTCTTGGCCTGTTTCTCCTTGGGTTTATCCTGCCAGGGGCTCTCTGCACTTCCTGGACCTGGGTAGCTATTTCCTTTCCCACGTTAGGGAAGTTTTTGATTTTAATCTCTTCAAATATTTTCTTGGGTCCTTTCTCTCTCTTTTCTCCTTCTGGGACCCCTATAATGCAAATGTTGGTGCATTTAATGTTGTCCCAGAGGTCCCTTAGGCTGTCTTTATTTCTTTTCATTATTTTTTCTTTATTCTGTTCTGTGGCGGTGAATTCCACCATTCTGTCTTCCAGGGCACTTACCTGTTCTTCTGTCTCAGTTATTCTGCTATTGATTCCTTCTACTGTATTTTTCATTTCAGTTATTGTATTGTTCATCTCTGTTTGTTTGTTCTTTAATTCTTCTAGGTGTTTTTTATTTAATTCTTCTGGGCCTTTGTTAAACAAATCTTGCATCTTCTCGATATTCGCCTCCATTATTTTTCCGAGGTCCTGGATCACCTTCACTACCATTATTCTGAATTCTTTTTTTGGAAGGTTTCCTATCTCCACTTCACTTAGTTGTTTTTCTGGGGTTTTATCTTGTTCCTTCATCTGGTACATAGTCCTCTGCCTTTACATTTTGTCTATCTTTCTGTGAATGTGGTTTTCATTCTACAGGCTGCAGGACTGTAGTTCTTCTTGCTTCTACTGTCTGCCCTCTGGTGGATGAGGCTATCTAAAAGGCTGTGCATGTTTCCTGATGGGAGGGACTGGTGGTGGGTAGAGCTGGGTGTTTCTCTGGTGGGAAGAGCTCAGTAAAACTTTAATCCCCTTGTCTGCTGATGGGTGGTGCTGAGTTCCCTCCCTGTTGGTTGCTTGGCCTGAGGCAACCCAGCACTGGAGGCTACAGGCTCTTTGGTGGGTCCAGTGGAGGACTCCGGGAGGGCTCATACCAAGGATTACTTCCCAGAACTTCTGCTGCTAGTTTCCTTGTCCTCTTGGTGAGCCACAGCCAAGCCCTGCCTCTGCAGGAGACCCTCCAACACTAGCAGGTAAGTTTGGTTCAGTCTCCTATGGGGTCACTGCTTCTTCCCTCTGGGTCCTGATATGCACACTCCTTTGTGTGTCCCCTCCAAGAGTGGAGTCTGTTTCCCACAGTCCTGTCGAAGTCCTGCAATCAAATCCACTAGCCTTCAAAGTCTGATTCTCTGGGAATTCCTCCTCCCATTGCCCAGGTTGGGAAGCCTGATGTGGGGCTCAGAACCTTCACTCCAGTGGGTGGACTTCTGTGGTATAATTGTTCAGTTTGTGAGTACCCACTCAGCAGGTATGGTGTTTGATTTTATTGTGATTGCTTCCCTCCTACCATCTCACTGTGGTTTCTCCTTTGTCTTTGGCTGTGGGGTATATTTTTTGGTGAGTCCAGTGTCTTCCTGTTGATGTTTGTTCAGCAGTTAGTTGTAATTCTGGTGCTCTTGCAGAGGGAGTGAACGCACCTCTTTCTACTCCACCATCTTGAACGTATCTCCAGTACCATAAAGTCTTGATTACTGTAGCTTTGTAGTATAGTCTGAGGTTGGGAAGCCTGATTCCTCCAGCTCCGTTTTTCTTTTTCAACATTGCTTTGGCTATTTGGGGTCTTTGTGTTTCCACACAAATTGTAAAATTTTTTGTTCTAATTCTGTGAAAAATGCCATTGGTAATTTGATAGGGATTGCATTGAATCTCTAGATTGCTTTGGGTAGTATAGTTTTTCACAATATTGATTCTTCCCATTCAAGAACATGGTATGTCTCTCCATCTGTTTTTGTCATCTTTGATTTCTTTCATCAGTATCTTATAGTTTTCTGAGTACAGGTCTTTTGCCCCTTAGGTAGGTTTATTCCTAGGTATTTTATTCTTTTTGTTGCAATGGTAAATGGGATTGTTTCCTTAATTTCTCTTTCAAATTTTTCATCATTAGTGTATAGGAATGCAAGAGATTTCTGAGCATGAATTTTGTATCCTTCAACTTTACCAAAGGATCAGTCTTGGAAAGTTATACCTTTCTAAGAATTTGTCCATTTCTTCCAGGTTGTCATTTTTTTTTTTTTTGCATATAGTTGCTTGTAGTGGTCTCTTATGATCTTTTGTGTTTCTGTGGTATCAGTAGTAACTTCTCCTTTTTCATTTCTAATTTTATTGATTTATCTGATCTATCCCTTTTTTTCTTGATAGGTCTGGCTAATGGTTTATCAATTTTGTTTATCTTCTCAAAGAACAAGCTTTTAGTTTCATTGATCTTTGCTACTGTTTTCTTCTTTTCTATTTCATTTATTTCTGCTCTGATCTTTATAATTTGTTTTCTTCTACTAACTTTGGGTTTTGTTTGTGCTTCTTTCTCTAATTGCTTTAGTTTTAAGGTTAGGTTGTTTATTTGAGATTTTTCTTTTTTCTTGAGGTAGGACTGTATTGCTATAAACTTCCCTCTTAGAACTGCTTTTAACATGCCCATAGGTTTTGCATTGTCGTGTTTTCATTGTCATTGGTTTCTAGGTATTTTTTGATTTTCTCTTTGATTTCTTCAGTGATCCATTGGTTATTTAGTAGCATATTGTTTAGCCTCCATGTGTTTGTGTTTTATACAGTTGTTTTTCTTGTAATTGGTTTCTAATTTCATAGCTTTATGGTCAGAAAAGATGCTTGATATGATTTCAATTTTCTTAAATTTACCGAGGAGTGATATGTGACTCAAGATGTGATCTATCCTGGAGAATGTTTCACGTGTGCTTGAGAAGAAAGTGTATTCTGCCACTCTTGGATGAAATGTCTTATAAATATCAATTAAGTCTATCTGATCGAAAGTGGCATTCAAGGCTAATGTTTCCTTATTAATTTTCTCTCTGGATGGTCTGTCCATTGGTGTAAGTGGGGTGTTATAATCCCCCACTATTATTGGGTTACTCTTGATTTCACTTTTTATGGCTGTCAGCATTTGTCTTATATATTGAAGTGCTCCTATGTTGGGTGCATAAATATTCACAATTTTTATATCTTCTTCTTAGATTGATCCCTTGATCATTACGTAGTGTCCTTTCTTGTCTCTTGTAACAGTCTTTATCTTAAAGTGTGTTTTATCTGATATGAATACTGCTACTCCAGCTTTCTTTTGATTTCCACTTGCATGGGATATCTTTCTCCATCCCCTCACTTTCAGTCTGTATGTGCCCCTAGGTCTGAAGTGGGGTCTTGTACACAGCATATATACAGGTCTTGTTTTTGTATCCATTCAGCCAGTCTGTGTCTTTTGGTTATAGCATTTAATCCATTTACATTTAATGTAATTATCAGTATGTATGTTCCTATTACCATTTTCTTAGTTGTTTTGGGTTTGTTTTTGTAGGTGTTTTTCTTCTTTTGTTTTTCCCACCTAGAGTGGCTCCTTTAGCATTTGTTTTGAAACTGATTTTGTGGTACTCAATTTTCTTAGCTTTTGCTGTCTGTAAAGCTTTTGATTTCTCTGTCAAATCTGAATGAGATCCTTGCTTGGTAGAGTAATCTTGGTTGTAGTTTTTTTCCCTTTTATCACTTCAAATATATCCTGCCACTCCCTTCTGGCCTGCAGAGTATCTGCTGAAAACTCGGGTGATAACCTTATGTGGATTCCCTTCTATGTTATTTGTTGCCTTTCCCTTGTTGCTTTTAATATTTTTTCTTTGTATTTAATTTTTGTTAGTTTGATTAATATGTGTCCTGGCTTGTTTCTCCTTGGGTTTATCCTGTACGAGACTTTCTGTCCTTCCTGGACTTGATTTACTATTTCCTTTCCCATGTTTAGGAAGTCTTCAACTATAATCTTCTCAAATATTTTCTCAGGATCTTCTTCTTTCTCTTCTTCTTCTGGGATCCCTATAATGTGAATATTGGTGCATTTAATGTTGTCCCAGAGGTCTCTGAAACAGTCCTCAAATCCTTTCATTCTTTTTTCTTTGTTCTGCTCTGTGACAGTTATTTCCAGCATTCTATCTTCCAGCTCACTTATTCATACTTCTGCTTCCGTTTTTCTGCTATTGTTTCCTTCTAGTGTATTTTTTCATTTCAGTTTTTGGGTTGTTCATCACTGTTTGTTTGTTCTTTAGTTCTTCTAGGTTCTTGTTAAACATTTCTTGTATGTTCTTGATCCGTGCCTCCATTCTGTTTCCAAGATCTTACGTCATCTTTATTATCATTACTCTGAATTCTTTTTCAGGTAGATTGCCTATTTCCTCTTCATTTACTTGGTCTTGTGGGTTTTTACCTTGCTCCTTCATCTGCAACATATTTCTATGTTGTCTCATTTTGTCTAACTTACTGTGCTTGTGGTTTCCTTTCTGTGGGCTGTAGGGTCATAGTTCTTCTTGCTTCTTGTGTCTGCCCCCAGTGGGTAGTCTGGTCCAGTGGCTTGTTTTGGCTTCCTGGTAGAAGGGACTGGGGCCTGTGCTCTGGTGGGTTGAGCTGTCTTTCCCTCTGATGGACAGGGCTGAATCAGTGTGTGTTTTTGGGTGTCTGTGAGCTTAGTAGGACTTTAAGCATCCTGTCTGCTGATGGGTGGGACTGTTTTCCTGTCTTGCTGGTTTTTTGGCCTGAGTCATCCAGCGCTGGATACTGTAGGCAGTTGTGTGGAGCCTGATCTTGGTGTTGAGATGGAGACCTCTGGGAGAGTTCACACCAATTAATATTCCCTGTAGCTAGGAGTTCTCTGGCAGACCAGTGGCCTGGACTTGGCACTACCACCCCAGATGCTCAGACCCAACCCTTACTGGGGAAGCAAGACCCTGCAAGCTGCACAGTGTGGCCAAAAAAAAAAAAAAAGAAGAAGAAGAAGAAAAGAAAACAAATAGACAAACGAAACCCAAGACAAATGATAAAAACAAAACCAAACAAATGAAAACAAAAACAAAAAAAACTAAACAAAGAACCCCAAAATGAAAACAAACAATAAAAACAAAATTAACAAAAACAAAAACAGAAAGGAAACCAAAACAAAAGCAAACATCAAACACAAAAAAATGATCAAAGAAAGAAAAAACATAAGAACAAACAAAACAAAAAGCAAAAGAACCCCAAAAAACAAAAAGCCAAAATAACAAAAAAGTAAAATAAAAATAAAAAAATAAAATATATATTAAAAGTTAATTTATAAAAGAAAAAAATGATTAAAAATAAAACAACAGCAACAGAACCAAATGAAACAAACATCTATCTGTCTGTCTATTTATCTATCTATCTATCTATCTATCTATCTATATTTTTTTCCTGCGGCCTTCACTGTCAGTGTCCTTGCCCCTATGGTGAGCCATAGCTAACCCCCACCTCTCCATGAGGCCCTCCAAAACCTCTAGGTAGGTCTCTGGACCCCCTGTGGGCACTGAGGGGGCAGCTCAGACTCTGACCTGGCCCAACTCCCACATATACTTGCCCCCAAATTCCACAAATGCTAAAGCTAGACCCGTGTCAGTTGTGGGAGCTCTCATTGTCCATTCAGATATTCCACAGATGCAGGGTTTACCAAGCCAATCATGGGGATTTACCCCATGGCTTGTACAGCCACAGGGAGAGATTTCTGTTCCTCTTCCTTAGTTGCACAGCCCCTGGGGCTAAGCTTTGGTTTTAGCCCCACCTCTGCATGTGGGTCAACCTCAGGCATCTGTTCCCAGCCCAGGTGAGAGGGGGCAAAAGCAGTGGCTGATTAAGGCACACTTGCTCACTCAGACCTGGGAGAGATAAGGCAGCCACAACTGGGATGCACTCGTTCACTCCATTGGGATCTCCCTTTAGTGCCTGTGGCAGCAGAGGAAGAGAGGAAGTTGCAACAGACTGGGGCACACTCACTCTGGTGGGAGTCTCTCCCAGTGCCCGCAGAGGCAGGGGCTGGCGTGTGGGGAAAGAGTCTGTGATGGCAGCCCCGCCCCTTGTGCACCATTCAACAATGGTGACTCATTTCCAAGGCAGACCCCACTTCCTTCAGGAACATTCCCAGCCACAGAGTCCCTCACTCCCATCACGTCAGGCCATCTCCATGCAGCTAACAGCGGTCCTGTCCCCAAGTCCATTCTCCTAACCCCAGGCTTAACACTCAGCCGTCACCTGCATTGGCAGATTCCCATCAGGCTGGGGTGCCCAGGGCTGATTCCTGAGAAGGCTTTGGCAGGGGTGGTGCTCAGGACCCCAGAGCCTGTGAGGAGGAGGAGGCCTTGGCTTGAGGGGGGGTCGAGCCTGCTCAGATGGGTTTCCCCCCCAGTGCCCATGGAGGCAGGGGCCAGCTGGTGGCGAAGGGGATTGCAATGGCGGCCCTACCCGCTGTGTGCCACTCAACAATGGCGCCTTGCTTCTATGGTGGCCTGGGCTTTTCTGCAAACTTTCCCAGTTGTGGAGCGCCTTACTCCCATCCCTTCAGGCTGTCTTTTCACAGCAAATAGCTGATCCCCTCCCAGTGTCCACTCTCCAAACCCCACTTTCCAGCACCCAGCTCCCCTCCTCACCAGGAGACATGCAACTCAGGCTGGGGTGAGCAGAGCTGTGGCACAGACAATATGCCTAAGTCTTACACTGTCCTGCTTTCCAGAGACCTGTTGCTACATTCCCCTCTGATCCCCTGAAGTTTCTTTTCTGTCCCAGCTGATTTCCCCACCATGAAGGGGTTTCTCTGAGTGCAGGAACCTCTCTTCACCTTCACCTCTCCACCAGGGGTGCTGGTCCCTTCCCATTTCCTATTTTCTTTTTTTCCTTTCTTTCATCCTGCCCAGTTGTGTGGGAATTTTTTTTGTCCTTTTAGGTGTCTGAGGTCTTCTGCTAGTGTTCAGCAGGTGTTCTGTGAGAATTGTTCCATTTGTAGATGTATTCTTGATGTACTTGTGAGGAGAGGTGAATTCCATATCCTCCTACTCCTCCATCTTGACTCCTCCCTGAGATATTTTCAATGAAAGACAAATGATTCCATGTTTTGGATCCCAATATCTGTGATGTTGTTGTTTTAAAGATTCCTCTAGTTCCTACTTAGTCCTAAATATATGCTACATTCCAAGATGTCCTAGGGCAGTGGTACTTAACTTTTGGGAAACTATCTTAGTTAAAGCACTGCCAGCTGCTATAACAAATAAATGTCAAAATGTCAGTGGCTTAACACAATAGCTAATGTAGGTGTTGTTAATTAGCAAGTGACTTTCGTCCATCTACCATTCTCTAAGGCTTCAGAGGTTTCTACATTCAATCAGCCAAATGAGAAAGATACAGTGTATGGGGCACCCTTGCTCTTTAAAAACCCATCTGAATGTGACAAGCCTCACTTCTGCTCATGTGGTACTACCAAGAACCATTCCCATGGTTGCATGTGTGTGTGTCCCTGGCTAACAATTCTCCCCAACAGCAGCAACTTCACACTGTGGATGGAAGCACAGATTTTGATGGACAGCTACCCAACACTACCAGAGGTCATAATGCTCCCTGAAAAGTGGAAGAAAACCGAACACCTTCTCACCAGAAAAAAGAGGATCTTTGACAGGTCTATTCATTTATTCATCAACATCTCACCGATTAAACCTTCCACTGAAGATTTTTGGACAGAGCACGCACATACATTTATATTCATTTCATAACCCCCTCTTCCTCTCTCCCTCCCTCTCCTTTTCCCCCCACCAAAGATAGAAAATACATTTAAAAGATAGAAAGAGAAGTGGGGAGGACATTAACAACCAAGATATTTCCACATATATTTCTCGAACACTAAGTAGATAGAGGAGTGTTTTTGGATGAAGGAGAAAAGAGAAGTGGTCCCAAGAGCAGCATGAACAGCTCTGTAGATGAGAAGGCATCACCTTTAAACAAGAACAGAACATTTCTTAAAAGGAAAAATCCATGAAAAAGGGTGAGCTCTTAGAAATTAAATACAATTGCTGAAATTAAAAATACAAAAGAAAGTTTTGAAGATAGGGTAGAGTAGAGAGGCAACAAGATGGAAAACAAAGGCATGATTTTATTTAGCACTAGCACTGTCAGCTCCTAGATACTTCCCACAGCAAGTGTACCAGTGACAGAGTGAATAAGAGCAGGACACACTTCTTATATCTTTGTCCTTGTTGCTACCATCCAAGTCAAGGAGGTGTTGAAGATGTACTAAAGTGCTGAAGTCACTAAAAGAAATCACAACATTCAGAAAATGTGGAGAAGGGAAAAATTTAAACTGTGCTTTAAATATGGGTTTTCAAGCTGAGGCTCAGGGTTTAGAGCAGTGGTCTCGTAAATATAGCTTTTTATTTGTCCAAAGAAAAGTATTCAAGAAATTAAAATTTTGTGGAGGGAGGGTGATCCCTGGTTCCTAATCTCACTCTCTGTCCCCTAGGGCTCTGAGAAAATATTTACATGTTCTAATCTCATCAGGATAATTAGCTACCAGTTTTGGAAAGCCCCACCTTTTATCTATCCTGGGATTTTCTCTTCTTCTCCCAAGCAGAACATTTCCCCAAGTGTGAGTTGTTTATCTAGAATAATACAGTTGGAAGACTCTGGTTGTGAGTCCCACTACAGCCTCCAGATTGCATACATGGGTGCCCCAAATCAGAGGGCCTTTGAAGTAATGTGAGGTTTAAATACACTCTATCTTCCAATTATCCAGCAGGTAAAATTTGAAACACACATATACACACACACAAACATGCAAACACACACAATGTTTACAAATACACATACATCCAAATGGCAAATGTTGCACCCAAAGGGCAAACTTAAAATCCCAGAGACAACAGAGTCTCAGAGACAGCAAAGTCAAGTGACTATTGGGTCCAGACAGTTAAAGTTTCTGTGTGTAATGGGCAGAATGAAAACTGGCAAACTATGGAGTTCATGCACTCATCTATCCATGTAAAACAGCAGCTGCTATCCCATGCCACCACACTGCTGCTACACATAACTTGGACCCAGGTTTGTCAGCTCATATGAATTTCTGGGAAGAGCTAGAAATCTAGATTTTTCTGTGAAATCTTCAAATATTTGTTTGCTAAATTCAAACAAAACACTTTGTGGGCTGAATTTGGATATCTGTTTACCATTTCTGGTTTAAATTCATTTTTAAAAAAAAGATGATTTCCCCACATTTTATAAAACCTTCTCTTTCACAAACAATGGAGTGGGTTTCTTGAAAAATGCAGAGTAGTATTAGCTGCTTTCTTCAACCATTGCCCCTTTCATGTGGCACATAGAAAGCCTTGATTAAATCATTGGGGTTTGGTACATACATATTTTCTTTCAGGGGTTTATCCTTTGAAATAAAATAGAAAATACAATCCTGACCTACATTAGTCTATGCTCTTATAAAGCAGAGGTACACACCAGATGCAACTTCAATGCAGCACAAAATGCAATATGGTTCATTCTGTCCTGCAGATGCTGCAGGAGTTTGAAGAAGAGAGGTCAGTTCGAACCAGAGACCTCTGTGCTTCCTGGAGGAGGTGGGGCTGGAACTTCATGTCAGACTATGAAATGCGGTCTGGCATCCAAGACAAGCTGCTGCCCTGGAGGTACAATGGAGTGAGGTGTGAGACAGCAAAGGACTTGGAAGTCTCTGCTGTGAAATGTTGACTATGATGTTCCTTCATTTATCTTTGGGTCTATAAAAGGAATAAAGTGGGAAAACAGTTGGACAGGAGCCTCCAAAGCAGCCAAGGACATGGACAAACTGGGGGAGAAAAATAGAGTTTAAATGCAAGATGTTCAGCAGAGAAAGGAGATTCTGTAAGCAAATGTCCATTACGTGTAATTTGAAAAAAGTTTATAAGCGTGCATGTCACACTGTGGTAGTTCTAATTGATCTCCAACATTCTGTTCACAATCCATGGGCTTGAGCCACTTCACCTGTGATGGAAGAGTGTAGTTTGAATATAGTGGATGCTGTTCAAATTAAAATATTCCATCTCCAACACATGAAAAAGATGAGCTGCCCATTTTCATAACATAATTTAGACTTAATAACCAAAGATAAATGAAGATATGGTTCAGCTCTTCTCTAAGCCCAGACTTCAGTTCTTACTCCCTGAAATCCATCTTTCTTGCAGTCACTGGCATTTTGTTTTTAAGCCACAGATCTAATCATGTACTGCCTTATTTAGCATCTTTCAAAGCAGACTGAAGCTTTGGTGATCACAAGGTAGGACCATATCTGAAATCAGAAGCAGGTGTGTTTAAGAAAGAGGTGGTAGCTGCTCTGACATTTCATACACCTTACCACTCCAGATTTTCATATGCTTTCTTCATCCAACCTAAAAAGGTGATACCCATATTACAGGTGAAAGTAACTGCTCTAGTTAGCCATTATTACTGACAAGAGTGTGTAACAACCTTCCGGCATTTTAAGCTTAAGAAGGAGAAAAAGGTTTTAGAAAACAGTTAAGTCCTAATTCTGAAGCCTGACACATAATGTCCTGCTCTCATATTTCCCATACAGTGGGATAAATGATGAGGTTAAGAGGCTAATACCCAGCATCAAATCACATTGAATAACAGCAAAAATATTTTAAGCTTTTAAGGTTTAGTTGGCCCTTTTGCCTTACACAAGGATAAGTTTCAGTTTGGGAAAGCTTGTCTTTAGCAGTATTTTAGTCAACATAGGCTAACTGCTGTAACGAACCATCCCAAATCTCAGGGGCTTTACACAATACAAAGCTACTGTCCACTGAGTGGGGACGTGTACTGGGCAACCTTCCACACAATGACTCCAGCACCCAAGGTCCTTCTATCCTGTGGCTCTGCTGTCTGCTATAGTCTCAGAGATTTTTTGCTGGCTCCTCTTTATTCAAAGAGGGTGTGAAGGGTTGCATGGAATGTTTTATGTACCAGGATTTGAGGATGTACTCATCGCTCTGCCCCATTCCACTGGTTAGAACTCAATCACACAACCACAGCCCATTGCAGGGGAGGTTGGGAAATGAGGTCAAGTTACATGCCCAGAAAGAAGGTTTCTAGTAATCTCAGAAAGTTGCTTGTTTAAAAGGCAGGCTATCAGACCTCAGGCACAGAGCCTTCCCGAGCAACGGTTATTTTAGCCCGAATTTAATAACACTGGTTTATGTCCATTCTACTTATTTTATGTTATCTTATATTTTTCGCATGTGAAATCAGTTTTCTTTCTGTGACAGTACTATAAAATTTCCTTTTAAAATGAATTTAAGTTTAAAACATGTATCTATTTAAGGAAAAAGTATTAAATAAATAAAAATACAAGTGGATGATGGAAATGGCAAAATCTGTTAAAGGAACGCATTGATAAACACTGCACCGCTTGATCTACCTTTGAATTACTTTTCCACCCTCATTTTCTAGGACTCGGCTTCTGCTGCCAGCTTTTTAAACTGAGTACAGTAACTCTCAAACCACCCCTCCATTGAACACTGGCTTGCCGTGTTCTCAGAGGCAAAACATTAAGTTAATAAACCAAATGTTCTCAGTTTTAAATTTTCCCCCCATAGATTAAAAAAGAAGCAACTTTGGCACTTGACTACTGGATCTAGAGTGAGACTTAGACAATATCATATATTTATTTCTTTGAAATTAAATTTTAATATATCACAAGTTCATGGTATCCTACAAAAAATACTGAGACATCCAGGTGAGCTGTATTCCAAGCAAGTTAGAGAATTATGCCGGTGCAGCATTTGCTCTGACTTCACCTACAATTTTCCCTGCTCCCAGGTCCCAAACCTCATCCATCTCCAGTCTTGCCTCCTGAAAGTCGCTCACATATCTCCCTCCCCTCCTCCCCCCGTTGCTATCACTGACTACCTGGGCACTGGCTTGTTTTCCTCACTCTTCTCCCCACCCCTACTCTTCCCAGACCCATTCTCCACCCCTGCAGCCTATGTGGCCTTCCTAAAATCCAAATCTCATCATGTTATTTCCTGCTTGAAACACTTAAATATTGCTCTATTTGTCCATGAGATAAACATCAGGCTCCTAAACTTAATCCGTACAACCCATGGAGCTTTGCCCCTGCTGACATATGTGCCTCAGCTCTCCCAGCTCTCCCCGCTTCTCACAGCTCCCCACAGCCCAGCCTCCCCCTTCAAGAGTCACGGCCCAATATTCCCTCTCTATCTGCGACATCATTCCCTTCCTTCCCTGCCGCCAAAGAGGCTGCCTGATAGGTGGAGTTAGAGCCCCTCTTATGAGCTCCCATAGCACCCTGTGCACACCATTTTCATGTATTAGACATTGTAATGCAGGCTTATTTTGAGCTCCCAGAAGACACTGATTATGTTTTATTCATCTTTATGTCCCCAGGGCTAAATTGAATGGATTATAATAGATACTCAACTATATTCAAGAAGCTTGTTTTGTCTATCCAGAAACTCTCCTAACTCTCCTGACATCTCTTGTTTTGGAGAATCACTCCTTCTCTTTTCTTGTAGGTTGTCCAGTTTGTTGGTGTATACTCTTATGATTTTTTGTGTGTCTGAGGTATTGGTTGTTATTTCTCCTCTTTCACTTTTTATTTTGTTCATTTGGGTCCTCTCTCTTTTCTTCTTGATGAGCCTGGATAAAGATTTATCAATTTTGTTTACATTTTCAAAGAAGCAGCTCTTGGTTTTATTGATCTTTTGTATTGCTTTTTTGGTCTCTATTTCCTCACTTATCTTTATTATTTCCTGCCTTCTGCTGATTTTGGACTTTGTCTGTTCTTTTTTTCCCCCCTAATTCCTTTAGATGGAAAGCTAGGTTGTTATTTGAGATTTTTCTTGTTTCTTGAGATGGGCCTGTATTACTATAAACTTCCCTCTTAAGAGAATTGCTCCTTACCCTCTCCAACCAAGGGGGTCTTCAGAGCCTCCCATACATGGTTCCTTGCTGCACCCCATCTCTGGCCAATACAAGCCAAGCTAATTATTGGTCTTCCACTGGGGACTTGTCAAACTGGAATTCAAGAAAAAAGGCTGTGGTAGCAAAGCTGAGAAGTGTGAGGATGCCAAGAACAAGGCAAGGTGGACAGGAAGAAATGCCACACACAGATCCAAGCTGAGAGGTGCCAAGGGGATATGGTCAGCACTTGATCCTGGGGTCCAACTGTCTCTAAGGCCTGATACACATCTGCACTTTCCCTGGTTATTGAGTCATCTCATAAATTCCCCTTTTCTCAAGCTAGTTTGTGTTGATTTCTATCCCAGTAATTAATTAAAAGTCCTAATTTTAGAAGCCTTCCCTAGACTTTGAGCTCCTTTAGGGCAGGATGAACTTTGATGATCAACACAGTGCCTGACCATCAAAGGTACTTGTAGCAGTGAGAAAAGGCCTGAGTCTGCCCAGGTGTTTGTCTCTAGCTATTTCATGACAAGAAACACCCTGTACACCCTTCTACATCTGTGACAAGCAGACATACCATATAACCACACATATGAAAGCCAGGGACAAAGAGGTTGGCAGCTCTCTTTAATTTTATGTATAAATATAAAGTGTCCAGGAGAAGAGATGGTTTGACCAGTAATCTAACCAAATCTAAGCTACTATAAAGTGGAAGAACAATTCATTGCATTAAAATAAAAACCTGCTATGTTCAACTTTTGAATATTTAAAAATTTCCCACAAACTTACCTCCCCAATGAGACATGAAGTTTCTTGAGACATAAACTATCTTTATTTTAGTGTGTTTCATAGAATCCAGCTCAAGGCTAGGCATAGAGTTGGTGATTTATAAATAGAATCAGATAGAAGGAGTGAGCGAAAAAGTAAGTGAATGCAATGTCTCAAGCTATATTGTCCAAGAATTTTTTTTTTAAACCTTCTTAGCTATAATGCAGATGTTTGCACCTCCCAGATCAAGTTGACCTGGGTAAACTTTCCCCAAACCTGATCCCATGGTCTGTGACAGCCCAGAGATGTGTGAGGTGCTGCCACTCTTTCCTGTGCATTTCTCAGTTTTCTGTATCCATGTGTGCTGCCTCTGATTTGCCCCATATCGATTTGAGTTTCAAGCTCCAGGCTTTCCGCTGGTTTCCATGAGGAACAGCACCACTCCCAAAATTTCAAGTTTTTTGTACTCTACCAAGATTTATGGGGAAATTTCACAACACAGAGCATATCACTTTGACCCTCTCACTGCCTCTCTCTTTCTCTTTCTTTTTCTGTCTCTGCTCCCTCTCCAGAATAACAAATTTTTCCCCTTGAGTCATGCAAAACACTTCTGCCCACACATCTAGGCCATTTAGAGTTCCATCTCCTCTCTACTCTTAGAAGCGTATCAACATATGCCTTTCCAACAAATCCAGCAACCTCCCCAGGAAGAATAATGGTGAGTGATACTTTCTTCATTACATCATATATTTGAATAATAATTCTAAAATTCCAACAGGAATTGAGAGTTTCCAAGAAAATCTCCCAGCCTTTTCACAGCCTGAACAAAAACACTCATGACTGAAAGAACAACAGAACTCAAAGCAGTAACTAAAAATATTTTTGGACTTTAATTGCAATTAAAGCAAAACTTTGAGAGATGAAGAGTTACCTAACACAAATTTATCTGGGTGGAAATAAACCTTTCTTAAACAAAGAAGCTCTTAAGTATGCTGCTTCCGAATGCTCAATCAGGGAGGAGCTCATCCCCCAAAGAGGTATAGTGATAGATGCTTCCAGTCAGTATGTGCAGTACAATCAGTTAAATAACAACAGACACAAGAACAGCCTGGCATGCCATGCTCAGATTGGGGCTGCCATAGGTCTGCGGGTAATCCAAACAGGCCTGCACTGATGAGGCTGTCCTGAACCCAGTGATGGCAAAGGCAATCATACTGAGTTTTACTCAGAATAAACAAATCAGATTTCCCCCAGGAGTAGCCAAGAAAGTATGTGTGGCCAGTTTGGAAATAATGTGTTGTTATCTTCCCAGCATCCATGGGTATCTACATTCTTTTGGTGTTAAAAGCCAGTGTTTTTGGAAAATAATTATCCAGTGTCTCTGGCTCTGATCCCACTTTTTTTTGTTTTTTTTCCAAAAAGAAGACTATCATTGAGTTTTAAACTTCTCAGTCTTTTCTCTTAGAGTTAATTGGCCTATAGACCCCTGCTAGGGAGCTCAGGTGAGTAGAAGCTGAGGCTTTCCAATGGGACAAGGCAGGAGCCGTGTGGATTTGAGGACCAATTTGCAAGCCACCCACAGAACAGCAGGTAAACTGCTGTCTTCACCTGAGAATTAGTGCTTACCTCAGCCTTGAGATGAAGCTGTCATTATGCACAGAATGAAACCAATTAAAATTCTCATTCTGAGATTCCACAATCTTCCTCAGCAGGGGAAGTGTTCTGCAGGTGCAACATTTGATGCGGAGATACCACCAACCTCTTCTCTCCCCAGGTGTCAAGGGAATGCTTTGTGCAGCAAGATCCAGATAGTGATGAGACACCCACCCACGCAAAAAAATCACTCAAGTGTTTCAACAAGAATCTTTATCTACTGAGTACCAAAGATGGCAGGGGGCTCTAGGAAATCATAGAAAATAAAATGTGTGTGTGTGTGTGTGTGTGTGTGTGTGTGTGTGTGTGTGTGTGTGTAAATGTATACACATACACACATGCAAGTTTTGTGTGCCAGGCACTTTAATGTACTCTGTGTAAATTCCATCCATGGAGCTTATAGTTTATCAAGCATATGCATAGAACTGTGAGTTAAAACGATGCACAATATCTACCTAAAGAAAGTTCCAAACAAGGCTCTGGGATTCAGAAGATAAAGAGAAACACTTGGCTGGGTAAATAAGGGAAAGCTTTATGGAGGACATGAAGCTGAATCTGGTTTCTCTACCCTGACACCAAATTAAATCTCAGAGACAGAATTTTGGGTGAAGTAGAAAAGAATAGCTTTATTGCTTTGCCAGGTAAAGGGGGCCACAGTGGGCAGATGGTCCTAAAACTGTGTGTTCCCATCTGGAGAGGGTAGTGAGGAGTTCTACAGTAATGGTTCAAAGAGGGTGTGATCAGCTTTTTCAATCGTTCTTCTGATTGGTTGGTGGTGAGGTAAGTGGGAGTCAGCATCATCAACCTTCTGGTTTCAGCCGGTCTGGGGTCTGAGTACATGTGGGCACCTGGTGGGGGTTTCATTATCTGCAAAACAGCTCAAATATAGTTATGCATATCCCTTGAGGGGGAACGAGGACCCTGCCCCAAGGCTGCACTACTGTTTCTTGACTGTTTCTCCCTTGTCTTTGCATCCCTTCCCTTCCCTGATTAGCAACGGTTTGAACCTGCCTGTTGGAACTCAGGGAAGGTCACGGAAGCTGAATGAAGCCTATTTCCTGTAATCAAAGAAATGGGGGACACAGAAAGGCTTTTGCACCCAGGAACCCCACAGAGTCCTGCTCAATTTCAGAGGTAGCATCAAGACATATTTTAGATGTCTTACCTGTCTTGTTGTGTGTTTCTTGAAAGAATCCCAACAGATCCTGAAGCTGGTTGCAGACCCTAGTTGTGTCTGATAAATTGGTTGGCTGGTGGTTCCTCCAGCTATTTACTTACATGAGTTGATATCATAGAATGAAGACGGTCTGGAGCAAGACATTCCATATTCAGATTCCTGGGGTAGTGCAGGCAGAGACAGAGAGAGGAAGGGAACAACACCGCCCAAAGGGACAACACCTATAGGGAGAGGCTTCACAGGGAGAAGATGAGAGAATCATTTTTTTGTTTGTTTGTTCGTTTTTGTTTTGTTTTGTTTAAGAAAAGTTTTACTAATATGTTAATATTTCAGCAAAGTTATTGCAACAGGTTTAAAAGGCAGACAGACACACTAATATAGGCTATAAAGTAACAAGTTTCATACAATTAAAATATTACATAGACCTATGGGATTTACTGAATAACTAACAGACCCGTAAAAGAAATTAAATCTGAAAGGTTAAATCCAGTATTAGCACCTACAATCTCTCTGAAAGTAAAACTTTTAACCGTTTCATTCTCTCCTAGTATATGTCCTTTCTCCCAAATACAGTGCTCTCAAACCCCAAAGATGAAGGGCACAGGAAGTCCCAATACTAAGAACACACAGCCAAAAAGAAGAACTAGAAATAGTGACCCAGACTTGAGAGTTTTAATTGGAAATCACTTAACTTACTGAACTTGAACCAATCATAGTATTTCTGTGCACTGAATACTGTATATGAGGAAAGTCTAGGAATCATAAGGTTTGCCAGTAGGGATAGTTAAAAATTAGCAATATATAGTATTATTCCTATCAAATGTTTTTCTCTTAAGTTATAACAAAACCATAATTAAAATATTTATTAACACTTGCTCATTCAGGGACACAGCAGAGACATTTGTGTTTGATGGTTTAGCATCCACTTTATTGTGCTTACTTACGTTTATAAGGAAAAAGCAACACATACCACATCTTCCCAATATTCAAGGCAATGCAGTATTAACAGAATTCTCAAAAAAAAAAAAAACCCAAAAAACAAAAACCTGGAAATTGCATTAAATACTGCTTTAATCAGGAATTGCTACAATAAAACAAGTAACATACATTATTTTTCCAATGAGCTTCAGTTTGAGAAACTGAACAGCAGAACTTGATCTTTAAGCTCTGAGTCATGGCAAAACTGGTAATTCTCTGAAATCTGGGAGATGCATTAGCAAAACCAGACACAGCCCACCCTTCACCAAAGTCCTGGAGAAAAGCGTTTTATGAATTTGGGGGAGTACGACTGAGCACTGGCTAGTTTACAGCTTGCTGAAGCCCAAGGAATGACGAGAACCACCGGCCCTGGTGGCAGGTGAGAAATAACCTGCGTTGGGCTCACCAACTGCATATTTTATTAATGGCTTTGAATAAGGAAAGTGAAGTGCTTCATTGCGTTTTCTCAAAAACTAATCAAAAGATTACAGAGTCCTACACAATTTGGAGACACAAAGTGGATGCTGAGCGACTAGAGGTCACTCCAGGTGTGGAATTTTACAAAGTCAGTCCTTGGAGCGAATGGAACCGTGGCTCTGCAGCAGATACGAAGGAATGATGCCCTGGAGAGGAGGTGGGGGACACTCTGCGGTCGGTGGACAGATGAGGGTCCCAGCTGGAGGTGGGCCTTTAATCCTATGGTTTATCTTCCACTGCTCATGCCTCTGTCTTCATAAATAGTAATTTCAATAACTCGGAGTCCTCTCTCGATGGGATCTGTCAGGAGGAGGCCTTGGGGAGCATAGATCTTCTCATTCTGCTCTTGAATGTATTTGGAGACTTTCTTCAGAACCTTCTCGTAGTGAGTTTCCATGCACAAGAAGATGGTGTACGCTGTCAGACAAGCCAGGCAGCCTTCAAGATAGGACTGGCCCCCGAGCTTCTCTGCTTCAGCACAAAGGTTATTTAGAGTTCGAACTGTTTCTTCAAATTGTTGCCTATCAATCCGGTTCTCCAGCTCCGCGGGGAACTTGGTCTGGAACTGGCAGCGGGCGCCACTGCTGTAGTCTCGCTGAATGAAAACCTTCCCGGACACTGGCGCCTGCTGCAGCCTCATGGCGAAGACAGGACGGGCCGCGCTTCCGGGCCAGGCACCGCGCCCCCCAGAGCCCGGTTCGGCCCGGGAAACACGAACCCGCCTCCGCTGCCCTCCAGCGGCTGTCGCACCGCCTACCGAGAATCCTTTTTTAAGAGGGATTTTGTGAGGTTTCAGGCACAGGCATCCATGCCTTGGCACCCAGGAGGCAAAGCACACAAAACAGCCTCCTTCTCCTCCTTTCTATGGAAGCTGGTACCTCAGAGGAACAGGTGCAGGGCAGGGGAATAGTGTCTTCACAGAGTCCACAAGCAGGGAGCACAGCACACAGCTGGTGAGGAGGTGGGGACAGAACACAAATTGATGGGTCCTGAAATGTGGCTGGTCACCAAGGGCTCTGTCACTGTGAGTGGCACAGATGAGAATGGAGCTGAGGAGAGGCTGTGTGGCTTAGCTTTTGCCGGGACCTGCCAGGTTCTGCACACGTAGCCATCTTGATGACTCAAACAGCAAGCCTTACCCTTGTAGAGCACAAAAAGATGTGTAGACTGGCATGCAGGCACACTTCCATGCCCCTTCCCAGAAAATCAGATACTCAGGGTTGAGGGAGAGTTAGACCCACCTTCTCTAAAAACGTTTATGTCTACAGTAATGTTTAGAAAGTTAGGAACCAAGGCAAGCACCAGAAATAAAACAATCAGATTCATAACTGGATTATATGAAGTCAACAAAACCCAAACTTAGTTGGAAATAGATTTCTACACTTATTTTTTTTCCAAACTTGAATTCTCATAAATTTCTATTTTAAAATACCACAGTTCTTTACATGGTCACCAAATTTGTCCATCCCAGTCTAGTTTGGGGCCAGTCTCATCATCATCAGTTCCAACAGGTACACCTGAACTAAAAGTATGTCACTCACTATGTTGGCCAGAGGAAGATCAGCCAGGCCATAGACCACCTGTCAGGGCCAGGCTGACAAGTCAGAGGAGATGTTCCTGATTTTTCCTGCTCGTTGATTAAGGACACAGGACAGGCAGAAGTCCCTGCATCACCATCACCATCATTCAGAAAGATGGCAGTTTCCATGGAGATCACCTCCAGAGAACTTTGGCCACAGGCTTTGCAACTCTTTACAGAACTTCCTTTGCTTAGTGTATTTTCTCTTCAGTTTTGTTCTCCACTTCTGCCATTTCTGAAAATGTCAGGTACTTTCCTGCAAGAGACATTCAAGTCTTTTAAATATCTGCCTGATTTTCAGGCACTAGAAGAGAGGCTGAGAGAACTGACCTGATGAGCTAACCAGCTCCCAGCTCTCCAAGATGTCACCACATCGGCATCCTTGGAAGTAATGCTGACAAAGGTCAGCAGGGAGAAGCTAATGCCCACCTGTGCCATGGCAGCTTCCCCAAAGAAAGCAGGATCCTCTGGCTCTGCCACACTCCTACAATATTCCTGAGAGAAGGAGCAAACAATAGAAACATCTTCTGCTCCTTTTTTGAGTTTCTCTTCCCTTCTCACTGCCGCCTGAAACCATACAAACACTACAGTGAATAAATAAAGCATAATGTGGGTCATCAGCCAGAGGAGTCAGCTTTATCTCATCAGGCAAGTCTCTAGACACCGAGACCTCCTCCTGGGGAGAGGCAGCAGGGTGAGAGGGACGCTTCAGCATGTGTCAAGATGTAGTATCCGGGGCATGGGAAAGGGAAAGCGCAGAAAATGAATGCCCAAGAAGCCTGTATCACATACCCTTTTCAGAGCTCACTTGCTGTCACTTGGTTTGCCCCTTTTACAGAAAGGGAGATCAGGAGGAAGAATAGGAGAGTTTAAAGCGGCAAGAAGGTTAAGGAAAATGGCTTGGCTGAAAATAACAAGCTTTCGCTTTGATTTAAATTTTCCTTATTTTCACAGCCTATTATCTGTTTTCATCCCCCAAGATGATTTTGACATCTTTAGTTGTCACTCCTCTTCCTGACCCTGTCCCCATTTCAGCTCTAGGATGTCTTAAACAATATCTCTTCAAACCCTAATATCTATACCCCTTCCTTCCCCTAATCTATCTTCCCATCAGATACACACTCTGGAATGCTCCTCTCTGAACAGCTACAAGTCTCAATTCTTCCTAGAGGGCAATAAACTCTTTGGTCTCCCCAGCACCATCTGTACCAAGTGGCCTCAGTTATGGGAATACAGAAACCTACTTCTTTTAGGAAAACTATTCCTTTCCTAGAGTTATGTAATCAGAATGGCAGCTGTCATCTTTTGGGCAGGGGAGTGGGTTCACATAAAAACATTCACATAGAAAAGTTAGTTCACATAAGAAGATTCAAAAAGGAGACAAGGGGAATTAGACATTTTTTTAAAAAATACATAAATAAAAAAGGAAATTCATTTACAGAGAATTGTGATCCAAAAGAATATGACCTTTTTTACATGAGCAAAAAGACCCGAATTTTCTGAAAGTTATCATCCCACAATTTCATGACCCTTTGAAACATGCACAATATGACAAAAACGATGGGAACTCTTCTTCAGTGTGAGACTGGCAAAATATATACAATGAAAGAATCTAAAGAGGTTGAGAAAGCCAAACTGTGTTCCAGATTTCCAAGAATTTCTAATTCAAGGCACTTTATTACTTGAAATGAGTGGTTTAAACTGACTACAAACTACATAGAAAGTGAATTTTGTAAAAAGAACAGGTTTAGCAAGCAAGGAACACACACTCTGATCCTTGACTGGTAAAAGAGGACACAAAAGAAGGCTGCTTCAAAGGAAGACATCTGCCAGTAGATTCAGGATGAGGACCAAGGGAAGCACTCAAGAATTTTTCTGTGTCTGAGAAAAGCACCTTCAATAACCTTCATTTACTTTTTGAAAAAAAAAATTCTAAGCTTATCCTAAGCTAAGCTAAATATTGTACACCCCAACAGTAATAATGATTGGTCTGGGGATGGACCTATGGCAGAAGGCAGGCCGATCAGAAGGATTTCATAGGGATTTCTAATTGAAGTTGATGGAAGAAGGTTGTTATCCTTTCTGAGCATGGACTGTAAAATAAACAGACCAACCAGATGAGAACAAGCAAGGGCTATTTATTCAGACTTGCTATAGCAAAGGAGTCAGCCACTATCATTTGTGTTTTGGCAGAGACTCAAAAGCAGGAAGAGGAATGGGAAAGTTTTATAGTGAAAAAAGGGGAAGGCTTTGGGTTGCCCTGATTGGAGGCTATTAACATAGGGAAGCTGTAGGAAGGCTTACCAAAAGTAAGCCATTCAATATGATTGGTTAAGGGTGCATATGCATATTTGGCTTTATTTGGTTCATCCTAAACTGGAAATGAGGACAAAAATTAGGGAAGCTGTCAGTTATTAATCAAATCCTGGCCATGTTAGCTTCCTGGATTGTTGCTAGTGATAGTAATCTAACTTCCTACAAGTCTGACATATTGCAGGCTGGCTTCATGGACTAGTTACAGTAGGTAAGGGTGTTGGTTTCTTGGGCAAGTTGCTGCAGATTATGGATCAGAGTTCTATTTTTATATATGGTCTAGCCATTGTCAATTTGTATATTCAGTCACTCAGTAGTTTTGATGATGGGGGCGTAGAGTTGCTTTTGTCAGGTTTCTAGCCTTGTGAAAAAGTCAATCTGAAAGAATGGAGCCAATATGCAGAGAAAAGCAAGAGTGAAAGACTGGGAGAGCCTTGGTGGCATTTGAGTTCTCGGTTCCAGCTATTCTAAGGATATCTACATCCCTGGCCCTCTTTGTGCTTTGCTGAATCAGTCCTTCCTTTGATTTTAAGAGCTATTACATTCCCGATTTGACTCTGCTAATTTGAGTTAGGTTGCAGCTAAGAGAGTCCTACCCTGTTCACTCACTAGTAGTGACTCCCCAGTCAACCAGACCAGTGTTCCTTTCTTAGTCCTCAGTCCCCTTGAAACCCTGAAAATGTAACACTATTAATCATACACTAGGGGGAGGAGTCAAGATGACAGAATAGGAAGGTGTGGAGTTCACCTCTCCTCACAAGCGCATCAAGAATACATCTACAAAAGGAACAGTTCTCACAGAGCACCTGCTGAACACTAGCGGAGGACCTTGGACACCTAAAAGGACAAGAAAAATCCCCACACAACTGAGTAGGATGAATGAAAGAAAAAAAAGAGGAAATGGAATGGGAACAGCACCCCTGGGGGGAGCTGAAAGAGAGGAGAGGTTCCCGCATGCAAGGAAGCATCCTCACAGCAGGGAGATCAACTGGGAGAGAGCGGGAGCTTCAAGAGATCGGAGGGGAATGAAGCAACTGGTCTGTGGAAGGCAGGACAGAGTAAGACCTAGGTGCATGGCCCATGCCGAAGCCCTGAGCATCCCAGCCTGAATTGTGTGTCTCCTGGTGTGTGTGGGGGGTGCTGGAACATGGGGTTTGGAGAGTGGGCCCAGGAAAGGGACAGCTGTTGGCTGTGAAGAGACAGCCTGAAGGGATGGGAGTAAGGAGCTCCACAACTGGGAAATTTGCAGAAGAAGCCAGGGACACCATAGAAGCAAGGTGCCATTGTTGAGTGGTGTGCAAGGGGCAGGGTCGCCATTGCAGCCCCCTTCCCCATGCACCAGCCCCTGCCTCTGCAGGCATTAGTAGGGGTGCCTGCCTGAGCAGTCTCACCCACCCCTCAAGCCAAAGCCTCCTCCACCTGTGCAGGTCCCGGCGGTCCAAGTGCCAGCCCCACCAAGCTCCTTGGGCCGTGCCTGTCCCAGTGGTCATGCCCAATGACACCCCTGCCCCTGCCTGCCTGTGTGGGCACGTGTGCTCTGGGGCAGCCTTGGGAGCAGATGTTGGTAGGAGATACAAACACAGAGGAAGTGCTAAAACCACAGCTGAGCCCCAGAGGTCGTGCAACTAAGGAAGAAGAGCTGAAATCTTTCCTAGCAGCTACATGAACCACAGAGTTACACCTCTGCTGACAGCTTCCTAAACTCAGAACCTGTGGAACACCTGAATGGACAAAACAAGCACTGCTGTAGCTGAGAAAAGTCTGACTTTAACAGTTGTAGGCTTTGTGGGCATGTACACATGGGAGTTGAGACAGGCCAAAGTCTGAGCTGCCTCCATTGCTCCCACAGCAGGTCCAGGTGCATGACAAATGCAGTCCTGGGACCTGACCTCAGTAGATCTGCACTGGTGGCCTGGTGAAAACAACACCTGAGAACAATTTGCCTGCATACTCACAGTTAAGGTGGGACTGAGCACTGTCAGCAACAGTGTACTTTGTGAGACTGCACAATGGGCAAAAGGGGTCACAACAGAGCACACTCAGAGGTGAACAGTCCCAGAGAAGGAATACTCAGAGGCTTCTCTCTCAGTGGGAGTGCTCCAGTCCCACCTAATTCACACGGCAGATCAGAAACACAGCTAAGAAACAAATCTTGGGACCTCTACTTCAACAACTAGGGAGCACACCATGCCTCTGACAGGGCAGTGACAACCACAGAGCAAAGAGGAGACCTTGCTCAATATCTACCTCAACCACAAGGGGGCAGACACAAGAAGGAAGAGGAGTTACAATCCGGCAGCCTGCAGAAAGGAGACCACAAACACAATAAGTTAGACAAAATGAGATGACTGGGAAATCTCTTGTGGACAAAGGAACAAGATTAAAACCTACAAGAACAAATAAATGAAGAGGAGATAGGAAATCTACCTGAAATGGAATTCAGCATAATGATAGCAAAGATGATCCAAGATCTCAGAAAAAGAATGGAGGCATGGATTGAGAAGATGCAAGGCAAGTTTAACAAATACCTAGAAGAACTAAAGAACAAACAGAGATGAACAACACAATAACTGAAATGAAAAAAATACTCTAGAAGGAATCAATAGCAGAATAACTGAGGCAAAAGAACAGATAAGTGAGCTGGAAGACAGAATAACTGAGGCAAAAGAACAGATAAGTGAGCTGGAAGACAGAATGGTGGGAATCACTGCCATGGAACAGAATAAAGTAAAAAGAAATGAGGACAGTCTCAGAGACTTTTGGGACAATGTTAAATGCACTAACATTTGAATTATAGGTGTCCCAGAACAAGAGAAAGAGAAAGGGTCTGAGAAAATATTTGAGGAGATTATAGTCAAAAACTTCCTGAACATGGGAAAGGAAATAGTCACCCAGGTCCAAGAAGTGCAGAAAGTCCCATGCAGGATAAACCCAAGGAGGAACATGCCGAGACACATATTAATCAAACTAACAAAAATTAAAAAGAAAATATATTAAAAGCAAAAAGGGAAAATCAACAAGTAACATACAAGGGAGTCACCATAAGGTTATCAGCTGATTTTTCAGCAGAAACTCTGCAGGCCAGAAGGGAGTGGCATGATATATTTCAAGTAATAAAAGGGAAAAACCTACAACCAAGAATACTCTAACCAGCAAGGCTCTCATTCAGATTTGACAGAGAAATCAAAACGTTTACAGACAGGCAAAAACTAAGAGAATTCAGCACCACTAAACCAGTCCTACAACAAATGCTAAAGGAACTTCTCTAGGCAGGGGGTAAAAAAGACCACAACTAGAAACAAGAAAATCACAAATGGGAATGCTAACTGGTAAAGGCAAACATACAGTAAAAGCAGGAAATCATCCAAACACAAATATGATATAAAAACCAGCAACAGTGAGAAGAGAAGAGTACAAATGCAGGAAAAAGGAATTGCATTTGAAACGAAGAGACCAGCAACTTAAAACAACCTTGTATATATATATAGACTGCTTTATCAAAACCTCATGGGATTTGTTTTTCTCTTTCTGACTTACTTCACTCTGTATGACAGACTCTAGAAAACAAATACCATATGTTAACACATATACGGAATTAAAAAAAAAAAATGGTCCTGAAGAACCTAGGGGCAGGACAGGAATAAAGACACAGACATAGAGAATGGACTGGAGGACACAGAGAAGGGGAAGTGTAAGCTGGGACAAAGTGAGAGAGCAACATTGACATATATACACTACCAAATATAAAATAGATAGCTAGTGGGAAACAGCTGCATAGCACAGGGAGGTCAGCTCAGTGCTTTGTGACCACCTAAAGAGGTGGGATAGTGAGGGTGGGAGGGAGACACAAGGGGGAGGGGATATGGGGCTATATGTATACATATAGCTGATTCACTTTGTTATATAGCAGAAACTAACACAACATTGTAAACCAATTATACTCCAATAAAGATGTTAAAAAAAAAAACTCATGGGGAATGCAAACCAAACAACTACAATAGATACACACACACAAAAGAAAAAACAACCCAGACACAACACTAACAATAGTCATCACACCACAAGAGAAGAGAACAAAAGAGGAGGGAAGAAAGAAGACCTACAAAAACGAACCCAAAACAATTAAGAAAATGGAATAGGAACATACATGTTGATAATTACCTTAAATGTAAATGGATTAAATGCTCCAGCCGAAAGACTGGCTGAATGGATACAAAAATAAGACCCCTATATATGCTGTCTACAAGAGACCTACTTCAGAACTAGAGACACATACAGACTGTGAGGATGGAAAAAGATATTCCATGCAAATGGAAATCAAAAGAAAGCTGGAGTAGCAATACTCATATCAGACAAAAAGACTTTAAAATTAAGACTGTTACAAGAGACAAGGAAGGTCACTACATAATGATCACGGGATCAATACAAGAAGAAAATATAACAATTGTAAATATATATGCACCCAACATAGGAGCACCTCAATACATAAGGCAAATGCTAACAGCCATAAAAGGGGAAATCAACAGTAACACAATAATAGTGGGAGACTTTAACACCCCACTAACACCAATGGACAGATCATCCAGACAGAAAAATTAATAAGGAAACACAACCCTTAAATGACACATTAGACCAAATAGACTTAATTGATATTTATAGGGCATTCCAACCAAAAGCAGCAGAATACACTTTCTTCTCAAGTGCACCAGAATGTTCTGGAAGGTAGATCACATCTTGGGTCACAAATCAAGCCTTAATAAATTTAAGAAAATTGAAATTGAAATTATATCAAGCATCTTTTCTCACTACAGCACTATGAGATATGAAATGAATTAAAGGAAAAAAAGAACTGGAAAAACGCAAGCACATGGAGGCTAAACAATATGTTATTAAATACCCAGTGGGTCACTGAAGAAATCAAAGGGGAAATCAAAAAATGTCTAGAGACAAATGACAATGAAAACACGTCAATCCAAAACTTATGGGACTCAGCAAAAGCAGTTCTAAGAGGGAAGTCGATAGCAATACCAGCTTACTTCAAGAAACAAGAAAAATCTCAAAAAAAAAAACCACAAAAAACCCCAAAACAATCAAACTTTACACCTAATGTAACTAGAGAAAGAAGAACAAACAAAACCCAAACTTAGTGCAATAGAAGGAAAGAAATCATAAAGATCAGAGCAGAAATAAATGAAATAGAGATGAAGAAAACAATAGAAAAGATCAATGAAACTAACCGCTGGTCCTTTGAGAAGAAAAACAAAATTGATAAATCTTTAGCCAGACTCATCAAGAAAAAACGGGAGAGGACTCAAATCAATAAAATTTGAAATGAAAAGGGAGAAGTTACAACAGACACCACAGAAATAGAAAGGATCATAAGAGGCTACTACAAGCAACTATACACCAATAAAATGGACAACCTAGAAGAAATGGAAAAATTCCTAGAAAGGTAAAACCTTCTAAGACTGAACCAGGAAGAAATAGAAAATATAAACAGAACAATCACAAGCAATGAAATTGAAACTGTGGTTAAAAAACTCCCAAAAAACAGAAGTCCAGGACCATGTGCTTCACAGGTGAATTCTATCAAACATTTAGAGAAGAGTTAACACCTCCCTTCTGAAACTCTTCCAAAAAATTGCATTGGAAGGAATACCCCCAAGCTCATTCTACAAGGTAACCATCACCCTGATACCAAACCAGACTAAGATATCACAAAAAAAGGAATTTACAGGCCAATATCACTGATGAACATAGACCCAAATATCCTCAACAAAATACTAACAAACTGAATCCAATAACACATTAAAATGTTCATACACCATGATCAAGCAGTATTTATCCCAGGGAAGCAAGGATTCTTCAATATATACAAATCAATCAATGTGATACACATCATTAACAAATTGGAGAATAAAAAACATATAATCTGGTCCCATTTGTTTGTTTTTATTATCATTACTCTAGGAGGTGGGTCAAAAAAGATCTTGCTGTGATTTATGTGAAAGAGTGTTTTTCCGATGTTTTCCTCTTAGAGTTTTATAGTGTCTGGCCTTATATTTAGGTCTTTAATCCGTTTTGAGTTTATTATTTGTATGGCGTTAGGTAGTGTTCCAATTTCATTCTTTTACAAGAGCTGTCTAGTTTTACCAGCACCAATTATTGAAGAGACTGTCTTTTTTTCCATTGTATATTCTTGCCTCCCTTTTCATAGATTAGGTGACTATAGGTGTGTGGGTTTATCTCTGGGCTTTCTATCCTGTACCATTGATTTATAATTAAAAGGTTGTGCACAGTAAAGGAAACCATAAACAAGATGAAAAGACAACTCCTCAGTTGGGAGAAAATATTTGCAAACGAAGCAATGGACAAAGGATTAATCTCTAAAATATACAAACAGCTCATGCAGCTCAATATAAACAACAACAACAACAACAACAACAAAACAACCCAGTCAAAAAATGGGTGGAAGACCTAAATAGACATTTCTCCAAAGAAGACATACAGATGGCCAAGAGGCACATGAAAAGATGCTCAACATCACTAATTGTTAGAGAAATGCAAATCAAAACTACAATGAAGTATCACCTCACACTGGTCAAAATGGCCATCATCAAAAAATCTACAAACAATAAATACTGGAGAGGGTGTGGAGAAAAGGGAACCCTCAAACACTGTTGATGGGAATGTAAATTGATGCAGCCACTATGGAGAACAGTATGGAGGTTCCTTTAAAAAATAAAAATAGAACTAACATATGACCCAGCAAAGCCTCTACTGGGCATATACCCTGAGAAAACCATAATTCAAAAAGACACATGTACCCCAGTGTTCACTGCAGCACTATTTACAATAGCCAGGTCATGGAAGCAACCTATATGTCCATTGACAGATAAATGGATAAAGATGTGGTACATATATACAATGAAATATTACTCAGCCATAAAAAGGAATGAAACAGGGTCATTTGTAGAGATGTGAATGGACCTAGAGTCTGTCATACAGGGTGAAGTAAGTCAGAAAGAGAAAAACAAATATCATATATTAAGGTATATATGTAGAATCCAGAAAAATGATAAAGATGAACTTATTTGCAGGGCAGGAACAGAGGTCAGTTGTAGAGGATGGACATGTGAACATGGGGGTTTGGGGGAAGGGGAGTGTGAGATGAATTGGGAAATTAGGATTGACATATATACACTACAATGTGTGAAATAGATAGCTAGTGGGAACATGCAGTACAGGACAGGGAGCTCAGCTCAGTGCTCTGTGATGACCTAGATGGGTGGGGAGTGAGAGGGAGGTCCAAGATGGAGGATATATATGTATACATATAGCTATTTCACTTCACTGTACAACAGAAACTAACACAACATTGTAAAGCAACTATACTGCAATAAATATACATATATATTATTGTAAAAAAAATACAATCATCTCAATAGATGCAGAAAAAGCTTTTGACAAAATTCAACACCGATTTTTTATAATAACTCTCAAGGAACAAGATAAAACCCCAGAAAAACTACTAAATGAAGTGGAGATAGGCAACCTTCCAGAAAAAGAATTCAGAATAATGATAGTGAAAATGATCCAGGACCTCGGAATAAGAATGGAGGCAAAGACCGAGAAGATGCAAGAAAGGTTTAAGAAAGATCTAGAAGAATTAAAGAACAAACAAACAGAGATGAACAATACAATAACTGAAATGAAAACTACACTAGAAGGAATCAATAGCAGAATAACTAGGGCAGAAGAACGGAAAAGTGACCTGGAAGACAGAATGGTGCAATTCACTGCTGCGGAACAGAACAAAGAAAAAAGAATGTAAAGAAATGAAGACAGCCTAAGAGACCTCTGGGACAACATTAAATGCAGCAACATTCGCATTATAGGGATCCCAGAAGGAGAAGAGAGAGAGAAAGGACCAGAGAAAATATTTGAAGAGATTATAGTCGAAAACTTCCCTAACATGGGAAAGGAAATAGCCACCCAAGTCCAGGAAACTCAGAGAGTCCCATACAGGATAAACCCAAAGAGAAACACGCCGAGACACATATTAATCAAATTGGCAAAAATCAAAGACAAAGAAAAATTATTGAAAGAACCAAGGGAAAAACGAAAAATAACATACAAGGGAACTCCCATAAGGTTAACAGCTGATTTCTCAGCAGAAACTCTACAAGCCAGAAGGGAGTGGCATGATATACTTAAAGTGATGAAAAGGAAGAACCTACAACCAAGATTACTCTACCCAGCAAGGATCTTATTTAGATTTGATGGAGAAATCAAAAGCTTTACAGACAAGCAAAAGCTAAGAGGATTCAGCACCACCAAACCAGCTCTACAACAAATGCTAAAGGAATTTCTCTAAGTGAGAAACACAAGAGAAGAAAAGGACCTACAAAAACAAACCCAAACCACTTAAGAAAATGGTCATAGGAACATACATATCGATAATTACCTTAAACGTGAATGGATTAAATGCTCCAACCAAAAGACACAGTCTTGCTGAATGGATACAAAAACAAGACCCATATATATGTTGTCTACAAGAGACCCACTTCAGACCTAGGGACAGACTGAAAGTGAGGGAATGGAAAAAGGTATACCTTGCAAATGGAAATCAAAAAAAAAGCTGGAGTAGCTATACTCATATCAGATAAAATAGACTTTAAAATAAAGAATGTTACAAGAGACAAGGAAGGACACTACATAATGATCAAGGGACCAATCCAAGAAGAAGATATAACAATTATAAATATATATGCACCCAACATAGGAGCACCTCAATACATAAGGCAACTGCTAACAGCTATAAAAGAGGAAATTGACAGTAACACAATAATAGTAGGGGACTTTAACACCTCAGTTACACCAATGGACACATCATTCAAAATGAAAATAAATAAGGAAACAGAAGATTTAAATGACACAATAGACCAGATAGATTTAATTGATATTTATAGGACATTCCATCCAAGAAAAGCAGATTACACTTTCTTCTCAAGTGCGCACAGAACATTCTCCAGGATAGATCACATCTTGGGTCACAAATCAAGCCTCAGTAAATTTAAGAAAATTGAAATCATATCAAGCATCTTTTCTGACCACAATACTATGAGATTAGAAATGAATTACAGGGAAAAAAATGTAAAAAAAACAAACACATGGAGGCTAAACAATATGTTACTAAATAACCAAGAGATCACTGAAGAAATCAAAGAGAAAATCAAAAAATACCTAGAGACAAATGACAATGAAAACACGATGATCCAAAACCTATGGGATACAGCAAAAGCAGTTCTAAGAGGGAAGTTTATAGCTATACAAGCCTACCTAAAAACAAGAAAAATCTCAAGTAAACAATCTAACCTTACTCCTAAAGGAACTAGAGAAAGAAGAACAACAAAACCCAAAGTTAGCATAATGAAAGAAATCATAAAGATCAGAGCGGAAATAAATGAAATAGAAACAAAGAAAACAGTAACAAAGATCAATAAAACTAAAAGCTGGTTCTTTGAGAAAATAAACAAAATTGATAAGCCATTAGCCAGACTCATCAAGAAAAAGAGGGAGAGGACTCAAATCAATAAAATTAGAAATGAAAAAGGAGAAGTTACAACAGACACTGCAGAAATACAAAGCATCCTATGAGACTACTACAAGCAACTCTATGCCAATAAAATGGACAACCTGGAAGAAATGGACAAATTCTTAGAAAGGTATAACCTTCCAAGACTGAACCAGGAAGAAATAGAAAATATGAACAGACCAATCACAAGTAATGAAGTTGAAACTGTGTTTAAAAATCTTCCAACAAACAAGAGTCCAGGCACCAGATGACTTCACAGGTGAACTCTATCAAACATTTAGAGAAGAGCTAACACCCATCCTTCTCAAACTCTTCCAAAAAATTGCAGAGGAAGGAACACTCCCAGACTCATTCTATGAGGCCACCATCACCCTGACACCAAAACCAGACAAAGATACTACAAAAAAAGAAAATTACAGACCAATATCACTGATGAATATAGATGCAAAAATCCTCAACAAAATACTAGCAAACAGAATCCAACAACACATTGAAAGGATCATACATCACGATCAAGTGGGATTTATCCCAGGGATGCAAGGATTCTTCAATATATGCAAATCAATCAATGTGATACACCATATTAACAAATTGAAGAATAAAAACCATATGATCATCTCAATAGATGCAGAAAAAGCTTTTGACAAAATTCAACACCGATTTATGATAAAAACTCTCCGGAAAGTTGGCACAGAGGAAACCTACCTCAACATAATAAAGGCCATATATGACAAACCCACAGAAAACATCATTCTCAATGGTGAAAAACTGAAAGCATTTCCTCTAAGATCAGGAACGAGACAAGGATGTCCACTCTCACCACTATTATTCAACATAGTTTTGGAAGTCCTAGCCATGGCAATCACAGAAGAAAAAGGAATACAACTTGGGAAAGAAGAAGTAAAACTGTCACTGTTTGCAGATGACATGATACTATACATAAAGAATCCTAAAAATGCCACCAGAAAACTACTAGAGCTAATCAATGAATTTGGTAAAGTTGCAGGATACAAAATTAATGCACAGAAATCTCTTGCATTCCTATACACTAATGATGAAAAATCTGAAAGAGAAATTATGGAAACACTCCTATTTACCACTGCAACAAAAAGAATAAAATACCTAAGAATAAACCTACCTAGGGAGACAAAAGACCTGTATGCAGAAAACTATAAGACACTGATGAAAGAAATTAAAGATGATACCAACAGATGGAGAGATATACCATGTTCTTGGACTGGAAGAATCAATATTGTGAAAATGACTATACTACCCAAAGTAATCTACAGATTCAATGCAATCCCTATCAAATTACCAATGGCATTTTTTATGGAACTAGAACAGATCATCTTAAAATTTGTATGGAGACACAAAAGACCCCACATAGCCAAAGCAGTCTTGAGGGAAAAAGACGGAGCTGGAGGAATCAGACTCCCTGACTTTAGACTATACTACAAAGCTACAGTAATCAAGACAATATGGTACTGGCATAAAAACAGAAACATAGATCAATGGAACAAGATAGAAAGCCCAGAGATAAACCCACACACCTATGGTCAACTAATCTATGACAAAGGAGGCAAAGATATACAATGGAGAAAGACAGTCTCTTCAATAAGTGGTGCTGGGACAACTGGACAGCTACATGTAAAAGAATGAAATTAGAATACTCCCTAACACCATACACAAAAATAAACTCAAAATGGACTAGAGACCTGAATATAAGACTGGACACTATAAAACTCTTAGAGGAAAACATAGGAAGAACACTCTTTGACATAAATCACAGCAAGATCTTTTTTGATCCACCTCCTAGAGTAATGGAAATAAAAACAAAAATAAACAAATGGGACCTAATGAAACTTCAAAGCTTTTGCACAACAAAGGAAACCATAAACAAGACGAAAAGACAACCCTCAGAATGGGAGAAAATATTTGCAAACGAATCAACAGACAAAGGATTAATCTCCAAAATATATAAACAGCTCATTCAGCTCAATATTAAAGAAACAAACAACCCAATCCATAAATGGTCAGAAGACCTAAATAGACATTTCTCCAAAGAAGACATACAGATGGCGAAGAAGCACATGAAAAGCTGCTCAACATCACTAATTATCAGAGAAATGCAAATCAAAACTACAGTGAGGTATCACCTCACACCAGTTAGTATGGGCATCATCAGAAAATCTACAAACAACAAATGCTGGAGAGGGTGTGGAGAAAAAGGAACCCTCTTGCACTGTTGGTGGGAATGTAAATTGATACAGCCGCTATGGAGAACCATATGGAGGTTCCTTAAAAAACAAAAATAGAATTACCATATGACCCAGCAATCCCACTACTGGGCATATACCTAGAGAAAACCGTAATTCAAAAAGACACATGCACTCCAATGCTCATTGCTGCACTATTTACAATAGCCAGGTCATGGAAGCAACCTAAATGCCCATCGACAGACGAATGGATAAAGAAGATGTGGTACATATATACAATGGAATATTACTCAGCCACAGAAAGGAACGAAATTGAGTCATTTGTTGAGACGTGGATGTTTCTAGATACTGTCATACAGAGTGAAGTAAGTCAGAAAGAGAAAAACAAATATCGTATATTAACGCATGTATGTGGAACCTAGAAAAATGGTACAGATGATCCGGTTTGCAGGGCAGAAGTTGAGACACAGATGTAGAGAACAAACGTATGGACACCAAGGGGGGAAAACCATGGTGGGGTGGTTATGGTGGGGTGCTGAATTGGGCGATTGTGATTGACATGTATACACTGATATGTATAAAATTGATGACTGATTAAAAACAAAAAAGGAAAAAAAATATAGGCAGAAGATCTAAATAGACATTTCTCCAAAGAAGACATACAGATGACCAAGAGGCACATGAAAAGCTGCTCAACATCACTAATTATTAGAAAAATACAAAGCAAAAATACAATGAGGTATCACCTCACACTGGTCAGAATGGCATCATCAAAAAATCTACAAACAGTAAATGCTGGAGAAGGTGTGGAGAAAAGGGAACCCTCCTACACTGTTGGCAGGAATGTAAATTGGTACAGCCACTATGGGGAACAGTATGAAGATCCCTTAAAAAACTGAAAATAGAACTGCCATATGACTCAGGAATCTCACTCCTGGACATATATCTGGATAAAACCATAATTCGAAAAGTTACATGGATCCCAATGTTCACTGTAGCACTATTTACAATAGCCAGGACATGCAAGCAACTTAAATGTCCAACAACAGCAGAACGAATAATGTGGTACATATATACAATGGAATATTACTCAGCCATAAAAAAAAACAAAATAATGTCATTTGCAGTAACATGGTTGGAGCTATAGATTGTCATACTGAGTGAAGTAAGTCAGAGGATGACAAATATCATATGATATCGTTTATATGTGGAATCTAAAAAAATGGTAAAAATGAACTTATTTACAAAACAAAAATAGAGTCACAGATGTAGAAAACAAACTTATCGTTATCAAGGTGGGGGGGAGGGATAAACTGGAAGATTGGGATTAACATATATACACTACTATATATAAAATAGATACCTAATAAGAATTTACTGGGCTTCCCTGGTGGCGCAGTGGTTGAGAATCTGCCTGCCAATGCAGGGGACACGGGTTCGAGCCCTGGTCTGGGAAGATCCCACATGCCGTGGAGCAACTAGGCCCGTGAGCCACAACTACTGAGCCTGCGCGTCTGGAGCCTGTGCTCCCAACAAGAGAGGCCGCGATAGTGAGAGGCCCACGCACCACAATGAAGAATGGCCCCTGCTTGCCGCAACTGGAGAAAGCCCTTGCACAGAAACGAAGACCCAACACAGCCAAAAATTAATTAATTAATTAATTAATTTTTAAAAAACCCAAAAACTTACTGTATAGCATAGGGAACTCTAGTCAATAGTCTGTAATGACCTACATGGGAAAAGAATCTAAAAAAGAGTGGATATATGCATAGGTGTAACTGATTCATTTTGCTGTACAGCAGAAACTAATGCAACATTGTAAATCAACTATACTCTAATAAAAATTAACTTTAGGAAAAAGAAAAAGGAAAAAGAGCAAGGCAGGTAGTAGTAGAAAAAGAAAAAAAGGGAAGCCTCTGAGTCAAAACAGAGTGGCTGCAGGGTTTTTTAAAAATTTATTTATTTTATTTATGTTTGGCTGTGTTGGGTCTGCGTCCAGGCTTTCTCTAGTTGTGGTGAGTGGGGGCTACTCTTCGTTGCAGTGTGAGGGCTTCTCATTGTGGTGGCTTCTCTTGTTGCTAAGCACGGGCTCTAGGTGCACAGGTTTCAGCAGTTGTGGCACGTGGGCTTAGTAGTTGTGGCACGCGGGCTCTAGAGCGCAGGCTCCGTAGTCGTGGCGCACGGGCTTAGTCGCTCCACAGTATGTGAGATCCTCCCGGACCAGGGCTAGAACCCGTGTCCCCTGCATTGGCAGGCGAATTTTTAACCACTGTGCCACCAGAGAAGCCCATGGCTACCGTTCTGATTTAATCCTTGTGATCATTAATATACATCTGAGGCCAGGTTCCCCACTTTCAGACTGCACCTTTAAATCACAGATACTTATCTTTAACTAGTTGCAACTCATTTAATTGCCTTTAGGAAAACGTAATGAAAAGTGGGACATGTTTCAGTTCAGAATTACAGCTACATTTTCTTTTTATTATTTGTTTTCTCTCTACAAAACCTAGAGTCCCAGAACCTATGAAATGATCTCTCCTGGATCCAGCAGCCAAATCAGTGCTTCAGAAAATAAGGTAATGTTGTGATTCTAAAGGCTCACACATCTACCATGACATAATTAGACACAGCAGACGTGCCTTGGAACTCTAGTGACCGCTTAGGTCACACTCTCATTAAGCATTTGTTTAGAGGCTATAGTAAACTGGCCTTGGTGTGAGTTTTGCAAAAGAGGAGGTTCCAATGAATTCCAAATTATAGCTTCATTTCAATCCCAGCAGCTTTCTTAAGGCTCAGAAACCTTCAAGAAAGCTTAAGAACAGTAACACTTAATTTAGATATTTTTACTTTTTATTCATCATTTATTATTCTATTAAAGCAGAGCTTGAAAACTCAGATGTCTACAGAAATGTAATGTAAACAGGCAAAGTGTGCTGAGTTATTCTTTCAACACTGACACAATTTGTTCAAGTAAAGACTATTCCTACATGTTTAATATGCTAATAAAGAAATAGTCTCACTCCCATTTTCTTGAAACATATGATTCTCAAATTCTTTCCTTTACTTCTGATAGAAACAAGGGTGCTCAGTTTGAGTTTCCTGAAAGGCAAAACCTGAGATAAATGTTTGAGAACAAATGGTTTCTTTGGGAGGTGATCCTAGGACTCTCTGGTTGGGGGGTGAACGTGTAGGACAAGAAGGGAAGGAAGCCAATAAAGGGTGTGCTATTAAGAACTGTGGGCAACTGTGGGCTCAACCTGCTGGGGACTCTGGGAGATGAAATGGAACATGCCTCAGAGAATTCCACCTGAGAGTCAAGGAGGCTGGGCTTCTTACCCCCCAGCTTCTTGTTATTGGTTCTGGGCCACTTCTAGGAGTGTTAACTTTCTAGCACTCTGGCCTGCCCTGCTGCAGCCATGACTGTTACTAAGCAGCCTTGGGCATAAGAGGTGAATGCAGAGGGGAAATATTTAGGGCACAAAAAGCAACTGCTATAAGTTTAATAAATAAAACCAAAAGGACATGTATGATGATAAATGACCAGCTGATACTCAGTCTTATATCAGGGATCCCAAAGGGAGTGGGGAGGACTGGGACAGAGTGCCCAGTCAAGAATGGCAGCCAGGGGTCATCTCCAGCTGATAGTTGCTATGCAGGAATGCAGGCTAGGTCTAGGTTTTCCAGATCTTCTCTTTTTAAAGAACGTTGGGAATCTGGCTCCTGATGCAGCAACTCCTGATTTTTAAATGTTGGAAACTGATGAAGAAAAAGTAGAATTCAGGCTTATAGAGATGTTATACAGATGTATAGCACTACAAGCTTATACATCTCAGGGCTGAATTGTCCCATACATAGCCAGTTTTCACCCTCCAATTTAAAGTTTTGTTTTAGTACTCATTCTGTGCTCAGAATTTTTCTGGGTGATATAGGGAGTTCAGAGGTGCCCTAGACCCAGCCCTGCTTTCAGGGAGCTTATGGATGGACTAGTGGGTGACAAAGACAATTGCAGAATGATCTGGAACATAGCAAATACATTCATGCAACAGATATAAACCAAAAGCTGTTGAGTTTGAAAATGCATAAGATTTAAAGAGAGAGAAACACCATTAAGCTCTTCATTGCTAAATTTAAAGACAGCCAAACAATATAAATTGACATTAAATGCTACTGTTCAACAAATATGGGTGCTTACTATGTGTAGAACACAGTACCATTTAATTCAAAAACCATGTTAAAGGTCAGAACATCAGGCAGAAGAAAAAATGTTTAGCTCACATCAAAATTATGATGCAGGTGAAGCTTACATTTTTTTTGTATTTTTTATTTTACTTTATTTTTTTAACATCTTTATTGAGTATAATTGCTTTACAATGGTGTGTTAGTTTCTGCTTTATAACAAAGTGAATCAGTTATACATGTACATATGTCCCCATATCTCTTCCCTCTTGCATCTCCCTCCCTCCCAAACTCCCTATCCCACCCCTCTAGATGGTCACAAAGCACCGAGCTGATCTCCCTGTGCTACGTGGCTGTTTCCCACTACCTATCTATTTTACATTTGGTAGTGTATATATGTCCATGCCACTCTCTTACCCTGTCACATCTCACCCCACCCCCTCCCCATATCCTCAAGTCCATTCTCTAGTAGGTCTGTGTCTTTATTCCCGTCTTGCCCCTAGCTTCTTCTGACCATTGTTTTTTCTTTTTCTTGTTCTTTTTTTTTTTTTTTTTTAGATTCCATATATATGTGTTAGCATACGGTATTTGCTTTTCTCTTTCTTTTTTTTAAGAACAATTTCTCTTGGCCATTGCTCTTTTTTTTTTTTTTTAATAATTCTTTACTTTTTTAAATTTATTTATTTTTGGCTGTGTTGGGTCTTCGTTTCTGAGTGAGGGCCTTCCCCAGCTGCAGCAAGCAGGGGCCACTCTTCATCGCGGTGCACGGGCCTCTCACCATTGCCGCCCCTCTCGCTGCCGAGCACAGGCTCCAGACACGCAGACTCAGTAGTTGTGGATCACGGGCCCAGCTGCTCCACGGCACGCGGGATCCTCCCAGACCAGGGCTCGAACCTGTGTCCCCTGCATTGGCAGGCAGACTCTCAACCACTGCGCCACCAGGGAAGTCCCTGTTTTTCTCTTTCTGACTTACTTCACTATGTATGACAGTCTCTAGGTCCATCCACCTCACTACAAATAACTCAGTTCCGTTCCTTTTTATGGCTGAGTAATATTCCATTGTATATATGTGCCACATCTTCTTTATCCATTCATCTGTCGATGGACACTTAGGTTGCTTCCATGTCCTGGCTATTGTAAATAGAGCTGCAATGAACATTTTGGTACATAACTCTTTTGGATTTATGGTTTTCTCAGAGTATATGCCCAGTACTGGGATTGCTGGGTTGTATGGTAGTTCTATTTTTAGCTTTTTAAGGAACCTCCATACTATTCTCCATAGTGGCTGTATCAATTTACATTCCCACCAACAGTGCAAGACGGTTCCCTTTTCTCCACACCCTCTCCAGCATTTATTGTTTGTAGATGTTTTGATGATGGCTATTCTGGCCGATGTGATATGGTATCTCATTGTACTTTTGATTTGCATTTCTCTAATGATTAATGATGTTGAGCATTCTTCCATGTGTTTGTTGGCAATCTGTATATCTTCTTTGGAGAAATGTCTATTTAGGTCTTCTGCCCATTTTTGGATTGGGTTGTTTGTTTTTTTGATATTGAGCTGCATGAGTTGCTTGTATGTTTTGGAGATAAATCCTTTGTCAGTTGCTTCACTTGCAAATATTTTCTCCCATTCTGAGTGTTGTCTTTTCGTCTTGTTTATAGTTTCCTTAGCAGGATACAAAATTAATTTACAGAAATCTCTTGCATTCCTATACACTAATGATGAAAAATCTGAAAGTGAAATTAAGAAAACACTCCCATTTACCACTGCAACAAAAAGAATGAAATATCTAGGAATAAACCTACCTAAGGAGACAAAAGACCTGTATGCAGAAAATTATAAGACACTGGTGAAAGAAATTAAAGATGATACAAATAGATGGAGAGATATACCATGTTCTTGGATTGGAAGAATCAACATTGTGAAAATGACTCTACTACCCAAAGCATTCTATAGGTTCAATGCAATCCCTATCAAACTACGACTGGCATGTTTCACAGAACTAGAAGAAAAAATTTCACAGTTTGTATGGAAACACAAAAGATCCCAAATAGCCAAATCAATCTTGAGAAAGAAAAATGGAGCTGGAGGAATCAGGCTCCCTGACTTCAGACTATACTACAAAGCTACAGTAATCAAGACAGTATGGTACTGGCACAAAAACAGAAATATAGATCAATGGAACAGGATAGAAAGCCCAGAGATAAACCCACCCACATATGGTCACCTTATCTTTGATAAAGGAGGCAAGAATATACAGTGGAGAAAAGACAGCCTCTTCAATAAGTGGTGGTGGGAAAACTGGACAGCTACATGTAAAAGAATGAAATTAGAACACTCCCTAACACCATACACAAAAATAAACTCAAAATGGATTAAAGACCTAAATGTAAGGCCAGACACCATCAAACTCTTAGAGGAAAACATAGGAAGAACACTCTATGACTTAAATTACAGCAAGATCCTTTTTGATCTGCCTCCTAGAGAAATGGAAATAAAAACAAAAATAAACCAATGGGACCTAATGAAACTTCAAAGCTTTTGCACAGCAAAGGAAACCATAAACAAGACCAAAAGACAACCCTCAAAATGGGAGAAAATATTTGCAAATGAAGCAACTGACAAAGGATTAGTCTCCAAAACATACAAGCAACACATGCAGCTCAATATCAAAAAAACAAACAACCCAATCCAAAAATGGGCAGAAGACCTAAATAGACATTTCTCCAAAGAAGATATACAGATTGCCAACAAACACATGGAAGAATGCTCAGCATTATTAATCATTAGAGAAATGCAAATCGAAAGTACAATGAGATATCATCTCACGCCGGCCAGAATGGCCATCATCAAAACATCTATAAACAATAAATGCTGGAGAGGGTGTGGAGAAAAAGGAACCCTCTTGCACTGTTGGTGGGAATGTAAATTGATACAGCCACTATGGAGAACAATATGGAGGTTCCTTAAAATACTAAAAATAGAACTACCATATGACCCAGCCATCCCAGTACTGGGCATATACCCTGAGAAAACCATAATTCAAAGAGTCATGTAGCAAAATGTTCATTGCAGCTCTATTTACAGTAGCCAGGACATGGAAGCAACCTAAGTGTCCATCGACAGATGAATGGATAACGAAGATGTGGCACATATATACAATGGAATGTTACTCAGCCATAAAATGGAACAAAACTGAGTTATTTGTAGTGAGGTGGATGGACCTAGAGTCTGTCATACAGAGTGAAGTAAGTCAGAAAAAGAAAAACAAATACTGTATGCTAACACATATATATGGAATCTAAAAAAGAAAGAAAGAAAATGGTCGGAAGAAGCTAGAGGCAAGACGGGAATAAAGATGCAGACCTACTCGAGAATGGACTTGAGGATACGGGGAGGGGGAAGGGTAAGCTGGGACAAAGTGAGAGAGTGGCATGGACATATATACACTACCAAACGTAAAATAGATAGCTAGTGAGAAGCAGCCGCATAGCACAGGGAGATCAGCTCGGTGCTTTGTGACCACCTATAGGGGTGGGACAGGGAGGGTGGGAGGGAGGGAGATGCAAGAGGGAAGAGATATGGGGACATATGTATATGTATAACTGATTCACTGTGTTATAAAGCAGAAACTGACACAGCATTGTAAAGCAATTATACTCTAATAAACATGTTAAAAAATAAATAAATAAATAAAATAAACAAATGGGACCTAATGAAGCTTACCTTTGACATACCACGTGTTCCCTTCTGAAGTCACTTCCACATCAGGAATTTGGTCACCTCATGGCTCAATCCCTGCTAGTTCCATATCTCCCCCTGCCTCAGAGAAGGTCCCCAAACTGGGTCCTCAGATCCAACAAAGGTCTGCAGGTTTCAGACACTGTCTTGAAAACCATTACATACCCTCCCAGGATGCATGCACAGGACAATCCCCTGGAGTACAGGAGAGACACATTAGAAATAATAAGAAAAAAATGTTTCCTAATAGTTAATGCATGATTGTCCCTGAATCCCTCTCCCAGGTTGTCAGATGGCGTATGTCCTATGAATTCCATGAGGTACCTTGAGAGGAATGAAGCGTTTCACAGATCGGAACTGAGTGTTCCTTCTGCAATTTACTTGTGCTTGTTTAGTGGATTTGAGGATAGTAATATCTTGTTTTAGTCAAACCAATACTGACCAATGAACAGAAGGCTTAAGTAGTTTCCTACAGAGAAACTGCAAAATGGAGATAATACTGATGAAGTGAGAAGAAGGGATCAATAAGAAAATGGGGTGACAGAACTGCATCTCCTAGTTTGAGTTCTTTGTCAGACACATTACGAGGCTAAAATCATCATTATCTAATTAGATCGGTCCAAAAATCAACAAAAACAAACAAAAAAATCAGGAGGTTTTTTATATATACTGTCGTTAATGATAAGCCTCACCCTAAGGGTCAATGGTGCCTTCAGCTATTAGCTAAAGATAGAACATATTTATAATTTATAAATAAATACTGATATATTGTGGGGGGGGGGCATGCTCCAAAGGTTATACTAATGGACTGTATGATGAAACTCAGATATCACTGAGCTAAATAACTAAATTTAATGTGAACAAATTAATGAAAACAATATAAAAGAAAAAATTCTATAGCAGGTTTATTTCATCATGAGGTCCAAAAGACAGAATTTATTGCACATATTTAACCTATAAAGCAAAATAGGAAAGAGAGGAAAACTATTGATTGTCTCATTATAGAAAACAGACAAGCACATAAAAGCAGGATTTTGTCAGAGTTCAAGCCGGTCTCTGAAAAATGTCATAAGGAAATCCACCTGCACCCAATTAGTGAGCTTGGCCCTGACTTGGGGAGGTTGGTGAGTTGATGCAAGCAGAGAGGTCATACACACTGGGTCCTATTTTCCACAGTACTTTCCCCAGGTAAGTGCCTGACACTAGGCAAAGAAGCACATTTGCTGTAGAACCCCAGGACACACTACATTGGGAGCAAGCGCCCCCCCCCCCACCCCGCACCAGGCTTTAGCTGCCTCGCCCATCCTGCTGACTGGCTCTGTAAGGCTGGTTAACTTTTCAGTTTGAATCATGCACACAAGTTCATCTGAGTGTTTGACAGCCAAATGCCTATGCCTAGCTGTCACAGTAGCTCGGAGCCAGATTGTGCAGCTGAATGGAACTTGAAATGACTTTTCAAAGACAGGACTCCAAGTTTCTTTAACCTATTTGTTCTCTTTTCTCAGCTTAACAGAAAAATGGTTTCCCATTCTCCTTCTATATTTGTACATTTTTCTCTCATCTGCTGAAATCTTACCTGTAAAACAGCAAAGGCCAAGAATAATCCCCAAGAAAAAGTATCTAATTTCAAAAAACTTACAAGTATTGTCTGTGTACATTAGTACATTAAAGGTCTGTGTCTCTTTATTATCCAACAAACAAAAAAAAGTTTAAAAATCTCATGACTCCCTAGGGGAATTATCTCCAGCAGAACCCAAATACAAAGAGAAGAGGAGCTGGCTCAGGAGGTCTGATTAGGTCCCATTGGTCATCTCTCCTATCTTTTAATGGATCCACTCAATCAGAGCCCAGAAAAGAGGCACTGACAACTACAGGCCCACAAGGCTCATGCCATCCTTATGGTTCTCTGATTCTCTAAAATCCATTTTTTAGCAATTTCCAGAGATTCTGAATTTTGACATAATTGTTCGCTAAAATGATGCAGAATTCCATTGTTTAAAATCATCTGAAAAGAAATTAGCAAGTTGTGACCACGTTTTACAATATGATTTCTTGACAAGTACTTTATTTCCTTCTGTTTAGTTTTGAAAACTTGTCTTCCTTAAAAGAAGCAAGGTTTAACAAATATTCTGCACTAAAATTATTGAGTGCCCCCTCCCGCTTCCTGCTACCTTTGAACTTCTCAAGTACCAGATTTGTGTCTTGATCATCTTTGTATCTATCATCTCTCGAGAGTGACAATTGCCTAAGAAATGTGCAAAGATGAAGACAGAATGAATGGGTAAAAAGTTGATTTCTATCTCAGAATATCTCGTTAGGTACATCATAGTAGGAGAGAGAACACAAACTTGAAGTTCATCCCAACCCGGGCTCTAACTATACACCTTGGGCAGGTTACTTAACCTCCCTGAATTTCTGTTTCCTCATCTTTAAAATAGAGATGATAACAGTGCTTACCTCACAGGGTTGTTGTGATAATTAAATAAGACAATGTATGTAATAGCTTTCCCTGATTCAGCCCAACTTCCTATCCACCTCTGCCCTCCCACCAGAACCCACTCTTTGGGGAGGTGACTGCAGGTGTGATAACCTCAGCTTATGAAAAGCGCAGCAAGGCCAATCCTAGGGAGCCAGCCCATGGGGCACTGAGGGTTGGGAGAAAAGACATTTACTGCTTCAATCTGCTCACCCTTGTATTTTTTATTTTTTTATTTTTTAGATGGCAGACATTTGTTTTGAAGGATATGGACAATTTAAATCAGACTACATTTTGTATTATATAAATACAGTCATCCCTCAGTATCTGGGTGGGGGAGATTAGTTCCGGAACCCCATGTGAATACCAAAATCTGCAGATGTTCAAGTCCCTTATATATGATGGCTTAGTATTTACATGTAACCTATGCACATTCTCCCTTATACTTTAAATCATCTCTACATTACATATAATACCTAATACAATGTATTGTAAATGCTATGTAAATAGTTGCTGGAATACAGCAAATTCAAGTTTTGCATTTTAGAATGTTCTGAGATTTTTTGTTTTTCAAACATTTTTGAACCACAGTTGGTTGAATCTGCAGATGTGGAACCCTTTGGTACAAAGGAGTGACTGTAGATCAAATTATAAACCTTTACTATTATTAATTTTTTTCTTTTTTAATATCATTGAAAATTATCGTACAACTGAGGTCTAAAGGGGAAACTTACTTTCTCTCTCTTGTATAAGAGGTTAGTTAAGTATGTCACAAAGAGATTAAATAACTTCCCTGAGATTATATAAATCTCAAATCCTTATCTAACACAGAACTTTTAAATGGGGATAATATTAACATAATGGGACAAGCTTGAGAATGAAACTGGATAATTTATGTCAGGTAGGTGTACAGTATATCATATACCTCAATAAATGTCACTTCCCTCACTCACCACCAAATAAGCCCTCCACCCATGGTCCCTCCAATATTTCCTCACATGAAGGATTGTGCTCACCATTTTAAAGTTCTTACCCAATGGGCCTGTTTGCAGGCTGATACAATATCTGCCCCAGCCTCTGTCCCAGCCCTGTACCATTCCTGGCACAGAGGGTGGACAAGGCAGAGCAAGGCCTCAGCTCTGGGGTGGCCCAGGTCTCACCCAGCACAGCAAGCTGACCATCAACCAGCTACCACTTGGAAGTGGGCCCACTGGTCATGTCTTCATGCTGAAACTAGTCACAGTGGTCAGAGAGACATGGCTCACTGAGCTGAGAGAACAGAAAGAGTGGTTCTTTCCCCCAAATTGGGTGCTTTTACTAAAAGACAAGGTAATGGCTGCTATCTGCCCCACCCAGCTCCAGGGACCAGGCCAGAGTTGCTCAAAGGGAGATCTCAGGCAGAAACCAAAGAGGCCATCTTCAGAGAGGTCCCCTGGACCCTGAGGCAGCCCTGCCTCTGATGTTGGGTTGGACAAACTGTGAGCCATAATGGAGACGAGGGGATCAATTATCTGTGGAGGAAAATGAGACTGGGCTTTGAAAGCCCACGGTGGCAATCTCTTGAGCAACGTGCCAGCACTCTTCCCACAGGTCTTGAGAGCACTGCAGGCAGTGGGCAGTACCCTCAAGGGCCCTGGCTTCCAGGGAGGAAGAGAAGACAATAATGAGGGGGCTGTGTATGCAGTCGGAAACCCCAGCTGAGATTCAGCATAAATCAGGAGGGGACAAATACATCTGAATTTTTTATTCCACCATCGTCAATTAATTCCTCTTCCTAAGGGAAGGTAGGGCTATACACTGTATATTTTTTTTCTTGCTGTCCCACCTCCTGATCCCAGGGCCTATCTGAGTGGTAGTGACTCCAGGGACAATAATAGCTGTCATTTACTGTGTACTGTGTGAGTACTTTCGTTATCTCATTTAATTGTCTCTGCAATCTAAAGTAGATACTACTTTATTCCTATTCTATAAGATGCAAAAATGGAGGCTCAGAACGGTAAAGTGACTTGCTCAAGATAAGCCAGCCAAGAAGCAGCAGAGCCAACTTCCACTCCAGGTCTGTCTACCTAGCAGTCTCTGCTCTCACCGGTTGACTGTGCCGCCTCTCCACAGAACTGCCCAGCATCTCTGACATGACCCTCTCCTCTGTACAGTCTTAAAAGATGCTTCATTTCCAGTGAGACTGGCCTCCAGAAAAGGAAAGCTGAAAGGATATGGGCCTCTCAACAGGGACAGAAATGAAGCTGCCTTGCTCGAGGAGGGAAGGACAGACGTCACTGTGCAGGCAGTGACCACGCCAGCGAGGCATGTTGGGGAACTGCTTCCCACCTCTCTTGATAGGACAAGGGTGGGCCCTTCACCCCTGTGTCTTGTTACGGAGAGAACAAACGGCTCTTCCTTCTAACAAGGCTAACTAATTGGGGAAGGAGCCGTCTCCAAGCAACTAAGACTTTGAAAAAGTAATTGGAGTTCCAACTGGACAGCAATTGGGGGTGGGGAGGTGTGGTATTGCATCTTGCTAAAAAGGAATTATGACAATTAGCCCAAATAGAAACATTTTTTTCCTCCATTACAACCTTCAAATTAAAAACCACTCTACTGAATGGATTTAAGGACACGGGGAGGGGAAGGGTAAGCTGGGATGAAGTGAGAGAGTGGCATGGACATATGTACACTACCAAATGTAAAACAGATAGCTAGTGGGAAGCAGCTGCATAGCACAGGGAGATCAGCTCTGTGCTTTGTGACCACCTAGAGGGGTGGGATAGGGAGGGTGGGAGGGAGACGCAAGAGGGTGGCGATATGGGTATATATGTATACGTATAGCTGATTCACTTTGTTATACAGCAGCAACAAACACAACAATGTAAAGCAATTATACTCCATAAAGATGTTAAAAAAAACCACAACACTCTACTGTAATGATTTATTCCATTTTCACAGGCGCAGTAATAATTGCACTGAAGATAATGGGGTCCATGTAAGATAACAGGAAGAACTGCCCTGGTTCTAAGTGCTTATTAATGAACAATACTGCATAGTCCATTAAGGCCCAGGAAAGAACCATGGCTGCCAGTGATTGGTGGGCGGGTCACGGGATCTAATTTTTGTTACTGGTCAGTAAAAGCAGGAAGAAAAGCCTCCTCAAATGGGAGGGAAGGAAATTACAAATTTGATAAAAATTAATCACCTTTGAGCTTGCAAGCCTTTTCAGTTGAGGCTTTGGTTCGTGTGGGCGACAGCGCTCTCTGCCTGCTACTTGGCGTGCGGTTATCAGGAGCCATTTGCAACACTCCCATTTTGTCTGTGAAAAGACATTTTAATTGAAAAATCATTTACCCATAAAATTATTATCATCAATACACATTTCACCAAAGCCCTACATTATGACCATAAAACAATTTGTAAGCTGATTCATTTTACCCACTAAATCACTTTACATTATGTTACGAACAGAATGATTAAAGCAACTTAGCATTTTGTTGGCAAAGTAATTCCATTATTATGCATTTCATCCACACAGATACTTATACTACTGAGTCCATTTGTCTTGTTGACAGAACATCTATATGTATCGGACAGAGTGCATTTTATTTAGTTGATGAGATTAATTTTATTCACCAAATGCTTTTAAACTTAAGCTAAATTTTTTTTGTCACAGGAATAGATTTGATTATGAGACAAAATAAAACTTGGCTACATGATCTATACTCATAAAATTTCTCCAAACAACCTACTCAAGTATGCAAACAAAGTAAGTAAACAAGTAAGTAAACAAAAACAGGGAGAAAATAATGGACAAGATCAAAACAAAAGCCTTAAAAAAATGTTCCTATTGAGTCTGTTTCTTAACTCTTCTATGTATCCGGGTGGTAGAGGGAGGATTGAAATCCAAACATATCTTGAAAATATGGAGGTGGAAATGATGGTGGAAGAAAATGGGCTCTTCCACTCTGAATAATTTTTCTGGGAAAAGGGTGAGCACAGAGAGATCTTAAAAAGATCCACCCCAGCTGCTTGGGCAGCTTGTCAGCTAGTGTCTGTACATCACTGACTTCCTTCAGTGCCAAAACACTCTGCCATAAGAGGTGCCCAAATGGGTTTCCTAAAACCAACATGAAGACCAGAAAATGACTTGTGGGCATGTGGGGCTTCAAGCCCACCTGCTTGCGCCTGGAAGTTCTAAGCTTTGAAGTGCAGAATCTTTCCTACCCAAGGCCAGCCTCTTTGCCCAGGACCTCAGCAGCCACCAGGGGGCAGGAAATCACGTTCTGGTGCCTCTGATACCCCCGCAGCACAGCGCTGAGCATGCAGCAGTCATTCCAGAATGACTCTGGATTCATTCACCCTTTATTCAACTTATATTTTCTGAGCACCTTACTCTGTTTCATATGAGATTCAGGGGTGAACAAAACTCTACCCTGAGGGGTCTGACCATCTGCTGGAGGCATCAGACAAGTGTAAGGAGAAGATACGGTGTGGGGAGAGAATCCCTGGAAGTGAGGGAAAGTTCTGTAACTGATTGTGGTGGTGCTTAGAGTAATCTTTATTAAAGAAAGAACATTTCTTTAACATTGTTAAAGAAAAAACATTTATTCTTTACACTTGTTTAAATGATAAGACAGACTTTATTCAGGGGGACTATCATGATAGAAATTGGGACTACTAAAATGACTTTTTGCTGTAGGGGAAAGAGATTGAGCTCAATTCTGAATATAGCAAAGAAAAGTAGGAGTTTATAGCCAAGGAGCAGGGTTGGGGAGAGGCAGAGCATTGATGGATGGAAAATTACTAAAAGGACACATCAAGTGTAAAGGGAGGGAGATTCTTGCTGAAGGCTGGTCAGTGTGATCAGACATCCCCCAGGGGGTGTTGAGAGGTGAGGAATTTGGTCAGATATCAAGGGTTATCAGGTAGGGAGGGTGGGGAATTCTGGTTAAACTGACTTAGCAGGATTCTTGCTAACACTGGGCTCTTGAGAACATGTCCAAGGATAGGGCCTAGTTGAATATACCTCAGAGGAGCATGACTAGAATTTGGTCAAGGAGAGAGTCTTTATCGCTATACATGTGATAAAATGTCATATAACTACACACAGAAACATACACACAAATGAGTGCATGTAAGAACTGGTGAAACCAAGTAAGATCTGTAGTCCAGTAGTTAACTACATCATGCTAATGTCAATGTCCTGGTTTTGAGAATGTTCTATAGTTATATAAAATATTACCATTGGGGGCTTCCCTGGTGGTGCAGTGGCTGAGAATCTGCCTGCCAATGCAGGGGACACGGGTTCGAGCCCTGGTCTGGGAAGATCCCACATGCCGCGGAGCAACTAGGCCCGTGAGCCACAACTACTGAGCCTGCGCGTCTGGAGCCTGTGCTCCGCAACAAGAGAGGCCGCAATAGTGAGAGGCCCGCGCACCGCGATGAAGAGTGGCCCCCACTTGCCGCAACTAGAGAAAGCCCTCGCACAGAAACGAAGACCCAACACAGCCAAAAATAAATAATAAAAATAAAAATAAATAAATTTAAAAAAAAAAAAATTACCATTGGGGGAAGCTGGATGATAGATATATCTCTCTGTACCATTTTTGCAACTTTTATGAATCTATAACTATTCCCAGATAAAATCACAGAAAAAATATTGTGTCAGAAGCACTGTGATGAAGAAATAGAGAATGCTGTAGAAGTACAGAGAAATGCTTGATTCTTGGGGGCTACAATGAAGACTCCCTGAAGGAAATCATATCTTCCCAAAGGCAATAGATTTAAATGCCAAGACGATCAGGCAGGAGGGGAAAATAGTGAAGCCTGGGGTTGCCAGAGCTAGGAACGGAGGCAACTGAATATATACCCAGTCTCAAGGCATTCAGATTGAAATTATTTTAAAAAGCTGGCAAAGCTCTGGATAAGCTGAGACTTAAAGGACACTTAGGACAAAGGGGTGTCAGGAGATAGGAAAAAGAGTCCTTAAGGCCTGAGGAATTCTGTAAGGACAAGGGGAAGAACCTACTTTGCAGTCATATGACCACAGGGCACCTTCTGTGGGTGGAGTGTGGAGGGAGCTGGGCTACAGTGGTGATGGCATCACAACAGGGTCTTTGTTGCCCTTCTTGGTTCACTGGCTCCACTGGACTCACAGCACTCATGTCTCCATGTTTCTCCCCCACAAAACACATACATCTTATTCTCCCAAGACTCTGCCTGGTGGTGCCAGTTCTCCTCAGGAGAACTGCCCCCCATGCCCTCCCCTAACCTGCATGTCTTAAGGGTGGAATATTGGACCCCCTGGCAAGCTGGCGGTATGTGTAGTTGAGAGGCTTTTGTCCATCAGCTCCCCACTCTAATCCATCTATCCAAATCACATATATCATCTCAGACAATTGACACTCCATGAAATGCCTACCCAACTTCACCATGCCAGGAGATTTTCTTTCTTTCTTTTATTTTTCACACAGAGTAATCTAGCTTTTCTGCCTTATTATAAAAACCATCCATGTGTAGACAAAAGCTGAATAAGACAGCAACTCATTTATACATTGTAAAAGCAACATAGTCGAATGCTCAAGGGGTCCACTGGGAAAGGTCTGGGGGGTCTACAGCACCAGATAATAAGAAAATTGACAGTTGATTGTACTGGGTGTGCAGCTTGATGTACCTTGGCATGCAACACATACAGCAGCCCCATGGAGGCTGATACTATACTCATGCTCATTTTACAGATGAGGAAGTAGATGCACAGCAGGCTAGATAGCTTGCCCAAGGGCACATGCCAGGATCCAAACCAGGATCTGTTTGACTCCATTCCACCAAAGAATCAGCTCCTCGGTTGTCATCCACGAGCAAGTATTGGCCATTTCCCCACTCTCCAGCCTGGAACTAAGGGAGCCTGAAGTAGACAGAGTTTAGGTCCCTGCAATTCATCCAGACACATCTTCCTGACCTTTATGATACACCTGGAAGGCAAATGCACTCACTTGGTCAAGGAAATCCCTTGTACCAAGGGCAAAATCCCTCAGTACCCCTTGGTCTTCCTGGAGACATATGGAAGCTTTTCAACAGTCACATTAATGCAATCTTGGGTGATATCTCTCTCACTTAAGAAAACAAATGGGGAAAAGGGCTTTTACTTACAGTATATTAAGTTACTTCAAATTACTAGAAGCCATTTTGCCAATGGGTTTTCCTGGCAAATTTGAATATGGATAAGGACATTTTACTCATCTGCCTGACACTTTCATAAAATACTCTCCAAATGGAATGCCAGCAAGCAGAGCAGCATATATTTTCATCTCCAGTGTGGGTTTTTTATGAAATGTAAGCACCACATTATTACTGATCCCTGGAAAAATACGTCATCATGAGTCTTGAAGAATTTATAAAGTTGAAAATTAGGTTTTAAAGGAAACTATGCTCCCTCTGTCCCATCTCCATCATTGAAAAATTAAATGAGAAATTCCAAAATCCAAACTCATGAACAAGAGGCATTCTGTGAGTCTAATTAGATGTATTGTAGTCTCGATTTCCATGGAAATAAAAGCAGTCATCATAGAAAGAATTGCACAGTTATATGTGAAAATAGTTTTCTATAAGTAGTGACTAAGTCTTCATGACACCAAACCATCTGGTTAATGCATTCAGAGGTCTAGTCCGTCACTCACACATTGGACAGATAAGACAATGAAGGTGAAAGTTTTCTACAAATCACTGCTGCCAGGGGGTTTAGAGACATCAACCTTGGTTACTTATCAGCATCATCGGAAGGTGTATGTTAAAAACAAAATGCCTTGGCACCATCCCCCCAAATTCTGGTTTAGTGACCTTAGTGTAGGATGGAGGAATTTGCATTTTTATGAAGCACTTAATCCATTCACATGCAGATGGCCCTGATCAGGGTACCACTGATCTATACACTGTGCTTTTTGCTCAAATACTTAACTTATTTGGGAACACAAGACCACAGATGCCCTGTCTCTGTCCTAACCCAACCTGCCAATTTCCACCCATTTTGAATTTCTACACTTGAGTCTATGATCATTGAAGAATATGATCTTACATTATTTTTGTGCTTAGTATTTAAAATATCTTTCCTATGTCGTCTCATCTTAAAAAAAAAAGAGATACCAATAGTGCCTATCTTATAAGATGTTAATAAGAATTGATAAGATAATGCAATAAAGAGCTTACACAGGACTTGGGACACAATATATGTTTAATAAATGTTGGCTATTATATTGTTCTTGTTTCTGAGCCATCATATAAGAGGAGGCATTCACTGTCTCCACTGCAAAGGAGCATTCATCCAGGATAGATAAATTGCTTAACTTTGTGTAAGACCCAGGAACTTTCGTAATTTCTGCCATATGGAGTTCTGCTGAAAACCAGAGTGCACCTTTGCTTATCTTTCAGACTTGACATGCGATTTTAGTCCACAAATTCCAAATCCCTACCTTCCTGGCCACTCACAAAGGGCCCACCAAATATTCAAGCATATTTCCAATATCCACTTGATTCATAATAGAAAAAAATTGGAAAAAAATGCCTATCAGCAGGAGAATGGATAAATTTAGTATATTCATCTAATGGCATATGACATAGAAAATAAGAAAGGATAAACTACTGACATACAGTAACATGGATAATTCTCACAGATTTTAAGTTAAACAAAATAAGCCAGACACAAAAGGATACATACTGTATGATTCCTTTTACATAAAGTTCAGAAACTGGCAAAATTAATCCATGGAGATACAATTCAGGACATGATTATCTCCAGGGCTTATTAGTTGGGAAGAGACAAAAAGGGAAGCTTCTGTGGTGCTAGAAAGGTTTTATGTCTTTTTCTGGTGATGCCTACAAAGATAAAAATTAATTCAGCTGTATATTTAAGATCAGTGCAGCTTGTAAACTTTACCACATGTATTATACTTTAATTAAAAAAATTTAAGGCATAAGATACATTTTAATGCTGGTTTTAAGTGAGATTTTACACCCTTTTAAACTTATTTGTGTGTGAGCCTCAGCTTCCCTTTGAAGCAGAAGTGGTCCAAAGTTGATTATAGGAACAAGCAGAATGAGAAGATTTTCTTATCTCACCTTCTCCCTCAATTTCTCATTCACTCTCCCCTCACTGTTTCTAGCCTTGTTTTCAAAGCAGCAAACAATTATTTCATGTTCATTAATCGGATCGTTCCACTGCCTGATTTATCTGACAAAGCAGTTTTTTTTTTTCCTGAATACCTAAATCGAATTTATTCCTTTTCGATGCTGGCCAATTACTCCTTCTCCTAGCACCCTGTCCAGCACACACAATGAATCGTACTTGGCTCAAAGTTGAATGCAGTGTCCTTCCAGAAGCTAATCAGGGAATTGCATTTGTTTAGTCTTCTGACAACCAAAATCGACCATAGACCCTCTGATGACTTATTGAATAGCCAAAGTAATGGGCTTGAAAATTTTGCCTCAGGAAAGATTTCCAGCTGAATTTAAGGAAAGTAATAAAAGTCTCCTTTTATCCACCACAGAGTTGTATCCCTGTTGGCTTCATTCAAACCTTGACTCATCTCAGAGGCTTTCCAGAAGAAGTAGTCTGAGCTGGAGTCTCAAAATCTGTCTGCTTTCTGGGGAAAGTAGACCCACCTGACCAGCTGCCTCTATCATGGCAGGTATAGGCCCTGCAGTTCATTCATTTACTCACTCATTCATTCACTTAAGAAACATTTATTGAGAACCTATTACACTCCGTGTAAACAGCAAACAAAACAGAGTCTCTGGCCTTGCAGAGCATATATTTTAACTGGAGAGATATAAAATAAATGAGATAATTTCATAAACTGCTAAATTATGTGAATAAATAAAATTGGGAAGTAGAATCAAGAATGCCCAGGAGAATAGAGCCACTTTCTACAGCATGGTCAGGGAAGGCCTCTTTGAGAAAACAACATTTGAGCAGAGACTTGAATGAGGAGAAGGAGTCATCTATGCAAGTGCTGAGGAAATCATCTCCAGCAAAGGAAAAATCAGTTTCAAGAACCCGAAGGTAAAAACATTTTTTTGTGAGTTCCAGGAACAGAGAGAAAGGGAACCCAAAAAGCAATCCCTGATCTTATCTCACTGCCGGAACTACCTGGCAGGACCTTCTTTTTTTTTTTTTTTTTTTTAATTTTGGCTGTGTTGGGTCTTCTGTGAGAGTTGGGTTTCTGTGCGAGGGCTTTCTCTAGTTGTGGCAAGCGGAGGCCACTCTTCATCGCGGTGCGCGGGCCTCTCACTATCGCGGCCTCTCTTGTTGCGGAGCACAGGCTCCAGACGCGCAGGCTCAGTAGTTGTGGCTCACGGGCCTAGTTGCTCCGCGGCATGTGGGATCTTCCCAGACCAGGGCTCAAACCCGTGTTCCCTGCATTGACAGGCAGATTCTCAACCACTGCGCCACCAGGGAAGCCCCAGGACCTTCTTTTTTGATATTCAGCAGTGGCCCTGGACAAGACCATGGCATCATCTCCTCCAGAAAAAAATGACAACTCAAATATCAGCATCCACTTATGATTCATTTTCCAAAGTTCTGTTGGTGAAACGCCTGCCCTCCCTGTCCCAATTCAGGCTCAGCTGAGACCTCTACCCTCTGAAGACCAACAGCAAGGCTTCAGTTAGGCTGGATTGTTTCTGCAGATACCCCACAAAGAGAGCTGTCCACTATAAGGAAGTGCTGAAAAAAATCTCTAAGGCTGAGTCAACACAGCAGGGAAAATCAATAAGCCAAGATCAATGGTATCCTAAGCCATGAGTTAGGATACCATTTACAATTCTTTTTTCAAGATTAATTGTAGGCTCGCTTTTAAGTAACATGCCCTTGCTAATCAGAAACATCACTGCCCAGAAGATAACATGCTGGGGTTTCACATCTGGCATTCCACATAATTAAGATTTCACAGTTCAAACAACTGTTGGATATTTTATTCCTTAAACTGAAGCTGTTGATCAACTTAAACAGGACTCACCCAGAGCTGTGGACATGAATCGATACTCAGCAGGGATTTGGTGACATCACACATTCAGTTTCTAATATTTCTCCCCAGTTTTCATGTCTCATAGAAACTGGCTAAATCCATTTTGAGTGTTCACAGCCATTAGATTCCCTAAGCATAACAGAAAATATCAAAGCTTCACAGATGCTCAACAAGCATCTTATGTTTCTTGAGCCATGAATGATGCAATAATAGGATTGCAAAAGAAGTAGAAAGGCCAGTCCTAGTGCTTAAAGAAGCATTAAGCCCTATAAGGGAAAGAAGCTCTGGAAATCAAGAGAGGCAGTATAGAGCAGTGGTTAAGAGCACAGATCTTGAGGTCCAAATCCTAGTTCTCTCCCTGAAAAGCTGCATGACCTTACTCAGGTGATATCACATCTCTAAATCTGTTTCCTCATCTGTAAACAAGGAGCAATTTCAGTACCTATCTATGATGGTTCTTTTGCATTTTCCCCTCCAGATTGATTCTTCACCCTTCTCTGCCCAGATCTCTGGCCCAGAAAGGTGATCTTCCACTCGTGCTGCAGTTTCTACCTGTGTTTGTCTGAGGCAAGACAGCTGCAGGAGGATGGAGAGTGAGAGAAAAGAGAGGTCAGTGTATTTGTGCCTCTCCCCATCCCCTGAAGGAGTAATGTGGGTGAGTTTCTTCATCTCTGACAATAACTTCTGTTATGCAGCTCTCCTCCAATAGCTACAGATTCACTGAACTCTGGTACCATCCCTCCTTCTCCTTGCATCTTCAGGCCAAGAGGATGCTTTAAGTTAGGTTCTCCAGGAAGCAGACTTTGAAATATAGATTCATGTGCAAGTAGTTTATTAGTAAGACTCTTAGGATCAACCCCTGTGGGGAAGGGAAGGAATCAGGATTGGGCAGAGAGAGTTTGCAGTCTTAAAGATTTCTGCTAACTCTGTGGACACCTCTGAAGCTGGGACGGACCTTCAGAGTTGTCCCAAGGGGACCAGGCTCCTGTCCCTCTCATGTAGATCAGACATTGGGTGCAGGTGGTTTTCTTCAGCCAAGGCAGTTCCCAGAGGGATGGCTGCTAATGGCTGGCAGCTGGCAACACTACCACCAGCTGCCTGGAACGAGTTCTCCTGGCCTGATGAGGGACTTGGGCAGAGCGCTCTGCATCCACTACAGAGTGACCACAGCTCTCCTCCGCTGTCAACGCCTTGGACATCCCCACTTAACTGTTTATTCCCACTCACATCTCTGTACATAGCCACTTACTTAAATTCCCTTTGAATTGCTATTGGTTTTGTTGGAACTCTGATGAATACAGCCCCTCATCGGTTCGTTGTGAGAGTTACACACGGTGCCTAGTGCACAGTCAGGATTCCATAAGCACTAATTATCCAGAAATGAGTCCTAACCATTTTCTGGCAGTGAGCTTTTCTCTACCCCAGGACTTCCATGAGTTAGTAGCCAGGTTGACAAGAAGTCCCTCAAGGGAGCCCAGTGGTGGGGTTACTTGAAGTTGAGGATGTTTTCCTAAAGGAGCTGATTTTGAGCAGGCTTTTAAGTGTCCAAAACAAAGTGTTAGCTTAAGCTTATGCTACCAAAACAATGGATGCACTTCATTCATTCAAAGATGAAATTTGAAAGACATGGCCCCTGCTCTCACAGAGTTTAAAGTCTAGAGGCAGAGACAAAATATATAAGGAATCAAGCAAAACTGTAATTGCAAATTGTGGTACAGGCAATGAAGGAAATGTACTGTTTACAGAGAGAGAGAATAACAGGGACAAGGGAACTAAATAGACAGGTGGACGGGGCAGTCTGTAAGGAATCAACATTTAAGCTGAGCTAACTAATGAATATGTTAGTCTCAGGGGCATGCTAGTTGGGGCAATCTACTCATAGTGCTCAGCAGGTGCAGAGAACCTGAGGTGACAGAGAAGCAGAGCGGACATGGGGGAGGGAATGGTCATGGAGGGCATGTGACATGAGGTAAGATCACAGAAGGAGGCAGGGACCAGGTTGCAGGGCCTTGTAAGCCATGATAGAGAAGTGAGTTTTTCCTCCAAGTGCAATGGGAAGTCACTGGAAGGTTTTAAGCAGGGAAGAGATATCACCTAATTTATGTTTATAAGAAATTGTGGTGACTATTATGTAGAAGAGGGACTGGGAATGGGCAGAGCAGATGATTTTGTATCAAAAGATCAGTGGCCATGGTTTGGACAAGCATGGTCGCATTGGATTTGGAGGGAAGAGGACAGGTTCAAGTTATATTTGGACTTGATAATTATCGGGGAACAAGGGGAGATAGAGAGGGAGAAAACAAGGACCATTCCCCGGTTTAAACAATGAAGTGGCTGGTAGTGACATGTACTGGTTGGGAAACATGGAGGAAACAGGTCTGGGAGAGAAGTCAAAGGCTTCACTTTGCACATGAGTTTCAGATGTCTCCAGGCACAGGTGGCAAGCAGGTTGATCAGAAGAGGCATCCAGCCTGAGAACGTGGGCATCAGTGGTGACCAGAAGGTATTGAAAACAAGAATGAATTAGATAAACTGGTAAAAGAGTGGAAAAGAAGAGAGCAATTCCCCTAACCCAGGGAAATTCAACATTTAGAGGTTTAATTCAATATTTATTGAATATTGTTTGTGTGCAAATCTTAAATGTTGCTGCATGAATTATTTTATCATGCCTATTTCATGAATATTTCTATTTAAATTGTTCAACATTTTTCCTGGCTACAAATATACCTGTTTGCCTCTATATCTGAAATATCTGGACCACTTCTGGCATGCATGCCATATCCATACCTTTCATAGGTGACTATGAGTTATTTTATGCCCTTGCAGGAAGTAGCAAACAACCGTCTTCAGTGTGATGTTGAATGCCATAAGGAACAAGACCAAGGGGATTTCCAGTCCAAGAGACACTGTTTTTAGAGATACCCCACTCGCCAGAAGCCTCAGTGGTCATCTCTGGCTAAATCCCCTCCGGCCCCATATGGGTGTATGGCTCAGCTTGATAAGCTTTGGAGCTCTGTGCAACTCAGAGCCTGTGGCCCTTTCCTCCATTAGTGTTCTCCTTTCCAACAGACCCCAGCTTGTCTCAGATGTTCACACCATCTGGTTTCCGGAAAGATCCTGTAAGGAGAGCCATCTGTTTCTTGTTACAGTGTCATTAGAACAATTATGACAAAGGTAAAACATGAACATGCATAAATCAAGTCTCTTTCGCATGGCTTTCCCACGGAGGGTATGTAATGTCTTCTTGATAATTTTTCACTGATACCCTCTATCTCCAAGCTCCTAACTCCAGACCAGTCTGGAAATCAACCAAGCAACTCCCAAAATTCAATCAAAGACAATGTAAAAGCAGGTCCTAGAAGTGAGGGAAAAATACTTGGGGTGTAAGAGGTTTATGCATTACCCCTCCCAGGAGCATTTTCAGCCTATAAGAGATCTTGCTAGGAAGCAATAAATACAAAGACATTAATTGCAGATTGAAGACTCTCAACCATCAACGTGTAAGAAATTTGAGATCTAGAACACCATCTAATGCCAATTAATCACAACATTCAGGGACCACCGACTTTCAAATAAAGCTAGCCTCACATGCAAAGAACTCCTCTCCAAGAGCTGGGCCTGAAACATACAGACAAGTCAACATCCCCATCCATCTTAGAGAAATCAGCCTTTCAGAATACAGAAGGGGAGAAGTTAGGAAAAAGAGCTTATCTTTCTTTATTACGTACTTGAGATTTACAAGACTTTTCTGACCACCCAGGAGGCCTCAGTGTATTAATTCGAGATTGGAGTGGAATGATATGCAGAGCTTTCCACAAACATTTCACTAGTGTGGCAGCCCTCCCTCCCACCTCAATCTAGGTTGAGACCAAACACTAAAATATACCAGGACCTAGGAGCAACCTGCTTGCCAATGGATGAATATTTGATACAAGGTGTTTTCTTTTTTAAGAGATGGGTAATCAAATCAGGCCTGAATTATCCAGATTTCACACATTTTAGCATAAAATTAATTAGTTGGAAGAATTACGCAGTAGATAAACACACCAAACAGCGAGACCTCCCCAGTTGCATGTTTACATTTTACACCCTGCTCCTTTCATTATCCCAAGGAGTTGCCTGTAGCATGACTTTCCCATGAAGGGAGAGGAACCTACCAAATGATTTCATTTTTATGTCTGCAGAGCTCCTGATAAACTGACAGAGGCATCGAAGCTCTCCAAACACATTTTATTTTCATTAAAAGGCTAATCTAAATCCAATCAACCAAAACATATATAGAATGGCTGCACAGAATTAAAATGTGTGGCTCCTCTAGAACACACGTTAAAACAAATCCACAGTAATTATTCAAGTAGACAATACCTGCTAAAGAGGATCTGACTTTAATGCCGTTGACGCTGTAGTGTGTTTGCAGTAATGATGGACAGACTGTAAGCTTGGATCTGTCTCACTTATATTGCCACATTAGCAACACAGGTGTTTGTGTATAAATTGAATTACTCATTGCAAATAGCCCAAATATGAAAAGGATTCAAAACCCTGGAAGAAGGAATCAAAAATCTCATTGCCCAACATAAATTGGTCACTGCTGTGCCTGAATGAACCCAGCAGCACGTCAGAACCAGGCTAAATCTATGGAGGAAATTAGTGATGAGAAATGGCAATGAGAAATGAGATATCAAACTGGGTGTTGGTGGTATTAATTGATAACTGGTTATAAAGAAAGAAAATATTAGTTCCCTTCACATCAGCAGAAGGGCTATGTGTGAACCCCCACAGTTAGTGACAAGCTTTCAATGATAGCTTTATTGTTGGTCATAATTTGCAAATGGAAGTGGTGAGTAGAGCTCGAGCTCTGAAATGGTAGAAGCAAGCACAGTGGGTGTGGCATGACCCCATTTCCCACCAGCACTTGGCCACCGTGTCCCGCTCTTCCCAGCTGTGCTCAGAATGGAGCCCAGAATTCCTGGAAATGCTCCCCCATCAGCACCTGGTATGTGGGCATTAACTCTATTTCCAGAATGGCTTAGCTAGGAGTGGAAAAACCTCTACCTAGTCAACCCAATCCGTCCCCTTCATGACTGTGTTAACCACACAGGCATGTTTATGGAGCACTTATCCTCTCTGGGAGCAAGTCGTCCCATCAGCAACTCACCGCAAGAGAAAGGACAAAGGGAAGCCATTTCTCCCTCTGAATATAGAGCCATTGTCACTCTGACAGACCCACACATCATTTCATTTGAGACCCAGCCGACTCCTTTGCTCTCCCTGGTTGTCATCACATAAAATAAAATAAAGGAAACCTCAGTGGAACAATTAACTGTCTGAATATATGAAATGCTTCTGGCGAAAGTAAGACCTTATAAACAAGTCTTCCCTTCTCAGGTCACCCTCTCCTCCTCGATTTCAGTGAATAAACGGAAATATATTTTCCACCTCATAATTGGAAGGAATATTTTATGTTCTGAAATGAAGCTAATGCATGTTATAAATAAAATCTGACTGTGCTTATCTCCCTATTTTTGGTAGCCTGTGTACCTCCCAGGAGCCTAGGAAAATTCCTGGCTGAACCAAGAACATCTGGCTCTGAGAATGGTATGGACGGCACACCTGCTCTGTGGGCATAATGTGCCTCCTGAATCATTTTAGATGCCTTGGTCTGGAACATGTGGGCTCTCAAACCCAAGATCTATCTTGTAAAAAATATTAAAGATAGGGACTTCCCTGGTGTCGCAGTGGTTGGGACTCCACCTGCCATTGCAGGGGACATGGATTCGAGCCCTGGTGCGTGAAGATCCCACATGCCATGGAGCAACTAAGCCCGTGAACCACAACTACTAAACCTGCACTCCAGAGCCTGTGTGCCACAACTACTGAGCCTGTGTGCCACAACTGCTGAAGCCCACGCACCTAGAGCCTGTGCTCCACAAAGAAGAGAAGCCCCTGTTCTTCACAACTAGAGAAAGCCAGCACGCAGCAATGAAGACCTAATGCAGCCAAAAATAAAATTAATTAATTAATTTTTAAAAATTAAAGATATTTTTCATATCAAAAATCCAGATTTCTATCTTCTTTTAATAAAAGCATTTGTCAACACTGGGCCCACATTCCTTCTCGACTACAAAAAATGCTGGCTCCAGCTGACCTTGAGTCCTCCAGATGAAGAGTCCCGGGCACTCCCAACTGTCTTCCAGTGTCAGTTGTCCAATACCAATTGCCATTTGTCATTACACTTATGCTATTGTAAGGATAAAAGGAAAAATGACATGTTTTTTGGTCCCCACCTCTCTGTCAAAACTGGTGAACAGGAAGGTAGTCTGAGGAATTTGCCTGAGTCAATAAGATTGGGAAAGAGTTTATTCCTAAAATGTGGAATTCACCTACTAGTATCCTGCTTCATCACTTATGTCGCCTTTCTGGGGAAGTGCACATTTCTATTGGAGGAGACATCACAAAGTGTGCTCTGACTCAGAACAGAAGGCACAGTCACCAACACACACCCTCTTGTCCATTGTCAGAGGCAGAAAGTACCAGGCAAGGTTGGGAGAGAAAGAAATGATTTCTAGTTCAGTCTTTCACCAAATTTAATACCCTTACCCTAAGCCAAGCTTCCTCTTTCACTCTCAGCTTAGATGTCTTATAGTTTATATCCAAGTACACTCTGTGGTTCATCACTACTACAATTACACTGGTTAGCTGTTAGCGTCAACCAATCTTCCAAAGTTTGAATGGGTTGTTCCAGGTGTGAGGAGAAGAGAATGCAGCAGAGGGACCGAGAAATGCACTGGAAAATGGAGATACCAAAAACCCTTCTCTTCTGTACACTATGGTCTCAGGGGATCTAAAACAAAACAAGTACAAGTGTGACTGCAGAGGGAGAACTCCTGGACTTGTTTTCCTAATTGGATAAAACCTTCCAAATGAAGAGGCCTCCTGATACTGCTCCCTGTTCTTCTCTGTCTCCTAGTCACTTTTCATTGCTTCTTCCCTTCCTCCCTCTACCATGGGGCACACAAATCCAACTGATTTCTAACACCTTTTGTAAACACTTTTGGCAAAAGCTAGAAGGCTGACATGTTGGCAGAGGAACTTAGATCATGAATCTCAAAGTAATTTAAATTACTTTTGCTGCTGGTAAAAGTTAAACCCACATTTCTGGCACTGCCAGAAACAGAGCCTTCCTCTCAAAGCATGTGTTCTAAGCTTTATTGGAACTTTTGTATGTAAGATTCATTGAATTTTTCCAGATGATGTGGAAATGGAGACTGGAGAGACTGGTGACCCATGGTTGCTCCAAGGGGATGAGACTTGTAACTGATTGTGATAAGTTACCCAACTTTCCACTTCTCATAGCAATTCCAGGACCACAGAACCATTATCTGGAGATGATTGACCAGGCATGAAAATCAAAAAGCCCACCCTGAAAATGAAAGTAAAACAAAAAAATGTATTAGAAGTAATTAATAAGGTATAACATACACCCATGCTGGTGTGTTATCTCTCAAAGAAATATGCTTAAAGGACATTTGCCTTTCCTCCAAGGCTACCCAGACAGATCATGGAGCTTGGCAGGTCATAACACTAGGACAACAAGACAGGACCAGGTGGCTCAACACTTACTAAGAGCATCAAGGATATGTATCAACTAGCTTTTGCTACATAGTAAATTAGCCCAAACCTTACTGGCTTAGGTCAACAAATGATAATCATTTCTCATGATTCTGTGGCTGGCTGGGTGGTTCTTCTGGTCCAGATTAGGTTTGCTGATCGCTACTGGATTCTATCATCTGTGGATGGTCTAGGATGGCCTCACTCAGGCTGGAGACCAGTTCCCCCCCATGTGGCCTCAGGGGTCTAACAACAGCAAGAGATGGAGCTGCAATGCACAACTGTTTCTCAAGTCTCTGCTTGTGTCACATTTTGCTAATGTGCCATTGGCCAAAACAAGTTACATGGCGAATAAGATGCATAATTTGTGGCCGGTTTTGCAATTTACCATACGGAATTATTAGATTACCTGCTTAGGACTCGAAGGGAGTCAGACAATTGAAACATGAACTATTAAAAAATATTCAAAGCAGAGGTAGAAAAAATTGTCAGAGTCTAAGGCTAGGTTTCCCCAAAAACAGACTGAGACAAAGATTTGGGTGCCAGTAGTATATTTGGGAGGAAATCTCAGGTAACAGGGAAGCAGGGAGATGAAGGAAAAGGGAGAAAGTGTGTTAGTGAGCAGGTTATCACTGTGAGCAACTGGGTGTCCCATCCCATTGGATACCTCTGGGAGATGATGTAGACAGCATGCCTTAGAATTCTCCAGCCCAATGGGCAAGAGTGCTGGAATATTGATACTCCTTTCTGCCGATTGTTAATTAAGGGATGTTCCAGGGAGCAAAAATTCCTAGAGCTTCTGGCCAATCTGCATGTGACCCAAGCAGGTTAGTGGCCAAGAAAGCCCTCAGGCAAAGAGTAGGAAGTCCTGGGTAGAGTCAGCATGCAAGGATACAGGTAAGACATCGACAGCCTCTGCTATGGTGAAATGACCTGGATGAGGCAGTTGGGTTCACATCCCAGCTTCAGTACTTATGGTGTGGCCTTGGATAAGTTACTTCATCTCTCCATGCCTCAGTTTCCTCATAAGAGTACCTACCTAGACTTAGGTAGTACCTAGACTTGTTAAGAGAGTTAAAGAGATTCTTCTATATAAAGTGTTTAGAACAATTCTTGGCCATGTTAAGTGTTAATGCTGTTGTCACATAAATGTGTGCGTGTGTGTGTGTGTCAGAATCCACCAGAGCTTTCCTGCCTAGAATGAACCGTGGTTCCAAGAAAGCATTTTAGTAACACAGAGGGAAAGAAATCCAAGAACACTCTTGCTCTCTGAGCTGAAATAATTAAACTCTTAAGTACAGAAACTAAGACCAGTTTTATTAATAAGTTTTTAGCAATAATGAGAAACAAGTTGCAGAGCATACGTAAATAAGTAGGAGAGAAAGCCTGATGCCAGGGGAGAAACTTAAATTAAATTTCAGTAGGAATCATCATCTCAGCACTTATATCCTGGAACCAGGCAAGCTCACGAGATATAGTACAGGGGAGAGGGCTGCCAGGGCAGGTCAACCACCTGTGCCCCATCTCCATCCCAAGGTAGTTAGCCTAGCTCTTCCCCTCCTTTCCTTGATCCCTACAGGAAAGTATCCACTGAGAGCTGGACACATTATCATCCACACATTTCAGCGTTTGCCCCATCGAACAACCAAAGACCCAGAGGCCGTCCTAACACTGTTTGCATTAACTTGGGTTTATGAGAATTTGTTTGGGTTGAGAAGTCTGCAAAGAAGCCTAAGCCAGCCTCAGAACTGAAAACACTAAATAGACTATGAGAGGAGCCCGTCCTTCACAGCACACTTCCAGAGGTCTGCTGCCGGAAGCCCTTCCTGCTTTCACCCCACTTTCTCTGCACCCAGCCAGACTCCATGCAGTCAGAATCCCTGAGCAAATAGGACAACACATATGAAAACTGCAAAACGTAATTAAATTAAAACGCATGTAATATATTAGCTCAATGTGTTCACTGTTAGAGCTAGAAGGACCGAACTTGTCCAACAATTTGAAGGGGAAAATGTAGGCCCATCCTCTATTAACAAATTCTATGTTTCAAGCAAGCCCCAAAAACCTTATCAGCAGCTTGGTGGGACCAGCAGTGAGCTCATATTTTCATGCCTGTAGTTGACACCAGTTGTTCTGGCTGCCCATCATTCTTTCACCCTTCTTTTAATGAAGTGAACCTCTGGGTAATCATACCTCCCTCATTCTCACTCCATGTCAGTTGGGAAATATTGACCCCACCCCCCAGCCCCAAAGGATGACAATAATGGGCTTTAACCAAGGAACATATCCCATCTCTTTGCCACAGTGATTGATTCTTGGATGGGCATTAGACCTAAATCAGGTCAGTGAAGGTCAAGCCTAAAATTTCTCTTCAGCTACCTCTTTTCTGCTGTAAATGCAAAGAAAGCTGTAGCTCTTGAATTAGTGACAGCCATCTTGAATCCATGAGGAAAGAACCATCAAGAGAATGGAGCCAACATCAATGAAGTTGAGCCAAGAAATAAACAAAGAAAGTAAATCCTGGGCATACTGTCTGAGGCTGGATCAAACTATCCCTGAAGTGAGACTAACTCTGTATTTTTCAATTACACAAGCCAATGAATTCTCAGTATTGCTTAAACCAGTCTGGTTTTTAATATGTACAAAAATATATACCTGAAATAGATGACTCCTTCTGGATTAAGTCCTCTATGTCACTGCCAATCTTTTCTCCCTCTCCTTGTATAGCTGCTGAGATAGTACTGCCCGGAACAACAGTTCAGCCATCTCCAAACAGTGTGTAAGACTCCATGAGCATGGTGCTAACCGCAAAAGTCCCCTTCCTTATAAAATGGAGAGAGTAGAATCTACCTTACTGAGTTGTTTTGAGGATTAAAGAAGGTATTGTGCATAAATTGCTCTGCACATTGCATAACACATATTAAGTATGCAGCACATTTTTCTTTCATTATCCAAAGGCACTGTTCTACTGCATCCCCATCATGTGACAAAGGCTCTGACTTCAATCACAGTAAGTTACAAGTGAAAAATGAGAATTAAGATTGAGCCACAAATAAGCAATCTACAGGGACGGGCAAATGAGGAAAGGCCCTTGAGCACAAGATTACCTTTTCCATGAGTGTCAATCCTGGCTCCTTGAAGCTAAACAGTTAAAGGCTGGCATTGCCATGGAACAGCTGGGTTTTTTGTGGTTTTTTTTTGGTGGGGTGGGGGAGAGAGGACTTTGAAAGACTTGGCAAATTTCCAGAACTTTGGTTTTACTGACTTCTATTCCTCTCTCCCAATGTCCCTGAAAATGCCTTCTCCTACACTTCCCTAGTTGCAGAAGTACCTAGGCAGTTATCACCACCCTTCAGATGGCCTTGGCCAGAGAGGAAGAGTGATGCCTTTCTTGAGTGCCAGGGGCTAAAGGAGTTTGTGCACTCCAGGGTCGTTATGCTAACCTCTCTCTGCCTGTCCTTTTCAAGTTGTTGCCCCTTCTCTTCAGGAGATACCGGAGTCCACAGAGGTTGCCTCACACCTCCTGCCCATCCCAATGTTCTTCTTTCCTCCAGAGTCCTCTTCTTGCCCCAGGACATACAATAACTGCCCCTGCATTGATCACTAAACACTTCACTATATACCACTTGACACGGTGAGTTTATAGTAGTGTCTAACTTACCTCCTGGGGAAAGAGACCATGTCCTCTGTGTTTGTATTGTAGGAGCTTAAAGAGTAAAATTTACATGTGTCTTAACTTCATAAAGTCACCCGTTTCTGAGTCTCAGGAAATCCTCTGTCATCATCATCACCATCATTTACCATCATCAAAACCACATCCACTTGGGTTTCCCAGAAAAACTGCTTTCCTACCAGCTCTAAGTGAAAATATCTCTTTCAAATTCCATTTGCTTTGACCTGTTATGCAAAGATCATAGATTAACCCAATTACTTTACTTAACTACTTGACCAAATAAAACTTTTACACTTTCACAAGGGATGTTCAGATGTGTCTGTTCATTTAAATCTAATCTGAGCCCTTAGAAAATAAAATTGCTTTCAGTAAGAAAATCTGTTTTGTACTAACTGTGGGCATGTGCTCCCGAAGTACGCAGAGAAAGGAGTAGGAGAGATAAAGTCAGGGAAGAAATGGAGGAGGGAGAGGAAGAGGAAAAGGAGAAAGATATGAAGGAAGATTTTTCTTGAACACTAATATTTAATGGAAAGTTAATGAAAGTGCATCATTTTTGAGACTGTATATTTCATCAAACACACTTTCAAATAGCCAATTATAATGATTAAATGGTGTTTGCTGTCATACAGGAAAACACTAGATTTAATTTTTTTAAAGAAATTGTCTTTCTCCATCTGACTTATTTCAAATGAAAAGCAAAAAAAAATAAATTTTTCAACTTCATCTCGGTTTGTCTCAACTTGAAAAAAAATAATGCACATACATTGTCTATCTCTAAAAATAATATAAATAAAAACATTTATTCAGTATTAAAAAATTGTCAAGCAAAAGGGCAGTAATGCAGATAAAAGAGAATAGTCTGGGATGTCATAATCCAATGACTCCAATGTTAGAAATTGCAGGACCATAAGCATTTGGGGGCATATTTTTTATTGAGGTATAACTGACAAATAAAATTGTATATGTTTAAAGTGTACAATGTGATGATTTGATATATATTGTGAAATGAGTACCAAAATCAAGTTAATCAACAAACACATCTATCACTGCAAATAATCATAATTTTTTTGGTGAAAAAAACTTAAGATCTACTCTCTTAGCAATTTCAATGTACAATACAGTATTATTAACTATAGTCACCAGGCTGTACATTAGATCATCAAAATTTACTCATCTTGTAACTAAAACTTTGTACCCTTTGACAAACATCTCCCCATTTTCCCCACCCCCTAGTCCCTGGCAACCACCATTCTAATCAGTTTCCATGAGCTCAGTTGTTTTTTCTTTCATTCCACATAGAACAGTTACAATATTTGTCTTTCTCTTTCTAGCTTATTTTGCTTAGCATAATGCCTCACAGGTTTATCCATGTTGTTGTAAATGGCAGGATTGCTTTCTTCTTGTGCATGAATAATATATATATATATCCACTCCTCTTTATCCATTCTTCCATCAATGAACACCTGGATCGTTTCCATATCTTGGCTATTGTGAATAATGCTGCAATGAACATGAGAGTGCAGAAAGCTCTTCAAGACATTGATTTCACTTCCTTCAGATATATTACCAGAAGTGGGATTGCTGGATCATATGATAGCTTTATTTTTACACTTTTGAGGAACCTCAATATCATTTTCCATAATGGCTATAACAATTCACATTTCCACTGACAGTGCACAAGTGTTCTTTTTTCTCTACATCCTCACCTACACTTGTTGTCTCTTGTCTTTTTGATAATAATGATCCTAACACGTGTGTGGTTTTGATTTACATTTATATGATGATTAGTGACGCTGAGCACCTTTTCATGTAGCTGTCAAACATTTGTATATCTTCTTTGGAAAAATGTCTATTCAGTTCATTGGACTATTTTTAAATTGGATTATTTATTTTTGGCTCCTGAATTGTATGAGTTCCTTATATATATTGGATATTATCCTTTATTTGACATATGATTTGTAAATATATTCTCCCATTCTGTAGGCTGCCTTTTCTTTTATTATTTTCTTTACTGTACAGAGGTATTTTAGTTTGATGTAAACCCACTTATTTACTTTTGCTTTTGTTCCAGTGTTTTTGGTGTTGTATACAAAAAATCATTGCCAAAACCAATATCAAATAGCTTTTTGCCTAGTTTACTCTGGAGTTTTATGATTTCAGGTCTTAAAATTATGCTATTTTGAGTTAATTTTTGTGAGTAGTGTAAGATGGGGTCCAGTTTCATTTTTTGCATGTGGATATCCATTTTTAAAATACCTTTTATGGAAGAGATTATCTTTCACCATCATATATTCTTGGCATCATTGTCAAATATTAGTTAACTATGTAGATGTGGATTTATTTCTCGGATATCTATTCTGTTTCACTGGTCTATGTGTCCTTTTTTTTTTGCCAATACATAATGTTACGATTACTATAGCTTTATAATATAATTTGAAATTAGGATGTCTATACAGCATTATTTACAATAGCCAAGACATAGAAACAACCTAAGTACCTAAGTGTTCATCAAAAGATAAATTAATTTTTTAAATATGATATATAGCTACCCACCACCAGTCCCCCCCATCAGGAAACTTACACAAGACTCTTAGATAGCCTCATCCACCAGAGGGCAGACAGCAGAAGCAAGAAGAACTACAATCCTGCAGCCTGTGGGACAAAAAACACATTCACAGAAAGATAGACAAGATGAAAAGGCAGAGAGCTATGTACCAGATGAAGGAACAAGATAAAATCCCAGAAAAACAACTAAATGAAGTGGAGATAGGCAACCTTCCACAAAAAGAATTCAGAATAATGAGAGTGAAGATGATCCAGGACCTCGGAAAAAGAATGGAGGCAAAGATCGAGAATGCAAGAAATGTTTAACAAAGACCTAGAAGAATTAAAGAACAAACAAACAGAGATGAACAATACAATAACTGAAATGAAAACGACACTAGAAGGAATCAATAGCAGAATAACTGAGGTAGAAAAACGGAAAAGTGACCTAGAAGACAGAATGGTGGAATTCACTGCTACGGAACAGACTAAAGAAAAAAGAATGAAAAGAAATGAAGACAGCCTAAGAGACCTCTGGGACAACATTAAATGCAACAACATTCGCATTATAGGGGTCCCAGAAGGAGAAGAGAGAGAGAAAGGACCAGAGAAAATATTTGAAGAGATTATAGTCGAAAACTTCCATAACATAGGAAAGGAAATAGCCATCCAAGTCCAGGAAGTGCAGCGAGTCCCATACAAGATAAACCCAAGGAGAAACATGCCAAGGCACACAGTAATCAAATTGGCAAGAATTAAAGACAAAGAAAAATTACTGAAAGCAGCAAGGGAAAAAGGACAAATAGCATACAAGGGAACTCCCATAAGGTTAACAGCTGAGATTAAAAATCAATTACAGGGAAAAACGTAAAAAACACAAACACATGGAGGCTAAACAATACGTTACTAAATAACCAAGAGATCACTGAAGAAATCAAAGAGGCAATTGAAAAATACCTAGAGACAAATGACAATGAAAACATGACGATTCAAAACCTATGGGATGCAGCAAAAGCAGTTCTAAGAGGGAAGTTTGTAGCTATACAAGCTTACCCCAGAAAACAAGAAAAATCTCAAATAAAAGATCTAACCTTACACCTAAAGGAACTAGAGAAAGAAGAACAAACAAAACCCAAAGTTAGCAGAAGGAAAGAAATCATAAAGATCAGAGCAGGAATAAATGAAATAGAAACAAAGAAAACAATAGCAAAGATCAATACAACCCTGGGATTTATCCCAGGGAGGCAAGGATTCTTCAATATACACAAATCAATCAATGTGATACACCATATTAACAAATTGAAGAAGAAAAACCATATGATCATCTCAACAGACGCAGAAAAAGCTTTTGACAAAATTCAACACTGATTTATGATAAAAAACTCTCCAGAAAGTGGGCATAGAGGGAACCTACCTCAACATAATAAAGGTCATATATGACAAACCCAGAGCAAACATCATTCTCAAGGGTGAAAAATTGAAAGCATTTCCTCTAAGATCAGGAACAAGACAAGGATGTCCACTGTCACCACTATTATTCAACATAGTTTTGGAAGTCCTAGCCATGGCAATCACAGAAGAAAAAGGAATACAAATTGGGAAAGAAGAAGTAAAACTGTCAGTGCTTTCAGATGACATGATACTATAAATAGAGAATCCTAAAGATGCCACCAGAAAACTACTAGAGCTAATCAATGAATTTGGTAAAGTTGCAGGATACAAAATTAATGCACAGAAATCTCTTGCATTCTTATACAATAATGATGAAAAATCTGAAAGAGAAATTAAGGAAACACTCCCATTTACCACTGCAACAAAAATAATAGAATACCTAAGAATAAACCTACCTAGGGAGACAAAAGACCTGTATGCAGAAAACTATAAGACAATGATGAAAGAAATTAAAGATGATACCAACAGATGGAGAGATATACCATGTTCTTGGATTGGAAGAATGAATATTGTGAAAATGACTATACTACCCAAAGCAATCTACAGATTCAATGCAATCCTTATCAAATTACCAATGGCCTTTTGTTCGGAGCTAGAAAAAAAAATCTTAAAATTTTATGGAGACACAAAAGACCCCGAATAGCCAAAGCAGTCTTGAGGGAAAAAAACGTAGCTGGAGGAATCAGACTCCCTGACTTCAGACTATACTACAAAGCTACAGTAATCAAGACAATATGGTACTGGCACAAAAACAGAAACATAGATCAATGGAACAAGATAGAAAGCCCAGAGATAAACCCACACACCTATGGTCAACTAATCTATGACAAAGGAGGCAAGGATATACAATGGAGAAAACACAGTCTCTTCAATAAGTGGTGCTGGGAACATTGAACAGCTACATGTAAAAGAATGAAATTAGAACACTCCTTAACACCATACACAAAAATAAACTCAAAATGGATTAGAGACCTAAATGTAAGACTGGACACTATAAAACTCTTAGAGGAAAACACAGGAAGAACACTCTTTGACATAAATCACAGCAAGATCTTTTTTGATCCACCTCCTAGAGTAATGGAAATAAAAACAAAAATAAACAAATGGGAGCTAATGAAACTTAAAAGCTTTTGCACAGCAAAGGAAACCATAAACAAGACGAAAAGACAACCCTCAGAATGGGAGAAAATATTTGCAAATGAATCAACAGACAAAGGATTAATCTCCAAAGTATATAAACAGCTCATTCAGCTCAATATTAAAAAAACAAATAACCCAATCCAAAAATGGGCAGAAGACCTAAATTGACATTTCTCCAAAGAAGACATACAGATGGCCAAGAAGCACATGAAAAGCTGCTCAACATCACTAATTATTAAAAAAAGGCAAATCAAAACTACAATGAGGTATAACCTCACACCAGGTAGAATGGGCATCATCAGAAAATCTACAAAGAACAAAAGCTGGAGAGGGTGTGGAGAAAAGGGAACCCTCTTGCACTGTTGGTGGGAATATAAATTGATACAGCCACTATGGAGAACAGTATGGAGGTTCCTTAAAACACTAAAAATAGAATTACCATATGACCCAGCAATCCCACTACTGGGCATATACCCAGAGAAAACCGTAATTCAAAAAGACACATGCACCCCAATGTTCATCGCAGCACTATTTACAATAGCCAGGTCATGGAAGCAACCTAAATGCCCATCGACTGATGAATGGATAAAGAAGCTGTGGTACATATATACAATGGAATATTACTCAGCCTTAAAAAGGAACGAAATTGAGTCATTTGTTGAGACGTGGATGCATCCAGAGACTGTCATACAGAGTGAAGTAAGTCAGAAAGAGAAAAACAAATATCGTATATTAACACATATATGTGGAACCTAGAAAAATGGTACAGATGAACCGATTTGCAGGGCAGAAGTTGAGACACAGATGTAGAGAACATATGTATGGACACCAAGGGGGCAAAGCCAGTGGTGGTGGTGGTGGTGGTGTGATGGATTGGGCAATTGGTATTGACATGTATACACTGATTTGTATTAAATTGATGACTCGAAAGAACTTGCTGTATAAAAAAATAAATAAAATAAAATTAAAAAAATTTTAAAAATGATATATAGACAGAGAGAGAGAGAGAGAGAAAGAGAGAGGGATACACAGTGGAATACTTTCAGTCATAAAAAAGAAGAAATCCTGCCAATTATTACAACATTTCTAGATCTTGAAGACATTATGCTAAGTGAAATATGTCAGAGAAAGCCAAATACTGTATGACCTCACTTACATGTGAAATCTAAAAAAAAAAAAGAAAGAAAAAAATCAGGACATGTAATACCTCTAGCTTTGTTCTTTTTTCTGAAGATTGCTCTGGCTATTCAGGGTCTGTTGTGGTTTCATACACACAATTTTAAGATTGTTTTTTTCTATTTCTGTGAAAAATGCCATTGGAATTTTGTTAGGAATTATACTGAATCCATAGACACTTTTGGGTAGTATGGACATTTTAACAATGTTAATTCTTCCAATTAATGAACACAGGAGATATTTCCACTTATTTGTGACTTCACCAATTTCTTTCACCAATGCCTTTAATTTTCAGTTGTACAGGTCTTCCACCTTCTTGGTTAAGTAAGTATTCCTAAGTATTATGTTGTTCTTGGTGCTGTTGTAAATAGGAATGATTTCTTAATTTCTCTTTCTGGTAGTTCATTTTTAGTTATAGACATGCCACTGACTTGTGTGTTGATTTGGTCCTGCAATTTTGCAGAATTCGTTTATTAGTTCTAACAGGGTTTTTGTTTTTTTTGTTTTTTGTTTTTTTTTTGTCTGTGTGCAGTCTTTAGAGTTTCTATATGTAAGGTCATGTTATATGCTAACAGAGACGATTTTACTTTTTCCTTCCCAATTTGGATGAGTTTTATTTCTTTTTCTTGCCTAACTACTCTGGCTAGAACTTTCACTGCTGTGTTGAATAGAAGTGGTGCAAGTGGGCATCTTTGTTCCTAATCTTAGAAGAAAAGTTTCAACTTTTAACCATTGAGAATGATACTAGCTGTGGACTTTTCATATATGGTCTTTAGTATGTTGACGTACATTCCCATTTGATGGAGGTCTATGACCATTTTAATATGCTACTGAATTCAGCTTGATAATATTTAATTGAGGATTTTTGCCTATTTTCATCAAGGATATTGACCTGTAACTTTCTTTGTTTGTAATGTCCTTGTCTGGCTTTGGTAGCAGGGTAATGTTGGCCTTGCAAAATTAGTTTGGAAGTATACCCTCCTTTTCAATTTTTTGGAAGAGTTTGAAAAAGATTGGCATTAATTCTTCTCCAAATGTTTGGTAGAATTCACCCATGAAGCCATGTGGTCCTGGGCTTTTCTTTGTTGGGAGAGTTTTGATTACTGATTCAATCTACTTTCTTTAACTTCATGATTCAGTCTAATCAGGTTTTATTTTTCTAGGAATTTATGCATTTCTTCTAAGTTATCCAGTTTGTTAGTCTCTTATGATCCTTGTATTTCTGCTATATTAGTTGTAATGCCTCCTCTTTCATTTCTGATTTTAAGTCTTCTCTCTTTTTTCATAGTTAATACAATTCTGCATACAATTCCAACATGTGGGTTTTATCCTCACACCACCAAGCAACTCTCCAACATCAGCTGTGTGTCCTACAATTTAACTCAATTCTGACACTTTCTACCGAGAGATACTGTCAGATTCCACAGGATAAGGGCTCAATCCTACAGGACTGCTCCCTTCCCACTTCAGATTCCAATTACAAATCCAGGTTTTTATCTGTGCTTCTGACTCACTGACTATAGATTGGAGGTTCCAATGACCCCCTTCCTGTGTTCAATTAATTTGCTAAAGCAGATCACAGAACACAGAAAAACGCTTTACTTACTAGGTCACTGGTCTATTACAAAGGATATTAAAGGATATGAATCCACAGCCAGATGATAGAGATACAAAGGGCAAGATCCTGAAAAAAGGGGCTTCTGTCGCTGTGAAATTTGGGGCCAAGCATGGAAAACGTGCGTAGATGTATTACAGTTATATCTTCTTGATTACTTGATTCCTTTATCATATATAATGACTATGTTTCTTATTACAGTTTTTCACTTAACGTCTATTTTAGCTGATACAAATATAAATACCTCTGCTCTACTTTGGTTTCCATTTGCATGGGATATCTTATCCATTTTTTCCCTTTCAGGCTATGTGTGTTATTAAAGCTAAACTGAGACTTTCTTAGGCATTATGTAGGTGGGTCTTGTTTTTATCCGTTCAGCCACTATATATCTTTTAATTGGATAATTTAGTCCATTTATATTTAAATTAATTATTGATAGGTAAGAACTTATTGTTGCCATCTTGTTAATTGTTTTCTGGCTGTTTTGTAGTTTCTTTGTTCCTTTCTTCCTCTCTTGCTGTCTTCCTTTTGTGATTTAATGATTTTCCATAGTGGTATGCTTTGATTCCTTTATCTTTTGTGTGTCTACTATACGTTTTTGCTTTGTGGCTACCATGAGGCTTAAATAAAACATCTTATAGTTATAATAGTGTATAAGCTATATTCTTAAGGCTATTAAGAACTTAATGCATACAAAATCTCTACCCTTTTACTTTTCATCAACCCTCATTTCATGTTCTTGATGTCACAATTTACACCTTTTTATATTGTATATCCACTAACATATTATTTTAGCCATAGTATTTTTAAAAATACTTTTGTCTTTTAACCTTTACACTAGGGTTAAGTGATTTATATACTACCATTACAGTATTATGAATTTATATACTTACTTTTACCAGTGAGTTTTATATTTTCATATGTTTTCATGTTATTAAGTAGTGTTCATTTACTTTGGCTTAAATAACTCCCTTTAGTATTTCTTACTAAGCAGGTCCTATTGTGATAAACACCCTCAGCTTTTGTTTGTCTGAAAGTCTTTATTTCTCCTTCATTTCTGAAGGACAGCTTTGCTGGGTAAAGTACTTTTGGTTGGCAGTTTTTTCTTTCGTTCAGCACTTTGAATATGTCATCCCACTCTCCTGGCCTGCAAGGTTTCTGTTCTGAAATCTGCTATTGCCTTATGGGGGGTTCCCTTATAATAATATGAGGGTTTTATCTTGCTGCTTTCAAAATCACTCTTTTAAAAATTTTGACAGTTTTATTACAATGTGTCTCAGGAAGACTTCTTTTTTGTTGAATCTGTATGGGGACCTATGAGCTTTATGTACTTGGATATCCACATCTCTCCTCAGACTTGGAAAGTTTTCAGTCACCAGTTCTTTAATAAGCTTTCATCCCCTTTCTCTAGTTCTTCTCCTTCAAACAAAGTGCAAGTATTGTTTTGCTTAATGGTGTCCCATAATTCACGTAAGCCTTCTTCACTATTTTCATCCTTTTTTCTTTTTCCTCTTTTTTTCTCCTCCTTCTTTGAGTTCACAGATTCTTTTTTCTACTCAATCAAGTCTGCTATTGATGCTTTCTATTGCATTTTTCATTTCATCTGTTGTATTTTTCATCTCCAGAATTTCTTTTTGGTTTTTCTATAAGTTCCATCTCTCTGTTGAAATTTTCGTTTTGTTCATGTATTGATTTCCTGATTTTGTTGTCATTCTGTGTTCTCTTGTAGCTCACTGAGCTTCCTTAAAATCGTTATTTAGAATTTTTTTTTTGTCTGGCAATACATAGATATCCAATTCTTTGGAATCAGTCATTGGAAGATTACTGTGTTCCTTTGGTAGTGTCATTTTTCCTTGATCTTTTGTGTTTCATGTAGTCTTGTGTGTGATGTCTGCACATTTGATGCAGCAGTCACCTCTTCCACACTTTATGGACTGGTTTTGGTGGGGAAGCCTGGGAGTGGGTGTGAAGGTGCCAGCTGAGTAGAGTGTGGCAACTCCAGGGAAAGCCTCGTGGTATAGTCTCCATACAACTCGGTCAGCTGAGGTTACCATTGGAAAAATTTGCAGGCATCCTCAATGACCAAGGCTACAGATGTCTGCAGTAGCAGCAAAGGCTTGGGGTCTTCAGAGGCAAAGGCTGCTAGGGACCACTTGATCTCTTTTTCTCCCATGGAGGATGTTGTAGCTGAGGGTATAACTCTTGGTACCAGGTCCAGATTGTGGACACCCTTGAAATGTTGATAGTACTTGTGTCTGATGTATAGATACATATGAAGTGGCCACGGAGCTGGGGACTGTAGCACAAACACTCATGGAGCAACTGTGGCTCTAAAGTCCAGGTCACCAGCTAGCCCACAGAGTCAATTATGTGTGAGGCACACAAAGGTTTTCCAAAAAGCCATGAAGCTAGTATCTGGAGCACAGGAACATGCAGAACAATAGTGATTCTAAGGTCTGTGGTACCAGCTAGCTTGCAACAGTATTGGCTCTGGTGCCTGAGATGCAGATGCACATGGAGCAACTGTGGAGCCAGAGTCTGGAGTGCATGCAGTCTGGATGCATGCAGAAGAGTCACAGAGCCAGGGTCTGGAGCTCAGGTGCACATGAAACAGTCTCGGAGCTGGGATCTTAAGTGAGGGTGCACAAGGAACAGTCGTTAAGGTCCACACCAGTGAACACTACAGGCTCCTCTGCTGTGAAAACTGCATGTGTCCAAGGTTGTTGTAAGGCCTGTTGAGGTCCTCAGCAGAAAAGACTGACAGGGGTCCTCTGCAGAGTAGGCCACTGGCACCTGCCATGTAGCTAATGCTGAAGGGTCCCTACCCTTCATCTTTGTTCCTAGCTGTCTTTAGATGTCCCTTCTAAGCTGATCTCCCTAGCAATTTTTTCTGTGTGGTTATTCTCCATTTTCTGCTCCATTGTGTTGCTGTAGATTCTTTTTTTATCTTTTAAATTATTTATTTATTATTATTATATATATTTTTCAATGTAGGTTCTCATTTGGATTCTTGTGCCCCCCCAGGGCTATTTTCGTTTATGGATATCTGTCTAATTTTGTTTTTTTTGTTGGTAGACAAAGGCTGGTATCTCTTACTCTGCCAAATTGCTGATGCAACCTCCCTGGGGACAGGACAGATTTTTTTTTTTTTTAAAGATCTGAACTTAGTGGAAATGACAAAGAGAACAAAATGCCACCTTTTGGAGGTTATGAGGGTCCCTTCCATATGCTATTTTCCAAGAACTAGAATTTAGACCCACAAGGCCAACCCAATGGTCTACACTCATCTTGACCTTAGGGTCCTCCTGGTAAAAGAAACAACTCAGAGAAATATCTAATTTACGTGAAGAGGCCTTACTATTTTCAGGGACTAGTTCACCAATCCTTGAAATCAAATGGCCAAGGGAATCCCCATTTATAAGCTGGGATTGGTAGAGACAACCCAAGACCCTTGTAAACCCTGTTCCATCTCACAAGCCTGGTAGTTTACCACAAAAGATTCACTGTCAAAAATATTTGTGTTAGGACAGGTCGGAGGAAGCCATATAATTAGTTTTTTCATGTTTGTTTCTTATGAAAGAGTTTTGGTGGTTGTTGTGTTGTTGTTTCAAGCAACTCAGAATAAGAAATTTCAGACTCAGTTTTCAGCTCCTAACTAAGCAAGTCACTAAATGGAAATCGCACAAACCTGTGACTAGTCAAACACTGGCTATTTTGTATTACACAGAGCCAGAGACAGGAGGTAGATGCAGAAACCAGAATGTGTAGCAAGATGTAGGGATTTGCTCAGGCCCCCAGAATTGTGAATAGCATTGATAGGACCTCAGTGTAGGTCTCCAACACCTAGCCTGAGAGAAAATGGTAAGCAGGCAGTGTGGCATGATGAAAAGAGCCAGATTCCAAACAGGAGGGCTGGTAAAAATCCAGCACATGGCAGCAAACTTGACCAGAAACACAATCTCCTCTTTAAAAGAGGCAGGAACTGCCTGCTGTTACAAAGAGCATTTTCCATTCAACAGGCAGTTACTGAACTGCATTTATTCATTTGTGGAGATATGTGAGTGAGGTACAGCCTATGATGAGCTTATAGACAGCAGGACTCAAGCCAACTTTATGGACAATGACAGTTCACAGCATGCTGAGATGTATGCCCCAGGAAAAAGACAAAATGCTATGATTCCTCTGGAAAGGAAAATATGGCAGCATTCCAGATGGAAAATAAACAATAATGACACAAAACCTGTCCAATGTATTACAGTTATGATAATTTCTACAGAGTGGTATTGGCGCCAAATGCAAAAAAAGAGATCAGTGGAATAGAGTTAGCAGCCCAAAAACAGATGCATGTGGAAATTTAGCTTGTAATAAAGATGACCTTTCCAATTGGTAGGGTAAAGAAATACATGCAACAATTTGCCATCCACTCAGGAAAAGTTAAATATAGATCATATGCCTAGCACCATAAACAAAACTGAATCCTAGATAGTTTAATGAGCTAAATGAACAAAAGCCATATAAGTAATGAAAGAAACCCATTTTTTTTAACATCTTTATTGGAGTATAATTGCTTTACAATGGTGTGTTAGTTTCTGCTTTATAACAAAGTGAATCAGTTATACATATACATATGTTCCCATAACTCTTCCCTCTTGCATCTCCCTCCTTCCCACCCTCCCTATCCCACCCCTCTAGGTGGTCACAAAGCACAGAGCTGATCTCCCTGTGCTATGCGGTTGCTTCCCACTAGCTATCTATTTTACGTTTGGTAGTGTATATATGTCCATGCCACTCTCTCACTTGGTCACATCTTACCCTTCCCCCTCCCCATATCCTCAAGTTCATTCTCTAGTAGGTCTGTGTCTTTATTCCCGTCTTGCCACTAGGTTCTTCATGACCTTTTCTTTTTTTTCCCCTTAGATTCCATATATATGTGTTAGCATACTGTATTTGTTTTTCTCTTTCTGACTTACTTCACTCTGTATGACAGACTAACTCCATCCACCTCACTACAAATAACTCCATTTCGTTTCTTTTAATGGCTGAGTAATATTCCATTGTATATATGTGCCACATCTTCTTTATCCATTCATCTGTCGATGGACACTTAGGTTGCTTCCATGTCCTGGCTATTGTAAAGAGAGCTGCAATGAACATTTTGCTACATGACTCTTTTTGAATTATGGTTTTCTCAGGGTATATGCCCAGTAGTGGGATTGCTGGGTCATATGGTAGTTCTATTTTTAGTTTTGTAAGGAACCTCCATACTGTTCTCCATAGGGGCTGTATCAATTTACATTCCCACCAACAGTGCAAGAGTGTTCCCTTTTCTCCACACCCGCTCCAGCATTTATTGTTTCTAGATATCTTGATGATGGCCATTCTGACCGGTGTGAGATGATATCACATTGTAGTTTTGATTTGCATTTCTCTAATGATTAATGATGTTGAGCATTCTTTCATGTGTTTGTTGGCAATCTGTATATCTTTCTTGGAGAAATGTCTATTTAGGTCTGCCCATTTTTGGATTGGGTTGTTTGCTTTTTTGTTATTGAGCTGCATGAGCTGCTTGTAAATTTTGGAGATTAATCCTTTGTCAGTTGCTTCATTTGCAAATATTTTCTCCCATTCTGAGGGTTGTCTTTTCGTCTTGTTTATGGTTTCCTTTGCTGTGCAAAAGCTTTTCAGTTTCATTAGGTCCCATTTATTTATTTCTGTTTTTATTTCTATTTCTCTAGGAACTGGGTCAAAAAGGATCTTGCTTTGATTTATATCATAGAGTTTTCTGCCTATGTTTTCCTCTAAGAGTTGTATAGTGTCTTGCCTTACATTTAGGTCTTTAATCCATTTTGAGTTTATTTTTGTGTATGGTGTTAAGGAGTGTTCTAATTTCATACTTTTACATGTACCTGTCCAGTTTTCCCAGCACCACTTATTGAAGAGGCAGTCTTTTCTCCACTGTATATGCTTGCCTCCTTATCAAAGATAAGGTGACCATATGAGTGTGGGTTTATCTCTGGACTTTCTATCCTGTTCCATTGATCTATATTTCTGTTTTTGTATCAGTACCATACCGTCTTGATTACTATAGCTTTGTAGTATAGTCTGAAGTCAGGAAGCCTGATTCCTCCAGCTCCATTTTTTGTTCTCAAGATTGCTTTGGCTATTCGGGGTCTTTTGTGTTTCCATACAAATTGTGAAATTTTTTTCTTCTAATTCTGTGAAAAATGCCAGTGGTAGTTTGATAGGTATTGCATTGAATCTGTAGATTGCTTTGGGTAGTAGAGTCATTTTCACAATGTTGATTCTTCCAATCCAAGAACATGGTATATCTCTCCACCTATTTGTATCATCTTTAATTTCTTTCATCAGTGTCTTATAATTTTCTGCATACAGGTCTTTTGTCTCCTTAGGTAGGTTTATTTCTAGGTATTTTATTCTTTTTGTTGCAATGGTAAATGGGAGTGTTTTCTTTATTTTACACTCAGATTATTCATCATTAGTGTATAGGAATGCAAGAGATTTCTGTGCATTAATTTTGTATCCTGCTACTTTACCAAATTCATCAATTAGCTCTAGTAGTTTTCTGGTGGCATCTTTAGGATTCTCTATGTATAGTATCATGTCACCTGCAAACAGTGCAGCTTTACTTCTTCTTTTCTGAATTGGATTCCTTTTATTTCTTTTTCTTCTCTGATTGCTGTGGCTTACACTTCCATAACTATGTTGAATAATAGTGGTGAGAGTGGGCAATCTTGTCTTGTTCCTTATCTTAGTGGAAATGGTTTCAGTTTTTCACCATTGAGGACGATGTTGGCTGTGGGTTTGTCATATATGGCCTTTATTATGTGGAAGAAAGTTCCCTCTATGCCTACTTTCTGCAGGGCTTTTATCATAAATGGGTGTTGAATTTTGTCAAAAGCTTTCTCTGCATCTATTGAGATGATCGTATGGTTTTTCTCCTTCAGTTTGTTAATATGGTGTATCACGTTGATTGATTTGCGTATATTGAAGAATCCTTGCATTCCTGGAATAAACCCCACTTGATCACGGTGTATGATCCTTTTAACGTGCTGTTGGATTCTGTTTGCTAGTGTTTTGTTGAGGATTTTTGCATCTATGTTCGTCAGTGATATTGGCCTGTAGTTTTCTTTCTTTGTGACATCTTTGCCTGGTTTTCGTATCAGGGTGATGGTGGTCTCGTAGAATGAGTTTGGGAGTGTTCCTCCCTCTGCAATATTTTGGAAGAGTTTGAGAAGGATAGGTGTTAGCTCTTCTCTAAATGTTTAATAGAATTCACCTGTGAAGCCATCTGGTCCTGGGCTTTTGTTTGTTGGAAGATTTTTCATCACAGTTTCAATTTCAGCACTTGTGATTGGTCTGTTCATATTTTCTATTTCTTCCTGGTTCAGTCTCAGCAGGTTGTGCATTTCTAAGAATCTGTCCATTTCTTCCAGGTTGCCTATTTTATTGGCATAGAGTTGCTTGTAGTAATCTCTCATGATCGTTTGTATTTCTGTGGTGTCAGTTGTTACTTCTCCTTTTTCATTTCTAATTCTATTGATTTGAATCTTCTCCCTTTTTCTCTTGATGAGCCTGGCTAATGGTTTATCAATTTTGTTTATCTTCTCAAAGAACCAGCTTTTAGTTTTATTGATCTTTGCTATTGTTTCCTTCATTTCTTTTTCATTTATTTCTGATCTGATCTTTCCTTCAGCTAGCTTTGGGGTTTTTTTGTTCTTCTTTCTCTAATTGCTTTAGGTGCAAGGTTAGGTTGTTTGTTTGACATGTTTCCTGTTTCTTGAGGTAGGCTTATATTGCTATAAACTTCTCCCTTAGAACTGCTTTTGCTGCATCCCATAGGTTTTGGGTCGTCGTGTCTCTATTGTCATTTGTTTCTAGGTATTTTTAGATTTCCCCTTTGATTTCTTCAGTGATCACTCCGTTATTAAGTAGTGCCTCCATGTGTTTGTATTTTTTACAGATCTTTTCCTGTAATTGATATCTAGTCTCATAGCATTGTGCTCGGAAAAGATTATTGAAACGATTTCAATTTTCTTAAATTTACCAAGGCTTGATTTGTGACCCAAGATACGAACTATCCTGGAGAATGTTGCATGAACACTTGAGAAAAATGTGTATTCTGTTGTTATTGGGTGGAATGTCCTAGAAATATCAATCAAGTCCATCTTGTTTAAAGTATCATTTAAAGCTTGTGCTTCCGTGTTTATTTTCATTTTGGATGATCTGTCCATTGGTGAAAGTGGGGTGTTAACGTCCCCTACTAAGGGCTTCCCTGGTGGCGGAGTGGTTGAGAATTTGCCTGCTAATGCAGGGGACACGGGTTCGAGCCCTGGTCTGGGAAGATCCCACATGCCGTGGAGCAACAAAGCCCGTGAGTCACAATTACTGAGCCTGCACGTCTGGAGCCTGTGCTCTGCAACAAGAGAGGCCGCGATGGTGAGAGGCCCGTGCACCGTGATGAAGAGTGGCTCCCGCTTGCCACAACTAGAGAAAGCCCTCACACAGAAATGAAGACCCAACACAGCCATAAATAAATAAATAAACAAATTAATTTAAAAAAAAGTCCCCTACTATGATTGTGTTACTGTTGATTCCCCCTTTTATGGCTGTTAGTATTTGCCTTATGTATTGAGGTGCTCCTATGTTGGGTGCATAAATATTTACAATTGTTATATCTTCTTCTTGGATCGGTCCCTTGATCATTATACAGTGTCCTTTATCTCTTGTAATAGTCTTTATTTTAAAGTCTATTTTGTCTGATATGAGAATTGCTACTCCAGCTTTCTTTTGATTTCTATTTGCATGGAATATCTTTTTCCATCCCATCACTTTCAGTCTGTATGTGTCCTTAGGTCTGAAGTGGGTCTCTTGTAGCCAGCATATATATGGGTCTTCTTTTTGTATCCATTAAGCCCGTCTGTGTCTTTTGGTGGGAGCATTTAATCCATTTACATTTAAGGTAATTATCGATATGTTTGTTCCTATTCCCATTTTCTTCAATGTTTTGAGTTTGTTATTATAGGTGTTTTCCTTCTCTTATGTTTCTTGCCTAGAGAAGTTCCTTTAACATTTGTTGTAAAGCTGGTTTGGTGGTGCTGAACTGTCTCAGCTTTTGCTTGTCTGTAAAGGCTTTAATTTCTCCATCAATTCTGAATGAGATTCTTGCTGGGTAGAGTAATCTTGGTTGTAGGTTTTTCTCCTTCATCACTTTAAATGTGTCTTGCCACTCCCTTCTGGCTTGCAGAGTTTCTGCTGAAAGATCAGCTGTTAACCTTATGGGGATTCCCTTGTGTGTTATTTGTTGTTTTTCCCTTGCTGCTTTTAATATGTTTTCTTTATATTTAATTTTTGATAGTTTGATTAATATGTGTCTTGGCGTGTTGCTCCCTGGATTTATCCTGTATGGGACTCTCTGTGCTTCCAGGACTTGATTAATTATTTCCTTTCCCATGTTAGGGAAGTTTTCAACTATATTCTCTTCAAATATTTTCTCAGTCCCTTTCTTTTTCTCTTCTTCTTCTGGGACCCATATAATTTGAATGTTGGTGCGTTTAATGTTGTCCCAGAGGTCTCTGAGACTGTCCTCAGTTCTTTTCATTCTTTCTTCTTTATTCTGCTCTTCAGTAGTTATTTCCACTATTTTATCTTCCAGGTCACTTATCCGTTCTTCTGCCTCAGTTATTCTGCTATTGATCCCTTCTAGAGTATTTTTCATTTCATTTATTGTGTTGCTCATCATTGCTTGGTTCCTCTTTAGTTCTTCTACATCCTTGTTAAATGTTTCTTGCATTTCGTCTATTATATTTCCAAAATTTTAGATCATCTTTACTATCATTATTCTGAATTCTTTTTCAGGTAGATTGCCTATTTCCTCTTCATTTGTTAGGTCTGGTGTGTTTTGACCTTGCTCCTTCATCTGCTGTGTGTTTTTCTGTCTTCTCATTTTGCTTATCTTACTGTGTTTGGGTCTCCTTGTCATAGGCTGCAGGTTCGTAGTTCCTGTTGTTTTTGGTATCTGTCCCCAGTGGCTAAGGTTGGTTCAGTGGGTTGTGTAGGCGTCCTGGTGGAGGGGACTAGTGCCTGTCTTCTGGTGTATGAGGCTGGATCTTGTCTTTCTGGTTGGCAGGTCCACATGTGGTGGTGTATTTTGGGGTGTCTGTGGCCTTATTATGATTTTAGGCAGCCTCTCTGCTAATGGATGGGGCTGTGTTCGTGTCTTGCTAGTTGTTTGGCATAGGGTGTCCAGCACTGTAGCTTGCTGGTCATTGAGTGAAGCTGGGTCTTGGTGTTGAGATGGAGATCTCTGGGAGATTTTCACCATTTGGTATTACGTGGAGCTGGGAGGTCTCTTGTGGACCAGTGTCCTGAAGTTGGCTCTCCCACCTCAGAGGTACAGCCCTGATGCCTGGCTGGAGCACCAAGAGCCTTTCATCCTCATGGCTCAGAATAAAAGGGAGAAAAAATAGAAAGAAAGAAAGAAAGAAAGAGGATAAAATAAAATAAAACAAAATAAAGTTATTAAAATAAAAGATAATTATTAAGAAAAAAAAATTTTTAAGTAAAAAAAAAAAAACCTGATGGACAGAACCCTAGGACAAATGGTGAAAGCAAAGCTATACAGACAAAATCTCACACAGAAGCATACACATACACGCTCACAAAAAGAGGAAAAGGGGAAAAAATAATATCTCTTGCTCCCAGAGTCCACCTCCTGAATTTGGGATGATTCGTTGTCTATTCAGGTATTCAACAGTTGCAGGTACATCAAGTTGTTTGTGGAGCTTTAATCCGCTGCTTCTGAGGCTGCTGGGAGAGATTTCCCCTTCTCTTCCCTGTTCGCACAGCTCCTGGGGTTCAGCTTTGGATTTGGACCCGCCTCTGCGTGTAGGTCGCCTGAGGGCGTCTGTTCCCCGCCCAGACAGGACGGGGTTAAAGGAGCAGCTGCTTCGGGGGCTCTGGCTCACCCAGGCCGCGGGGAGGGAGGGGTACGGAGGAGGCGGGGCGAGCCTGCAGCGTCAGAGGCCGGCGTGACGTTGCAGCAGCCTGAGGCGCGCAGTGCGTTCTCCCGGGGAAGTCGTCCCTGGATCACGGGACCCTGGCAGTGGCGGGCTGCACAGGCTCCCGGGAGGGGCGGTGTGGAGAGTGACCTCTGCTCCCACACAGGCTTCTTGGTGGCTGCAGCAGCAGCCTTAGCGTCTCATGCCCGTCTCTGGGGTCCGCGCTGATCGCCGCGGTCTCAAAATAACTCTCTGAAATCAGGATTGAGTAGCAGGAATAATACCTTGTGTTTCATTCTGTCTTTTCAAAGTGTTTTCTCTGTTATTATCTCACTCCATTCCCAGTATAGCCCCTTGCAGTGGGAATACAGGGCAGCTACAGTCATCTCCATTTCACAGACAAAGAAATTGAGGTCTGATAGTCAGTGGCCTGCCTGGGTCAGGAGTTTGTGGAGCAGAGATGTGGCTGGACTCCAAAGCCCTTTGTTCCTGGTAGAAAGCTGTCTTCATTCCATCCTGTGGTCTCTCTGGAACGTTTACCAATGTTTTAGTGTCTTCAGCAGTGAATAGCAAAACACCTACTGTTCCCAGATATATAAATGTAAATGCACACATCTGACAAGAGAATAAGAATCAAACCCTCCCTCAAAGATCCAAATAGCAGGCTTCTTTCTGCCACCTTCTAGCTTCACACTTGAGTTCCATGGGTAATGTTGCTGATGAGCGAAACTTCAATTAACTGTCAAAAGGAACATATTTTGGCAGCATTTCTGGGAGCAGTGGGAATGGGGAGAGGGCCGTGGGCTGCGCATGGGAGCAGGAAGAAGCTGCACTCTGCTCACTATTCACCTCCTGTCTAAGCACATTTAATTCCTCTGTATTCACCCTATCCTGTGATGCTTGAATAGATTCTAACAACTGATATAACAAGTGGGTTAAGTGTGTATATATTCCCTGTAAGGGTACAAGCAGTTCCACTTAATTTATAATCATTTTTATTTCATTGAAAGACTCAGACAGTATCACAAGGTACTAATAATGTAAGTGTTCTACGGTATAGATTCACTTTATTGGAGATAATGGAGAGAGACTACAGAGGGCCCTTTCCACTGGAGTGACAGTCAGGCACGGCGTCATGAGATGACATCATATATATAATGGGCCATGATCTTGACATAATTATGCTTTATGGATTTTAAAGGGATCTCCTCTCCTGGAGCCCATCATTAGCAGCTTTCTCAAGGTGCTTGGCTGTGTCTGAACAGAATGGTTCACAACCAGTTTGGGTAAAACACAGAGGATGAGCCAGCCGAAGCTCTCTGGCCAGAGAGCTGGAAGGAATGACAGAGAGGCCACAACCTCAGGCTCCATGTCATACACCTCCACCACTAATGTCTGTCAAGTTTTATCACTCCACTGAGATTATTCAACTTGCAAAATAGGGAAAGATAAAAGCACCTACCCCTTGATGTTTTGTGACAATTGTATAAGAAAGTGGGTGCATAAGAAGCCTTCAGCTAATGTTAAGCATTACCATTATCATTATTTACTCTCCATATTTTAGACCACAAATCTCAGCATACTTGCCTGGTTAAGAAAAAGGCAGTAGGGCTTCCCTGGTGGCGCAGTGGTTGAGAATCTGTCTGCCAATGCAGGGGACACGGGTTCGAGCCCTAGTCTGGGAGGATCCCACATGCCGCGGAGCAACTGGGCCCGTGAGCCACAATTACTGAGCCTGCGCGTCTGGAGCCTGTGCTCCGCAACAAGAGAGGCCGCGATAGTGAGAGGCCCGCGCACCGCGATGAAGAGTGGCCCCCGCTTGCCGCAACTAGAGAAAGCCCTCTCACAGAAACGAAGACCCAACACAGCCATAAATAAATAAATAAACCCAAAGTTTAAAAAAAAAAATTAAAACAAAAAAGAAAAAGGCAGTAAATTCACATATGTACTTTATTTTTCATCAATGGTTAAAAAAAAAAAACAAACCTAACCTGCTTCACCTTGTAAGATTTTACAAAAAGGATATATACTTCCAAACATATGTACAATAGATTTTTTTTCACACAGTCAATCAGAGGAACCAACAAAATATCCACAAATGTTGCATGCTAATTGCTCATCAACTAGCTCCACACACTTTTTCATGGTTTTGCTTCACTGTCTCCACCTTCTCTTTGTGTAAAAGCATCACACTCAGGGCCAGTTGTTCCCCTGGCTCTTCTGCAGGTTTACATGCAGGCTGGATATCTTCCATTGGCTCCTCCAGATCTGCTCACCACCCTTTCTGCCCAGCTCCCTGGTGAAAGACTGTAGGTTCCCATACCCTCTGATTCCCAGCCAAGAAGCACAGCAAAGGAGGAGAGCAAGGTCAGGTTATGCATCTTGTGGCCCCCTCACTCAGGCTCAGTAGAGGCACCACTCATCTCAAGGAGAGCTTCCCTACAGGCCCTCTCCTTCCAGGTTTCTGTCAATTGCTCCCTCCCTTTCTCCCTTAGGATCTGGGGGTGATAAGAGTTCCCCATGCAACTGGTCCCAGATTTCCCTACACCTCATCCCCACTTTTGTAAATAGTCTCTTCTTGAATTAGCTTAATTATCTGTTTACTAACTGACATATTTTGCTTTGTCATGTGGCATGTGTCCTTTTGATATAAGACTTCCATTATGTTAGTCAGCATTCTTGTGGTTGAAAATGATAAAAATCCAATTCAAACTAGTCTAAGTAAAAATATAATAACAAAAAGCAATGCAGTCTTTGGGTATGAATCCAGGGGCTCAGACAAAGTCATAGGGACTCTGTTTCTCCATTTCTTATTTCTATTCTCCTCAGTAATGGATTCTCCTTAAGCAGTTTCATCCACATGGTAGCAAAGGCAACTACCAATAATTGTGGACTTATACCATCCTCACAAAACTAATTTTAGTAAAAACATAGTTCTTCTTTACCAGAAGTTCCAGCAGAAGTCCTGGGAGGGCTCTAATTGGTTTGTCTTGGGTCACTTGACCAGGGATGGTATCCTGACTGGCCAGGTGTGAGTCAAATGCCTTGTAACCGGGAGATGGAGTGAGCCCCATCTGGACCACAAGGACTGAGAATAATGGGGAAAGAGGTAGTTCTCTAAAAAGATACTAGTCCGAGAAAATATGCATATAACCATAAAGTTATAAACTCTTTTTTGATAACTCTGACTTTACCAAGTGACCCCAAAAGTCCTCAGAAATGTTGCATACACTCTCACTTCATCCCAGCTTACCCTTCTCCCTCCCTGTGTCAGAGTAGCATTGACATATATACACTACCAAATGTAAAATAGATGGCTAGTGGGAAGCAGCTGCATAGCACAGGGAGATCAGCTCAGTGCTTTGTGTCCACCTAGAGGGGTGGGATAGGGAGGGTGGGAGGGAGGCACAAGAGGGAGGGGATATGGGGATATATGTATACATATAGCTGATTCACTTTGTTACACAGCAGAAACTAACACAACATTGTAAAGCAATTTTACTCCAATAAAGATGTTAAAAAAATGTAAAAAAAAGAATGTTACATACAAACCCCAAATGGAACTAGTCTCCTTTTCATACTCTTCTCTTAGGCAAGAGCTACCTTTTTCTCTTGTACAGAAAAGAACACCACCAAAGAACTATACTTCAGGCAGGCACAGAGAGACCAAGGGATTTACATTCTTCATATCACACAGCAAGACACCTGGTGAATTTAGATACACAGATGGATTCAGCCTACCTGCTCCGGGATGGTACTCTTTCAGGACCAAAGCTAATTCCTATGGCTCATACTGTACCCAGGAGATTTCCTGGGGCCAATGCTCAGGAATAAAATATGAAGGAAGGAGAAACAATTGCTACAGTAGGCCTTCTGAGGAAAAGGAGCACTTCAGGAGACAAGAGTTGAGTTCAGTGGCTCAAATATGAAAGTCAAAGGACATAGGGCATAAAATTTAATGAGCACCGAAAGACAATATTACCTACCAGGGACCTTGTGCACAATGGTCTAGATTCATGGGATCATGCTGTGTGCCAGCCATTGTGCAGGGTCTGAGGTGCAACAAAGGAAGGAAGGCAGCTAACATCCCTGCACTCACTGAGCTCATGGGCAGAGAATCAAGCAGCCCAGGACAATGAATTGGGATAAGCACCCTGATAGAGGGCATACAGCTGGGGTGGGAACACACACAAGGACATCTAACTTAAGCTGAAGGGATCAGTGAAGACTTCTCAAGGGAATGATGTCAAGGCCTAAAGGGGGAGGAAGAGTGCAGCCGCAGGCCCAGGGGCCTGGAAGAAGAAGGAGCAGGGAGCAAAGGGAAAATTAAGAGTCTGGCATTCCTTCATTCTTCAATAAATGTTTTTCAGGGGCCACTCTGAGCTAGGCATCAAGAGTGCAGTAGTGAACAGGCCAGATGCCTTCAGAGAGTTCATGGAAAATAATGAACAATCCAAAAATAGAGCAGTTAAGTACAGACTGTGGTGAATCCCATGATGAGAGAGAGAGTATGGAGATGAGGGCTGGAAGGATTGTGTATTAAGACAGTGGTCAGGAAACATTTGAGGCAAAGCCTAGAGGATAAAGGTCAGCAGTCCTCTCAGAGCTGGGGAAGAGCACATCAAAGAGAGGAAATGGTATGAGGGCAGAGAGGACTTGGTCCATTTGAAGAAGAGAGAATAGGCCAATCTGAAGAAGAGAAAGGAGGCCAACATGTGTGGAGTGTAGAGAGCAAAGGAGAGAGTGGTTGGAGGTGAGGTGGGTAGGCTAATCTCATGAGGGGCCAGGAGGCTGAGGTTTCATTCCAC